>NC_140543.1:17951036-19226036 GCF_057382185.1 Mchenga conophoros
CAGTCGAGTCTTAATAGCTTACTTACAACTGGGCTCGTTAGGCACTCTTCTTGGCTGCAGTGGTTGTTATTATATTTACATGCTTCCAGCTCCCGTTTTTCCTCGATGACAACTCGTACCTTTCCACTCCCCTTTTTCTCCCTCCTCGCGCTCACAGACCCATAACGTGTATGGCAGTCCATTCTCCCTGCAACACGGACTACACTGCCCATGATGCTACATTCTTGTAGCATTCTGCCTGTTAGCTTAGCACAACAACAACGAAAATGCCTCTCTCACCCAAGAAACACACAGTCGCAGAGAGAGCGTCGCCCTGTAACCATGGCAACCGTAACGCTGCCGCCTGGAACAAAAGAACGTAGCTGTCAAACAAAACCGAAACAGTCCTGACCCGCGACAATATGAAACAGGAAAGTACCGCAGTGTAATCCATTTATTTCAAGAAAGTAACTGTATTCTGAATACCACCTTTTTAAACGGTAACTGTAACGGAATACAGTTACTCATATTTTGTATTTTAAATACGTAACGGCGGTACATGTATTCCGTTACTCCCCAACACTGACTGCTACTAATATTAGATTGCTCCCTGGAGTCCAACTCTGAATGACCACTTGCACGTGCACATGTATAATGTATAATGGGCCTTAAGCTTGGGTGAACATCAACTTCTGACAGACATGAAAAGTTATGTTGAGGATCATCTACCACCCAGAGATCAAACAAGAACGTGACCAGGTTTATTTTTATCTTTATTTTTTTTCAGTTGCATGTTGTGCATTTTGAATTCTTCCCAAGAGTCTGAAAATCAGCACTGAGCTTTCTGTAATTTTCTTGGTGAGAACTTTTTGGACAGTTGCTCCCATTCACAGCAAACTGAGAAGGCTTGAGTTTTACTGGCCACGCATACACAACGTTTGCTGACCTAGAAGCCAGATTTGGCTTGCTGTGACTTATTCCTCTACCCTAAATTAATTTCAAGCTGATGCATGTCTGTTTGGATGATACGGATAAGACAGAGCGTGTCACATTTAAATCATGTGTGCTGTTAACGACTTAGTTTTTTGAGATCACCTTAATAACACAGTCTTTTTAAAATATTTTTAACCTGCAATACAACATATATCAGCTGCTGAAGAGGCTTAAATTTACCTGTAGGATCATAATGTGTAGATCTTCTATTTTTGGTGCCAAGATAGACAACTGTAGAATCAGTTTTACCCGAGTAACAACTGCCACAAAATTGAAGCCTTTGTGTAATTTTGTGTGAAATTTTAAACTTGCATATCCAAAAACCACTTGTAATTTCAGGTGGTATATCTCCCACTGCAAACCACTCTTTTGCTGAGGCAAAAATGGAAAGATTGACAGCGATAGCAACAGTAACCGAGGGGGGCGGGCCTCGGTACTCAGAGCACCCTCTAGGCCCCACACATTTTCCTCTACATGAACTATGTGTGCCTCTTTCCCTCCCCTTTCCCTGTCTCTCGCACACACACACACACACACACACACACACACACACACACACACACACACACACACACACACACACACACACACACACACACACACACACATTCCTGCAATTAATGTCAGGACTTTTCTTACTCTCTGAAGCTATGCATCAAGCAGAAAAGAGAGCTGACCTCAGTTCCTTTCAAAAGGAGCCTCTAATCCAGCGTTCTTAACTCGATTACAGAGTGTCAGAGGGATCAGAGAAACTCTCTCACCTGTCATCTATCACAATGACGAGACACTGTGAGCTATGAAATCCCGCCAGTGGGAAAGCAGACAGAGGAGAGCAAATGAGAGCGTGACATTTAAGGTGGTGTTAAAGAGTGCTTCATACCTTTCTACACGAGTGACAAATTGCAAAGGTTCAACCTGCACACTTAACTTAGTAATATTAGAAAATCAGGGATTCCTAATTAGTAGATTCTAAATAAGTAATTGAAGACAATACTACATAATAAATTAATAGCAGAAAACGGCAATTTTTAATGTTAAGTTCTCTTGAGAGCAGACTTGAAATTGCATGTTAATTAAGAAATTATGAATGTTTATATTTCTACATTTTTCTTGTGTATTTTTTTCTCCTGATTATCAGATACTGAGCAAAAGCGATAGAGGAATTCTATCTATGGATTTCTTATTTTTATATACCGTGTCTGATTGGTTGGAAAGAAATGGTTGCAAAATCCAAACAACCAGGCTCACATCTTTCTTTTCTCTGGAAACAAGGCATCTATTAAAAGTACTGAAAAAGAAAAATATGTGAAATACTTTTGAACGTCTTGCCTTTTTTACAGTGCACTGTGTACACCCAGGGTGGGACCCTCTCATCATGACCTTAGTGTATCATTTTAGTCGCCATGGTCCTTTAATGGATGGTTTCGCAGACTTGTGGAGGGGAGCGAGTGACCACCACAGGAGCCTGTGATGTTGACTGATCAACTCTCTCTCACTCTTTCTCTTCCCTTCGCTTGCTCTTGCCTGGTATGTGCAAAAGCAGGAAGGAGCATGATTCACCGGTGGCTCATTAAAAGCCATTAAGGAGCAGCACGCAGACAGGATGCGGGCAGTGAATAGAGGAAAGCGGGGCAGAGCTATGGACACTGTTACTCACTCTACTCCCCCACTCCACCTCCCATGCCTCCTCTCCATCACACACACGCACACACACCCATACACATTTGCACTCTGTTATCTTCTCCACACAGCACTTCCTATGGCCCCACACATATTCCAACTAGCCCCTGCTCTTAGCTCTGCCAACTCGCGGTTCACGCCCCTCTGACCTGAGCTTGTGATGAACAGGCATGGTGATAACACATTTTTCACTTTGCTGCTCTCGCTATCTCTTTGTCTGACACCTTATCTCTTGTCCACTCTCTTTGTTTTCACATCACTTTGCCCTTTCTCACCTCATATTCTCCATCTCGTTTGATAGTGGCCATCTTTTTTGGCACAATGCTTGCACCGATGGAGCGGAAAAGCCTTGATAAACGGGCCCAGAACACAGCCTGGCGTACTGTCTGGGACCTCTGGGTCACAGAGTTATTTAGAAAAAGGGGCCTGTTTAGTGGGATTTTAGTTCTATGGCGTCAAACGGGAGCTCCACCTGAATTTGACCTTGAACCTGGGAGGGTAGGTATTATCTGCTGTCCTGACTGATGGATAAATTGGGATCATCCTTTGGGTATTTTCCAGGGAACTAACTAAGTTTGTTAATATAACTTCACTGGTCTTTTTTTTCCCAACCATAGCTTCCCATTGAAAGGAATGTTAATGAGTGAAATTAATCAGTTCAACTGTTGTGTAAAAACTGAAACACTGAGCTAAAAGGCCACAGAAAGCCCCAAAAGATTTGTCAACAAATGGAGCCTGTGGGCTCGTCATCATCAGTGACCACTTTCACACTATGTGTTTCTACACCATAAATATGTTTGTTTGTGTATTGTGTGGTTTTCTTTAAGCGCCGATGATTTCCTTCCACAATTAATAACTCAATTTGCGTTAAAAACAGTGTTTTTGTTTGGGCTCTGAGGAAATCCGATAGCATACCCTTCCTGCATTTGGTGGTCCATCAGGTCTCCCTTTCTGAAACCACACATTTGGCAGCTCCCTCCTGGTCTTTAAGCTTTTCTTTAGCTGGGATTCTGGAAAATGCACGCTTCTTTCCCCAATATACAAATGAGCATACACAACGTTGGAAGGTGGTACATCGTAATCACATGAATGTATGGACTAATCACCGCGTCATTATCATAATTAAAGACATTCTACTGTGTTCACGTGTGTTCACTCTTTGTTTGCCACATTATTGCTTTGATTCACTGGCACGCTGCAGACTCAGCTTCAACACTGGCTGTGTGAGTATTTTGAAACTCCTCTGTTGTGTTTCACTCTAACACTGAGCTAAGAGACGTACTGGCACTGTTCAGACTAAAAAAAAACAAAAAACGCTGGCTGTGGTTTGGAGTAGAATGGCTGAGGATCCCTTGCCAAAGACAAATATAAATATAGCAGCGTCATTATCTGCAGCAGTTAACCAGGATCCTTTTCCCTCTCCTGCTCGCACGTGCTGCTTGCAGGTGTTGCCATAGCAAGTAATCCTGTTTATTCAACTGCCCTCCTCTCGCTCTCAACAGAAGTTCCACATTGGTGTTTGCAGGGTTTAGGAAAATCAAATGGAGGGCAATCAGTCTGTTTTGACAAGGCAAAACTCTGCTAGCCTTGATGAGTGCTTGGTGCAGATTTCCCAGATGCGGCTAATTAAAATATTTGTTCGCACATAGGGCAGGTGTGCTATGTGTAATATGGATTTTGGCTGAGTTGATAAATTTTAAAAGAAAATTTTGGACGATTGTAGTCAAATAATTTTGAATCCAGCAGCTGTATTTACATTTCGTATGAGATTAAATTAGAACTCTGCAGTGATTCACACGAGGATTTTCTCCTGCTGTTGCCCGTTTTCAGAGAAATCGGAGTAGGGGCTTGGCTACACATTAGTTCAAATGATTATTACTGTAAGTTAAAGCTATACTTCAGATATTTGTCACCACAAAGGACTGAGCCTGTTTCTTCTTAAAACAAGTCAAATGGCTATCCTACTAAATAAAAATAGCTGTGGTAAAAGGGCAACACAGACTCAGCCAAACAATGCATGTAGTGAAAGACATGGAAGCTGATCTGATCCCGTCCTGTTGTCACGCAGACGTGAGATGACACATTAAAACACAAGCATGAGAGATTTTTTATGAATGGGATAACTACGAGAAGATGTGTCCACTGAGAGACAATAAAATCACCATCCAGAACGCATTTATCGCCACAATCACATCAATATGTGATAAATTTGTCTCCTGTCATTGTCTCATTTCCTGCGCTTAAAATAAGAAATCATGTTTCCTTTTATCCCCTACTTGTATGGCAGCCACATAGGAACAACTGGACGAGGATATTCATTCCAAAGCTATTTTTCAAATAAGTAAATCAAAGCAGTATGTTGCCTCGTTGGTCTGTTTTCAATGTTTAGTGGTCTGGGAAATGTTGTCACATGCTCTGACAACATTGTTAGCTACTACTGTGTCAGTCCTTACTGGCACAGGGGCTTAGTGTTGTGCAAAATGTCCTTGGTTGATGAGCAGTGAGGTTTTACTTAATATATTGCCCCTTCATCTTTCGTGCCGATGATGACCCGACTGCACAAAATCTCCCTCCGGGGGAATACTGCAATCTGTTTGTGGTTTGCAGCTGGATGCAGGTGATGGAGCCTGGAAGACAGCTGTGTGTGAGTGGGACTGGAGTACATATGAAGCCAAGAGGCTGGCTTCCAAAACCTGTAAAGAAACTCGGTAACGAAAGCATTTTAAATTTAAACAGCAGTAATGAACAAGAGATAATCAGCCTTTGATTAACTGCTCAGTGTCTGCAGAGCTTATGAGAAGACATTGCCAACAGAGAAAGTGTGAGAAGAAAATGAGCACAGTTGGTGGTAACTGCAAAAAATATAAAGGCACTCACTGCAAATCCTCTTTATACACATATGATTGAACAAATGATTAAAATCTCTGCAATGTAAACACATTTTTGAGATTTTAAATCTAGGAGGTTGAGAGTGCAAACTGCAACGAGAGCCTTAGATACAAAAAACAAAACGTAGATTAGCCGTAACTTGTTTCCTGAAATGCTTTGATTTGGTCTGCACATTTGAAAGAAAATACATTTGCTAATTGATTGGTGCATATTTTGAAACAGCGCTGCTGATTGGTTTACCCATGGCCTGATTACTATTTATGTTGGAGTTTCAATGGCTTCCTGTTGGGCTATCACATCATACAAAGCAGGGGTTTAATCTGCAAACGCTCTTTTACAGATACATTTTCTGCCGCTCTTTAGAGTTAATGAAATTGTTTTGTTTTTATGTTTCATGCAAGTCCGGTCACTTAACATTCCCATTTTTTCACATGAGGTCTTTAGACATAGAGCGAGATCATGTGATTATTTGTAGAAATCTTTCAAGGTAAAACATACAGTACTTTTAAAGTAACAAAGCCGTGTATCAGTTTTGGGGCCCATAAAAGTGTAGAATAAAGGAAATTGAATTTCCCCTCATCATACTGACAAAGCCAAATTTTGACATTTGATTGCAATAAAAAAAATTACAACAGCAAACGACTTTAATGTGATCTCTTTGCATTACTCAGCAAATTCTGCAGGTCTTCATGCAAGCTCTTCATGTGATCTTTTAGGAACAGACAGGTGGCAGCAGAGAGCCATGAGGCCAGAGCAGCTAATGCCCTGGGGTCCCATGCAACACAATTAGAATGTGTCTTTTATTCCATGCCAGCTCCATCTTAGTGTCAGGACATTCAGAAGGTAGAAAAGCAAGGGAACAACGGCAGAAGTGACAAAGCCAAAGAAATGTAGTGAGCAGAAGATGAAGCCACACACATGCTGGTGATGGGACGCAAGCCCTGGATAACACTGTAAGTAATGACATTTCTTGAACATGTTTTATGTCATTTGGAGTGTCTGAATGGCATTTCATGGAAGGCAAATGGGCTTTAGCACACAGGTGATATCATTAATGAAAAAACTGAACAAGCTGATGATTTGCCATTTAATTAAATCACATATTTAAAATATGTTCATCATGATTCTTTCTCCCTATGTCTTTTATGGCCACACAGAGGGCCTTTTTTTAAAAGCATTTTTGGTCTGGTGTCAGCATTTTGGCACAGGGGAGTGATTTAAGGAGGCATGGCATGCTTGCCATGCCCTTCACTTGACTGTTCCAGTCTGCCTTCAAAGTGTATGCAAACAATTAAAATGCCACAGCCCTTTTAATTAGCTCCAGGGTACAGATTGACAGCTCTGGGTGTTGGTGATAGCACAGTAACTAGCTATTACTCTAAATATTTGGTGCGTTGCATAGTTCAGACCATAAGCGTGGGATATGGATGAGTAGTAGGTTTGTTTCTGTTTTTCCTATAGTTGACAGTCTACTTGTTTTGTTTCATTTGGCATCTTCATAGACAAAACAATAGTACTTGATAAGGCAAGTAGAAGGGTTTTTTTAAGGTTATAACCTCAATTAGTGCTCAGATCCAATGTTTCAAAATGTGTCATCAACACCGCTTCGCTGTGCCACCTTGAAACAATGTTGATGTTGACCTGAAGATTACAAAGTTCAACCTAAATCACCGAGCTACAGCTCAAAAGCTCGGGACAAAGCTCATAGACGTCTCTTAGGTCTGAGCAGTTGAGATTTAATTGATGGTTAATCTCTTTGAAAAGAGATATTGACCACTTTTTAATCAAATACCTTTAGAAAAAAGCGTAAAAATATGATTTAAACTTCCAGCTTTAATTTTTTTCAATGCAAATTAAAGAAAAAAAAAAGTGGATCCATAAATAAATAAATGGTAAAATAAAATAAAAATAATACCTACAAAGAGCACTAGATGCTAGTATGACCCTGTTATTTCAGTGTCAAACAAGTTTTTGCTTTTGATCTTAAAACCACTCACAATAATTGTTTGTCACTGAAATGAATTGAAGTGTAATATCTCAGTAATGCATATCTCCACAGGTTCATAGAAGTTTATTGCACTGACAGCTTTGGCAACAGCATCAAAGACAAGCATGGGCAGATGAAGAATAGAAGTTCCATGGCATGTGTTGGATATCACATTTCAGTTCAAGTGGAAATCCTGCAAACGTCTCTGTGCGTTTCAACGCATTCACTCTCTCTCTAATTAAACCTGTTGTTTTCACTCAGCCAAAAATATTTTACTCCATAGGTCACCTCAGCGGTTGTTATAAGAATGCTGCTGCTATTGTTTACAGTCTGCTGATATTGTGTGGCACTACGCTACTAGACAAGTGACAACATGCTGCTTACTAATCTTTCCCCATCCTGAAAAACTGGCAGATTCTGTTGATTGTGTTACACTTCAGAAGCAGTTTTTTATAATTTAACAATAGGCGACTGGATGATATACTAGAGTGATAATATGCTCCATATTTTTTGTGCAATTTAAAAAGTAACCCACATTCAGTATACATGCTTTCAATAACATGACTGAGCAGTCACGCACCCTGATCCTGACCCCTGATTTTGGTGCTCGTGGATATGACATTTATTATTTACAGCAGTGCAACTGTGTGAGAGTACATCTGAGTCTCTGGTGAGGCCCAAGTTCACTGCAGGCCCCTTCCACCATTCTTAAAATGTAATTATAGGGTGAATTTTTTTTTTTTTTTTTTTGACACAGGCATTTGACAACTCTGTTTAAATTTTCCATTTGCGTAATATATTGAGCCAAGATGATTTGTTAATATTCACAAGTTGTTATTTAACATAATTTCTGATTTTTGTAAAGAAAGAAGAAAAAAAAGGAGGGGCATTATTTCAATTTATTTATTTTAGATAAACGTAAAACCTACAAACATTTATTTTGTTATATAAATAAATATCTTACAGTAGGAATAAAAGTATTTTAGTGTGGAAGTGTGTGATTGTGTTTTGGCTTTTACAATGATGTAAAAGAAAAATAATGAAAACAACGAACTAGGCCAAATATTGATGTTATGTTGGACTACTCAAAGTGCACTGAAATTTTACTCTCAATTATTACAAGATATAACCCAGCTTAGTACACACATTATGGACAAATTTCAAACAAAACACAACTGAACTAAAACAAAAATATAAATATGATTTCCCTATAAATAGGATTTAGAATAAAAATTTCCTCTTTAAAAGTATGCTAAAAGGTTAACAATTTCCGTGTTCAATTTTAAATAAATACAGCCCATTTTTTATGTAAAAGAGACAAGTCCTATTTTCCCCCTCTAATTAAGGGATTTTAATAAAATAAAATAAAGATTAGGCCTGTGGGGTTTATCTAGTATATGCTTTTTTCTAAAAGCATGTATTCCCTTAAGGCCAGACCTTAATGTTGAGTGTGTGTTGATGTTTAGAGATGGCGCAGATCCAGCGCGGCGCAGTCCACCCCATCGGGACTGTATTAGATCTCTAATTGATGCCTCTCCCCTCGTCGCTGACAGTTACGCACAAACCAGGATCAGGTCACGGAATTTAGCGCGACCTGAAGAGGTGGCGTAGACCGCCTTCAGAGCCTACAGTGGATTAAAAACATAATGAGGTGAGTCGAGGTTCAGCTGCTATGATTGTAAAGTAACTTTTTAAACTTAAGGATTGTCGGATAACCGGAGCGGAAAGGCGAATCACTTGTTTTTATGACGATTTTAAAGTAATGAGTGAGCTATTTTTACACTACTTCTATTTAACAGACGTCATGGCTAATTTACATGTGAAATTAAACATGTTCAAATTTGGATCAATCCACAATCTGCCTTAAAGCTGGCAGGTTACATTTTATTCACAGTAAAAAAAAAAAAAAAACCAAAAAAAAAAACCCGAAAAATATGTTTTGTTATGTTAAAGATTTACACGTGTTTTAAAACATCAAAGCAGCCCCGAAAAATAGGGCCTCGAACAGATATTTGTTGGCTTTACTTTCAGGATTATGATAATAACGATAACTCTGTCACAAATCTTAAATACTTAAAATGAATGAATTATTAATTTTGTGATGGAATTTACATAATAGGTTTGGAAATTTTCCGTGAGCAGACATTATAGAGGTTTACAGATTCATGAATATTACATCTCTCCTTCAGTTCAAGTATGTGACATTGCTGCTTTCAGCAAGTTTATTTAGTCTGCTATTCATCCTCAAAGTGCCCTCACTTGTTCTGCAGAGCATGGCTGAGAAAGTAAAACACACCAGGGCCATAGGAAGAAGAAGACGAGAAGAAAAAGAAGAAATCTCACAACAAATTCTTTTTTTTTAACCAGTTTTGCTTTGTTTTGTTTTATTATTTGCTATTTGCTATATAAAAACACTATTAGTCAACATGTATGAATTTATAAAAGCTTGGACTGAAACAAGTTTGAGGATGAAATATATAAACATTACGAGCTGAATCATTTTTGGATGATCTTTCTTACTGTGCTGCACTTTGACTAAACCGTCCTGTAAGTATATTGTTATGTTTGTGTCAAACAGGAATGTTATATGAATTATTTCTTCAGTTCCCCAGAAGTCACCTTTCTCTGTGGTCAATAAAGGTGTTGACATCGTCATGCCATTTGCGTGTATTCTAATGTTTGTGTGTGTTTGCTTGTTTTCATGCTTGTCACAAAGAAATAGAGAGTGGGAGGTCGGGGTGGGACTGCCATCGCTGTTGAATTTATGAGTGTGTCGTGAAGTATCTCTGACGCAGGCAGACTAAACAGAGTCTGTGCGTACACGTAAACACATACATACATCCTGCCCTCATCAGAGAAGACATCACGGGACATGAAAAACAGCACAAAGCCAAACTGTGGAATTAATCATAAAGATGAGTTCTATTTTATCCATTGACCAGTCGAACTGTAAGGCCGTGTGGCTGCTGCGTGGCTGCAGCTTTTAAAAGGAAAATTATACTGGTGTCAGCAGAAAACGTAACTGGTAAAGTCATGTTTATAGTGAAACAGTCCTCAGACTCACCCACCCATCCCCATCCTGCAACCCCTCACTGTGGTTTCTCTTTTTGCACCTTGTGTTTTGCTTTTGTTGTAAGTTTCTTCCCGGCACTGACAAAAGGGGACAATGTTGTCTGTTACATAAGACCAACCTAGTATTGTTAAGAGTTGGGTGACTTTGGAAACATACATTGCACTTCTTGATATGGAAGATTAGGCTCGGATGAGGATGTTCATTCCCCCTCCTTTTCATCTATGTTTTGACTAGCATGCCAGCTCTCTGACTAAGAGTGAAGTGCCGACACCCCTGGAGTGGATTCTGAGCATACCAAGGAGGAGATGCCTTTGAAAGGACAGATGTTCCTGGGCTTAGCCTGCCTCCTACCCAACCTACCCACCACTCGCCTTCCATTGTATATTTGTTCTTGCTCTATAAATAACTGGCCGGTATAAGTCACAGAAAAATGTAACCGATGCGCCGCTGACCTCTGAGCCCCTCATCTTTGGGAGTGAAAGACACTTTGAAAAGAAGCAACTAAAGCATTAGAAAAGTTGGCTGATGCAGACATGGTAAATGGATTTGGGCTAAGGGACACAGTGAGCACACCCATTTTGTCCACATAAAGACCGGTCTTGATGTCTGGACCGGCTCAGCTGTCTTATGTAACAGCAGTTTGTAGTCGTGACAGATGAGGCGTGATGGGCTCAAGCCAGTTCAGCCACATAATCCAAAAATATACCAGCCGTATTTATGGGATAATATAAGCGTATTTGGAGTTCTTAAAATTTCAAAACTGAAAGCCAAGTTTGCTTGCCTGAGAATTTCCATGTCGGTGGAAACAAAATGATACCCAATAAAAATATTTAAAAATATTTATAATATTTAATTTTTCACCAAAACTTCTGTGCCACTTCAAGTACCAAAAACGATCACGTGTTGCTAGTTTGCACTTGAAGCCTTTTTGCAAGTTTTGTGAGACTGCAGAGTGTTTGCCCTCTCGCTGTGGCTGCAGGGATGAATGGATGATTGTTCTTTGGCCCTTGTGACAACCCTCCTGGGGCCCATCAATTCGCCGAGCCTCCTGGAACATCAGGTCATGGCTAACCAGGCTCTGAAGCGGCAGCCTGGCCTCACTGTGCTGATTTTTCCCCAGTTAGAGCTCAGGACCTCCAGGGCGCACAGCTGGGTCCCTTAAAAAAGCCCAGCTGAATGGTTTTAGAAACACTGCAGCTCCTCTTACCCCGCACTCACTCTCCATCGAGAACAGCGCCGATATCAGATACTGTGTTTTTTACTTGATATGTTCATCTTTGCTTGCCAAAGCCCCTGGAAACCGTATTAAAGTCTGTGTTCCATATTTTCAACCAATGGGCCTCTTTAAGTCGAAGAATTTGTCCAAAATTTCCATCAACCCCTTTCTCCTTTTCTTTTCCCACATTTTTCTCCACATGTCTACATTTCCCTGCCTCTTCCCCACATGCTCACACACATCTTAATTTTCTCTCTTCCCCCCTCCAGCTCTGCTATCGTGTTGTATCAGTTACAGCTGACCACCAGTCAGGTGGGTCTGCGGGAGATTTTAGATCACGGAGGGGCAGCCAGCTCTCTCAATGCCTTCAGCCTGCTCCTAGACTCGAGTCCCAGGCCCCGCTGAGGCCTTGTCATGGGCAGCGCAAAGAGACACCTGGCCAAACTACAGAAACACTTCCAGCTGCAGGCTGCCTGATGCTCACCACAGAGAGAATTCAGGCCAAAGGTGGAGAAGTGGAGCTCAACTATTTCTCTGGGTTTGAGTCCATATCGTGTTTATTTTAATTGCAGCACCAAGCATTTGCCTGTAGAATCTGAGGCTGTTTTTCTTTTTCTTTAAAAAAAAAATAATTGCACAACATCACAATAAAATTCTCATTCCACAAAACAAAGTGAAAGAGCTTTAAGACTTCTCTCAAAGTGAAAGTGGAGCAACTCAAGGGGCAGAGAAAAAAAAACGCCTGAGAGAGAACAACAGCTCCCTTTTCTCTGCAACCAGTTGACATGAAAGACCACATTATGTCTGAGATTAGAGGCAATTACACTGGGAGTGCGCTTCAAGACCTTTGTTTGCCAACATGACAGGAGGGAGCAGGGCTGTAATTTGATGAGGGGGCTGCGCGAGTGAGAAACTCTGCATGGCAAGCTCCTGGCAGACGGGAGGCAAAGAGAAGCCTTTGTCCGTGGCGCGACCAAGCCTTTTGGTAGAAATGTAACTGTTTAGATGAATCTGATGAATCTGAGATAAATTACTTGCAGGAGACCTTTTAAAAAAAAATCCCCATTATCAGATTTATAACACTGCTACTATATTAGGCTGAAAAGCCAGTTTAAAGAGACTTTTAACCCTCTGGGGCAGGTACGTTTATGTTTGCCTTTTGTTCCACATGACAGTTCAAAAGCCGCTTTCTCTATTGTTTCAGCATTTATATTAATTCAAATGCCACAATTGTGTCGGTTCATTCAAATGTCACAAATACTGTAAACACGAGATTCAAGCTGAACCTTCGGTCAAACAAAAGCAGCACACCGGCTCTTCGAGACGTGACATCTCCTCTATTCTGGCCCGGAGCATTGTTCGAGCACACTGAGAGTTTTCAGGACAGGAAACGAGCAGCTTGTTCCAGACCCACCGGCAGAATGGAACACGTCTTTATTTGAGGGAAGTCATTCCGCTGATATATAAAACACCAAAGCAAGGTTTCCTTCCCCCTCACTTTCCTGGTGCTATCCCCTTCAAAAGGACATGTCCTTTATACTGGGCTCACATGCACACACGGGACCAGAAGAAAAATAAACAGAGGCAATTTAAATATCAACCAAACCTGCCTTCTGTTTGAATGGAGGGGCTACTGCGGCAGCTCGGCTTCAGCTCGTCCGGTATGCTGTGGTGCAAACGTGTTCAGGCTTTGGGTTCATGGTTGGAAAGCAAACTGAGAAGCAACAACAAAGCAAGGCTATAGTATAAAATTATTATAGTATAGTATCTAATATAAGGCAGCTTATCCCAGAAACAGAAAACCACACAAATCCAGAGGGCTTAATGGTAAAAGATGGCATTCAAAGGTAAATTTATTGCATTTGTTGACTTGTTTGTGATTGAGCATTTAATGACACAAATGATAGCTTTAGTCCAAAATAAATAGCGCATAAAGCTATTTATTTTTGCATGAATAATGAAGTTCACGTGTCGTAGAAAGTTATTGGTAAATATCTTCATCAGCATCTAATCCTATACTTTTCACCCCCTGCTGTCTTTGCTGTTCTCTTTGGCCGAATTTTCCCATAAGGCTGTGTGAAAGGAGGAAGAGGACCACCTATTAAAGTGAAATTGTAGGAGTGATGGATGGGAGGCTGTTGAGGGGGAGTAGAGCAGCCAGCATACACCTCAGGGGAGGGGAGGATGATGAACAGGGGGTGGGAGAGCAGGGGAGAGTTCACCAAATCCAAACTCACACCTCTTGCTCTGGGGTGGAGCGGGTGGAGACCTCCCATGCTGACTTGAAATTAGACTTCATTCTCAGAAAAACTTTTGCCTGTTTATCCTAAAATGTCCATCACTTCCATTAAAAAATATGACTTTTAAAAAATAAATAAATTATGGAGCCGCAGCAATTCTAGTTATGCGTTATATTCTTAGATGAAAGGAAGAAATTCTTCAAGAGATATGTGTTGATGATCAAATCAGTCAGTGCTCATGTGGTCCAAGCATTTGTAGCCATTTCACATGCATCATCATTTTTATCCAGGATGTCAGGTCAACTCGTAAAACTCAAAGACATGCAGTTAGCTAGCTTAGCTTAGCCAAACATACAGCCATACTTTCTTTTTGCATTTCTCAGATGAGATTTAACTTAAAAAAAAAAAGAAGATATATGTTTATCTACTGATTGATAAATTATAAAATGACTATGTTTGGTCATTTTACAACAGGTGACAAGTTTTTCATTATTTTTTAATAAACAGTACAGACTAAACTTAAATACAAATTCACGCAGATACATTTAGGCACAATGCTACATAAACGTATGGTGCACAGACCTTAACCGGTTTCCACAAAACAATAAAAAAAGGAAGGGATGCTTTTGAAAAGTGCTCACCGAGAGTTGAGTCTTCTAGAGCAAAAATGATATTCAAAAAACAAAAAACAAAAAACCCCTGCTGGAATCAACTTTGTCACTTTCTAATCCTGTAGTCAAATTTCACGACAATAAAGTCATAAAGAGGCAAATGGAGCGGCTGTAGCACTTGTGGTTTAATGCCTGGGGTGTGGAGGAATTACTGCTGTAGTAGTTTGCCTTTAACTGTCAGGAAATGACCCATAATCTGCAAGCGTTTGACTGCTGCAGCATTCCTGTGAAATGACACAAGTTGAAGTAGATTAGGGGTTGGGTAATTAGCTCATTAGTCAACATAAACACATGGCATGGCTCCCCCATTTCTACCCACCACCCCCACAACTGCCCACAGCTGGTGGCAAAAGTAAGTTCTCACCAGCACACGCAAACACACACACTCAGTCTCTAGCTCTCTCTCATACACACACACACTAGCTGCACCCAGACCACTTCATCATTAATCCAGCTCTTTTCTTCTGGACTTTTTTTTTTTCCTCTCTACATTTTTTTCTCTCCCTGGCTTCATCATCTCTTCTGTTCTGCTTCTCTCCAAACAAGCCACTCTTTTATATTGTAACCCTGGGGGCTGAGGGCTAGCCACTTTTCACCAGCACCTCACAGCTTATCAGAGCACTTTATCAGCCTGAGGGAAAGAGATGTGGGTTAAAGCTCTTCTCTCTCCTCTGTGGCTCAGAAAACCAGCAGGCTGTCAGCAAACAAATATTTGTAAGCTGGGGCTCAGAAACGTGTGCCTTCTGACAGAGGGAAAAGCTTAAGGGGTTTTGTATTTCAGTGTGTGGGTCAGTGTGTGAGTCTGTGTGAAAAACACAGGATATCCTTTGTGCAACAAGGTAAGCTCGTCCCCACACGTTACCTCTTATTGCTCGGGGGACAAATCCAGAACAAGAGGGACCTGAACAGCTCTTCACACCTCCTTAAGTGCAAGTAGGAGGCTTCAGCTTTCTCCTATGCGTCATCTTTCAAACCTCTGTTCTCCCCCTTCCCTCCTCTCTTCACCTCCTTTTGTAGATCAGCATAGTTCTCTCTTTCATCAGTGCATAGTAAATAATATCAAATATCTTGCAAGCTTCTGTCACAAGTGTTGAAATGTTGAAACATTCCCAAGGTTCACCTGCACGCTGCTGATTAAAAACTTTTGAGAGAACCTCACCGTTACTGAAACACTTCCTTGGCACCTTGAATTTCAGGCACAGGCAACTTTTCATTGCAGAACAGGACTGGGTGTGTTTGCCTCAGTGCCAATGAAAACAGAAACTCTCTTTGATGATGTTTAGTGACCGAATGTATGAATGAACATTTGTGCGACTTTTCACTGTGCACGGCTTGTTGCGAGGCAAGCCACTCGAGAAGCAGTGCACCTTGGTCACGGTAGCGCTCGACGGGCGGAGCAAGCTGATGAGAGAGAATGAAGTGTGAAAGTGAAATGCTCTGGAGGGGTCCAGTCAGTCAGTGTGGTTTGCTACTGCACCAAACTGGCAAATTGGAGTTTAGTAAGAGCCACTTAATCAGGAGACAACAGGGCTGATGAAGCCATCCATCATCGCCCTCGGGGAGACAGCACTTATAGTGATGCACACCATTTTCTGGGTCATTTAAAGAGGAAAAACACACACGATCACTCCTCTGGTTTAGCCACGTCTTTTTAGATGCTTAAAGTACTTAAAAGTATGTTTGAATTGTTTCTGCTTGGGAGAGTGTGCGTGTGTGTGAACCTGATCGATTGTGCAAGTGAAAATCTTGCTTCAGGTGTAGTTGGTTTCCATAAATTGCAGTCATGGGTGGAGAGTTAACATGCAAAGGCAAAGTTCATTCTTTGCACAGGTTTTGTGTCATCACCTAAGAACTGCAAGAAGTGGGGAAGTGCAAAAAAACAAAAAACCCTGCCATGACATTGATGAACAAATCAATCTATACAGTTTTTTTGTACTTAGTTATTACATTTATTGGTATATTTTTGTGTTTTACTCAAAGCTCTCCCTCTTAATCTGTCATTAAAAAAGTTTATCTACATATCTTTCCTTTCACAAAGCATCTTGTCATGTCTGCATACAGTCAAAACGCTTTTGAAATAATTGTTTTACCACTGTTTTAGTCATATTTGCTGCAAACTTGCAATGAAAAAAATGTCAATTAAAATGACTGTACTGTGAATGTACTATCTTGTGCGTGTATGTCGCTGCATTGCAGTTTATTTCTGACTTTATCCTGCTGGAAGAAATAGTTTTTTAATGTAATTATTTATTTATTTACTTTAAAACACTTTTGTAAATAACATATTTAATAAACATTCTTGCTCGGAAATTTTGTATTCTGTGTTCTTGGTAGTTTCATAAATACTTATACTTAAAAATTCCGCGTTTGTGTTGACAAAACAAGCAGTGATTTGGCAAAAGGACAATTTAAAGTGTGTTTAAATCATTTAAACGCATTAAAACTCAAAATCAGCGTGGACCAGTGGCTTAATGTGGCTTTGCCGGAAAAACAGATTTAATCTAGGGGACAAGTGTAAAGAGGCCAATTGAAATGATTTTATTACTACACAACATTAAATAACCCTCATATGCCAGATGTTTTCCCTCATTTCTGTTTAATCAGTTTTGGTACTAATACCAAAAGTAAGTACAACAAATTTGTTATGAGGGATGCTACCAGTGACAGTGATTGGTGAGGGAAACTGCCACACCTTGCTCTTTGGCAGCAGGCCATGGCCTTATCAGGCTTGACGGATTACGCTGACACCCAAGCTATCTTAATGACTCCCTCTATCTACCCATCTCCCCTTTCCTTCCTCTCCCTTTCCCAGCCCTTGGCCTTGGTCCTCCATCCTCCCACTGTTAAAATATCCAGAGCTGATTTTTGCCATTAAGTGTGTATGTCTGTGTGTGTGTGTGCGCGCTAAACTGGAGGGAGGAGGTTATTGCCGCGCTGCCTCACAGTTTGCAGTGAAGCGTAATTTAGGAGCTTATAAAATGATCTTTTATTGACAGCCAGCAACAGCAGTTGCTGATGACTCACGACAGAGTAGGTGGAAAACAACGGTTATGTCATGTTGTCTGAGAAACAAATACGATACAAACAAAAACACACCTGTCATAACCTGAAGCATATGTTGGGAACTGAAACTTGCAACACTGTTGACTAAGAGCATTAATTACCTTTAACACCTTTTCTTGCCAATGTGCCTCATCACTATGTCGGACCCGTGTTAACACTAGGTGTGCTGCTACTATAGGAGGTTAAAAAGACACTGCAGGGTGAGCAGTTGGCATCCTGGAGTCTCATTTCCTGATTTTTAAGAGGGCATCCTTCCTTCTTTTTCTCCAACTTCCTTTGCTCTAACACCAGTGTGCACAATGGGCGTCTTCACAGGTTCTCTCGGTAGAAGGTGCCTTCATGTGGCTGTTCTGACCTTTGCTTTAACTCGCTGACAAATGTTCACCGAGCGTAGCGATTCTCACCTATTAGAGTGAAAAGTTGTCTGACAGTTGTCATTGACCATGGCTCTAAAAAAAGAATGAAAACTTGTGCCCTTGTCGAGGTGGTTTGTTGATGTTTACTTTTGTTTTCCTTCTAAAACGACCAAAATGGATGTGTCGCTGATAGAAGAGCAAGGCTGTTAAATGTGGACTTTTTGCAGAAAATAAATACTGGTTGACTGATTGCAGCAAGGGTAAACATATTGTAGAACATGGTAATAGCAAGGACTTTGTGCATGTTGCACTAAATCAACATACACCACCGAAAAAGATACAACAGTCAAAAGTGTTGGTTCTTAAAGGGTTGGTTAAAAAAGAGAGCATTAGCATGTACTGGTATCCTATTTTTGATAGGATAAATAATATATATAAATAAATAAATAAATATGCAAAATGCACATTACAAAAAAGTCATGAGTGAGAGTTACACCAAAATTCTAAAACACGATCACTCAGCAAATACAAATGGTCAATTTTACCTGTATGAGCGTCAGAGTTAGTGAGGATTTCAATGTTACTCTTGCTACTGTAGCACAGCATTAAATTCACAAGGGCGTTTTTGCAGTGTATGGTCTAATAACAGCCTTGTCACTATCATTAGCTAAAGTCCCGACATATGTTTGAGAAGGTGCAGGCTGGGAAATCCCGGTGTTCTAACACTACTCGTCGCTGAACCTCAGCCACAGTCTACCATGGACTTTCTCACATGAACACCAATTAAGCATGATTCAGGACAGAAATAAAGTCAGATGCACTTTGCAAAAAGAGCATTTGTGTTTTCTTCTCTCCCGACGTCAGAGCGGGTAACCGGTGTGTGCGGTCCAAGTATTCTGGTTATAATAGTAGCTCAGTGTTCCGGGAACTCCGGGATAAAAAAGTGAAAAAAATAAGGCAGTAGGTTTTTTGTATAATAATTCCATCATTCTGTAACACAGCACACGAGGGAGGGAGGAGTGTTACTCTCTCTCTCTCTTCTTTTTTCATTTTTTTTTTTTGTTCTGGCAGGTTTCATAGCCTGTCCACGGAAAGCATACTCTGCACATTCTGCAGACAAGGGTCTTCAGGGAGGAAATAGAGAGGAAATTGTGCAGAAAGTGTAAAAAAATCAGTCTCTCCTCTCGTTCCCTGCGTCTCTGTGGCTCACTTCACACAAAGAAAGACTCCTTGTTTTCAAGTTCGCTTCTAATTACTCATATTTAACCCTCGAGGGGCAAGTTAAGAAAAAGGAGATTTGGGAACAAACAATAAAATCAACATATGATAATAGAACCCCTACGCAAACGAGAGCCTCGCTAAACTGTTTAAAAGTCAGATTGTTCGTTGGAAAGAAGATCGCACTCATGTGATTGAATTAGTTTTGTCCAGTGAAACTGCATCTCCACGCTCTGCCAGATTATGAGCCCTACAATTCTCTAACACGATAATAAACCATTAACGCTGGTGTTAAGTCGTAATTTAGATTGAATGCAAATGTAGTGAAACTAGATCACTAGCCACTCCGCCAACTGCCGGAAAATGATGCAGATTTTCCTCATAATTCCGGCTTCAGCAAGAATGCCGAGGACAACTGGGAGAAGAGGAACAGGAAACGTCCAGCTTTGAAAGATACTGGAACATTTAATCCTGAATTAGATAAATAATGTTAATCTTACTCTAGTCTGTCAGTTTTACCCTTAACTTTTTTTTTATTTCATAAAAGCTGAGGCAATGACTTGAAGTGATTGTGGTGGTTTAGAAGGAGAGCGACAGAGAGAGAGGAAGAGAGACAGATTGTTTTGGTACTTGTGACTGTGGGGATTGTAAATGTTCTCAGGAGGGCTCATCTCTGCCAGGTGGCTACACTTTTGGAGCTGGTAAGTAACCTCTACTGCATGCTGTCACCATCCTGTGAAATAACTCCCCTGGTGTCCAGTGGCTGGTGCTGTCTTTGAGAAAAGAGACAAGAGTAGTTCAGGTGATGTTTAAAACTGAAAAAGCATGTTTTTTTGCCTAGAAAATAACGTTTACTGTACACCTAAACCTTGTGTACACAAACACTTTTTTTACACGATACGTATCAATAAAAATCAATCCCTCTAAATAAACAATGAAACAAAATCCTTATCTGAGAGACAGTTAGACACAAAAGACAGATAGAGTGACTGTCACTTTGTCCAGAATGAACCGTGCCAAACAGATGCATCTGCCAATCAGCCCGGGATGAATTTAGGTCTCTTCCTTTTCATGCCATGCCAAACTAGAAATAGACCCACGGCCAAACAATCCTTCTGTAATCAAATACCACTGATAGGATTGCAGAAAATGCTGTTCATTACTGTTTAATTTGGCCGTTTGCATGTGTCCCACACAGTCAGAACAAATATTCAAATTAGGAAGGCAAGGTATTCATTGTCTGTGGTCTCTACCTATGAAAATGACACATGGAGATTAGTTGCTCCGTACGTTTGTGAGACACCTACGAAGTAAAAAATGTCACCACCCTTGATCCAGGGTTACTAAAGCAAAGAAAAAGGAGGGGGGAACTTCAAAGACACTTCTAAGTAGATTTGACAGTGGGGTGCCATGCCACAAAAGACCATGTTTGGGATTGAATGAAAAGAAGCGTGTCACCGGAGGGAAATGTGGTCAGGCATGTTCAATGTATCAAAGGAAAATAACTGATAAATAAAAGGAGGATGGAAAGGTTGTAAACTTCACAGCCTGTGCCGAGGAGGGAAGAGACCCCTGCAGTCTCTGATTATTTAACCACAAAGCCAGCTCCAGTTTCTGTTGGCTGCATCCGAATAACACAAACATGCACTAATACAGAAACACTGAGCGATCATCGCAGGCCCGAAAAATAAATCACATCCGACTCAGACTGTGAGTAATAAAGATATCACACAAGACATACAAGGCTTTGATAAGAAGGCGCTGCCATATATTGAAATGTATGACTTTTTAAAAACATTAATAGGATAATGTTTACAATAGCTTTTACTATTAGAAATCAATAAAATAAATTTATTTAACATTTACTTCATAAATATTTATACATACATACAAATTTATCAACAAACTTGCTTTTCTTTGCTATCTCAAATTAGGAAGCCAGTAGAGTAACCTGCAGTTTATTGGCTTTAATGCTCTTGAAGTAACATAATGTCAATTTTATAGCTTATTCCCACAAACAAGAGACCCAAATTTGATGATATAATTCAATTTTCTTGGCAAAAGTAGCTTAATTTTTTTTTAAAAGACTCTTAAACCAGATGCAAAACTGGATTTATAAAGTTTGCTAAAACCTACAGCTTGAACATTTATCGGTTTGCAATAATCAATTCTTATTGTTTAAATGTCCATCTGTACAATAGAAGTGCAGATCGCAGCATGCAAACAAACTGATAAACACTTGATCACACATTCCTTCAGAGAGCATCGTTAATGTCACAAGGTCTACGCGGCACCTTCGAATTTTGAAACATTGTAGATTTTGGCACATTTACTCTGAGATCAGAGGGGGAAACTCGACAGGACAACATTCCCTTCGAGGGACTTCTACCCCCATCTCACGAAACTATTCTTGCCAGAAAAAATGTCTCCACCAAATGTCCTGTAACAGGCAGTCGGAGTTTAATCTGTGTGTTGTGCCTTGACTTTGTTGGGCCTGACAGCCCGGGTAATGGAGCGTATGAATGGTCCAGATTCCCGTGCAGGTACAGAGAACCTGAGGCCAGGAACCTTTCAGAAACTCAGCTGATTACAAAAAAGGGGAACACTTCCACCGCTGGCTTGGTAAAATAAACAAATATGGCATGGAAACCCATCAGTTGTAATAGGGTTCTGGGATCGGCTTGGAGGGCACTATATTTTCTTTCTCCAAAGGAGCAAAGTAAAAAGAGAGTCTACAGCTGGGTCGCAAAGATGTGGAGCTGCTTTACATGTCAACAACGGGGTTATTCATCTCTCAGAAGGTGCGCAGATCTTCGGTCTGTGACTCAATATGTAAAAAGAGGAGGGGTTGAGAGCTGTGTTAGAATTTGAGAAGTGTTAATCAGGGAGAGGATGTGTGCCTTCTGGCCTGTACCTGATTACCTCCAAATGGGCCAGCAGAAGCAGCAACAGCTGG
This sequence comes from Mchenga conophoros, assembly GCF_057382185.1. Classification (NCBI taxonomy): domain Eukaryota; kingdom Metazoa; phylum Chordata; class Actinopteri; order Cichliformes; family Cichlidae; genus Mchenga; species Mchenga conophoros. The sequence goes on from NC_140543.1 coordinate 17,973,358, forward strand.
GTTCTACAACAGTGTGGGGGTAGGAGGTTGAAGGTAATCATCTGAAGACACCACACACAGGATTACAGGACAAAAAGGTGGGACTCTTCACGGTATCTCAGATTTGGGATTTAGTGAGATGGTTCTGAGGAATTTCATTTGCGCCTTTATCATCTCTGTGACGTATAATGTGTTCAAGGCAAAAAGGGCAGTTGCTAATTGCACTGATGGGAATTATTTAACCTTCATTTCTCTTGTGCCGTTATCTATGGTTGCCCCTGGCAGGTGCCTCTAACAGAGTTTGTCAGTTCATTAATCCCAGCTGCAGGACAAGAATGCTGTTTTTCTCCCCCAGGATGATTGACCCTGACAGTGAGAGTGAGCCGGTGACTGCTAAGAGATAATTTTGGATTCCCCCCGCCCTCTGTCTTATCCCCATCTGAGCTCAGCACATCACTCACCTTCTGTTGCCATGTTTAAGTACATGACTTAACATTTTGACTCTGATGAATTATGGCTCTTTCTCAATAGCTCACTCTCATATTTTGTCTGTCTCTTTCGCTCTTGTCAGTCTTCCTCCCTCTGGTTTTCAGATATGTTTTTACACAGTCCTGCCACACGGCCATTTAAAGGCCAGTGATTTTTACGAGACAATAAAAAAAAGGAAAACATGTTCTATTTGGTTTCTCGTGTGTGTCTTTAGTCACCTGACTGAGTGGCTGAGGTGCATTATAGCTTTTATGTCCTGAAAAGACAAATGATTGGTTTTATCAAACAATAAATTCCCATAGATTGCCCTGAAAAAGTTGGCTGTTTGAATAAGGTCTTTTCTCAGAAGTTGCTGTAATAACAGCTATAGGCAGCCAACTTTGATTTCTATTACCCAAGCATGGTGTGGCTTTATTTTTAACTCATAAAGATTACATTAGCATTTACTTGTATTGATTTCTGATCATCCTATTAATGTAAGACCAACATAAACTCCAAACGAGACACAATGCTGGTCTTATATTAATACATTAACTGTTGTTTAGATCTAGTTGGTCTTCAGGAATAGTTTCACAAGTTTCCTAAAGGACAGTCAAAGCTCCTCTTTGGATGTTGGATGCCTTTTGTTCTGCTCTCTGACAAGACCATCCCACACTGCTTTAATAATGTTGAAGTTTGAGCTCTGGGGAGACCAGTCCATGACTAATAGTGTTCTGCTGTACGTGATCAAATCCAGGTATGCTTTTTCTGCATTGTCAGGGTGTTTGGGATCATTGTCATGCTGAAAAATGAAGCTGCTGCCAATCACATGCTTTCCAGATGGTTCGTTCTGTACTTTTAAGTATTCATAAGTCCATCAATTTGACAAGATTCTCAACATCGCTGGGTGAAATGCAGCCCCAAGCCATTGCAGACATTTTCAGTCCAGGTCTTGTGTAACTTTCCATACTTCAGCCTTTTCTCCGTGTTTCGTTTCTTTCGCGCTGCATTATTATGCATTTTAAGTGTGTTTGAGATGATTATTTTTTAACTATAGAAGTGATCTTTTGCAAAATGTATTCTTTACAAAAAACAAACAAACAAACAAACAAACAAACAAACAAACAAACAAACAAACAAACAAACAAAAGCTAAATTATTAACATTATTATATAATTTATTGCAATTATTATCATTTGAACATCTGATTGAAAAAGAAACTTCATCCTAAAAATGACTCCTAAACATTTTTACATGTAAAGTATCCCGTTTCAATAAGCTCTGTAATTCTGTTAAAAATGTGCACTGAATTAGTATAAATGTATTTTTACTTTCTCTTAAATGATTTTTATCTCAAGAGTCTCAAGAATTTAGGCTCTAATCAGGCAGTTAGTCTAGAAATTCAGTGTTACTCTGAATAGAAGAAGGAAAAATATCTGAATGTGCCTCGATTATTCAGTTTGAATTACAAATAGCTTTTGAAACTGTGACTGTGATTACTGATGTATTATTATTATGATTTTCTAATGAACTATTATAAAGAGGTATTCTTATTTCTAAATATGGCGTTAAGAGAACCCACAAGGAGCCCAAAGGACTGTCTGCGACCTCATAAAGATCAATGTGAGGCTTTCACAGCCAGAGAAGGAAATGTAACAATGTAACAATATGATTGTTTTGCACTTCCTCTAACATGAAAGACGCACGGAAACAGACGCGACTATTCTGAGCCATAAAAGGCTCATTTTTTTGTCTTTTTTTAAACCTGTTTATTTATGAGAGGAATATTTGTGGTATTTTTAGACTAAATGAGGAGGGTCACAGACTTAAAAAAAAGACAGACATTGGTTTTAAACATGCACATGCACACACTTACACATGTATACACAGACACACACACCATACGCAAGGCATTACACGTGACTGTGGAACATGCAAAAGACTATATCACAACATCCGGCTTTGAACTTTGCAACCATAAAGCGACCACCAAAACACCTCCACCTGTCAAGCGATCCAGCATGTGATAATAGATCTGAGAGCGCAGTGGTTCATTCTGTCATGGCTGCCTGAGGCCAGGTGAACGATCCCTTTCCTCCCTCTTTCCTGTTCTTCTTAAAAGCTGGGCAGGTGAAGCAGGCAAAGCCCACTTAAGATAAGTGGATTACATAGCCTGTATGTTAAGCATTGCAGTGACCGTATCGGTCTCCAGCGCCGACACACTGGTTGTGTTTTTGTATGGGACCCATCAGAGCATTTTTATGTTATCGAGAGATTTCCCACAGCATTACGTAATACACGAGGCTATATTGTCTTTCTCATTATTGTGTTGTTTTCTTGGTGCGTGAGTATGCACCAAAAACTTTCACCTTTACTTTTACTGAAACTTCTGCATACATAAATACTGATTTCTGATAACAATATAAGGTTAAGCCCTCCCCTAAGATTACAATTTGTTGTCTTTAATATTTATTTATTTAAGGTTTAAATCTGTGTTGACACCCTTGTGCGTGGTTTCATTACTACAAATCCCCCTTTTTGCCTCCCAATTCATTTTTAATATAATGAACTACAGCAGCTTTAATGAAGATCCACGTGTTCTTGCACAATAAGAGCACAACTGGAATCATCTCTCAGAACCAAAAGATACAGAGCAAGGCGTGAGAATGGGACAACTAGTGCAGTTTGTTTTGGGAATACGTACAGTAAGCGACCTCTTTACAACCCCCTGTCCAGAACAATCACTTTTCCTGCCACAAGAGTAGCTGCACAATTATGCGGAATGCAAATATCTGTTGAATTTCTTTCTTTAGTTTCTTTAAGTAGTGTTGGAGTTATTCTGTCAGTAGGTGATAGAGTGTAGAAAGTAAGGGGTTTGTTGAGTGAAGCATGCACAGAAAGTACAGAGGGAATAAAGACAAACGATCACTTCCACGTCTCTGAACTGACAGAGGAAATGGAGCTGTAGTCTTACACAGATATTACAGCGCAATCAAGTGGTTTTTTACAATTGGGCCACTGGCTTCCAACTTTTTCCACTTAGAGAAATCAAACAATTGGAGCTCACAAAACAAACTGAGCTTGATGGTCTGTATTTAAACAATCCAAAAATGACTGAATTCTCTGGAACTGTCTGTTCAATATACAGCAACACTGTTTCTTCATAAATTAAAAAGAGCAGCTTGTGATGTTTTTGCTATATAAGGCTCTCAGCGAGTAATCATTAAAAAAAGAAGCATGTTCTCTTAGTCACATCTTGGGTATTTGGAGATTTTGACAAGACTCTGCACAAAGTCACGAGGCAGGCACCAGTCTGACTGACATTCGGGTTAACTGAGGAGCTCTCGGTGTTGCTTTGCTCTGTTCTTGTACATCAGATTCATTAAGTTTTAAGGTACCAACTTTTCATATGGAGCAGAAAAACCTACAAATTTCTGTGTGCAAGCATTGCATCTTTTTTTGCATGTAAACATGTCTTCCACTGTATTTGTTGTCACTATATAACAATTTATTCAGCTTTAGTATTTATTTGTTTTGCTGGAATGCAAACTTTCTTCTTCTTAAACAGTATTATTTTTTACCCTTTTTTATGACTAGCTGACACTCAAAACAAGAGGATCTAATTACCTGACTTTTTGAAAATAATTTTTCCCACACATTTGTCACTTTTTTGTTACAAAGCAGCTTTCACTAGAGTCCCGCATTACCTTAACCAACCTTGCACATGATCTATATATGTGTAAAAGCAGCTCAATTTAGGCATCCAGAAACCTCTACACTGTCGCTGAAGACTTACTCTCAGTAAACTATTCAAATTACAGATTAGCTGGTTGAATGTCCATCAACAACATCCCCTTGAATATTATGTTAAATGGATAAAGTGTGTGTATCAAATAACTCCACTTTTCTGTTTAAATGTGTCAGTGAGACATTGAAAAACATGTCCCAGACTTCCCTTTTCTAATAAGGGAAAGTATGACAGGCATGCACGCTGCCTCCCACATTCTATTTGTTGTCCTTTATTCCCATGACGCATATAAAAAAAAGGGGGGAAAAATGAATGTGATATCTTTTTACATCTCAGTCCTTAATGCTCTCCGGTGGCCAAGGAACCCCCATATCCACCCCCTCCCCCAGCCAGAAAAGTTTAAAGCCTCTTTCTCAGCTGGGTTCTCCCTTTGTACAGAGAATGTTCAAAGTATTACACTGTCACTAATCATCCATGTTACAACATCTTGAGCAGCGAGGGCTCTCACTCTGACTCCACGAAACCATTATGGTGCCACAGGGTTGAAGGAATAGTCCACTTTGATCTCCTCAGAGGAGAGCTATGGAGACATCTTTCAGCCTCTCTCTGCTCCTCTCCTCATACCCCTCCTCTCACTTCTCCTGTTTTCCTCCCCCTCGCTCCCTCTGGTGAGAGACTTTAAACAGTAGGCTGAAGGCTGTTATTTCGGGAGGGCTGAGGGGCGAGGGGGCGAGTGAAGAATAATATCTTGTACTCCAGGGCCCGGACGGCTCCCCCAGCCCATCAAACGAGTAACAAATGCGGTTACAGACCCATAAAGAATAAAGGGAGGGGAGAGAAGAAGAACGACGAGGCAACATTTCTCTGACACAGTTTTACAGCTCTGCTTATTACAAGGAGCAGTTTAAGCTCTCCCTCCTCTGCTTGCTCAACTCACCTTCTCCTTTATCAGTCATATTTACACATTCCTTTAAGGACTGAGAGGTGCAAGATGGAGAGGTGAACTCGGCAAACGGGGTGGCAGTAAAGCGTAAAATAGAAAGAACAGCGCTGTACTTTATTATCTGTACAGAGGTTGATGAGTGATTTTGTTTTTTCTTTTTAGTAGTATTTCAGCACATCCTCTTTTACAATATCAGCGCACGCTAAATTTAAAAAGCAGCTTTGTATTTTCCTAATGATGTTTTGCTAACATTTAATTAACATGCAAGAATTTTACTTCAAGTCACTTGGGTTTTGTTTTTTTTGTATTTTCATACAATATTACCCAGAAATAAGTAACTTTTTAGCGTTATGAAGAATCCACATGCAGCATGAAAGCACTTGAATATATCACAAAGCATAATTTATTTTAAAGTATGAGTTTTCTCGGTCAGATGACCTTGTTTCCATGGTTTTACATACCTAGCAATGATTAGACAGCTTTTAATAAAACAACAATAATAACAAAAGATACATGAATATAAACAGCAGCACAGCGGTGAGAGAAATAGTGAGATATACACGGCCGTAGCCTCAATCCTACAGCAGTGTCAACCTTTAGGGATGCAAAAATGACCATTTTGCAATTTTACATGTGCAGTGAAGGAGTGAATTCAGGAAGTGATGGGAAAAGAACCGCTCTTTTGGTTAATCTACATCATTTTTGTTTTGGTCTCTATTGTTTTATCATTTTTAACCAGTTGTCACAGATCAGCTCATACCTGAAAAACTTCTTCTGCGGTTTCTTTTTAGGGAAGAAGATTCTACAAATTTCAGATTTTTTTGAGAAATGTTTCAGTTACTTTGACTTTCTCTGTCATCTTGGTGAGTAAACACTAATAACTTTATCGTGATTGATTTAGGTTGCACTTTTTTTGCTCCAATTTTCTAACAGAAAACGTGCATCTGCTATAGCGTTAGATGTTTCACCTGCAAAAGTGTCTGTATCCACTTTTAAGCAAAATCATACCACGTTTTTATTTTCTTATCTTAACCTCTCCTTTTTGGAAAGCATGTACGACTATCTGATGAATAACCTTAATCCCTGCTGTTTTTACACTACATGTTCATTTGGCTTAATTTTCAAACCTACATAAAAATATAATAGCAGTGAAAGAGAGACCATGAATAACCATTACCTCATTATTATCACGTTCCCTACCTCGTTGTCTTCTTTCTGTGTTCACTCATTTCTTCTAAGCCAGTGGACTACAGTTCACTGACCAGAGAGATGCAGAAGATTAGTGCCAGATAGGCATCTTTGTCCCTCTCTATTTCTCAGAGGGCAGTAGGGAGGACGGCTGGAAATCTCACTCATTTAAGCTGAAACTTTCCACCCCACATGTTACCTCCCCTACCAGATCTACCAGATAATTTCATTGCTTTGTTTAAGACAGCACTAAATCACAAATCTACAGCTTTAAGAAACTACTAACCTCACATCCATTTACAGAGAAGAAAACATTTCTTTTTTCTTGTACTGAGTTAGAAACAGGGTGACATTAGAAATGTGGTATACTAATGAAAACAACATTTTTATCTTACAAACAGTGCAGGTAAAAAATACTCACAATTACTTTTAGACTTGCACAACTTGAACACATAGTTTAACATTAACTCTGCCTGTAAATATCAAGAAGCACAATGTTTATCATCCCGGAGGCATAATTTGATTTTGGGGGAATGCTAGCATTTATCTTCTTTCTGTGTTTGGACTGGATTTGATCTTTTTTAAATATTGACCTACTAGCAGTAAGCTAAAGCATTAAAGCTAAAGCATTAAAATTGGATTTAATTTGTAATATCCAAGCAAGCCATTTTTTAAGATGAATATATTGCTTTAGATAAGCTTTAATTTTTTTTTTAATTTATAGTGTGCATAGAGAGAAACCATGGCATTGGTCTAGGGAATCACAAAAATGGAAATACTGGCCATTGTGTAGGAAAATAAGCCCAGAAAAGACAGGAAAAGACAGTGCTATCAAATATTAAATTCTCTCATTCCATAACCTGCTAATGTTTTGAGGAGATAACCTGGAGGAGTGATTAAGTTTCATACTCTTTGTTGGCTAAATGCAGCACTAACAGTGCTGTGACAAGAGGCGTGTCAAGCTACAGTATAGTGATGAGCCTGGTGAAGATAAAATTTCCACTTTAAAAGTCAGTAATCTCCCTTTGACTTTATTTGCATCAGTGATAACCTTACTAATTAAATCTGACCTCAAGTGACATTACGGTCACAGTTTAAGCATTTTGAGGAATTTCTGGGCGTAAGTAAGAATCTGCTGATGAACCAGGCAGCCATGGGAATAACAGACTCCCTACTTCTGTGGTATCTCCTCTCAGCCGTGAGTGGCGAGGTGGGGGATGTTTAAGGGTCTGGGACCTCTCACTCAACCCCTTCTCATCCTCTCTGCTAGAAGGTGTTATCATGAGGTGGACATCTTTTTACCTGTGAAATATTATCGCCTGGCTTGTCTCCACATAAGAGCTCTTTCAACAAGGCCTAGCAGTTCTCTGGTTTCAGTTATGGATGCTATGGCTTGCATGTTATTTATACTCTATGTCAATCTGTCTGTTTCATTTGACTAACATGCATCTGCTTCATAGGGCAGTTACTTACTTGCCTCCCCACCACCACCACCATCACCTACTCCACAGCTTTTGCTTTGGAAAGGGTTCAGCTCTCCCATTTACTGTCAGTAGTGTGATGGTCTTTTGTAAAGGGGCTGGCAGCAGCGGGGAGATGAGGAAACCCTAAACCGTTTATTAGAAGCACTTTGCACCCTTCAAGCAGAGTGGAGCCATTGTAAATAATGACTGTAACAGACCATTCTGGATCGGGCACAACCTGATAACTCAGCTCAGTAAGGGATTTGGAAAGATGTCATGCCTGTGCATGCATGACAGAGTAGAGCATTACTAACATCACTACATAGAAATGAAGATTGGTTAAAGTAATCAAACTCCAGTTTGACTGATACACAACTTGTTTCTCTAACTCAATAGACTTTTATCAACAATTTTATTTTATCAGAACTTGAGGCATCATCTTGATTGTTTGCAAGTTTACTAATGTAATTCACTAATATAATTAGAAAAAATGGAAAAATGGAAAATGAAAAAAAAAACCCAAAAACATTGCAGCCAAAATTTTATGAATTACACTATTTAGGTGAACTAGAAGTGATAGGTAAAAGAAATGTTTCTGCAGCTTGATAGATACTGTCTGTCACTTGATGTTTTTGATAATTTGGGTGAACTAGCCCTTTAAATAGTCAGCGGAACCACTAGGCATGAGAAACTGAGAATAATAATGAGATAAAGACAATAATTATAATGTATATAATTATATATAATTAACAGGTATATATGCAATTTTATTGTTTCTACTGTTATTACTATTACAGAATTATTTGGCCTTTTTGTGCTGTTGTATATGACATTAAAATAATATGATGCTTGTAGGTATAGGTGGCTAAAGACAAAACAAACCAAAGCCACTTTTAACTTGCTACTAAATGGTTGCCGGGCAACGTGATTGATTTTTAATAGATTATACATAACTGACATTTTTCTGTTTACATGCTGCAAAATTGATATGGAGCGTTCTTAAGGTGTTATAAGGTGCATAAATGTTAAAATAGGTCTTTTTAGCCTCTTGCTGGGTAATCTTCAATTCTTGGGTTCATGATAATTTCTTACACAAACATAAAGACAGACAGAGAGTAAAATAATAGTATTAACTATAACATTGTTATTATTTTTTTTTTTTTTCAGAAATATTAAAAATGTTCTTATGTATAAAAGTTAGCTAGAACAACTTGTGTGTTTTCATTGTTACCGGGCAATTTGTTACCATATTTTTTTAAGTTACAATTAATTAATAAATAAAGATGATTAAATTTATGAAGGTAAATATGTTGCAAAATGTGAGTGCTTGTAGAATAAAATGTGAGAATGTAGAAAAACGCCTGGTGATGACATATTTGTAAACTGATTTTGACTAATCTCATTTTGGTGATTTTTTTCCTGTACGGGTGGAAACATTTTCCAGCAAATATGTTAGATTCAGTTTTATCCAGATTAATATGAGCATATTAATTCACGCATTAAACATTTACTAAAGTTTCTTATGAGCTATGAATAGACAAACAGAATGTGTGACACCATGATTAAGAGTCTCAGTACTGCTCAACTTTAACTTTAAGCACATAATTGTCTCAAATTTGTGAAATATAAGTCTTGAGGGACAGTATTCATGAAAAATCAGGATATTATTACAGCCCAGCTGGGGCCACTACTGATGCTAAGAGTCACCTGCTTGTGGCCTCACCAGTACTTTACAGCACTTAGTCTGTAGGGCTGAGGTAACAGCTATGACATCATTGTCTCCAGAAATGCTGGGGAGGTATAGTGCCACACAGTTGCCAGATTTTATAGCCCACATGAGTAGGAAATTACTTCATCCTCTCAGTTTTTGCACAGGGCCTGTTTACCACTTTTGCCCATGGGAGGCGGTCAGCAAGGGGCTGGCACATTCAATCACAACTCAAGAGGTTTAACATAATATAACACAGGAATTTACTGAGCTCCCCCAGTTCTTCTCACCTGTGTTTTTATTGCCGCACCTGGACACTATAGGAGCTTTGGGTTAGCAAAATATGAGTTTTTGCTCTATGTTTGTATTACATGAATCCGAACGTTCTTCGAGAAAGCGATGCAAAACTAGAACATAACATAAAGGCCAACTGTTGAGGCAGGTTGTATTTTTATGTGTTAATTGCTTTGTTCATAAGGCCATGATAATTGCCGCCAGCTGAGGCAAACAAATTAACACCATCATCAGCCAGCAAAGAGCAAAACATTTCACTTATCACGGAATCACTTACATTAGCCTTATATTAGCTGTATATAAAGATGTGCAGTGATATATTATAAATGGATTATAAAAAACAGAAACAACAACTACCCAGATTACATTAGAAAGTATGTCTTGAATTCATTATAAGAAACATTGTTGCTATAGTGCATCTAATTTTTAAAATATATTACTAATCTGATTTGATTTGACCCACCATTAGCACTGTGTGTATGTTTGTTTATTCATATTTAATTTTCTGACCATTAAGGAAAGATATTTGGTGCTTGAATAATTCATAACTATATGATGTGATTTTTGTAGAATCCCCTACTTTTTATTTACATTTACATTTAGGTAAGTTGCATTCAATAACAACCTACTAAAATAATCTGAACCACCCTGGTTGTATGTTCACAAACAATTATTAGTGATTGATTATTGCTTGACTTACACTTTTCAAAGAAAGAGCGCTTCAATATGACATTTTATGAGTATTTTATGTGTAATCTTATGTGTGTTTTTCCAGCATACATTTACATGAGAATCACGAGAGATTAAATATGTTTATGTGTGGCTCATATTAAAGAAAGCGTGGGCTACTCCAGTGTAAGAAAAGCAATATCTGTAATATCTATGATCAGAATGACCAAGCATAGCATAAACTTTATTCCAACAGGGCTCACTGTTGAGGTGCACCCAAATTCAAGTACCCACATCAAAATTGATATACACAGTATATACACACATATGCATGCAGTAAATTCAGTTTTATAAGCAATAGCAAGACCATTTTGATGAGTATGCACTATAAAACAAATATTATCACACAGCTGAGAGGACTTAAAATAAAAAGCATTCAAGGATAACTCTATTTTTCTCTTCTCTATCTGAAGGAATGTTATTTATGTATTTTTGTGTACCTCAAAATGTAAATATTAATGCTTACCCCATATTAAAAAAAACATACTATATGTATGTTTTGAAGATCTAAGAGGTTTTAGTTTTTACTGGATTACATTTATGTGGAGGTAATACTGAATACACAGGAATACATGAATATATTAATACTGCAGATGTATTCTAATGGATCTTGTAATGCATTTTTAACATATTACTGCATGTGTTTTAATAAAATAAAGAGCAGTATATATACACAGGAGCTAATAAAATGTAAATATGTAGAAATAACATGGAATTGCTTTACATTAAAAATGTCATTAAAATAAATGTCTTCTGACTATAAATATGAAGAGAAATGTTCAAAATATTTCTTATAAAAATGCGACAATAACCAAACCAATAATAGTATGCGACAATAACTAGTTGCTGTAATGTTGAGAGTACTAGGTGATATTTGCCTGTTATTTATTTGATATACATCCTAAGAACATAGCTAATAAAGGGAACTTAGAATTATTATCTATAAGTCACAGCTTATAGATCTAATGAATAGATTTTTCTTTGTCCACAAGATGAAAAAATAATTTAATTTGAATAATTAAAAAAAAAAAAAAATAACTGTGACACAATAGATCTAGTCTTCTCAACATCTTCGCCGGACCATGAACGTGATCATGATTTTCTGGTTTGAGGCTGCTGATGGACTTTGCTTTTTTAATGTCTGTTTGAGTAAGAAAAGGGAAGGTCAGCAGTTGAGCGGGTTGTTGTTTTCTGGCCTGTGGGCAGGCTTTAGGAGCTTGAAAACCAGGGTGGTCTTACAGAACTATAGCAATAGTCTCTGATTTACTAACCACCCAACAAATGCCTCACAAAGCCATTCGTGTAACTTTGTACATTTTCTTTTGATAACTGAAATTCCATTTCATTTTCTTTGGCCATGAGCCTAAACACTGATGCTTACCTAATAAATATATGTTGCGCGGTTGGATGAGGAACATGGAAATTAGAACGTGTAACTTTAACTTTCATGATGAGGCTTCTGGACTTTCTCTCATGACCGGTCCCAGGAAAAGTTACTGTGTGGCTGCAAAAGCTTTCTAATCTCTTTGTCAGTGATATAATTCCTTTTGGTGCATTTTCATTATCATCTGCAGGAGGAGAGTTTGTTTGGGTTCATTTAATCACAAAAATAATCACAGTAGAAGAGATAGATCTTTTGGACGAGTATCTGAAATCGGCGGGATCTAAAACATTGTGAGTCACTACACTGACGAGTTATAGACAAATAAAGTCTTACACTGACCTGCTCATAAACATACACACTCACACAACCCCATCCTTACAAGTGCACACATTGTACATGCCCACTTTTAACCACCCAGTGGGAATGTGTTTTTCTAGATCATTTGAAGCTGAAATATTTGAGCTGCATGAGTCCTCTTATGAAGTTCTGCCAAGAAGGAGTTCAAAACTGCTGAGATCCTCAGACAACAACTCCAAAATTCCCAGAATTCACCCATTTCTGTTCCAGATAGTAATGGTTCACATGAAACAAAAAACGGTCAGACAAATTGACATTTATGTCACAGCTCTGCATGACGGAATAAAGATGATTTATTTAGGAGTGTTTCACTGCATATATTTATGAATTTATTTTGATAAACTGATATTTTGACAGTTCTCTGAAAGTTGATGTAGCTAATTCCCCTAAACCATAGAGCTTCAGTGTCTCTCAAAAATATGAAACATGCTCCCCTCCTTTACAACAAATGGCTCCGAGTATACTTGGATACAAAGGATTGTTGTTGTGAGGAAAACACACATGTCAGAAATATATGCTATACACTATACAGCAATGCACTGCTGGTCCAGATAATGACACAGCACCTATACTATCTCAGTGACTACTAATGCTTATTCAGTGTTTATACTGTAGTTATGTTGTTTATAAAAATAGATTATATTTGTTTCTCTTAGTTTCGGCGTCTCTGCCTCATGGGTTTCATGGTAAATAAAAAGCTGCGCCTGTTTTTATGGCGGATGGTCTTAGTGGTCAGCGTTATAGCTGCGGATTTGGATCTCCATCCAGCTAAGCATCATTTCATTTCATCTTTCCTCAGTCTCTCGTAGCAGACTTGACATCGAGCCAATGAGCTCCCCAGATATAACAAACTGTTTCAGCCATACCTAAAATCCAGAACTGTTTCTTAGTGACCAAGTATAAAAAAATAAAACATTATGATTGTTCACAATGCAGATTTTTTTATTATCTTCTGTAATGAAAATTCCACACCAATATTTGATATTTACAGTCAATAAATGCGCAGTATGCTGCCGTGTCACATATACAAGAGATGAATGCACCTTTGTTTGAAATGACAGCTTGGGAATACCTAAACTGTGACTCCCTCAAAAGTTCAGAGTATCGTTTTGCTGTGCGTTCCCTTCTGTGCAATTACAGTGCTCAAAGTGATTGAAAAACACCGGTCTAATGTCTCCTTTTTCAGGGCTGCCTTTATGCTGAACAGTAAATCTTTCTCAGCCGTTGGTCCATTTAACCAGATAAGGAGTTATTCCAGGCCTCACACAAGTCTGATGTCAGAGCCACTAATGACTTTGCTGGCTTGCCTTGTTTTCACATAGACATATCACAGGAAATAAACTGTTAAATGATCCTGCAAAGTACTGATATTTATAGGCTGGTATAGGCTGAAAATATATTTTTATAGCTTGGACATATGTGACCTTCAAATTTTGCACAAGGTGCAAAACCACTCTATTCATATATCTTTGAATATGAGAATGACTTTTTCCTGGAATTTATCCTTTTACATTATTTAGAGTTCAAGATGGATGTCCCCTAGAAACGCTACGGTGAGTTCAGAGAGGTTTCGTTTTGCGGGTCATGTTTTCAAACTGCAAAAACTGCGTAAACAAATGGTGAATAATGAGATTCAGATGTTTCTTTGTGCAGTTTATTGATTTCGTCATGTATGTCGAAATTGTCTGCTTAATCTGGTTTTTAAGATGAAGATTACTTAAAGCGTCGGTTCCTCATTATCCACACTCCAGTAGGGACAAGGGTGAGGGTTGAACAGTGAAAAACGCCTGTGTGAAACATGAGCTACGTTTAAGCTGTCGCCCAGTAAAGCCCGGGCTGTAAAGCGCGAGCCTCCCATGTTGATGGGCAGTTAAACACGTGGGGTCCCAAATCACTGTCAAATGAGCTTTGGTTTCAACCAAGCACCTGGGTTACAGGAGAGAAGACAGATGAAATCTTTAGAAATTGAAGTTCTTCTGCATTTCAAAAAAAATTCTGTTAACTTTTTTGTATGATGCTGTGACTAGTTTCACCAGATTCACATTTTCCCCTATCATTATTGTTTATGCTACGTTTTGAGCAAAAGTGTCAAGTGATCTGTTGTCATCTGGAAGTAAGCTATGAGAGTGATTTGGGCTGAAATAGGCCTTGTCACTGTTTTTTTCCAAGGAGGCCTCGCTCTCAAAAAAGTGCCTTTCTCAGCACCAGCTTGTCTGGCTGCACTTCCTGTCCCTTGGCTCTCCCATGCACATTGTTATTAGGTTCACCAAATGGCCCTGGTTCACCGGTGGTCCCCCCTAATAATTGCCACTGATGGACAGGTCTCGCTGCTTGTGGCCTTGGGCTTCACTAGACGTCAAGCGGGCTGGCCAAGCGTACTTCACTATAACGTTCACAAGAAAAAGCTTAACTGCTGTAACATGAGCACAGAATGAAATAGACTGTAATGACTTAAAACACATCTAATTAAGAGAAAATATTGTAGGGCACCTAGTTGCTTTGGGATACTGGGGTTGGTTTCTTTAAATGTGCTGTTGAGGGACGTCAAGGAAGAAAGGGTAATCTGATCCACAGAGTTAATATGGATAAGTAAAGACATGTTTACACCACAAATGAGGTCTGAATATTCTCAAGTGGACTTTGGTGAATTAGAGTTTCAGTGGTATAATGAGATGTATATACTTTTAAAATGTGATTTACACAAATCTCAAGCATGTGAAGCATGTGCCTAAATAGAAATATGATCTTAGTAATACTGAGACCAACAAACCGACTATAGCCTGTTGCCAAACTTTGGACCAGATACAATGAGTGGACAACAGTGATGACAGTGGGCATAGTTACAGGGGTGGTAGGGGTGATGTTGGTGATGACAACAGCAATGTAGATGATGAAGATGGTGATGACAATGATAATAATGTAGTGGTGTATGTCAGGGATTTTAAATTTTTTTTCTCATCAGTCATTTTGTCAGTGATCGATCAGATTTTGACGTTTCTTCACATTCCAGTTAGTGACTGTTTACAAATGTAAAATCATAAACTCCCATTTAGTTAGCTTGCTGATCTTAGGTCTGCCAGCTTTCTATGTTCACACAATAGACAGTGTAAAAGACATAACTACTGTGATTTCATCCATTGGTTAGTGAAGTCCCATTTTAGAGAAGGCATTGAGCATTTTGTCATCATAATCTTCAACAAGGGGCGTGTCTGACTGTGAACATGGTCGGTGGCTAACGAGCATACGCCAGCTAATCCTTCTTTATATAGTATGACGATGTATGATGAAGATTTACAAAATGGACCAAATATTTTATTCAACATGGACCAAAAAAGCGAGTGACCGAGACCATATACTCAGCAGGAAAGTGTTTGTGAGGTCAAATCTTCTATACTCTGTAAGTCAAAACTATCGCCCCCAGGTGGCGATTACAAATAATGCAGGTTTAAGGCATTTCTACATTGGCTTTACTTTTCAGACCCGAAAGCTACTGTATGTTCATGTTTTATACTGTCAGGGATTCACAGTAATTGTGAAGTCATACAAGTCTTTGATTTTACACACTGCAATAAAAAGCAGACTTCTTATATAATTTTGCTGTTTAAAAAACATGTTCTGAAGGTAATTTATCCGCAGCTAGCATATACTGAGCGCAAAGGAAAAGACTCAACCTCTGAGTTCTTTATGTTGTATAAAATAGGAGTGCTTTGCATGCTATGCAATGTTATGATCTTAAATGTGTAGAAGATGGTTACATATATGACATAATGCTAACAGACATTCTAAACAGTGTAAGCAATGGGTCAGATTATAATTAGTAGGAGCGGAAATAAATAATGCAGTATGACTTCCTGGGTGATGTACTGACCATGGTATATGATGGTGTATAACGTACACACAAACATTTTTAGTCACTAGAAGGACACACAGGGTGTTTCAATCGCAAAGCTAATGCTAGCTAACAGCATCAGACCAGGTAGTGAAATTGAAGAGCTCGTGTGTTGTGTGGTGCTCATGGATGTTGACTTTTCTCTTCATTGGAGAAAAAATTTAAACAAACTTAACTTTTTCTGTATTAAGAGGGTGAACAGATAGAAAATATTTGCAAAGCTAGCTAGAAGGATGTTTTTGGTCACATTTGATTATCCTTTCTAGTGAGTACACAACTTGGAGTGTGAATTTGAAACAACACAAGCAGAAGATTTCAGTTATTTAATTTCTGCTCATGCTTATTATAATATGATTTGTCCCTTCCACTGTTAGCATCGTGTCATTTGATTCATTCTGTACACTTTGTGTATTATAGCTTTTACTTATGTTCTGCAATAAAACGGCACCACCATACAAACCTAGTGTTTCGCAGGAATTCCTCATATTACAGAAACACAAATACATCCCTTAAATATGCAGAGAAATTCAAAGGCCCGCTATGACCGGATAGTCACAGGGGTTTACTGAACATTCGGTTTTATAAATAATGGACTAATGGTTTTTCAGAGCAAGTAGTCTCACAAAAATTAAAAACAGATAAGGTGTCAAGCTACATTTTAATGAGTGTCTTTAAAATAGATCCCTAAAAAAGGCCCCCAAAGGATCCCCTAAGTATCAGTGTCCTGCCCACTTCCATTGTACCCCAACGTTAACAGTGCAAACCACCACAATCCAAACAATACTTAAGAAACAGAATAAACAGAAAAAAACAAATAATTAAAAAAAAAAGTTTTCTATTTTAAAAGCACATTTCTTGTAATATTAGCAATTATATGGCTATGAAAAAAGATCTTGCTTAAAATATGTTCTTAGGGGTTGCCAAGCTGAATTCCTCATTCCCCATGGGTGCACTGAAAGTGGCCGTCTCTGGCCTCTGTGAAGGAAAGGATAGGGAGGCAGATATGAGTCTGCGGTACTCAAACGCCCCAGCCTCGACCTCACAAACAGACCAGCCTCATTGGAGTCTTGGCAAAAGCTTAAAACTATTTTTTTCTGGCTACTGGGAAGTGTTTAAAGACTTATGACAGCATGAATACTTCTGGCTACTACACAAAGTTTATCACGAAACAATTCAGGTTGTGGTCACTGAGTCATACTTCATCTTTTAATTGTGATCTCCTTAGATTCTCGGGTTGTATTCTCAACCAGTCAAGCATTATCACTTTATCTTAGCAATGCTGCAGAAGCTGAAAGATGTAAGCAGTGACATGCTTGTTCTCTCTAGTGAGGGTATTTCCTGTTTCCCATAAATCCTTAGTTCATTCACCAACTAATGTCTGGCCAGCATGAAAGAAAAAGGGATTAAATTTGACATTTCTTTTCTTGCAAAAATAGGTCAGTTTTAAGTTTACAAAAAACCCAACAACTTTTGAATAAAAATAAAATACAGAACTTACCCCAAAGTACCCCAAAAGTAAAATACTTACAGTACTATTTTCTTTATTGTTGATTATTTTTTCTTTCTTTTAAAGCTGCCAGTTGCTCTGACTACTACTATTAATTTTTATCTACTAAAAACTTACATCATAAATTAATAAATATATTATAAATGAGTGTGTAATAACTAATAATCAAAGTAATAATAGCTGTTATCTTGAATCTCATTAACCAACTGAACAGCCACTATCAGCTATGATCAGTCACACATTTGTCATTGTAATCAGTTATAATCAGAACAACATGGATTATGTAGACGGCATTTAGCAGTCCTGTAGTTGATCACTTAAAAGTGCAGATCAACTCTTTAAGCAAATATCACAGTAAATTAGCAAATGTAAAGGACACATTTTAGCTAAAGTCATGATCATTTCCCAATCATTAGCTTCTAGTTTGTTTGTTTAATAATATAATAAATAACATATGATAATATTAATACCATGAACATTAACTCAAAAACATGAGTCTTTCCCTCATTTGTCAGACTTTAGATGTGTGGTGTAATGAGGATGATAACATTCGATTACTGGCCTAAAAAGTGATGCCGACAATTGAATCACCGAGTTTCAATGCAAGTCGTGCTATAAAAAACACCACCTCTTCAGTTCCAACTAACTCTTCAGATACAGTGAATAAGCTTTCCTCTTTAGTCAAAGAAGGGCAAATGCAAATGTTAGAATGAGAAGGCATGCGTGTGGGGGTGGAGCCCTGTACAAACAATGATGTGTCGAGGTATTTTAAGAATTGATGTCTAGACGATATTGCTAAAAAGGCCTATTAACTACAGCCGACTGCAGAACTCCAAAGCCATTTACTGGTAGTAGTCAGGAGATGGTCAGTGGCAGTAACTGATTCAAGAAAATAATCTTTTACGATGGAAGATTCAGGGTTTTTTTTTTTCAAAGCCAGCGTCACAATGAACGAGCATTTAATACCACACTGATGAAAATTTTAATTTTCATTTGTTTTTACATGACAAAAGGTTCAGTGGGATTTTTAATTTAATGGTTTAAAATCCAATAATCTTTACAAATAAACAACAGGAATATACGCACATGCACGCACTCACATGCACGCATGCACACACACATCTAAGCAAGAACTTCCAAGTTCTCAACAGTCTGATGGTGTAAAGGTTGACTGTAATAAAGTTCTTATCAGAAGGAAGCATGTTGATGCACACAGCAACAGGGGCTCATAAAAACCCAGCCACACTAAGGTATCTTCCCCACATGTCATGAGAGCGGCTCAGTCCATGCTATAAGCTCAGTCACACAGGCAAACACAAACACACAGCGATCAAATTCCACAACACTGCTGCTCACTTGTGGCTAATTGATGCATGTGTTAGATAATAAAAAGAACATCCTTTTTACATACTCCTAATGCTGTCCAGCAAAGAGGCCAGGGGGAAGAGAGCAAGGGGGGAGGGATGTGCTTTCCTGTGTTTTGCTGAGTTCAGATGACTGTCATGATTAAGTCAGATGAGCAGGGGAAGATTTACAGTCCCCCTCTGTGAGGAGATAAGGCAAGAGGAGTCACTCTGACTGACAGCACATGCCTGGGAGGGAACATAACCCACCTGATGGAGAGAGGTTTTCAACTTTCTTAATCTCTCCCTCTTCCTTCATTACATTCATCATCCCTCTCTCTCTCTCTCTCTCTCTCTCCTTTTTGAGTGCTTGACAGCTCACTAACGGTAAAAACGCCCAGAGGCAACCCTCGAGTCGAAAACGCATCACACTGCCTCCGCCTAACCAGTCTTTACTCACCTTTGCACACCTTTTTTGCTCAATTTCAAAGTCAGTGTCTCTCCCTTCTCAGTGTAACAGTGCTGTTTCTGTGTCCGCCCCCACCAGTCCCCTTAAACACATCCCCTCAGCTCTCCCCTTTCCTCAGTCTGAAATAAATCAATGCTGGTTGGAGCTCAGTTGTAATAAATCAGGTCTTGTCCTGGACTGGAGCCTGCCCAGTCAGCCTGTCACTGCCTGGCCTTCACTCAGGATTAATTAAAGGCCTGATATAAAGCCCAGATGTGCTGGAGCAAGAGAGCCCTGAACCCCTTAGACCAGTTAAGGGCTCGTTCTCTGCCTGCACACACACATGCCTACAAGCATGCAGTGTATATCAACATCTGTACACACATGGCAACACGCATGCATCTTTTTAGACACACTGCTATTTGCAAATTCATAGAGGCATGAACAAAGGTCTGCACATGTCTGTGGCCTTCTTGTAATTGTGATATAATGACAGTGAGCTCATCATTACTTTCTGTCCCTCCCATGTTCCCAGTAATACTCCAAGTAGAGGCAGGAATAGAGGTGGAGCCACAGTGATGTATTTGTAGTGTGTTTCGGTCCACTTACAGTAGGTATATCTGTGCAAAGCATTTTTACTGACAGATGTTGAGGCAGTAAAAGTCCTCTGCAGGGGGCTCCATGTGCTCATGGTTCAATTGAAAATAAAACAAAGCACAAGAGTAGGTACAGTAGTAATATAGGATGGTTATTTTTCAGCATCTTGTCTGTTTAGTCTGTATAAACAATGTGAAATGATGAGCAGCTGGAGCCATTTTGTGGTTTTATTGGGCAAAAAAAAAAATCCTCCAAGTAGAAATAAATTTGTGTCAATACACAATTGCTAACGATAAGTATAAAGATGTTAAATATGCACTTAGTAAAAAATATCTTCATTAAACTAAATTTCTTGAAGAATATGCTGTGTCGCTGTGGAAATCTGCATCCTGGTAATACACACAGGAGTTTAGACCAGCTGACTGTCAGCAGTTTTTTGTTCCTACTACAGTAAACTGACAAAAAACCAATAGAGCATAAAACATAGCATAACTATAGAACTACAGAACGTAGAAAGTACAGTAGTCTAGTATTTTTCCAATATGTTTAAATGACTGAACTAAACTTTCCTTAACTGAGAGAAAACCCTGAAATGGTAACTTTGTTTACTTCATTTTTTTTTTGTCGAATTTTAAACTTATTCTATCTTGGCAATGACAACACATCTATATATCTGACTTTTTATCTTTACTACATGTCTCATGGTGGTTGACAGGGTGGTGTTGCTAGCGGGTGGGGTTATTCTGCCTTGTAAGGTCAAGGGTTGCAAGGCATACTTTATTGCATGATGACTGAGAGGGGGATTAGATGAGTAAGATATCACTCTGTTTTCTGGTCACGGCTGAGCAAGGTTAACTCACAGTGGCCCTGGGGCTTGCGCTGAGAGGAAAGGAGGGGGGTGAGCGAGGGTATCGTGAGGGCAAGGGTGGCTTGAGGGACTATTGGGCTGATTCCCGATAGCCGCAGTGCGGTTTGGCCTTCCCGCTCCATGGCAAATGCTCACACAGGAAATTAGAAGTCTGTGCTTCCCTTTTTCACACGAGCTCTTCTTGCACACAGCCGCTTTCTTTTATTTTTGCAGATTATTTTGACACGGACAATGCTCAAAAGGTCATTTTGACAAAATTAGCATATGCTGTTTCATTTTAACCCCCCCCCCCCCCCAAAAAAAATAAATATTATATATATATATATATATATATATATATATATATATATATATATATATATATATATATATATATATATATATATATATATATATATATATCCATGGTGTTTTATTGAAAGTCCCCACTGTGGAGTTATTTTCCAGCATTTATTTATTTATGCAGTCACATGAATGCCAGCAAAATCTTTGTCCTGCTCGACAGTTCAAACAACAGCACAGCTAATTTATTTGTCTCGGCTGTGGGATGTCTGCACCCGTAACACATTTACAGTTTAAAGTTCAGAACATATAAATGACGATCCTCTTCATATCACTGCTTTCAGAGGCCAGTCTGAAGATGTGGGGCCCACGCAGTCAGAGATCATGGCTTAAACAGATTGAGGCCATTTTCGTGTGTCAGATATGATATAGCCGCTTGGTGCCTAATGGGGCTGGAAAAAGAGGTAAACATGTCCTCGACCCTGTGAATTCCATTACATAAAGACGTTGATTTGCACCGCTGGGTACACCAACTGCAACGATGGAACTAAACTTCCCAGATAATCTCTAAAACTTGAAACACAGAGGCCACAGAACTCAATGAAAAAAAACTCAGCTTTGACAAATAAACAAACTACACAGTCTTTAAATGGGTGCTATAACACAACATTAACATGTTGCAGTGTATTATCAGACAATCAACAAATGATTCTCCAAAGTGCTCTCACTTAGACCTCAAGATACAATCAACACCCAGGATGAATGCAACTTAGTATTCAGGCGTTAAAGCAGGAAGAAAAATAAACCCAGAGAGTAATTGCTGATATGTTCCTAATGTGCCCCCTCACCCTTGCCTCCCCCTTTCTCTGTACCTCCTGCTGATAGGCCACCCCTGATGGCTGTCACACCTGGTGTTGAAGACAGTAGGGTGTATTTTATCTGCTCAGGGCCCTTTGGGGGGCTATTCGTCTTCCTCCAGACTGGTGTTGGGAGGTCAGGGACAATCCCTCTGTTTATCCCGCTGTCCGTCAAGGCAGCTCGCATCCCTGGGGTTTCTTTTGCATCTCCCCCATGAAAGTGAGGCACACTCGCACCGCTGAGCTGGAATGTTCAAGTAGGGCAATCAAGCCGCTTGACACTAAATTCGCCCATACAGGAATGATGTTTTGAAATCTACTAAATATCTAGACATGCAGCGCACTGCAATTTCCATCAATGTGTTTTATGACTCAAGCAAAACCTTTAAGAAATATACAACCTGACACAGTGTCCGAGTGAGCGCCATTTTTTTTCTTCAAAAATCATTTTCTTGAGGTACACTAACATGACTATATTTGTGTTTGCCTTTTCTATACACTCCTGCAAAATAGTTAACTTGGCATTGTTTAGATGTGGAGTGTGCCCAGTGGCCAGCAAAAGCACTGTTTATCTACTCTGCGTTGCACTACTGCTTCTGCCTGCACACGTGTGTCTGGGATTCTGGGATAGGTCCCCTGGGCAGATGGACCACACATGTGGAGAATGTGAACTCGGCACTCAAACTAGTTTCTCCAAAAAGGGGGGGGGGAAAAGTAGAAATTGTAGTGACTGGTATAAGGTGACAAAAATGCTTGAAATGAGTGAGTGTGACACAAAATGCAATTAGAAATATGCTAATATTTATGTGCACAGACTTACATTTGTGGTGGTACAATAAGTAATTCTTCTGCATTTCAAATTACATCACACACAGATGAGGTAATGTCTTGCTTTGGCAGTTTTCAGCTGCATATCGGGCTATCTCGAGCCACATATTTCTCTCCCAGTGAACCATTTTCAGCCGCACAAAATAAATCTAGCAACTACAGGCTTAACTACACATTAATTAAACAATGTTTTATCTTCTATTGCTTTTGCTATCAAGTTGAACGACACACATTTTGAAATGTTCAAAGTTAGAAAGAGGGTGAGAAAAAAAAAGAAGCAGGAGGGAGGGAAGGAGAAAATGAGTGAAATAGTGAGGGGAGCGGTGTGTGAGTGTGGAAGGTGAAATTTGACTCACAAGCTTGCACTCTTGCCTCTCTCTCTGGGACTTCTCTACTTGGCTTTGACTTAATTGCGTCCCCGATATAAACAAGGGGGTTAGTGTGAGAGCAGACCAGCAGCTGAGGGGCTCTCACAGAGGGCCAGACTGGGGATTGAGTTCAGAAGGAAGGAAGGACTTAACGCAGAAACTGATATAAAATATGCAAGGGAGTGAAAAGGAGAGAGACATGGACAGAGGATTAAAGATGCGGGGAAGAAATTATAGCTCCTTAACGCAGCAGAGATGACAAAATTAGAACGTGACAGAAATGTGCCAGCTTTCATATCTCACCATATTTTGCATCAAAGCTTGACTGGCGTATCAAGTGGTAATGCTGCCCTGTAATGCCAGAACCGGAGCATCAGACAGTAGCCCTTCTGGCTCCAGCACAGTTAAGGCTGCCCTTCTGAACATCTCTTTCACAGATACTCTCTACTGATCGATTAGTTCCAGCCCTTTCAAGCAGACAGCTAAGGATTGTATTCCATTTTAAGTGATCCCTACTCAGAGTCTTAAGCCCACCAGACCCAGGCAGATGCTGCTGAGGTGCACCTCTGGATTAAGCCCCTAAACTAACAAAATAACTGAGGTAACAACCACATACAGTATACTTTACAGTAGTAGCTCCAAATACATTAGGTCCATATAAATGGTGGCTCTGGATGGATAAATCCCATTAGAACTCGGCTATAGGAGAATATTGTCTTTTGGAAAATATGCTTTAATAGCAAAATCGTTGCCTTGCACACTTGAATTTGGAACAGTAGTTAAACATTTTGGGAAGCATGCTTAATTGCTTGCTTTCCAGAATTCTGCTGAGAATATCACTACAGCTTGAATATATTTATTATAAATACAATGAAGATGGGTAAGAGGTAGAACAGATTTGAACAAATCTATTCAAATGCATCAACGCTGGGGCACCAGGAAATCTAAAACCTATATTCCATATATTGGTAGTTAGAGAAAGAAAAGAATAGGTCCTCAGTGTGTATCTGCTACTTATGGACATTTGGGCAAGAACCTTGAGTTAAAACACTGAATAAAGCCTGCTAAAGTAGCTGTGAAGTTAGTGCAGGATCCACACTGTAGTTCTGGTGGCTTAACAGCAAGTTGATAACATAATTAATAAAAGCCAAATTAAACAAACTAAATGAGAAAAGAAGGGAGAGTTCCTAGACAAGGCATGAACCACAATACCTTGGCTGTTTTGTGTTTTACACCACTGCAATATGTGAACTTTGTCAGTCTTTTAAACAGTAGAGGGGTTTTATTAGGGTTAAGCTTAGCCAACAAAAGTGCCATGGTGTTGTACAGCCAGTGTTGGGAAGGTTACTTTTAAAATGTATTCCATTACAGAATACAGAATACATGCCCCAAAATGTATTCTGTAATGTATTCCGTTACGTTACTCAATGACAGTAAAGTATTCTGAATACTTTGGATTACTTAATATATTATCATGCTTTTTACAACAACGTGAATGTACTATTGCTGTGTGATTTATTACTATTACTGAAGGTCCGCGACTCCGAACTGTAGTAAAGGGACCTCTGACTAAAACGGCGGGGTCCCTGTCGGCTCGTAGCCGAAAAATAGCTTTACTTTGTTGTGTGGGTCAACTTTTCTTGCGAGAGATAGAGAGAGGCGTTGAAAGACTGCTCCAACGGAACTTGTTGTTTTCGGAGGAAAACACGAACACGGTGTACAGTCGAGTCTTAATAGCTTACTTACAACTGGGCTCGTCAGGCACTCTTCTTGGCTGAAGTGGTTATTATTATATTTACATGCTTCCAGCTCCCGTTTTTCCTCGATGACAACTCGTACCTTTCCACTCCCCTTTTTCTCTCTCCCTCCTCGCGCTCACAGACCCATAACGTGTATGGCAGTCCATTCTCCCTGCAACACGGACTACACTGCCCATGATGCTACATTCTTTAGAGCTATGCTTGTAGCATTCTGCCTGTTAGCTTAGCACAACAACAACAACAACAACAACGAAAAGGCGCTCTCTCACCCAGGAAACACACAGTTGCAGAGAGAGAGAGAGCGTCGCCCTGTAACCATGGCAACCGTAACGCTGCCGCCTGGATCAACAGAACGTAGCTGTCAAACAAAACCCAAACAGTCCTGACCCGCGACAAAATGAAACAGGAAAGTACCGCAGTGTAATCCATTTATTTCAACAAAGTAACTGTATTCTGAATACCACCCTTTTAAACGGTAACTGTAACGGAATACAGTTACTCATATTTTGTATTTTAAATACGTAACGGCGGTACATGTATTCCGTTACTCCCCAACACTGTGTACAGCAATGCTAACGGATGCAGTCTGCATATGTCATGCACACCAGTGTCTTTGATAAAAGGGTGGTGTAAAGGTGAGGTAGCTTCATACTTCCTTCCTAGCCTTCAGCATGAACACCAATGCATATGTTTCCAGAATTTTAGATATATCGTTTATATATTTTTTATATTACATTGTTACCAACAGCAACAGAAAGATAAGCAGCACCTTTGAACTTTGTCTTGTGGATCGTTAATCTGCGCCACAACCAATGACTGCAGCACAGTCAGAGCTGTTGTCGTTGGGTGAAATATAAGGGTGAAATAAGGGTGAAATATTCTATTCACTCATTTTTGCTGGAAAGATAATAGGCTTTCAAAAATGCTGCACTAGAAGTGGGTATTGTTAATACAAAAATACAGGAATTAATAAGTACTGTGTGCTGTGTTTTTAGTCATAGAAACAAAAAACCCTCAAAAACAGTACAACCTTTATAAAACTCAGTACCATGTGTCAGTCAGAGTGATTAATTGCTACTGATTGGTATAATTTTCTGATGAATACTGTATTTTCCCATTTATTGCTCTGTAAGAAGTGGGCTATGAGAGTTCCCAGGAAATTGGTGTTTGACATGGTGTGCTATGAGAGCCATGTTGTCCTTTAAACTGGGACAAATTGTGTCTTGGGCAGCTGCCAGGGTGTAAAATGCCCAATTTCGGCCCCAGCTATTTAGAGGCAATCATCCACGAGGTCAGGCCAGTCTCAGCACTTCATTTCTCATCTATTTTGCTTCCACCCATGACAACTAAATGACGGCTGACACCGACTCACACGATTTTGTACTCACACGAATTTGTACTGGCTAAAAATTTGTGTGTGTCCCACAGCCATGACCCCTCGGCTCATGTCCTGCAGGGGATAAAGGACTGGGTCAAACATATGACATCATTCTGAAGTCATGGAGTTTAGCAGTGACCGAGCTGTGATTTTTATGTGTGTGTGTGTGTGTGTGTGAGTGAGTGAGTGGGAGAGAGAGAGAGAGAATGTTTATTTTTAAAATGTAAAAAATTAGGAGTTTTGCCAAGACATCTTTTTGTTAATCAGATTTAGCATCTGGATGCCATACTGTTTCAAATTAGATTGTCTCTCTACTCAGAACATTTACAAAATTCGCCAGTGGGACTGTTTCTAAAAGAATATTTACATGCATTTACATGCAAAATAAAGTTAGCAACCCAGAGTTCCTCTGTTGCCGAGAGTACATCCTCTACCAAAGTCAATATCAATGCCTTACCTCAAAATTTAAAAACAGAATTCAAATCCAAATTTTAATGGATTCTGCTCCACCCGTCCTCCTGGTTTCATGAATTTCAGCTTAATGAATAAGCAATCAGTAATGATCCTTCACACAGGAGTTCTAGTAGGACTGAAAACTGAACTAGGGGAACTGCTGCTGTGTAAAGACAAATAGAAAAAGGAGTTGGGATCTGTCACATACATACTGATAAATGCACATACTCACCACGAACTGCAAGGTTAAGGAGCTTAGAACATGTCGAGTCAGTTTTATTCATTGCCCAATATCAGAAATCATAAGTATGTCTCGAGTGGCTTTCTAATCTGCACTGCGTACACTGCCCTGTTACCTTAAAGACTCTGTCCTAAGTGCTCCCTGCTGAGAGTAAGGTAAAAACAGATGTTGGTTTCTCATAGATTTTGAGCAACCGGTACCTTTTACATCAACCCTGCCTGGGCAGTCATGCATTTACAGTAGGTAGTTGTAACAGTTCAACATAAATGCTCAGTGGCTTTAAAATGTCCTCATGTTCGTGATTGTGAGTTTCATATGCAATAAACTAATGTCTTTAATTTCCTTTCAAGGTCACACTGGTGAAAAGTATTTTTTACTATTGATTATAAAGGAGTTGATTGTATTATAAAAGACAGGTTTTTTTTACATTTGTTTCATTTCTTTTCTGATTGAGGTCATTAGAAACCTCAAAATTAGTAACAGCGGGGGGAAGGGTTACCATCACCTACACACCACCCTTCTGTTTGAATTACTGCTAATGTCTAAAGGCATTGTGTCTTACAAATGCTTTATTTGACACTAAATGAAAAAAAAAATCATTGAAAGACTGGAATTGGAGTCACCTTTTAAATGGAAATTCCAGCAAGTTTAATGGTAGGCCCTTGGTGGAGGTGAAGTAGATTATTATCCATCTTTATTCGCTGTTCTCTTCTTTTGTCTTTGGAGTCTTTGGGAATTCCAAGAACTCTGTATTAGAAGGTTGGGAAATCTGGCATATGATTGGAGACTGACTCTTTCTTTTTACACATGAACCTCAGCCCTGAAACTTTCTTGACATTACCCAACAGAGTGGTATGCAAGGCAAATGTTATCTTACTTGTCCCTTGCAACAAAGCTGTGTGATTGCCAATTGCAAATGATGTAGGCGAATTCACAGCAACTAGGCATCATATCTCCTGACTCTTGCATGCTCTACCTCGGCAGGTCCGCTGCCTAAACCAAGCACAGTATTTCCAGTTGTAAGAATATGTCTGAATCTCTGTCATTATCGGCTTTATGAACTCCTGACTGCAATGGTTTACCCAGAGTTTTACTCAGGTACTGTCAGTGTGATACTGAATGGCCAGCTACTCATTGGCCATTACGGTCAGACAGTAGCATAAAATCACCTCATTAAAAGAAAGCTAAATATTGACAAAAGGTTTAGGCTTGGCTGACTGAAAGTCAAAATTTAACACGTGTGGGCTGCATTAAAACATTCAGAAGCTATTTGCAATTTTTGTGATTTTTCAATCAGGCTATAAAATCACCATTGCTTTTTCTGTCTCTTTAGTATCACAGATGACTGGAAAACAGTTGACCCCCATCTCATGTTGATTATTTAGCTATGCCTTCCTTCAACTCTGCACTTCACTCCCCTCACTGACCACCTCCGTTCCCCCAAAGACCGCTATCCCCCAGTCAGATTTACTGCAAAATATGTGTGTTCCACCATATTTGTGAAATTCCCCATGTGTCAACCTCCAGCTCCCCTAAGCAGGGCTTTGAACCTGCCCACGAGCTTGAGAGCGCACATAAATTCACCACACTTGATGCAGAGGAGTAGACTGTCTTTACATAGGAGTCTAATTGCTGAACTTTGCCACAGCTGAGTTTGCGGAGCTGAATGATTTGTCAAAATTCCTCTCTCTTAGTAATAAATTAGCCTGCCAACTTGGTCAGCCAGTTAACATTTTAAATAAATAATGACTCTTATTTGGATTGTCTTGGTTCTCTCTCCCTTTTTAAAGGAATAACTACAGAAAGGTTACTTGGCAACTGAGCAATGTTTTGACATTTTCAACCCTCGCTATTAATATCATAATAAACGTGCAGGGAAGAACTGTCATGAAACACAAAGCAAAACTCTAAATCTATCGTAGTGATTCTGCAAAAATATATAACCTGCATCACATATATGCCTGGAAAAGCGAACACTTTCATGAAAAATAATTACATCTGGAACATAATGTTGTGATGAGTTTCATGACCACCTAGTTTGTGCGACTATGAATTAGCCTGTTCTGGAAAATTGTGGGAAAAAGTGAGTGTGCTGTCCTATCAGAAGCCAAAATGAGTGTTTACTTTGACTTGGAGTTCACCTTGCACTTGGATTGACCCTCCACCAAACTGACTTCATTGGCTCACACTTGCTCTTCTTTTTTTGCTCATTTCCATCTTGTCTGTCCCCACTTAGTCAGCTTTTCAAGCTTCTCTGTGAATTTTCATAATTCTCTCATTTACTGCACTGGTAAAGCCCAAGCTATAAATCTGCAGTGAAGCATGTTACCTGACAGCAAAGTAATATTTACTCAACTACTGTACTTAAGTATTAAAGTTTGCCGCTTGCCCTTTAACACATTCTTCATGGATTTATTGTAGCTTTAACTCATCTACATTTATTTAGTGGCTTTAGTAACAATATTTCAAAATGCTATATAACATGTATTAGTATTTTCTAGGATTTTAGTATAATTACAAAAGTAGGACATTTACTCATAATTAACTATATTTCTAAGAATAACTCCTGGCATCCTGGGACGCAAGTAAAAGATCCAAATCCCATATGCAAGACTGCAAATAATATTTTCCTCGGTTTTTAAAAGTTTATTAAGACTTAATCAGTAACAAAGGGGGCCATGGTTAAGACATTCTTTAATTAAGTACAGATACTGGAGTTAAAAAATACTCCAGTAAAAGTGAAAAAGTGCAGGCTTTTCTTATTCAGAGTAAGAAAGTAAAAGTCACACTTTGGAGGATGTTTCTACCACCTATTTTTGGATAAAGCTAACTGACACTTGTTTCTATATTATTGTAATAATGAAATAATATTAATAAAATGGGAATACAAACTTTAGTCTAATTTTCACTTCTAGCTGTATCAGCTTTAATCAGAAAAAAAATAGCTCTGTTTTCTGTTACCTACATTGTAGAGGGTGACTTTGCCTCTAAACAGGAAAATTAGTACAGATTAAAGTGGGATTCAGCAGGAGGGGGAACCTAAAATCTATTGTAGTGGCTCAGTGTGGGGAAAAGAATCACAACTCATAATTTCTATTGAGAGCTTAGGTAGATTTTCATGAGTTGTTCTGGCTGATTTCCATCCTCTACACTGACACTACACTGCTTATGCTGTTGTTATAGCCTACAGTATACAGTTGGTATGAAGGTGGAATTCACTGTCAGCATAATCAGCTAAAATTCCTAATAATCTATGCTACACTTTATGTAACCATGAGCCCCACAGCTACTGTGCACCAGTCCAACACACTGTTGTTTACTTTAAATGCATCACAGTACAGAAAACTAACCAGCTTATCCTGTGCTAACCTGCATAGGATTGCAATCCTTACCTTTAAGTCTAACCTCTCTACCTTTTCTCCAGTCTATCTCCATCTCTGAGTGAAGTTAGCTCTTTTTCTTTTCTCTCCCTGTAAAATATAGCAGCTGGACCTTTAGCTAGCAGCACACTAAACGGCAAACTGCGCACAAACAGTTTGTGTGTTTGCTGATGTTTGTTGAGCTGATGAAAAACCTGCATTAGAAATGACCTGCCACAACATGTTACTCCCCTTAAGCTTGCTCGTCTTTTGTAGACTTGGTAGATGCTGCATTACCGCAACTGTAACTTATGACACCTGCATTCGTTCCAGTGCTGTGCCAAAAAATGGTTTTGCATCTTTCATCTCTTTTTATGCAACATCCCCTCATGATGAATTCACAAACAGGATTGCCTCTCATGGGTTACTGATTAGACTCAAATTGGGTTGATGTGTGAAGGCCAGTGTTGGGTAAGTTACTTTAAAATAGTAACTTAGTTACATTACTAGTTACTTTTCTCAAAAGTAACTCAGTTACTTCAAGTTACTCGTTACTTTCAAAGTAACTAGTTACTAGGGAAAGTAACTTTGGTTTTACTCAGAATTCTCTTGTTAATGTGTTTCTTCCATAACTTTGCCAATCTTCTAGCTTGCTTACTTGCCACAAGTGCACTGTGCCACCTACCAATAGAAAGGAAAAGATAATGTGCATATTTCCACGAGAGAAATCCCACGCCTGGACCGTCATTGACTGCTGCCATGATTCTAGCCTACGTCACAGCGTCATGTGCGCCTTTTACATCCAACACAAAAACTGCAGTCGTGGTGCTTTCGATTGTACTCAGAACTCGGAAATTCTGCCTTCTGAATAGGAAGATGTAGGTAACACCAGACTGCAGATGAGCTGCATACAGGGCTGGACTGGGACAGAAAATTGGCCCGGACATTTTGACTAGAGACTGGCCCACCATTATAGGAAAAATCATAAAGCCTTTGAATGAAAATAAACACTGTTGTGACAGTGATGTACACTGTCTGATGGTATATATGCATCAATCTATCAATCGTTTGTTGTAAGATTCAGATAATTATTTTTTAAAAGCTAGACATTTTAAATGAGAATAAGAAAGAAAAGTATTTCTTTGTGCCCCCCATTCCCAGTTAATGCCCTACCTGCCCCCCTGGCAACACTTTGCTAGACCCGCCCCTGCACAGTTACCAGCTGTCAGCTACCTAAAAAAGGATCCTGGTGTTATTTGTCTCTCAGAAACAGTTCATAACTTCCCTTCAACTCATTCATGTCACCTAAAAGGTAAACCTGTTTCTCCATCACCTGTTCAGCTCTGATGATCCAGTAAGGACATCCTGGTTTCATCTTCATGTTTCCCTCTCACCAGATAACCAAACCATATCATGACCAGCAGCTTTTTTGCAGCTGTGGCTCCAGCAAACATCAGCTGATACTAGAAATTAATATTAAATAAATTCTAACAACAGCTGATCAAGCTTAAACGTGCTGCTGTTGTTTAGCGCGACATCCGTTGGTTTCCTCTTTCGGCGCAAAGTGGGCGATAAACACACAAGAGAGAAAAGACGATCAGCTGATCACTGATCAGTTTTCATGACTGAAGTAGAAACGGGAGAGGGAGGGGGGAGAATGAGAGGAGAAGAGGCAGCTGTGCAGCAAAGACACAGAATAACTCCAGCTTTGTGCCTTTTTCATTGTAGCTGAATTACGGGACAAACTGTTCCTTTTCACCTCAATAAGAAACGCGTAATATTTTCTCTGAATACCAGACGGGACGGTTGGCAACTCTAATAACTTATGAACAAAATAAAGTTTAACATCGTTAACATCATAGCACCACCCAGCTGTATAGAAACTCCGTCATGCTAGCTAGCACGCAGTACGGAAAAAGTCAAAATAAACACCACCTAAACTTGGTTTATATCTGACTCAGAGAGACTGCAGGTCATAACTTCTTACCTGAAGTTCAGTTCACACTTGGACCGGCGGCCGCCTCGGGTCTCTTTTCCTGCTGGCCTCACCACTTGCTAATGTTACTGAATCTGTGGAAGCTCCGCGATAGCCACCACACGAAGTAACGAGTAACGACCCTATCTAAATCCCAGTAACGACTAACGCGTTCCTGATTTTGGCATAATAACTAGTTACCGTGCTCGTTACCACAATAATAACGTAGTTACTGTAACGCGTTACTTAATAACGCGTTAGTCCCAACACTGGTGAAGGCCTGCAGTGATGTGAAATTATAACTCCCCTCAAATGTATCAGACCAAAAGTAACGAGCCTGGTTTGAAAATGTAAGGAGTAGAAAGTACACATATTTGTTTAAAAATGTAGGGAGTAAAAGTAAAAATTTGTCGGAAAAATACATGCTGAAGCAGAGAACAGATACCTGAAAGTTCTACGTAAGTGCAGTTGAAAATAAATGTATGCACATTTTGAACTTTCCCGGCTGTGTAGGTTCTCATTCATCTAGGTCAGGGCCGGCCCGTGGAATAGACCGTATAGGCAAATGCTAAGGGCGCCGTCCATCAGGGGGCGCCACGCCAGTGCCACAAATGTTGAAAAAAAAAGAAAAAAAAAAGTTGGTACTATTATTTCTAAATACAAAAAATAATCCCACGTTAATTGAAATGCAAAGTAAAGCTTATTTAATAGAAATATTATTTGTTACAACATTACACTACACTGCTGATGTAGGGGGGCGCCACCTAAAATCTTGCCTAGGGCGCCAGATTGGTTAGGGCCGTTTCTGATCTAGGTCATGGTAGTAAGCTTAAAAAAAACAGCTTAAAAAGTAGACACATGGAGTTTTAAGTTTGTTTTCATCCTAGAGGCTTCATTAGTTCTCAAACCAAAAGGTGGAGAGTGGTACTCTGCATTAGGTATTGGATGAAAGATGAAATGTCTCAACAAACCTTAAGAAGTCCAGTTACCGACTTTTTAATCTCCTTAGATTGACTTTTCCTTTCTTTTAATGTTGTTGCATTACTATAAAATGTACAATAAAAAAAACCCTAAAATAATACTGTGAAAGAGGTTAATAATGTCACATTATTGCCACAAATGCAGCAGATGTTTCATTTCACTTCTCCGTGTCTCTCAATTTCATACATTCTTGAGTGTATGTGCACCCTGCTGGGCTAATCCGCAGACCTTTAGGTTTTCCGCCCACATCAAACTGGGAGCCAAGATTCTTCACCC
This sequence comes from Mchenga conophoros, assembly GCF_057382185.1. Classification (NCBI taxonomy): domain Eukaryota; kingdom Metazoa; phylum Chordata; class Actinopteri; order Cichliformes; family Cichlidae; genus Mchenga; species Mchenga conophoros. Next base: position 18,007,029 of record NC_140543.1, read on the forward strand.
CAAGTTCCTTATGAGTGAGGCACTTTGTACCTCAGGCTCAAAATAGCATGCGGCTCTCAATTATTGGGTAAGGAGCAAACACAGGTGTGGAAATCAACCACCACCACTGGTGCCGCTGCCACAGAATAAAGGCACTCTTGTCTCAAAGAGTCTGACTAGGAAGACCAGGCCATGCCAGGCTTTGAACTACAGAGACCCTCTTGGTTTGTTTGGCGCTGGAGCTAAAAGAAACCTTTTAAAGGTGTGGAAATGAATCGTCCCACATCAGTCATGCATTTCCACTACTGAATTATTCAGCAGCCTCTGCTGCCTGCTGACCCTCTAATCCTGTGTCTGTGAGAGTGTTAGATTCTTAATATTTTTCAAAGTTTTGTCATCGTGTTATTTATGAGGTTTGATGACTCAGGAACATGCAAAAAGATAAATAAATAAAGGTGCATACTTCTAAAACTTAAAGCTAGCCTTTAAACTTCCGTTTAATGGTATTATTTTTACCTTTATTGGAATAATCACTGAAGTCAAAGATAAAATTGACATTTCTGCAAAAGTGACTTGGGTCTAGCCCAGATTACATCCTAAAGAATAAATAGCTTGGAGATTAAATTTCTCCCCAGCGCTGGCAAAATGAATTATGAGTAATTTTTCAACTAGTGGTAGTGAAGGACAGTGTGTTTGGAGCTGGGTGGGGGGCGACAAAGAGCAGAACTTAGTGGTGTCTGCCACGGACAATGAGCGCTCTGTTTGTCTGGCTGTAATTCTGCTGGTGTGGATCAGGTGGCCCCGTTTACCTCCAGGTTCTTGGCCCCTCTCCTGCTGCTCTGCTTTTCTCTTCTCAGCACGTTCTTTAAATTTATTGGCGAAGCCAGTGGTTCCTGTGAGGGCTGACCAGGCTTGTGCACTGATGAATTGCTGACTAATTTAGCCACATCAGAAAATGGGAACCTCACAACAGAACCAGACAGATTAAGATACAGTAACTGTTCAACTGGTCACTCGCTCATTCGTTTTATTTACAAGGATTTAGAAGCCGTTTCAGATAAGGAACTAATCAGTCAGGAGGGCTGCGCTGACATGTCTTTCTAATTAAATGTTGAAAAATGACAGTGGCAGTGACTGTTGAATGAGTCAAGACTCAAAAGAATGTTCAAGAACTATTGGATGCTGATATTTATTTACTCTAACATTACATTTTTGCCCAAGTTGTATTTTTTTTTTAAAATATAAATATGATTTTGGATTTTCATGCGCATAAAATGAGAAGAAAAGCCAGTATTCATGAAAAGACTGTTGGTTACGGAGGAGAAAGTGAATACATGAATTATTTTTGTAGCTTTTCACAAGTGGGAGACAAAGCCCCCTCGCTGAAATCTACTTTCACAGTAAAAACAATGACAGCGGATTTTGCATCTTAGTTTCAGAGTGCAGTCTGTATCCTGAAGATCTGTGAGGTTGTGTGTGGCCCACACAGGAAATTAAGAAACCTCTGCAGCTTTAAGCATATTTATATCTGAATTATCCGGGAACAGCGGATTTAAACAAAAGTGAAACAAGGTTCAACATGTGCTTATTCTGGTTATGTGTGGTCAAGTAGCAGCTTTCCATTCATTTGAAGCTCTTGGGATTAAAAGTTCATATGTAAATATGTATTTTTTAAATTTTATGTATATTACTTTTTAATTGTGATAATATATATATATATTTTTTTTCCCTGTGGCCCAAATTAGATACGATAAAAGTTAAAAACTTTAAATCTTCATGTTAAGAGTTTTTGTTTAATAGATACAAATTCATTCTTGAGATGTTATTAATGTACCATCAACTCCAGGGGCAGCTTACAGTGTAAATGATTCATATTTACACAATCAGGATTAACCATGCTCCCGTCACTTAAAAATTTGAGAGCAGCCCCGTTACGTCAGCGAGTGTGTGTGGGCGACGAGGGACCCAACAAAAACAGGAGCTATTTATTTTAGGGAGGGATATAAGAAGCAGGAAAATGATGAGAGAGATCCCCCTTTGAAAGCCCCGAGCTAGTCGCCGCGAGTTCATCACAGCCTTCTCACTGCTGTGCACAGCAGATACAGTACACTGCAGCCAGCAAGTGTCCAGCCTCTGTGGGCATAAATTTACACAGATGGTTCTTGTATCAATGGATTAAGGAGCGTATTTCCTCAATAAGCGAAAAAACAAAGGCTATACTGAATTTATTATGTCTTAATTGAGGAGACCTACACCGATGTATATTTGTGTGTGAACAACCTGGACTTTTTTTCTTTTGCTTTTATGATCTCATTTAGGGATCTTTGTCAGTGCAGTTTACATAGTTTCACTTTTTCAGACAAAGAGGTCCTCAGGTATGTTCTGTCCAAATACAAGGGCGTTAAAATCACAGTCAGTTTGCTTTTTAAGTTGTTTTTTTAAGTTAACTACATTTAAATTCCTTGGACGTAAACGTGAAAAAAAGGTGACAAGAAATGTCACTTAGAAGTTTATAGAAAGACTTGTTACAGTAGTAGACATACTATTGTTATACCTGATGATGGTGTAAACTCATGTTTGATTTAAAACACAGTAGAATAATATAAAGGAAATTCCCAACTTGTGGAAAATGTTCATTTCAAAGAATCGTTTTCTACATCTACATATTTGCACTGCTTTAATATTTATTAAAGCCAGTTTTACTGAGTGCTACATTATTATTATTTTTTAAATATCTGTGGATTTTTTTATGTATTTTTCACACTGTGAAAGAAATTAAAAAACAATAAATAAATGTGCACTGCAGTAGAGAATATGTTCTTACTTGACATGTCCAATGAGCTCTGGCTTTACTTTAAATGGATCGGAATGGAAAAAAGCTATAGCCTATAAGAAGGTAGTTCACATATAATCATAATACAAAATATACTTTAAATTTAAACTGCTGTATATTAATATATTTCTTTCAAACGTGGATATATGTGTAAAAACATGACGAAGAAGATTGAAAAGTGAAATATTTTTAAAAAACATGTAAAAATGTTAGAGAGGGACTCGGTAAGGTGTATATGAGACTTTCCCAAGTATGACAGAAGGGCCTGCAGTGGCGGTGTATAGCAGTCAGGACTCGTGGTGCCCTCCAAGGTGAGCTCTGTCTCCACCAGGCTAAGGAGACCATGGGAAAGCTCACATGCCAATTAATCACAGCTAATGAGCTGGAACAGTGTAGCTCGAGCTGCCTTCCATGACCATCTAACCTCACACACACACACACACACACACACACAATCTCTCTCTCACACACACACGTCTGTGTGGAGAGACGTGTGAAGGACAGAATAACAGACACTTTTTAATGTTAATCTCCCGTTATATTTAAAAATGGTCTCATGCTTCTTACGCTTCTTTTCACGTTTAAACGCATCATTTAAAATATTAAAATATTATCTAATCAAATATATATTGAAATGCATATCCCTATATATTCTCATAAAACGTAGGAGCCATATGGCAAATATGAATATTTCAGATTTTTGAACTCGCAGCAAGAAGAAAACCGTAGTCTGCCAAATTTCTTTCTTCATTAATGTTAACAAAAATGCAAACTTACCATTGTGTATTCACACTTCTTGGCATCAAAGTGACCCCTGCAACCAGTGGGTTGTAATGAACAGAGTTTAAACAAACATGAAAGCAGAGCGATGAATGAGAGGAGGAGGAAAACAGAAATAAGTGAAGTCATGTAGAAATGACGAATGACAGGCTTGATGTTGATGAATATACTGCAAGCATCTTTTGCTGCTGAAAGGCACACCACGCTAAAACTTGTGGATGACTCCATTATATACTGTGTGTGGGCAAAAGCCAAATGCTTCCAAATAATCCACTCTTTAAATGTATTTTTAAAAAATGTATACTTTTTGCTTCATACCCAGCTATCGCATAAAAAGGTGAACCGCAGTCCTGAAGCGCAATAATAATAATAATAAAACCATCATCCATCGTAAGATCCTACATGGCGCAGCTGTTATTATTTTATGTTACACATGGCAAACCATACATAATGCGGTTTCTCGACCCCTCTCCAGCTACTGAGGAAGCTACAGCTGTTTGCCTCTTACTGTAACACTGATCCTTGTGGCACATATATCTTAACTGACCCGTGTGAGTGTACATTTCAGTTATCATTCCTTGAGGCACATATATCTTTAGACGAGCTTCTGTTGCAGCGTCCCCTGTCCTTGTACCCTGGCAGGTGATGCAACGGAGAAATCGTACAGGGTGATTGTCATTTAAATTCTTGCTGCACTGCCAACAGACCCGTTTGTTATATGATTGCATTTTTTGTAAGGGTGTGGCCGTCTTTTTATTTTAAGAACAATTCTATAGGTTGTAAATCATCATGGGTAATGTTTTGACAGTGGGAGAAGTACCAGAGCCAAGGAGATGACCTTGTGCAACAAAATTATTTTATTACAAATTGCCTAAGTCTGAGACTGCATGTTTACATTGCAGCCAAATGCTATCAAATTAAATAAGGAATCTGAGCATTAAAACTGTGCTGTGGAATGTATACCTGAAGTTATAGCTACACACACACACAGTCTCCTGCAGATGTTCACTTTTACAGACACACACCTGTCTGTAGTTTAAGAAGTGCAGAATAGAAACTTGAGCTAGTACTCCCTGCCAGAAATTTGTGGTATTTGGGTGTTCATGTACGTATGTCATCCAAATAAAAGAAGGCTTAGCCAAATCCCCCAACTGCTTATGGCATATCCCACCTTGAGGCATCCAAGCCACAGGAAACCTCCCGCCATAACATTCTACAGTTAAAATGGTATTCTGAGTGTTTAGTACTTTCACAGTTTTCTCGGTTTTAGTTTGGTTTAGGAAGTCATTCATTAATTTGAGGCCAGATGTAAAGGGTTTTGCCTACCAAATAACCATAAACATACTCAATTCAAGGAAACATTTTCTTGAAGTTGCTATTGTGGATACATGAACTTTATCACCAGCAATTCTTAAAGACTAATTTTGGTTAGTAATTCTCATATTAGCTTATATAACAACATCAGTCTGGAAAGACCGGAGGGTGGGGCCAACTCCTCGGTGTGTTTCTTATATCTCCCTAAATATCCCTGCGGGTAGGATCATCTTGGGTGTTCCAGGGAGGACTCTGATGTTGTTATGTGTAACGGGTTCACAGCACAGAACGCATGGCCAGGAGGAAAAGAGACAGCAAAAGAGAGCTACGTGATGAGAAGCTGAACAGAGGGTATCAGCTTGACCCGAAGGAAAAAGCACCCTCTGTGCATGGCTTGGGGTAAGATCTAAGTTGCCCTTTAACTTCCCCTCTCACACTCCTTTTTCTCGTTCTTGGTGGGGAGGGTGGGGGGGAGGGGGGTTGTAGGTAATGAAGCTTAAGTGAGCCTGGTGTCTGGTAATGTAATATACACAAAGCCCTTGTCAGGTCTGGATCCAATAATGTGTCATTTACCACGTCTGGAACAGATTGGCCCAGATGATCGGAATGAACCTTTGCCCGGGTGAAGAGTACTCAGCATCCCTTGGCCTCGAGGCCTTGCGAGTGAGCCCTAGCCGCACCCATTCTCCCTTGCACCTTTCATTTCTCTATCCCACTGCATGGCAGCATTGTGAGTTTAAGAGGAACTCATATATGTACATGATGTGTGGTGTTCAGTGCACCCCGAGCATCTTTAAAACATGTAAAAAAGAAAACTGATCAATGTCCGCAGCTCATTCTTTGAGCGCTCAATGTGCAAAACTTGAATTTGTTTCGACATCACTCTCACTAAACCTTACCAAAGTCCCTCTCAAAGTAAGTTTTCACTCAGCAGCCATTTTGGTAACATATTAGTGCAGTGACTTTGTCCTAACATCAGGTTAGACTAAGCATGTAAATTTTCACTACATTTTGTTTAATTTCTGAGTTTGGACTTAAAATTCCGACGCTGTTGAACAAATGACTTGTTAATTCCCTTTATGATTACAGAGAGCCTTTACAGTGTCTCTGTATTTTTCCTACAGATTTGGTGACACAGACTTCTGGTTACATGTCTTTGACTCCATAATGATCATTCTCATAAATATTGCTAAAAAATGCAATGAAAATGATTGCAACCCCCGATGATCTTGCAGTCTCATCTCCTTTGAAATGGTTGGTTTAAAATCTGGGATCAGGTCTGCAACCACTCACAATCACAGTTTTCAAAGTGACTTTGGTGTATCAAGATGCTGACAACATGACAGTAAGATGGAGCTGTTTGCAACAAGTGTGCTATTGTGTGCAATTGAATGGAAAATCTGTTGCATCTTGCAAATCTGTTGCTGTTTGTTATAAATCTGTTATCATCTACATAGACAGAAATTGCAGCAAGCATACTCCCACAGAGCTGCAATCTAACTGGCTGTGTCTCCAAGCCTTGCTGTTAGTAGTGCAGAGTCTGCCTTAGTTAGCTATCTGCTAACTGGTTTGCTAGGCAGATATGTAATGGCTAGTCAGAGCTGCACTAACCCACTTCTTTCTTACCTTAGTTTTTTGGCCGTGGTCATCAGATGTGTTATCTGCGGCGTCCCTCACAAGTTTCCCAGTTGATGCCAGGCACAACCAACCACACATCCTGCCATCTTTGTCCTTTCCCACCTGTTTCAGCTTTCCCCTTCCTCCTTCAGTTGACCTCTCCCTTCAAAATAAAAGCACCATAACAAATAAATTTTACCCCAACTAACACAGAGAAAGTGTAAACTATTTATACCTAATTGTACATTGGAAAAAAAATTAAGCTTCAGTGTCTCCAGTCTACACTATTTGTATCCTAGTGTGACACTAACTTGTTTCCTCTCAAGTCTTAGACAACCTTCTCTTTATGGTTCTTGTGTGTTGTTTGCAAAGTGTCACAGACACACAACATTAATACATAGACAACCTCCACTCTGAGTCACTGATTGAGTTTTTAAGAGGTTTAGTGTTGATGCTGATTGGTCAGAGTTCAGAGGTCATGCTTTTAAGGTAAACCAACTTCATAAATTGTGTTTAGAAGTGATCAACTTATTGGCTAGGTTGAGAGAATTGGCCCATAGTAAAGCCAGTCTGTTCGTGACATTTTTTTTGTAAATTTGATTTTATTATCAGATCAAAAATAAACACTGTCAAATATAGCTGACAATCATTTGCACATTCAGAATTGTTAAAACATTAAGGTAACCATTATTAAGTCTCAGTTGTGTTTTCAAAGGCACTAGGCTGGCCATAAAACATGGGATTATGCTACTAATGAGTGGCAGCAGTCAACTGTGTTTTAGAAAAGCGTCTTATCAGCAATTTGTACCTGAGGGAGAGTGCATTTGTCCGTGGTTACAATTACAAACACAGGGGCCAGTGAAGTTGTAGGGGAGCAGGAAGCATGAGACTAGAGGGTGCATGTGTGTGAATTTACCACTTTGTCCGTGGTTACATGGGTGCTGGACCCAGCGCGAGGCCCACACAAATAGTTGAGGCCCCAAGAGTTCACTGATGCAGGGTGAGAGAGGAGAGAAAGACAGATAGCATGGATGTGCAAGGCTTAAAGAATGTTTTAGTCCTCTGACTCAGTGCAAAGCTTTCATAAAGTGAAAATGAAAAAAACTGTCCCAGACTTTGGGAAAGGGAACAACAGCCACACAGACTGAGTGAGAAAAACACGTTGGTTATTAAAAGCATTCCACCATCCTCGATCTTGGAGGAAATTCCTAAAATTCCCTTTTTTTTCTTTTCAACGTGCAAGAAAAAGGAGGAGAATAAAATAAAGCATATCAGAAGGGAATACAAAAAAAATCTGTCTTTATAATTCCCAATCCTCCTGCTACATACTCCAACTATGCAATGGCGTCCTCACCCAGGCGGACTCATTCTGAAGGATCCTCAGGAGTATTGCAGCTCCCCTCCACGGCAAAGACTCTGATTTAGTACTGTTAATAAACATGATGTAGTGCTTACAGTGATTGCTCAGACAGGAATGTTTCTCTTTTAACTTCTCTTTTTTTCAAGCACACAGTTTCATATATTTGTATGTAGCACTGAGAGAGTAGTAAGTAAATGCGGTCCCTCATGGTTTATTTCATGCTCTTTGTGCTACAATTATTTAAGTGGAGGATACAGACAAATTCCTTTGGAGCAGGTTTAGCACTCTGAAATGCCACCAGGTTTTCCAGAATTATTTCTGGGGCTGTGATCATGACCTGCTGTTTCTGAAGCAAAGGCAATGCAAATTGTTGTATTATTAGCTCATCCAGGATATTTCAGCTGCATTTTTGTTGGCTGTGAAAGGTAAACGTCAGATACTCTGAAAGACCTGGGTAACTCACAACATGGTATAAGAGCATTAGGGTAAGGAGACTTTTTAGTCTCTTATACATTGATTGGCTCAGAAGCCCAGCTCAGAAAGGGTTTCTCACAAATTAATGCACAGTTTGGTTATTCCAATCCTCTTCAAGAAAGCAACTGTCTACAGCAAGCTGGGTTTATGATGTGCCTGCCAGTTTCTTCTTGGTGCAAATCTTTCAGCAACTTGCTCCCGGAATGGAGCCCACGTGGTCATCCACAGCTGGCTCTTATTATAAACCCATACAGTAGCCATTCTTTTCACTTACCCCCTCCCAGTTAGGTGATGCTTATTAGAAATGTAACATACTAGTCTGGGAGTGGGTTTTTTTTTGTTTGTTTTTTACAGATTTATGTATCATATGTACTTCTTTAAAAATGATTACGTGTGATCTATACTAAAATACAGTAATTAATCTGGAAGAAGTGAAATAGCAATACTAACACCTGATTAGGGATGAACTCACTAAGAATTATACATTTAAATTTCAAAAAGATCTGTGAATTTTTCCATAATATGAGTCTAAATGTTCACTCAATCATTATGCATAGGCCATCATTTTTAATCTTCGGTTCCACCCCATCCAAAATGGGGAGACCGTTTGAATACATGGTCAATAACAATCTTTTAAACAATGTTAAGTTGGTACTAAGGGGCCCAAAAAAGCCAAAAAAAACCCCTTCATCCCCCACACCATTACCCCACTGCCATCAGCCCAAACCATTTATACAAGGCCAGATTGATACATGCTTTAATGTTGTTCATGACCAATTCTGATCCTACCATCTAGGCCGTTGACTCAGCGGGTCAATGGCCTATGAGACTGAATGACTCATAGGACCAGGCAACAATTTCATTTCTTCTATTGTTCAAAGTCGTCTCATTTTTCTTCTTTTAGCTGACAGGAGTGACACCCACTTTAGTCTTTGCTGCTGTAGCCCATCTGCTTCAAGGTTGGCCATGTTGTGCAATAAGAGATGCTCTTATGCCTACTTTAATTGTAAAGAGGAAATTTAAGTTACCTTCGACTTCAGGTCAAAGTAGTCTGTTCACTGGTTATTTTCTCTTCTTTGGACTGTTCTCTGTAAACCCTAGAACAGTCAGGCACACAGTAATATGAATGTTCCTGCTCAGTGTTGGAGGAGGATTGTCTGTATCTGAATGAATTTCCACAATGGCATCCTGATGGACTTTGACTGGTACCTGGTGTGTCTGTTGTCTGTCTGTCAACACCACCCTCAGTATGAGGTTGTGCGCAGGCACACCACTTCACTGAGAGTCTGTAACTACTGCCAACATGTAGGAGTGGATCACTCTGTGGTTCAGAACGCTAGAGCCTGTCCTCCTGAAGCTCTTGACTGACTCCTGGCTTTAAGCAAGCACAGACACATTTAGCATAAAAAGCATTCTTCTTCAAGCTACATGAAAACCAAAGGTGATGAGTTCAAGGACGCTCTATCGCGATAGCGCATGTTGATGACATGATCAAGCTGCGCCTGTTTTGCTCGAAAGCATCGCAGCGGCTACAACCATTATCATCTACAAATTATGGCGGGCGACAGTCATAGCAAAGAGATGAAGCACTGTTGAAATATGGGGAAAGCCAAAAACTCGCTTCCTCCACTTCCGTAACATTGATTCATTAATGTTGAATTCTCTCGCAGCTGTTCTATTCCCATGTTGTTGCAGTATATTAATAACCAACCTCGTATTGTGGATTAATAATTTCAGTTGTTCTCCTGACTGAAGTTTGGCCCGTGTATAACATCCTGCTATGCGATTGCATTTGTCTCTAACCACCAGAATCCCTCACGTTAACTTTCATCAAGTGGAAAAAAAGTTGGCGTTCATCCTCCAGCTTCACTGTGCTAATGTTATGCTAACATAGCTGTGTCGCTAGCAATCAGGTAGCACAACATTATATACCAGGTAGTCCAACTTCAGTAACCCTGCAAACGTCACTGCTGTTTAGTTTTCTGTCTTCGTTTTTGTTGGAAGTGGTAGCAGAGCTGTACGTTTTAATTAGTTTCAAAAATCTCTCAGTCAGAACATGGTATGTCATGTTTAGGTGGAAACTAGCGAGCTAACTTCCTGTTAACTTCTAACTCCGTTAAATTTAAGAAATTCTGTTTTCATGGATGCATGGATGTTAAACTTAATTGTTACACCTGGTAAAGCAGCATCGCTGATCATTTTATTAAAGATGAAAGAATTTAGACCGTTTTTAACTCTCAGTGTTCGTTTGACTTTGGGACCTGAAGTGGATGGAGTTTTGGACCCAGATTACTCCGCGAAGCTCCTCACTACGGCAGCTGTAATGCTCTGACAATCCATCAAGCAGTGCGGCTTACCAAAGTTGTACTAAAACATTTTTTAACAGATTTCTGCACGCCAAAATCGGTTTGAGGTCAGTAAGCACAACCAGAATTCATACATAAGGCACACTCTCGATTTTTGAGAAAATTAAAGGATTTTAAGTGGGCCTTCTAGTTTGGAAAATACGTTATACAGAAGAAAAGAATATATTGCAATATATATTGTTATTGCACGTGCTTCAAATTATACCGCGATATGGATTTTAGGCCATATCGCCCAGCCCTATAATGTTTGTAATATGGCTTAATTCATATTACATATCCACAACAGAAATCCCCTCCTCCATCTGACCTGGTCCAGCTGTCCTCCTGAGACGCATATTAAAATGTCATTACTGAAAGCTTTTTGCGCAGCCATTGTCGTCATCTTTCACTAAACAGAACCTCAGCAGAAACAGTGCTGCATAAACAAGGAGAACCATATGAAAAATAATCAACAATCTAGCAATAAAAAAGCCAATTTGGGAACGTGTGAAGAAACTGGTGAAAGCCCAACGCACTCATGACTTCCATGTTTTAACACACTAGGTCTCTGAGCACAGATGCTATCGCACAGTTTCGGCGCACATATGCTGCAATTTCTATGAGATGGACATTATTGCTTTAACAAGGCATGATGTGACTTTTAATGAAAGTACGTGAGTTCCTTATGTCCAGACTGTGTGGTTAATTCCCAATATGGCAGTTAAAAGGGAATTTATTGTACTCGTTTACATTTCAATGCATGTTCCAGGGAAATCAGGGAAAACCATGGGTCTATTTTTCTCCTCTCTGAGCATGCATAAATGTTAAGAAAAATTTAGCTGGTATTTTACATGACCCCTTTTGCTCTGACTGCACCCTATGGACACTGACAAGAGGGTACTCTACATCGCCACATTGCTGTAAAAAAGTAAAGTAAACCCTACACGAATACACTTATGACGCATGACAATCATTTAAGCTGCAAAATTGCATTACCTCGTCTTCTGCTTAATCAAACCATGTGAAATTATTAGAATTTGTGGGACAAACAGTGTAATTACGATATATTGTACAGCCAGTATATTCAAAGTGGATTTATGTGCACACGTGTGCACATATATGCCTCCGGAAACACTCACATGTGTATACAGGGTCAACGTGGAAGGAGGCAGAGTTTTGGATAAATAATGATAATGTGTAGGAATCACATTTTAAGTCAGCCACACTATGCAAAAACACATTAGTCAAACCACATATAGACAATTTTCTCTGCAAAGTATATATCAAACTCCTACCATGGTCAAGCCATGTTTGTTGGTTCTGTTGGTCAAACCTCCCACTAGCTGTGGTTGACCAGTGAGTCAGCCACACACAAGGTGACCAGTTTCCAACAACATCAGCTTTGCACATTTGAAGCTTTAAATTGCAATAAAGAGTAACTGTGTGAACTTGAGCTTGAACTCTAGATCCCAGAAATTGTGTAACACGATGTGAGTAAATTGCAACCAGCTTTCTCCTGTTTACAAAATTTGTAAGTTTACTGTATAAAGGGTGTGCAGAGGTCATATGATACATATTGACAATTTCACAACTGTTGCAGATATGCGTGCAACAGTTAAAACTACAAATTCAAATCAAATTAAATTAAAAAAGAACAACAAAGTGTGTTTAAAGTCACACTCTGGGAATAAATCTTTAATTTTCGGACTCTTAAAGATCCAAATTTGAGCATGCAGATGTGGTTTAAGGTATTGGCAAAGTTGGCTTGAGATGAGTAGTAAGATAATAACATAAGAGTTGAGCTTAGACCACTGTGTAACAGTTGAACATGTGGAAGCTAAGGTTTTATTCACCAGAAGCTTTGTTTGTAGTATGCTTGTAGTCTAGGCTTGTATGTCTCCAAGTAAACAATTATTCTGGAGAACCGTAGGTTCATAGTGCATTTGCAAAAGTTATGGTAATTACCTACTTGAAGATCTAAAAATTGTGATAGTTTCTAGCTTAATTTTGAAGTTGCTAGCTATATTGTTGTGGTACATTCGATAGTACAGTCTACATGTGTTTTGTGGACTTGGAGAAGGCATTCGACCGTGTCCCTCGGGGTGTCCTGTGGGAGGTGTTGCGGGAGTATGGGGTGTCTGGCCCATTGCTACGGGCCATTCGATCCCTATACAACCGTTGCAAGAGCTTGGTTCGCATTGCCGGCAATAAGTCGGACTCGTTCCAGGTGGGTGATGGGCTCCGCCAGGGCTGCCCTTTGTCTCCGGTTCTGTTCATAATTTTTATGGACAGGATTTCCAGGCGCAGCCAAGTGGCGGAGGGCTTTCGCTTTGGTGGCCTCAGAATCTCATCTCTGATTTTTGCGGATGATGTGGTTCTGTTGGCTTCATCGGGTGAGGGCCTCCAGCTCGCACTGGAACGGTTCGCAGCCGAGTGTGAAGCAGCGGGAATGAGGATCAGCACCTCCAAATCTGAGGCCATGGTTCTCAGCCGGAAAAGGGTGGAGTGCCCACTCCGGGTCGGGGATGAGTTCCTGCCCCAAGTGGAGGAGTTCAAGTATCTCGGGGTCTTGTTCGCGAGTGATGGGAGAAGGGAGCCGGAGATCGACAGACGGATTGGGGCTGCAGCTGCAGTAATGCAGACACTGCACCGGTCCGTCGTGGTGAAGAGGGAGCTGAGTGTAAAAGCGAAGCTCTCAATTTACCGGTCGATCTACATCCCTACCCTCACCTATCGCCATGAGCTGTGGGTAGTGACCGAAAGAACGAGATCGCGGATATAAGCGGCAGAAATGAGCTTCCTCCGAAGGGTGGCTGGCCTCTCCCTTAGAGATAGGGTGAGAAGTTCGGCCATCCGGGAGGGGCTCAGAGTAGAGCCGCTGCTGCTCCACATCGAAAGGAGCCAGCTGAGGTGGTTCGGGCATCTGACAAGGATGCCCCCTGGGCGCCTCCTGGGTGAGGTGTTCCAGGCATGTCCCACTGGGAGGAGGCCCCGGGGCAGACCCAGGACACGCTGGAGAGATTATATCTCTCGGGAACGCCTTGGTATTCCCCCGGATAAGCTGGAGGAGGTGGCTGGGGAGAGGGAGGTCTGGGCCTCTTTGCTTAGGCTGCTGCCCCCGCGACCCGGCCTCGGATAAAGCGGATGAAGATGGATGGATGGACATTTGATAGTGTCTTATAATTCCACCATACAAAATCGTGGACTGTGTTTTTTAATGTATTGACCAGGCCAACTCGGCATGCGGGAAGTGTGTTAAGCAAACAACCTTTAATAAACAGTATGGATCAAAATAAAGGAAATGATTCATCTCGCTTCTTAACTGGATTACGTGAGAAGAGCAGCTCGCATTATTATTGCTTTTGGAGGACTTGTATTTCCCTGTTGCCTGGGAGAATGGAGCCCGTTGACCTGTTGGAGCTAAATCTGTTGACTGCTTGAGTTTGATTGGCACAGATTTCTCATGATACAGGGATAAAGTGCTTATTTTACTCTGATAGTGATTATTGAATGTTGACTAGTGGAGCCTGGTTGGTCTGATTTAATTTATTTGTAACATTTTTTCACCCCACCTCATTTCCTGGTTAAGTCATAACATCACATGATGATCTCATCATCATATGACTGAAGAAGACTCAATACCTGGACTAGATTTTGTTAACTGTGTGCGTGTTAATGATTATTACATATCATTGCTCTTGGTTGGTTGTATTTGGTTGGTTGAACCAGACAGAACCATTGTTAAAAATAATCTATGACACAATTATCACTTTGGTATTTACATAGTGTTAATAAATTACTATCTTTTTACCATTCAAGTGTTACCCCTCAGTTATTCTGCTTATTACTGGGATATATTATAAAGTGCTACGATTTAGCCTTATAACTGTTTTGGCTAAAATATGTTGTATTACTGCATTAATTCAAATGTTTTCTCAAGAAATAAGGTGAGAATTCAACTACTAAATATAATGTAATGTGATGTATCATTATAATGTTGTTCAGCAGCATGCATGGAAATGCTTACATTGTAGCAGTGCAGGTCTTGTTACCACAGAAAGCAGGCAGCCTGACATGGTGGCCAATAAAATCAAAAGTACAACAACCCCTATTGAGTTTCACGGTCACATTTGACATCAATCACTGATGTCCAGGGTCAGCAGTGTGATTTTATCCACATGACTCCTCTGATCACTCCCTGACACTACTCAGCAATGGGCCTCTACATCAGTTCTTTACTGAAAGGGCACTTACTGGACATAAGGTTGTTATTGCCAGAGGTAGTTTGAAAAAACCCCCACAAAGCGGTAATACCACTGGAGATCTCTTAAACAGTGTTCTTCAGTCTATGAGCGACAAAACCTGTAAGTGTGCTTTTTTTTTTTTCGTCAGAAAGAGAGAAAATTGTGTTGACTTTGGAGTCTCTTTTGTTTCTCCTCATCACAGGAGTGAGGGGTCCAGTGAATTTAATAGGCCAAATGGCTGACATTTTGATTTTGGCAGTGGGCTTTTGACTTTGATGTCAACCCCTACAATTTTCCTTGCAAAACAGGTTGTGATACGTCAGAGCGGTATGTGCAATATTTACTGTATTTCCCTCTCTTTCTCCCGTGAGACCACTTTAAAGTGAGGAATCAGAATGGAAATGATCAATCACAAAATCTCCTAAAATCACATATTTACTGTTCAAATACTGCACGTTGTGTTCACGTATTGGCTTGTCTTCCACTCTCTTACTTAATCTGTTTAGTTATCTGGCTTATGAGCAACTTTTTGAGTCCCCTCACAGTTCTAACACACATTTAAGTTGTTTTTCCTGCCTTCAGTCTCTGTCCACCAAGTTACATGGAAATTCCCACCATGCAACGTGATAGTACAGCAACAAATCGAAAAGGACGCATGAATTCTGCTTACGAACATTAAAATCAAAGGTCACGCTGCAAAATGTTCACTACTGGACATATTGTACTCACGTGTGGTATATTCATAAAAGCAGCTAGTTACTCATTTCTATGCAAAATTAATTCTGATTTGACATGTCATGCTCTGCTGCCAGAATTCTGAAGCCAGATTGTGCCATGTGTTTTTGTTTTTCTTTTCTTGCGCATGTGAAAGACCATTTGGAAGCAATTTTTCTCTGTTAATATGAGTATTATTTTAATTGTGGTAATTATAGGTTAAACTGTTCAACCACTCTTAGGTGCTCAGCAACTTTTGACAACAGGTCAACTCTTTTTAGTCTATTTCATCTTTTGCATTACTTCTTTTTCCCTAAAATATGAGCACACACAATAAAAATCGTAAGACTGGTCATTTTTGATCAGTCTCTAAATACAATTAAAATAGTGGCATTTTTAACATTCCCATAAGAAATCTGTGCTCTGTACTTTTCAGTAATCGTGAACATACATAAAATAACATCTAAAGAATAGGGCTTGTTTTTCAAATAAATAACCTGTCTTTGACACAGATTACCACTGTGACAAATCAGCACAATAAGCAGCGAGAAACTGAGGAGAACGTTTTTAGCAGTTCGGGTGTTTGCTGACTAACTTCTTTGCGGTTTCCTGTTTCTGTGACCCCTAAATCACAAGAAAGATATAGTAGTCTAGCTTAAAGTCTGGCAAAATTTAACCTTGAGCAGACCTTAGTGGTGGGTGGTACAACATATTTCACCTAAATGAAGCCTACTTACAACTGAATTCTGCCAGCGCCTACAGTCTGAAATGTGACAACATCGTCATCGTTGTTTGTCCTTGCTAGTAGAGTAATGTCTGAATTGCAGAGCAGATTCTCTGTTTGTTTGAGCTGGCCCTAGAGCCCGATATAGCTCTTTAAAGTAGAATTTTCAAGAGAATAGTTTATGTAAACTGTATTAAGGTTTTTGTGAGAAAGTGAAAGTGGTAATTGTCCACATTCCAACAGTTTCAATCCATAAACTTTGGGACCATCAGCCGTGAACAATCCAGCTACTAGCAATTTGTGTAGCAGATAATAATCAGGCTACATGCAAAGCAGCGTTCCTTTGACAGGCATTAAGGCTGTGGCCCATGCTGTAAGGGATTTGAGACATTTAAAGGAATGGTTTGTTTAGTTTAAATAACCCTGGACAAGAGGAAAAACTAGACCTCCTCTGGCCACATTAACAATTTCCCTCCAAGAGAAATCCAGATCATTTATCAGGATAAACCAAAGTGTGGATACATTCATACTTTAGTCTACACAAAGAAGATATGTGGCACTCAGCTTGCATTTCATTTATTACCTCTTCTGCACTTCCAATTTTCAGAGGCTACAAGAGACAGCTTACAGAACCCAAGTGTAATCAGAATAATAACACAAACACATCTAACGACAACTTCTCCGAAGCAGCTATGGCAACAATCTAATGTCTTCACCACATGCAGACACACGCAACAACTGCAGCGTCCTCAGTTGTGATTTATGCCCCTTCTCGCAAGTCTCTCAGGGTCCTCTTCAGCACATGGTCACCTCGTGAACAGCTGGGTGAGATAATTTGACTGGTACTGGTAGACTGGATTGCATGTCCTTTCAATGGGTGCTCTATTCTTAAATGAATGATCTGGTTTCATTTGAGTCAGATGGCTCACTCAGCAACGCTCTTACAGCATCAGGTAAGAGTGTTGCCCTAATCAGGCTGCTCTAATGTTTCCAGAAAAACTACGGGTATTTAGAAATGTGCACCAAATTGCTATAAAATAAAGCTGATGGTGTGTCTATAGATGGAGTAAACATGGTTAAGATGGGATAAACTTAAATTATAGACTGTGTCATTCTAACTTAAATTTTGCAAGCACAAATTTAGTACAAGTGATGTGAATTATATCTATATCTACATATGTCTACATAAAGTTTTAATGGAGTCCATCAGTCATCCTGATGGACCTGACGACTGGTTTTCAAGTAGCTGCCAGCTGATACATCGGGGGAAGTGTATCGGGTCAACAAAGAGCTGCCACTGATCTTGGTATTTTCTTCCTCATCCAGCGCTGCGCCAACAGGTGCTACTTCATTCAAAGAGATTAGGTGATCTCTGTCCTCAGATTCCTGCCCACTTGGAATGTCCCACATGCAGAGGGAGACAGACTTCTCTCTGCTAAGGTGGGAGGAGAAAGCATGAAAAGATCAGCCTTTCGTGCTATAATGCTAGAGCAAAAGCAAAACTTGCTATTCACTGAATCATTTAATTTTAAGGTAAAATAAATATTTCAGCTCATAGCTTAGCTTTTACTGGTTTTCTTTGTCTAACTTGTGATTGCTTTGGATTGCTAGTCAGATAAAACTGTCAATCCGGATCAAGATGTTAGATGTTGAAGAAGTTGTCTACTTGCATTTATTTTTCCTGTTGATGGTTTTATTTGTCTTCATGATAATATCCTCGAAATAAAACAAACGAGAAGAACTCAAGCAGATGAACAAATCTGATGGAAAAGAGGTGGCATTAAATAGGAGGTGAAAAGTCAGCAATAAACTTAGACTTACAAGGCAAGGCACAATGTACATTCCAATTCCTTTAATTTTAAATATGTTTATATTGTCTATCCTGTAAAATAGTCAGATATCTATTCATATTAATGTACAGAATTCACCTGCTTGCTGCTACTACTGCACATTCACCCAGTGTATATACTATATGTGTGTGTGTGTATATATATATATATATATATATATATATATATATATATATATATATATATATATATATATATATATACATATATATAATGTTCTTCCTCTACACCCCCCCAATTTTTGCACATGTCGAGGAGCGTGTCAGGCTACATTTCACTGTGTGTTATACTTGAATAACTATGCATGTGACAAATAATAAAGAACCCTGAACCTTGAACATGCCGGAGATGGAACATTTTTCCTGTTTCCATCCCATAGCTTCTGTCTATTATTCTTTTTCTTTCTTTCTTTTTTAGCACAACTGCAATTGTCCCCCATCATCATTATTATTATTATTATTATTAGTAGTAGTAGTAGTATTAATATTATTATTATTATTAGATATGTAACATGGGGGCCTGTCTTGGGGTCTTGGAGCAGGCTGTAACCTCAACTATACTCTACTTTAAAAAAAAATCTGCCTTGTCTGATTAATGGCTAACATAAACCTTTTCAAGTTGTTCTTGCCGATTTTTGATTGAAACACTGAAGAGAAGGGTACAAAATAAAGAGGGAGAGATTATGAAATTTTGGTACATGACTATGCAGTTGACTGCCAGACAATAGCTGGTGAGACAATGTGGCAAGCTCCTTAATTATATTTAATTACAGTGTTTTGATGCTTTCAGTGCTGTTGAGGTGAGAATAGGTGAGTTGTTCTGTGTTACATGTTCACTTCATGCTCTTACTTCCCATATTGCTTCATAAAAGAACCACAGTCCCATGCAAACGTCAGGTAGAGACATAATCACAAGATATACTGGACTTATATGAATTAAATGCTTCATGAAGTTTTATTTTATGTCCACTTTTCCACTTCAGCCAGGCTTAAAAAAATGCATTTAATAACAACACTGTTCAAATTTCCTCTGATATTTCTCTTATTTTTTTTGGCAAAATCTCAAACTGCAGAAATTACCTGTAATAATCAAAATAAAGTTATCTATTTATTCACGGGCATATTTGGATGTAAAATTAAATGGTATATCTTGATAAATGTTGAAGTATGTCACTACAAATTAAGAATGGGACCATGGTGATACAGTGAGAGTAGTTTGTAGATGGGGTGCAGCCTGGGTAAAAGGAGGTCACACATGCTTTGTGTCCCCCAGGGAGTCTTACTGGGCGAGACATGAGTGCAGTCTGCATTTTAGGTGCAGCTCCTGGGCGCCACACAGATGAGCTCATGAAACGCTATGCTGTCCCCCTAACAGGGGTTGGGGCGGGGAGGGTGAGAGGAGAGGGTATTCTTGCCATCAATCACCCAGGGTGGATCTGAGATCTACTGTTCCTGGATGAGTCCAACAGGCAGGAGGAACATGGGGCCAAGGCCACATTAAAGGCATTGCGTGTCACGCCTCAGCATGAAAGGGTTGGGATGGAGTCAAAGGAGAGAGACCATCAGGATAACAACCAGGAGGTGTGGTGCCACGCAACTGGAGAGGTGTAGCAAAGCAAGGAGACAAAGTGAAGAGTGGAGACTGGGGTAGGGGAGGGACACATCTGAAGGAGAAACTTGTGAAAATTGAAGACTGAGGCAAATGAAAAGGGACAAACACTGTCAGAACACCAGCTTACAGCATAAAGCGGTATAGTCAAAATCTCTATCGTTGGCCAAATTTATATAGTTTCTATCGTATATCGTTTATATCGCTCACCCCTAAAACATTATTTGTGAAAGAATGTGTCATTTTAAATCGCTCACTGAATTTGAGGGTGTTACCAATGCGGAAAGTTTCTTACCTCTTACCATCGACTGTAAGTGGTAATTTTGCAAAGTGGAAGCATTTAGAAGCCACAGCAACTCAGAATGGGCCACCAAGTGCAGACTGCTAGTGTGTAAAAGTCACCAGTGCTGTCCTGGTTCAGTTCCTCTTGCATTCATATCAGCACAAAAACTGTGCAACAAGAGCTTGATGTTATGATTTTCCATGTAGCTCCTGTAGGTGTACTGCGTAGGCGGCCAACTACTTTTTTCCATATAACTTATCTTCTTTTGTTGCACCAGACTATGGCCATCCTGATTTTTGCCTTAAAGTGGGGAATTCTAACATGTCTAACATTCATGTAGCTTCCATAAAATTACCCACTAGATAGTGATGTTCTACTAAAATGCCTAAAGCTCAGTGTTTTCACTGCTGCTATCCTGGTGTTTTGGAACCACGAAGGTGAAAAAAAAAAAGAAAACAACAATTGCTCAGTAAAGAATAACCTGCTCATTTTTCTCAGACATTAGAGAAGCATCTTCTCAACTAACGTTCAGCAAGAAAATGATTGCGTTTCCAAAAATGTCCATGTATTCTTTCAAATCCTCAAGGTATTTTAAAGAGTGCCGTTTATTTGTCTTTATCATCTGTTCTCTGAACCTTACAGGTCATCAAACAGCTGCCTACCCAGTTAGCGTATTGCCGTCCTTCCAGGAAAACATGGCAGCTGCAGCCAACAGTGATAGAGAGAGCGGGAGAGAGAGGAGGAAGACAGCAGGAGAGAGCATAGCTATGTGCAAGGGAACTGGGGAGGCACTGGGGCATAATTTAAACAGGAGACGGCTGTTTCACAGACAGGAAATGAGAGGAAGGCTAGTTCCTGGGATGGGACTGAATTGGATGGTTCAGACCCAGACCGGTATCAGAAGGAGACTTATGTGGTGTTCATAAGGATAACAGTAAGGTCATTGAGAGCAGCATTTCCTTTTCTGATCATTTGGCGAGCTTGTCAGCACCAGTATCTCAGTTCCCACATCCCTCTAGAATCATTTCTATGGGCTGGATTCAAACTCTGAAATTCAGGCCGGAGCTGAATAAGACCTCCTGTTGCTGTGCCTGTTTATAAGTTCAGCTCCAGTTCTTATATGCTGACTACTTTGATTTGAAGTTTCGGGCAGCTTCCATCCGATGGAAGGAAGTCAAGTTGAAAAGGCACAATATTACATAAAAAAACAGTATAAAAATATGCTTACAGCTGAGAATGCCCAATGCGACCTGATCTCTTTGAGACCGCAGTTTTGATTTAAAACAGACACAGTACACCATAGTCAGAACCCCACTCTACCTAACGGTTCTCATGTCAGTGTTCTGGAGGAGCAGGCAGTCCTAAGCTGCTCTGGACTGTGTAACATCCAGCCATCTTGTGAGTTCTCACTGATCAGACTCATGAAGAGCAGAGTCCTGTGCCAGCCCAGCAGATTACTGCCCCTAATCAATCTGATTAGATTGAGAGGGTGGACACCTTGGCTCACATCTGGGCTACATGCTCTAACTCCCCACAGTTTAGTCTGACAGCTAACAGAGCCAAAGCATTCAGCTATGCAGGAAGCTGATCATTCAGTGATACTGGTGGTAGCAAACTTTTTATGCTTATGTGCAGTTCTGCAAGATACAGAGCGTGTGTGCCACTCCGTGGTATTAAGAGACCACCGAGCCGGGCTTTGATAAATGAAGCAGAGTAAATACAGTAATGGAGGAAATTCTCACATGTATTAAATCTTACTTTAGGTTAATATAATGCTTTGTTCTGGTAGATGACAATTTCAGGAACGTGTAGGAAGTGAGGCATCTGAACATATTAACTGCTGTCCCAATCTAGCTGTTCAAACACATCAATTTCTATAGTAACATTTCATAACACTCCCTTGTGAGGTCATTTCAACCACGCTTTAATGATATATGCGCGTAGGCCGAGTTCCTCTCACTTTTCTCTGCTCACAGGCAAGAATAACAGTCACATAAATCATCCCAGGCCTCCTATTTTAAACAGGTGTCACTTTGATGATAAAAAATGACATCTTAATTCAGAGGCGCAATGCTGTGTCAGAACGGATTAACACATCAGAAGCAATTTTTATTTTTTTTGGTTCCAGCATCATTTGGGTGGCGGTTGAGCGTGTCAGTAAATATTGGCCTCCGCTTCTCCTGGGAGGGCGCAGTGGAGTGACACGGTCAGCCTTGATGTCTCTGGAAGAGGAGTCATCTGTCAGGTGATCGCTGTTGGAGGGTCACCTCGAGGAACAGATGAGAACATTTTAAGATGTGTTTTAAATTATGTTGCTTAAGGTTCAATTTAAACAGTCATGCCTGTGCTTAGACTGCAGGACAGTTTGAGCTGCGTATCGTTATTGTCTGCCAGACAAAACTTTATAGTACCACTGTAATTTCAATTGAATGTAAAGCTGACAGTATCAGGTTAAAATTACAAATGCGTGTTTGCTGTTCCAAGCTGGCACCAGCTGTGTGAATAGATTGCTAATATATATATATATATATATATATATATATATATATATATATATATATATATATATATATATATATATATATATATATATATATGTATATATAATATTGCTAATAGGTATCAGCGAAGTGACTGCTAATACAGGCCAAGGCAGTAAGCAAGGCCCATTTTGAGTAGCATTGCCTGCTAAATCTAAAAGACTTCCTCATATTTAGTAAGAATATCCCATTTCATGTTCTTTAATGATACAGCAAAATAAATGTCTGGTATTTATATACTCTAACTAAACACTCAAAGTATTTAAATACGACAAACCAGAATAACTCAAGCATACATGACTTTATTCTATGTACTTTAATTGCATTTTTTTATCTATTACCACCAGTGTTGGGACTAACGCGTTATTAAGTAACGCGTTACAGTAACTACGTTATTATTGTGGTAACGAGCACGGTAACTAGTTATTATGCCAAAATCAGGAACGCGTTACTCGTTACTGGGATTTGGATAGGGTCGTTACTCGTTACTTCGTGTGGTGGCTATCGCGGAGCTTCCACAGATTCAGTAACATTAGCAAGTGGTGAGGCCAGCAGGTGGATGAAGGAAAAGGGACGCAGACGGAAAAGAGACCGAGGCGGCCGCCGGTCCAAGTGTGAACTGAACTTCAGGTAAGAAGTTATGACCTGCAGTCTCTCTGGGTCAGATATAAACCAAGTTTAGGTGGAGTTTATTTTCGTTATTCTGACTTTTTCCGTACTGCGTGCTAGCTAGCATGACGGAGTTTCTATACAGCTGGGTGGTGCTATGATGTTAACGATGTTGAACTTTATTTTGTTCATAAGTTATTAGAGTTGCCAACCGTCCCGTCTGGTATTCAGAGAAAATATTACGCGTTTCTTATTGAGGTGAAAAGGAACAGTTTGTCCCGTAATTCAGCTACAATGGAAAAGGCACAAAGCTGGAGTTATTCTGTGTCTTTGCTGCACAGCTGCGTCTTCTTCTCTCATTCTCTCCCCTCCCTCTCCCGTTTCTACTTCAATCATGAAAACTGATCAGTGATCAGCTGATCGTCTTTTCTCTCTTGTGTGTTTATCGCCCACTTTGCGCCGAAAGAGGAAACCAGCGGATGTCGCGCTAAACAACAGCAGCACGTTTAAGCTTGATCAGCTGTTGTTAGAATTTATTTAATATTAATTTCTAGTATCAGCTGATGTTTGCTGGAGCCACAGCTGCAAAAAAGCTGCTGGTCATGATATGGTTTGGTTATGTGGTGAGAGGGAAACATGAAGATGAAACCAGGAGATGTCCTTACTGGATCATCAGAGCTGAACAGGTGATGGAGAAACAGGTTTACCTTTTAGGTGACATGAATGAGTTGAAGGGAAGTTATGAACTGTTTCTGAGAGACAAATAACACCAGGATCCTTTTCTAAGTAGCTGACAGCTGGTAACTGTGCAGGGGCGGGTCTAGCAAAGTGTTGCCAGGGGGGCAGGTAGGGCATTAACTGGGAATGGGGGGCACAAAGAAATACTTTTCTTTCTTATTCTCATTTAAAATGTCTAGCTTTTAAAAAATAATTATCTGAATCTTACAACAAACGATTGATAGATTGATGCATATATACCATCAGACAGTGTACATCACTGTCACAACAGTGTTTATTTTCATTCAAAGGCTTTATGATTTTTCCTATAATGGTGGGCCAGTCTCTAGTCAAAATGCCCGGGATGATTTTTTTGTCCCAGTCCAGCTCTGTATGCAGCTCATCTGCAGTCTGGTGTTGCCTACATCTTCCTATTCGGAAGGCAGAATTTCCGAGTTCTGAGTACAATCGAAAGCACCACGACTGCAGTTTTTGTGTTGGATGTAAAAGGCGCAGATGACGCTGTGACGTAGGCTAGAATCATGGCAGCAGTCAATGACGGTCCAGGCGTGGGATTTCTCTCGTGGAAATATGCACATTATCTTTTTCTTTCTATTGGTAGGTGGCACAGTGCACTTGTGGCAAGTAAGCAAGCTAGAAGATTGGCAAAGTTATGGAAGCAACACATTAACAAGAGAATTCTGAGTAAAACCAAAGTTACTTTCCCTAGTAACTAGTTACTTTGAAAGTAACGAGTAACTTGAAGTAACTGAGTTACTTTTGAGAGAAGTAACTAGTAATGTAACTAAGTTACTATTTTAAAGTAACTTACCCAACACTGATTACCACATGCCGATAGGTGCTTAGGGGACAGTTTGAAGTTCGGTATCTTGCCCAGGAATAGTCCAGCATGTGGACATGGAGTACTACCTACACGGCCTCTCAAAGTAAAGTTTAGTGATCTGACAAAAAGGTATTAAAGTAGTCAGTCAAATTAACCATGCTTTGTAAAAATGTGTTTATATCCTAAAAATGATCCTAAGAAATTTGAGTAAATTGAATAGTTCTAGTGAGGATAGTATGAGAGAACTGTATAAATTTTAAAGATATATTTCATCAGTATATGGAACTATGGGCTCACACTAAGTTTGACTTTTTTAAATATATGGTTAATGTTTAAGTCTCCATCATAATAAAAGTGTTGGAATAATCCATCCTTCATCAGCTAATAGCACAAGGGAACTGACATGCAGGGGTCTCTGCAGACTTGCGCTTTCAGTGTTTATGGACACACCCGGTAGTTACCGTCTGTTTCTTATAAAGGATATCAAAGAGGGAGCGCTGCCTGAGCCACAAAGCACCTGTTTCCTGACACTTCCATAACACGTGTTTGCCGCCGTCTTCAAAAAGCTTTCAAAGGATGAAGACACCGGCCGTGCTGCCTTAGCTTACTACATTACATGTTAGATCTAAATCACAGAGCTGCGTTCATTTAGTTGCTGACTGAAAAGTTACATTTGTTCTACGCTGTCACCACACTCTGAAATCTCTCTTAATTTTGCTTTATCTTTGCAATTATCTCCTGAGGTATTCACATGTTATACATTTGGAGTTTTTACTCTTCCATCTGATAAAACTACAGTCACAAATGCAGAGATCAAAAGTACAAAAGGACACAGACGGTGTTGTATGCTTTGATACTGATGGTCAATATAGTCAGTATTGTGGCCGTGATAATGCCTGAGGACAAACATTAGCAGGAAGGCAGGAGGGTTTTTGGTCTTGCTGTATGAATAGATAGTTCCATTTATAAACACACATGTAAAGTGATAAAGTCAAACCCAAAGGAAGGAGAGGAAGCAGTGTTATCTCCCTTGTTGCTGGTAACAACAGGGTGTCTCAGGTAGGATGTGATTGTTTCTCTCTCCATGTTTGTACATGTGTGGTGTTTTTAGAAGATCTGACGCCTTGCCTGCTTGTATTTGATCTAGTGACTGTAATCATGCCTAAATTAACCTTACTTACTACCAGGGGTTAAAGTCGGATTTGGCAGTTGGGGGGAGCCCTAAGATAGATTTATAGGGGCACACTCTGAAAGAAGAATTGCTTAGGAATAAATGAGAATAATTTGTTTTGCAAGCTCCAGTGAACATTTCTTTTTGTATGGACTGTGATCAGTGCTGCTCCTATTGTATTGTGTATTTAGCCAAATGAATTCAACAAGATATAAGAATATACCAACCACTAGACACTGTAAAGTTAGTATAAATGTCAGTGTTGGGCAAGTTACTTTGAAAAAAGTAATTAATTATAGTTACTAGTTACTTCTTCAAAAAAGTAACTGAGTTAGTAACTGAGTTACAATATTCTAAAAGTAATTAATTACTTGAAAAGTAACTATTGCGTTACTTTAAAAAAAAAAAAACAACCTTTAACCCTCTGGGGTCCAGGGTATAATTGGCCATTTTTAACTACTTTTGATTTTCCCTCCACATTTTACCTTTAAAATCGATTTACTTTGCCTTGTTTGGTATCATCCTTTTCAGCACAACCTCACGTGTCTGAATTTACAGTTATGTTTTCATTTTGACATACTGTATTAACACAACTGATCTAAAATCAGATAAAAAACATAAAATCAGAGTAGAAAAAGTTATATTTTTTACTGTAACAACCACAAACATGTTTAACGAATCATATTTCATAACTTTAAATGCAAATATAAATTGTCAATTTTAAAATCCTATGCACAAGTTTTGCAAACAACAAAGTTATTTGCATCCATTTACCTTTTACCTTAATTTTTTAAATAACCATTTCAAACTATTTACAGAACAATCAGCTGTTCTGCATTCAATATGATGCCACACAAATTATTTGTGCTACTCCAAATATTTCTGTCCACTATAAAGGAGAACATCACAGCCTGATACCTGCAGGTCTGACAGCAGCAGGTGTATCACTCCTTTTTCTACCTGGAGACAGCAGTCGCCTCATTGTTTTGACACACAACACAAAACTATCCACAACACTACATGCTAACTACACAAGACAACACATTAACTACACACTCCAAACACGCTAAACGTCACAAATCTCTCACATCTTAAACCTCGCTCTCTCTGTCAACTTACATTAAAATTGCTGAACTCGATATAACCAAGTAGTAGATGAAACCAGTGCAACATAGTGCATCCCTGTAAGTTTTATCATAGTACTGCAAATTAACCAGTTTAGCCTGCACTAAAATGAATTAGGACACTGTATTACAGTTTAAATTTCAAATTCATAAAGATCCACTGGCTGAGCAGTGCTTACCTTTCAAAATAATATCTTGTCTTCCTCTCCTTTCCTCTCTTTCTTACATCTTTCCCCATCTTTTAGTGTTGCACACTTTCTCTCTGTCCATGTGAAATACTAGCAGGGAAAAACATGCGCACAGTTGGTGAATTTGGTGATATTTGTTGAGCTGCTTGAAAAGTTGTGTTTAAAATTACCTGTGAATTTTAAAAAACGAACAAGATGTTTAAGTACCATGTCCGCAACTTTACAATTGCATAATGAACACATCCCGGGAATGAGAAGGAAAAAGAACATGTTTAAGGTGTAAGCTCACAATGAAATGTCATTTTTTGGTCTTTTTTTACTGAGCAAATATAACTATGCTGTCATTGGAAGCAACATCAGGCTGCACACGAACAACAAAGTCAACTCATTCAGCAGGAACATGCATGAACCTGCCTATTGGATGTAATAACTCATTAACTGAAGGTGCCAGAATGCTGCTCCCCTGCTTTAACCCCTGCTTACTGCCTTGTGGTTGTGTGCCACTAATAATCAGTCAAGGCGCAGTTTAATTCCATGTTGGACTCATAAAATATGTAGTGAAGACTTTAACAGGTGGACACCAATTCAGTATTTTACCAAATATGAGATATGGTCATAATCTTTCCTTCTGTTCCTGAATAATTTATAACATTGCATAATATTTTTTTGCCAAACAATGTAATTTAAGAACAGCACAGTGGTGAATGAGTTTGCATGTTCTCACTGTGTGTGAGTGGGTTCTCTTTGTATAGACCGTCTTCCTACCACAGTCTAAACAAATTCAGGTTAGTTTAACTGGTGTTTTTAAACTGGCCATGAATAGTCATCCGTCTCACTGTGTTGGCCCTGAATTAGACTGGTGACCTGTCCATGATGACCACACAGTTTCACTTCCATTATATACATAAACTGTTAACACTTTGTAATTGATCAGCATCAACCCAGCAATTCCTGGATTATGGTCAAAACACATTTTGTGAGCTCACAGTTAGCTTAAGTATTTAGCGACAAAAAGCAATCAGTTCCGAATGAGTGTGAAGTTAACCCCTAAGGGTGTTGAAGAGCTATCACATTCCCAAAATTAAGATGGACTGAAGCATGCAAGAATGATGCTGGTGTAGAGGCATAAAAAATCAACACTGTGTTTAGGAAGACATTTCATGATGTGGCAATCCAGCTGTCACATCATTAACATCTACTTGTTAGATCTATTCACACACTGCTATAATGCTTTAAATAAATTCTCCTCATTTTAAATACTAAAGATGGATTTCTGCTGCTTATCCACCTGACTTGTAAAGACCTAACCAAATTACCCCGAGAAAATATCAGACCACATACTTTACATGCTGGTCCCACTAGTAAAGCGTTAAGAACCTTATGTAGACTTTAAGTCTGATGTTTTGATGTCACTGTTTTTGAATCTTTTCATTTTTCCACACTTGTGTCCCATCAAATTCCCCAATCTAAAGTCTAATTTAAAGTTCTTGCATTGCAGTTTCCTGATTTGAAAATGTTCCCAAAATCCAGATACATCAAACAACATGTGGCCACAGTCATTCATGCATATCGAGTGTAATATAAACAAAACTCTGGATTATGTTCAAGCTTTAAGTTAGGCACACTCAGACAGTCTGTAAACATGGCAAAAGCATCTACTTTTGCAAGAAAAAAAATTGGCTGAATTTGCTTTTCAGTAATTCTCCACTCTTAGTTGTGGAAATTGATTTACATATGGGATATTTGAGAAATTAGGTTACCTCTGTAGCCCAGTCAGCTATGTGAATGTGTCTGCACTGAGAAACTCACACTTATAGTCACCTGCTCCTTCTTTTCCAGTGAGAGCATGTTTAGCAAAGCAGGGTACTGCATGAAGAGATTTCCCCCCCAGTTTCTGTCTGGCTGTTCAACTGCCAACCCCATCAACAGACATTACCTACCTAACTTTGTAAAAGTCAAAGTATTTCGTCTGAACAACCAACCAAGCCAAGGGAATCAAAGTCAGGCAAACAAAAGGCAACTTGTGGGAGCAAGATCACTTAAAAGTAATTACAAAAAGTAATGAAGCTACATTAAAAGGTGCTATTTGTCTTTGAGCAGTGGTCTTGCTTTAGAAGTGAACTGAAGGGTGTAAGTACATGAACCAGTTCTTTACAAACCAGGTCTGTTGAAAAGTCGGCGGTTCATGAACGAAAGCGGTAAGGTGGTGAGGTCAGGCGAATCAGGAATCAAAGGTTTGTGTACAGTATGTGCATTCTGGTGTGGTTCACAGGCGAATCTTGATTGATGACCACATTATCAGAGTGTTCATACAAAATGCTGCTCTGTAACTGATTCAAACAAGAAGTTGTCCCAGCAGAAAGGGCATTGACAGGGCTAATGGCAGTACTTGTGTTGACCATTACATACAAAACATATTTACTGTTCACATGCACACACACAGACACACACGCAAAAAATCAGATAAAACATCCACATTAAACTACTACCTCTACTCCCCTTTCTTTTTTTTCTCTGCCCTCCCCCCACCCCTGCCTCTCCAGTAATGAAAACAAGATGTTCTTAGTCTCCATAGACAGAGAGTAGTAGCAAGTTAGGGCTCCAGTCTCCGCTCCACAATTCTCTTAAACCCTCATCTGACTTTCTTAAATATGTGACAAAAATGCATTAACGGAGACTTTAGGGGCAGCACCTTGACTGCTGTAAATAAAAACGTGCTGCTCAATGCGAACTTTCCCTCGCCTGTTAAAGGTGGGGAAGTGGCTGAGCCTCATGGAAGTGGGTACTCTGAAGGACTGAGATGAAGCTCGTTGAATAGGACATGAGAAAATTGGGAGTTTCTCTGCCGGCAGGCATCTCTCTCTCTGCATATTTGTGTGTGTGTGCATACTGTAAGCATCTGAGTGTGCACTTTCCACTAAAAAGAGGTGAGTATTACTACCAGACTCTGCACCTGACCTTCATTTTTCAATTTGTAAACCAATCTTCTCACAATTGGGCACCAAATTAAAGGATAAACACAGAAGATATTCATCGTGTTTACTTCAAAGCCCTAAACATCACTATACCTTCCTTGCTCTGTCCCCTTCACTTAAGCCCCCATCAGCAGCATTCCCACCCAATCACTGCTTCTTTTCCTGCCATACATTAGTCCTAATCACGGTCAGTCCTTTTTTTTTTAAGCCAGTTATCGCTTGTCACTCTGTAGCAAGCGTGTGATGAAGACATATAGTTGTTGGTGCTTTCATTTTACATGTACTTTCTCATAATCAAAGTGTGTGCTTGTGTCCTCCTTCTTTAAGACTATGTGCAATTTAAAATATGTGTTAATTGTGACTGATGCACACTGTTAATGGTTCCGATCAAATATTCCTATATTCCCTGTGTTGCATGTCACTGTTTTTTTTAACATGTTTTTTATATATGTAGCAATGTTGCTTCTTTCATGTGATTTTATCTTAGCAGAGGTTAAAACAAGAGAATGACTGTTATCATGTAGTTGAGTAACCCTGTGTTAGCAAGTTACAGGTATCCATGTTTATCCAATTTTAATACAGGAAATTCGTTTTACTTTACTTATCATTAGCAGTTATTTAAAAATTCACTAACAGCAAAGTTAGCAATGTAATATCCTCAACCCAATGTTTCACTGTGCTACACACGACACTATTTTTCCTTATTTGACACAGTTTAATATAGGCCTGGCCATTTTAAAATTTGATTACACTACAGAAATTGTAGGAAGATATACTACATAACACAAAAGCAAGTTGTGTTATGTCTAGATTGTTTCTGATTTGTGAATGTCTGCATGTTGTTGTTTCCCTGTTTCAGAGCTTTCAAGCTTGAAAGCGCAAAATGTGCGTATGTTTACTTGGACTGACACTTGTGTTTAGTTAGCTGCCCCTCAACACATTTTGGGCAGACTGTGTGAGTGGGTGTCTCAGGCCGCCAGTTTTTCAGAGCTTTCAGACATTTTAGTCTTAAATTAATTTAGTACTAGTTTACATGGTAAAAGTGTTTGGGAGAGACATTGATCTCAGTCAACAGTTCATTATCTTTAGTGGGCAATTATCCACATTGTCACGTTTGCATTTATCCCTGTGACTCTAAGGTCACAGGGGTCTAGTGTAATTCAAGCTGCATGGATGACTCCATGGCCTTAGTCTTTAGGGTAAAGTACACCCAAGGGAACTGTCTCCACAAGCACACAAAAAGCCAGTTTGGCTCAACCCATTTTGATACCTTTGCATTTTTTTTAGTGTAGGTTATTTATCTTGCTTTTGTATTTGCAAATACAGATGTGTTCAAAGTCACCTTCACTGGTGTTTTCCTGTAACTATAATAACTCACCATACCATAAATGTCCATCTATCAATTTATTTTCTGCTCGTCTAGTTCAGGTTGGTGGGATGGGGCTGAAGTGTACCTCAGCTGTCATAGGGTGAGAGGTATAGCACACCCTGGACACATCGCCACTTTGTTGCAGGGATAACACAGAGAAATAGACAACCATCATGCATATTGTGAAGAAGCTGAAGGAGAGAACCCACACAGACACAGGGAGATCATGCAAACTCCACACAGAAAGGACTGGATTCAAACCTAGGACCTTCTTGTTGCAAGGCAGTGGTTATTCCCGTCACACCACCATGCTATCCCGTGCCATAAATAATTTTGTAACTGTTGTTTTACATACTTATCTACAAGTTTAAATACCCAATCTCTACTTGCTAACACTTGTTTTATTATGTGCAAATCATTTGCCAAAAAGAGAGAGGGAGTTAAAATCATTTGATTAAGAACTCATTTAAAAACTTTTTTTTTTTGGCGTAAATACTGAACAGATATTTGATTGATTTGTATACATGATTATAATTAGGACATTATTTGAGTTGCAAGTGCAACCTTTAAAATGAAAACTGTTGTAGCAATACAACATCATAGGAAAATTTATAATAAGCACTGGACTTGTATTTCTAAATCCACCAGATGAGTTACGGATGTATTTAATATAGAAATGCACTTGAATCACATACTTGTTTCTTTTGGCAAGTTATCGAAGATAATATTCGTATGTTGATGATTATGAGCAACCATGTTGTGGTTTTGCCAGGCTAGATGACTCCCCCACCACCACATGTGGCATTTGGCCTTCAGAAACTCCTTAAACAATTTCTCCCTATGACAATACACAATACTTCATACCATAACTGACCCATATGTGTGCAAGTTCTACAGTTGTGTCTGGTAAACAAGATCAGATTTCGATTTCCCTGATTTTGAAGCCAACCATATGTGTTCAGACAGAACGTGCACATTTTCTGATGTGGTTTGATTGCACATGAAGTCAATGAAAATACAAGAGAGGCATAACCAGTTAAGATCAAAACAAAATTAAAATGTTACAGCTTGCAACTCTGGCAGACGCTGGCATGCTGTCAATGCATTTATCTCTACCTCGATCACTTAGTATGCTGGTTGTTCGAGGTAAATATGCTCAAAGGTCAAGCAGTAGACTGTGAACTGCAAGAAGCAATCCTATATAATCAACAAATCTATACACTGGGCCAGCTTTACTGACTACACAGCAAATTTAAGGATAAACAAGTTACTTTAAGCTACATCATGAACCTGAATGCATAACTAAAACTCTGCACAGTATGTATGTGTGAGTTGTAATAGCACAAAAATAATATCTGTGTGTACAAAGCATTTTCTCTAGGTCCAGAAGCAGATTATCCCCAACATTTCCAGTTGTTTTGCAGGTTTTCAAGTGAGATCATACTAACAGCATAAGCTTATGAATGACTCATTTTTAGTTCCAAAGAGACATGAGGGGTACTTACTAAATCTGACATGCACTGACTCTTCAGCACAAACTTCTCAGTTATGTTACATCAGTTGCTGCTGCTGTTTAGTTTATATGGATCCTTATTAGGTACACCGATGCAGCTGCTATTCTTCATATGGTCCACAAATAGCTTCACACTATGACAATATAATAACTTAACAGAGAACACAGAGACATAAATTCTCTGTGTTAAGCCGTTACAGTGCACTGCTGAAACACTAAACTACTAAACTACTGTTAACTGAATAATTAACTTGAGCAGCAATAACTTAACTATAACTTAATTTGCTTACAGCTGTAAATGTATACCAGCAGAACTGAACTCCCTGCCCTGGTCCCTCCCACCTGTAAGTATACATGCACTGGCACATAACTATCAATCCAATTATTCATCTATCTATCTATCCATCCATCCATTTTCTGATGTAATGTAATTCAGGTTAGTGTTAGAGTAAGGCTGGGGCCTGTCCCAGCTGCCATAGGAGGAGAGGCTGTGCACAGCCTGGACAGGTTGTCAGCCTGTCACATTCTGACACATAGAAACAGACAAGCATTCACGCTCATATTCACACCTATGGCCAGTTTAGAATAACAAATTAACCTAACGCTCGGGTCTTTGGACTTTGGAAGTAAAGCCAGAAATTTCAAATGTAACTTAGTTCAAGGTTAAAATATAGCAGCTGCACCTGAAGGCAAATACAAAGGTATAATTTGCATGTATAACGTTTAAGGTGTTGAATGATGCTTGGTTATGCAGGATGGAAAGGCATTATGCGGTGCACTCTCAGAAAAATCGCTGTGGCTATATTTCATTAAAAATTTCAGGGGAATATTTAAAATAGAGAAAGGCTATCCAGCACAAATATGAATGGCTGACTTTAAACACCTTAATGGCCCTCAGACCAGAACTTGGCAGTCACTGGAGTTGTGAGTAATATCCGTCTGCAGGCAGCTAGTTCATTTAAGAGACGAGCAATAAATGGCTCAAGTGAGGGGGAAGAAAATACTGTGGTTCATTTTAAACAAGGTATGGGCTTGTCCATTTCCTTTGTTTTTCAGTTCCAGAATGGAAATCATAAATAATAAATAATAGCGACTTTTTTTGGTTTTATATATAGTATGGCACAACAAGGGTGCACTAACAAATAATGGCATCAAATAACTTGTAAAAGATTAACCAAATCCAGATTTTAGGTCACAAGTTCAAATATGCATCACTTATTTGAAGCTTTGCATTCCAGCTTTGACCTTCTAAATGACTTAAAAGTCACAATGAGAGAATGAGTCACAGCGTTAGTACTAAGCACCATCTCCCTGCAGTGACACATTTTTTAAGCAGATCCTCATGTTTTCTTGAGCATTGCCTGTCTTAATCTTGGGAAAAAGGCCTATTTCCTTCTGGTTCCAAGTTCTCCCACTGAGGGACAAAGTGTGTCCCTAAGTTCAAGCGGAACCTCGGGCAATGTAAAGGGGTGAGGAGGACAAGAGGTAGACCCATGTTAGAGCCAGGATATACTGTGGGAGTGTGTGGGAGAAAACTGAGAGGTTACTGACCTTACAGGGAAATAAGTAAAGCTTGAGAAAATACACAATAAACAAGAGACAGATTACAATCATCTTAAGTCATGGAACTGAAGAATATAGCCTCCATGACATAGAAAGGTTGCAGCAGAGAAGAAGCAAAGAAGAATATCCTGCACAGATACAGCACTGCCATCACTACTGCCACCATCCCTGGACTGCGTGTTGTTGTAGATTTAACAACATTAAAACACAATAAAAATTGTATGAGTGAAATGTCTACATAACAAAGCTTAACCAAACATTTAAACATGCTAGCTTAAGTAAAGAACTGTTTGCTGGTGTGACTTTAATGACAACATCTCCCAACAAAGAGACCATGCTTCCAGCAAAAATTGATGCTTTTACAAAATCTATTGAACATTTGATTAATAGTTCATCATTACAAGTGTTCATAAGAAAAGCAGTTATTGAGGAGGAGATCTTTGCTCTAGTTCACACAAAAATTGTTTTTGTGTCATTTGGATTCTTACTTGAAACAAGCAAACCACAATTTCAAATAAAATTCTAGATAACAAAAGAGCTCAGCGCTGTTTCTGATGTAACAAAACCGAAACAGTTTCCTATTAGAGTTTCCAACAATTATGTGTCACCACTTCCCTATACCTCTTATCAGAGCCCATGTACACAATGGAAGTGACTGACCTGTGCAGCTCCGATGACATACAAAATGCTCCCAGAGGCTTTTGGTCATGTAGCAGCACCAACAACCTTAGTGGACGTACTTGGGAGGTTAGCTGAACTCCGCGCAATTATTCAGTATCTCTGGGCATCTGTAAGACATTTTCTATGATATTACACAACTGTAATATTTTCTGTTAGTCGGAACATGTGATCAGATATAAATTACACAGACTTCTTACATTTCACAAATTCATGTTTAACCTGATACTTTAAATGAAAAATGTATGATTGTGAAATATAAATGGAATCACTGCAGCACACACAAACACATGCCTGGATGCCCATTAGCAGTTTAGCAAAGGAGATAGCCCCAGTGTGCAGAAGGGTAGAAAGAGAAATGTTGTCACAGGCCAAGATTAGAAGGTAGGTTGATAGATCCTCTCCTGCTTCTAATGAAGCCCTGCCTCATATTAGCCCTGGGTGAAGGAAACAAAAAGGGAGGGTAGCGTAAGAGGCTACAATAGGGGCCAGGAGGAGAGAGTTATCTCATGCTAACTTAGTTAGCTGATAGGCTCCAGGGATACAGGAGAAGAAGGGTCAAGACCCCTACCAACATCCCTCTGGGGACCAAAGCACAGAGAAGTCAACATTCCTGAGAAACTCGGAGACTTTCCTTCCCTGGAGAGATGGAAAGATGAGGGAAAGACTGATTGAAGGGGGAGACACAGTGGGCCTAAGAGAGCAAAAGAATGAGAGAACTTTGCATGTTCTTTCCATTTAGCCTCCTCACAGAATGACTGCACACACAGACACTCACTTCACTTTATGCATCACATACGTTTTCCAAGCCATTTACAATCCCAGGCATTGTTAGTGGCTCATAAACTCACATTGACCTATGTACACTCATTCCTGTCATTATTTGTGAAATATTTTTAGGCAAACTCCTAAAATAGTCTTTCTCTCTCTTCTCCCCTTGGGTAAGTAATTTCCAGAGCAGTGGTGAATGGCGCCTGCAGAAGTCTGAGGGCCAGGAGGAATTCGTACTCTTTGGCAGAGAGCCTTTGTTAAAGCGATATATCAGGCTTATCGGTTGCATGTGCATGCAAAAACAATTTGCATGATCTGTACCTGTGTTTGTTTACAGACAATATGGGGACGCAGCTAAAGTACCAAATACCATGCGGGGGGCTGATTTTCACTTAATCATCAGCCTTGTGTTAGACCTCTCTCAGCTGATGTTCAGCTGAGGCATGAACTGCCAAATATGTGAACATTAAATTTTGGAGTTCTTGAAATCAAAAGATTGAAAAGGTTTAAGTTTGAGACTTTTCCCTCTGTTTCCTTAAGCCTTTTTTGTCGATTCAATGAACAGTGAAAACCATTATAATCAGGGGATTATTTTGACCACAACCCCCCCCCCCCCCTTTTTTTTTAAAAAACAAATTGTAATATTTTAGAGTCTTTGAAGAAACTACTTAGCATGAATGTGGCCCAGACTGTGTAAACTGTGCCGGAGCCAAGACCTCTAAACACAGCAGATTTCAAGGTCTTACAATGATGCATTTTAATGGCACTTTTTCTGACCTCCCAACTAAATCCCCATCACTCCCCCTACTGTACAGATAGCACACAGAGGAATTTGAATCTCAGCTTCGTGTGGGTTTGATCGTGTTGTGAAATCAGGAACACTTAAGGAGAGTACGCACACTGACACAATGGACATTTGTGTGTGTGTGTGTGTGTGTGTGTGTGTGTGTACTGTTTTCATGTTTTCAACATTCAGCTGGCAGAGGTGCAGATCAGAAGGCCAGTGCAGAATAACAAAAAACCAATCTTCTGTTTCAGAGTCATTTCCCATTCCAGACTGAGTAAGCACCAAAGAAGGGAACTCCGCCCTGACAGACTGAGTGAGTAAGTCACCGAAAGCAATCATTTGTCTTTGTTCTGCACAGCAGGCATTATTTTGTCCTGTGTGTAAGCATTTGTCTTTCTTCATCATCATCTAATACAGCGAAGCTTTGACAGCCCTCATTCTGCTCTAGAACCCAGCTTGTCGTCTGCATCTCGCTCATGACAGCCCCCACAGCAGAGTCCTATGCAAACATGTAGGAATGTATGAGAAATATACCCTCCTGGAATGCCCCTGGCAATCACTGCTGGCCAGCGAACGAGCAAGAAGGCGGTCACATGTCTTCACAAAGGTCCAGGCAACTTTACAGCATTCTCAATCACTCATCGATGGTCCCTTTTTTTGGCAGTCATCTGTGGGCTCTGTGCAGCGAGAGAAAGTAAATGTAGCATTGCCAGAAACACCGCACAGCGCTGCCGCGCTGCTCCGAATAGGAGCAATGCCCTCCAGGCACCCCTAGTCTGGGCTCAAAGCCTCCAATATCTGGCAGCAGTTGTTAGTGTGCTCAAGGGGTGGAAGGATATTCAAACTTTCATCCCTGGTTAAAAATAGGCTGGCCCTCACAAAAAGAAGG
Organism: Mchenga conophoros; assembly: GCF_057382185.1. Taxonomy (NCBI): domain Eukaryota; kingdom Metazoa; phylum Chordata; class Actinopteri; order Cichliformes; family Cichlidae; genus Mchenga; species Mchenga conophoros. The sequence continues at coordinate 18,044,892 of NC_140543.1, forward strand.
CCCTGCTAATAATCACAGCTCTGTACTGGCTGTCTGAAGCATCTGGTCTGAGAATGTGTCATTTTTTAGGAGGGGCCTGGGAAACTGTAGACACCATGCTTGCTGCCCAGAATAAGAACCATGGGAATGATTGAAGGGGTCTTTTTTTGTGTGTGTGGGCCGCTGAACTAGGACTAGCCTGTCTGCAGGATTGGACAGCCTTCCTTGCTGCCTCCCGGCTGCCAAGTCAGGCATAACTCACTTAATGGCTGGTTTGCCAGAAACAGATGATTTTATGGTAACACATAAATGGCTGGGGACACAATGAGGTCAGGGACTCGTGGACATGGGAGCGATGTCAACTCTTGAAGGTCAAAAAGAAATCTTATATCGACAAGAGAGCGTTTCAGCTGGTTGCGGCACATGTATTCATGTAAATTAAATACTGGGACATTAGATTTGGGCTATTATTCCAGATATTTCCTTTAAACTTGAGGCTCACTTGACTTTTACATGGTGAGAGTTATTTTCTTCTTTTGAATATGTTTAGACAAGAGTTCATTTAGAAGATCCATGCCATTGTCATGTTTATATGTGTGGTAAATGTAGTTGCTAGCCATTTAGGGAATAGAACTGCATTTGATTAAGATTAAAAATATGTATTTTTTGTATGTAAATATGTAGATTTATGTATGTAGATTCTTTTATGTATAAGAAAGATAGCTGTTGCCCTTATTTCCAGTCCTCATATCAATCTAAGCTTTTTGGGGTCTACACAAAATCACATAAAATAATAAAAAGGTTCAATTCACAACGTACCAGCCAACTTAAAAAAGTTTAAAAAAGGAAGACAATTTGTTTTTTCCTGTGTTTTAAAGTGGAATGTACTACTAAATAAATGTGTCACTGTTGCTGACTAATTCCAAATAAACCACTTTGTCTGTTTATATTATATATTACAAAGTGTGGGAATGCTCAAGTATTACCACTATTCTTAATTTACAGGAAATGTGACAGGTGCACTGTGAATTGCCTTTTCTTGAGGAAGCAAACTTGCTGCTGTCATTAACCTGGCTAACAATTAGCTTTTAAAACAGAGAGAGGTGTTCATGGGAGACAAACTGGTTAATGAGTTGTCAGACCAGTACTTGGCTTGAAAAGCTTCCAGAGCTGAACCTGGGAGGGATGAAAACCATCGCAGAGCAAAATGTCACAAATAGTCTGAATAGAAAATCCGTGATCTGCAACTTACATAACCTGTTGTACTTTTATTTATTTATATTTGTGACCCAGTAGTTGTTGCTCTGAAAATAACCATTGCAGAAATGTGTTAAATTTTATAAATAAATGGCATTAATCTGCAACCTAATGCGAACAATGCATGAACAAATCCATTTTATTAAATCCATTTCAAAGCTTTTCAGCAGTGCTGCAGTATTAATCAATCCAAATTTCGGTTTAAATGGATATAATACTTGTTTGTTTTTGTAACTGTATATTACTTACCCCATTACTTGTGTTTAAATACTCGAGATCTAAACAGTTTTTGTATTTTTCTCTAACTCTAACATCTTATATTTTAAATGAAACTTTGCACATGTTTGCCAACAGTTGTATCCAATATAAACCTGGCTTGTTGCTATACTAATCAGTTATGATCTGTTATGGATTTTCAATTTTTCTCGCTCATTATGGAGTATGGCCATAATGAGCAAATGACAAACTGTGAATGAAGTACTTGATTTATTTTTGGATTATGGCCCTGCTGAGTATAAAACTGTCATAAACGAACAGAGGATGACCACAAAAGCTTTGTGTCCGTAATTTGTGAAGAATTAACAAAGACACATGCAGTCTCTGTCACGTAGTGAAACTCGTGACCTTTGACACCCGCTGACCCACAAAAGCACAAGCACACTTGGAGCTGCTGGACTTCTGGCTCGGTTCTGGAAAAAGGTGTATAATGATTGGCTGGGTGAAAAGTTTAACATCAATAGCACTTTAAATGAAAAATGACCGAAGTAGGACAAATATAACACGACTTAAAAAAATTGCTTTTGAGAATATTCATTTAAAATCATGCCTGAGGATGGTTTTTTTTTCTAAATCTGTACATTTTGTACTTTCCTGGTAAATAACCTTGCGGTAATGTACAACTTTAAAAATTTATCAGCTTGTTTGTTTGACAGTGAACATGTGTGTCAGTACTGCCTGACCTTTTTTCCAATAAAAATAAATCACATATAAAGTCCAAATCTGTTACTCCATGGTTAGTGTATAACCACAAATGAAGAATTCACAGGAGGTGAATCAACACACAACACCTTTATAAGAACAAAAAGTACATTTCAGATTAAAGAAATACGAATCATTGGTTAATTAATCAATGAAAAATTTTACAGCTTTTGTTGAGTTTGTAAGTCTGTCCTTATTTTGATATTTTTCACTTCTAATAGTTCTGCAGAGGTGAGGAAGATTGTAGTACATTGAAGGAGCTCTGTATGTGTGTTTGTAATGTGTGTGTATCCACTTACTACTAATAAAGCTCCATTACTCTTGCGTTTTAAGGCATTAGAGATGTCAACATTGTTAAGGCATGTGTATTGTTTTCTCAGTCAAGGAAAATTAGAAAATGAATTCCTCTGGGCTGAAGTGGAGTGTGTTCACAAGAGAGGGTAAGTGAGGGTGGTGCTCATGTGTGGGGGTCAGAGGGGAGGTGGTGGTGCTGCTAGGAAAGGGATGCCAAATTGTGCTCAGTCACTGGCAGATCATTTGCACTGAGACAGCTGAATTGTGGGAAAAGAGGAAGCATGGTGGCTCTGCCATTTGTTTTACTTGTTTTAGCCTCTTACCCACACATGCTGAGTACATCCTGGCGTAAACTCACACTTTTCTATTCGATTTAGTAGTAATTTTATTAGATAAAAATATTCCTGGAAACTGACTTCATCAAACTCCAACCCACAGTCTTTTTTATATGATATTGCAGTACATTGTAGTATATGTGTAAGTAGCTTAAAATATTTGTCTTTGCAAAAATGGTGCATTAACTAAACCATATGCTCATTATGTGTTATATTGGTACTGACTGACTGTATACAAAGAAACTCTCTCTCTGCATCCCCTCCTTTCTCCATCCCTGGCAAGGAAAGAGCAGCTCAAGCACAGTTGAGAGCAGTTATGGCATTAGGACAACAGAGGCGTTGCCTGGCTTTAAATGAGGGGACTAATTGTAGCACAAGGAGGGCCAGGAACCAGCAGTGGCACATGGGAGGTGGCCCCTGAGCAGCTCGGCAGGGTCAACCCGGCCTCCCAACCACGTGAACAGGAAAGGTGTGTGAACTTTTGCCTTGCCTCGCTCAGTCCATCATCCAGCAAATGGAGCACATCAGCCACACTGCAGGAGAGAGGCGGGCTGGGGTGGGAGTAGGTGAACACCTCACACAGGCTCCCTTTGTGCTTTGGGCAAGACTTCGCATTACTGTGAGGGGCAGCTGTGGACTTCAGTTAGGGACATGGGCAGGGTATTGTGAAGCAATTCAAGGAGAGGAAAATACTGCTGGAACAATTACCACTTTGGCATTATGATACTCACATGTCTTCTCCATATTTGTTCATTTTGTGTTTAAGATGAAAACTGATCTAATCAGATCTGTGGCTTTAACTACGACCACCTCAACTGACACATACATAACAATTAGACCAAGCAGGAAACGTCTGTGCAAACTCATGTGTTGCTTTCTGTGGCTTTAGATGTTTCTACCTAAAACTCATTCAAATACTTGCCTAAAATAGATCGAACTTTTTTTGCATGTGTACTTAAATCAGGTCCTAAGATGGATTATTAGCCTGTATGTTTATTTTGTATAACTTCTCAGACTTGTTGGTGAGATGTCTCAAACAGCAGCCATCCTAAAATTACTCTGACTTTTCACAGTTTGACTGTCAAACACTGGCATCTTACAATAATATATGAAATCCATTTTTGTCTGTCTGTTTGTGTGTTTCTTTGTCCAGTAACCCCTCCTAGATGGTCAAAAGTTCAGTAACCACTTGGAATTCAGGTACATGTTAGACCTATGAGGGTCTTTATCTATATCAGATGTTATGGATGTAAGGTGCCTAGCAACTACCTAGAAGTGAGCTAGAATTAGCATAGATTTAGCATTTCTACACCTAAAACACCATATAAAAATCATATCATTTTCATTTCACAACAGTCACATCTAATTTATATCCACAAAAGCTGAATGATGCCTGATGTACTATGACATATTGCCTGGTAACCACCTATCGACAGGCTAAAATGAACTGTTTTTTAACCTTTATTCACCTACAGCAACTTATGAAAGTAGGTTGTTGTTTTCATTTCCCTGCAGTAACATCTCATTTACAGCCTCAAAAGAATGATACATGCCTAGCAACCGCATAGCAACAGGCTACAGTAAACCATTTTTTGCCATATCCACAGAACTGACCACTTGTAATATTTTACTTTTCTAAATGCAATTAAGAATATCAGTTTGCTGACAATACCAAAAGCCCAAATAGTACTACAGCATGGGAATGTACAAGTAACAAATAACACAAATTATGGCATTTGCAATGCAGTTGTTCAACAAAAGGAGTATTCTGCAAATGGCTCACAATACATAGTTCACTGGCACACCTTAATAGAACATGGCCATGGTTAATGTTATTAGTCGCTTTCCTTCCACAACTGGTGAGTAAGTCCTGCCACGACTGGTGAGTAAGCCCTCTTTTATGGACTTCTAACTTTTAATTATCTGTAGTGAAAGTACTGGTAAAGTATGCAATACAGCCAGTTTATTTTACAATGCCAATTCCTCCTCCACTCAAACCAGAGACGAAATTTGTTAGTTGTGCACCTGTGAGCAGATTTTCAGACTGTGAGACATCAAAATTAGATTAGAAGTGAATCTTGAGCCAGTCTGATGTGGAAACTATAATTTTTCATCATATGTACACTAAAGCCATTTTGACACATCACCTCTGGAAAGTATCTGGAGAATCGGTTCAGGGCTTTGTCCAAAGTTAATTTTCTTACCACACAATGGGCGCTTGCCTGAATCAGACATGTTCTCACCACTGGAAAAGCATTCTTTAGTTTACGGCGTGTACCTCAGTAGAGCGTCCAGAGCATTAAGAACACATAACTCTGAATTTATGAAACAACAGGATCCTGTGCTATTACACTGGCTCAGTGTGACCTTATATGGCCTTTGTATTAGGGAGCTGGCATGGTAAAATCGATCTACTGTAATATTCTACTGATTTGGACATTAACATTCTCACATAGATCTCTGCCAGGTAGATATTTTGGGCATGTCATTATATTTATAATTTCATGCCTGGGACTGGGGGGTACAATGCTAGCATTGTACCACGTTTGCATTCCTATTTGGTGCTTATATGTTGTATTAAAGTTGGTAGATTTTGTAAGGAGCAAAGTAATAAACTTGTAAAAATGACTCAAATGATTCTTCTGTTCTATGTAGATCAACTGCTGATAATCTATTTATCACATTGCCTCCTACAGCCCTGTGCTTTAATAAAATCAGGGATAACTAAGCTTTTAATATGGTCTTTATAAGTCTCTGATTTAAAAAGGAAAGGAAACAACAACTGATTGTGAAATTTATTTGTGTAATCTAATTAAGATGTCACTGAACAGACGGAATATTGGAGGGGGAAAAGCCACAGATTTTGTCAATCTTTACAATTGATTTAATTAACTGCAAATCTCTTGCTGTGACCCCTATAATCCTGTTTTTTTGCCTTTTTTCACCCGCTAAAAATTAAAGTTTAACTATAAATAGAGGTGGATAATGCAGTTGACCCGAGGGGTTAATTCTCAGGCTTTTGGATGCTTTCATCCCCTAGAGGCCCCCGGTCTATGCTCTCCTCATGTTACATTACCATGAACTCGAGAACCACCACAAGGAAATTAGTTCATATGAAGAAATCAAGCCAGGATTTGGTCTGCTTGGGTACCTTTGCAGGCGCTCCTAAGACAAGAGGCCCGAATGGGCTGTGCCTAAGTCCCGGTTAATGCTCTGACTTTGTGCAGCGTCATGAGGTCAAAGGGAATTCAGACAAAAAGAGAAGCTGGGGAATAAAAGAGGCGAATCGCTGATGAGACTACAGCACACAGGATTGGTGTGTTAGAATGTGGAGTAGCTTTCTTCTCTCAACGCCTGTCAGAAAGACAGACAAACACACGTGTGAGATGGAGAAAACTTAAATGAAATATCTCAATTAATACCAGATGAAAGTTCTTGGTGAGTTCAGCCAGTGTGAGCAGCCTCTGTGAATACTGCACAGCCAGCAGCATTGCTGACTAATTGCTCCTTTACATAATCTTAAAATGTTTTTACATAATCTCCAATAGTGTTTACACGTGAAAACTTCTTAGGATTAGCGTTATAAAGGACTTCCCAGTGCCAGGATAAATATACATCTTGTGCAAGCGAGCCAACCGTTTTAGCATTTATCTTTCTCAATTTGTTCACCTAATCAAAATAGAGTTGGATAAATAGCTATATATGGCCTGAGTATACATACAGAAGTCAAACAGCAGATGACATGTCAGTCAGTCCACACCTTTATTTGCAGTATTTATTTGACCATGTTAGTGACACATAGAACCTGAGGCCATTGGATTTATGTCACACCAATATGATAAATGCATCACGCTACAACACATTCGCACACCACAAGCTACACAGAGTCACAGTGTACAAACAAACACACGTGTGTGCGCAGCTACAGTCAACCCAAATTTAAGAAACCAAACTGATTGCCTGAGCAGCTGAGGTCTGGAAGCTCAATTCAAAGTGCTACTGTTGGACCTCCTGGAGTGCTGAAGTCTGGGAAAAATGGCCACTGAAGATTTGTTACTGAGGGCATCGAGTGACACAAGACATTGGAACTTAATGGCACGTGCACTTTTTTATTGAGTACATAATTTTACAACAAGCTGGAAAAAACCCCTGTTATTTCCCTTGTATTTTAAATGCAAATCCAAACCATGTGTTTTACACATATATACTAGATAGTCGATCAGAACGGAGAAAGGAAAAGAAATTTTAACTCCCAAAAAACTTGAAAAAATATAAAGAGAGGTCAAATAAAGTATGCATTAATTCCATTAATACAATACGTCCATGCTTTCTTGATTACCTTTAAAAAAAGAAAAGCTTTTTCATTTCTTGTTTTTGTTAATGTTTGTAATGCTGTTGGTCATTTTTTCAACACCAACTTGCAGATTTCCCTGTTACTTTGAAGGCTTCAATTCATTTTTGGGGGGGAAACGTGTTATAGACAAGTTTTCTTCTAAATCTAAACATAATGTGAAGAGTTTAGATTCATAATCTGATTAGAAGATATTCTTAGTAAATGATTGCCTGTTTTATGTTCCAGCCCTGTGATTAACCTGTTCTCATATCAGCTGGGAAATTTCCTTTCCCTGCCACTACTATCTAAAAGATAAGCAGGTATATTTGATAGATGGATAGATAAAACATTTTCGTTATACTCCTTACAGTTGCATCCCTGTACTACAGCAAGGGGGAATAAAAGAAGGTGTAAGATTTCTTCATCCCTGGGTTGTGTACATGTGTGGGTGTGAAAGCAGTGTTGTGATGCCCAACTGAGTCAGTCCAGCCCTTGCTGTTTATCCATAGCTAACTGCATTATAAATGGTCTCAACTGCTTGTGCACTCAGTTACAATGACTTATCACGCTTCAGACACCTTATGGACAAAGCCTGCAAATTCTTCTGCCATTGCAGGACATCCTATATGAGCAGCTCACAGTGTGCAGAACTGTCTTGAATCATTCTTGGTCCAACTGCACATGCCCCCCAAAGTTCCCCCCAGTGTCTCAGAACCCTGAAACCCCCAGTGCATGCATTAATCTTGTACACCCGGGAGGGAAAAATCCAGCAGCTGCCAATGTAGTCCCACCCAGCAAGCTGTGTCCCAGGAGTTCTACTAATTTCAAGGTCATGTGGACACCGCCGCCCCTTTCGCCTTACTTTGCCTGCTTACCTCAGCTGTGAGGATAGGAGAGGAAGTGAGAGAGCAAACAGCAGAAGAGCATGGAGAATGCAAGGCCTTCAAAAGTAGCACTGCCACACGGAGCTCGTTGGCTGTCAAGTGAGAAGTTCCCTCATGCAACAAATCCGAGAGCACAGATTACTGGGGTGTGACAGGGCATGTATTTCTGGAAGAGGGAGGACAGGGGAGGCCCGATGCTGTCTTCAGAGTTCTCTCCATATTCAGTGATTGAATATTTCATTACTGGCGCCCAGACCAGTACCAGACATTCCTAAACCTCCCTCCTCCTCAGTGACCCCTCTCAGGTGGCAAAGGCAATAGATGTGGCTTCTATTAACCCTTGTGTGGTGTTTAATGTTTTTGCTACTCATTATATTTTTGGGTTTACAGCTATAAAAATATATGTAAAAATACTTCACAGATGTTTGCTTTATTTCACCTCCAAGCAGAGAACATATAAGAGTCTACTTATAAATAAAAGTGCATTTTTTACATGATATGTTATTATAAAATAAAAAAAAATGATCATAATGGTGGTATAAGTGAATGAAAAGCTAAAAATGAGATTTTATGTCCTGTACATCAGATGTTTGTGTTGGTCCTTGTTGTAAGACTAATTCCTTGGGCAATGAGACCATTAAACCTGACAACTTTTTGACATTCATATTTCTCCACTTTGTGACTGCTGAGACTAGTTTTGGAGCTGACTTCTGGTCAGGCTCATCCTTGTCTTCAAAGTCACTGTAAGACTCGAACTGATGGTGCTGAATTGATAGGTCGAGGCTGAGTACTGAAGGTTTCAGTCCTGGGGTTCTGGGTTGCCCCAGACCATTTCCTGTGTTTCATTCCCCTTCACTATCTCCCCACCTTCTTGTTTAAGTTTCCTGTCTAATAACAGCAAAAATAAAAATTTTGACATCTCGGTGAATAAGTGGCTGCATAGGCAAAGGTGTTTATTTATTGTGTCCCATCTCCGATATGCAGCCGGTAGGTAGTGTGAGAAAAAAATCGAATGGTTCCCACAAGACAGGATAAAATGTGTGGGAAGAAGCAGGTGTAGGTGCCTAAAATGTAACAATGTTGGAATTTGTGCGGCAAGAGCAGGAACGCACACACATAGACACACAAACTCACACATAATATTAATGCGGAAAAAAGCATTCTAAATGTGTTATTTTATATGTTCTTCACAGAAAATAAGTCAAAGGTAAAGACTCTGGGGTTGAAAGACTAATAAATCATATTTTTTTCTTTTGGTAAATGTTGAAACGGGTCCCAAAAGACACACAAGAATTAGTCTGAGTCCACGGTGGAGACACAGAGGCCTGACCAAAATCTGCCTTGCTTTTGCAGATGTCTGAGAAAAAGCAGAAAACAAACATGCTATATTGGTTAAATATCAACTGTGTTTTGTAGTAGTTTCCAGTGTTCTTTCGAACAGCTGTGTTAGATGCTACCCAGTCAGGATGCTGACGTTTAGAAATGTTTATATAACAAATATGTACTAAATTAAAACACAAAATAGTAGAAATAATATACCGATAGCATGGGGAATGGATTCACAGAGACCCATTACATGAAAATTTTGCCTAAATTACATAATAGCAAATAGAATTACTTTCATTGTTCTATTATTATATGCTGTATGTATGCAAAACAAATATTTCTTAATTCACTTGAATCCAAAGAAACGTTTTTTGACCTTTTTGAACAAATTTGACCCTTTGATTGTTATTGACTGCTCACAGTCACTGTACCGTTAAATAACATTTATAAGTTTATATTACCAACAATGTCTGCATGGAGAATGCAAGCTATGTAACAACAACCCAAGACAGTGTGTTCACAAAAAATTTATTTTGCCTGCTGTAAGTCAAAAGGAGATATTTAAAACAAGAAAATAAATGTTTTATTTTGGTGTAAGCCTTTCTTTGTCGTTTCGAGCCAACTCTTATGACTCTATGCTTACATGTTGCCATGACTCACATACTTTGTTCTGCATGAGTGAAGTCTTTTAGCCCTGTTTTCTCAACACTTCTTTCAGTGTAGGAAATGTGTTGAAAGGATGCCTTCTTTGTCTTGGATATAAGTGAGATACTCACAGTAATAAATAACTCCTTCTGTCAGCAGGATGAACTTTCTTGTCGACCTGGGATGTGCAGCAAAAAGTCAAACTTTGGACAGAGGTCTGCGACTCCCTCTCTGCAGAGATGCCTGCTATTTTGGCATAGCACAATATAGCGTTCCGAAAAAATGGAATTACATCAAACTTATCACCTGTTTTAAGTCATGCATAGAGAAAGAGTGTGCTTAACATGTACCGTGGCTAAGCTTTTGTTTTTGTAAGTAATCAAGTACTTTTTTTGTCCATTTGCCAACCCTATGTTTAATTCTAATTCAATCAGCAGGTCCATATGTTGCAGCTTTTTTCTCTTTCAAGAATGGGGCCTATGAGGCTGTTTCATTAATCATGCCTTTAAGTCAGCTCTCCCACCACTGTCCAGCAGACTCATTAGCTGAATCTGAGATGTGGTAGTCATAAATTGTGCTGGGTGGGTAGGCAATGGTATGTGACAGCCATGGGAGGAATTATAAGCTAGGTGATCCTATTGTTAAAAGAGAGCATGGTTACCTCCAAGAGAGGGATGTAGAGGCTGGAAGAGAGACGTTAGGTGTCAACAGACCCCAGTACCCGATTCTCAGCGCAGGTTGGTTAGTAGTAGGACACTGACAGTGGGAGATGAATGGGAGGGAATTATCTACTCACTCGGTCAGATAATTGCTCCATTTGGCCCTGAGTTAGAGAATAGCTTCTAATTAGCTCCCTGCAGTCCCCTAGACCTTCACTCCTCCCCCAAAAGTAAACACTCTCACACATGTTGGATATTTAACCAACTGGGTCACTTTGATGAAACCTACAAAGATGCAACCTCCTCAGCCACTTGGCAACATGTCAAATTTAAATGATTTTCCACTTCTTAAAAAAGTGAGGTTATTTGTTACTTACAACTGATTACCAGTTTGGTGCAGGTTTACTTCCACAGTAACAGAATCCGATAGGTGTGAATGATTTGCAGCTCTGCAATCTCATCTGCATATATGGGAAATGTGTCAACAAGGTGCCAAGTGATATCAAGTAAAATAAAAAGCTTTCTTTGCTTTAAAAGGACTAGTTTAGGGTAATGCTCAGAATTTGGTGTTTATATCATATACTGCAGAAAGCCATTTTCAGGTGCTCCCTTATTCACAACAGGTCCGCACAGCGGGCAGCTATGCATATTTGATTTTGCATATTTATTTATTTATTTAATATACTGGATGCCCTTCCTGAAACAACCCCCAGGGGAGGATCTCTTGCTGGTTAGGTAAATGTGTAAACTACTACACTGTAGATTCCATTTATATCGTTATGGTAAATGTGAAGCTAGCCAGCAGCCAGTTAGCTGTAAAAGAAAATGTTGCACTGGCCAAACCCGGCTCCACCCTCCAAATTAAAAAACTAAATAAAAAAATCTGCATGCCAGTACCAGTAAAACTCACCAATTACTAGCTTTTATCTTATTTGCACAATCCTTATAAAACCATGTAGAAATAACTTCTGGTCTGAGTCAGATACTGAGTCATCCACTGTCTTAATTTTAGATTTTCTCATCAAACCAGAAAGTATTTTCCTCTAATGGTGAACTAGAAGAAACCTCACTTCTGCTCAAATATAATTCAAAATTAATCACCCTTACTATGGAGCTATTTTTTCGTCACCATTAGCTATTGTCTGTGATATGCATACACCTATCCTCTTCCGTTCAGCTGAAAGATTTAGAAAGAAAAACAAATCAAATTTGCTACAACAAACTTGCATGACCTTTTGGGCTGTTATCACATTTACAACCGCTGAATGGCCGTTTTCACCATCAGCGGGAGGCCATTTACAACTGAACTTCTCTAATTAGCATTCTGTTTATTTCTTCTCACAGTTCAAGAGCAACAAACCTCGCCCATTTCCTCCTGTTGTTGATAGGATCCATAAACCCACAGTCTCATCAGTAGTCTAGGCTTTACACTACAACCACAGTCTTCTTCAATATTTGTTGCTCTGTGATTCAATACATCTCACTAAATCCTGACCTCTGTTGAAAGTTGATGAATATCTTTGTGTGAATTCAGATCCCTTGCTTAACCCTTCGCAAATCTCAAATCTTGATTTAAAGACATTTTAAAGCAGAGGAAATAAAAGTCATTCAGAGGGCCATTTGGGACTTCTGTGGGGAAGATAACCTCAAGCGCTGCTGCAGTAGAAGGCGGTGACAGCTTTAGTGCACATGCCTGTGTCCCTGTGAGTGGACTGCGTAGGGACCTCTGACATGTGCAAGCCTGCAGAGTAGCCCAGTTTTGTGCTGCTGCTGCTGCTGCTAGGGTTGAGTGGGGTTAAAGTGGGTGATGATAGCTTCAAGGATTAAAAAGTCAGGAAGGGTTTATAGCACTGTGATAACCACCCTGACAACTTCTCCTGTTAGCTTGAGATGTAATATGGACACCATGCCACGAGAGGCATGATGTGAGTGGGACACTACATCAAATGTAGACATGCTACATTAGACAGACTATGACATTAACACTGTCACTGATGCACCGAGTGCTCTCAAAATGGTTAAACCAGGCTTTGTATTCATGAATTTCTCATGACAGTCTCAATTTCAGGTTCATATTTTTATATTTGTGGAGGTCCATCTCATCTGTCAAATGTTTATTTGAAGTGACTTCAGATATCTCAGGGTAACACGGGAACTACGGGCTTCGGCGATTTCTTTGGCAAATGGGTGGAGATAATGGGGAAAGCACCCTGGGAAAATAAACTGCTGCCAATGATCCTTGTGTGCAACAAAATCCCTTCTCAAACTCCACTGTTTATGGATGTTGGGATTTCTTTCTGCAAGTGTGAAATATTTTTTACCGAGGTCATGTGACTGCTTATTAAAGCAAAGATGGCTTTAAGGCAGGGAAACAACAAAATGCTTTGCTCATTGCCAAAGCTGACATAATTGTCCCAATTTGTGAGTTTAGCAGACATGTTCAATTGCAGGCAAGGATTCACTTCTGACTACAATTAATGAGGGTTCGGCAGTGGTCCTTAGAGACAGGGGGATATCATTAAGTCATTAGTATTGTTTGACAACTAGGAATTTATCACTTTTCCTTTGGAGGACAGTTGGAGTAAATAGGGGGTGAAAAGAACATAAAGACTTAATATGCCTTTAGATAGGAAAAGTGTAGTTACCTGTATTGATAACATTTTCAAGTCAGATATTGTGAGCATGTGCAAAACTCTGGATAAAAATTAAAATAAAATTAAAACATTAGCAGGACATAACCTAGTTTTGGTTGCTCAAATAAGCATAAATCATAATTTACAGAAGATATTGGTGAGTTGAGAATGTGTCACACGTCACCTGTGGGAGAATGAGTGTAGCAGAGCTCAGCAAAGTGGATGGAGCTGATAAAGCTGGATTGTCTGGCTGTAATCAGAGCCAGATGTGGTCAAGCCCCCACCACGGTGGTCCAACCACATCTGCTGTGTCAGAGGGACAGGAGAGGGGGGCACAGCTGGATGACCTCTAACCTAAAGAAGGGAACCACGAGCCTAGGTTGACAGCTGCCATGGATGAGGCAGGCGACCTGCTATCATATCCGTTGTTTGCGTGTTTTATGAAAATTTCACTTCAACGGTGATACTTTAAATGTCGAAGTTTAAAAAAGGAAAAAAAATGAAAGGAAAAAGAAAAAGTGAAAACATGCTTCAAATGTGGACTGAATATTATGTGTAGCTTGTAAACGCACATTTTTGGCCATTATGATTTAAACTGTGTTTCCATGCCATTGTTATGGGTATATCAAGGTAGTGTCCTTTCACACTAAGTCGGCTTCCTGTTGAAATGCACATAGAAGCGTTTCTTTAAGTTTTTGTCCACTGAAGGAGTTGGGTGCAAACAGCAAGAGGAAATCTATCACTACTGCAGCTAAACTGACTGACATTATCTCCACGTTCACTCTAGCCCAGAGACGAAGGGAACTGTAGCCGGGTGATGGACAGCTTTGTGCCTGGAGCTATTAGTAGATCATGGGAGAAGCGTACCCTTCCTATTCTCAGTTCTCACTGGGAGGAGGGGGAAAAAAAGATACTGATGTGATTTAGCTTACACGACCACATTGCTGCTGAGGTTAGCCATTTGTTCCATCTCCATGGAAGGTGAAATCCTACATAAGCATTCATTTGTCTGTTCATTTGTTCTTCAAGTTTCTCTCCATGTTTATCTTTCTAATATTCTGTGTGTTGATTTTCTCCACCTTTTTCCCCCTGAATAAATAATAGGCACTAATCCTCTCTGTTTTTTAATGTATTTTTTCCCTTTAGTGTGCACTGGACTTTATGTATTTTCATTGCTAAACAGTCTTACCCGTATACATGGAAAATATTTGTTGAATGTGTTTAACATGTGTCATCAGAAGCCCACAGTGTAACCCCCCATTTCAGCCAAAAAGATGACACAAATCAAGGCCTTTCATATTTGGTCTTGATTGATAAGAAGGGCAGGCAGTCAAACATAACTCCCTATACTTGAGGTCTGTGAGGTGCAGTGATAGGGGTGGGTCGTCATCACCGTGGCAGCGGGTGCTCTATCTCCTATGCCTGATGATGGAATTGCCATAAAAAAAGAGATTTATCTGTCTTCACAGCACCAGAGATGAAGGAGGTGGTCCATGAAGTATCCCCACCAAAGCCTGTCTCCTTAGTTTCACTGCTTCAGGTGCCTCATATTTCCTTCTCCGTACCCCCTCATTTTACTCCAGTCAAGGTATGCATTTATCAAGAGGAAGAGAACTAAATCATTTCTTCCACCCAAGCTAGGGGTTGGAATGCCATGGCTGATATGGCTGAACACACTTGTGCTTGAGTGTGCATGCCTCTGCTTATGTGCAGTATGTCTTGTTGCTGTTCAGGTTTTCTCTTCAGTGTGCTCTAAAGGACACTGGAGATGACTCCAGGTTAGCCAGGAATTACATATTTACATTTCAGTTTAGGATTTACAGCCTTCATTTAGAAATAATCTACAATGTGTTTGATGCATTTTGGGTTATTCAAGCCCCCCTTTATGCCTGATTAAAAGTAAAAATGTTCCAAAACTATTGGTCCCTGTTACAGTATCCCGAGTTCAAGTCTGCCCCAGGTCATTTCCTGCCACTCATCCTTCTTGTCGAAGCAGTGGAGGGCAATAATAGCAATAATAGCTTGCTGTACATGTAGAATTTCTCCATTTGCTGACGTCAAAAGTCTCAGTTCAGTACAATATCTTATTTGTCTGTCACCAGTTCTCTCGGTGCCATAATTACCAACAGTAATTGTGTAGGAACAATAGGAAGAGAAGCTCAGAAGGGGTGTGATTTTTTTCCCCTTCCTGTTATCAGGACCCAGCACTCCATTACATAAAAGCAATAACACCCAGGACTATGCTAAAAGTAACAGAAGGAGGAGGGCTTGGGGGTGGGATGTAGAAACCACATACACCTCCTTTAGAGCTCAGGTATTTCCTTCTGGGATATTCCCCTATTTTGACCTTTAATGGTAAAAGAAGAAATGGTGTTAAGCAGGGAAAAAGTGAGTGTAAAAGTTGCAGTGTCCATTAAAATGTTTCCTCCTGAGGCTCTGAGGGTTGGAGGGTAGCAAGCTACACTGACCTTTAATGGATTTGAGTGACAAGCAGTCAGCGGTGGATCAGCCAGAGAGGAGTGGCTGGAAGGAGGCTCTTTGTCCATTGTTCTCTCTGTGACGTTCCCTGCCATGCTTCAGTGAGGGCAGGTGCTTTAGGGTGTCAAAATAGGAAGACCCACGGACAGGCTTGGCTGCAGTCCATGCTCCTTTGACATATGACAAAAGCCCCAGTCTCACTTCAGTACAAAAGGGAGACCAAAAGTAAGAGCAGGTCATTTACAAAGAGCTGCTGGAGACTCTCTGTGCTGTGCTTAAACGGGAAAGGGCTGACTAACCTTTGGACCTAAATGAGAGCATTCTGGAAAGATTTTCTCATCTCCTTTTTTTTCTCTCTCTCTGTGTGTGTATGTTGTTGTTGTGTAACTTTGCCATGATACAGGTCACACTGATAACTGTTTCTCCATGGGAGATGGATGATATCACCATCTAATAATTGTTTTGTTTCTTTTTGACTTTCCAACAAAGAGCTTCCCTTAGTAACTTTAAAACATCGTCAGAAATCAAGTGACCAAACCACACTTTAATGGCTTGTGCATGTTTTTATTGAATCATTAAAACACATTAAAACATGGCAAAACCAACGCAAGATAAATAAATAAAAGTCACAGATAATACCAAGCCAGAACTGGACACTACCCAACTGAAGACTGCAAGAAAAAGCCAAGTTGTTATCAAAGCCCAAGTTATTATTTTCCACAAGATTTTCCTGTCAGGATGTTATGAATGTCTCCATGCTCAGTGGTCAGTGATAAATAGTGTCACTTTTGCTGTGCTGATGTCACCCGCAGCCTAAAGCCCTCTTGTCCTGTCCAGGGCAGATGGTATATATGTGTGTGTGTGTGTGTTAATTCAGCATGGTGTAGCTTTGTGCTTCCATACTTTCCACAACTGTATAAAGCCTTTAGGAGGATTTTAGCCACGGCTAACCCGCACAATCCTCACTTTTTTCAAGTATTAGAAGACTGAATGCAATTCTGTACAGAAGCAATTGGATCTATCATCATTACAGCTGCTCCAGGGGACATTATTTACACTAGTTACTACATTATTGATTGTATTTTATCCCTAGTATGTGCTATGGGAGAGTGGAATGTATTTTTGTTGGCAGTGAAAAATCCTTCCACCGCAATAATGTATGCCATGGCATTGCATTAACAAGTCTCTATGCATTGTTTGTTTTTATAGGGTATCTGGCCTTTACTTTGCATTTAGGTAATTGGGGTTAGGTTTCCTGCTGTGTAAAGAAAGACATGGGAGGAATGTGAGCATTTCACTGATGCACTGTGGAGGACAGTCACATAAAGCATGTTGAATGGAGATTTCAGTGGATCATGTCACTGCCTTCAAACCGATCTGCTAACTTTGTGCGCTCTAATTGTGGGAAAGGAGTAAAGGTGTACTATCATTACTGTAGCATTAGTAACAAGAAATCCCCTAGAACCCACTTTTAAGTCTTCTGTCCTTTTGAGATAGTGCATTAGTTATGTAAACTCCAAAGAAACAGAGGGGAATCTAATGTGTGCGCATGCATGGAAGTGAATATTCCAGGATTCCTTTCCCTTATTTGCCTCTTAACGTTATCTCTTCTCTCAGTGCCAGCGAGATTGCAGGCTGAGTAACTTTTCCCGATGCCATGGGAGTCTGCGGCTATTGTTCTAGGCCCTGACGGCAGCATAGCTGTCGTTGATGGACAACACCACTGATTCGCCTGTGTTTCCTGTGCAGACCCAGACAGAGCACACAGTTTGCTTCGCTGGCCTTATCATACAGGTCACAGTGCCAAGAGAGAAGGGGAAAAAAGGGGGGGGGGGGAGTCGGGGGAGTATTAAGAGCAAGAACAGGGTTTTTCCTTTATTCTTCTTTGCTGGACAAAAAGTCCACAGTTAGCCTGAGTTGATGGCGTATTAGTTTCAGAATATCCAATATTTATGGCAGAGCAAGTAGCTAAAACGCTGCTTTCATTATGATTCGGTTTCTCCCTGTTTGGGCACGATGAGGTGCAAGATTGTTGCTGCTGATAAGATAAGAATGTAGCAGTCGCTTTGCTGGTGAAGAAGGAGGAAATTCCTATCTGATAGGATTTTCAAATTGGATTTTGAATGGCCAGACAGGGAAGGAGAAAAAATATTTACATAAGTGACATCTCCATCAGTGGGAGCTGTAGGCATGGGCCCTGGGCAGTATTATAAACAACAGAAACACATAAAATTAAACTGCTGACGTTTGCAAGATTAGGTGACACTTGGCTTTGGGGGATTTGCTGATGTATTTGTCATAGTTTGACTCACTTCTCTCCTTTGTCTTTTAAACTCATTTGATATATGAAGTGTATTTTTTTAAGTGTTGACATGCGCTAAAAAATCCCCTAACTGAACGTTTAAGGTGCAAATTGTATCAATATAATTCAATCTGATGAATTACATTCCATGCTATGATAGCATAACATGTGACGAGAATATTAACACCTAACCTGCATTTACATAAGTCTGAGCATAACTTCAACCCTGTTTTAACTTTAACAATGTCCACTAAAATACACACAGTTCTTCCTCTTTATGAAAAAATACCAAGCTATTTTCCTCACAATAGAAAAATAGAAAAAGTTTTGAATTGCTTATATTTTTGTAGTAAAAGATATTGTGCATAAAGACTCCAAAAGAGAGGGGAAAAAAAGTTTATTAACTCTAATGAAATTTTATGGTTACCCATCAACTGCACTGACGCTGGAAGCACAGCCATGGAGCCACCAGCCCGCATCAGGAAGGTGAAACCTGTGTATACTCCCACATGGCCCCTGTCTACCTGGCCTTACTGTCCGCTAGCATTCACCACCCACCAAACATATCTCTTTCTTTACTCGCAGAGAAAAGGCACTTGAGTTGAGTTGTCCAGATCAGATATGCAGGATGAGGCTTGTGAAGGAAACGGGTTCAAGCATATGTGTACATGAACAAAAGCAAATTTTGTAACAAATAACAGAGGAGACACAAGGCTTCTATTGTGTCTGTTTTCTTTAGAAGTAACATTTACGCTGCGCATTATCCAAGAGTGTTCAAATGCTTCTCAGTTGCTTTGCTAAATAGCAGAAAACCACCAACAGAAGCTAAATTAAAGGCACTCAAATGTGGACCTACTTACTGGACTCTTGACCAGTTGTCAGACCCCATATGTCTGCCCAGTAGTACAGCAAATGCAAGTCAGTTATAGAAAAAGTGCATGAACAGAGGGGTCAGTGTTTTTTGAGAGTTTGCAACCTCCGCACGGCAGATTGATGGCTCCCTCACAACAGCCAATGAAACACGCAGCCTGGGACTTTTATAAACTTCAGAGTGGCCAGAAACCCTGGCGCTCAATTTGAAGAAGGTGCTGTGCCAGGTGGCTCAGGAACAGAGCTGTTTGTTTCTGTGAACTGCAGGGGACTGCGGTCCTGCAAGCAGTCCCAGAGCCTTCATGTTTCCCCCGTACACCACATGCCCTATGCAATCCGCCTGTTATGAGCATGAAGTAAACAAAACATTAGGTCATCATAAATCACTGGCCAATGACATGTCTGGAACTGAGATTAGACAACCAGAGTAGAGCAGTGGAGCACAGGGAAGCCAGACTCTCCTCCTGCAGCCTGCAGCTCCTTCGCTCCTCCTCGGTCCCAATGTGTAAGATCATTATTAAAATTGCAGCTCAATTAAGATAAGACTAAATTACTTTCTCTGTCTACCTCTTTGATGTACAGGGGATTTTTCTGCTTTCTCCAGATGAAAAACAGGCAGTTTAAAAGGAGCAGGGGCAGACAATTGTTCTGGCTGTGCTTTGATGTTGGAGTTGTAGCATTGCATGGGGCTTGGATTTGATTGGAAATGTGCATGATTATTTTTACCAAGATTATTTTCAGACAAAGCTCTATTTTCAAAAGTGAATGTTACATCTCATTTGCTTCATTGCAAAGACAATTTAACCTTCTGGCAGAATTGTGCATTCACATGTGTTTGCATGTGTGTGCATGTGTGTGTGTTTCATTCCACTTTTCCTGAACTCTTCATTTTGGTGGCCAAAGGCTCTGAATGCTGAAACGTGACTTTTTTTTTCTGGGTCAGCCCCTGGCTATGCTGAAGTCATGTAATTGGGCATGTTTCCTATTGCTTGTAGAGTGTGGTGTGCAGACCAGTGGGTGTAGTGTGGTTACAGCTCCCACGATGTTGCAAGAAGGGATAAGAAATAAAATAATAATATTTTAAACAGAAAGGAATTTAGCAACATTGGCAGTGTTTTTAAATGTTTGGTAAACAGAATGAAAAATTAAAATTAGATTTTTTTATGCAATTACTAATGTTTTATCATAAATAAACACCCATTTGCGCGATGGAACAATTATAATGTTTCTCTATAATCAATTGAAGCATTCGGCCACTCAGTCTATTGTTCGCCCTTGTTCTCTTTGTCGTAAAGTTAACATATTTGCCTGACTTCTCACTGTAAACACAAAGGCCGAAACATCAGAGGCCCATGAACTGGGGATGTTTATATGAGCTGAGAACCTGGAGATGGAACAGAGATATGAGTGCTGATCTGTGAAAGGAACCACCGCTGTATCGCTGTTGCTCGCCATCACACACAAACACCATCTGGCTGTCTCTCACCGCACAGAGAAAGCCTCACACCTGCGCACATAACAGAAATTCATGGAAAACCACTGGCAATATTTGAATTTGTCCAAGCAGTTGGCAGTGCCTTTTGAGTGTCAAGTTCTGACTTTTGGGGTATGTTAGGTGTTTTCTAAAGTCAATACTAAGAATGAGAGAAAGCAGAAAGCCTTCACCCCTGCTCCTACATATATGTAGCACATTATATATGTGTGCATGCGTGCGTGCGTGTGTGAGTTAATTTTCTTAAATTATCATACTCACCCCTGTGTTTCTATTTCGAATTCTGCTTGTAGCACAACCAAGAATGAAAACGGAGAAAGGATTACTTAAAAAAGAAAATTGTTAACTGGCTGAAAAGTAAACAACTGACTGCTGAAACGGACCGTCGGGAGGAAGGCTTTCCTTCTCAGAGGTCAGAGGGCAGTTTGTCTGCTTGACACAAACTCAGACAGCTGACATTTGTACTACATTTCGAATCACTGTACACTTCAAATGTAAGAGCACTGCATTTTCCACAGATGGGTATATCGTATTACGAATTTTGCAAGAATGTGTGAGAATGATGGAAGTTTACTTTGTGATTGTAAAACGTTTCATTGTTCTCTGTCTTCTAATATTTCAATTGACTTGCTTCAGGTCACAAATTACATGAATAATGGAGGCAATAGAGCCACTGTTGATGAAACTTCAAATTTGTCCTCATCAGTTACTCTTTTCAATGGTAGCGATTTGTTTTTACTTGCCTGTGTTTGACTGTGTGTGTGTCAGTGTCTGGAGGGGGGGGGGGGGTGCAGGTAAACCCCTGCTTCCTACTATTCTGGTTGGAGATGTAACAGGAAGCAGCATGTGTGAGTGCAAGCCTGTCTCTTGAGCACAGCCACACCAATGGGTCAGCACATACACTCTCTCTCTCTCTCTCTCTCTCTCTCTCTCACACACACACACACACACACACACACACACACACAGAGTTAGTGAAACATTGTGTTGTATACTTTTTTTTTTTAATGCAATTTTGACAATTGCTGTTTCTGACCTGAAGGGAAATTCATTAATAAGATCAAAAAAAACATTTAAAGCTTGATTATGTTTCAAGCTTCAAATTGTGTTTAATCATGATGCCAGCTATCATCACATAAATAGGAGGAATACAGCCGTGCAATTACTGAGTGACTGAAATAAATCCAATGATTACTCTAAACCTCATTTGCCTAAACATCACTTAACAAATCTGTCAGCAATATTAAAAAGGCAGGAAGGACTGAGGATAAGAGGGAGGAAAGAGTGGCGTGAGATTTTCCCTAATTACATGTGTTATTGTTGACATTCTGATTAGCTGTAGTAGCTCTGAATTGTCAGCACTTTTTAATCAGATAATTTCATGACCTGTTGACCACCATGTAGGCCATGACTGAGAGAAGCAATATGCTATCAGATATTTTCATCTCTGACTCGATACATTATATTGGATTAGTGTAACCTCGGGGGCGCAGAGCTGTTGTCAGCATTGTAGTCTTTTTGATTTTAAGATTTTATCTGAAGATATAGCAAAGACCCTTTATAAGACGGTAGCAGACAATTTGGATTGCCATGCGTTTTTTACAAAAACAAACTCTGAATTAATTATTACACACATACTGAATATTACAGAAGAGCGCACTCTGCCAAAGTCTAAATGACAAAATGATGGTTTAAAACCATGCACTGATTTACCTCTTTAGTCACATGTTTTCCTCAGTGATCTACCTCCTGTGTGTGTGAAGCCACGCTCCTATTTCTATTTTAAGAGAGATAGCTTTTACTCTGAAACCCAATTCATCACTGTCTCTGCCTCAGTTGGTGTTACAATCCTTTTTCTTCCATGGAAGTACTATAGAAGAGGTGGAGTCGCGAGTGGGTTTGAAAGAATCACTTCCAGGACTGTCCTTTTTGTGTGTGTTTTTTTTTGTTTTTTTGGTCACCCACCCACCTTCCTGAGTTTAAAAGATGTGAGGAAAAGGTAGGAGTCTGGAGAAAACAAATGAAATGTGTGTATTTGGACTGATCAACTGAAAAGAAAATAAATATTTTAATCGGCATTTCTTGAAAATAATAGTTATATTAACCTTCAATTATTTTTGGAATGTCATGAGCAAATTTATTTCAACAAAATAGCGTTGACCTTTGTTTTTCGGTGTCTTTTTATTTTCCGAGTTTCAGTTTCTTTAATTCAATTATTTTTGACTGGTAAAATGTATTCAGTAAATGAACAAAAATATATATAAGGAAAACTACGTTTGCATTTTATAAACTATATTTTATTCAAATATTCCGATATGTTAGTTTAGTTCTCATGATAAAAACAAATATTGTAGAGTCATAATAAAAAGAGTTGAAGGATTCCGTTTGATATATATATATATATATATATATATATATATATATATCGGACTTACAGCAGTTTAAGTCTCCTGGCCGTGTTTTCATAGCTCAGTGGCCGCCTTGCGCCATAAATGAGAAGAGACCCGCGAAAGACACAGACAACTGCTACTGTGGCTCAAATAGCAGTAGCTCGACAGCTTTGAAGTGTCCCTCTCTTGACACAATGTTACGAAGTTCAAGTTGGTGCACTTTACTGCCTGCCATCAGAAACACTGCAACCGAATCCGTTCGTCACAAGAAAACTTTTTTTTTTTTTTTTTTTTTTAGCTAAGAATTGTTTAAGTATGTAGGTATACATGTATGAGCGTCGTATTCACCCCTTGTAAGTATAAGGCCTGGATTTTTTCAAGTGTTTGTTTGTTAACAGACCGTTGGGAACTTCTTAGATAAATATTGTTAATTTTAAAATTGTGTAAACCGCTTTGTTATAACGTTTCAACTCCATATATGTGTGTGTGTGTATATACATATATATATATATATATATATGTATATATATATATATATATATATATATATATATATATATATATATATATATATATATACATACATATATATATATATATATATACATACATATATATATATATATATATATATATATATGTATGTATATATATATATATATATATATATATATATATATACATACATATATATATATATATATATATATGTAAAATGTGCTATAATTAGAAACCGCAGGCCTGAGCGGCAGAAAAGCATGTTTTGTGTAACTTGAAGGCAAGTCTGTTCGTTTTTTAGGTATTTCGCCAGGGCTGTCGGGTTATTCGCAGGTCGGCCGTTTCCCAACGGTATGAATTCACAGTACTCCATTATCCCACCCTCCCAGTGGTTATGAAGTCTGCACAAGTACATTTCTTTTTTTTTTTATTTGAGGATGCTTTACGATTTCAGGATCATTATTTAATTCAGAAGCTTTGTTTACAGCTCGCTACTCGGCCTGTTTTGACAAAGCGGGGTGAATCATTTCTTTGAAAATTATCATTTGTCTCGAAAATGAGACGTGCAGGATGAGAGGCTGCATGCGGCTGGACCTCCAACCTTTCACTCTTTTGGCCGCAGAGCAGACAGAATTTGAGTCTATGGGCTCCTAATTAGAAACAGATGGCGCTTGTAGCAACCGAGAGCTAAAACACAGCATTTTCCATACTGGGCTGTGCTCACTCAGCCATACAGGTGCACAAAGTCTGCAGGGGCTCGCTGAGCCTTTACCTCATTTACTTTCTCCTTTTCTGCCCTCCCCCCTTTAAACCCAGCGGAACAGGGGGGAACAACTAAAAAAAAAGAAGAAAAAAAGGTGCATATCCGAAATTACGCATTAGTATATTCCTGTTTGCAGGTAGTGTTAGGAGGAAAAAGTTCAGTCAAGGTAGACCTACTTTACGCTTTATACACAGCTGGTCGCAGTCAAGGCCAACGTAATAATCCAGTATTTAAATAGTAGTTGGTTCATGAGTTATAAAAAACAACTGCAAATTTTATAAAGGCCACTGTTTTACGACCTTAAAAATACTATAGAGATGGCGAAAGGAAAGTGAACTGTCTTTTGTCCTGGTAAAATATCCGTGTTTATATCAAAGAAAACTTCAAACTTTTATCCACAGCCATAACAAGTTATGATAAAACAAAATATAAACCTCTAATCTGCCATTCTGCCATCACATTGACTGAGACAAGTCAAATCTAAAGCTGGAGTGAAGCTTTGCCTCTGACTTGCTACCTGCATGCGCATCACTGTTTTTCGTTAGCTGTAATCTATACATTGAGGAGAATATATTATGTAATGTTGTTGCATATATAAATATGCAACAATATATATATATATCTTTTGACTAACACGACGTTTGTTTATATATATATATATATATATATATATATATATATATATATATATATATATATATATATATATATATATATATATATATATATTACTCGTATATCAGTTGTTTACTTCTTAGGTGCATTTGTTGAACTTTGACCTGACCCACAAACAAAACCTCCCGCTTATGGACGCCGTAGTGTGTCAGTCAAACCTATGAAACATAAATTACGACCAAGCTGTATTTGACAAAAATCATACTCTATAATATATTTCAAAAGAGGAAGCTCGTGTAACACGACTTTTATCTGCTTTCAAATCAACGATGTAACATATTTAATTTTTTTTTAAATTCTTTATTGTTATATTAAAGACAGGACCAGCACTGACTCTTTTATCTTTGCTAGATGACCCAAAGCAGTGAGGGATGTTGTGCATTTTCAGGAATGTAGCGGAACGTTTCAGGGAGAAGCAGACTAAAGCCTCTACACAGACTCAGACAGTAGTCTCCAAATGTCTGCTTGTTAGGGAGCCATAAAAAGACGTGCCATGTTTAATGACAATGAGCTCTGAGCAACATCTGATTAGAGTGTTTTGCTGTGAGAAATAACGGTCACAGCCATCTCTACTGTAGGTGGAAATATAGCTGTAAGCAAATGAATAAGAAAAAAAAATTCATTCTAGTCCTTCCTTCGAAAAAGGAAATGAAGGCGAAATTTAATTTGTACCTATTTTGCTGTGGGAACCCTCGGGATGGATGAAAGCCCCCGGGCCCCACGTAGGAAACTTCCAGCATGCTGCTGATTCCCCTGCAGTATCATTCTAGTACCACCTATAATCTTTTTCTTTTCTTTTTTTTTGTGGCATGCCTAAATTCTGCACATTTGAAAGTCGTTTCTGAAACATTTTGTTCACCATGTTTACAGTTTTAAGCAATCGAAATCATATGGGATAAACCAAACTAACTCATCATCCTCTCCCTCTCTCTCTTTCTCTTGCTCTCTTTGTATGTGCTATGTCCTGTTATATTGTTGATGGTGCTCTGGCGACCGACATCCTCCTCATTGACCCCCGTCTCCCTCTCTGCCTTTTCCGTCTCATGAAAAACGATTCCAGCTCTCTGATTGAATTTTATTCCTTCCTGACCTGGTCCATTCTGTGAGAGCGCCATCAATCTTTTGACTAACACGACGTTTGTTTATTAGGCCTACACTTGAGAAACTATCTAATGACTTTTATGAGCCTGATTATGGTGCAATCGGAGACCCGGAAGACGCACATAAGCAGGCTTTTGTGCTAAGTTGGACTTCTATTCATAAAAATATAAACATGCTTTAAGGCCTCATATTATATTCACGTGGCATGCAGTTATTTTGTTCTATTATCCTTCATGTTGATCTAAAGGACTGCAGCTGCCGAAAGAAAAAGATCCAAACCATTTTCCATTTTAGAAACTGGGTTTTAAAACATGCAATAAGAATTGTCGTCAGTCACGGAGTTGTAGACGCGTTGTCCTCCGTTTCTGTTCAGTGGGAAACTATTTTATAGAAATCCTCTAAATTATCCTCAAAAAGTAAGTAAAACGGCGTTAACAGAAACTCGAGTAGAAAATCTGTACTGTAGCTTATTACAAGTTATTTGCCAGCTAAAGGCTATCATTCCTGTTTCATTAAACCATATATATATATATATATATATATATATATATATATATATATATATATATATATATATATATATATATATATGGTGAGATGCCTTTATTATTATTATTATTATTATTATTATTATTGTTGTTGTTGTTGTTATGCAAACTGTAGATCTTTATCAAGGCTATTTCATAAAAGGCTACTAAAGTAGAAAAATATTTAAAATAAATTTGTCTGCATTTAATAAATATAACTCGCAATAAATTATAAAGTCAAATAAGATAAAATGACGCTTTAATCATAAATTAGAGCAGTGGGATACCTTTTTTTTTTACCTTTTTAAAGGAAATTCGTGAGCTGCATTTTAAAGCATGTAAGCGACTCTTACCATTAATCCTACTAAGGAAAAACAAAACTTATGCTATTAATAAATATATATTTACATCACCTTTCAACAAGGACTACAGTAAAACCTCAATTGGACTAACTTCTACTTATTTGTCTTTAGTTAAATACCAACAACCTTTTTAAAATAGCGGTTTACATATATTGGAAAAAAAAAACCGTGACGGTTATGTTTGTCAGCGTCACGTCAGACTAGTCAGAACTCAAGACATCAAAACTGAAGTGACAACGGCACTATCTTTGGCATGTGCGGTATGATATTAAGTAAGCGCTGGTATGCGCCAGTAAACACACAACGCTCTGACTAAAGATCGTTTTGAGTTCTAATCACCTGTTATAAAACTCAACGCCTCTTGCTTGAGATTGAAATATGTATATATATATATATATATATATATATATATATATATATATATATATATATATATATATATGTATGTTGTATGAAGTACGAACAAGAAACAGTACATCCTAATATTTTTCATAATTTCTACATCTCTCATGAAGAAGATATAAGGCGACCTTCAGGGAAGTTTTACTTTTATGTGTAAATAAGGTCGTGTCCTTGCAGCAGATCACAGTACGAATATATTTAATTGTCTTTAAATTATTTGGGAAACAAAACACACACACACACACACACGCACACACACACGCACGCACGCACACGCACACACACACACGCACACACACACACAATTAAATGAATTAAATCCGAGGGGTCACTTCACTAAACTAACAGCTCGGGTGTAAAATATCGCGAGCCTGTTTTCAAGTCTGCAAGAAATGAGGCGTAACTTTAACTCTCATAAAATGACAATTTATTAAACAAACAAACAAATCCTTCAGAATATTTTTTTCAACAAATGAAGATTCTTTGAAATAGTACGGCGATATACACGTTCCTTTTTCTTACTTTTATAATGGAACAATTGTTTAGGACACTTAAGGCAGTTCAATTTAGAAACACTTTTTTGGTGTTTGGTCCATAATATCCGGCTACAGTTTAGAAATAAATTACTATATGCATTTTACACGTCCATGAAAAGTGACATATATTTAACACATCACATAAAGCCACAAAAGCAAAGGGAGACTTACGTGTTATTTGCAGTAACACTGTTCTTTAGAAAGATCAAGTCTTTTTTTTGTTTTCTTTTCTGTTTCATATTAGTCCATGTGGGAGTGAGGGAGGCAAGGAAGGGCAACAACGCTGGATTTAACTGAACGAGTTCAAACACCGTGAGGGGGAAATACTGACCCTGTTTTTGGGCTGTTTTTGTTTTGTTGGTCAGAACTTGCTGCAGTCGTACACGAATGCTCCCGATGTGCGATAGATGGACTGGCTTGGTGGGAATGACATCTGACAGCTGCTATTCCCATTCACAGGTGAATTATTCAAGCCAATTCTTTGGGATTCAAACATCTCTCTGACCGCATGGAAGTTCTGCTGTTGTGCTGGGTAAGCTGCACCCAGATGGCCCAGGTCCCCGGCCTGGTTGAGGTACCATGAGGTCAGCCTTCCTTGGTGGGGATGGTGGCTTTCCTGCCCAGAGTTTAGATTACCGTGGGTCAGGGAGGATGAGGTGGTTGTGACTGAGTAATCTGGCAACGTTTCGTCCACGGTGGTGCTCGGTGCCAAATGGCTAGATCTGTCCCCAGCGTAAAGGCTCATGGCTTGCATGTTACAATGATAAGTTGCATTGGAGGTAGTGGAGATGGAGTTTTGGTTACAGGGTGAACTATAGACAGATGTCTGACTTGGAGAATAGTTTAAGGACAAAGACGGTGTTATACCTGTCCTGGAGGAGGCGGTGAGGCTGGAGTTGAGCTCAGTGGCCCCTTGTGGAGATCCCCGGAGGGAGGTCATGATATTGTCTACGCTGAAGCCCTGCGTCGAGGCCTGGCCGTGATGTTGGTGGTGCTCGGTACTGTCCATACCAATGGACCTATTGGAGGGGATGCTGTGGGGGCTCCCGCTGGACATGCTGCTACTGTCTGGACTCTCGATTTTGCGAACGGAGCTCAAGGAAGGCGACTCGGCCTGTGGTGGCGTGACCGCCCCGTTCTCGGTTTTTATATCCTGGATCCTCACAGGCTGGGAGCCCTGCACCGGCTGCTCCTGCTCCCGGCCCTGTTGCCTCGGCGGTATCTCCTTCTGCAGCCGCTCTTCTTTCTCTTTTAGTGCGTCCTTCTTTTTGAAACGCCGTCTCCTTCTCAAGAAGCTCCCGTTCTCAAACATGTTGTAAGAGTCTGGGTCCAAGGTCCAGTAGCTGCCTTTACCGGGCTTTTTATCATCACGGGGCACTTTAACAAAACACTCATTCAGAGACAGATTGTGTCTGATACTGTTCTGCCAGCCCTGCTTGTTGTCTCGGTAAAATGGAAACCTTTCCATGATAAACTGGTAAATCCCATTCAGGGTCACCTTTTTGTCAGGCGAGTTTTGGATAGCCATAGTGATGAGCGCAATGTAACTGTAAGGGGGTTTGACCATATCCTTGGGCTGAGGCTGGGGTGTGTAGGGTCCATACGCCCGGGCCATGCTGGCAGGGTACTGGTCATGAGCCGCGTGAGAGTACATGTTCATAGGTGCTGGCATCCCCGTGTATCCCCCAGTGGTTGCGGCCCGATAGTAGCTCGGGTCGCTGCTGATGTACGGCACGACGCCCAGTGAGTTGGGACTGGAGACGGAGTAGCGAGCCTGCATGTCTTCACTTTGATCCGGCCAAAATAACGCTCCAAAAAACGCAGAATGAGTGCTCCTCTTCTAACTCCTTTGGAGATAGTGGCGCTCAAATAACAAGACTTCGTTCCTCACTTAAAAAAAAAAGCAAAAGAGGGAAAAGTCTTAACCGCAGTGCAACTTGTTGTGTTTAAGCTGTCCCCATCCTTGTGTCCCAATGAAACGCACACTGAAAAACTTCTGAACTTCGGACATCCGTCACTACAGAGGACTTTTGCGCAGTTAAATTCTTTCCTCCTTTTTTGCTGCCAGGGAAGCTCCGCCTACAAAAGCGCAGGAGCTGTCCAATGGGATGTCCGGGCGTGCAAAGGGAGCAGAAAGCTGCTGGCCAAACTCAGGGATTTTAGAAAGACAAAAAAAAAAAGAAAAAAAAAAAAGAAAGAAACCTAGGAGGTGTAGCTAACTCCCAGTCCGCTCCAGCCAAAGCTTCGGACACGACAGAGCAACATGTACACAGTCAGCTCATGGAGTTCATTTCCCCGCACTCTGTGTTAAGATCAGACATGGTCTACAAGACATTTAATTAAGCTGAAATGGCACAAACATGGTATTTATATTTCAAATGTAGAAGTGCAGTAACTGTCCGCTATTTTCAGTGCCAAAATATTTCTGATCCCTTTAAAACAATCACATTGTATTTAATTTACATTTTCTCCTACGGTCATTGCTCTGAAAAATAAATTATTTCATTGCAATATTTCCTTTTTGTTTTTGCAGAAAAGGCGCTGACACCAGCGAACCAAATGGTGCAATTTAACATCTTTAAAGTGCATTTGATTGGTTAAAAACATTCAACACCAGCAGTAGGTCAGTGTGAGATCAAAGCGGGAGAGAACCTCACAGTGCTGGCAGTGGGCGTTAAGTGCGACCTCATTACAGCGAGAATCAGAGACAATTTGGGCTTCAGGTGACCAGAGTTGTGAAAGTTTATTCAGGGAGAGCATTTAGGACCGGGAACCAAATGGGACGACACCTTCCATGTGTGGCTTTTCATCAAAAATATCTGAATATTTGTTGCGCGGTGATGGTGAAAGCTCATCTGGAAATTATTATCCTAAAGAAAACTGGACTGTAGAGAATAATTTTAGCATCAGCAAACAATTATTTACACGCACAGTTCTTCCGTTTCTTTACCCAGATTTAATTCTTTGTGTAATTAAAAAAAAACTCTAATGAGTTTATAATGTAAAAGGTCTGAAGCGCAAATCAGATAAATAAGACATTTTGACCAAATATAAAAAACAGTTCAATAAGTCGACCCCGAAGGGCCATAGATGTCCCCTAACTGTCAAGAGCGACGGTGCATGAAATTGTTAATGATCATTTTGAGACAAGGTTACAGTCCCAATATCGCTGTAATCCTTCGCAGGTCGTCTTAATTAAATATCCGTGCAGTGGCCTGGTTTCTCCTTACATGGACCCGGGCATGAACTTTTTCCACCGCCCTGGGCTGTTTACACAATTCACGACGGGCCTTTTACTTAATACCACGGCCTGCTCACCCACTCCTCCCTAACCCTTTATTTACAAAAAGAAAGAAACGAATTCACGGCTGGATCACAGTGAAAGACATGATATAGTGTCAAATCAATAAACACAACTTCAGGCGCTTTATGTGTGTCTTTTCTCGAACCAGTGGCAGTACAAGTAATGGAGATGTTATTCTCAATAAAAAAATATATATTCCTGATATAATTTGTTTAAAAATTACATTTGCCGTCAGTTTATCATATTTGTGTGTTTATGTTGATCATCACTTTCTGTCTTTCGCCTTCATAATTACTAATAACATTATACTAAGGGCCGAAATCATAGCAAACCACATAAAGAAAATATAAACAAATATAATGGCAACAGCCTAAAAGTGTGAATTTTGAATGAACTAACTATATTGTAAGCTGTATCGTTTTGCTAAACAACCGATGTTTCAAAACACAAATACAATACTGTGAATATGAAAAAATATGTATATCAAACTTGAATTTTTAGTGGAGTGTAAAAAAAAGGAGAAACAGAGCGGGGGGGGGGGGGGGGCGTTGGAGGGTTTATCCCAATCACTATGAACGTGGCTCCCTCTAGCGTTCAGAAAGGGTACAGTTGCAGTTGCAGCCTGTCGTCATGTCAGTCTTAGCTGAGTTCATGAAGTTCAGCTGATTTCTACAAACGCAATAATTTATTAATGAGACAGTGGCGACACTGAAATAAGAGCTGTTTGTGATCACACCACATTTCCCACATTGACAGGGACTTGCTGGTGTTTCGAGGATCAGGAGAATCACAAACCAGTGAAACAGTAAAGCAGTGCCAAGAGACATAAACATACAATTCAACAATGTCGCCGATGCGCTCTGAAACATATCGTTTCCTAAGGCTCACACCGCGCACGAACGATTTGCCAGTGCGATGAGAAGTGCGCCATCCGGTGAGCGCTCTCGCAGTATGACGTACGTTCTCCCAACCAATAAAACCGCAGAATGACAGGGAGCGAGCGTGACCGAAAAAAGTACGGATAGAGCACAGAAGCAAGCGCAACACAAATTTCTGGCCATTCATCCAGTCTAGCGGTCAGTGCAGCGCATACAACTTCCTGTGTGAAGGGGCTACAAGAGTGGTCATGGTGCACAGAAGGCAAAGAGGTCATATAGGGGTCAGAGCTAACTGAGATTAAACTAACTGACCATTACCTCAGAATAAAACAATGATTAATGGAGAAGTTGGGCGGTGACCAGGTTATACTTTTAGGGCGCCTGAGCTGCCATTTCACTGAGTGTGGGAAATGCATGAGAAAGTTCCACAGACAAGTTTTTGGGTTTTTTTTTACCACTCTTTGAAAGCAATTTTTATGGTAATTAATGTGTGAATTAATATTGGTAATACTATGTAGGAGTTATTAGATTGTTTTATGATATAGCAGTGAGGATGGTGTTAAATCTTTGTAACGGTTATACATAATAAATGCCAACAGTTCCAGTATGTTCTTACCTTGTCATGTTTTCAGGTCTTGCTATGGCCTCTGGATCACACTGTGAAGGGATGAAATATGACCAGTATGTAAGAATTATTTCAACTCTTGTCAGCTGTTGCTGTTGTGGCCATCAACCCTTTAACGTTAAACCTAACTTTTCAGAGGAACTATAATAAATATGAAGAAAGAAACTTCCTAAAAATCACCCATAGCGGCCAACGAACTAGTCTGTTTATTTTTTTGTGTACATGATAACGGTATATATATTCAGGATATTAATTATATTCAGTGATCCACATGAGCCCCCTGAGCAGCACTGACATGGGTTTCAGAACATTTTTTAGCGGCTGCTGCCATCTCCCGATTTAATTCTGTACTACAGTTGCTGACTGACTGAGCAAATCAGAAAATACAAACAAGCACCTTCAGTTATGTGAAAGGAACAACCTTAAATACTATGAAGCAAAACTGATCATAAAAGCCTGCTTGTTGTTTTCATGCACTAAATGTGCGAATAAACTAAAATAATTTCCACAGGTGTTTCAGGATACCAGAGAAGAGCATTTTCTCTGTGGCTCTCTAATGTTCCAGGTCAGCGTGTCAAGCAGGACTAAAGAGATTCATTAAATGGCAAACAGACAATTTTTGTTGGCCTATTTGAAAGAGTAAACAGGTTGTATATGGATTATGTGTATTTAACTTAGTATGCATAAATAGCATACTAAAGAACCGTTTGGGTTGCGGTGTATAAGCATGACCTTTTAGGTTAGTAAAACAATTCCTTCATAAAAACGTGTATTTTTATCTTTACCTTAATTTTAACAATGACAAGTGTAGTGCCACAAATTCCTTTAAATATTCAAACAAATAGAAAAATAAAACAAAAACAAAACAAAAAGCTTCTTACTGTAGCCAAAGCATTACGATCAGTATTTCACAAGTCATTTGCCTAATAAAGTGACAAACGAAACAAAAGAAAACTGTAAAATTTTACAGTAAATTACTGGCAGCATCGGTGATTTCCTGTAACTTTACAAGGACCATACTGTAAACATACTGTTTATTTAAACATATTTAATTTAATTTATTTATTTATTTACAGGATGATACCCGATTGTTTATTGGAAAAAGCTGTACAATTCTAATGACGTTATACTTTTATATACATCTATCTGTCTATCTAGATAGATAGATAGATAGATAGATAGATAGATAGATAGATAGATAGATAGATAGATAGATAGATAGATAGATAGATAGATAGATAGATAGATAGATAGATAGATAGCTGTGCTGTACTTTTTAAAGTATTTTCTCGGGTACTACTGTATTTCACTTTTTTTCTGAATCTAGACTTCTTTACAGTGATATTCCGTTTTCTGCTTTTACTTTCTTTGCTTACAATAATAACAACAACGACAAAACTAACAATAACAGTCATTTATATTTTGTAAATAGTTATAGTTGTTAATGATAAAAAAAAAGTTTGTCTTATTGTAAGTACTGTATTATGGTAATTTGTTTATATGCAATTGAAATATCTCATGTCAATAACTGTGCTTGTCACTGACACTGACTGTTTCAAGGCGCAAACCACTTCTCTGACCCATATAAATACAGCGGCTCGTAGCTTGGACCATTGTCTCTTGCGGTCTTTGGTCTCATTCCCTTCAGTGACATGTTGAATGAAATTATTTTCATGCGTTTGATGAATTTTCTGTTTAGACCTTGTTTTATCGTCTTTAGCTGCTCCGACGCATGCCTTTCATTCTCTTGGTCAGTTAGCAGTCACTATAAAGAGTAAAGTATAAAGATGTCAGTCATGACTGAAACAAACTAAACCACATCAGAGCACTGATCGAAACTGGAGTCCCAGAATTCAAAATAACCATGTAGTTAATTTGTCATTTGCTGGGCTAGTGAGGAGAATTTGACTGTTCCTCCAGAAATAGAACAACCTCCTATTTCGGTTTTTGTTTGAAATGTTTGTTTTTTCTGACTGCATGTTACGTTATGTTAATTTGTATTAAAAAAAAAATAAGAATAATAATGCCAGAATTTTAATCTGTGACTTCCCAATGAAATTTAACCTTGAAGTGATTCATTAGGAGAATGCTTGGATAAAGGAATACGCTTGATGACTCTTATGCTGTCAGCAGTATCACATAAAATCACACCTACAAACACCTCAATATTTGAGATGCAATTTAATACAGTTAACCTTTGCCTTTATCAGGGCTGGACTTGTAAACCCACCAACTTTGAATTACCGATCTCTATATCACATAAACACAGTGTGTGTATTCTTATATACCGAGGGAGTATTACAATCTTAAAAATACAGAAAGTGCCCCATTACTTTTGCGTTTATAATAAAAAACGTATCAAAATAAAAAACACATATTCAGCACCATGGACAGCAGAGCCGTTAATAAGGTTTATGTAGGAAGAAGCCTTTGCTTTTAGGAAATTTAAAATTATGTAGTAACTTTCCAAATATATATACATATGAACATGTACTTTCATACTAACAATGTGGATTATGTTCGCAATAATGTGATATAAATCGATATGTATGACGATAGAACGAGACCCACGTGTGGGTAATTAAGCGAGAGTATGGCTGTCTAAAAAAAATCAGGGTGCGTACACTGTCATTAGTCTATGTGAAATATAGTTTATTCACCTTGTCACGTTTTTATGTCTGGAGGTTCTTTTGGTCTGAAGGTTCAGTTTATACCAGAAGAATTGTTGGGTTTCTTTTCATGTTTTCATGTTTATGTTTTTGATCGATAAATACCGTTTCGTATACCGTCTGCTAAAGTGACTGAATGTCCATCTGGCTGTTCTGTGGGACCTTTAGAATCCTCTGCAAATACCAAACGCAGAAATTTTTCTTTAGAATTCCAAAAACTTTCACTTACCACAAGATGGCAGTGCAAGTCAAACCAAAAAGCACTGAAGAAAAATGTAAGATTTTGTCACTTCACTGTTGCTCACTGTACGTGGCCTCCTCTCCCTCTTCTTTCTGGCAACTAATTATGTCAGTATTATATTTTACATCAGTGATGCTGTTGTGGCAGCAGTTTAATGCAAAGAAGTCACAACGTATACATAAATTATCCTCAAAATATGAACAACCTTGAAGATGAACTACTTTTCATTAAGCCCAACTTTTCACAATAAAAAAAAGTGCAAAAGTCGATATAACATTAAATAAAATAATCTATACTTCGTTCATATTTATGAAACTGAGAAGAAAGCACCCATAACACAGCTGGTGTTCCCTGATGAGTGTGTCTTTTACTTTTGCTTTCTCATGGTTTCAAATTTGTGCCTCTGCAAAACTTTAAAGACTACTGTTCTGCTGAGCTCCCGAGAAACAAAACTTACTTTTTAAATCCAACATTTAAAAAAGATCTATACTGTTTCTAGAAAACACGTTGTCTACCCTTTCTTATAGTCATTTAGTATTTAAGACATCACTTCGAAATGGTCCTTTCAAAAATAAATCTCTTTAATGATTAGGGATTATTACAGGCGGGAAGCAACAGTTTAACCATCAGAAAAAACACAAAACAAAATTAAGTGAAAGGTTCAGATATATTGACGTTTTTGGTACAATATAGATATTGCTTATCCATGTGTGTGACGTCAGTCGCATAAGGAAAACGTGAAGTGCTAAAACAAGTCCCCACAACAAAATGATTACTAAAGAAATTGAAAGGTCAAAGTTCATTGGAAAGAAAGATGTGCTTCATAAGCTGCCGTATAAGGAAATGTTATGTTAGAATCACTCCGCCAAGGGCTTAACTTAAATGAAGTGGATTTGTGGGTTTTATTTTAGGAACCACTTTGCCTCTTCTTGTCACATTACACATGGCTTTACGTCCTGATAGACGCTTTGATGATGATGATGATGATGATGATGGAGCTGATGATAATAAGATCCACTGGTGTTGGGATGAAGGTTTAAAACGAATTCCTTCCTGTCACACACGGGAGCTGAGTGGCTGGAATATCGAGACAATCCCACTGTAAACAAACAGGATACAAGAGGTCAAGTAGTCATTTCTTTGGTCAAGCTGTAGATTTATAGAAGCACGCAACCAAAAAAAGGAAAGAAAGAAAAAGGGCCACAACTTTAGAGCATTTCCTTTTAGACAATTTTAGACCTAAAATTGGTTGGCGCTACTTTTGAACAACATTTATTTATTTCTGTCTTTCTTTTTATCTTTTTTCTTTTAAAGTTGTCATATTTTCCATAGCTGCCTTTATCCAAAGGATATAAGAGCAGTTCATGTTTACACTGTTAGGCAGCTGATGATGCAAATTCTAGTGGATTCCTCACTCTAACATCCTAAAGTCACAAATCGTAATAAAACAACAGATTTTTCCCATTGCAAACAATAAGGTATTAAACGCATTTTGAGACAGATTCTGATAAACAAATCAAGTCTGCTGATTTTCCTAATTTTATATTTCTAAAAAGAACTACTTGTAAATATATATATATATATATATATATATATATATATATATATATATATATATATATATATATATATTAATGAATGTTTTTCATTGTATACAAATGTGCCTTTTAGCGTATTTTAACAAAAAAAAACGTGTTTACAGACTAATCAATAATACAATAAAAGCAGGTTTGACATTTTTAGTGAAGTTTATGAATCTGCTTGAAATTTTTTAAAAAGGTTTGTTTTCATAATTAACAGTTTTAATGAGCTGCTGTTATTGTGTATTTAGACCTACATTTGTGTAACACGGGGACCTCTGAAAAGGCTTCTATGCAGACGCTATGGCATGATAATAAAATGTGAAATAACAATGATAGCAATAAATCAGTTAAATGAAACAAAAGCCACGATTGAACACCAATATTTTGATGCGTGATAAAAAAAATAAATAAATAAATATCAAAAAATATTTTATAGCCTTAAAAACTACTTTTCTGTTCATCTTGCTGCTTTTCAATTTTAATTTTAAATATATTACAAATTGATATGTTTTATGTATAGATTTTTAAATAAACCTGTTCGCATAAAAAATACATTGTAAAATCTTGATTTTTCTATGTATTTTTTATGTGTGTGAAACATGAAAATCTGTTTTTTGTTTTGTTTTGTTTTTTGTTTTTTAAAAAGAGCGTTGACTTTATCTGTGATAGATAAATGATCAGTTATTCACGGCCTCAAGTGACTCACTGTGGTAAGCAGAGAATATAAAACAGTGTAGGTAATAAAATGCATACCTGAAATGTCAGAATCTCGTGCATTATGGTGCAAATAGCCCTGGTCCAGCGCGTAAGACGTCATTCCCGCATGTACGGCTGAGGAGTTTGGACTGCTTGATCTCACCGACTGCTGTTTGATGTACGATGACACACCAGGTGTACTCCAATGTGAAGCTGCATTTGCATATGGAGACTGACAGTCCAAAGTGCCTATCATCGCTTGGGAGGACTGCAGGGGGCTGCTGCTACTGTCGGGGCAATAGTCTGAGTTAGAGGCCACCTGACATGCGGCCATATATGACGACCCGGAGCTCGATGACATGTGCGGGAGGTGATGTCCTCCTCCGAGTCCATCGAAGCCACCTGGAACTGTATTACCCATTAAATCTAAGTTGTAGCTGTTATGACATGCTAATGAGCCTGCAGGTGATTGGAAATCAAAGTTCTGGGACAGCATGGATGCACCAAACCCGATCCCATTCATCATCCTGTACATTGGTTTTAAAGCTTGGCATTTCCTCCGGAACCCCCGGGGTCTGCGACGAAACGAGCCCTCCTCAAACATAAACTCACTGCCAGGGTCGATGGTCCAGTAGTGCCCTTTGCCAGGTCTGCCTAGACCCTTGGGTAGTTTTATAAAGCACTCGTTCAGAGACAGGTTATGTCTGACAGAATTTTTCCATCCCTGGTATGATCCCCTGAAGAAAGGGAATCTGGCCTGGAGAAACTGATATATTTCGCTTAAAGTAAGTCTTTTAGTTGGCGAGCTTTGAATAGCCATCACAATTAAGGCAATGTATGAGTAGGGAGGCTTTTCGGGGCGCCTCAAGCCGGAGTTTCCCTTTTTCCCTTTTGCTGATTCATTATGCGCGCTCTCCATCACTGGCTGTGGGCTCAGCCCAGATGCCCTTAGAGCACCGGCCGCTGGACTTGCGCGCAGAGGACTGGGTAGATCCAGATGTTGCTGGGAATTCTCAGTCGTCATAGCCGTGCCTCTTTCTGGTTTCATACAACATGCAACTCTCTTTTCCTGTATTTTAAGCACCGTTAAAGGCTTCCTAACGCAGAATTCACGGAGGTCAGTGTCCCGTTGCGATGCTCGGTAAGATTATAACCGTGAAAATCAAGAAACGCAGGCGCTGAGCCTCCTTCCTCTCTCTGCCCATCGCTGGCAATAATCCCATCAGAGAGGGGAAATAAAGCTCCTAGACTTTGCTTGCGCATATCCACCCGGCCAAACACAACTCGACCACCTATCAGTACTTAAATCTCTCTCTGCCCCTCTATTCCCCCAAATCCCTCCAAGAAATCGCCAGGAACTACTCCCTCCCCATCTGGCAAGTATCCAGCCTAGAAGCCGGACACTGCACATTGGAGTAAGACAAATCTCCTCCCACGACTCACTTTCCAAAACACTTCTGTCCACATTTGACAAACCGGTATTTGTCACGACATCATGATGAATGAAGTCTCAGAGTTCGATTAAGATCAAATTATTTCCTTTTACCTCCCTTTACAGCAAACACTGAAGGTGCCCAATTGCAGCTTTAGACTGTAAAGTTGTGCGGGAGAAGCACCGACTCCTGATTTGGTTGGGATCTGTTCAGGGTTAAGGGCTCTGACATGAGAGGCCAGAGCATGTTTTTTCCATCAGAGCGTGCCAACATACCACACACAGCGCCCAAGTGTCAGTTTACCTCTCGGAGCCTGGATTACATCCCTGGAGAAATGAAAGTAGCCACTCTAACAAAAGTCTTTGGAAGGATTCAGATGATAAAATATGAACATGTCGCTATGCAAAGTTCCTTTCTTCTGTGAAACGTTTAGAGCAATTCGAGTGGCTTAAGACGTGAAATAATGTCACCATCAGTGAAGTTAAAAGCACAATCTGCGCAAGCTGTTACCAACACGAAACTCGTGCGTCCAGGATGCACAGCTGCTTTAGAGGAAATTTACTTTCTAGTGTCAGATGAATAGCACAAACTGGAATACCCTTCTTTCTGCTCTGAATTTGAGTTGAGCTCGCATTTGTATAAACCCTTTCCTGAGTATGTGTGGTGACTGAGGCGACAGCTATTTGCAGCGCCAGACAGAAAACATAAATATTGGATGCCCCTATCCGGCAGCAGCGAGCTTCATGAACATGAAAAAGTAAATACTACTATATGATATTTCTTTTGGCAGCATGAAGCAGAAAGAAAGAGGGAAAAAAGAACAATACCAAGTTTATTATTATTATTATTATTATTATTATTATACAAATATTGGGCAATGCAAGATTTAGAAAATAGTTTCGAGGAGGCGTCAGACGAATACGCCCTCATGAATAGTGCGTTCTATAATTGCACTGGCAGTTAACTATGCTTTTATGAAGTATCTATAATTCCAGTTATAGATATATACACAACAACAGGAAACAGATATCAGCACAACTTTTTTTTATTATTAATTTCACATTTCTCAAAATAAAAAGACATAAAAACAGTCAAAGTGCATATTTTTAACAGGTTTGTTAAAGAAATAAAGTTAATGCTCTGCTCGGTAACATTTCTAACAGAGTGTGAAATTTCAAGT
This sequence comes from Mchenga conophoros, assembly GCF_057382185.1. Taxonomy (NCBI): domain Eukaryota; kingdom Metazoa; phylum Chordata; class Actinopteri; order Cichliformes; family Cichlidae; genus Mchenga; species Mchenga conophoros. Next base: position 18,085,220 of record NC_140543.1, read on the forward strand.
TTGAAAACGCTTTAAGGATAAACTACTACAAAAATAAAAGGGAACCACCATCCCGCCACAGTTATGTCAGATTAAACTAGCGACTAACTCAAGGTGATCATTTTGAGTCACCGAACAGCAAGTCCACATTTCTTTGTGATATTGCAAATTGTCTATGAAAGAAACCCACCACCATAGGGGGTTGATACATGCTGGGCACTGGAGTCCACATGACAGGGTGACTTAACATATAGATATGAGGCAGGTGTGTTTGAATGATAGGTCATTAGTTCAGTGTAGTAGGGCCAGGGGAAGGCAGGAAAGGGAGGCAAACGTTCGTTATTTAAGTCTCTCTTGAACGGCTTGCTGAGGATGCTGTCAATAGCGAATGAACTGGTAAACTTGGGACGGGAATCAGTCTTGGTGCTCGGGGCAGACTGGTGAATGAGCTGCGGCTCCTCTGTGTGCTCGGGCTCCTCTTGTTCCCTGCTGAATTTTTTGTTAATGCGCTTTCTTCTGCGCCGGAATACCCCGTCAGCAAATGTGTATTCGCTGTGAGGATTGAGCATCCAGTAATTGTCCTTTCCCCAGGGTCTGGAAGGGTCCCGGAGCACTTTGAGAAAACAATCATTAAGAGACAGATTATGACGAACCGAGTTCCTCCAGCCGGTGTAAGTGCCTCTGAAGAACGGGAACTTTTTCATCAGATAGTCGTTTATCTCCGCCAAAGTCAGACGTCCACTGGGTGAGTCCCGGATGGCCATAGCGATTAGAGCGATGTATGAAAACGGGGGCTTGGGTCTACGTGTGTATGGCTTGGACTTGCCGCTGCCGCCGCACGGGGTGACAGGTGGAGGACTGTGGGCCACGCAGTCCCCATCCGACCCCAGCTCCTCTTCAGGAGGGAAAGGAGATCGCCCATGACCCTCAGCATCACTGGACATCTCGAAATGCTTCATGTCATAGTGACTCCCACACAGCACCTCCAGCTTCATTGTTAGTGTGCTGCTCGGTAGAATCTGTCCAGCAATAAACCTCGGAGAGCTCTTTGCGTAAAGTCCGAAGCTTTAGTCAAGCTTTAGTCAGCTGTGAGTCAAGATGCGGAGAGTCTTGGGCTGTATCCAAAGGAGTGTGTCTTCTTAATCATACCTGCCAGAGCGCTGAAGCCCTTCTCACCTTGGGTCCGTGTTAGCGGCACTTTATAGGCGGCTTACCTCAGACCCAACCCAAGGGGGCGGGGCATGTGAGTTTAAAATATTGAGAATATCACAAATACCTTCACATTGTGTTCCAGTGTCTTTAATAAAAAAAAAATCATAATGACCATTTAATATAATATTCCGAACATTCCAACCCACACCTCATTCAAAGCCAGTTTAACAGTCTCACCTGTGAAATGTTAAGGAACACACACTGGGACTATTTTACCTGAGACAACCAGGGGGCGTATATTTCCTTTGCATTTAAGGTGCGGTGCCTACAGGTAGTTTTATTTGTCCCATTCAGGAAGCGCCGTAATCACAGCAAGGGCTATCTGTTTTCGGGTGTGTGTGTGTGTGTGTGTGTGTGTGTGTAATTATTTACTTCATCTTTTTTTTTTTTAAACAACCGTTTTATGATGAAAACAATCAACTGCACAATCTTTCCATGCTGGTGTGTAATATTTAAACAACACTCGGGTCTCTGTGCCAGCACTCGTCACACATTCACCTGCTTTCGAGATGTCTCATATCAAAGCTCAGTGTTTAGGTGTGAACTTTTAATGTCATGCCAATTTACCAGCCCACATGGAAACTTGTGTTATTGTGTTTTTGTCACTTAAACAGTGCATTCTGTCCTTCCTGTTGCCCAGAATTCACCCCAGAATTCACCTACCAAATGATCATTAATTTTCTGTTTTTGGTAATTGCGTTGAGGTTTTGGAAGGCTTTAGAAATGTCTAAGTCTTGCAATTTCAGCCTGAGGAAATTGCAGTACAATTGCACCAGGTGTATCAATTGAATCATGGAGATAGGAACAAACAAGACAAATTGTTGATTTATATTGTACTCTTGTTGGATGATGCCAGTCATCTTCTCTCAGCTACTCCCCCAGGTCAAACTCTGACTTCTGCTGAACAACCCATCTTTGTGCAACATACCTCCGGGAAAAAGATGCAACCAATTGCCATGACAGGCTGTGCAGCCACAGTGTCATCACATAAACGGAAAAAAATATATATCCTTGTAAAACCACCTGGAACTCGGTGTTGACATTACCCTCATGCTGTCACTGTGCCAAGTACAAAATTATTCAACTGCTGTTTATGCAAACTGTGCGTTCTGTAAGTGTTTGTAGAAGGTAGGCCGAGCATGTTTGTGCTGGTGTGAATGTTTTGATTTTCAGGTAATAATCTGTTTGCGTTGAGTGTGACACAGAACCTGTAGTGAAGTCACTACTTTGAATGGTGGCATGTCAAGGATGGAATTCTGTAAGCTAACCACACAATGACAGCAACTCACATACCACCGTATTCACTCTGCTCAGTGCATGTAGTAGCTTGTGACGCCATGTCTCAATGTGTACATACATGGTGATATGTGTATAAAGCTTTAAATCATTTATTATGGCTTTATAATAAGATAATTTAAAAAAAAGTATACAATATCACAAGTGGAGTAATTAAAAGTTACATACAAAATCATAGATACGTATTTATGTGTGTAACTGTTTCTTATGAAGGAAAGACTGTAAATATTCATTTGATAGTATGGTGTACTTAAAGCCAGTATACTAATGAGCAGTTATAGTAATTCTATGCTACTCCAATATTTCTAAAGGCATGTGTGTGCAGTGTTCATACTTAAACAACATATAATTTTGTAAAAATACACAATAATGCAATAATTTAAAATGGTCTATTTTAAGATGATTAGATAATAAATCTGTTTTATAAGCTTCTTCTTTGTGTGTTTGTGAGTTTAGAATATAAAATTAAATGCATGTAGTGTGAAATATAAATGAATTGCATGAAATTTTATTTATGGTTTTAAAGCCCTTAAACCTGCAAAGCTATAAAATTGAAAAACCTCCAAAGAATGAAGAATGCTTTTCTCTGAACAGCACAATAATGATAACATTGTTCGCAAGCATGTTCGTTGAGCAACGGAGACACATTGGCCGTGAAAGCGCCATCTTCCTTTGTCAGAACGTCAACGTTTACTGCCAGCATGGCCCTGATGTTGTTGTTGAAACATAACCTGTTGATATGCTGGAATGAGGAACACGGTAAAGTACATAGCCAGACACTTAGTGACTAATGCCCTGATGGTTGTGAATACTGTGCAGTGATTCACTGGCACCATTTTCAGTTCCAAAACATTCAAGAATTCCAAACTTTTGCCAAAATAATAAAAATGCATGCCAAGATTTTTCAATTCAGTACAATAAAGTCACGCCTATTCACAAGCATGTAGTAGTTTCATGAGAACCCATTTAAGGTAGAGCATACCTGTGTAGCACATGCGATCACTCACAGACTTCATGTGGCCAAATTCTATGAAGTTTAAGTTCAGTCAATCAAAGTGTTGGTTTTGACTCACAAAACAGTCACAACCCAATGATTTTCCAAAGAATCGTTTGTTTAATTGTTTGTCAAGGAAAATAGTTTCCCACTCATTTGTCAGTGAGCACACGGAAGAAGTTAAATAGTTTTAGTTGACTGCACGATTAAAAGACAAAACAGCACATGAAGGGCAACAAATGTGTTGTGACTGTAGATTTAACAGCTATGTTGAGCGCTGCTCATTTCTCAGCGATACACCTGCTTCATTTTGCTCAAGCTGCTGAGTCACTAAGAGCTTTTGATTTTTAAACTAAAAAACAATGCACCCTAGTATAAAAAGACATGGGACAATGAAATAATAATAATGGATTGCATTTATACAGTATATTTATATTTTTAGACACTCAAAACGCTTTACAATTCCACTATTCATTCACTCTCACATTGACACACTGGTGGAAGCAAACCACAGTTGTAGACAGCTGCCCTGGGGCAGACTGACAGAAGCAATATAGCTGCCATATTGTGCCATCGGCCCCTCTGGCCAACACCAGTAGGTAGAGTGAAGTGTCTTGCCCAAGGTAACAATGACCTGGACAGACAGAGCTGGGGTTACAAGATGCACTTCCCAACCCCTGAACCATGGTCGCCCAGTAAAAAACAACAGTGAAATGTGCTTACCTTTGTATATGCATCAAGTAAATATGGCTTCCACTTATAAAAATATGATTGCTTACAGACAGAGTTGTCATGGTTTTCCTTAACTAATATTTATCAGTAGTCTCACTATTGTCTCACATGTGCAGGACAGATAATGACTCATCATTAAAACATATAAGAGAAAAACATTTAAACCCTTCTTAGAATCTCAGTAATCTCAGTGTGTGTGTGTGTGTGTGTGTTTATCCAAACACGTTTTAGTTTTTCAGTGCAAAGCTGCAGATCATTTGTGATGCGTTTGGTAAACAATTATAAATGTAAGAGCGAAGATCTAAAGGTAAAGGCATCTTCAGAGGTGGAATTAAAATTAAGTGGTTCAAACAAAAATATAATTTCTTATCTATTCCAGGCTTTTTTTAGGGCTATGTGTGGAAACTATGTTTTAATTATCATTTTAGAAAAGTCTGACCTCAAAATATTTCGTCAGTTACTAATTGCTTTATTTTGACAGCTCAGTTTTGAAACCAGCTTGCCAGTGTCTCAGCACTTAACTGGAGCATTATGGTTTTGCACAAACATTCTTAGTCATACTCAGACAGCTTATAGACATTGCTTCTTCATGTATATTTTGCTCCACATGTTGGGTCATGTATATCTCGCCCCGGCCTCTGAATCCACACATTCTGTCTCTCGTGTAAGAAAGCTGTAAAGTTTAGCCGTTTTCTTTCCCTTTCAATAAGTAATTTGTGCGACACATATTTAAATATGTCAGAAAACAAATTTCAAGTTCTTTCATGTCTCTCAGCAGTTAAAGTATGAGAGAAGGAATGAAAGCAGGCCATTGCCTGTTGCTGGTTTGGGAAGTTTCTATTCCTGCGCTTTCCCTTGGAAGGCAAAGGGTAATGAGGTGCTGCAAAAATGAAAAGAAAAAGTATTGGAGACACAATAAAAATGTAAGAGAAGCTTTCTGCAGGGAAATGAAGATATGTATTTATGTATAATATTACTATTAAACAAGGCAATTCAAACATAGTGAATAATATTACTGAATAAATTAATACTATTTAAAGGAGAATTGCAATACTGCGAACAGAAGCCACTTGTAGAATGCATTTAAAAGTTAAAAGGGGGTGAAGGAGGTAAACATTGCCAAAACAGCAGCAAGATGGAGTTTAGCTTTCAAATAAGGAACAAATTTCCACACTAAATGTGGTTAATATGTCAACAGTTTGAGCGATGATTGTAAAAAACGTTGAGAAAAGGGGTCAGTCCATTATTTATTCTCTCTAGGGCTCTGTGTGGATCTAGGTTGAGGCCTTGTGTATCAACATACAGTGTCATAAGCTGTTACTGACAAGCAGCACGGCTACAAAACCGTTACCACCATTATTCTAGAGTAGAGAAATGCCACGTCAACAATGTATATATATATATATATATATATATATATATATAAATGTGTGTGTGTGTACAATAAACTCTTTTGCACCTTTGTCGACGTTATAATTTACAGTTTACAACAAAAATAAAATGTTCAGTAAATGCTTTCCACACATAAATCCAGCAACTGTTGAACATTTATCAGCTCTCTTTATCTCACAGTTTATAAACTCAGCATCCAAGAGAGAAACTTAAAATGAAATATGCGCGACGATATGATTAAAGGCCAGGGTTAATCATTCGTGATTCATAGAGTTTTACAATTTACCATTTATTCTACCTAGTGCTTTAGTACCCAGGACATGTTGTAAATCTATATGAGAAGATAACGTTTATTTATGCTTTGTTCTGCGTGGTTTTTACCACAAGCTACCAGTCTGATTAGTGTTAAACTTGCAGCATATAGAAATGTAAAAAAAAATGCAAGGGTAAATTAAAATCAAAGGCAGATTTGTAATAATCAGAAAAGTCCTTACTATAATGCTAGATTTTCAGTGTCTCTGGATACATATTGTGTTGTTTCTATTCACAAAATCATCATCTTACTTTCTCTCTGTCTACAGTGCAACCCTCAAATGTCTGGAGTTTTTAGTTACCATCTGTTTTTGTGCCTAAGGCTTTGAAACGTGGCTTCACTAAAAAGAAATCATTTAAACATGTAAACAAGCGCTCATTTTCTTCCTGTGCCTGTACTTATGATGCCATAGCAACCGGTAAATTCCATCAGATTCAATCACATGAAATACAAAGACCCAACAAGGAAGCTGTGCCATCAGCAACCACAAAGATCAAAGGCAGGCGGCATGAAAATGTAATAAAATCATTAAATTAACGTATCAAGGCAACCAGCTGATCCTACATTTATAAATATGTTTTGTCAAATTAAACATAATTGTATTGATATTAGTCTGCTCCCTGTATTATTTAAGACATGAACTTTGTGGCTCATCTGGTTGTTTCCTCTCTGTTTGCATGCTTCTGCTGCATGTAACACATGCCATCTCTGCAGTTATTTGAAAGCTAGCATGAAGCTGTGCCAAACTTTACGTTGCAATAAACAGTTATTGCAACTTGTATAAAACATGCTACATTCATACCATCATTATGATAAATCTTGTTGCCTTTTATTTCTTTGCTTCAGTTTTACATACTTTCATCTTGAGTAGTGTCAAAATCTTTGCAAGAATCGCTAATGTTTGTATGTATTTCGGGGTTATGCTTGGATTTTTTGTGTATTATGTTAATTTTAGGTTAATTGGGGCGATCGTGGCTCAAGAGTTGGGAGTTTGCCTTGTAATCGGAAGGTTGCCGGTTCGAGCCCCGGCTTGGACAGTCTCGGTCGTTGTGTCCTTGGGCAAGACACTTCACCCGTTGCCTACTGGTGGTGGTCAGAGGGCCCGGTGGCGCCAGTGTCCGGCCTCTGTCAGTGCGCCCCAGGGTGGCTGTGGCTACAATGTAGCTTGCCATCACCAGTGTGTGAATGTGTGTGTGAATGGGTGGATGGCTGGATGTGTAAAGCGCTTTGGGGTCCTTAGGGACTAGTAAAGCGCTATATAAATACAGGCCATTTACCATTTAATTTAGCATTTGAGAAAATGATCTATAAGCACTTTTCTTGTGCTCACAGAAAACATTATATTTAAAAGATGTTATTTGAATTAATATACTAATTATCCAAAAGTATTTTGCTAAAGAAAATAATTTGAGTAAAACAAAAAACTGTAATAGTCTCCGGTCATTACCAGAGTACCTTATCTCTGCAAAGAAGGAATGTCAGGTTAAATAGAAACGGTATGTATTTCCATGCTGGTTAGTTTGTTTTTTCCTTTCTTTTTCTTTTTACAAACAAGTGAATATACCAGTATGACTACTGACCAGAAATCTGGGGCCATTATCTACAGGGACAACAGTTGCGTGAGGCCACGGTCTGCTGCCCTGTGCCTAAACATTTAAGGCAGCTTTTGTAAATCTACATGTGGGATCTTTATGGGAGTCAACATACTATCAATGGTTTAAACATGCCTCATTTGAAGTCTTGGTTTTTCAAGTGTTACACATATAAGTACATACATACATAAAGGCAGACATGGATATTTGTGCCTTTACATATATATAGATTTCCTAAGAACAGCCTAACCCTACTGGGCTTCAGGAGAGGAGAGATGTTTTTATGTGTGTGTGTGTGTGTGTGTGTATTAGCACAGAACTTGTACTCCATTCACTGCAGGACATGTGTTTTAGAGTTCATAAAGCCTCCGTACAATTTATCATCTTAACTGCCATTTATCTGATCTGCACTAAACAAAGGTTTTGGATACTTTGAGTCTATAAATCAAGTGAACTTTGTATTTACAGCAACCTGTTAAAAATATTCTAAAAGCTGTTAAGAGCGCTTCGCCTGCCCCAACTCAACTTGTTTTGGCTGCCTTCAGGCCTCCCCAGTCTCATTCATGCAAGCAGGAAACCAACAAAAAAAAATCTCAGTGTTGGGATCCCCTTCAAAAAAAAGTATGCTTAGATAATATCAGAGTTACTACGCCAACAGGACTTGTTTGGGTTATGTACAAATGAGAGAAAAGAAGACAGGAGAAAAAAAGCGCCGGCAGCACAGACAACAAAGAGCCTGCGTGCCAATAGGAGGAACTACTCCCTTTAGGTGAGTGTCTTTAAAATGCTAGCTTTGCACGAAACCAACACAGATCTACCAGCACACACCTTATTTACACCCACTCAGATAGAAGTCAGTCAAAGGGCAAATGCCATCCTGTCAAGAAGATTTAATGCAATATGAATCTAGAGTGATCATGATCTTTATTACAGTGTTTCTTTTTAGTGTTTGGTTGCTATATTATATAATTGTTGCTTTTGTTACCAGGGTTTTCTTTTTTAATGTAATTGCCTGGTCTCATAAGAGATGCAAAAATTATATTCTATTTACCTAAAGCTCTGCCTCATTCCCATGTTTGTTACCTTCTTTATACCAGCAAAACCTTGTCAGTGATCAAAGCATAACTTACCCATTATCCCTAAAGATAAAACTAGATTTTGGATGTAAATAAATGAGGCTATTTGGACGTTTTTCTGCATAAAGTGAAATAAAAGTGACATCTGCTTCTCGTGCAGCCTCTGCCGGGATACATAAACAGATCTCCCAGGTGGTCTGTGTGTGCGTGTCTGTGTGTGTGAGTTTGTGTGTGGATTTCTCTGTGCATGTGCTCACATCTATTTCTTTGTGAGCAGTGCGTGTAGCATGTTAGAATGCATGTGTGTGTTTCGGAGAAGAATCTGAGAAAACCTTAAGTGGAAGGCAGCCAAGCCCTTATGAACGGTGACACATTAAGCAGAGCCAAATGCAGTCTGACAGTTAAGTTTAATGATATTTGTATCCAAGCAACACGCTTCCAGACCTGCACTGGATCTGTTCTCTCGACAGGACCTGAGCTCAATACAATGCCTCAAGCCTGGTGTGAGTTTGCTCATAACTTGTGTGAGAGAGGGAATGTTTATAACATATTTGATGAGACTGTGTATGAACTGCATGTGTGTGGGCGTGCACAGCCAACACTGCATGTTCCGACTCTTCGTGCTGTCTCAAAGAGTGTTATTGCACACATGCTGACAGCAGTTGTGAATCTTTTATGAAATTTTAGATACAGATACAAACCTGGATGTGTATATACCTCCCATCCCCAGAAGATTTAACATCTTTTCTGCAGTCCACACACCTCCTTTGGGCCCACCACAGAGCCACATCAAGCTGGCGCTCTCCTTACTGTAGCTCAAAATCTGCAATCGCAGGCAAAAAATACAGCACCACCCCCCAGGATGGCAGTGTTGGTCAGCTGCACCACCACATAAAGGATTTATGGGATTGTGAACCAATAAAATGTGAACCAGTGTTTGAGATACTCTTTAGTTGGTAACATCAATTATATTTTCCATGAAGTGATTAGTAAAATAACTTTATTTTATACCTAAATATGACTATTGAAATACTGGCCAACTGAAAAAAAATTCCCAATATGAGACATGTCTGCAACCATGTACACATGGACAATTACCTACTGGTCTTAAAAGACTTTATGATTTTGACTTCTGGTCACTGGTTAAATAGACTGTTAACCATCACTGAAACAATCACACTAAAAGTTGGTGCATATAAAGCAACAATCTGTGGGTGTGTAGGTGTTTTCAACCAATCTGATGTTGCTGTAAAAGAAAAATTTTAAGGTTAGGGTTAGCAGGGCGTATTTGATTTTTATAAGGACACATTGTTAGCCGTTTCATAGTTTGTAGGTCAAGTAAGTAATCCGGTATGTCATTGACCCATTATGTAATTTTGTGGCTTACAGCCATTCAAAAAAATCCTCATTTTTATTTCATTTTGTTGTTTTGTATTCATTAAACATGCTTTCCTTATTTCAACAGAGAGAAAGAGAGAGAGAAATACACAGATAAGAAACAAAAGTATTTTGGTGATCAGCCGATAAGAAAAAAGACAGGATAATTTAAATGTTTGTGGCGGTAGAGAGCGTAGTAGCACATGGAGATTTGACAGTCTTTGACAGTCCAGGATGAGGTGGAGATGAGAATGCTGCTGCATGAATGGGTATCTGGAAAGTATTTTATCTGGAGGATTCTTGGAAAAGGCAGGCATTTTGGGGCATTTCTCTGATTTTTGGATCAAATAAATGACAATAGTCTTAAGATGAGGAAATCCAGACAGTGTGGGAAAGCAGAACTGACAAAAATAATAGAACAGCAGGAAAAGCATAAGCACTAAAGAATGCAGGACTTACTTACCTTAGTTCCTCCTACGCCGGGCGGCGCATCGGGCAGCTAGTGATCTCCATCGATGTCGGTCAGCAGCGACTGCTTCAGCTTCGTCCCAGGCAATGTCGACAGTTCTCAGATCATCCATGAATGTTCGACGCCATGTGGTCTTTGCTCGGCCTTGCTTTCGCTTGCCAGTGCGTGGACGCCATGTCATGGCAATCTTAGCTGGGCAATGAGGGGGTAGGTGTAAAATATGGCCCGCAAAGCGGAAGCGCCTTTCTGCAACAACATCGGCTAATGGACGGGTGCCTGCTCTTCGTAGGACCTCCTCATTTGTTATTCGGGCTGCTGGGCTCGACTCAGGAAGACCTCCAAAAGTTGACCGCGGCCCTGCAGAGGGAGGCGACGAAAGTTGGATTAAGAATCAGTGCCAAAAAAACCAAGGTACTCCGAGTTGGCTATGCATGTGCCCGCATTCCTGTCATGATCAACCAACAACGTGCTGAAGAGGTGGAGAATTTTACACATCTTGGCAGCATCATCTCGAATGACGAGGTCTCTGATCGGGATGTCGATGCCAGAGTAGGGAAGGCAGTTGGTGTCCTGCGACGTCTCCAACCTATTGGGAACTCGACCTCCCTGAATGTAAGGGTCAAGATCAGACTCTCTATCGTCTTCCCTACTGCACTTTACGCTAGTGAAACCTGGCGCTCAACAAGTGCAATTATTCAACACCTGAACGTGCTTCAACAACGTGGCCTGCGGCGAATCCTGAGAATTTCCTACCGGGACCCAATAACAAAGAATGCAGGAAGATGTGAAAACAAAGTTGTTTTTTTATAGCACTTATGCAAAGGCTTCAGTTAGTGCATAAAGATGACTCATTTACATGAAGAGATTGGAGTCTATTAGATAGATATGATTCAAGCCACTGCAGCACGGTACCTATAATAACTACAGCATGCTCTAATCTCTATAATAAAATATTATGGTCAACAGTATCGACCGCTGCGGTGTGGTCTAATAGGACAAGCACAGAGATGAGTCCACTGTCAGAGTCCATAAGAAGATCATTTGTAATCTTCACTTAAGCTGTTTATGTGCTAATTTGAGCTCTGAAACCAGACTGAAGCTCTTTGAATAAACAATTCCTCTACAGACAATTAGTTAGTTGTTTTAAAACTGCTCTTTCAAGAATTTTTGAGATAAAAGAAAGGTTAAAGACTGGCCTATAATTACTTACTTGGATCAAGTGATGGCTTTTTGAGTAATGGTTAAATTGGTTTAATTACTGCCAGCATGAAGGCCTGTGGTACATACCCCATAAAGACAACTCGCAATAAGCTAAACAGCAACTTGTTATAAGCTAACATCATGCCAGCTAATGTTAGGTTTGAGTGTTCTTAAAATCACTCTTTCCCTCTGATAACCAGTTTAATTCGTGTTTACTGAGTTTATGTGCCCAAGTCCAACAGTGCTAAATCGACTTTAAAGAAAGTTTCACTGATTCAGGCTAAAAGCAGGAAAAACAGCAACTGTTAGCTGTTAGCTGTTAGCAACTAAGGATATTCTCAGTATTGCTGTCACAGGACAGAAGCTAGTTTTACTGACTCACTGGCTTGTATCTGATTTTTTTCAAGTTTTTCAGTCTCCTCCAGAGTAAAGAGACATGGACATCCAGCATATTGATAGCTGAGGTAAACAACAGACTGACAACCTATACTGACCAGAGTTGCTTTTCCTTCCTCGACTACCATTGCCAGAATTATACACTTTAATTGGGAGGGTTAAGAAAACAGAATTCAGCCGACTGTAATCTGCAATCTACTGACATCTATGGTAACCTTTACCTTTAAACATTGCACACTTAATGATAAAAGTTACACAAGTAGCAATATTGTCAGCAAATCTTTTGGTTGCCATGTGTGCAGTAATAATATGAACGTGGCACCAATAAAGCAATCCTTACCTCAGCAAGCCAAAAGAGTCTGACAGTGATGCAACATGTATGTATATATGAGCGTGACAGGAAGGAAAAAGGAGAGATGATTTGGTTCTAATTATACCTTTTGTACCACAGTTTTTAGGTAAATGACAAATGGTTGAGATATCTCTCTCGCGCTCTCTCTGTATCTCTATAGAGATTTACTAGTTTGACAAACAAGTGTATATTTTTGGAGGGTGGAAACGCCTTGGAGGAGCTTCTTTAGCATCCGTGTAGCCTTTTGAAAGTCATGTTTGATTGTCAGGCACCTGATGTCATTGTAAATGACATTTAAAAGAATGCCACTGGTCTAGATGTCTCACCCATTTTAACTATGGATTTGCGTAATAACATCTGACAGATAAAAATAAGTTAGAAACATATTTTGAGAGTTTTAAGTGGAAGTTTCAATTCTCAGTAAGCAGTAGCTTGATCTACATAAAAATAACATGCGCAGATTGCTGATTTGAAGCAGTCTGCTTATTTCGCCAAGTTTTATGTCTCAGTATGCCAGAAAGTGTGGTCACAGCTCAATAGCACTTTGATCTTTAAAACCCAAATGCGATGAACTCAGGACCCAATGTTGACAAAGGATAAAATATCTTTTATAACTAAAACTGTGTTTTTGTTTAATGCTGGTGTGTCAATTTATAACATCTATCTAACTGATAAAAGGCCATATAACAAGAAGAAAATGAAGAAGAAAAAGAAGAGGCAGAAGAAGAAGAAGAAAAGAAGAAAAAATGACTTACTTTTACTTACTTTTCACTCACGGAGTAAGTAAAGTATGTGTCTTGGTGTGTGGTATGTCTACAATGAGGAGAATGTAAACTGTGGTGAAATGTGATCTTTGGCCTCTCATAGTTTTCCCAGGTTTGGAGATCAGAGCGATTAATGGCACGCACACACAGTTTTTCAAGTTTGTTAGTGATTATGAAAAAAATGGCTTCACTGCTTATATAATTTCGAATTAATGAGTCCTAGGACAACATCTTTTAGTTGTGTGAATCTCTATTTGTTTATTTGTGCTTTTCTGTTTGTTTGCTTGCTTTTTGTTTGTTTGTTTCTTGGTTGGCTGACAAGGTCAAACAATCTTGCCAGCATGGGTTTCATAAAATTTTCAAGGACAAAATTGCACTATCACCTCATCACACATCAACGAGCGTCAGTCAAGGTGCGTGAGAGACTCTACTCCACCTCTTTTTATGAATCATTTCTCAACCAAATGATCAGTAACATCAGATAAAGCAACACAAATCAGTTGTCTATATAAACATTCCTGATTGTGACGGGTGTATATGAGTGTTTGAAAACGAGCCAAGTCTGTGCATGATTCATGCAGGCAAGGCTCAAATTAGAGTCATATGAATTCATATGCTAAGCTGGAATCCAACAGGTGTAAATGGAAAAATCAAGTCTCATGTGATCTTGTTAGAGCCACTATTGCTGTGATAGATCAAGAGAATCAAGATGTGTACTGCTGAATATGAATTACAAAATAGTCTTAAAAGCACTACAAGAGTTCATTGTTATCTATCTAAAAACTAACATATATTTTAGGTTAAGGTTTAGGTTAGGTTTAGGGATGTGGATGGAGATGAAACAAAGATCTGGGCTGCATGACAAAAGCACAACATCTAATGCTGAAGTGTGAACTGCCTATTATGTTATATATCAGATGTATGTTTGATAAGAACTATGTGTTGTTTTTAATATGTTAATATGTAAAAATACATTATGATGATGTGATACGAAACATACCACAAGTCCTCTGCAGAAAGGTTAACACAAAGAATATACAGAATATTTCTTCCGCTAATTTCTTATAAGTCTGAAATTGCATTCTTTCTTATGGCCACCAGGGGGCAACTTCTCTGGTTCAAAGAAGGAATCTGGTTGCATTGCAATCTATGGGAAAATGGCCCTATGGCTTACGTGAACTATGATCTCTAGAAACACTTTCTCAATGAGTTAATTGCCCCAGTTATTAGTTTTAATTCTTATTTAGTTCGACAACTTGTTTATACAGTAAATTATGGTCCCTATTATGGTGAAAAAGGAGAAGGGCAAGGTGTCCTTTAGTGAGGCCTTACCTTGGACAGTGAGTACAATGCCATGTCCTGGCCTGCTAGACCAGCAGTCCCCAACCTTTTTTGCGCCACGGACCGGTTTATGCCCGACAATATTTTCATGGACCGGCCTTTAAGGTGTCGCGGATAAATACAACAAAATAAAACTAGTACCGGTACCAAAAAAAAGAAGGTTTATTCATAACACACGTGAAAAGATCCAGGAAAACCGAGTAAACGATAAAAACGATAACAAAATAACGCTGGAACCCGATAAAAACCCTGAAAACTATACATTTGACACCTGAGCCTCAACTCTCGCGGCCTGGTACCAAACGACTCACGGACCGGTACCGGTCCGAGGCCCGGGGGTTGGGGACCGCTGTGCTAGAGTGTTAGGTATAGCCGATGTAGCTCACCAGCTACAGGAACTTACCAACTACTACAGCAAATATACTTCATCAAGTTTTTAGCACCACCTATTTCACAAGGAAGAATATTTTTTTTGTTTATTTTTTGGGCTGCACCAGTTTATGATGTGATCAGGCCACCAGAAGACATTATGTAAATAATAAGTGCTGCGTAAACATTTGCGGTTCAAACTAACTGTCAGTGGTTAATTTCCAGTGAGGATCACATGCAATGACTCACCAGCTGTTGCTGCTAAACTGGGGAGTTCAAGTTCTGAGACACTCTGCATAAGACTGTGTACGTCTTTCCCAGGAAACTGGAAGTGGAACAGCTCGTGAAAGGATGTTTTCTTTGCTACACCCAGTGTTTGTTAGGTTTGAGGAGGGAAGGTGGGTTGTGATGAGGTCAAAGGAGAATTTGGGTGAATTGTCATTTCTATTTTGGTTTCACTAACAGACAGCAACTCCTGTCCTTTGAGGGTTTAGAGTCTGTTGCTTACCTTTGACCCAGACCTATGGGCCAAAAGAAGAGTGAGAGAACCCTGAGGCTTGGACAGAGAAATTAAACAGGCAGATGAAGACAAACAGCACATCTTTGTGATGTCGATGTTGTTCTTTATCTTAAATCTGTTAATATATTTACAAACAAGTAGTAAAATGTGCCTGTTCAACCTTTAAACAGGAAATCAGCGTTTTATAGTATTTATCATAACAAGACGTAAACATCATACCTCAAATTTGTAATAAATATTCAGTGATACTGCGCTCTTTACCTTATAATGATCTGGGAACTCCATCAAAAAGTGTGAAGCCCATAAACACAATGGAGGCCTAGAGTCAAAGAGGCACACACACGATGAAAGCATTTCCTGTCCATTGACCTCTTCTCATTCCCAGACTGCTGTGTTATGTAGGGAGATCAAAACAAACTTTGAAATCTGATCCTCATTTAGCATCAAAAAGCCACTACCAACAAAGAAACAAATGATGAAGTAAAAGGGTTCAAAAAATAGCTGGAGAAAGGGCCGTAGCACAATGCTATTGTAAGTAGTTAAAAAAAAAAAGAGGGAGAGACTGGCATTTTGTTTGCTTTGTGGTCAGACACACCTTTGTTTTTTCACAAACACTGTTTTGATCATTTGGCAAACACTGAAATAACGCAGTCAAATATTCCCAACAGTGCAAAAATTTACATCTGGAAAACAACCCAGAGATCGAGTTACAAAGAAGCTAAGAAGCAATACTTGGAATAGCCGAAATTCCATAAACCACAGATGTAAAGTTAGTGTGAAAAAATCTACTCTCCTTAAATCGTCCTTTGACATATTCAAAATGTAATTTAAAAAGTATTAAATTACATGTGAAGTATGTTTGGTGATTTATAGCCCATGTGATCCATGACTCTGATTACTTTCTCTATAGCTAAACTTTGTAGCTTATACTCCTGACAGGTCAAAAGATTCCGTCTTTAATGATTGCAAAGGCCAGTGTTTACTTCAGGGCCAAACGAGTCCAGCTCCACCTCTCTGTGGTTTGCTCTAGGGTGGGGGTGTGAATGGAGTGAGAGACGGAGCCTGACTTGGCTGGTGTCTCAATCACAGTTTAAAAATCAGCAAGCACTCCCTGAAAATATCAGATGATGATGTACATTCGGAAAAAAAACATAAACGCCGTTTAAGTCACCATGACGCACGAGGTAACAGCAGAAAAACATTTTTCAGTTGCTTCCATTTGCTAGCAAGCCATTCAGAAATTATCAGGAAGACCACTGTTTTGAGACATGCTGTATAAAGAAAAAAACAAGAGCAACGTGAGCAGCATGATAAAAGGAGCGAAATATCAAGTCCTGATTATGCGAAGTGGGTGTATACAGATTGTAATTGTTAAGGTAACATAAAAGAAGTAACAGGCAGATAATACTACCTTGAAGAATCACAAGATAAGCCCAGTTTCAGAGTGTAGGCCAAAAGCGGGCCTGTTATACATGTCACATATGTTACATGGTGATATGAACCTAGAAAAATGCACTTTTTGAAGTTTTCTTCAGTGCTTGTTTGTGTTTCTCTATATTGGTGATGTCAAACTAATATAAACTAGACTGGCGAAAATCCCCCTTTAAAGAAGTTTAACTGCACATGAGAGGAAAAAAGTGCAATTTATACAACAACAAGTCTCAGGTTTAATACTCGATAAAGAAGTGCTGTGGTAGTAATGAAGGAAATGTATATGTATGTGTCTTTGAGCTTAAATTGTTAGAAATAAATGTGTAAAATCAGAGGGAAATTTATGAAAATACAGTCCAAATTTATGCTCTCCTTTACATTTTCCAAAAACATTTAGTAAACAACATTGGTATCTTTGCTGGGCCGATTCTGACCCCTGCTCTAGACTTTAAATCATTTACTTTGGCTATTGAAACTATGACCTCGCTCATGATATTTACGTTCACGTTTGGTCATTAAAAATAATTCCCAGCAAAGACAAGATTTTGGCTCAGATTGTGACACATGCAGTGATAATATGCCGAACTAAAAAGTTTAGACCCACACTTATTTTAAGGGCCTTCATATTGTGACCTTAAAATTTTGCATGTCTTCATTAAATATACAGGGTGGGCCATTTATATGGATACACCGTAAACATTACCAATAAGTTTGATATGTCACATGGCCCTCTTCCTATTGAAAAAACAAAAGTTGTATCCAAGATGGCCGACTTCTAAATGGCCACCATGGTCACCACCCATCTTGAGGAGTTTGCCCCCTCACATATACTAATGTGCCACAAACAGGACTTTAATATCACCAACCATTCCCATTTTACTACGGTGTATCCATATAAATGGCCCACCCTGTACTTCAGTTTAATTTAGCATTTTCTCTCTTTCTTAAATGGTATTTGGCGCTTCTTTGAAAAGTTGTTGTTGTTTTGTTTTGAGGTTTTATGATTGGCAACAACAGAAAGGTTTGTTGTGGTAGCATCACAGCTACTGATTAGCAGAGGCAGTTTATGTCCCAGGGGTATCATAAAAAATGCCGGTCATAGGACAGCAATCTCTCTGGCATACACCACAGGATGTTCTCAGCTGCTATCACATACAGTAACAGGTTATATTGTCTGCCAGTTATTTCTGCTGTGTCACCATACGATCTTTGAAAGGGTTTATGGTGACAAGACACTGTGTCAGAGGATACCATATTAACATATGAATATAAATAAATGTTGTTTTTTAACTGAATTTTTTTGTACTTAAGAAAGACAACATTAGGGGTAGTTCTAAGCTCTATCTCCTTTATTACTCCTGTTATCGCTTTATTACTCCTGTTTTTAACACAGTTTTGTTTGTTTTCAAGGTGATATGTTCACAGTGACCCAGAATCATAAGGTGCATAAAATGTAATAAGTCTGACTCCTACTACTCCAACACTTTGCTTCATGCATCCCAACTTTTTCTTATTAATTTCCTAGTTCTCTCAACTGTAATTATTTAAGTAAATAAAGCAGAGAAAACTTTATTTTTTAAACAGCTGCATTAACTAGAAGAGGAGGACCATAAAGATGAACATTTGTTTCAATGTTTTTATGTCATTAAGGAGTTTTCTTTGTGTAGGCCTTTAAAGACATTTTGTGTGCACTTACTTTTTGGAAAAACTGCCCAACTGGTTCATTTTTACAGCCCCATTAGATTCATCTGTAATAACTGAGTCATGTTTGAAGGTCTTAGATCTGAGAGAGACACATCAAACCACTTTATAAACAAACTTTAAAAAGAAACCGAAAAAAGCATCATCAATGTCATATTTAATAAATGCAAAAAAATGCTTATTTGGTATCCAGATTTGTCAGATGTTCATGATACAGTCAAAATTATTTGTAAAATTGCCCCAAATTCAAAAAAAATCCAAAAGTTTTGTGCGATTTTTTCTCAGGAGGTAGAGCAGGTCATATACTAACCAGAAGGCTGGTGGTTTAATCCCCGGCATGCACTATGCCAAAGCATCCTTGGGTAAGATACTGAACCCCAGGTTGCTCCTGATGCATTCACCTAAATGTGAATGTTACAGAAGGTAGAAAGCATAGAAGACGCAGAAAAAAGTCTCGATGCATGCTCAATCATCCTGGTAAGTAAATCTCAAAAGGTTGATTCTGTTCATCTGGCTAGTCCAGCTCCTCGTAGTCTTAATATAAATATATAGATCTGCTTGTATGAAAAAAATCAATGGAATCAGTTTTCCCAGTGTGTATGAGACGCAGCATTTAATCACCATATGGTTGTCATTTGTAGAGCGATTATTAAAGAGTAAAATCTAGGATTATTGTTTTTTTCAATAAAAGGTGTGTATCCTTGGTTATATAATCACTGAGTATCAACTTCATATAGGCATATCTGTTTTAAAGGTTATATTATGTCTACTGCCCAGGGACAAAACAAAACATGCAAAACATTATTGCAAAACAGATGGATATGATAGCCAAGACTATGCAATGAGACCAAAGTTATAATAAACTGGAATTTTCCTTAAAAATAAAGAAACATGCAGTGCCACAATCACTAAATGTTTGATCGGTAATGCATGTTTATTTGGGAGAGTTAGAGTATGAGTATTTGGAAGGGAGAGTATTAATGAGTACTATACAAAGCATAGTATCAGGGTGGATGTTTTTTCTTTCCCGCACAGTAATGTGATGATTGTAATTGTACAACATCAGTGTCTGTGTAATAACGGCTCTTTGGAAACTTAAATCACTGCTATGTCTGAACAACAAATGATGTTTTATCACTGTTTTTAAAGACATACAAAGTTAAACATGAGCTACCAAGAGACAATGCTAAGTTGAACTTAAAAGACATTAGGTTAACTATAGTTATGAAAAACATCTTATTAACATTTTGGCAAAGGCTGACTGTAATAAACACACCCTTTTAGCATGCAAGGCTATATTTGGCGTGCCATGGTTACTAGTTTTATATTTATAGACTATAAAAAAGTAAAATTATTGTCCAATAAAATCCCTCAGGTGCAGATTTCAGCGGTAGAAGTTTGAAGTTTGCATGCCAGTCAGGAAAAATAAACCTGTCTTACACTTGAGCACTGACATGTGTGGTGACAGAGAAACACTTCAACAACAAAAGCAGCATTGCTTGAATGAGGGCTGTCAGTTGGGGTGAGGCCCAAATCTAAGCAATCGGATGAGAAGCAGTGAGGAACACATATACAAACAGCCCTAAAATTCCTCAGTGTTATTCTTCTAGGGATTTTAAAGCTTACTTAATAAGCTTACTGATGACTAAGACACA
Organism: Mchenga conophoros; assembly: GCF_057382185.1. Taxonomy (NCBI): domain Eukaryota; kingdom Metazoa; phylum Chordata; class Actinopteri; order Cichliformes; family Cichlidae; genus Mchenga; species Mchenga conophoros. The sequence continues at coordinate 18,105,381 of NC_140543.1, forward strand.
CAGTAATGACACAAGCAGTGCCTATAGTAAACAGTAATGACTAATGTCTCTATGGAAGGGAATTCTAAGCTTTGGGTTTGGTGTTGACATGGATGACTGCTGTCTGGCACGCGATGTGGGATTAAGGACATAAACAAGTGTTGTCTGACTCTGCCCAGGACTCATAGGCCCAACTCTCTGGCAGGAATGATCTGCCAGGTCCACACAGAGATTGGTTCTGTGTACAGTTCACCTGACACCCCCACTAGTCCAAATGCTTTACTTTTATGGCCTTATCTTCATAGTTTCAGTTCACTGACCCTCCACTTCTCAACTGCCTTTAGCTCAAAAATCTCACTGTTTATCTGTTTAGTGACTCACTTGTTAACATAGTAAATCTTTTAACAGCAAGAGAGACAGATAGCATCTACAGATACTTATAGAGCACAGCTTACGTGCATGAATATTGGATTTACACACTCCAGGTAATGCAATAGTCATAGTATACAATATTATAATACATCAGTGTTTTAGTCAAATAATCAAATAATATATTGATAATATATTAATGATAATTAGCATAATTAAATAGCATGACAGTGTGGTGGTCAGCACCATCATCTAACAGTTTTCCTCTTGTGTTCACGTGGGCTTTCTTCAGATGCCCCAGCTGCTTCCCACAGTCCAATGACAGGCACATAAAGTAAACTGGTGACTCTAAATTGGCCATAGATGTGAATATGAGTGTGAATAGTTGTTTGTTTCTCTGGGTATAATATAAAATATATATATACAATACATGTCTCCTATTTGTTGTTACCCAAAACCCAGAAGGGATCGCATATTTTCTATTTTAACCTCCTAGGACCTGGCGTCCACATATGTGGACATCACATTTTGGGTTATTTGGACCAAAATACTCAATTTTGCTCTACAAGGGCCTGATATCCACTTACGAGGACATTATACTGCAACTGTTCTACTGAAATTTTAAACGAATGTCCTCATATGTGGATGTCATTTCTCTTAGAAACAAAAATTAGGTAAAAAAAAATAAAATAAAATCTGATCTGGTAATTCTTTATTTTTACATTCATCGGGTCCCAATCAGCCCAAATATCAAAGAGAAATTAAAAATGCATGCCGTGGAAGAGTACGGGTCTTAGGAGGTTAATGATACCTGATATATAGTCATTCTTTCCGCTACTTCTTCCTTCCCTTCACATTGTATCATAATGTCGGGTAATGCTATCTTATCAAGCTGTTGAACTAAAATGGGCAGTGCCTTGGTTGAACATTAAGCACATTCACTTTATACTGGAAAGTAATTAGGGCGTTATTGCACTCTATGGTACAGCAGTTGGGAAACAATATTTCTTTTGTTGCCATGTGTGGGATTTTAACAAGACATGTCCTGGTTAAACTTTGGCTGTTATGTAAAGTGTTTCATTTATTCCCTTACATACAAGCGGTGACCCTACATAAGCAAAGAGCATTCATGTATTCAAACAGAGCCTTCACTGTTTTTTCCTTATTGCTGAATCCTAATCCTTTTTAGCTGCAGATTGAGGATAGTTTAATTTTCAGCTGCATTACCTCCACCAGTTTTGCATATTACACTGTGAACTTCTGTGTCATTTTATGCTTCCTGTTATCTTCTTTCTTATTCTTATGAAAGTAGCAAATGTTTTGCTCGGATGCATGTGATCGTTCTGTTTTTAAACACGATAGTGCAAATATTTTTCAATTCAGAGTGTGGTCATGTTAACAGTCAATTTAAACTTGGCTTACATCCATGAGGACTTAGAGGTCAACCTGATGATTTATTGGTCACAAACTGACCCAAAAGAAAAAAAACAAACTAAACTTGTAACTTAGAAACTCTGATTCTTACATGTGGTGTGTATTCTGAACATACAGGAAGGGCCAGGTTTAAAGATTTAAAATATTGTGTCACAGTTGACCTTTGACCTCTCCTTCAAGGTCAATAGATTAATCTGAAGGTCAGTTTTTTGGGGGCAACACTTTGTCCGCTTCATATTTATTACTAAACAAATGTACTAAACAGTGAATGAATGCTACACATGCACCGTATCCACATAAAAAAATATATATCTATATATATTTTTCTCAAAAGTATGTCAAATATGTAAAAATGGGTTTTAACAAAGTAGATAACAAAAGCCTGCACTTTGCACTTAATTTTACTGTACAAACTTTTTAAAGTTAAATGAAAAAGAACAAAGAAAACAAGATGAATATGTAGAAAATGCAATGCTATTCCCTTAAAAGCAAATACTGCCCGGAGAGTGTGCTGCCTTGGTGGAGGTTTGTGGTTTTGAAGCACTTCTTGTTTTATTAAGCAAATGCAATAAGCTACAGCTAGTATCATGTTTCATACCCTTTTCAATTAGCTGTTGTCAATGTATATGTTAAGCAGACAGAAATAATAGTAACGATATTTAGGTTTTATGTTGTGGGCACCTGCTAAAATAGGCTCTGAATACATCAGGCTAATCTCATTTTATTAGACCATTAGTAATGTTTTGTGTTAAATACAACTTTTTATTGCAACCTGTTACATGATCAGGACTTATTCATTGACAGACAGAAGTCCCAAGATATAATATAGAAACAACTCTTTGTGTGTCTGCGATTGTTTGTGTGGATCTGTGTGTGTGTGCGTGTGTGTGTGTGTGGGTGTGTGTCTGTGTGTGTGCGTTAGTGTGTTTGTGTGCAGCCTCTTGCTAACTGTTTTTGCAGCTGATGACAGCAGAGAGGCCTTTCCACACATCTTGACAGCTGTGTTGTGCTCAGTCACGCTATAGAGGCACTGCAGTGGGCTGCACTTCTGACTACAGAGCCCTCTAGAGTTGGACATATAAATTAAGAGTCCCAGAATCTTGAACTAAATCCTGCAGATAGAATATTTAATAAAACCACAATAAGGTAAGGTGTAAACCTCACCTCTAACTTTGTTCTTTTGTTTCATTTATAAATGAAACACTGACAAGAAGCAAAACAGGACTGTTGGGATAATTAATGCATGGCTTAGATTGATATTTTAACAGGGAGGAGAGAACATTTTTGTCATTGTTATCAAGTTAAAACACTTGTTGAATTAATGATCCACCTACTGCATTTGATAACCCTATTAAAAGATACTTCCTAGTTAAACCCAAGGCCACTCCTTTTGTTCTTACTATATTATAAATACAATAGTATAGTTCTTATAGTACTATGAGAACTTTACATTAACAATGATTAATAATAAATGATTAATCAGGCTGCTTTAATCAAGACTGAAAAAGCAACAACAGAAGATAAAAACAGGGAGCTGTAGGCTGCAAACCTGGTTAAAAACTATGAAACAGTCAGTTCAATATATGACCAACAAGCACGTTTTGATGCTGTTTCACTTTTTTTCTTGGTCCTCTAAGGTCAAAGCTTCATGTAGAATGTCTCAGCAGAAATCACAAAAAAGTCTGAATCCCTGACGTTAATTTGGACTTTAAGAGTATAAATATTAAGGTAAGAAATGCTTTGAATGTTGTCAGAATATCAGAAAGATACAGCAGAAAAGTAAGACCAATGGTCAACAACCAAACAAACAAAACAAAAAAGAAAACGAACAGTAAATTGAGTCATAAGTCACGTGAGTTCATGATATTATTTACCATTGTGGGAGTTTTTGTTATAAAAGGGTGTGAGTTATTTAAACATTTATAGTACAATTGATATGGACAATGGCAATTTAGTGACTAGTTAGTGCAGTATGAAGGTGAGGCTCAGAGATGCGTCATGGAGGATTTTATGTACATGTGGTTAAATATTTTTGAATTGATGTTGCATAATGACTTTGACTTGACATTGGGTGACAATAGCAGCTCCTATTATTTGATCTACCACTGTAGTCAGTTTGATATGAAAGGCTGTTTGCACATTAGTTGTTCTGTTGTGGTCAGTATTCATCAGTCAGTTTATTTGTAGCTTGTTTAATTTGTTGTGAACAGAGTGAAATCAGTTAGTCAACCAATAAATCAATCAATCTCTGCTTCCAACCTCAGTACCTGAGGTTACATTTTTTCCAGTGCTAGTATCCCTAGAAACTGTCCATAGATCATACTCTATGGATGACTGTGTTACATTTCTATATTTACAAAGACGGGGTTCCTTCTAAATTCTGGTTTAGTTTAGTTTTTTGTTTTTTATCTTATCGTACATTATGTAAAGTTAACATGTGCACTAGTACAGCAACTAAACCCAAAAATGGATTGTCACTGTGGAAATGTGTTCTTACTCAATAAGATGAACACTTCATATAAAACTTGTAGTGTCATGTTGAACGCAATATGTGTTATAAAACTTATGTGCTCTAAAGACAGAGTTTCTTCCATTGCTTGCTTAAAAAGGGATTTGTTGAGCTAGCACAGGGGGATTTTTAAATTGACAATAACCAGGAGGCATTTGGAAAAACGAGAAATAGTGCACAAGAACTTTCACAGTAAATTCTGGAGTTTAGTCGATGTAAGTGTAAGGTTAGGGGGAGATTGTGACCCCAGTAGGGTACAGATAAGCTTTGTTTGTGCCACAGCAAGGCAGGCAGGGACACAGTGGGAAGATCAAAGGTCCAGTGTTGTGTCCAAACTGAAGTGGCATACTGACTCTGTCACACCCACACATACACTTGCACTCCCACCACTATGGAAAATTCATATGCTCTTTCGGCTCCATTTGTTTGTATGGGCAGGACAAACATCCCATATTTTGTGGTGTAGTGAACGTCATTTATTGTGTACATCTAATTAACGTCTGATATTCCATTGCCTGCTGTACAGAGAAATGGGAAAAAAAACAAAAACGTATGTCCATCCTTTTCAAGTAATTCTCTGAATGACATTCAGGGAATGAGGCAAAGAATATGTATGCCTATTTTTTGTGATTTAAAACCAAAATTATGCAGTATGTTAAATTCCATGTTTAAATAGTTTAAAATGATGTGTTAAAACATGCCCCCTGCTGGGCACAATGACAGCCTTGGAAACTGCATACAGTTGGTTTGTCTAGTTTAAGATCAAAAGTGTCCCTTGTTGTAGCTACCTTTACACTGCCTTATCTCACAAAGAGCCAAGAACAGCAGAAAGCAGTTTTTCAAAATTTACTGTAACTCAAATAATAGCTGATCTTGAAACAATCAAGTCAGACTGCATCAAAATGTTGCCATTGTACACATTATATATTAAAACAATAATAAAATGTAAACGAAAGAGCAATTTTTTACCCTTTTTGAAAATGTGTAACCATATACCTACGAAACAAAAAAGGAAAAATGTTATTTTGTCAAGTTTGTTATACTTCTGACTTGGAAAATTGTGAAATTTGGAAAAGTCTAACCACATAGCAGTTATTAGAATTATACAGTATAAACAGTCCACCTTAAGTTATGAACAGCCCAGAAGTAAAACAAGTTGCACAGTTCACCTGTTATTACAGTAAATGTCTCGTTTACTTTACTGAATTAAAAGAATAAACTGCCTTAATGCATTAACCAAAAATAAATATACATAACACTTCTATTCCAAATCTTACAAGTTAAAAATATATTAAAACTGCTATTGTTACCAGTAAGCAATCAAACCTGTATTTAGTCATGTAGGGTGAAAAAACAAACAAATTCTAAGTACAAAGGAAAAACTGTTAGTGTGTTTCATGGCAGACGTGTCAGTAAAGTATTTCTGCTTCTCTGGACTCTAAGTTGGCTGCATGATAATAATTTTTTTTTCTCTTTTTAAGTGTAACTGAACCATTGTAGGTAACTTTGTGTGCATTAAATTGAATCAAGTAGAAACATTTTAATGAGAATCAATGCTGGCACTCACAGCTACTATGACCTAGATGACTAAGAACCTGCAAAGACACTGAATAAGAGGAAACATGTTTATTTATATTTATAGTGGGAAAAGTTTTTTTTTTTTTCAAATCTGAAAAAAAAAACCATTAACACTAAACAGCAATAAAACTTTTTTCATGTCAGTTGCTTTATAATATTTCTACTTTCAGTTATTAAGCTTTTTGCTTTTTTCTTCTACCGGGCAACCTAATAATAATTAATAGATAAATGTATAAATGGTATTAACAGTAAAACATGCATTACAGACTCACATTTAATAATTTCTATTTTTAAAATAGTTCTAAAGTTCTCAGCAGTAGTGGTTACATTTTACACTGGAAAAACAAGCTTTATTTTTGCATATATGGCCAAAACACACTTAATGTTTTTAATGTTTCTAAAGTGTTGCACTTACAGTGCACAAGGAGTGCACATTATGTCCAAAAAACCCATTAAAACTACTGTATACTGCTGTAAACTAGAGCACAAGAGCTCCGTTCATATTACACTGACAAACCAGCTTAACAGTAATCTTTATCATCACACAGCAAATGAATATTGTCTAACTAAATACATTGCAATGTTGTTGCTGCTGATGTTCAGCAGGCCGTTTAATCCAACACCAGGGTGTTTCCCTGCTTTACCAATCTGCAGCATGTTGTTCTGACCGGGGTTGTTAAAACCACCACAATGCTGCTAAAAATACATTCCCCAAAGGGCTTTCAGAGGTCTAAATGTTAAAGCGGGCCAAAAAGCTGTAAGTATCATTTAATAAAAAATCAGTAACAGTGCAAAGATTTTAGCCTGTGCTTTTCATTTTTACACCTTGAAGAACATAACTGCAACAGTGCAGTTCTTCCTCAACAAAACAGCACTATTATAAGACATAACATAGAGAGTGATAATAGACTGTCTATTTAAGGAAATTATTATTTTCCATCTTTGCCTTATAGTTTACTTTATACAGTTCACTTCTAGTTTATCTTTGTTTTTTTTACATCTATCTATGGTGAGGCTAAAATACCTCAACAACTATTAATTTATACACTTACAATTATTTGAGAATAAATTGAAATGGCAATAGTTATTCCCTTGATTTTCCTCCTTTCGGCACAAGCAGGCCAAAAATTTTGGTTTTACAACTAAACATCTCAAAAGATTTTTGCTTATGGTTCCCAGAAAAAAAGAACTCCTTTCCTTTAGCATTCACTTTAGCACCTTTGGTTTTTAGCTAGTTACCCACAAAACGGACATTTCAATTAAACTTAACTGTTCTTCGTTTTTACTACTAATCATTAAATAATCATATACTTGTATATTAGATGCTGAATATGGTACAGTTATATAAACATCACCCTCCAAAGAGCTAAACATTAGAATGTGTTCTCACTGTGAGAAAATAACTTCTTGGTGTTTGTGCTTACAATTTTATGTTTGGAGTCCTAAAATTGAGTAGAAAGGCACAATATAAGCACCAGTCCATTTTTCATTTAGCATTTGGCTCAGTGCATGGAAGTATAGCCGCACAGAACACGAGTACTTCAGTTGTTTAATCTCCTAAGACCCGAACTCTTCCACGACATGCATTTTTAATTTCTCTTTGATATTTGGGCATATTGGGGCCCGATGAATGTAAAAACAAAGAATTACCAGATTTTTTTTTAACCTTATTTTTGTTTTTAAGAAAAATAAGAGCCATATATGAGGATATTCATTTAAAATTTTGATAGAACAGTAGCAGTATAATGTCCTCGTAAGTGGATATCAGGCCGATGTAGAGCAAAATTGAGTATTTTGGTCTAAATAACCCAAAATGTGATGTCCACATATGTGGACGACAGGTCCTAGGAGGTTAAGTGTTTTGTTCTGCCTCATTAGAAAATACAAGAGAAATCAGTCAAATCCACGGCACGCTGTTTCGGAGAATTGCCTGCTGCATTTCACTGACACAAAAAGAAGAAACGCTGTCTCGGAATAATTTTCTGAAATCTCTTACTCTCACAAGGCACTGGTAAAATTTCTGCTTGAGCGATGGCTCATAGTTTTACAGACATTTTCAAAATGACTAGCCGGTGTCTCCATGTGTTTACATTGTGGTTCTGCAGCTCAGTCAAGGCAAGAGAGGATCTGCTGAGCACCGTGTTTATACTGCCTGTTTCCTGTGTGGCTGTTTGGGAGCCTGTGAGGGAAGAGACACTGCAGTCACAGACCAATCAAACATAAACACCGAACAATGGATGATGGACGCTGAAGGATTTGCTCCAACGACTGACTTTTCGGGTGTCTCTGTTGATGCCATCCAAGCAAGACTCAGTATTTTTAACTCCTTTGCATGGATACAGAAAAAATTTAAACCTCGGCACAATTTTCTCAGACTCCCTAATTGAGCTCTGCCCATTCCGACTGAATTATAGCCATTAAGAAACAATGTGATGTGCTTTACAACCATATCTGGAGTGAAAGTGACTTTCATGACACAGCTCTTTGACTCTCTGGGGTAATTACACTAAGATGTGCTTATGTTAGCTAATAGGCCCCATGATGTTTGCTGACCGATAATTTGAGTTATCAAGAAAATCTCCACACTACCAAAGGACTATCCCTCCTTAGAAAAGGCCTGAATTTCTTATCACAATAAGGACCCTGCATCTGCCTTTCACAACTGGACCACATCTCCTGGGTGGTCTTTGGGTTCAGCTGCGTAATAACTGTGCCTTGCTCTTCCAAGAAGCTGTAGAAAACAGTGAGAATGCTTCATTTAAGCCAGATAGGAATCACCTCATAACCATGATGGGATTGATAAAACAAGCCGGGCGCAAAGCTTGGCTGTTCAATATGAAGTACATTAAATGTTTGCAAGGTGAAGACATGCGAACCAAGTAATCTTCCCTATTATCAAAATTAAGGCAATTTTACAGGCATGAGTGTCAAATCCCATCCCATATCAGAATTTTGTGGATGCTTAAGTGAGTCCCACCCTTAAGTAATAATGGGAAAAGGACTACAACAGACTGTGAGGAGGATGTGAAAAAAAACAGGCTCAAGTGGAGGGTTGAATTTTGTGTTTCCAGAGGCGTCCATTCTGCCACTGCCCCATGTCTCTGACCTGGACCTGGACCTGGATCCATCTCGGGAGTGGAGGCTAGAAAAAGGAGGTGTGGTCTCCTCTTGTCTACCCCATTTCCTGCCTTCAACACAAGCACTAATTGGAAATTTGGGTGGCCTTGTTTATTTACATGGGTGAAATGCGGCGAGGTTGTATTTATATTTTCATGGCGCGTTCTCAGTGGTGCTGCATTACAAAGCATTCCCCTGAGATCTCTGTGGGAGAGGTGCATAGAGCTGTAGAGTAGCCCAGTGGTTGACTATGCTATGTGCATGTGTGTGTGTAGAGGTTTTACAAGGAAATTCCATCTCGTGATCAATAAAATCGGACTTATTTGTTTTGTCCTCTAAAAATAACACTCATGAGAAGAAGAACATGACAGCATTGATTTGTTTTTATTAAAAATAAAGCAGCATCCTATACTTCTCTGAATGTTAAAAACAGGGAATAAATAGAGGGTAAAAACCAGTTTGAATGACTTTTCTTGTAAACACCGCATGCAAAATCAAGTCTCATGCCAGGAAACTGATGTCCTACTTCGACAGGCTGAGCATAAATGCATGTGGGCATCACTTATCAGTGTGTGTATTGTTCTAAAAAATGCATGCATGTATACTACAGACCTGCTAACTTAAAGGTTTCTTAGGCCCCATAAGTGTACACACAGAAAAAAAGTGGTGGCAGTGTGTGTTTATCTTTCAGACCAGGACTACGAAGTGGTGGACGGCCCAGCTTTCTAGTCAAGCCATGGCTAAAGAGAGGCTGGTCCTGACTCTGGATAGTGTAAACATATGAGTGCACACACACAAATGCACACAGATAGAAAATCTACAGGGCTCTCCCGTCCTGCTCCCTGCCTGTCAGCTGGAGACCACACACCCAGACCACACAGAGTCTGAGAACAGCCTGGCTCACTCTCATGCAGTAAGGCCTACTGTCACTCTGACCACCTCTGTCTCTCTGTCAGCAGTAGACCTGTTTGTCACTTGACACATAAAACAAAGAGTCTCTGCTCAGAGAGCAGGAACATATAAGTGCCTGAACATCAGTAGTTTGTTTTACAAGTTGGCATCAAATCCAGACAGCAGGATTTATTAATTAATCTAAATAAAGGGAGGAATTAGACACTTTTAAAAATGTGTACAGGAAATTAGTAATCCTGGATACAAATGCTTGCGCATTATAACAGAGTCTCAGGTCCTATAGCTCTATGCAGACAGCAATTAGACAACCAATGATATATCACTCCCTGCTGGTCATGTATTTTACTACACCGTCTTCAGTGCCCAATCATTTTGGAAGCCCCTGCTTTGTTTCAATTTGAAAACCTTCAGCTTTTCTGTTTATTCTGTGCCTCCGGAGATTACGTTGAAACTGCAGCATTTCTTACTTTGTCTAATGACATTTTAGTATGACATCCTTTGTATCCAAAGCCTTTGTAAGTTGCCAGCCAAACTAAATAGACAGAACAGTCTTTGCATCACCGCCAGATACACCACATTGTTCTGCTTATCCACACTTATCTGTCTGAAGTCATCAGATGATTGTTTTCCATTACTTTGCTGCTCCTTATCCGACAACTGTTATTGCTTTCCTGCCATCATAATATATTGGGTCAAGTGCGTTGTCTGAAGCAACTCACATAAACACAGGCATCTGAAAACAATTCAAACTGATTAATTGCACTGATAGAGATTTTATTGAGTGCCAATTCCCATGCCCTCTGTAGCTCAGATGCAAAAATTATTTTAACTATAATATGGTATAATAATTATAACACAAAGAAAAATAAATGGCATGGTAATAGTAACCAATAGCTATATAATCCTCCCCTAACACAGCTTTTCTGTCTTGTATTGTTCTGTGATAAAAGTGAGCAAATAATCATCTGTCAACAATTTATCAAAGTATTTGCTACCAACACCAACTGGTTGTCGGCTCGCAAGGGCTGTTTAACCCTTACACGCTTTTCATATCTCATGCCTTCACAGTATCACCCCAAGAATTCGCTCATAATAAGTGTATACACAAAATTTTTAACTACAGATTTATTTAGAATGTGGGTAATAGTTTATCTGTCATTAATAAATGGATGATTCATCTTAGTTAGGTTTCAGAGTTAGTTTCAGAGACCAGTGACGGGGGTTTTTGGGTCATTTATAGTATTTGTTTTTGGAGAAAAACATCTGCCCTGTTTAACCTGATATAAATATATAACAGACACAATGATTTAAATAGATTTGACTGAACATTCTGGGTCTGGAACTGGGGTTAATTATACAACCAATGTCTAATCACTAGCCACCAGGTTAAACACTGTTATATCATAAAAAAAATAATATATTATTAATTACTATAATTATCAATATTAATTCAAAAGTAATTAACAGACCACAAAACTTGCTTATTCCAAACTCTCTGTACTTTTAAAGCTGTAGCGGTGGGACTGTGTGGGATTTGTGGGACTGTGTGGGGCTTGTACATGTGTTTCCCACACTCACTGAAATGGCAGTTCAGGCACATTTGCAGTCTTACAACCACTCTTCTGATTTGATCTGGATCTGATTCTGAATTTGAGCTGAATCTTAGGTTACTTAGCTTACTTACCTAGCATGGCTGCTTGTGCTTGCAGGCCCAAATGTAACATGGTTGCATTTATATAACACTTTTCTAGATCTTCTGTCCACTCAAAGTGTTTTTAACTAAAAGTCAAACTTCAGCTGTACATTTCAAGCACTTTATCTACCACATATCAATAGGTGGTGTACAATCCCCACTGTGATTAACCTACCTGTTGCACAGAGCCAGAAAAACTGAAACACATGCAGGCCCAGGGAGAATATTCTTACCATACATGGGGGGCCCCTGAGATTTGAAGCGGTGACTTTCTTGCTGTGAGGTAACAACACTAACCACTGAACCAACATATTTCAACACTGTCTGTGTCAAGGCACCACATCTATAGACACCCTCTGATTTTGGAATATTCTCTTTTCCTTACGTTCCCCATATATGATGATTGTTATTATTTCACTGTTTTGAGATTCCCCCACAATCCTTCAGCTAAACGGTGTCAATATCTGTCACCACTGTTCCATAAAAAAATACAATTTTACATTTAATCATTTTCCTTGATTTGACCGACATGTAGCTAATCTAAAATCAGTCTGAATATATAAAGGTAGAATTTGACCTAGAACAGTTTTGACAGTATCAAAAAATTATACATATTTACAAAAGTAAATACATATTTTAAAATATATATTTTTGAAAATAAATCTCAGAATTTCAGACTAAGGAAAAATTTGTTTTAGCCAAAACACACACACACACACACACACACACACACACACACACACACACACACACACAAAAGCCCGTTCAGCTATCTTAGTGAGGACCTTCATTGACATTATGGTTTCCCTAGCCCCTTACCCTAACCATAACCATTTAAAAATGAATGCCTAACCCTTACCCTAAACCTAACCATAACCTAATTGTAACCCTAACACTAAAACCACATTTTGAGCCTCAAAATAGCCTTCAAACTTGTGAGGACCGGTGAGTGTGTCCTCACAAGTGACTGTTGGTTCTCACAAGTATAGTAGAATGCAGATTTTTCGGTCCTCACAAAGATAGCTAGACAGGAACACACACACACACACACACAGAGAGATAGATAGATAGATAGATAGATAGATAGATAGATAGATAGATAGATAGATAGATAGATAGATAGATAGATAGATAGATAGATAGATAGATAGATAGATAGATAGAGCGTGTGTGTGTTTGAATGTGTGTTCTGACTACAGCCACTCCTGGTGAGTAGCCTCATGTCTGCAGTTTGACAGGTGTTTAAAAGTTACATAGTAATGGAGTGAGATCAAATTGTATTCTTACAGTTTATTTGCTGATGTTATCTTTTGACTTTTCTGACACTAGTTCTTCAGAATAAACCAATAGCTTTTTTTTTTTAACTGAACCTACACCAACCAGCAGATGTCAGCAAAACATTGTTAACTTTTAATGGGAGCAGACCTATTTATTTGCCTTGACTAAATCATGTCTTTTTTCACATAAATTAATAAATAAACCCCAGCCGTTGTGACACAGCCAAATTTCTGTCACTCTGAATAACAGAATCAAAGGATGTCAGATACACACATGTATCATGGATAAATTCACAACAGTGTTACAATGATTGCTGTGATGTATTTTGCAATGTCATTTTTGAGGTTAAAAATATCAAGTATTAGTTTGTGTATATCGTGCTCATATTGCATTATTACCACAGTCAGATTCATCAAGTCACTGAGTCAAGACGGAACAAACAGAATCACTCTCTTTTGGAGAAAGTGTTGCAGCTGATGTGTTGCATGTGGTTTCATTTTCCTCTATAAAGTCTTTTAAACAATGTCGTGTGCATTAGCTGACTAAACTGTCAGCTCCAGAGCTTCAAGCTGCGAGTTTAGACAATGTCACTTGGAGTAACGGCTCATAAAGGCGGAAAAACTGAAGCCTGACTACAAATTATGTGGCTTCCTGCAAAGGGGGAAACACCATGGCAAATGTGTGAATGTGTTTTTCTTTTCTTTTTTGTTTTTCTAACCAAATGTGACTTTTATTCATCCACCCTTTTTCTGCAAATGTGGGGAGCTCAAACATAAACCAAGCACAGTACACATGAGTAGTTAAAAAGTTTATTCCAAAATAAATTTGTTCTCATGGCAGTTTTATATTAAAATAATCTCCATGTTAATATCTGATTCTTATCCTTTTTTTTTTTTAATAAAAAACGTTTACAATAACAATTAAAGAAAATCGTGTGGTTTTAGCTGTAGTTTGCTTTTACTGTAACTGTAACCTGTGACGCGAAAAGGGTGTGTGTTTGTGTTTGAGTCACTGATGCTGTAGGTGGGGGAGTCACATGTTTTGTCCTGAGTCCATAAATGTCACTTCCAGATAACAGTAATTCTGCAACTGTGTGACACACACGTACACACCTACACACATGGACACATGTGCTTTGTCACACACACAACGGCACGTTGTACATTAAGCTGTCTGATTCTGATTATGTGACATTTCTGACTGTGAAGTAATGTGAAACACAATTTCATGCAGTGGACAATCGGGCAGTTTCAGGAGAGCGATCTTTAAGAGGGAAAATTATTTAAGATTCATGAAAAAAAACAAAAACATTTTGGTCAGACATTTGAAGCCATTGTGAAAGTAATGTGGTTTAAGTGTGAAGGAACTAAATGCAGAGATTGAAACTCTGGATCACAGAAGAAAAACATAACAAAACCTTTATCCCTCGTCCTTCAGCATTAACCTCTAGGGCTTCAGCAGCGTGAGGAATTCCACTCGACTCATTTTGGCATTATTCATCTTATACTGCCTAGCGATTCACAAAGTGCCATCTCGTGTCATGAATATCGTTCGTTGGCTACCTTGTGTGTCAGAATCTACCCTCAGGCATGGGAAACAGAGAACTCCTCCCTGTGTAAACCGGCACTTGGACCACAAAGGTAGTTTTCCTTCCTACTTATTAGGCCACTAGTTTCAGGTCAAGAGGAACAGGTATAGTTTCCCTACAACTTACGGGATGAGTGTGATTTTCCAGTCAGCTTCCGTCAGTTCACTTAGTTCAGTGCTAATCATGACCAGCAGTAGAACAGCTCATGGACAACAGCATGGTTTGTAAGCCCTGTAATGCAGAATGCTGTATCTCTCTACGTTTCAATAGGGGAAATGGGTCAAAATTATGTTTTGAATGCTTGACAAAGAAGACAGCGTCCATGGTTACAAAAAGGCTGTTTTGAAACTTTTTTAAAAAATTTCTGTAGAAACTCTAATATCAGTAATGAGCTTTTGACCCCTTAGATTATCTTGCAACATCTTGCAGGAGGGCTGCGTGAGAACCAGATTGAAATTGAGAACCAGTGTTCAAGGCTTTTTGTGCATCTGTATTATAATTTTCTCTCACTTTCTTCCAGCTCTATCAATAAAACTAAGAATTTGGGAAATACATTGGACTACACTATCTTATGATTCACTTCCCTATCTAGCAACTGTTATTTACCATATCATGTATTGTAGTCGAGTGTAGAAATACATTGTGCTAAGAAGTAGAGCTGGCTATTGTCTTCAGTGCCACTTAACTGCATAAGACCAAGAATCACATTTTCAGCTGTTACCTGTAAATAACTAACTAAATAACTATTCATTCATGTTGTTTTATCGCTTTAACATATCAGTGTTTGTCTTAGGGGCCATTCTTCCTGTGCACCTGTGCTAGTACTTCCTGTCTCAGTTGCCCTCCGCTCTCCTCATCCCCCTACCCACAAACCGCATCCTTCACACTGTCACAATAATATTTGTTGAAAAAAAAACTCCACAGTCACAGACACAAAGACTACGATGCATAGGTGTGCAAGTGAAAACAGGGTCTTCCCCATCTCTACCCCTAGCTAACGTGACAGTTTCTACCGCTTACTGTACACAGGACTGCAGTCACAAGCGATGATAAAAAGTTGAAGCATTACATTCACAGTCCTGTACATTTGTATGTATGTATGTATGTATGTATGTATGTATGTGTGTGTGTGTGTGTGTGTGTGTGTGTGTGTGTGTGTGTGTGTGTGTGTTTTGTATGCATGTCACTCCTGAATATGCTGCAGAGGTCTCTGGGAAGAGGGATAGTCAATTGTAGGAGAGGTGTTTTGTTCCTGGATGTGTTCATAGCTCCGTAGGTAGTGACCATTGTTCTGCTGGTAATAGTACACGAGTTTCCTGGCAAACAAAGGCTCCACCTAAAAGGAGAACATGACGATGTATGAAACATGTATGTTAACGTACCTATACAAGCAAAGACCAAACAACTAAAACAACCAGTGGAAAAAGGAGACTTTATGGCTTTTATTTCTGATTTTTCCCTCCCAAAAATCATGACTATAACCTCTAATTAATATCAAAAATGGCGAAATAATATATCAGTCTTGTTAGCTAACTAGTTCGCTAGCTTGAAAGAAAATTACGTTTTTTCTTTTTTTTTTAAACAAATAATGGGAAATTAGGCCCATTTGTTATAAAACAAAATTAATGACTTAGGAAATTCTTTTTTTAATTATTAATTTTTAAATAGAATATCGCCTTTTCAGCCACCATCCATCCCTCTCTCCAGTAGCCGTTATGAATGTACATCTCTCACATAAAAACATGCTAATCAATCAACAGTAAAATCCATTTTCTGTTATTTTACGAATGACGAATGAAAGCTGCTGACCTTAGTTATACATCTAATGGTATAACTAACATGCAACTTCCAAGAAACAGACCGTTTTCAGTTACAAATAAAATCTAAGAAAGCAAGTGAAATATAGCTTTAAGTTTAGCTCCAGTATCATAAACAGCAGAGGCTCTTGTTTAACTACACTGATTCCAATTAAAGGATGGTATTCAGATCTCTTGTTTTCTGAAAATATGCATTTTCTAATATTAATACAGACTACTTTGATTGATCATTTAAAATCTGTTTTCATCGCCTACAGTTATTGTTCTTTTTGCTTTGTTTTTTGTTTTATTGGGTAAAGTTTTACAGTTTTAAGCGAGTTTTATGTACCTGTGCTGTGATCATCTTCCTAGGGCGTTGTGGGTCAGGATATTCGTCTCCAAAACATAGCACCACCTGGTGTCTTGGTACATGACGGCCATTATGGGCAAAATCTTGAAGTTCTGTTAGAAAAAAGAACAAGGTAAGAAAGTTTAACCAAAAAAAATGAGGTGTAATAAACACAAAACCCAATATGTACTCAGCCATGACATGTTTAGATTTCAGGTTACTAAAAAAGACATTAAAATCCCCTTCTTGCTAACGTGACATTTTCCTTAATCATGATGACTTTTCTGGAAACTACTGATGAGAATGACGCAAAATTTAACGTAAAATGGCACACCAAGCATTATCTTGCAGTGTGGTGGACCACAGGAGGTGGGTGGGGACTCCACATGCTTCGGCCCCCTGCTGAGAATGTGAGTGGCTTCTTAATGCTACCTCAAGACTTAAGAGGGACTTACCCAGACACACCACCTGCAGCTATCTCCACCTTCTTCATTGTCATCTCCATTATCAAAACCATTATCAATATGATCAAAAGCCATCGACATGCTTTAAGTAACTGAAGCTGTTTACCATTACAATGTTAATTATTCAAACCTGTCAAGGAATTTAATGACCGATTGTTTTTTTTCCATACGAGTATCCTCTACGCTAGGACAAAAGAAAAGATGGAGCAGAAGATATATTGGCTTAAATAGACAAAAATGTCTATTGAAAACAAGTGTGTGTGTAATCTGTATGATCTGAATAGCAAATTGAATGGAAACTCATGAAATCATTTTGTCCTTCAAGAAATATTGTAAAAGCTTGCAATACAATTCAGCATAATGGAATAAAAACACCTCAAATTATGAGTTTTAAATAAGAAAAATAACTAATTCGCAAAAATAACACATTTTACTAATATACTTCGGTATATATTTATAGCTCTTATATTTTAAAGGCAGTCAGTGTGTGCTATACGTTACGTCTAAATTGCCAACAGTTATGGGGAAATTCTACAGTATAAGGCAGGTTTAGTTACTTGTTTCTTTGACGATTCAGATTTTGGATCCGTAATATTGCTTCATTATAGATCAAACTACTAAACTATGGAGAAAGCCAGGATTTTACATGGTAACACTTTTACTTTAACCTTACCTATTTGGCATTTAAAAGCAGCTGTACAGTCCAGATCTGGGCATATGTTTGTTAAATGGATTTGTCAGTGGGCAACCAGTGTATAAGTATAGAAAATGTTTTTTCATCATGAAACTCAAGGTTAACATATTCTGTGCAAATTCTAAAGACTTTTTTTCCTATTTTAAAAAAAAAAGACATTAATCAGTGAAAAGATTTTCTGACCTAACTAAAATAAAAGCCCTGAAAAGCACTTTCACATTGTGGTCCACAAACAGAACAGAAAGTTAACATTTACAGTTTCACAAAAGCAGAAATATTGCATTGGACTGCATCACTTTTCTTGGGCGTTTTTGTGTGCTGTAGGTGGAAACACTGTAGCACAGCAGATATCACTTACCAATAAGGAATTGATGGGTGTCAAACAATTTGCATGACTGCTCCTTCTCCAACTTGTTGGGTTTATCCATATATGGAGCCAGAGGTCCTTCCCAATATACTCTGCCTTGGCACAGGCGCTTAGCATACAGCCCATCGGCTGCCATCCACAGAAGCACTCCCTTGTCTAGTATGTTAGGAAGCATCTCAGCACCCTGTCTCTGAGATTCAGGGTATGGGAATGGGAAAAGAATGACTTCTGCCCCACTGTGAAACTTGTCCTCTGGGCATGGAGAAGAAGGAGAGGAAGAGGAGGGAGAGGAGGAAGAAGTGATCCGGCATCCTTGCTGGCTGGTGGTGGTAACTTCCTTTACCAAAGTCTCTCTGTAGAATAGGGACACGTGCAGGCTAAGATCTGATGGAAAGAGAAAAGCATACATCAGGAACATAAAAATTTGAGCCTTACTGTATGATAAAATGTAGGTCTCGAAAATTGCTAAACTTAAATAAAACTTTTATTTTCGCAGTCTTTGCATATAGAGTATTGCTTATTTCCTTCTAACCTTTCCCCAAATATTCTCAACCCTGAGTTTTTGTCTATTTTAAATAGACATGTTTCATGTTCTGAGATTTAAAAAATGGAAATACTAAATGCGTAATGTGTTTGTAGTTTCTTACCTAGCCACACAAATAGATGTAGTGTAGATTAGTGAATATTTAGAAACAAGCATAGGAGTTAGTAAGAGTATCTGTTTAAATGGGCCTGAAACAGTTCTTTACCTGTTATGGCATTGTTATGGTCCACTGCATACATGGGCGGTTGAGACTCTGAAAAGTAGGTGTGGAAGGAGAGCTGAATACCTGCATGAAATTAATGAAATAAAATAAATGCATGCAATGATTAGAAGGGGAGCATGCAAAAATTTAAAAGGGCAGGAAGAATAATTTTAAACTCTTATTTTTAACAAAGGAAGTATGAAGAATGTATCTCATCTAGCGCACCATAGCATGAGTGTGGAACTGTGGATAATCACTCTTAAAGCCAGGTTTGCCTACAGGTGGTAACATCAAATATATATCATGATTTGTAAGGAAGATACTGCAGCTAAATAGTTGTTTATATGTTATTTAAGATTTGCTTTTGATTAACAGGATATTGACATACTTAAAATATAACGTTCTGACTGAAAGTAAATAAACTCCTACAACTACGACTGGATAAAAGCATTACATTACAAAATAAAAAGACATGATTGGAAGTTCCCTTTATACTTAATCTTTTACATCATTCAGTCTGGAACAGAAATCACTGAAACTTTTGAAAAATGCTAGCCCATTCTGAATGTCATATCTGTAAAGCGTAACATGTATAGGTGAATATTGTACCGTTTTCTGAGTGTGACCCTGGCCAGGCCCGACTGATTGATGATGGATAGTGGCACTGACTATACTGCAGCTCTGGAAGTGGCCCGTGGTGATGTGGAAGAGGCTGTTGTTCTGGAGGTGCGTGGTAATCTCTCCAGTCCCTTCTCTCCTGAGAAACCATAAAACCAGGTACCTGAAAGATCAAACGAGTGGTCACTCAGAAAGTATGTCATTAAACCGAAACATTTCGTTCCCATGTATGTGCTAGGTTCAGCCACAAAATCTGCTGACCTGATTGTGCAGGGATGTATATGGAGGAATATAGCTAAGGTTATTTGCATGTGGTGAGGTCTCCTCCACACTGGTCATCTTCATTCCTGTAAAAAAAAAAAAAAAAAACAACCCAAAAATGATTTCCCAAATAATCAATTTAAAAATAAAGGAGAAATAGTGTGAAAAGAAAGATTCAGAACAACAATGCTTTATTGCACAGAGTTGTAAAAATATGTGAGGTGCAATATGTCACAAACCACACTAATCAAATTTATTTTGGCAGGGCTGAACTGTGAATACGTTTTGCACACTTGTGAAGCTGTGCTATTTTAATTTGAGTGACAGGGTTATTTTCAAAGCTAGTGCAACAGATGATTGAGTTCATCTGAATCTTGTTTATTTGGAGAATAAAGTGTTAGTACAGATAGCAAGAATTGCTCTGGTGTGACAAAAAGCGTTGTATGATGGCAGAGACTTAGTTATGCAAGGCTGGAGGTCGTCTGGTTGTGTTATGTGCACCCTGCACTTAGTAACCGAAGCCCTCTAAAAAAAGCACTATGGCCTTTTTGGTACATGCTTTGGCTTCCTTTGTGCTTCCTGCCTCATCACAACTGCAGTGGTGCATATGTATGTAAAAAAAATGCCATAGACTATAAACAATATAAGTTGCTGTGTGAAATGTGTCAGTATTCTGTATGTGCAGGTGAATCAATGCTATGGCTATGGCATGCTTGTAGCCTGTACTACTTGCACAGGAATCCAAATACAACCATTTTACTCCAAGCTACATGTGACATGTCCTACACAGGTTGTTAAAAGTGGTGCTTCATGTAATTCTACACAGCTTTAGAGTATTTTGCATGAACAATATCTAACTATATGTAATACTTACCTTTTTTGGCTCCCTCTGGAATGATTCTGTACACTTTGTACGGCTCAGAGATGTCCAGCTGGCTTCTTTCAACTATTTCATCAAAGTCATTGCTTTTATTAAGGGCACAGCGTAGTCTGGTTTTCCATGTAGGGGGATCTGGTTTATCTACACCTTCCTTATATTTTCCCTTGAACATCGCCCATGCCTGCATTAATCAGTGAAGAGATTTTTCTTTAAACTTCCTCTTTAGTCATGCCAAAGCAAGTCAGGAATTTGGAATGAAATAGCACATGTTTAGTAGCTTACATTTTTCATACTTTTTGCTGCAATAATTCATGCAAAGCGTTCAAAATGCAATTGTCAGATGTTTTAGGTGCACTGTGAGGAGAAAGACGGGATGGTCTGACCTTAAAGAGTGCAGCATCCTCGTCTCTGTTATAGTCTTGTTTTCCTGCATGCTTCCACGGAATCCTAAAGATGCTTTTTTCATCGTTCTCCCAAACCAGGCCAGGATATCTCCCGCTGTCAATCTGATCGATGAGCCACTGTCTCAGTTTGCCATTGCCGCAACTGACTGACAGGCCACTGTCTTCATCCAGGTTCATCTGTGCAAACTGAGATAAAATGAGATCAAACTCAACACATATAAGACCTGTGGGCGCAGTAAACGTTCTAGCTTATTTATTATTTTTGATTCTAAGTTTTAGTCCTCGCCCCAAATCTGATATTATTAATTTGCCGATTCGACCACTTACAACATGTTTGGTTGCAATTTTAAACCGAAAAGTCATCGTTTTTTTAATTAATGAAAGATTTGCCCTGTTAGTGAGCTCAAGCTCGCAGAGAATTTCCTCATGCAGTCACGCCGTTAGTAAAGGACGTGATCTGGCTCAAGTGAGTAAATATAACAATCACGTTTGGCACAATTTCCTTTTTCTGTCAGAGAAGTGTGACTTATATGAGACGCGTGCATAAATTAAAAAGAAAGAAAGTGTTATGATTCATCCGCAAGAGTTTAATCCCAGGTTTACAGAGGTGTGTAGCGGGTTTTTTTTTAATGCTGTATTGTTTAGGAGCTATAACTCTAATTTAATGCCAAAATTACACAAACTAGTTCATGTTTTTGCCCGTGTAGTTAAATGCTGACATTTTCACCTGACTGAAACTTGTGGGGTCTCATAAGAATATTAAATATTTACATGTATTTTTTTTATATAATGAAAGAATATATAGAGAGCCAGACAGAGAGGTTGTGTGAATTTTCTTTATAAAATGCGCTGATCTGGCTTACCTTTGAATATGTCAGGTCCACCGTTGAAATCTGTTTTGAAGCTTTCGGGTTCCAATTCTTCAACGTTATCACATCTTAATTTGTTAAAGGGAGGAGCCTATCGGGCTCTGAGAAGTTCAAGAGGAGATGTTAAGCGCTCGGGCGCTCATTTCTGTGAAACTCGGCGCCCACACAGCGCTGCGGTGGGGAATCCCTTTAGAGACACCCTGAGCAGACACCGGGACGGAATGGAACAATTACCTGTAAGCTACGCTCACAAAAATATTTCCCCACCAATTTATTCTTGCAAAAGTCCGCACGTCCAACCTATTTTCCACAAATAAAACTGCTGATGGAAACGCCTTTAAAGTCTTTCATGTGCTATTTGTTAGCAGAGGTAGATGATGACAGGGTTTAATTAATTATCGTCAAAAGAAAAGCCATGGTTGAATTCAAAAAGCTTCTCATTATAGGAGGGCTTTGTTAGTAATACCGCCATCAAGTGGCTGCCCATGCTCCTCCCCAGCTATCTGAAGTGTGTATAGGAGACTGCTGCATACAAAATCTCATAATGGTAAAACAAAAGTGATGTATTTTAGTTTCTTTTAGTCTCTGCGACACCTGCAAAAAAGACCGATTAAAAGAACTCTATCTTGGTGTTTTTGATGCCACCATGCATGACCTCCCCCCGGAACACAGACAAACAGGAAGACAACCAGGAAACAGAGTTGTAAACTGAGCACAGAGTGTGTCTTATCACCTTCAACATGACAGCCCACTGACCAGAAACCTCACAAAACACTTGAATTCATTACTTTTATTGGACAATATGAAATCATAACAGCACACAGTTCAGAACATTTATAAGTTAAGAAACAGTACCAGGAACATCAAGTAATCAACACTAAAAATGACTGTGGACTGTACACAATAATGAATATAGTCTTTTGCAGTATTTTATGTCCATGATATTTAAAGAATCCTTCCATTTGCGATACAAACACAGACTTCCAGATGGGTCTGTAACTTGTCTTTCCATAATCTTCCAAAGACCTCATCAAAACAGCTCATCAGATACCTCCAGGTGGGGTGTTTGCAAGTTCTTCTATTGCTTCAGCCTTGACTTTGGATGCCTGATCAAGCAAGTCACGTATATCAGCTTCATCATTAAAAGGATTCTCCTTGTATTCCGTCCGTAGCCACTCTCTGAACTATAGGAAGAAAAGGTTAAGTCTGTTAAAAGCAACGTAGGCAATTTTACTACATATAAAACAACAATGATGTCAGTTTGAATTGCAAGGGTATACTTCCTGTCTTTTCATGCTTCATTTTCAATATGCTCGCTTTGTTACCACCAACCTGTTCAGCTTCAGTTTTTTCAAATTCCTGGAGCTGCCGCTGGAAGCCCAGGTTTGGGCCAGCGCACGGCCGGACCACCTTCACCGCAGCCAGGGCTTCCTGCCAGCCCAATCCTGTCACCGTCATTATGTAAGCTACAACCAGCGTGACACTACGGGACACACCAGCCAAACTGTATGAAGAGCGGGATGGAAAACAAACACTACAAGATTTAGCAATTATGAATAAATCATTGTCAGTATTCACCCATGACACATTTACTGTAGATAGCAAATGACTCGTGTTACATTTGTACAAGCAAGCGCAATGTCCTGGTTTGAGCAATTTGTCCTCATTTAGAAAAATGTAGATGAATATTCAGAGTGTGCAGATGTTTATTAATAACACAAGCAAATAAAACTATCATGCAAAGAAGTAGTGGTGGTAATAAGGTGGAATGAAAGTCCAATTCTGACAGTAATCACTGCATTTAACACGGCGCATCTTGTTTAAAAAGGAAGATAAGTTCAGGAAGTCCAGTCCAGCAACTGGAAAAAAAGATTTGTTACCAGGAATATTTATAATTCTGTATTCTGTGCACACAATTTATTGCACAATTATACTGCAAGCAAAGGTAAAGGTGAGATACATAAAATAAATGAATAAGTTTTGGCCTTTGCAATGAACAAGGGACTAAGCATTCATAATTAGAGAAGGCATTGTAAAAGCAGCTCTTAAAAATAGCCACTTGTATTTCTGAGAAGACCCTCTGTCTAGCCAAATATAACTTTACCCTGTGAACACTTGGTCAGCTACCCTAGTACACGAACACAATGCAGTCAGACTTGTTACTGTACTCTGTTTTAGGAAGTTCAAGAATAGGTTTTTATCACTTAATCTCTTCTGCAAAGCAGTCACACATGAGTTCATTTGTGCACTTGTTTGTTGTGATCTGGGTTTTTTTTTCCAGCTTTAAATTAACTACATTTAAATTTCACCATGTCTGCAACTGTTTGAGACAGACAGAGTGAATCTATGTAGGTCCGTTATTCAAATTTCACCTCTCAAGCTTGAGTGAACCTAAATTCTAGCTTGCAGGTAAAGATACAAGTAATCTAGGTCTCACCAGTGAACTAGGCAGCCTTCTCCTTTTAGGCGGGACTCGTGCATGAAAACAATACTTTGTTTGAAGTACTGAGATCTGTGGGGTACAAAAAAAGGAATGTAAAAATGGCTCCTGACTACCTAAAAACTGCTATGCCAACACAAAATCGCAGACTATATGCTGTTATTTTATCTTTGCCATGTTTTTGTGAAAGGCATGGGAATGTTTTTGTAACTGGCATGTGAAACTATTGCTCATCCTCTCCCCATGAGGATCAGGGTGTGTTCATCTCAAGTAGCTGGTGTCATATTTCATGCAACAGGTCTCGAACAGCAAATGTCATGTTCTCAAAACCTTAGAGGTATGAGACATATGGGGGTGCTAAAGATGGCAGGTGCACATGTGTGCATATTTGTAGCATATCACATGTACAGCTCTGTGAAAAGATTTCCTCCCTTCCTGAGTTCCTTTGTGTGTTTTTGTCATACTTATGTGTTTCAGATTTTTTGAATTTCACTCCACATCCAGCCTGGATTACTGCCAGACATGTTAAATTTGTTACATCTGGTGTAAAACTAACAAAAGCATCTCATAAAAAGAATATCATAGCAACAGTCAAACATGATGGTGGTAGTGTGATGGTCTGGGACTGCTTTGCTGCTTCAGGACCTGAACGACAAGTCATAATTGACAGAAACATGAATTCTGCTCTCCACCAAAAAGTCATGAAGGAGAATGACTTTTTGGGTGTCAGTTCTTGAAGTTTAAGCACGTTTGAGTTATGCACACACCAGCAAGTCCACCTCTGAAGGGGTCAAAATGAAGGGTTTGGAGTGGCCTAGTGAAATCAGACTGAGATGCTTTGGTATGACCTTAAACAGGCCTTTCATGCTGGAAAACCCGCCAATGTGGATGAATTAAAACAATTCTGCAAAGATGAGTGGGCCAACATTTCTCCACAGTGATGCTAAAGGGTGGCAACACCAGTGATTAGTTTTAGGGGCAGTTATTTTTTCAATAGGGCGAGGTGGGTTTGGATAACTTTTTCCCTTAATAAATGAAACTATCATTTATAAAAATAAGAAATCAGGAAGAGGGCAAACACTTTTTCACAGCACTGAACATGTCTAGGTGTGTTTGTATACCTCTGCTAGCTAGCCAGCATACCATTTGCCAATAATCGTGCTATAATTCAAGGACTTAGCTGCAAGACATTGGTCATTGCTTTTAGTGTGAATATAATTAAAGACTATTGTAACACAAGCACCACCCTTGGCCATCTTCTCTAGTTTCACATAGAAATAACTGCGTGTATTTGAACGTCACACATACCTACCAAAATAAGAGCCAAGAGCTCAGTCCATTTGTGTTACTGTGCTCTTGTCAGAAAATAAATGTTTAGCTTGGGAAAGCATATCATTTACACTTTATCTTGGAGAAAATGAACCTTAGACACCCACACAAAGAAGCCTCAAATGGATGTAGTACTCTCTCACTCTGCCTCAGCTTTTCATTGTTCTGTGCCGCGCTGCTGTGCTGCACAATTTGGTACTTACAGGTTTTGTGTGGGAAGGTCAGCTGCTGAAATGCAGAGATAGGTCATCTCCTGGTGGACAGAGTATACTAGTCAAATGTCACGTTCTCCTAAATATTTAACACAGATCAGCTAACAGAATGAAGAATATAATAAATGTCACCAACACACCAACACAATCAGTGATTCACGATGTGTGTTGCTTATGGTGAGGGCAGGCTGTGTAACTAAAGCTGATTAGCCACTATACTAAAAACGCCAGCCTAATTGTTCTGTTGTCCCATTAAATTAGCTCTGAGCTGTCAGGTCATGGACCTGGGAACTCTTTGATGTCCTGCGGCAACCTCAGCTGTTCCAACTTATCCCGCTGATGCTTGATGGGATCTTGGAAGTTCAGAAACCATGACAAGACCAACCTCGGGCTCTCTGTTGCATTTCTCTCTTTTTAAATAGTTTGTGCTCTCTATCCCTGCTGTTCAGGAGGTACCATTGGCAGGGTGGGGGGTGTCTTTACATGTTAAAGCGTCAAAATCAATAATCCAGAAAAAAAAGAATAATGAAGAGAGACCGCATAGTCCGAGCTGGTTGAGACAAGAACAACCGCCTACTCTGAAACCCACGCAGGCACACAACTCAGCACACTGACAAACCAACTGCTGTTGACTGGCATTTTACATGATACTCTAAAGAATCACATGAGTAAAAGAAAGTCCCCTGTGTATGTTTTACTCGCACGGAAATGAGAGCTGTTTGCTCAAGGAAAAGAGCTACTGATACACAGTGGTTCCTGAACAACCTGACAGACCGGGTCAACTGTGGAGGGTGTCTGACTGCTCTCAGCCAATCAATCTGCTCAGCTTGTTTGCTGGATGACTCTATTTAAAAATTTATTAGAAATTCAATATGTGTACCTCTATGATACACCTGGGTGCTGAGACATTATAAGGCAAAGGGAGCTTCTCACCTGGAGGATAGGAGCTGCACTGTCATGAATCGACAGGATGTGTGTAATGTTGTTTCTGGCTAAGTGTTCTCTGTCCCTTGCATCTGACAGAAACGCATAACAGCACAGTCGAACAGCGTTATTATATCTGCACACATATAAGAAGTCAATTTAAAAATAATAATAATAAAGAGAAAATGAGACACACCTTTGAAATTTCCCAGGTATAAATCAGGAAGGACCTATAAGGAAAAAGAATACCGATTGCTATATCAAAAACCAATGATTGATACTGAGGTGGTGCAAACTGATTAAAGACCAGTCAGCTACAAAGATAAATGAAACCCTAAAATATGAAGTTATAATTACAAATTGTGTCATTTGATGGTCTGAATAGATAAATATTCAGGCACTAAATGATAATAACTAAAACAACAACAACAACAAAAACAATAACTATGCCAAAAATAATTCTAGTTTGATCACTGAACTGTGCTGTGATTAAGTATTCTAACAGCGATGCTACATTTTCTAATATTGCAAAGTTAACGAGGAACCAAACTTTTTATTCTATGAAACGTCCAAAAATGACCAGCACCTATCTTTAAAACAGTGAGCACCGCTCACACAATAATTCCAACCTGAGGAGCACGGAAGAGAGGAAAATCGTACCTTGTTGATGCCATTACCCATGCTGAAAGACCCGCCTCACAGGAGAAGAGTTGGAACAAATGTCACACGCTGCAGCCTCGGCGCTGGAAAACGCGAATCCGGCGTCTCGATGCCTTCCCAAACCCGCTGAAGGGGAGCAAACGCAGTAGGTCTGCGTCCGAGCGAGCCGAGCACTGCTGCCCGAGGTTCCCGAGGTGGATGCTGGGAGCTGTAGTTTCCTAACGCAAAGGGCGTTGCAGACCTGTAGTAGATGTGTGTGGAGGAGTTAAACAGCCCCACATAAAAATATAATTATCGAAATCAACGAAAAGCTCAGTAATTTAATTAATATTGATCATTTTGCATGTAAAGATAGATAGATAGATAGATAGATAGATAGATAGATAGATAGATAGATAGATAGATAGATAGATAGATAGATAGATAGATAGATAGATAGATAGATAGATAGATAGATAGATAGATAGATAGATAGATAGATAGATAGATAGATAGATAGATAGAGCCAGGACAGACAGGAATGGATCTTCTCACCTTCAACCAAAACCTCACAAAATACTTGTCTTTATTTCCTTTGATGTCATTATAACAACACAGTGCAATAACACTGAAGATCGCGGTTTCTAACAAAGCAAAACACAAAGTATCCACAGGTTGTTTGTTCTGTTCCATACAGACGACCCAGTTTGGATGCCATCACCACCACCAGCAGAATGATGGCACCTGTGGAAAGGCTTTTAAGCAGGACAAACAGGAAACAGAATCTGCAAGCTGAGTATAGAATGTGACTTATCACCCTCAACCAAGAGAACCTTGACTTTATTCCTTTTATCTAACAGGTTGAAGTAACTAAAATAAATTGAAAACACAGCGAAAACCACTGTTTGCAACAAAGTGAATTATAAAATATTTACTGATTTATTTATTAAAAAAATCAGTAAATATTACTGATTTCCCCTACAGACCAGCCAGTGTGGATGCCCTCTCCACCAACAACACAACTTTTATTGTGACACCTTTGAAAAGGCTCTTCCAGAAATCGCGCTTATCCAAATGATTTTTCAAACAACATATGAAGGCACGTTTGGTTAGAAAAAAACTTTAATCTATGCTGCAGACACAATCAACTAGATGCATTCTGGCAGTTAACCAGTCTGAACAGAAATAGAGTGTGACTGCTGAAGAAGGCACTGAGAAACCAACGACAGGCTCGGGACTCTACAGTGCTGCTATTACAGAGAAATGATGGCATATGTCAGATCTCTACTGATAATTACTGTGATAAAGACATCAACAGGAAGTGCTGCTACCCACTGCCCAACATTGACAGCACATTTACACCGCAGACACCAGTTCACTTAACTTCCTGGTAATGTGTTGTTTTGCTATGTGGGGCAGCTTGTGACTGCCAGCCTCTACTCTACAGCTTGAATGGGAGGAAAGCATCTGCGACAGAGATGTGATGCACTTACTACACAGAGTAATGCGAGCTGGTTATCAGTCCACCCATCCGGTTTATGCATGAGGGTATGTATACTTTTCCCCTAGTTTTATTGCTTTTAAGAGCTCTGCACACTGGTGAATGTACTCTAATAGTAATCAATCAATCTAAAATGTTACTTGGATTCACAAGAAAACTGGGCAGGAGACAACATCAGATATTTTTATCACTTCTTGTAGTTTTGCCATAAAGTAAGTTGAGTTTATAGAGAGAGTCAACACACTATTGGACCTAAACTCATTTGTAAACTGCCAAAACTGAATGAGAACGCTGCCCGATACTGTGCCACTAAACAAGGTCATCTATGTGAATCTCCAAGCAGTCATAAGTAGGTGGAATTTAAGCTTGAATTCAGTCATTTCACTCACCAGTTTGTTTTTGTCTTTTAATTGTTGGTAAGAGCACTCCATTTCTCCTCAAGTGTCAATTACCACCAATAAATGTAATTAACAGAAAAAAGTTGAAGAAAAAAACTTGCAAGGCAATAAAATGGAGACAATATGAGCCAGGTAAATATGATACTGCTTTGATGTGGCTTTGGTGTGCAAAAGGAGGAATTTATAGTGTGGGCGTTCACAGATAGGCTGCCCAAAATGTAGGCCTACTTGTAGTACATCGCCCACATTGTCAGTGGCTACAATTCAGGTGGTTTCCCGCTCTAGTTTCGCATAAATATTCAATTTATCAATGAACTTGTTTTTTTTTTTCGGTCAGTGCTTCATTTTAATTACTCCATCATATTAACTTGTCTTTTGGGGTTTTTTGTTATTATTAAAAAAAATAAAATAAAACGTCAAAGTCCTCATCTTAACTTAGCTTAGCTTACACCTTAATTTTTTAATTCGATGAGAACGTTGTTTTTCCCTCCTATGACAACTGCCGTTTAGATCCAGCTAGAGCGATTCATCAGTGTCACCATCATGAAATATGAACAGGCCTCTCCTTCAAAGAGTTTCACCACTAGGTGGCACCAACGTGACACTCAACGATTTACAGCGATCGGCAAAAATTGCAGTGTTGCCCCCCCCCCCCCCCCCCCCCCCCCCCCAAAAAAAAAAAAGAAAGAGAAAGAGAAAAAACAATGTGAACACAACAGATAAGACAAGACAAACGCACACAAAGATTAATAATCTTATCCCGTATTTCTGCTTTGTGTTAAAGGCATCTCCGACAGTACATAGTTGAATCTACTAGCACCCCTGGATTGTTTCTGTCATCGATTTATAAGCCTGCTTGTAGTTTTTTTTCTTTTTATCTTGCGCTTTTCACTTTTGAAGTAGGTCGTCGAGGAAATCCCGGAAATAGAAATAAACTGCTTTACTTGGACCTTTCCAGCACATTTTCGGTAACTGTTTTGTTTGATACTGGAAGTGAATGGATGTGTTCCCCCTACAGTTTTGTTTCCCGAGTAATTCATTTAGTTATGGAAGTAAGTCAGTTAAAGATGCCGACACTTTGGGATAGCCTGTGTTGTTAGCTGACCTCTGTCACAGTGTTGTGATTGTTACGGATGTTGATTAGCCGATTCACTAATTAAACTGTGTCCTGTGCGCTTTGTCACGGCTTTGTTTGAGCTGTAGGTTTTTTGTTTTTTCCGATGTGACACTGTGAATTCTTCCCAGGGATGGCCACCGCGCCGGAGTCCTCACTTCACATGAGGTCGACGGATCTCATTATAAAAGAACCCCTGGATTACGGAGGTTTTGGAGAAGTTTACTTATGTTATCATGTGACGCTGGGCCAGGTGGTGTTAAAGACTATGTACACTGGACGTCTGCGCAACGAGTAAGTTGTTGTAGTTGTTGTAATATGTTACTGCATGTGCTACCCAAGGGTATTCCCCTTCGTCCAACGATAACTTGAATCATGTGTCCTGCGAAGTTTTCCACGCAACCAAGCGAGACACTTTTAGAGCGTGCAGAAAGTATAATAACACAGATGAATACACACGTATGTAAATGAATGTACTCGTTATTACGGTTGTCTATACCAAGGTAGTGTGCTGTGAAAAGGGACACTACCTTGGACACTACCACTTCCCTTTTGAACAAGGAAATGGAGACAGGTTGATTCAGCTCAATGCCGAAGAAGTCCAAAATCAGTTTTTATATCCGGATATACACGAATTTAAAGAAAACTCGTTCCTATAAAGGGTAAAGTTTTAAAGTTAGGGATAATACTCAGTCTAGCACTAAGAACACAGACTAAATTAGCTACTAGATCCAAGGCCATAAGATTTCTTGTGAGACATGCCTGGACTGTACAAAAACAAAACGGTTCTTTCCCATGAATTATTTATTCTATTAATTATTGACTATTTAGTTTTTTTTTTAAATTGTGAAGAATATCTGTTCACTTTTTATTTTTTGAGACAAAATTTCAAATGTAGTGCGTTGTCCCCATAACAGTCTGCATGTAAATAAATACAAAATGAATTTATAATTGTATTTATGTATTTATAAATACAAAATATTAACAGTGATTATAAAAATTGTTGCTTATATTTTTACTTGTCAGCTTATTGTTTGTATCTCAGATGCGCTGTGAGGCACGTGCCAATCCAAAGTCTTGCCTCAGTACTTTCAATCAGCTCCACCAAATACCAAAAAAATGTTTAACATAATTTAAAAAAATGTTGTCTTTATCTTAATCCCTATCAGTATAAGAAGATAAATGTATTTCTGTAGCACTAGAAACAGAATCACTGCTCTGGCTTGTCTGTATGATTATAAATGGTAACAGAAACACAGAATTAAAGACTATATTCCTTACTTATCTGTTACTGCACACCCACACATGCTTAGATGTCAGAATTGGGTTATTGAAGTCGGTAAGAATATGCTCGCATTGTCAGTTTTCCTATGCAAAAGCTTTCTCTTATTACATTTAACAAACTTTCCAGGGAGAGTAAAAAATCGCTACTGGAGGAGGGAAAGATCATGGCGAGCCTGAACCATGAGCGAGTGGTCAAGTTGCTGGGTGTGATTATGGAGGATCGAGATTGCTCTCTTGTCATGGAACTCATCCCCAGAGGCAACCTTCTGGACATGCTGGAGACCGTTAGTAGGCTTAAATCAATAAATACCTGTAACAAACACAGCTTTTGTGGTTTTCATCGATAGCGTGTCGCCTTAAAGAGTTCCACTTTTGTCAGTTTATCATGAACTGGAGCATTATTACACTATAATCTCTGTGTTCTTCAGGTCAGTGTGCCGATATCTATCAAGGGAAGAATCATTCTAGAGATTTTGGAGGGAATGATGTACCTCACAGAAAAGAGTATCATACACAAGGACATCAAGCCAGAAAACATCTTAGTGGACAAGGATTTTCACATCAAGGTACATTACACTCTCTGGGTCATGACACATGTAGGATTCTGTCTGCTGGCATTCACAGTCATGGTGAAGGATTTCTTGCAGATTGCAGATCTTGGTCTGGCCACCTGCCAGACGTGGAGTAAACTCACCAAGGAGGAATCTCGCAGGAAGAGCCGTATGGGGCGATCGACTGGTGTGAGAGGAGCTGGCACACTGAGCTACATGGCCCCGGAGCACCTGGAGAGTATTCATAATCCCTCCACTGAGAAGTCTGACGTGTACAGTTTTGCCATCGTGGTGTGGGTCATTCTCACAGGGGAAGAGCCATATGCAAGTGAGCTGTGATATCATGACATGCCAAAGTTTGCCAAAGATTACCAGATGTAGCATATCCACTGCATACAGCATTTAAAGAAAGCATCTTTTTATGCCCAGATGCCAGGAGTGAAGACCAAATCAGCCAGTGTGTTCGTAACGGTGACCGACCGGCAGAGGATCTTATTCCAGAAGACACACCTTCTGAAATAATTCAGCTCATGAAAAGATGCTGGGATCGCAATCCTGAGGAACGGCCGACTTTTAAAGGTTTCCTTTTTGTATTTGTGAATTATAAGCAAAATAGCACTCATTGATGAAACCACGTACACTCATTAGGTACATTTCCCAGAAATTTTGGTCCATATCAACACGATAGGATCACACAGTTGCTGCAGATTTGTCAGCAGCACATCCAAGATGCAAATCTCCTGTTCCACCACATCCAACAAATGCTCTGTCTGACTGAGATCTGGCAGTTTGAGTGCAGTGAACTCAGTCTGTGGTCTTATGCTGCTCTAACACATCTGCCACAAGACTCGACTTGTTGCGCATTCAGATAAGATGCTCTTCTGTAATGAGTGGTTATGTGAATTAATCTTGCTGTTGAGTAATTGTTGCCTTCCTGTCAGCTCAAAGCAGTCTGTCCATTGTCCTCTGAGGTCTAGTATCAATAGTATACAATACAATAACAATATTTTCTCTTTGTTTAGATCATGTTCATATGTAAATCTTAGAGTTGGTCGTGTATGAAAATTCCCGTAGATCAGCAGTTTCTGGAATAAACAGACTTTGGCACCAACAAACACACTAGATTTAAAGTCACTTAAATCATCCTCAGTTTGAACTTCAGGTCATTTTGACCATGTCTACACATCTAAATGCATCGAGTTGCTTGTTGGTGTTCACGAGCAGTCGAACAGATGTATCTAATAAAATGGCCAGTGAGTGTATAAAGTGAATGCAACACTTTTGTTTGTTGAGTTTTGTTGAGTCAGTTTTCTTTCCTCTTATTTAATGTCTCGCAGAGGCCTACAACATCTTCCATCCTTTCTACATGGAAAACCTTGAACCGCTTGTAGAGGAAGATTTACTTCACCTGAAGGTTGAATAAATATTTTCTATATGTGATCTTTTTTTTAAAATAATCACAGACATTAAGCAGTATTTTAATAAAAACAAACATTATATATATAGTGTAACATATCTTCCTAATGACAGTGTTATTAAAATTTTAGTTTTTTAAAATTTATTTATTTATTATTGCAGAATTCATACGAAGGCCCAGATGATCTTGTTGAGAAGATGAAGTCTTTATCAGTGAGCCCTGAAAGTTTTTCAGGAGGTGAGTGTGCTCCGTAAACCCGGTTGTCAGAAAAAAAACGCATTGTATATTTTCTGATCCCCTCCTTTGCATTCTGTGCTACATTTAATGCTGTTTAGAAATCCTGAAAACCTTTGAGCAGCTTTATTGTTTTACTGTCTCTCCTCAACTTGTAGATTGCCCCGCTCCGTTGATAAGTTCAGACAGAAGTGTGTCCGTGCCAGTTGAAGCCAGTATCGAGGATCTGCACGGCAACCAATATGAACAATGTCCAGGGCATCTTCAGACAGATGCTAAGGCAAGTAACAGCCCTTCAGAGTTGCAGGAGAAGCTGGATCGGGAGCTTCAGTACCACAAACACGGCAGTTATAACTGTGAGAACCACTCCGATGCTGGCAACTCCTTCCATACCGCAAATCCTTTCCTGCGAAGCAACGTCAGCATTTCGGATCACTCTGCACGGCAACCAGAACAAGAAAAATCTTCTGTACTCTCCTGGACAAAAGCTGAGCCGTTGCGGCCCGCAAACCAGGAAGAGCCTTGGTATCGTCCCTCTGCAGGTGCCTTTGAGACCTCTTCCACACCTACTCCATTCCCCTTACCTATATCTTCGAGCACACCCTCTCTGTCAGCGTTTAACCAGCAACATCCCCACTCCCACTTCGACCGGCAGCAGTCCTGGCCAACTTACCCAGTGTCTGATACGTCTGCCCCTGACCTCACCTCTGGACATCTTTTGACCACTTCAAAGAGTTGCCAGATGCACGATCAGGGTACTATTAAAACATAAGTGTTTGAAGAAATTCTGAATCTAATCCCTGAGGGGTGTCTCCAGCTTTTTGTGTTATCTCCTTGTTTTTGGATCAGTTGTGTTTACGTGTGTTTGTTTTTGTTTTCTGACCAGGACCCCTTTACATTCAGAATGCCAGCGGGATTCAGATTGGAAGCAACAACACAATGAGCATCAGAGGTTATGACCCCTCTCTTAGCTTGTCATCTGTATCTGCTAACAGCTCAACTAACTCTCCCATCAAAGAAGGCATTCAGAAATATGGTAAAACATAACATTTCTGTCTGTTTATGAACTTTTCATGCCTGAAGATCACAAATGCACTTTTAATTTACTAGAGCTGTAGTTGAACACGTTGTTGTGATTTTTATTTTTATTGGCTCATCTTTCCAAACCCCGGAGATAGTTTGGTCACATATAGGGATGGGTACCGGTGTCCGGTGCCATCTCACATAAACGGTAGTAACCAGACCGAAAAGCAGCGCACATTTCGGTGCTTTATTTCGGTGCTTTTTTTTCCTGAGCTGTGATACACTTTAGATTCTAGCCAATCATTTTACGTTTCCGAGGATAGTAGGCGGGGCCAGGTACGTACGTTCTGTTAGAGCAGAGCTACAGATTAAAAATGTCCAAGGCGAAGCGGTCAAAAGTCTGGCTGTACTTCATAGCAAAATATGCAAACTCAGCAGCAACAAGTGCTTTAAGCTGATACTGTGATACTGTCAAAGGAGGTAACACCTCAAATCCGATGAAACACCTGGCGACGCATAGCGTTTTTTTTAAAAGCCCAGAAATGCGCCGTATTTGATAGCTTGCTGCGAGACCTCACACCGAGCACATCTACTGCGGGTGGGTTGCCTGTTATGCAACATCCCCCAAAAACACGAAGAGGAGAGTCCTGGCCCCTAGCCCTGCCAGTGTAGCAGAAATGATGACGGATGACGGATGATGGTGGCAGCAGCAGTTCTTCTCTGCGTGAGTAGCTAATTTACGTTGAGTAGGCTAACCACGTTATTACATTAATGCAGGTAAGGTGAACTAGCAAACATCATCATAGCTACATGCGGCTGTCTTCTTGTTTGATGGCAGATACTCCCTTCACCCTGGCCAAAAAGGCTAAAATGACCAAAGAAAAAGTGGAAAACAGTTAAACATGAGAGGTTTAGGACAAAGTTTGTGTTTTTTCCATTGTTTAAGCACTGCTTCCAGCTAAGAGTGATACCATATATGCCTCATATCTGCAGAAAAGGCTAACATTGTTATCTTTTTACAAAAAACAGCTGAACATGAGAGGTTTTTGGACCAATTTTGTGTTCTCCATTCTTTAAGCACCGGTTTGAGCACCGGCACCGTTTCAAAAGTACCGATTTGGCACCGGTATCGGATAAAACCTAAACGATACCCATCCCTAGTCACATATGACCATTAGAAACCCATAAGCTTTAATTTGCCCTTCTAAGTTTTTCTGTGAGCAATGAAATATTTTTGCATATAGTGTTACAGTGTTGTGCAAAAGTCTTCAACCACTCTTCATTTCTTCATGGTTTGCTAGAAAAAAATGGTAAATAGGTGCAGAAATTTATTGAAACGTGCAAACATCAAAGGAAATCCAGTATATAAGGCAATAATAGAGTTTGTACATGGTCAGTATTTGGTATTACCATCTTTATTCTTCTGACTGAGCTCTTTCAGTAGTCTTGAGGAGTAGTTCTCCAGGGTTCTCGAAGTACATTCAAAGCTCTTCTTTGGATGTTTGCTGCCTTTTCTTCTGTTCTCAAGATGATCCCACACTGCCTCAATCCATGACAGTGTTTTTCTATCCAGGTAGGCCTATACTGCAGTAATGCATTGTCATGCTGAAAATTCAGGCTGTTGCAAATTAAGCTGTTGCTTTCCAGATGGTATTGAATGGCAGATCAAAATCTGAATTAAAACTTTAACATTTGAATTCATCACTCCATATGAGTGTTGTCACTGGTTTCCAGTAAGTTCTTGTGTAATTTGGAATACCTCAGCCTCGTCTCCTGGTTTTCCTTCATTGAGAATGGCTCTAATATATCTCTATCTCTAATATATCTTAAATTAAACTAACCTTAATGCCAAGATATGCCAACGTTTTAGAGAATAGGTCTTTAGGAAACATCTTTTTGTGCAAAAATACTGTTTGTTGGCATTTTTCATCAATTCGACTGGAGAAAATGTGAACAAATGATGTGTTTTTGGAACAGACTGCTAGTAACAAAGAACCTAGAAATACAATTTGAAATAAGCTTTGTGGAGACACAGCACTGGTTCATTTAAAGAAAAAAGATTCCTCTGACAACGGTCAGGTACAAGGAATGCAATGAAAATCTGTGAAAAAAGCAGCCAGTGTCCAAAGAAAAACTTTGAAAGACTGTCAGAAAGCCTGGAGAACTATTGATCAAGACCACTTTTTAAAAATGACTCCTGGCTCCTTGGAAGCAAGATACAAATAA
This sequence comes from Mchenga conophoros, assembly GCF_057382185.1. Lineage (NCBI taxonomy): Eukaryota > Metazoa > Chordata > Actinopteri > Cichliformes > Cichlidae > Mchenga > Mchenga conophoros. The sequence goes on from NC_140543.1 coordinate 18,142,578, forward strand.
AAGAGTGGTGGCTCAAGACTTTTGCACAGTACTGTATTCACCAAAACGCATTTTGTGTTTCCTTGAGTTCTAACAAACATATTGCATTTCCTTCCTCATAAAACTTTACTTTCTTTCGCTGGATGCAGCATATTCTGTTGCTGCTGGCACCTCTGTAATATATTTATCTTGTGTTTCCGTTAGAGGACCATGCTGTGATGGAGGAGCACCTGGACGTGCTGAGAGAAAACATTGGGACCAAGTGGAAGCGCTGTGCGCGGCGTTTGGGTCTGACCAATGTGGATATAGAGACCATAGAGCATGATTGCTATCGTGATGGCCTGCCAGAAATGGTGCACCAGATGCTGGAGCGCTGGAAAATGAAGGAGGGCTGTATTGGGTGTACAGTTGGGAAGCTTTGCCGAGCTCTAGACGGAAACATAAAGGTAGATGTCATCCAGAAAATACTAGACATCTGCAATTCGTCTTCCTCACTGGGATAAACCTTACAGCAACTGACGTGTCTCATGTTCTCTGATTGATTTATCATCTACGGTGGCCGCAATTATAAACTCTGCTCATGGCTCTGAGCCTGAAGGATCGTTTTAGTAGAGGTGGACACACTGAAAACTTATCACCTCATCTGAAATACATTTCTCTGCTTTTCAAAAATGATAAACATAGAGCTTAATGTCAGTTTTCTGTGAGCAAAGAAAACTGTCATTAAGTTTTCTTTAAACTTTCTTAGGAAATAGTCTTTGACAAGTTACTAAACACTGTTTCGATGAAATTGAATGCCTTTGTGATATAGCTTCGCCTGCTAAGAAGATATTAACATGAAATTGTGGATTTTTGTATTGCTCTATATGGTGACAAGTCTCTAAATATTCATTTCAGGCTAAGGTTTAAATTTGAATATGAACTGTTTCGAGGTTGTTGGGTTTTGGTTGGTATGAAGAAGCCAGTGGGTTTGTGCACATTAACAGAATAATGAATTCATGTACAGGGACTGTCAAATGGTGTGTGGCACACGTTTATTCCAGTCCAACACAAACATAATGACTACAATCACAGAACAGGTAAGGTCAATGAGCCTGTGACAAGCTGAAAACATCATCAGCAAAACGTCATAAGGAACAATGAAATACAAATGAAAACGTTTGCTGTCACGAGTAAGCCAAACTGCTACCATTAATCTGATGACGGTAAAGCAAAAGTACGCGTGAGTTGGTGATTCAATTCTTTTAATGTTAATGAAGTGATTCATTCAAACATAATAAGCATTTTGGATTGAAACGTTACTTTCTCTCCGTCAGAATTATAGCGTCTTGCCAAAGACAGAGAGTGTGTGTGTGTGTGTGTGTGTGTATAGTTAGAGACAGTATTGAGGGTCTGCATGTCAAATGTCTTTTCTTCATCTTCATGCAAACTACATTTCAGCATTACAAAAGAACTCCATGTATGAAAAAACCCTCCTTTTTTTCAAACTTTGAATGATTTTTTTAGTCTAGCAGAGTCTTCATCATATTCATTACAGCTGTTATCCTCTGACAAATATGTTTATGAAGTTAGTTACTGATAACTAGTCCCGAGCGGTCACTATATCATATGTTTTAAAACAGCAACAGGCTTTAATTTCTAAGTGTGTCGTTCTCCAGTGCAGTACTGTGCAATATTCTTGAGCCACTCTTCATATTGTGCGTGAAAAGATTTGTCCTGAGCTGTAGCTCTCCAGGCTTTCTGAAAGTCTTATTATGTGTTTCTTTTGCCATGGGCTGTTTTTCACTCATTTTCAGTTCAGTCATTGTAGCCGACCACTTTCAGAGGAATGTTTTTCTTGTTTTTTAAGTCACCTGACTCTACAGAATGAATAATTCAAGCAAAAGAAATGCACCTAACACAAGGGACGAGCAAGTGTTGTGTCTACACATAACAGACACCCTAGGAAAGAAACTATTTTTAGTTGTATCTTTAGGCACATGTGCTTTTTTTTACTTGCAACAAAAACAAATTCTTGTTTTTCACATTTTAGCTGGGTCTGTGAAAAAGACCAAAGATAAAGCAGTTAGACAGGCATAAAATAGCTTTTTGCACCAACAAGGGGATTTCCAAAGAGCAGTTAGCTGAAAACTTACATCTCAGTATGATGTGGCGTCTGTCCTTAAAAAAATATGAGCAAACTAAATAAATGGAGGACAAACACTGTGGCACGCCTAAAAAATATGCATTTACACCAGATGAATGGGGAGAAAAGGCTGAGGTATGACACAAGAAACACAAGAACTGGGTTGAAAATCAGTGGGTAACCAAATTTAAAATTTGTGGCTCAAATCAATATGTACCAAGTGAGATGTTTACAGATGTTTACAGCAATCTATCTCAGTCATGGTTTTAAGATCATTAGAATTGTATAAACTCTGTTTTTGCCTCCTATACTGTATTTCCATGTTTGCACGTTTCAGTAAATCGCTCTACACTGTTCTCTTGTTTCTAGCAAAATGTAAAGAATTGACAGGTGGCTTGAGACTTTTGCACAATACTTTATGTCACCGAAAAACACATTTTCCTTCCAAGTAAATATTGTGTAAATGGCCTGTATTTGTATAGTGCTTTACTAGTCCCTAAGGACCCCAAAGCGCTTTACACATCCAGTCATCCACCCATTCACACACTGGTGATGGCAAGCTACACTGTAGCCACAGCCACCCTGGGGCGCACTGACAGAGGCAAGGCTGCCGGACATTAGCGCCACTGGGCCCTCTGACCACCACCAGTAGGCAACGGGTGAAGTGTCTTGCCCAAGGACACAACGACCGAGACTGTCGGAGCCGGGGCTCAAACCAGCAACCTTCTGATTACAAGACGAACTGCCAACTCTTGAGCCACGATCGCCCCCAGTGTGTGTTTATTTTTCCGTCATACCCAATATCAATGCCAGTTATATGGCAAACTGCCAGGATACATGGTGAGATGTGAGACACAGGTCATTTTTTTAACAATAAAAAATTGTGAGACAAATCATTGGAGCTGAGTGATCTCTGAGTGAACTGAGCAATCCAGACTATAAAAAGCCAAAAGAAATTCAAACTCGTGTTTTGATGGACTTTTTAATGAATTACCGACATGGTGCTAGTGTACTTTTGCAAATCAGAATTTTTTTCTATGGGGAGTTTATTAGATAAAGAACATCAGTCCTTGAAGTTGATGGTTTAGTGATAACGCTCTGAGCTACAAAGGCACATATACATACTTATATTACATACAAATGCAGATTTAGTTTCAGATTTGATGATGTTTAAATAGTGCTCTCTGGGTCTGTAGACTATCTGATTATGTACTTATGTACACAGGACATAAAAGGAAAAACATGGGAGGGAGCAAAAAAACCCAACAACAATATTTTATTTAGATGAAGTTGTTGTAGAGTCCTTGGATGACCTCATGTAAAGGAACATCAGCCATGAATCTAAAAACGAAGCTTTATGTAAATGGTCTGTTTGGTCCTGAGTAACTGTCCAGATTCAGATTCACATTACCTTTACAGAAAAGATTCAACCACATCCCAAAGGTGCTCTACTGGATTGGGATCTGGTGATTACGGAGGTCATTTGAATACAGTGAATTCACTGTCATGTTCAAGAAACCAGCTTGAGATGATCTGGGCTTTTTAACATGGTGCATCAGGAGATGGGTTCACTGTGCTCATAAATGGATGCATTTTTTAATTTAGGTGAGCCTGTGTGAATTGTAGCCTGTTTCCTGTTCTTAGCTGGAGTGACACACAGTATGATAAGGCCATCTGCTTCAGTGTTCAGAGATGCTCTTCTGCATACCTTGGTTTTAACAAGAAGTCACTGTTGCCATAATGTCAGCTCATAGCAGACGAGCTATTTTCCTCTGACAAGGCATTCTCACCCAAACGACTGCAGCTCACTGGATACTTTCTCTTTTTCAGACCGTACTCTGTAAACCAAATAAAATCACCTGTCTCTCCTATTCTCAAGCTCAGTTTAAACTTCAGCACGTTGACTTGACCATGTATTGAATAGCTGCCATGTGACTGGCTTATTGGGTATTTGCATGACGGAGCAGTTGAATACATATACACCGAATGAAGTGGCTCATGAGTATATACAAGTAAAAAAAAATATTGTTGCATAAAATATTGAGTATTGAGTATTCTCTACTCAGACTGATTTGAAGTTTGTGTTATTGAGTTAGACTGTATAATAACTTAAAAACAGTATTATGCACAAATATTTCATTTTCTAGATCACATACATAGATAATTCACAAAGCACCATCCACTATTACAGTACCTGCAAGTGGTCAGTGTAAACACTGTTTGTAATGTTACAGTAAAGGAAGTGCTGACTCTCAGTTTCTATCTATACACAGGGGTGTGCTGCTGTGATAAATAATCAAAGGAAAAACGATTACCTTGCAAATCACAAAATACCTTTTATACACAAAGCCATGATTATAAATAGCTTAACTCAATATTGCTATGGGATAATGATACGTAGTATAATATAATAAATGCCTCCCAAACATGCTAAAGTAATAAGTTGGGTGTGTCATACATGCTGAATCTCCAAAGGTCAAACTAAAGTTTTTCTTCTACCTGGAACAAATGACTAATATTTTAATAGTAAAAGGCTGGCAGCTATTTGCATAGCACTTCTCTTAGAGTGCATAATTTCACCTTTAACTGGAGGGCACTGTTAGCCAGAAGAATAGTCAAATATGAACAACAAATCCTAGATATGTAAAGCCTAGAAAGTAGAAATGAATTAATGATGATTTTGAACATTTACAGAGAGACTCCACTCGTCTGACCTAGCCAATGTGGAATCGAAATGTAGGCGTGTTTTTTCCATCAGTGCTTGGAAGAGTGTTTGAGGTGGAGGAATATTTTAATGTATTTTACATATTTAGCTGCACTGAAACCCAGAGCAACACCTAAAAAGTGAATACCTTCAAAGTATCTGATAAATTTCCCTGGGAAGTTATTTCAGTTGGTGGAATCCCCCCAAGAAAGTCATCCGAGCCATGCAACTTGGCACATTTTTCATGAATAGGAAGAGAAGTTAAAGAAGCATAAATAAATAAATAAATATATGACATGGTTGTTGCTCAAACACTTCAGGTATGTATCATTAATGCCTGAAAATATTGATACAGTTTGTGAATAAGCTCACAAATCTAAAGAAATATCAGGGCCAGGCCACTTTTGCATGCCTTTGAACCATCTCCAGATTGATACAGAAATTATTCGTTTCTAAAGTTCTTTTCCCCCATGAGGTGGCTATAAGGGATTTCTCTTTTCGGCACTCACTTTTTGCGTTCTGCACGTGCGTTAGAGGAACTGGAATGTCTCGATCTTGTGATAACTCTCTACTGGCAGCTGGCTTAGTGACACCAAATATTTGAGGGCTGTGTTTGAAGCACTCAAACACATCCTTGCCCTTCTCACAGCTCTGACCCTTTAATGTCACTATTGGTGGTTGAGCAGCAGAGTTGGATGAAGCAAAGTGAATGGTCTGTCTGTGGACTGCACGAAGTCTGACCCTGATCTTTGGCTTTAAGCAGCACTTTACTTGGCACTGGCTGCAGATGCAGCCCTTCATAGAGACCTGGCATAGTGCACCCAGATCGCTGCATACCATCCTGCGGAAGTTTGGTCTTAGCATCAGGTAGATGATCGGGTTGTAGATGGTGGAGGACTTTGCAAACATGGCTGGCATGGCAAATGCCATGGGAGGAATGTTTTCGATGTGTCCGAAGGCAGCCCACATGGATACGACAGCATATGGACTCCATGCCGCAAAGAAACCAATGCAGACAGCCACACTCAGCTAGCAGGAGAAAGAACACAGAAAGTGTAATTCAACATTTCTTTTCACCAAATCCAATTAATAAAAAAAAACAAACACAACTGTAACACTTGTCAACTTTCCCAACTATCTGAAAAACATTACCTTATGTCAGAATACTGGATGAAGAAATCACTTAAATACAGGTTGTATCACTTAAATATAATATGTGTGACAGAGTGAAGCAGGCTAAAAGATCCTGAAAGGGTTACAAAGTTCATGATTTAACAATTAGAAAGAGACTGGGCAAAAATGGCATCAATGGGATAGTTCCAAGTTTAAAACCACTACTGACCAAAAAGAACACAAAGACTCGTCTCATATTTGCCAACAAACATCTCGTTGGTCCCCAAGACTTTAAGGAAAACTGGACTGTGGGCTGATGAGACAAAAGCTAAGCTTTCTTGAAGGTTTGAGTCGTATTACTGCATAAGAGTAACCCAGCATGTCAGAAAAGGAAGACAGTAACAACAGTAAAATATGGTTTAGTTTTGTATTGTTTACTTCCCCTTTCTGTAAATAAAGCTGTTTTTTGAGTTACGTCCCATTTCCGTGAGTCTGCTTCTGGGTTCTCTCCTGCCTGCACACAGCTGGTTTCATGACACTAAGTATGACAAATACTTACAAAAACCTACAAAATCATGAGGAGCAAATACTATTTCACAGCACTGGAAACAAACGGCTATTTGTTGTAAAGACAAATTTGAATAATGGTGTCCTTGGAAGAAAATGAAGACACACTTTTACATTTTGAGATTTTCTTCCATGTGTTTTTGTGAGCCTGTGCAATCACTGCTGGCCTTCCCTGTATTTAATTTTGTGCTTTTGACACCCCCTGCCATTCTCTCTAGACTGTGGTGGAAGAAAAACAAAAAACAAATTTAAAGAAAAAAGCTGGGTGAGGAGATCTACCACTATACCCCCATATGAACAGTTTGTATTTAAAAGAGAACATGCAGAGGCCACAAAGATTTAAAAAGCATTCTTCTCACTCCTCATGATGAGTTTAAAAAAAAAAAAAAATGAATCTCAGATGTTCTTACAGAGAAGAGAATATGATGATTAATCAGCAAAGGCAGCAGTATCCATCACAGTGAAACCAGAACTTCTCTCTTAATGAGAAACTGCATCATGAGGGAGATATATTGAGGTCACTGTCAATTTCTACAACAAATCGAGGCGAGGAACTCTAAACAGGACTCTTCTCTCTAAGGCAGTGTTTTTATAAGCTACCCATAAACCCTGGCCTTTCCACCAATAACTGGGTGATCACACTATGCACGTTTTTTTGTCTTCCTGCACTTTAATTTAAAATTGAAAGTGCAGGTGAAAAAAAACTGCAGGTATGAATAAATTGACTACATCTTTAATTTTTTACTTATTACTTAGTGATTGGCGAGCACTGTATAATCATTCAGTATAACATATTTAAACACATAAACACACATTATAGGGAGAACATGGTAAAGCAGTCCACAGAAGTGTTTAAGTGAAGTTTACCTTAACCCACCTTAACAATAACTATCTGGATGCTGCTCATGTGAGTCGGCCTCAATGCATGTTGCTCCATAGTTCTGCGAGATGCATGCACTGCGACCAGGATTCCTGTGTAAGATGCTAAGATAGCACAGCATGGAAGGATGTAGCAGAAGATGAACAGTGCCACAGTATAAGATCGTGCTGTGCTGAGTTGATTGGACAGGCGCCAGTCAATGCAACAGGCAGTGCCGTAAGGCTCTGGTCCATACTCCCCCCAGTGGGCCAGTGGGGAGCATGCAAACAGCAGGGCGTAGACCCAAGCACAGGCAATAAGCAGACGGCCATGAACAGAGTTAAACCTGTTTCCTGTAAAAACAGACTGTGTTAATATTTTATGATGTGAATGTGAGTTATTATTTATGACACACAACTGCATTTGTGGATCAGTGCATTTTTATACTTTAAATGATGGTATGGTAAATGATGCTTTACCATGTGAAAAATACTCTGTGTGCTCTAAGATGCTTATACTCCATAATCTAGTTAATATACAGCATAGTGCTGAAGAACTGCATCTGAATTCACAAGTGTTTAGCTTTTCCCAATGGCTTTTTTGGACTTCCAAGAAAGGTGTTTTTATTATGTTGCATTCCTTTGCATTCTGCAACTGACAGACAGTGATTGGACTACTGTTAAAAGATAACATAAGGCAACCTGAAGAAGTTCAAATTTTTGCAATCTCTACACAGGCTTGTAAGCCAGTCTGCTGAAAGAGCGCCTCACAGGAATGCCAGTTCTCCTTCCAGGAGGCTAATTATGCCTATTCTCATTCATTGGCAATGGCCTGTTTCTTAAGAAGTGAAAATGGTTAAACATTTTTCAGAGAGAGCTCAGTCCCCAGAGAAGGTTCTGTGCATATCCACAGCATTTTACAGGTCTTTTTTTTTTTTATTTTAGTTTGGTGATAAGTAGGCTGTACCAGTTTCACTGGAGTAGTAAAAGTACATTGGGTAATTATACAGACTGCTAATTTCCACAGGAGCTCAGGTAGAACATAAAGAGGTTAGGTGACTCGAGGCCTCATTAAGCTGCAGCAGAAGACAAAAGATGAGCCCTCTAAAGCAATCTAAGTTCATCAAATGACGAGTGATGTTACGTCAGCCTTATATACTACGCAGATATTATGTCTGTCAGTGCTGAAAATAAAATAAGCACTTATTTAAATATGCAAGGTTAAATATTACAATTTTAAAGCAATTAATGTGAATATCTCTATTTGTAGGCTCATACTTTAAAATTACTTTTGTCCCAGCACTTTTTTTTAAGGCACTGAAAGAAATGCACTTTTTTGGGATGGGGACCAAATAGAAAACCCAGCTGCACAGTGTTAACCAACATCACAAGCAGTACTTATTGAGCACAGCCCTTTGACTTGTCACTTAACAAAGAAAAGCTAATGTGCAGTGCTTTACAGAGGGCTCATTTCCTTCCACAGATAAATCAACACTCAGCCACTTGGGGATAGGGTAGTTAATCCCGTGTCATTTCACCGAGCAAAAACAGCCTCTTTGAAGACTTACCGTAGAGCGGATAACATACTTTCACAAAGCACACCATGCTTAGCAGGGTTAGAGTGGTCAGACTGCAGATGCCAAACAACATGCCACAAAATGCGTATACGGAGCACACCGTTTTCCCATACAGCCACCTGTGTGGGAGGGCGTGAGAAAGAGGACAGCTCAAAGCAAAGATATAGCTCAAAGATCAATGATTGAGAAGGAGTAGGCGCCAAGTTTTGTACCTGTGGTAGAAACTTGAAGTTATCGCCATGGGGTAGAGGGACAGAGTCAGGCCCAAGTCGCTAACAGCAAGGTTGATGATGAAGTACTCAGCGGGTTTCAGGACATTCTTTTTCTTGTAAGAGATGTACAACAGTGTGCTGTTGCCAAATAGTGAACATACTCCTGCAAAAATAAACCAGAACAAAAACCCTGAATGTGAATAAAATACTGATTTGATGGTGACAATGGGAGGGATTTTGTTTTGACTTTTCAGAAATTGCTTCATCAAATTCGCTGTCCGTTTAAAACAAGACAAACATACTGGATAATATGCTTTTTGCCTAGAATACATTAGATATGACTTTTATATCTGTCCAAAAAACATAAAGCCACATAATAAAGTAAATACATAAAGTGCATTAATACAAACACAACACAAAGTGTACTAGATAAAGTGTACTACAACGAAGCACCAGCATGATGTGCTCAAACCTCCCATTCAATCACATCCCAAAGGTGCTCTACTAGTTTGATCGCATTGGAGGATATTTCAGTACAGAAAGCTCAGATCATGTCCAAGAAACCAGTTTGACATGATCTGAGCTTTCTGACATGGCAGTTTATCCGCCTGAAAGCAGCCATCAGGAAATGTGCTCATAACGGGATGGACATGGTCGGCAACAATACTCAGGTAGGCTGTGAAGTTTAAACGATGGCCAGTTGGTACTGAGAGGCCCAAGAACAAAATCTCCCACCCCATTACACCACCTCCAGTATCTAATACAAGCCAGGATGGATCCATGCTTTCATGTTCTTTATGCTAAATTGTGACCCATCCATGCCATCTGAATGTTGCAGCGGAAAGCAAGACTTATCAGATCAGGCAGTGTTCCTGTTCTTAGCTGACAGGAGTGACGGTGCGGTCTTCTGCTTCTGTAGCCCATCTGCTTCAAGGTTCAACATGCCGTGTATTCTCCATAAACCATAGAGGTGGTTGTGTGGGTTGTGTCCCAGTAGATCAGCAGTTTGTGAAATACTCAGACTAGCCTGTCCAGCACCAACAACCATGTGATATTCAAAACCATTTAAAACAACTTTCTTCCTCATTCTGATGGTTGGTCTGAATTTCAGCCGTTCATCTTCATCTTCATCATGTCTACATGCACGAACAAGCACATGAACAGTAGTGGCCACAAAGTGTATATATAACTTTCAAAGTATTATGGATCTACAGAATAATAAGAAACTCACACTTCTACTGTCTTACAGGCATAACACTGGATACTGCTTTATCATATTTACCTAGCAACATATACAAATACATAGAATTGCTGATGATTCTGTAAAATATTAAATGTAGAGTATCTTCATTAATACTGACAAAATCACTGGTTCTATATATATATAAAAACACACACACACCATGTATGACATCTGTGATACAAACAGTAAATGCAGATGGATGAGTACACAGTGGGTGTGGGTATATATAGGTGGAAGTGGAATGCATAACACACAGTAACACAGTTAAAAATAAAAGTGTACTTGCAAGGCTTCGCTGCAGGATGCCTTGCTTCATGCTGCTATTCATTTCAGCTTGAGCAGAACTCAGAGAAAACTCATTGATAGTATTGTAAACTAGATTTAACTCACCAAAAACAGAGTAGACCACGGCCACGGTTATATCCAGTGGTGCCGGTATGCTAGAGTGGAATGCAATGTCTTCATTTAACAACCCCATCTGTAAACAGATTTTAGAAACTTTTCTGTTAACTGTTCTCACATATTGCATGTGCGAAATTTCAGACCTTCTGATTGTGTCTTATGAAAAATGTATCCAAAACTGTGATGTTTTTGTAGAACTTCACATCAAATATTTTAGTCTTTCAATGCAATAAGTAGATGGTTTTCACACATTACCTTAAAGTAGCTCTTACACTAACTGCTCAGAGCAGACGGGCCCAGGTAGAAAGAGCCATGTCAACACAGGGGAGCTTTTAGCACATTGGACTAATTACTATATAGCTCCACAGACCACCAGTGATGGAATGGAACCAGGTACATTTACTGTAATTCCATAATGTGAGGTATTGCAGTTTCATAGCTCTTTATACTTACCACCCTACACAGGCAAGTGTACTTTTTATCTCATTATATTCATCTGATTATTTACATTTTTCATTATTTCATTTGAAAATTAAAAAAATATTCAATACTTTTTTTTTTACTATTTTGAAGTATTTCACTATTTAAGTTTTAAAAAGCTCATAGAAGAAAAACAAGCAATTGGTATAATTAGTACATGTTTTGATTAAACATCTGGATGTAAAGTAGATAGATTTCAAACAAATGATGACATTTGATGTGTAAATAAGGAACTTAAACAGTAACATGGAATAAATCTAGAGAGAGACCCTGAATTTTGTCACATTAAAACATTGACAATGATTTATATTATAAATGTAAGATTAATTATACACATGTAATGTTCTTCAACTGAAAAAAAAAAGCTGTTTCATATACATATATGGAATTATGTCTTTCATAAGCTTGTGTCAGAGGGGACTAATAAAACAATAACAAAATGCATGGCTGTGTAATTCTTTTCAGCATCGTAAAATATTTGGAGGACCTGTGTATTTACATGCCTGTATAAGCTGCCAGTATCATCAGCACTCCCATTTTTCATGCATCCATTCTGCTTCAGCAACGAAAATCAGATAGTGACCGACAGGTCTAAATCAATAGATGAAATCAGGGTCAATAAATAAGGTGTATCAGGAAAATACATCTCCAACAGACCCGTGAACAACACTGCAGAACTGCTCTACTTTTCTCTGCGAACCTTAATATGTGCAATTAAAACAATCTCAATAATAATAGTGGTTGTGTTCATGCAATCCTGATGTTTACTGTTCATGTCAAGCACAACAGTCTGACGCTAGATGGCAGTTGTGCTACAAAAACCTACAGTGTGTAACGTTTAAGGTTTACATCAGGTTATTCGAAAATAAAATAAAAATAATTAATGTCCATAAACTATTCATTAATTATTATTTTAATATGAATGCAGTGACAATACATAATTTGGCGTGTGTACCTTTCATTTGTGAAACTGCAAACGGCTGGAACACGTGAAAAGACAAATTTAGCGATGGATCAGCAGAGATTCATCAAATCCAAAGTACATCAAAATAACATCATCAAAATATAGCCGCCTCCTGCAGCTCAAGTATTGCTCAAGTTACTGTCCTTAACAGATCACAGATGTGCCTGAGGCACGGCCGGATAAAAGCAGTAATTATAATCCACCTCCGTGCGTAAAGGCGCAAACCTCACAGAGGCGCACCGTTATATACGCTTTATTAGCTCACAAAACTGCAAACCCGTCTTGTTTATCACTGATTTTTTGGGAGCTTCAAACGATCACCTCCCACACATTTACTCACCTAAGAACAGAGAGGAGTTTGCACTGTTAAACTTCTCCATGCTTCCCCCCTTTTTCTTCTCTCAGAGATAAGGCAGGTGGTTTGAACAAACACGGATAGCATCATTTAGAAGCACTAAGGGTAATTAATTAGGGTAAATTAGGTAAGTTTAAATGGAGTGTAGCCTGTAGAATTATATCCATTTATGTTTTTATCGCTTATCTAAGCAGGACGGCGGTGGGATGGAATATGTCCTAACCGAAATCAGATAAAAGGAAAATGCACCCCTAACGAGTGATGAAAAGCTGAATCTTTGTGATATTAGTGTTGAAAAATCATCCAGTCTTTCTGTATGAATTTCACCATTTTTCAGTTTCACTTAAACTTTTGCATGCTATTCAAATGCTATTCAAAGAGCATCTAAAGATCGTTCAGCGCCTGTCTCCCTGTAATAAACTTTTACAGGTTTGGTGGTTTTCATAACAAATGGAAGTCAACATTGTCACAATTTAGACTTACATTTCTGAGAATTTTGTCTTTCGTTTGAGCTAATTACAATACATTTCGTCTTACCTTGTGCGTTATCACACAGGCTGGAAATGAGTAGTCAGTGAAACGATACCAGCTTCATTCACTACAACAGGCTGCAGCGCCAGTCCTCAAAACTGCACCAATCAATGACGTCAATACGGTGGGTATATCCTCAAGGGGGCAAAGGGGGCACTGGTCACTAAAGCTGAGAATCCTCCCACCTGCAAAAAATTATTTCTCAGTGTAAAAGAAAAAAATCTTGCAGGAAGTGAAAAAAACATGTGAGTAGACTATACTGAGGCAGATGACGCATCAGGTGGTTAGGTCCAGAGACCGCAAAGGAAACATAGAACTGCAGTAAGGGGGTGCTAACAGTTTTGGAGCAATATGTTGGGCCATTATTATTAGAATTATATTATATGTTACATCTCCAGCCAGCACACACTGCACCTGATCCATACAGCACCTCCTGCAGGTGGTGGGCATACAGGAGGTTGAGCCAGTGTCCCTTTTTCGGGATGTGCCAGGTCGGGCTCTATTGACTAAGGACCGCCCATCATACTCTCGGTAATTGGCATCCTCCTTGGGCACCCTCCCTGGGCCTGGCTCATGCTTTTAGGTGCTCCACCTGGGGACTCTATCATCTTACTCAGAGACTTTTGTACAAACCACAGTTTGCCCATAACAAACATCATATTTGAACATTAAGGGTGTCCATTAGTGCTCGTGGCACGAGACACCCTAGGCCGCAAGTCGATGATTGATTTAGTAATTGTATCATCAGATCTGCGGCCATATGTTCTGGACGCTCAGGCGAAGAGAGGTGCTGAGCTGTCAACTGATGACCACGTGGTGGTGTTCAGCACCTGCATTCTTGAAGCTTCTGCACTGAGATGCAGCTGCAAGGTGGTTGGTGCCTGTCATGGTGTTCTGCTTGTAGACAAAACAAAGGTGGCACAGCTTGTGCACATACAATTTGGTGATCAGCACTTTCAGCCAGCCAGACTTTCTAAGAAGTGGTTAACTTCTTTAAGTCCTAATTTCCATCCTTGTTTCCTTGCACAAAGCTGTAAACTTTTGGGGGTGAGTAGGTTAAATCAGAATCTTTATTGTTCCAGCACTGTAGTTATTTTGTGGTATTAGCTTCGTTTAAAGTCTGTGAAATTCACTTTAAAAGTTAATAGTTGTCAATTTCAGCAATAGTATGCTGCTTTTAATTAGAAATCAATATTGCATGCCCCCCAGAAAAGGAAACTTTTTTTTCCACATCTTAAAGGCAGGAATAAATTATCCTCAAAAGAATTACACTCAGTGAAAATGTTGCCTTGGGTGCCACTAGTTCTTCTTTTTTCTCACATGAATTCTCTCTCACACACACACACACACACACACACACACACACACACACACACACACACACACACACAAAAGCTGGAGATGAAAGCTCCATTCGAGGTATAACTGTGTTCTAAAAGAATTAATTGAGATGGCCACTGAGGGTAGGGAGAAATTAATGTCCATGATGGGATACAACAAGCCAACATGGACATCAAAGTAGTGAAGAAAGATTACAAAAGAACCACTTAACACAAACTTTACCTGATCACGTAAAGCCATACTCTGCATCCACATTCACTGACTGCAGAGGACTGGGTAGAATATATTAGGACATTTTGATAATGATGCTGTGTGACTCAAAATGAAATTTTTTCATAGTTAAACAACATTTGAGATGTCACACCACATGGATACTTTATTTGTTTTTCCAATCTTTTATTGTCCAGTTTTAGTGAGCTTTGTGATTATAGCTTCAGTTTCCTGTTCTTAGCTGAAAGGAGTGGCTGCTGTTGCCCATCTGCTCCAAGCTTTGATGCACTGTGTATTCAGAGATGCTCTTCTGCATACCTTGTAACAAGTGGTTATATGAATTACTGTTGCCGTTCCTCTGCTCAAAGCCATTTACCCATTTATCTTTGACCTGTGGCATTTTGAACTTTCTTTGTAAACACCAGTGAGGGTTGTGCGGGAAAATCTCAGCAGATCAGCAGTTTCCAAAACAGTGAGAGCAGCCCATCTGACGAAAACAACTATGATTATTATTCTTTTTTTTTTTCTTTTTTTTTTTTCTTTTTTAGCCATCAGGGCTGGGGGGCTGGGAGGAGGTGCTGGCTGTCAGACTGGGGTCTGGGATGCGGGGCCTCCCTGCTACTGCAGATAAGGAGGTGGTCCGCTTGCCTCCACCCCAGAGAGAAGGGTTACGCCTGTGGCCCGGCTGGGCCCCTTTCGGGGGGTGGGATGCCCTCAGGCCTCTGGGCCTGAAGCTCGGACCTCTCTGGCACAGCTGGCTGCCGGCAGAGCCCGCGGGCACGCCACTGCAACCCCCTCTGGCCTCTGCTCCGTAGCTGCGGGGTGACCTCTCCTTTGGGGCTCTACTCAGCTCTTCCCAGGAGGGTGGCACGGTTCCCCCCCCTTTGGTGGTCCTCCTCGGGTCCTTGTACTCTGGGGCCTCTGGATATCTGGGGCCTGGATCTCCTCCATACCTGCTTCATACCCTGGTGGACGGGGCTGTGGCTCCCCACACTCCCTAGAAGATCATTACATGGAGAAACCTTTGGAATACAAGCATGCTGATCCACACAGGTATGCACACAGGTGTACACACGGGTGTTCACAGACGCGGACTACAGCTTTCTTGGCTGCTGCCTCAAAGCACATTGTGCGCTGTCTATCTTGCGTGCTGCACAATATCGTTTATTATTTAGTATCTACTGTTATCTACTGCTAGCTAGTTTATTGTGATGGTGCTGTTTTTCTTATTATGTTGCTCTTTGTTGTTTGCTTTCTCTTCTGGTTTTTTTTTCTCCATACAGGTGATCCAGGTGTTTGGTTTTTTTGGGGGTTTTTTGGGGTTTTTTTTCTTTTTCTTTCTTCCCCCCCTTCTCACCGTCTCTTCTCCCCTTTGGTTTTCTTTCTCTCCCTCTCTTTCTTTCATTCTTTCTCCCTGTCCTATCCCCCAGTCATGTCTGTCCCGTTTGTAGCAACTGAAAATAAAATAAATTCATAATTATAATAAAGGTCAATCAAATGGACCAATATGGCAAGGCCATGATGATCCACTTGGTAAAATAAATCCACTTGGCATCTTTCTTGGCCTTAAGACAACAATTCTGATGGCTAAAGATCCAAACGGGACACACAAAAAAAAAAAAAACTATGATTATTATTCAATTATTCAAAGTAATTTAAGTCACTTATCTTCCTCATTCTGACACTGGGTTTGAACTTCAGCAGGTTGTTTTGGTCATGTCTATACACGTCTAAATGCACTTAGTAACTGCCACCTGATTATATATTTGTTAATGAAGAGCTAAACAGGTGCACCAAATAAAGTAGTTGGTGAGTCTACATGCAGCAAATATAGATTCTATTCAGGCTTTACAGATGCATTATGTATGGGCAGAAAGCTTAACTTCATTCAAATTTATAAACATAGAATCTTCTTTATGACAGACAAGAATTTACCACAAAAGACAACTCATACAGTAAACTTTTTTTAACAGTGCTGTGCAGATACCTCCCACATGAGTGGATACACATGAGCCTTTTCCACACAACCAAGAAGCTGTCCACATACCATCATCTATTGTCTTAATGTCACAAATTAGGCATTTTCTGAGATGTAATACAGTGCTAAAATCATCTGTGGGAATTGACAGCGCTGCAGACTTCTGTGTTATTATTGTTAATTTTCTGCATCCGGGAATATTTTTTGCATATAAAATATTACCTCTTTGCTGCCTGTAAGTCACAGGACAAATATGGCCAGAGTCGGAGGTGCATCAGTTCAGCTCCATTAGTTCTATCTAACCCACAAACTCCTCTTTTAAGTAATATAAAGCAGCAGCCAAGAAATATCAATATGTAATCACCATAGCTGAAAACTACCAAAGCACACAAAGGCTGCATGAGTGTGACAGCTTTGTGATTGCCTGGCCCTGTTTGGCCTAGTTCCACTGCAATCAAGGACAGTGAAATGCACTCGAAAAGAAACGACCCTTATCAAGGACACATGAATGTGTATGTCCGTACAGCAATTTCTTTGCTCAAAAGTGGTAAAGAAAAACTTTCATTTGGAAATTGCCAAAGTATGTTTTCTTAATGCAAGGAACCACGGTGATCCGAGCAAGGGGCCTTTAGCTTGCTATATTGCCATCTGCAGGATGGTGCAAGTAAAACACCCGAGTCCTCTAGTACAACTTGCATCCTTGATTGAACAAAATAAAGCAATCTTGCAGTTTGACCTGCACATACAATTGTAAATATTCCATTTAAAGGTGATGAAATGAATGATTTCTGCCATTTTCATAACTGTTACAATAACTGTGGCAATAGCATTCATTTTTAGTGGTCTGGAAAAGTAATTTTGCAAAAGAAGTGAGATCTTTATGCTTTCTGATAACAATGCAGCACAAAATGATTGTATAATAGGTTAATGTGACTGTACAACTAATGATGTGGCAATACCGGGTTTCAGTCACATATTTTAAGAATTTAACTAAACATATACAAAAGTATTACAGCAGCTATTAGAAAGGGAGAAGAAGAAAAAAGGACTGCATTTGTGACGGTTATTTTCAAAGTTGCACATTACTGCTTTAAATGTTACCAGTGTTTGCATTTATCACTATAATTTCCATATTTTAAAAGGGAAAGTGAAAACTATTCATGATTAAACAGTTTGATCTGGTGCAGAAAACACAGCTCGCTGAATATGAAAGAGTGGGCTTATCACTGGTTGCAGACGGTTACGTGAGGTTTCATGCATCTTGCTTCTTCACAGCAAAAGCTGCAGACTTTGATCATGACAATAGCTTGCCTGTTCTTACTGGGTCTTTGCGGGTTTTCTTTAGGCTGGTCCGGTTTCCATTCTAGCGAATGGGAAACTTTCAGCGCTTGCAAATGTTTGTCTGTTTAGTCTTGAGATAGGCTGATGATCTGCAGAGCATGTCAGCTGTCACTGATGCACACTGTAGTTGGGTTTTCCTTGACTAAGAACAGGAAAAATTGTGTAGAGTATGCTTCTTATGCTTAAGAATGCTTATTTATTGTTGAACAGTGGACAAATTATGGAGGTTACTGTTGTTTGAATTGATCTAACCAGTGTGTACCCATTCCAGAATAAGGGTTTAGATTTTGCCACCACACCTAAGAATGAATATATATCTGATGTATCAGCTTAAAGGGAGTGGTCTCTTAGAATAATTATAGTTTTGAACCAGAACACTTGCTTCAGTTCATTCAGTGGATGATAACACGTATTAGGTGTAGACAGTCCATACTGGTTTATATCTATGGGGCTAATTACTGTTGACAACACCCATTCAATGGACTGATAACATCAAAATTGGGTGACCAGATTGTGTAATGAATCAACAGACTGTTAATGTTAAGTTGATTCATTACACAATGTTAAGCTTTCAAGACAGCTGTAGTGTAATCATCATGGCAACCAAGCTGTGGTTTGTCCTTAATTGCTGTGTTTGTAAGATGTAGTTTTCAGTGTTTTTCTTTAAAAGTACTGTTGCTGTACTGTTCTGATGTAAAGTCTTTGTGTTTCTCTGAAAGTTTACAAGAACAAGAGCCTGCAGTTCTACATTGCTATTCTCAGTGACAATAAGAACCTCAAGACTATTAAGCATTGAGTGTACTAGTATATGTTTAAAACTAGAAATCTTTTATCACAAAGCTCGAACTTCACTGAAAAAAAGGGACTGGCCATCTCTTGGATTTATGTAAGCATCTTGCATGTATTTAACACAATTGCCTCATGTTTTAAAGATAAATGTAACTATATAGTGTAAAAACTACATGATATGCAGAAAGGGTGTATTAAATTGTTCATATCATGTTCAGGTGAAGTAAGTCAATAAGATAGCAACGTTAAATCTCGTGAAACCACGCGTGATTTCATCTCGCGGGCTTTGGATCGTGGTTTAAAAAATGCATCCATCTCAGTCAAGTCGAGCAGCCAACTCTACGTTTTTTGGTATGTCTTGATTTTTTGAATTAATATTTACCATATTTCAGCCAAATGTAGTTAAACGTCTAAAGTGCCGCCATGTAACATGCTAAAAAAGAGCCGTTAGCTTATTTGCTGTTTTATCTGTTATCAAAGAATTGGCGCTTTTTCATTTGAATTTGTCTTTGGCACAAGAGCCGTAATATCACATTAAACCTAATTACGAGGCACTCATAACATAATTTGGTTTTCTGTGTGAATAGATTTGTCAACTGACTCTTCAGTTACATTGTGTATTTACTGCACCGTGGTGTTAGTGAGATTTTGGACATTGAACAGCTTTAGCTAATATCATCAGCGGTATTATGCTAGCTTACATCCCTACCCCTCCTGCCCTCACCTGCTGTCCTTTTGTTTTTGTTTTTGTTTTTGTTGATGCACATTGAGAGACCACATCTATTCTGCATTTCACCAGGAGTCAGCTGATGGATTGTGGGTTCAAGGTGTTATGGTAAGAAAGTATATTCTATTTTCGCTTAAGGTTTCTGTAACTTAATTATAATAGGTTTTTTATAATTATTAGGTGCATGCATACTCAAATAGACCACCCTATTAATACAACTGAGAAATCCAAAATCTGCCATAGGTTTAACTTATACCTGTATGTATTGTCAGAAAGGTGATTACTGGACTCACATTAATGCACACTTGAACTAAAATGAGGTTGTAACTTGTGGGTTCTTGGGTTGCAAATCAGAAATAAACATCTTTGGATTTTTTTAATCCCATAAGATCTGGAAACACAGTTTTTATTCAACAAAACATTACTGATTATTAACCAAGCACAGTGCCTGCTGTTATTTCAAAATAATTTTATGTCATTTCAGATGAAATGCAGCATTCCAGTGCATCCCAACCATGCCTTTACAGTCAAGGTTTCTGACGGAGCTGAGTTTCTCTCTGACAGTCTGCTGAAAGTGTTTGCAAAGTGATCGGGGGAACAGGGCACAAAGCTAAAGGATGTAGCTGCCATGATGACAGTAAGAACTTTAAAATTCTTTAACTACAAAGTGTATATGTATTGCATTAGGTCAGTAAAAGATTTTTATGCTGCATCCATTGAAACAGTCAACTATTACCTGTGAGTACTGATTCCACCGAAAGGATGCCATAATTTTCGTCATGCATTTACTGGCCCACTGAGAAAAATTGATCTTTTTAAAAAAATAAATGTTCTGGAAACTATATATCCATAAAGTTGATGTCAAACAGGAACTTTTGATATTGCTTTGTAGATGCTGGTGTTGCATGTTGACTGGTTTAAGTTTTGGTCTGGGATCATTTTCTTCTGTGCTACTGAAAAGTTCACAAATCTCTGTTTTCTTTGTTATAATACTTTAGGATGACATTAATGCTCAAAGGGAGTCTCATCAAAGTGCTCCGCATCTGTGTGAAAGACAATTGCAACATCTTGGTGCAGGAGTTCATGGTGAGTGTTTTATGAGTAGATTGTGGCTTTGCAACATTTAAAAATGCATTTAGTTATCCACTTGATCCTCATTGGACCAGTTAGGACCAGTAGTCCTCTTTAATAATTTGAAGTTCACATGAGGCCTGGTAGTGAACTCAGCCGCCGGCCCTTGAGGCCCCACCCCTGTATTAGGGGTCACATCAGTGTGAAAAAACTTTAAATTTGTCATTCTAGTGAACAAAGGAAAATCCCACCAATATTTACATTAGCTTTTGTTTGAAAAAAAAAAAAGACCAACAGCTAACCAAATTGTGGGGCTGAAAGTCTAAATTCTAACATCTTCTGAGTGACAAAACCTGGATTTCTGATGGGCCGGTGTCTTTCTAAGAAAAACTAATGTAAAGCATTTGAAATTATGTTTTTCACCCTCTCTTAGAAACTCTGTTAGACCATGAATGGCAGCATGGCAGGCCACTCTTTGGCTATAGCTATTTACTATGTTGCTTGCATTGGTTTAAATTACTCTAACATTAGAACTGGTAGATTCAAAAGAGATGAGTTTAAAAAGGAATCTTAAAGAAATGTTTTGTGTTTAACCAGGACTTGACTGAGGCCACTGCACAGATTGAGAAAACCACAATGAACATCTGTCTCCAGAGGATGCACCAGGCAATGACTTTTCTGACGTTGGCATCATCATCGAGGGTATAGTAGTTCTTCAAGATCTGGATAACGTGACCTTTGCAGTAGCCATGCTGTTTGGACCTTTTTTATTCCTTCAATATGAGTTACCCATCACAACTCTGCTACACTTTTGAGGTGATTCAAAGGGTGGTAATGGAGTTGGAAGCAACTCAGCTCTCAAGAAAAGCTCACAACTAAGACAAAACTGCTCCTGCAACGAAGCTCACTGTTATGCATGCAAGCTGATCAGCTCTAGGTGAGAAGACATTTAAATCTCACACTTGTTCTGCTGCATTTTTGAAGCTCAATTCCAGGAACAGATTGCAGGGTTCATTTTTATATACACTGCAACTGCCATGAGGACGAGCCGTTTTTTTGTTGTTGTTGTTGTTTGTTTTTCCTTTTGCTCTGTACAAGTTCTCTGTCTGTTTGGCAGCATTTTTAAATTTCTCTTTGTATTTTTTCTTTCTTTTACTAGTGAAGAGATGTAGCATGAACAGTTATGCAGTCTAAATATCCCATATGGGCCGTGTGAAATGGTATTTTCAGTTTCATTCAGTTGAAGTAAGGAACGTTGAATATTTCTAAGTGTGCTGTTTTGAACCAAGATGTCACAGTATGATCAGTGCCGTAATTTTTGACAGTCACTGTATCAATGTTATTTTTGCATCTCTTGAATAAAGGTTTTGACCTGCAAGTGCTAATTTCTTTAGTTATTGGGGTAAAATGGGTAATGTTAATAGGAAGGTGTTTGCCAATTCAGTAACCTAATTTAATGTTAATGGAAACTAACATTACCTCAAATTGTTTAGTTATAATTGTTGTTTAACTGAATCTTGACGTTAGAGGCCTTAAATAGAATGTTTTGTATTGTTCTTTCCCAACATTTTTCAAAAGAAAGAGTCTAATTTCTTTGCTGTGATTGATTCCAGAGAACACGGAAGAACTGACATTATTTAACTGTTGGTTTATATAGATTCAGTAGTGGAGTAATGTCAGTTTAATTCTTTACCTACTGTCAATGCAGTGAAATTAGACATTTTGTTTTGAAAGGTTACTGGTGGATGCCAGCAACCATCTTGGAAGAGAACAATATAATCTGTTATAAGGCCTCCATTTGAAAATTGTGTATTTGATACTAGAATATAATAGCAAAATGTAATTTGAAGATAACATGTAGTATTTAAGTGACCAAGTAGTATTGGGTAAAAGTTATTGAATGGTGTTGGGATAAAGTGAGAAAATTGTGAAGGATTAAAATATTTCAAGAGCTCAAATTACTTCATCAAAACATGTTTAAGTCACATTTTATCAACACAAATTGCACAGGTTTATTGAACATGAATAAATTGTGTTAATTTAACTCAATTGTTTAAGTTGCTGCCAAAGCAAAACATCTGTGTGCAACAAATGTCCACCATTGAATTAAGTAAATCCAACAACATATTTTTTTCAGTGTTTTGTGTGGCCCAAAAACTTATTTCATGCTGCCACCAAACAGTACCGGACTTTGTGCCCCCATTCTGGTGTCGGATCACACATTCAAAATCACCCCTGGATCAACTCGCTCAACTGGACGACGAAAAAGAGACACAGACAACGTACAACCCCACGACTCGATATGGGGCAGTGACCTACCACAAGAGTTCAAGTTATGGACTACTGGACAGAAAGTCCTGCACTCACTGTTCCCATGGGTCGGAAATGGAAAAAACATGCTAAGAATTGAGACTCTTGACTACCGATTTGGACTTTTCCTGAACAGCTCAACAAAGATAAACAAGGCTCAGAATGAGGAAATCGACGTGATCAGAATAGAGGTCATGCAACACAGAGTCGCCCTGGACATGATTCTGGCTGAGAGAGGGGGCCTCTGTGTCTTATTCAACCCCACTTGTTGCACTTATATCCCGGACAACGTACACTCCTTGACCATGACCACCGCCCTAGACAAGTTACGACAACTGAGTAATGCACAGCAACAAGACTATGTCACGAACACAGAGGACTGGCTGTGTCTTAAGCATCTTTCTTGTAGTCGTCGTTCCAACACAGTGTGTTTGTGTTGATTCGTAGACCCCGAAAATGGCGCTGCGCTCCCATAATGCATTGCGGCGTGACGTCAACTCCAAAGCCCTTATGGCTCGTAACAACAGGCCAGAGCGCCTATACTCCCCGGAGCAGCTCCCACAGAATACTCTTAGGGACACGACTGAATGCATTCTCTAAGTCCACAAAACACAAGTAGAGTGGTTGGGTGAACTCCCATGTATCCACAAATATTTTCGAGAGGGTAAAGAGCTGGTCCGGTGTTCCACAACCGGGACGAAAGCTGCATTGTTCCTCCTGTATCCATCCCAGGGAGCCTGCCACCAAGGAGTTGCTTAACTGCGCTGTGACCTTGCCCTCTGTAATGCATGAGTCAGAACACTTGTCTTCCCACTGGCACGTCTTCCTCTATAGAAGACGTGTCAGTGGAATTAAGGAGGTCTTCAAAGTATTCCTTCTATCACCCAACAATATCCTCAGTTGAAGTCAGCAGCACAGTGTTGCTGACTTTAATGCAGTGTAGATAGAAATCGATAATAACAGTACATGTCCTGAAAACAGAAATGTACACATAGATCAGGAGGTTGCTATCAATTTCAACATGTCTTATATCAGGCCTGCTACTTGCAAATGTGCAAAGATTTATTGGCTGATAACAGAGTGGATTGAAGTTGTCGTTTAACTTGAGCCCATTATAGCTCTGTCAGTTATTGACTTGTGAACGCATTTTATTTCTCCACCCCAAATGCACTTTTCTGATTTCTTCTTCCTGAATGCCCGTCAGAGCTCAGTAGGTCTTATTTGGACACTCTTGTAGAGGGAGATTCTATGGCATGGCAGGAAGGGAACCTACAGGTGTGCTCATCCTTTACACTGCATGCCTCCTTTGTGGTACCACACTCTGCTTGGTGAGAAATTGTCATTTTGTTTAGTTTTTATTATCAGAAGTGGTCTTAGGAGAACTTGAAAGTTGACTTTTGTACACTTGAAAATCAATAACCAGTATTCCTTTTTCATTTATTTTAATATTTAGCCAGCAGCAAAATTATTAGGTAAGTTTTTTTCTCAAACAAGCAAAGGCTACTTTAACTGTTTTTGTTACTTTTTTACTAATTTTCATGTTAAATTACTACTTTGATTTTACAGTCTATGATGTGGACGGTGGACGGGACCTTGACATTTTTGATATCAATGAAGGTATTTTAGGAAAGAAACAGAAAAAAAAAACCCAGAAGAAAATGTTCTCTTTTTCTTCCAAATTCCAAATTCAGTTCTCTTAAACTTTCTTTGTGCTTTAATCTGATCAGAGGCAGGGTTGAACCTTGCAGAAGGGGACATAGTTCTTGATGAGGTAACTTAATTGAACTTCTTTCCCCAACAACACAAATTAATGGATTGGATTAAAGTTCAACAATGGCTCAATATTTTGTTCTTTTGTTTGTGGTTTGTTCTTTGTGGCTGTGGCAGAAGCAACCCCGAAATTCTATAATAGGGGAAGAGTACAGGTGGCCAAAGACAATCCCATACTACATGCAAGATGACTTGGGTAAAAGCGAGCTTGTTTTTTTTTTCCTTTTGTTTGTTTGGGGGTTTTTCTTTACAATTTGAAATTATTTAGCTTCATACTTAAGCCTCTACAGTACAGTATATTTGCATATACAGTCATGTGGCATAAATAAAGCAAAATAAATGAGAAAATGTGCATTATTTTTATTAGCTCTGTGTTTACAAGTATTTAATGTTTTAATTTTAATTTTAAAATGAATCTTGTTCCTGTTATTTGTTTTCAAGCACTTGAAAAAAAAAAATACATAATCTTTTCAGATTATGTATTATTTTATTACTTAACAAGCCAATGGGATCTGAAGCAGTTAAAAATAAAGTAAAATAGAATAAAGAATAAAATCTTTTTGACTAGATGCAATGTTATTAATGGCTTTTGGAAACAATATTAATGATAAAATTTAGATTAAAAAAACCAAATGTCATAAATTGGATATTTAAACACATTTTATTATCAATATTTTTGTGCTTTCACAAAAATATATGGGTATGGGTGTCATCTGTAATCATAACTCAGCAGGAGCTTACAGTTGTTCTTAAAAAAAGGTACCGTAAAGAACTTTTTTCAACTATAATAAAACTGATTTTTCATTTTGTACACAGAGATCAATGCAAAAGGTGTGATTCTCAAGGCCTTTGAGCAGTACCGGCTCAAGACCTGCATCGACTTTAAGCCATGGAGTGGAGAAGCAAACTACATTTCTGTCTTTAAAGGGGATGGGTAAGGCAAGAAGAACGTATTCTTCTAAAATCTCTTTTTAGATGGATTATATACACTCATTGGACACTCAATTAAGTATACGTTGCTTGTACCATGTTGGTTCCCCTTTGCCCTTCAGTAGTGCCTTGATTTTTTATTGCATAGATTCAATAAGGTTCTATTCCTGGCTTTCTAAGTGCAATATCAGAAATCAAGACTCATCATACCAGCCAATGTTTTGCCTAGTTTTTTCTATTTTCATGTTCTCTACTGAAAGCAGCAGTACTCGGCGTGCTACTGCTGTAGCTCCTCTGCTTAAAAGTTCAACATGTTGTCAATTCAGAGATAATTTGATTGTTTAACTGAGTGACCATTGCCTTTCTCTCAAGTCGAACACGTCGGGCCATTATCTTCTGACCTCTGACATCATGGAGGCATTTTTTGCCAATCACTGGGTATTTCTCTTTTCTGGATACCTCTCTCTAAACTCTAGAGATGGTTGTGTGGGAAAATCCCAGTAGATCAGCAGTTTCTGGAACACTCATACCAGCCCATCCGGCACCAACTACCACAGAACACTCAAAATCATTTAAATTACTTTTCTACCTTATCCGAATGTTTAGTTCAACTTCAGCTGGTTGACTTGACCATGCATAACTGCACTGAGTTAATACCATTTGATTGGCTGATTAGATATTTGCATTAAGAAGCAGATGATTAGATGTACCTAACAGAGAGGCCAGTGAGTGTATTTATTCTGTACTTTTACTACAGAAAAGTATTGGCAAGAAGACACTGGGAGTTTATCTGATCTTCACAAAAGCCTCATTTTCTTTCCATAAGCTGTTTCTCCTCTGTTGGCAACCGGCATGTTGGGAAGCAGAGACTGTCTATAGGAACAAACTGTGACCACATTGCCACCATTGAACATGAGTTCCTTCATGCGCTGGGTTTCTGGCACGAGCAGTCCAGGGCAGACCGTGATGATTATGTCGAAATCATGTGGGACCGCATTACAGAGGGTATTGTTACTGTTATTCATCCAACCAAACTACAGTGTTTAAACACTGGCTGTTCATCCTCTCATAAAGTTTTATCTCTTTATGTGGTGATTTCTTCATGACGTACCTGTTTACCCAAGTATTGTTATATGAGTACTTTTATAAGTCAGCAGTCTCTGACACCTGTTGATAAGCAGCATTTATGGTCCAAGTCATATGAATCATACAATAATAAGTAATGCAATGTCACAATGGATGAAACTGCAATGGCGCCTTTATGTATGTCCAATTTGCAGGTAAAGGACACAATTTTAACACCTATAATGACACCACCTCCAGCTCTTTGGGCGTCCCCTACGACTACAGCTCCATGATGCACTACAGTAAAACTGCTTTTAAGAACGGCATGGAGCCCACCATCGTCACCAAGATCCCTGCTTTCAGTGACATCATTGGCCAGCGTATGGAGTTCAGCGACAGTGACCTGCTCAAGCTGAACCGCCTCTATAACTGCAGTAAGATTCAGCAGTCAGTGCACAAGTACTATTTTATTTTCTCCATTATAGAAGTCAACTTGTCCTGCACCTGCAGTACTGATCTGTTCAACTTCATGTTTTGTTACATTCATCAATAATGATGTTCATGACATGGCTTGTCCCTTGATTTTTTTATAGTTTATTGCGGTTCAAAGTGCTGCAACACTTGTTTATGTGTGTTTATGAAATCTGCTCTGCAGCTCAAGGTTCCACCTTTCTGGACTCGTGCGACTTTGAACGTGAAAACATCTGTGGTATGATACAGGGACAAGGGGATCAGGCAGATTGGGACAGGGTTACAACAGCTACTGGAGGGCCTGACACTGATTACTCCAACATGGGCAAATGCACTGGTGAGAACAATCTACTATGAAATGTATGAAAGGATAGGTTCATATTTTTACAATTCTTTCTTAAAACAATGTTCAGATACTTCTTAGTGTACCAAAATCTCCTCTGCATAGAACATTTGAAAAAATATCTTCATAGGAACATGTGAACATATTTAGTGTGGTCTCTTGTTTATGAGATCACACTAAACATTTTTTTATGACAGACTTGTAAAATGTGAAACTAGTCTATGTTTCAGTTTTACAGTGGCTTGCAAAAGTATTCGGCCTCCTTGAACTTTTCCATGTTTTGTCACATTACAGCCACAAACATGAATCAATTTTATTGGAATTCCACGTGAAAGACCAACACAAAGTGGTGTACAGGTGAGAAGTGGAACGAAAATCATACATGATTCCAAACATTTTTTACAAATAAATAACTGAAAAGTGGGGTGTGCGTAATTATTCAGCCCCCTGAGTCAATACTTTGTAGAACCACCTTTTGCTGCAATTACAGCTGCCAGTCTTTTAGGGTCTGTCTCTACCAACTTTGCACATCTAGAGACTGAAATTCTTGCCTCTTCTTTGCAAAACAGCTCCAGCTCAGTCAGATTAGATGGACAGCGTTTGTGAACAGCAGTTTTCAGATCTTGCCACAGATTCTCGATTGGATTTAGATCTGGACTTTGACTGGGCCATTCTAACACATGGACATGTTTTGTTTTAAACCGTTCCATTGTTGCTCTGGCTTTATGTTTAAGGTCGTTGTCCTGCTGGAAGGCGAACCTCCGCCCCAGTCTCAAGTCTTTTGCAGACTCCAAGAGGTTTTCTTCCAAGATTGCCCTGTATTTGGCTCCATCCATCTTCCCATCAACTCTGACCAGCTTCCCTGTCCCTGCTGAAGAGAAGCACCCCCAGAGCATGATGCTGCCACCACCATATTTGACAGTGGGGATGGTGTGTTCAGAGTGATGTGCAGTGTTAGTTTTCCGCCACACATAGCATTTTGCATTTTGGACAAAAAGTTCCATTTTGGTCTCATCTGACCAGAGCACCTTCTTCCACATGTTTGCTGTGTCCCCCCACATGGCTTGTGGCAAACTGCAAACGGGACTTCATATGGTTTTCTGTTAACAATGGCTTTCTTCTTGCCACTCTTCCATAAAGGCCAACTTTGTGCAGTGCACGACTAATAGTTGTCCTATGGACAGATTCCTCCACCTGAGCTGTAGATCTCTGCAGCTCGTCCAGAGTCACCATGGGCCTCTTGGCTGCATTTCTGATCAGCGCTCTCCTTGTTCGGCCTGTGAGTTTAGTTGGACGGCCTTGTCTTGGTAGGTTTACAGTTGTGCCATACTCCTTCTATTTCTGAATGATCACTTGAACAGTGCTCCGTGGGATGTTCAAGGCTTGGGAAATCTTTTTGTAGCCTAAGCCTGCTTTAAATTTCTCAATAACTTTATCCCTGACCTGTCTGGTGTGTTCTTTGGACTTCATGGTGTTGTTGCTCCCAATATTCTCTTAGACAACCTCTGAGGCCGTCACAGAGCAGCTGTATTTGTACTGACATTAGATTACACACAGGTGCACTCTGTTTAGTCATTAGCACTCATCAGGCAATGTCTATGGGCGACTGACTGCACTCAGACCAAAGGGGGCTTAATAATTACGCACACCCCACTTTGCAGTTATTTATTTGTAAAAAATGTTTGGAATCATGTATGATTTTCATTCCACTTCTCACCTGTACACCACTTTGTGTTGGTCTTTCACATGGAATTCCAATAAAATTGATTCATGTTTGTGGCTGTAATGTGACAAAATGTGGGAAAGTTCAAGGGGGCCGAATACTTTTGCAAGCCACTGTAGCTTTGGATTGGCTTGAGTACTCTTATGTCTTATTATCCACTGTGCAAACATGCTTAGATACCGAACCTATTAATGAAGTGAAACTTATATCTTTAGGCTCTGGGTATTTTATGCACTTCAGCACCGGCAGAGCCAATACTGGGGACAAAGCTCTGCTGGAAAGTAGATTGCTTTACCCCAAAAGAGGCTACCAATGTCTGCAGTTCTTCTATTACAACAGTGCTGGGCCCAGTGACACACTGAAGGTCTATGTCAGAGAGTATGACAAAGCTAACCCCAATGGAAGTCTGCGCCTTATAAAGACCATAGAAGGTGACATTTTTGGAAATCTTACTTCTGTTCACAATCTACTGTCAGAATATTGCTTGAAATATCAGGTTTGTACACTTGCTTTTTAATACATTCAATGCATTTACCTCATGTGCCATAACAGGGTCCCCTCAGGAGCTTTGGCAACTGCACCACGTCAGTCTAGATGCTAAAATGAAATTCCGCGTAGTCTTTGAAGGGACCAAAGTGGAAGCTGGGCCCCCATCAGGTGGACAGTCTTTGGATGACATCAACGTTTCAGAGACCACCTGCCCAGAATTTATTTGGAGAGTTAAAAACTTCAGTCATGTTATGGAAAACACCCCAATAAACACACCTATATTTAGCCCCCTATTCACCTCTAAAGAGGGTTATACCTTCCAAATGATGCTTTACCCCAGCGGTAGAGAGGGCTACCAGGGGCAGTTGTCAGCCTATGCTCATCTGGTGGCCCGTGAAGGGGACACAGGACAGATATGGCCATGTCCTTGGAAACAGATAACCATGATGCTAATGGACCAGCATCCACATATTCAAAAGCGCATGTCCAACCAGCGCAGCATCACCACTGACCCCAACATGAAGGCAGCAGGTGCAGTCATTTTAACTTTTTTCAAAAAGAGTCACAGAAATTGTTTGCAAATTACAAACAAATCATGAAATCATGGCTTTTTGCTGTATTACAATTTTTGCACTCTTTTAATATTCTTTTTAACAGGCTCTGATGAATTTTTCTGGGATGATCCTCGTAAGGTCGGCGTTGAGGTCACAGATACAGACGGATCAAAGTATTTCCGAGGGCCAGGCTATGGAACTGCAGCGTATCTCACCCATCTCAGAGCTAAAAGCAGAGATTTTATCAAGGGAGGAGATGCCATCATCCTCCTCACCATGGAGGGTAAAAGCACCAGATATACAAGATGCATTTTAATTTTGTAAATGTACCATTTTTTTGTAAATCCGAACATATTCTGTAATGCTAATTCGGCAAGCCGCACAAGTAGGACTATGTAATTCGGCATACATGATCACATCTAGGATTTATTAACCCTCAGGTCAGGTCACAGCAGGTAATCCAAACAATTAGCTCTTTCACGTGGGTTTCTTTAACCTGCTGTCTCATTTGCTCCTCTTCTTCAGATGTGTCCCATTTAACTGTGAGCCAGCCCCTGCCTCCTACAACTTCACAGCCTGTCACCATCACACCTTCTGAAGTTTGCTACAATGTGCAATGCCAGAATGGCGGTGTCTGTGTCGTGGATGAAGGCAAACCTGCTTGCAGGTGAGCACTTTTGATGTCATCCACTATGCTAACTTCACGGCATTTACCAAAAAATGGACGTTAACACACTTTAATATTATATCAATGTGTTGTCCATTTTTGGCAACAGTTGAACACTTGTTTTAAGTGCACCTATTTAGAAAAAAGATTGAGAGGTGCTACTGAACCTCTCATATTGTGTTTTATATCACTGTGAACTAATTATGTCCTGTCAGCAAGCACATTAAGAGTGTCAAGCACTTGATTAGTTTGGACAGTCAAACAACCTGTTACACATCGGTCGGGGGTTCGATTCCCCTGAACAGCTACCCTGAGGTACCCCTGAGCAAGGTACCGTCCCTACACACTGCTCCCCGGGCGCCCAATGGCTGCCCACTGCTTCACTGAGTGAATGGGTTAAATGCAGAGAGGGATTTTCCCCACGGGGACCAATAAAGTACACTTTCTTTCTTTCTCTAATTTCCACCATCACGATCAGCTACGTGGTGAATGCTGGGTAAACCTTCAAGTATGTTTTCTGTCTCTCATGTTCATCCTTTTCCTCTGGTGTCCAGGTGTGACGTGGGTGACGACTGGTGGTACTACGGGGACAGATGTCAGCACAGAGGGTCCAACAGTGACAAAACCACCCTTGCACTTGCCTCTTCTCTATCTGTACTGGCAGTAATGTTGGTAGTTACAGTAGTCAGTGTCATCTGCGTGAAGAAAAAGTATAAAAAACGCACGAATAATAATAATAATAACGCCGTCATCCTGAACTCACATGCTAGTTAGAGACTTCAAGAGGCAGACCCTGAACTTCACAATGACAACTTGGTGAACAGAAGAACACAGCAAAAACAAATAGTTGAAAATGTTTAAAAAAAAAATTTCCCTGCTAAATACTGTAAAAAACAAGGCTTTTGATGATATAGAAATAAGACTTTTGTATTCTGTACTGGATCAAAATATTACATTAGACTGCCCCTTACTGGTCATTCAGTGGAAACACAGCAGAGCGATGCATCATTATTAGTGTATCAAAAAAATTAATAAAAAATCATGATAACCTGATTTTATGTATGAATTCATTTGTTAAAAAACAGTCCTAGACAACATGAAGTATATTCACAAATTTAAAATTTATTATACCAAAGACAGGAACATTTGTGTTGTTTCTTTTCCATGTGGATATATTTGTTTGTATTACTGAACTTGACACAGTCATGCCGGTGATAACAGTTACTGTAGGAGGGAGGTGGGACTAATATTAACCAAGTGTCTGTGTATGTGTGCTTGTATGCATGTCATGTCTGCATGGGTGTGTGTGTGCATGCAAAGATCGGTCTATTAGTGTTCAGTAGATGCAGTGATGACTACAAGACATCACAGTTGGAGTGGGGCAAACCAGAGCCACTTAGTGTAGTTATACTGCATGGAATGTTGGGTTTTCTGACCTGCTACTGCACATTTACATTTGTGTGTCTGTGTGTGTGTGTGTGTGTGTGTGTGTGTGTGTGTGTATGTGTGTGTGTGGGCTTACACTGTAAGATAAAGGGGAAAGGGAGGGTGACACCTCCATAACTGCAAACAAACGCATCCTCCCCGCCACTAAAACCTTCACCGACATACAGTTCCTTTAAAAGCCTCAGTATACAACATTTCTCTTATTTACAATCATTGGAGAAAAAAAATCACCATTTCTCTCAGAGAAGATTAGTAAAAGTGACTGAGTCACCATAAAGAGTATGCAACTCCTAGGAGTTAGTATTGAAAATTTCTACAAAAAAATTTCTATGCCATTTTATAGGCCAAGAGCCATGATTTACTGAAGAAATACAGTATTGTAAGTGCCCTATCTACAACAGTTCGATGTGGTATTATTGGTGTACCATTCAACATAGTTCACTGATAATAAAAAGATTATGTGTCTCTGCTTTTAAAAAGTTCTTCCAGAAACTTCACTGCTTTCACATTAAAAGATATGGTAAGTTCTTTAAAAAACAAACAAACAAACCATTGAATTGTTATTTATATTAACAAGTGTTGTGGCAAGCTAATGCTATAGCAAAGAGACTAGTGTTGATTACATACTCAGCTGGTTGTCTAATGTAAAAAATAAATGTTCCACAGTCTGTGAGAAGGGCACGACCATGGACACTTGGAGCTGCGTCCATAGGCTTTTCAAGAGGATTGAGTATCATTAAAGGGCTCATTTGCTTGTTTTATTCTATAACTGGAGCGGGTTACAGTGCATTTCTCTCCAATGACAGGGCTGCGTGGAGAAGAGAGACTACACAGAAAAAGCTTGATGAAACTTTTCAGTGTGCATTTTACAGCCTCTCGCCGAATCTCATTTGTTTGTGTCCATGTGTAGGAAAATCAGACCAGTTTAGTTCATGTAAAGAAGATGAGGCCAAAGTTGGTACTGCTGTTCAGAGAGGGGTGTCATAGTAGTCTGTGGGTTGATCTGTCCCAGCAGGCTTCTGCTGTTTCTGCTGATGCTGCTTCATGATTTCCTTCACCTCTTCCTCCAGCTCGGGTGGGATGATGAACTGGTCGTCTGGGTCAGGTTGGGCTGGAGCTGTGAAGTAACCCCCGGACTTCTTGGAGGGAGCATCAGCAGCCACCTCAATAAGGTTGTGGCTCTTTTCCTGCTGTGCCACGGACCCATTAACCCTTCTCTTGCCTGCTAGCTTCCCTCCATCCCCGCATCCCACTCCAGCTCCCGGCCATGACTCATCCCTTTCAAGCCCGTTCTCAGCCTCCCCTTGGCTCATGTCAATCCCCTCCTCTAGGGGCTCTGGGGTGCACGGTGGTGGAGGAGGTGGGGGAAGTGTGAGCAGGTTGCGTTCCTGACTGGAGGATGAGGGTACCGGTGTTTTGGGTGATGAGGACAAGCAGGACTGTGCTTTCAGGCAGTGAACATCTGCCTCTACTTCCACACGGCTACCGTTAGAGAAAACCCCAGCGATGGGCTCTTCATCCTCGCTGTCCAGCCCGTTGTCAGAAAGGGCGCTGGAGAAAGTGGCACTAGAGAGCTGCCTCTGAAAGGAGTGTGCTAAGCAGGCAGGGTGGAGGGCACAGCAGCTTCGGGATGAAGGCAGCTCTGAACCCGGGAAAAGATAGTGGCAGGGCTGGGTACTTGTGTGAGCCTGCTGGTGCTGTAGAGGCAGCAAGTGGGCCTGATGGTGCAAGTGAAGGTGAGGGTGGTGGGACTGCTCTTGCAGTAGGACCAAGGAACTCTGTGGAGGCTCGTCCGATGAGGCGGTAGAGCCCACCTCACTGCTCATCTCACTGGTGCTAATCTCACTGCTAATTTCACTACAGGAGGAGGGGGGAACAGGGAGGGAGCCGTCTGAGGGTCTCTCCTTGATGGCAGAGGACGATGGAGGATAAGGTCCCAAGCCTGGACTGGGAGGTGGCTGGGGAGGGTCAGAACAACAGCAGGAACAGCAGTCTTCACTCACATTGAGCTGCACAACGACGGCGCTGAGGCTGTCGGTGCAGCCGTAGCCCTGCGCCAATGTGCAAAGCTTTTTAGCAGCAGCCAGGCCATCGGGGACATTCCGAACAGCCTCCACCGCCTCTGTGGGGGACACAGCATCCCACAGGCCACGGCTACCGAGAATGAAGAACTCATCCTGAGGGGTTAGAGTGACTGTCTGCACATAGGGACAAGGGATGACAGAAGGGTAGAGGAAGGAGTAGCCCATGATTCGTGTAGAATCAGTTACACCGTTCACTTTGTTGTCCTGTGGAGAAAAGAAAAAAGAAAGAGATACAAATCAATAGTGTTCAGGCAGGATGCAAGTAATACTGCATTTACATGAATGTACTTTACACCAATTTTTCAGTACTCTGAAAAAAAAAAGATCTCTACCTCAGTGATGATAGCTTTGTGCTGCCTGATCCTGCGGTATTCCTCCTCCAGCCCTACATTGTGAAGGAGTGACAGAGACAACGGCTTTCCATCACGGCACAGAATGGCCTGGCACTTTCCCACATTAGCAGCCGTGAGGGTGAAGCAGCCACCAGGGTCAGTGGGGTCATGGCGAATGTGACACAGCGCTGCCGAGCCACCCAGTTTCTGTCCTGCAGTTCCAAGCTTCCTGCAAGGGTGGAAGAAGGAAAGACGGGAAGAGGATGAGGTTTTTGAGGCAGAAATGAGAAATTTGTTACACACAGTGAAGACGAGGCATGTAGAATCTATTGCAAACCTTTGCATGACAAGGAAGGTGTTGGTCATATAGTCCTCTTCGCTCTTTGTCTTGTGAATTTCTTCCGCCAGCACATCATTCATTGTGCACTGCAGGAGGTAGGGCACTTCCACATTCCTGTCTCCATCAAACACACCATACAGAGCTTCACGACTCCCACAGAAGCTGTTTACCGAAAGGGCAGCAACACAGAGTCTGAAAGAGGAAAGAATGAGAGCTCTTAGGACCACAACTCCCCTGTGCAACTATTTATCATGTCACTCCATATGCTATGCATAAGCAATGCCTTAAATGACTCCTTTGACTGTAAAGCAGAACCTTGATATAGAAGACTTGCCATCAGAACGCACTTTCAAATGCTGAATTAGCAATTTAGTCCACACAGGATGTGAATGTACACAGTTCTTGCTTTCAACGAGCACCGCTTTAACATTTCCTTCATTTGAGTCGCACGGCTTTAACGATGTGCACTCTCAAGAGGTTGCGATTAGTGCAGCTTCAACGGGCGAGTGTGGTGGTGCTGGTTGTCATTTCATCATTGATTGAATTGTGCTTACTTGTTCTTGACGCCCGAGGCCTCTGTGTAACCATGACTCCACACAGCAGGCCCACCAGACGCCTCACTCGATGAAAAGGTCGGAGGTGGATCAATACGGAAGCAGCGAATATTGCTGAAAAACAAGAAAACGCAAACAAGGTCAAATTCACCGCACTGTTTTGGGGGCAAAGAGAAACGAAAACCACTTGAAGTATTTCTAACAGCCATACGTGAAATAAAATACTAAACATACATCATGTGGTAACTCAGATTCCCTGTATGCAAAGTACAAATTGAAGCCACATTAACGGGACTATGATGGCGCATATAAAACAAACAAAAAAAAACTGCAGGACTAAATACACCCCCCACCCCCAAAACAAAAAACAAAAACAAAAAAAAAAACCCAGACATACTTTAGCTGCTCAAGAGTCTTGTGGTCCAGGTTTAAGCGAGGGTTTCCAGTGAGGTCCAGCTCCTGGAGCTTTGGGGGTAGATTCTCTGGTAGAGTGATCTCACTCAGCTCATTACAGCTCAGGTCCACACACTGACAACAACAAAGAGCAGATGTCAATACTCGCACAAATGCACATGCATTACAAAGTCAGGGCATCAAAGATATGCATTATTGCCCCTGACTTACTTTCATCTCCATCAGCTGCATGACCTCAGGAAAGACTTCAATGGCATTAGAGTGGGCTATGAGTGTGTGCATTCGCCGGCAGTTCATAATGGTGGTGGGGACAGTCTTCAGCATGTTGCCACTCAGGTCCACCTCCTCCAGCTCCTCCAGCTTAGCCATTTTACTGAAAGATCAGAGAGAGCAGTAGGTGAAGTCAAGTGTGTAAAATAGTACTGAAACAATCAATTGCTTAGTCAAAAGACAAATCCCCCCCCAGTACAAATGGCATACTGATCCCGGTTGTGGCAGTCATCTGACCTTCACCTTGCGTGTGTTAAGTTAGTGACATCATACCGATCCCAGAGCAGAAATGGTACATGTGAAAACATTGAGCCACACGTCTTAATCTCTGGATTCAGGTGTTTTCGGTTCTATTGCAACAGGTGTACAACATCAAGCACGTAAGTCATCCAGTCTGACTTGACAGAAAATTTCTTTGAGAATGGGTCGTTCTAAAGAGCTCACTGAATTCAAGCAAGGCACTGCAATAGGATGTTTAATTGCAACAAGTCAGTTGGTGAAAGTTCTTTGTTCCTATATCACTACCAGATACTTACTCGACTGTAAGTGGTGTTATTGCAAAGTGCAAGTGTTTAGGAACAACAGCAACTAAGAGCATGCAACGTTGTGGATTAGGGTGCATAAAAATCTTTAAAAATGTAGTGCTGACTCAATGACTGCAGAGTCCCCAACGTCCTCTGGCATTAGCATCAGCTCAAAAACTGTGCACAGGCGTCACTATAGCATCGGCATATATGGGTGAGAAGTTTGTGTGTAGGTAGGCGTCACATTGCTTTTGTGCATATATGACAGAGATTAAGGAAAGGAATAAGTCCCCTTTAACATATGACTTTTTTACCTGGCTGGGAAAGTCTGGAGATGGTTGTAGGCCATGTGCAAAACTCGTAGGTGTGTATGGCCTGTTAGCATGGGTACACACTTGTCTGTCAGTCGGTTATTGGTCAGGTAGAATTCCTGCAGGATGCTGTGGCTTTCCTCTGACAGACTGGATGGTGGCAGGTGCTCCAGCTTATTAGCTGATGCATTTACGCATCGTAAGCTGAAAGGAGAAAAAAAAAAAAATCTCCTTCAGAGAGGGACAGACAACACTGAGGTGATTCATTTTAATTGCAAACTACTCCATAAATTCTTACTTAATACTTCACTGCAAAAAACATGTCCTTCTACAGACTGATTGTTTTTTATTTGCCTGTCATCCTTGCCCTTGGTGGTCTTGTCCTTCACAGGAAACTCCTAATTAGAATTTCTGTGCTTTATCTTCATCTACCTGCACTGTCCCTACATTTAATCTTCTTGTCAGGTGAACATTAGTCAAAGAAAAATCACTTTCAGCTGATAATAAATGCTACCTGTCAGATTTGAGGAACAGGTTGCAGGGCAACTCAACCAGTTGATTGTGCTGTACATCCAAAACCTCCAGCAGAGGGCGCTCAACTCTTTCAGGCAGCTTCTGCAGCTGGTTATGTCCAGCACTGAGCTTCCTCAGACTGTTGCTGCATAACAACCTGCAGCAAGAAGAATATATAGATGGTTAGGTCACTGCTAGAAGATTAAAGACAAACAGGAAGGGCCTCGTAAAAACGTGTAAAAAAAAAGTGTTGCACAGTGATAGCTAGATGGCTATATAGATGAAGATAGATCGATAGACTGGTTGGTAAATAGATAAGGTGACACTTTTTTTCCACACCGGTCCTTGAACGACTGTAACCGGGGAAGCCTGAAACAGTATTAAAAATGACAATAGTGCAGAAGGATGATGACAGTATGGATAAGAATGGGAGAAAAAAAAATATCAAAAAATAGCAGTGCCTCTAGTGGAGCCCGCGGCTGAAATTCATCATCCTGACACTTATTGGGTAAAAAATAAATCTACAGACAATGAGGGGGCCAGAGGTAGAGAGAGAGAGGAAGAAAGAGAAAAGGAGTGGAGCAAGTTTGACACAGCCGATGTAAGACATAGAAAAGACGAAGAGGTGCAACTCAACTGACCTTCTAAAAGGGTACATAAAGGAGAAGAGAATGGATGGATGCTGCGGAGGTTAAAGGCTATCTGTGTGATTTATGAGGCCTTTTGGGGGATAAATGACAGGCCAGCAAAGGGCAGGGGGAATAATGCAGTATTGTACAGCATTTACAGGTTTTGCTGTGTGAGGCACTCACCGTGCTGGTAGCTCAGCAATGAGGTTGTGGCTCGCGTCCAGGACTTCCAGTTTCTTAGCTTCACATAGCCAGTCTGGCAAGGACTCCATATGGTTCCTGAGGGAAGAGAAGGAGAGACGATGATGATGAATCCTAGCAGTCTGCAACGCTCCATATATTAAACTTCAACTTTGGTTTGTTTGTTTACATTTTACTATCTTTCAGATTCAGTTTACCAAAAGATAAACAGCTAAACAAAAGATTAAAAAAAAGAT
This sequence comes from Mchenga conophoros, assembly GCF_057382185.1. Classification (NCBI taxonomy): domain Eukaryota; kingdom Metazoa; phylum Chordata; class Actinopteri; order Cichliformes; family Cichlidae; genus Mchenga; species Mchenga conophoros. The sequence goes on from NC_140543.1 coordinate 18,181,321, forward strand.
AAATACAACTTTTAAAAGATAAGTAAGATAAATAAGATGCATTTACTTTCAGAAGGAACTTCCAAATATTTCTGTTTTATTTATTCATTTTTTAAATTCATGTACATTTCTGGAATTTCTCTCACCTCGAGATATCCATGTAACTCAGATTGGAGGGCACAGGGCTGACATCTAGCTGTCGGAGCTCTGTAGGGAGAAATCCAAACACATTAACTTACAGCAAGGACAGACAAGGTCTCCTACAAAGGTCTATTATAAATGCAGGTAAATGGAAAATGGGGGAAGCATAAGGCAGGGGAGGATGGTGATGACATGTTAGAGAGGGATGATGTGAGACTGCTGCACTGATGAGGATTAAGGGTGTATGCAGACGAACATGGAAGTAATATATATAAAAACATGGTGATGTCTTTGAGGTGTTACATATCCACACATACACACACATACATTATGTGTTGAAATTCAGAAAAGAAAGATACAAATCGGTGATCTCAGTTTAGAAATGTGTGAGGTCACAGTAAAGCCAAACTCACCATTGTTGGAGGCGTAGATGCCTTTGAGCAAGCAGCCCTTAGCCTTCAGGCTGGTGATGTGGTTCCTCTCGCAGTGAAGCACCTCCAGCCTGGGGAAGACCGAGGCATCCAGCTCCGTCAGCCTGTTATCCCTCACGTCCAGCTGGGTCACGTGCCTCAGTAGGTCAGGCTCGTCCGGCACCATGATGGAGATTTTATTCAACCTGACAAGAGGAGGCATGAAGGAGGCAAAGGTTCATCCAAGTGCACAGACTTTGGCCTTTACAGCAGGGAACATGCCTAGGGTGACTGCTGATATATTGTGCAGTTTGTTTAGTAGTCTGGTCCTGAGTGTTAACAGTTTATCTTGAATTGTTCAAGCGCTCAATCGATAAGAACCCAAGAATGAATAAGAGATAAAAGAAGCATAAATATGTGACTTTGGTCCAGAACTGGCTCTGCTCAGTTTAGCTGGATTAAAAAGTTTACAAAATTTTCCAGCCTTAAGAACAACTTCAAAACCGCCGAAAGGAGCTTTTTAAATTTATTAAACTGAAATTTCTTTTCAGAACATCAAATCATTCATAACTGCACTTCCTTGTTAAGAAAGCAGAGTTTCACAATGTTGTATGAAATGTAAACTCATCAGTGACACCGAGTGATCTTTGTCCAAAAATGTGTTAATGCTGGACAGAAAACAACTAATTTACAAACCCCGGCCAAGAAAAGTAAGAAAAAGTAAAGTATTAACTGTAAAATAGTGCAAGTCACACCAGCTCTGCACTTTTTCAGACAACGGGAGACGCGGTAGGCAAATGATTTCCCCGTTTTGTGCTGTCTGGCAATCTGCTTGTGTTTTGGCCTTCTCCTTTTATTTTTGTTTTCTAGTATTTACGCGTGTGTGCATGTTCTCAGTGTCACATGTAACCCTGGGACAAACTCTTAGGACATGCTGTTCTCGTCTTCATAGTGAATAAATGGGTAATAATTTGGACACCATGTCATACCTTAGGTCGATGTGTTTGACATGGAGCAGTCTGAAATTCTGCAGGGTAAGAGTCTCTAGGTGGTTGCCAGCCATGCAGAGCTTCTCCATGGAGGACAGCCGCTCCAGCACCTGGGGCACGTGGTTGAACTGATTGAAGGAAAGGCCCAAGTAACTCAGCCTCTGCAAGGAACCCAGCTCATTGGGCAGTTCATTTAAGCTGTTTCCATCCAGTAGGAATGTCTGCAAACTGAGACAAATACATGTGATTAGACAGTTGGCATAATTAATGAAAGATCACACAGATCACACAGAAAGACCACAATTGTATTTCTATATATAGTTAGTGTGCTTGTTGTGACATGTTGTATCAAGCAGGACTAACAAAACAATTGCCATTTCCAAAACTCAGTGAACTTGATGCCCAGTAGATGGCAGTAGCTGCATAAATGCACTACTGGCCACTTCAGGAATTTACAGGTATGCTAGATAATTTCCAGAGATTAATTTCTTATGTGCAAACATACCTGTAGGTTTTGAAGAAAGGCTGAGTTAAAGGACCTCTATTATTACCCAGACTGCAAGTGTTGCCCTAGTTACTAGACTGATTCCCGTAATCCCTAAATTCAAAGTGGAGTAAAATCGACCAAACGTGCAAGGATTTTAAAGGTCAAAGTCCTGACTTTATTTTTTAAGTATATGTTTTGTCACTGCTTTAAAGAGCCAGTAATGGGGCTTTTTTCTACAGCGAATGACTAGTAATGGAAAGAAAAGGAGAAAAAAGTGCCATTGAGCTAACAACATTACCTATGTTCCATCCTCTTCAAAATGCTGGCTCAGAATTATGAAATTTTGTACAGCCAAAAAAAGTATTTCTTGGAAACGTAAGTAGCTTGGAATTTTTAAAAAAAAAACTTAAGGTGTTCACCAAAACAAGAGACAGACAAAACGGCATTCATAATAACAAATCTGCTCAATAATATAGTAAAAGACTCTGGGAACACTCGAGAACTACAGCAAAAACCACAGAATCACATGTACAGCTTATGGTGTTTTCTTATATGTTGGAAGTAGGAATGTATATATCATTGTGGTTGCCATGTCACGTGACTGTTGCCAGGTAACTTTCAGATTTGACTATGGAAATGCTTGAAGAGGTTGGTCTACGAAAAGGTTCATTAGTTAAACTCAAATGGCATCTATGCAAGTAAGCTTTGCCCCAAGTCAGAAGCTTCGGTTCTGTACAGAACAGAGTTGGGCAATTCCCAAGGACTTAGTGCACTGCCACTGCTGTGCATATAGTTAACAAGCAAGGTAAACACAAAAAGCAAAACCAAAAGTAAAAAAAATCCTTCTGAACTAGAACTCAGATATATTCATGTTCTGACTCTATAAAATATTTTGATTTTACAGTCATGACTACCGTTGGTTTTCAAAGTTTTGGTAAAAAAAACAAACAAAAAAACTTCTGTGTTCTCAGTATGTTCTTCTTTTTACTTACTTGGTCATGGCACCCACAGAGCTGGGGACAGAGGCCAAGTAGTTACAGCTGAGGTTGACCTCTGTCAGAGTGGGTATGTCGCAGATAGCCAGGGGGAACTGGCCAAGGTGGTTGTTGGAGAGATTGAGGCTCCGAAGACGAGAAAATCTAGAGACAGTGAATAAAAGTATTAACGAAAAGACAAGGGTGATTGAAAAGTGTGGTTTCATCCTGTTAGTTTTGCAAGAGAGAAAAATCTATACATCTCAACTAAGTGTAGTTTACCCATGCTTTTTAATTAAAGTGAGCACAGAGTGAGATTCAACACACCCATAAACAAACCCTTCCTTCATAGTACAGCTAAACCTTCACGTTTGAATGTTTAGCAAACAAACACAGCAAAGATGCCTGTTGTACGTTTAAACACCAGTGACCAGTGGCTTTCAGCGTGCTGGCCCTTTGGCAGATCAGTGACCTTCACAGGAGTTGGCTCGCTCTGTCTTTATTTATCTATTTACACACATGCCGACACACGCATGCGACCTGCTATCATCTATCACGGAGAGCTCAGCTAGGCATCTGGAGATGAGAAGCGTGCCATATTAGCATCGCACGCTGGAGCAGCTGCTAACAGTGGCACTTGATTTTCCGCGCTATACACACACAGGTTACACACACAGTATATCACAGTGATATGGGGGGGCAGCCAGCCTAGACGTCGGGTTATTGATTAGAGTGACGGAGAATTTCCAGCTGAGGGTGACTCCTGCAGGCAGGGGATGCGGAGCATGTGGGAAAATGTCATTCCACCATTAAATCAGCCCCTGCAATCTGCTGAGTAACGCTCACACCCCCTCCTCACAGTCCCTACGCGTCTTTGTCATGCTGTGACATTCTGTCTTCTCATGTTACTCTGCTTTGACCTTACTTACATTCTTATTTATTTAAAGCAGCACTAATTATTTTTAAAAAGCCAGTGAAGCAACTGTTTGCAATATGTTTTTGCTAAAAGTCGTGTCCTCAAAGAGAATTATCAGTTTATACAGTTAGCTATTTATATGTTTAATTATATGTTTGCTACTCATTAGCAGGAGCGCACCAGTTGGAACTTTAATCCGGTCACTTGGCCTTTCATCGCTTCATTTCAATGACTTTTATGTCCTTCATAACTCGATAAGCTATCATAAATATGTAAATAAAAAAGGCCAAAGGTTCAATGAAATTCATGGAACATCAGCCATTCCCCTCAGTGAGTGGTAACCTCTGTCTCAAAAAGAGATGCATGCTGGGAAGGCAGTCCCATGCCAGAGGAGAGCGCTAGTATCCGAGACAACTGATTATGCATATCTGATTGGCAAATCACCCACCAGTTAGTATTTGGCCAGAAAGAAAATAGAAAGGGGCGGAGGGGGGAGGAGCCATGAGGCAGGTTCACATTCATTGGTCTTGGAAAATTAAAAGACACTATAATATAACCCCACATCAGATGTCAGAGAAAAGCTAGTGTTTATACAGAAACCAAAACAGACTCTCACACAACAGTCCACACAAAAACATACACACACCCACATTCATAGAGGCTGCATACAGAGTATTATTGTTCTTGAGCCCAGCTTTTTGGACTTCAGTCTCTCTGGGGAAAGCGACTACTCGAGTAACTCTGCTGCGCGGTTCTGTTAGAACCTCTCTATTTTCAGCTAACTATTCATCTCTTTCTCATTACTGACCTCATTTTCTGTCATGCTGGGTCAAATGCGGATGAGCCTACTTAGATTTGGCAGGGCTAAATTGATGTCTCTCACTTGACCAGCAGGGGAGCTGTGTTTCACTCAATTATTAAAACTAGCTATTTTCCCTTCACATCATCTTTTTTTAAATATTAGTCATTATGCCAGGGATTAAAAAAAAAAAAGATGACTCAAAAAAATGACTGTGGTAGGAAAACATAAAATCCTGACCTCATTCATTCACAATATTCTATCAAGAAGACACAAAAGGGAGCAAGATCATAGATGCAGAGCTACACACACGCGCGGATTCCTTTAGTGCAGCCATGTTAAAATGAAGGAACACGCCATACTATATCAAGACTCTGTATGCGCTGACCCCAAATCAGTAGCCTGCAGCCACTATTTCTGTTGCATGCAACACGCAAGCAGCTCTCACGTACACTGACACTCCACACAGCTAACACATACTCAGGCACCAGATTCACACTATTCAAATGGTAACAATTTTATGGTAATCTTCTCCACAGAGAGACGTTGAAACAAGTGTGCAAATATATTAATTTGTAAATGCATAAGTGCACATACACACGTGGAGACACATATACAGCATCTTGGCTGTGGTCTTTAATCTGCGACCATGATAAGCATGCAGCAGATGGTGCCCACAGAGAGAAAGAGCGAGGGAGGCCAGGCACATTAAAAGCTTCCCTGCAGACACTTCTACCCTTCTGGGCTCTGGGCTGATTTGGCCTAGCCTGGTACAGCCCTGGCTAGCCTCTTTGGTCCCTATGTGCCAATGGCCCCAGTCCTAGACTGCTCAGGTCGATGGCTTACAAATTGCAGGCAAAAGCTAAAGCTTTCCAAAACCAGCCAGCCGTGACTTGCTGTTCCCACTGAAGCCTCACTGTGTCGGTGTCTTGTCTCCTCCATATTGTACAAAAGCCTATCTCGACTCCAGCTGTTGTTAAGTTACACTAAGCTTTTGTAAACCATATCTTTCTTTAGTTCTCATCTTGCCCGAGCCGGCCCATCCAGACCACCTCCTCAACCTATTGTGAATCTTCAGGTCTGTTCTTTCATTCACAGGTGTGTTTACAGTAGTCTTATAATGGCACTGTACCTCTGCAGCTGCTGCAGCCGCTGATCTGCAGGCAGGAAGTTGTGTTTTAGGTTGAGGTGGGTCAGGTCGTGGCTATAAAAGAGATTGGGAGGAAGATGCTCCAGACTGCAGCAGGACAAATCAACTGAGTGGATTCTCTGGGACACCATCTAAAAAAGAGGTGGAGTGGAAAGCAAAGAAGAGAGGAGAGCAGAGGTAACAGGGAGAGAAAAAGAATGTGGAGTTAAAAAGGATTACCCCGACCACATAAGACTGTACTGGTTCATGATGTCTTTGTAGCCTGCTGATAGGGGCTCAAATGTCATTCAGAGGCAATCTTCTTAGGATTAGAGAGTCAGAAGAAGTCAAGGGACAGTCCAACAGCTTGGTAACCTGACATCACGAGTTATAACATTGGGTAATCTAGTTAACTGCAGGTGTAGAGAGTAGTTAGTCTGTGTCCATTTGATAAGTCGGTTTCAAAGAAACGTGGATATATAAACCGAAACGACATCTGTCATGTTGGAGGAGAAAGTCTACTGTCTGTGAACGGCAGCCTTTCAGAGTTGACTTAGCTAGAGGCTCAGCAGTCGTCACTGCAGCACGTGCCGCTTCTATCCAGGCTTCTATTCTGAGTGGCCCTCAGGGCGCTGGTGACATGCATGTCCCTGTTAATATTTAGAAAAGAGGTTTTCTGGCTATGGCCTACTTGAGTTCAAATGAGAGAGAGGAGAGAGCCATCAGTGGTGTTTATGTGTGTGAGAGCACCCAGACAGGTTATAGAGTACAGACTGCACAGCAGTGAAATATGTGCAGTTTTAACTTCACCGGGTTCATACGACAGCGGCATTGTGGTGGGTGTAATGCAGTTGAGCGTGTTGTAACGTACAGTGCAGCTGACCCAAAAGTAGTGCCCAGGGAGTATATGCTCCTCCTTTTCTTTCTCGAACTCTTTTGCCCACACAATACCTTGGCAGCGTGTCTTTGCCAGCGCAGGTGCTCCGTGAAGCTGTCAAAGCTGACATAGTAGGTTTGACTCTGAGGCCCTGCTGAGCTGAAGGCCAAACAATGATTGTGCTTCTTCACCTCCTCCACCTGGAGACAGACACACACAATAATGTCACTGGAGTGTAAAATACTGACATCCCTTATCCACTTCTGAATATAAATTAAAGAGCTCATCTTTAGGCATCAGAAAAGAAAAGTGAAAGGAAAACATGAAACACGGAGGCCTACATAGGTTAGTTCTCTCATATATATATATATATATATATATATATATATATATATATATATATATATATATATATATATAAAAAGGACTTCAGTTGAAACAAATAACACACTAAATGTCTGCAGGCTAGTCAGATTCAGTCACCTGTAAAAAAGAGAAAAAGCACGCACGTTCGTATAATGAAATAACACACACACGTGATTGACATTAGAAACAAAACGTGTGCATGTGAAATTGTTTTTCAGTCATCCACAGTCACATACTCCAGCAGGCTCAGTGAATGGCTGACTACTTATGTTGTTTGAACAGAATACTAGCAGGCGTACACGCAAACTCACTATAGACAAACACAGAGAAACAGAAAAGAGGGTTGACTCGAGGTCAATGTGTTGTGTGTGAAATGTTTAAAAACTGGGCGTGGTGACACACTGAGTGTTCTTTGTATCAGGCAGACAAGCAGATAAGGCTTTTCAGAGGAGCCCTTAGAGCTTGTTTAGCAGATACACACATGCGCACATAAAGCAATAAATGGATAAAGGTCACTTTTGGGAAGGCAATTTAAAACGCTACAGTGACATAAAGCTGTTTTAACGCTATACTGATCCATTACACTAAATATTAAAGTGTGTCTCGACTCCAAATTAGAAAAGAAGAAAAAAAACACACATCAGTGCTTTAGCCCTGGCTTGCACAATTCCTGTCTGACCTTGAGAGCTAAAATGAACAAAGCAGGAAGCAGTATTTGATGTCAAACTAAAGGTGACATTTCATCAAGGACAAACTTGCCTGCACAGGGAGGCATTTGAAGAGGGTAATAACATTGACTTTATCAGGTCATTCTCTGATGATATCATGTTATAGGTTTATGATCCGAGGCATAAACTATATAACATCACCATAAAAAGACCAGGGTAAAAGAGGGAGAAAAGAAAATGATTATGTGACAACAGTAACGCCCTGCCATGGTGTGACTTTTACATACTTTTCCTCCAATGAGGGGCAGGATGTGCATCTTCCCTGTCTGGCTCTCCTTCACAGAGGAGACGATGAGGCAAGTGCCGCACAGGATGACCTGGCGTCTGGTCCAGCGGTTGACTGGTAGTTGAAGCTTCCCTTTCCGAACGTTGTAGGTTCCAGACAGCTGGACCCTCTCTGAGCTCTCGATGCTCTGGGGCTTCCCTGAAACAGAGAAAGAAATGTTTTGTCCAGTTAGCACTGCAGACTTGACGTGAATACAGATTAGACAGAATCAGTTACTGCTGCAGTTAGAATCCACGTGAAACCACTGAAGAAACTTTTCGAAAATCAGAGAAAGTTAGGGTAGTGAAGACAGCTATACAACACCACTCAAAAGCATATACTTTCATGGGTCACTTTGTTTGGTACACCATGCATTTAAGCATGCAGACATGGTCAAGATGTGCAAGCTCACACTAAGAATTGATAAGAAATCAGATTTAATTAATAATGGATTGGATTTATATAGCGCTTTTCAAGGCACCCAAAGCGCTTTACAATGCCACTATTCATTTACTCTCGCATTGACACACTGGTAGAGGCAAGCTACGGTTGTAGCCACAGCTGCCCTGGCTACAACCATCGGCCCCACACTGGTGGAGGCAAGCTACGGTTGTAGCCACAGCTGCCCTGGGGCAGACTGACAGAAGCGAGGCTGCCATATCGCGCCATCGGCCCCTCTAGCCAACACCAGAAGGCGGTAGGGTAAAGTGTCTTGCCCAAGGACACAACGACCAGGACAGAGAGCCCGGGGATCGAACCGGCGACCTTCCGGTTACAGATACGCTTCCCAACCCCCTGAGCCACGGTCACCCCCAGTTGACTATGTTGACTATGAACTTAGCGAGGTTGCAGGTGCCAGATGGGCTAGTCTGAGTATTTCAGGAACTTCTGATCTATTGGGATTTTCTCACACAGCCATCTGTAGGGTTTACAGAAAATGGTCCAAAGGAGAGAAAATATCCAGGAAGCAGCAGTTCTTTTGGCCTCGTTCATGCCAGAGGTCAGAAGAGCTTGGCCTGAACTCTTTAAGCTGAAAGGAACGAGAAGTAGCTTAAAGAGAAGTAACTTAAATAACCAACCGAGGAATGCAGAAGCATCAATGAATGCACAATGTGTCAAACCTTGAAGCAGCAGAAGACTCTACTGGGTGCCACTAAGAACATTAAAATGAGGCTACAATTCACATAGGCTGACCTGAAATTCGATAACATCCATCCATTCGCTTCCGCTTATCCTTTTCAGGGTCGCGGGGGGCGCTGGAGCCTATCCCAGCTGTCATAGGGCGAAAGGCGGGGTACACCCTGGACAGGTCGCCAGTCTGTCGCAGGGCTAACACATAGGGACAGACAACCATTCACACTCACATTCACTCGCACATTCACACCTAGTGGCAATTTGGATTATCCAATTAACCTATCCCCACAAAATCGATAACAGACGACTGGAAAACATCGCCTGGTCTGATAAGCCTTGATTTTTGTTGCAACATTCAGATCGTAGGGTCAGAGTTGTCTGGTACGAGCAAGGCATAGTGAAAGTTTCCCATGAATATAAAGCACAAGTCAAACCCAGCAAACAGGCTTTAACCGTTCTACTGATTATTTGAGTCTATATTTTGTTATAACAGTGCTCTGTGCTAAAAGCTCACAATGACACTGGGCTCTGCACTCTGGACAAGTCACTGTCTGTTGCAGGGCTAATACGGTGAGACATTCATGTTCGCAAGTTTACACCTACGGTCACCTGACCACTGCGCCACCAAGCTGTCAAGATGTCACTCAAAAACCAAGCAAAAAAAACAAACAAACAAAAAACAGGAACCCGATGAACATTCAGGCAGCTCAAAATTGACAATATTTATCCGGCTCGCCAAAGAGAGCTAACATCACGATGCAGGCTTAGCATGAAGTCTAAACATATTACACACAACTTTCGCCATTGGATGCTTTGCTTTAGACTGAGAAGTGAATAGTCCAGATTTGCATTCAAAACAGTGCAGCCCACTCTCAAATTCAACCCCAGGTAAACCTCTTTTAAAATGATGCTTTTACAATATCTGGGTCTCATTTATTCAGTTTCACCCGTCTGTCTGCCTTTCCCCCTTGCATGCATCTCTCACTTCACTGCTAGCCTGCCAAACCTGACAGTCAGGCTGCTTATCAGGCGTTCTGTCAGCCAGGCTGTGTTATCGTTCTGTCTAAACATCTACCTGCTTTCTGTCTACCTCCACCTCCGCAAAAATCTCCCTGGGCTGGCGTGTGCTGTCCTCCTCCCCTCTATCATCTCGCCTTTCTATCTGTCCAACTTGCCTGCCTTTGGATTTCCCCCTTGCTATCTGCAGCTTCAATGTTTTGCTTTCGCAGCATGTTTAACCTCATTGCTTTCTAATTTGGCTAAGAGATTTGTGGCATGGCGCAAGAAGTTTTCCTTTCCAAGCGACAGATGGTCATAGAAAAATGTCTTTTGTCCTGTGGCTCGCTCTAAACTATCCACATCTTTCTTGTGGCGTCTCCTTCACACATTATTCACTTCCTTCTAAACGCTAAGCAAAGCAGGGGCTGGGGAGGTGCAGTGGAGAGTTAATGGAAGAAAGAGTCAGTATGGTAAGCAAGTGAGAACTTGCACACACTCTCATGGCTTTAAATAATTCAGGTCTTTCACATGCAGATTGTATCTTGTGTGGCACTGCATGAGCTGGCGTAGTTAAGACGACGGTCACGAGAATACATACACATTTTAATCTGATGATTATCAGATTATCTTGCGAGAGATGCAGAGTTTCAAACCGACCCAGGATATTTATTTATTTATTTATTTATTGAAATTAGCAAAGCGCCTGAGCCCTAACATCTCCTCAGTGGTGCAAGCTAATCTTGTGCTCACAGCAGAATCAATAGTCTCGTTTGCAAAAGGATATTTGCTCTGACAGAATGCTGAGTATGTAACACAAAACACTGTTGTTAAATGTCAATTACGAGTCGTGCATAACTATAGTGGAGAGCTGTATCGGTATTCTTAAAACTACAGGGCGGCTGACAGAGGGCAAGGCTCTAAAGAAGTTTAAGATAAGAAATGAAGGAGCAGCTCGATTTTAAAGAGAAGAAAAACTTCTGTGAGCAAAATATGAAGTGAAACATGGTAAACACACGCCACGTTTGCAGCTTAACACACACTTCAGAAATGACAGAAATATGTATTAAGCAGAAAAAAAATCTATTTATGTGCATATTATGAGTCATATCGGGTCTGTGGTTCTAGGCAAAAAAGATGACTCTTACTGTTTTATGTGAAGATCTGCCGGTAACAACAGCTTAAACAAGGTTTATACTGTGCACAAAGCTCATTATGATCAAAAGGATTTGTTTGTTTATTGTCCAGTGTATATGACAATATGTTTAACATTTCTTTCAGAATTTCTCTCAGTGCTCTGGCAGCCAGTTTTGACTTCACAGTAGGCATTAAAAGCTGAAAGCCTATTGGTGCGAATAAATGTGCTTTAATTAGCTTAAAAGATGTGAAAGGATATATGTAACATTCTTTTTCTGTTTTCTTACTTTAGGTTAATGCATTAATCCAATTAGGTAATTACCAATATTTTCCAAATATGTGAATAAGCGATTAGCTATCTCTGTACGTTTTAAATTATTCAAATCCTCACAGGCATTTTTTTAACCAAATATGTAATATCATGAATCTGGCATCTGTACTACGTCGCACTCAGCCTGAGATGGTGAATTCGAGATTCAAGGAGATTTTGTGTTAAGTGTAGTGCTTAAATTTATTAGACCAACTGTCATAAAAACAAGAAACACACAAATGTACTTTCTATTTAAAAATAATAATAATAATAATGTGCTTTACTTTTTAAAAAAAAAAGTAAGATCCATTACAGAAACAAAAAATGTCAGTGAGCAATACTGTTAATTTAGGGCAGCTGTAGCAAAAACCTTACATTGGTGGTGGTTAATAGATTTATTAAGAACTGTAGGTGCTGTTAAAATAATATATATCTGTTAAAAACAAAAACTCAACAAACTGTCTTTGTGACATTTCATGCTTGAGAATAAGGCATAAGTGAACATCACTGGATGTTCTGTTTTTGTCATTCATGCTGCCTTCAAAAAGAAAAAAAAAAACACAAACTGTTCCCTCTGTGCAACCCCCCCCACAACCCCCACTGTTGATCTCCACACTCATTTAATTGTACTTCTGAAACAAGTGGAGTGTGAAAGGAGCAAATGAAACTGAAGGTTTTATCTCTCTTTAAAGAGACATTATTACCATCCACTTTGCAGGAAACACCATTAATGATTTGTATTATTGTGACTACGTGTATAAAGTATTTTAGGTACAGACAAGAAAATACCAGACACTAGGAAAGCGGTCCCTTTCCCTTTTTATTCTTTTCACAGATTTGGAACATCATTCCTGTTGCATATAATTGCATATAATGATATTGCATGCGCAGCTTCAAATAAGTCAACAAGTCGTCTTGGCAAGACAAGACACGACAAGCCAAACACTTGTTTATACCTTGATCGCATTTCTAAATCCTAATGCCTCATTCACATATCTGAGAGGAAATAAAAGTCTATTACATTTTGCAAAGTTGGTTTCCAATTTAACTTTAGTCCAGTCGAGTGGCGCACACAAATACATTCACAAGGCAACAGACAAATATAACAGGTGTCTACTTTCAATTTCAACTTGTAATAAATGGTTCGGATAAGCGAGGTAAACAGTAGATACGCGTTTCCATTAAGAGGAAACGTGGGGAAGGGGAAGATTGGATAAGGAACTGAACTGATAACGTAAAGATATATTTAACAACTTAAAAGACTGAAATTTTAAGTTAAACTAAGACTGTTACTGTACATAGTTACTATCAGGTTGGTATCTGTGTTTACTTAACTCGACTACTGTACCTGCTTGAAACATATAAAAATGATCCAAATGCCATCCATGAACAGACAGAAAACCCAACTGAGGTACTGAAACAGGCTGGATACAACTTTCTCTTCCAACCTGCTGGCTGGCAGAGGTTACTAGCAGGAACATGTTTTGAGGAGAATGTGTTGCATTAAACAAATTATTCACAAGCTTTTAGCCTCAATATGTCACATGAGCATAGTCTTACTATTTTTAGGTCTTTTGTTGGAGCATGCTCTCTCCCACACAAGCATATGTGCACACATGCACTCACACACCCCACTCCTCCTCCTACTCTTATCCTCGCTGACATAAACACACACACACACACACACACACACACACACACACACACACACACACAGTGTGACAGTGATTAACCATCTTCATGCGTGCATCCATCCAATTCTGACCCAAAATCAGAAAGTGTTTTTTTTCCCTCATAAGGAGAAGAATACAGTCAGCTTGAGTGGGCTGGTTTTGTGCTAAGTTTGATAGCTACTCCTGTACTGACAATGCCGTTTACAACCATCTCACATGGACGTGGGATGACTGGATGGAAGTACATTTCAGTCTAGCCATGGGAATGCACAACGTAGGAAACAGAGAAATGGGTGCGACTCTGACGTGAGCATCCTGTTTACAGAGGTAGATCAGAGAAAACCAGGGTCTTTTCCTGGTTTTTGTAGGGGAAGGAAGTTATAGGAGGCATCTGTCATTATTCCAAATGCATGAACCACATCCCACTTGCAGTGAAAACATGATAAACAACGATGGGTGTTACTCAAGGTGGTTAGCTATCCCGTATTATATGGCCAATGCATAAGACTGTGAATTTGAAAAATAATAGTCAGGCTCTTTAAGGTGGGTGTGCTCATGTTCAGAAGTCAGTCTATTCCTAGCCCTACTGTATGTAGGAGCTGGAGTAGTACAGTTTGTGTGTGTGTGTTGGTATCTAAAGATGGTTTCCTTCCTTTTCCCCAGGCTCAGGAAATAACAGTTTCCCTTCCACATTAGGCTCAAATATTCAAGTGTGTGCACCACTACTGCTTTAACACAAACATAAATATGCACAGACTCACAGGATGAAAGAACAAACGGCACTATTAGAAACCTGACTTTCTCTCAATGTTGAAAATCTTACTTCTGCAAAAGCTTACAAGTACACTCTGAAATCTGCAACTCAATTAGATTTTTCACTAGAAGCTATTCAATTCATCGGTTTCTGAGACGGCCATATATTTATTTATGTGGTATACGATGCAATGGAAAGAAATAGCACAGCTTATCCAATTTTGCATAATGTGCTAAGCATTTGCATACTTCCCCATAGTTTTATTGCTTCTCTATGTAAGAATAACTTTCTTCCTGTAAGCCCTTGTGGGCTCGGCACCTCTGAGTATAGTTAAAAAAAATTAATCATTAGTAAAAATACTTGTTCTGCTTTTACTGTACACACAAATGAGTCCCTAGAATCCAATTGCAATACTTGGAAAAAAAATAAAACACATATAAAAACACCGCTGGTTAATTTCTTCTTAAAGAACACTTCTCTCTATTTTTGACTGCACAATCTTCCAGTAAATTCCAGCTCCAAGAAGCCTTTGAAAATCCTGTACATCCTAAAAATACTGAAACAGTCAGAGCGAGAGTTAGCCTGCAAAGGCAAATTTTGGTCAAACAATGGTCCCACTAGTCTTGCGTCCCAATGATTTGAAATGCAATCACTGATAAGAGAGAGAAAATATCCAGATGACAAAATTATACACGCCAAAGACCATTTTAGTCTACTGCTATGGTAGCACTTCCACTTCTTCAGTTCATTTCAGGACTTCAGCCCTGTGAAACACACATTAATGTTTAATTTAAGATTAAGCACGAAGATGTAACAGCTACTACTGACACTGAGGACCTTGCCCTCTCTGAATACAGACATCTATATTGTATGATATCTACCAGCAAAGTATATAGTTTTTTGGGCAATAACGTCCAGTGACATGAAATAAAGAGCCCTGAGCTGACTCTGGCGCACTAGAAAATCTGACTACTGATGCCCTGATGTCCCCGTCATCCGTCATTGTTAGCAATCAGTCAACTAGGCCAGCCTCTCTACATCCATCTCCTATTTAACAGATCAACACTTCTTTCTTGTGGATCTTCTCGGTAATAATAAGAATACAACCTGACATCAGCACACTATCTGTAAAGGACTGGGCATGCCATACCGTAGGGCATCAATGACCCACATAAGTCACAACCGAGCATGAGCTTGTAAAGACACACTTGTTTATTAGAAGCAATGACCAATCCAATTTAATGACTGGCAAGACTCTGGTGATATATAAATGCTTCCAAGTCAGTATATATATATATTGCTTCTTTAAATGCAACCAAAATGAATCATATAAATATTTAACTGCATAGAAAACCGACTAAAAGAGACTTTGATGAGATGTCTTATACATTTACAAAAAGGAAACTGGAGTTGAGAGGAGTTGTTGGAGATGTAAAACAGTAACGTCAGCTGTTACTCTCCAACACAAAATAGATGCTTCTGCTTCAAACATATACAAACACAATAAGTCAAAATATACCTACTCAAAGGTGACTTGTCTCAGGCAAGAGAGTGATATTTGTCCTACATTTTACTTGCTGTGTCCCTCAGTCTGAGTCTTGCTATTCCTTTCTTTATTTCTTCAGCAGTACTCCTTCTCTGTGGAAGACTTGAGGTGATTACTCAGATGAAAAGTGACAGGCAGTGGTTGATGAGCCATGCTCGAAGGTGGCAAAAGCCATCACGGGTGACAGACTGCTTGCTGTATTCATGTTAATACTCCACATTTTCCCTTACATTACATTTTTACCTCTCTGTACCTTTCAGAGATATACACAGGCTGAACTGTGAATGTGCGGTAGTGATAAAAAACAACATAGTGCACAATGGAAATTTTTAGGAAGGTCTCAAGCCCGTTTAAACCGCACAGTTTCATCGTTTTTGTAATGAGTAACCCTTAATTTGTAACTTCGTAATCCTACAAACCGCTCTTTAAAACTTTCCAGATGTTACTGCACAAACCGGTCCAAACAGACAGAAGGGATTGCTTTGGCCTCAGGGACTAAAGAGGTGTTGATGTGTGAAATGTGTCAAGCTGTCCTTTGTGTAAAAAGTGATAAGGAGATGAGGTGGATGTTTGCATGGGAAATAAGTGTTCCTGCATTATCACTGCGTGACACTAAATTTGCACAAGTGCTTAGAGTTGGGCAAATACAGCATCTGTGTATTCTTACTTACTTTGTGCTGAGCATGAATGTTCTAAATTTCCCTGTTGTCTTAGGGCTCAAGTCTGAATAATTTAAACTTTTAAAGGGAGGCAAAGTTTGAAACTGTTAAGAATTTAGTTTTTGTTAGATGAGGAAAAAAAGATCCTCCCTCAGCATCATGTACATTATGCAAATGTTATCAGCGTAACATACTAAACTAATAGGATAAACCTTAAAAATATTACACATTCTCAATATTAACATGTTAGCGTCGTGAGCCTGTTGAGATATGAGGCCAATATCTTGTAAATTATGTATGATAACATGTTGGCATACATCAAGTGTTATCGTGCAATGTTATCATGCTAAGCATATTAACTTAGCATGATAACATGGTAAGCTAATGTAAAGATGAGATGAACGTAAAAAACACAAAAATATAGACATTAACATATGTGAGCCTATTAGTATATGGGAACACTATTGTCTACTTTATGTTAGTGTGACAACATACTGTACTACGATTAACCTGAAAAACATTAAGCCAATATTAACTTGTTAGCATTGTGAACTTGTTAGCATATAGGGGCAGTCTCTTATGCTAAGCTAAGCTAACTGGAAAAAGTTTGAGTTAAAAAGTCAAGAAAAAATGCATTTTTAAAACAATATTGTTCTAGTCTAGTTTAAAGCTCGTTTATGAATGCATCAAAAATATTAAAAGCCTAAAATTAATGGGCAATAATGTAAAAGATCGAACTACTGTGGCTAGCATAAAGCTATATTTTTTCTAACATTCTGAATTATTCAGATACCTAGTAATACCTTATAAATCAGAGAAAGAGAGCCTGCTATAAGTATAAAAATGTCATTTTGATGAGTAATCTTTTATAAGGATATTGGATATGATAGGTAGTCTACTGTCTGTGTTCACTTTTTTCTAGTGCTTTAATTACTGGCTCCAGTTTGAGTTACATTCAGCTTCGAGCTCCTGTCTGCTGTCAGTGGACATCCTTCAGTCTTAACAGCACAGCCGAGGTGATGCCCCCTCCCCCCAACAGTAGCACAGCAGAGCCAGAGAGATGAGAACTGGAGTCTAGGGTATTGTAGTGACCCAGGTGCCCATGTGACATCACTCTATCACAACAGAGAGGATGAGGTGGACAATTATTAGTGTGAAGGATGCCGTAAAATTCTGAAAGCTCATCTCTTTTAAACTTGTCACCAAGGAGGGCAACATGCACACACACGCAGACACTACACAAAATATCACTCTCTCAAACTCTCAGTCCAGTGAAACACATCCTGAATCCAAATGAGGTCACAGCCTGCGATATCTTCTCCATCAAACCATTATTACCCTTTGCCCCTGGGAAGAAGGGAACTAAACAGTCCTCTGCTATTAAAGGCATTGTACAACTCCAGTTATCAGGTCATTGCATTACCACCCACCACCTGCAGGGATAATGCCCGGATGCAGAGCAGCACTGGGTAAAGGAAGGGTTGTCTTATCTGAAGATGAATTTGTCTTTAACGCTGCCTTTTTTGTCACTTCGCTTTTGCCCATTTGCACACTCACTTGCACTTCTGCATTTTTAATTTCTAACGTTAGTTAATGCACGCTGGCGAAAGAAAAAAAAAAACTCAGTCCACTTAATATCATTCCATATCAGATCATATTAACCTGAGATAAATCAGTACTGAAAGGCAGACGCAATTGCAAATGCAAACGATGTATGAATGTGTAACATGCGCCTGACCGTTGGCACGAGGAGTTATAAAGGCTCAACAAGTGTTTAGCGAATCATCCTGTGCAGCTATTTAAATATTAAATATATAAAGTTTGTGCCTTTAAATAAAAGTAACACAGTCCTTCAAGCCACCCATTACACTGGTAACATGCTTCATCACGTTATTTAAAAAACACTAAACACCACTTAGGTGCAGTGGATAGAATTGTATTATGGATGCTTCAAATTCAGGTGCTGGCATCAGGGTGAGAGAAAAAAAGATGTTCCCCAGTGATTTCCTGCCAGTGAAAGGGTTGGATACTGACGTACATTTGTGCTCCCCCTCTCTCTTCCCAGCTCCACTCCTGCTGCTGTTATGTAATGAGTGCGTGTTATGAAACCTTACATTGAAATACACAGGCCTCCCGGTCAGCTAGCTCACACATTCATACACAGACACACAAGAGCTGTGGGGATTTTTTTCATTTATTAGCTTTTCTTTTGTATTCAAGTGAATGCATACAGTTTTTTGCATGGGAGCGTGTACTACAAATTAACTGAAAGCATGGGTGTTATGAGTATATGAGTATAATTCCAAGGCTGTGGAAGTTTGTTGGACTCCCAAATTAATTATTAGTATGCTTGTGCATCATCTTTTTCTACAAATGCAGAAAAAGATGAGGGCCAAAAGGCATGTTAAAAGCATCAATAGTGGAAGCATGGCAGTCTAGTATAAGGCAACAGAGAGAACGATGCAAATAAATGGAGCTCTACGGAAAGAAAGAAAGAAAAGTTGACGCCAACAAGAACAAGATAAAAATGGGCTAAGATGAAGAAGTGAAACGATAATAGATGTAAAGACAAACAGATGCACAATATAAACAGACGGGATGAATTGGCTAGTGGCATGTTCTGTCACCTCAGGCAGAAAGATTCACAAGAGGAAAGTGCAATGAAAATGTTATGGGAGTAAATCTCAGTCAGCAGTAAACCTGAAAATACACAAAATACTGTCGTTTCCAGCTGACAGATTTAGAGTGATAATATAAAATCAGTGAGCTAGGTTTTGTAGTTCGGATGAGTTATGTCTGTAAATTACAGTGGATGATTACCGCTGACGATGAGTATTCATTTTATTGATCATATTTTGTTTAAAATACTCAAAAAAGTTTTTTTGAATAACAAAATAAGTAATAATAGCTCCCCAAAAAACTGTCACTGCGATAATTTAACTGTAATAAACATCTCACGAGAAGCATAACTAAAATGTCACAGTGACTGTCCATCATCTGTTCTGTAAATGATCAGTTCAAGTTATCATCATTGTTATTATTAGTATTATTATCATCATTGTTATTATTATGTTAGTAACACAAATGACCTAAAAAAAAAAACCACATGTTCAGCCAGTATTGGCGGATTGCTTCAAACAGAAGTAAAACCTTTTTTGTGTGTGTTTTTGTATGTTTTGTTTAAGAAATGAGGCGAGAAGAATCAAGATTCAGTCACTTGCAATAGCTGTCTAATATCTTGCCAGCTAAAAGTCAGATGTAATTCCTGTCAAACCCTTCTTCTAGCCTTTATATTATATACATAACATAATGCTGTTTCATGTGGAGCTGCACTGCATGCTGAATTTGTCCTCTGGTGTGGAAGAGGTTGGCTAAGTAGGGAAATCATAAATTACCAGCAGGTCATGAACGCGTGAGAAACAAACGGGAGGTTGCTAAGCTTTCACACACAAAATAAAGCAAGCCTGCACACGTGTGAACTGAGTTACTGCTGTGTGATAGTAAACTGGCAGGAAAGCCATGGTGTCCAGTTATGTAATGCGTCTCTGTCTTACTTGCTTCCTCTCTCTCTCTCTCTCTCTCACACACACACACACACACACACACACACACACACACACACACACACACACACACACACACACACACAGGTTTCAGCTCTGTGTGTGCGTGCATATGAAATATTTTATAGGACCCTCAGCAGGACCAAAATTCCTCCTTTTTCCTACACATCTTTCTTCATAAACCTTGTATATATAATGTCAGGTTTCAGTATCTCCAGCTGTTATTCACACTTTGTTTTTTCCTCACTTTCTTCTGTCCAGTGGTTCAGTGGCTGTTCATGTGGGTAGGGAATGATTTCTAGCCCAGGTTACTCACAGCCTGACCCCTCTCTTGCTCTCTCTCGCTCTCTCTCTTTTTCTTGCAAACCTATAAAAACCTTAGCCATCTTTTGAAATATACTGGTACAGGCAGTACCCGAAAGCAAAAAAGAAAATTAAAACAAAAAGAGAGAAATGACTGCATTTATATTAGTGCTTTATTCAGCGCTTCTCTCCATTTACAACCCCAACTAGCCCACCCATCCCCTGGCCCCACCCACAGACCTCCACATGCCAGTGGTCCCTGCAGTGTGTCCTCAGCACAACCTGTGCCATTATGTTCAAGGATACACTGTTGACAGCTATGGGTCACTGCAGTCTGGGCACAGGGTGGCACACACTCATGAATGATGCAGCACTCGCCTTTGGTCTTAACAGCTCTTTGACAAACACATGAGGAAAGCTAGCACACAGGAAATGCATGCACAATGTAACAAAGGCTGACTGCAGTGTAGTATGAAGTTGCAATTAAAGAAAATCCCAAAGCAAAGAAACAATGCCGTGTTAACAGCATCTGCCTCGAGGAGTTTTTACTTAAACCCAATATGAACTCAAGCATACATTCACAAGCTCCTTTAGTATGTTGGCTATAATGTTTTATAATTACCATCAGAACTCAGTACACGAGGGGTACCTTAAAATGTGAGACAACATGCTCTTCGGGCTGTGCCAAAAAGTCTAGCAAACAAAGGTTTTCTGTCATAAAAATAAAGGGCTGTTTTTAATCCAGTTCAATTCAATTTTATTTAAATAGCACCAAATCACAACAACAGTTGCCTCAAGGCGCTTTATAGTGTAAGGTAAAGACGCCACAATAATACAAAGAAAACAGAAGGAAGGAAAAACTCCCTTTTAACAGGAAGAAACTCCAGCAGAACGAGGCTCAGGGAGGGCAGACATCTGCCACGACTAGTTGGGGGTGAGCAGATGAAGACAGGACAAAGATATGATGTGGAAGAGAGTCGGAGATTAATAATATCTAATAATTACATGGAGAGAGGTGTATAAACACATAATGAGTGAAAAAAGTGACTGAAGAAGAAACACTCAATGCATCATGGGAATCCCCCAGCAGCCTAGATTTATTGGAGCATAACTAAGGAGGACTCAGGGTCACCTGATCCAACCCTAGCCATAGACTTTATCAAAAAGGAACGTTTTAAGCCTAATCTTAAAAGTAGAGAGGGTGTCTGTCTCCTGAATCCAGATTTTTTTTTTTTTAAACCAAAGGAAGGTCTCTCCAAAGCTGCTATTACTGTTTTCACAAGCTGAGAGAGCACTATGTCTCATTAATGACACTTCGGGGAAAAAGCCGAGCATTTGCTGGTTTCTGGCTTCTGAAATGGGCGGTGCATCTTCATTTTACTTTACAAATTATACTCAAGAGGCAAGATGTTTACTGTGGCTACAGTTATGCATGTACAAAAGCAAACAAACCATACAAAGATATTGACCAGGCCTCTAGAAAAGTTTTGAGTGCAAATTTTCTCATCACTGAATCAGAAAAAAAATGCTCTCCTTTAGGAGCATTATTTTTAAGATTTACCCAAATCGTGCAAGAGCTTTCACAGACACACATATTATGTTATCGTTCGCAACACTGGTTGCTCATCAGCGCTAACACTGTGTCACTTCAGCCTCCGCATTCTGTCACTCAGCAGTTGCTAATGGCCTGCATACAGCAGCAGCAGCCTGTTTCTGCTGCACTCTATACAGCCTTGATAAAGTGCAGTGCCTTATATTGTATGTCGGGCTTAAAGAAAGTGAGGTAGGGGTGGGGAGGTGGGTACAGTCATCTTAAGCACAGTACAATAACACCCATCCAAACAGAGAGGTTTAGGCTTACCCACCTCACACTCAACCCCCCTGGGAAGTGCATCAAGGGAGGGTGAAATACGAGAGCTAGGGATGAAGAGACGGCGGCGATAAGGAGCAGGCTGACAACACCTCCTGCTGATACAGTGGCTAAAGAGGCGAGATGAGTATAGTAATTGGTAAGCGAGCGAAGGTTTGATGTTGAGCAAAAGGTTAAAACTGATAGCGGTGGGTTGCACAAGCATGGAGACACACACTCACGCATTTGTGTTTACGTCGGTGACTAATTAGCATACAGGGACTCCCATGTGTTTGTCACCTTGGGCTTCCCTGTTCATTTGTACCACAGCATTAATAATGCTGACAGTAATTAAGATGGAACATTTCACATACACCCTTCTCTTCTCATCATCATGCCACTGCCCTTTTCAGCAAAACTAATATTTCTTCTTTCAAATGGCGAGAAACGAGAAAATAATGGTAATGCGTGGATGACAAACTTGACATTTGGGATATTTACACACACACACACACACACACACACACACACACACACACACACACACACACACACACACACACACACACACACACACACAGTCAAACAGTATGTGGTATAGGCACAGAGCACCATGGCTCTAAAAAGAAAAAAAAAATAACTTCAATAACACCAGAATGAGCCAAAGTCAACTGCAGAGTCGAAATCCCCCTCTGCATTTCAGCACGGTCCTCCCGTATTAATGATAATAATAATAATAATTGTACTTCATATCTGTAAGCCACCAATTTAATTAAATTAACAATCTAAAATAGAGGCTTTTAATTGAGATACCAGAACTTCACTTCCACAGCCTGAAGGCCGTCACAGACGCCCATTAGAAGGAGAAAATATTTAAAGGTCACAAAAGAGCAAAACTGCTACAGATAATCAGGTGGATTGTTTGAGTCATGGCAACACTGACGACTGCGATTCCATGACATTTGGAGAGTTCTAAAAAGGCATAAACAAACTACTTGTTAATTTATGGACAGTGTTCATAATGAAGCTCCAAAGGCCTTAGAAAGTTAATGTGACAATAAGTAAAAATCATAATTATAGGAGCAGGAGGATTGCCAACTCTCTGTACATTTATGTATATATTTTACTGTTAACTCCTGCACGGCAGCTAAATCCCTTTTCTTCATATTTTGTTAAGACCGAGACTTTGTGTGTGTACCTGTCAGCCACTCGCACATGATGCCTTTAAAACTCAAAGGCTGAAGGCATAATAAAGTGGGCAAATGGATTAATCTGCCTCTAGTGTATTTCAGTTTACAGCCATGTAGGGCTGGGTTATATCATACCATTCACGGTAATAACGGTGTAATTTTGGGCAACGATAGGAAAATGAAATATCGCGATAGAATATGGGTAAAATGCGCATGCGCAGTGCCTTTGTTTACATACGCACATGGCGGCGACGCAGAATGAGAAGAGCGAAAGTGGATCGTTAAATGAAACGGATGAATCAGAATTGGTTTGTAACAATGCTGTAACTTCAGTGGTGTGGAACTGGTTTAGCTTTCGTCCGTCAGATACACAACAAAGCACTATTTTTGGTAGAGCATGCTAGCGGGCCGCCGTTATTACCGTGTTGTTTGGAAAATACGGCACACTTAAAATCAATCCTTTGATTTTTCTGAAAATCGACAGTGCCCCTTATAATCCCGTGTGCCTTATGTATGAATTCTGGTTGTGTTTATTGACCTCGAAATGATTTTATGTGGTACATGTTGCTCGAATCTGTCAAATATTTTAATACGATTTTGCTAAGCTACGAAGCCGCACCGCTTGATGGATTGTCGGAGCATTACGGCTATCGTAGGCAGGAGCCTTGCGGAGTGATACGTACTGCGCTTCAACATAATATTACCGTATTGTGTGTGTATAACCTCTTTTTAAGTTTTGTGGATATTATACATGGTTATGCTGAGGATATATCGGCCAATTTCCACTGGAAATGCCTTTTGGTTAAACTGTCAGCAAGGAATTTGCACTGTTACGTTTTTATATAACTTTAATGAACATAAAAAACAGCTGCTTGTTTAAGTGAAAATACATTGATGGGGTTTTTTGCACTAATAAAGTTGTGGAGTTGTAAAGTATTTTGTCTAGTGTCAATTATATCATCAGTTATATCGTTATCGCAAATTTTCAAATGTATATCGTGATAAATATTTTTGGTCATATCGCAAAAAAGGTTGGGAACCGCTGGCTTAAACAACATGGCAATGCAGCTTAACAAGTAAGTATAGGTCGTTGTGCTGTAAAATGCTGCACAAAATGCTTTGAGGACAACAGCGATGATCACCATCAACAGATGTGATATTATCGACTGTGTGCACTGAGCATGTGCTACAAATCAAAGTGTAGACAGATTCCTGCTTAGAAAAAAAGAGGCAGATTTAAGTGGGCGGCAGCAACATTTTCATACGTGCAGAACTAGAATAGCACTGGAGTGAGCTAGAGACTGGCTGAATACCAGAGCAGTGTACAAAATCATAAAGAAAGCGTGTGTGAATGGTGGGATTAATATTATGCTCGGCAGACTGAAAACTGCAGGCTGCTTGAGGCTCCTGTCTGAACTTGTTTTTCCTCATATGCAACGTGCCATTTGATAGCAGAGATACACTGAGCTGACGTGTTTTGACCATTACTGCAAGAAAACTGTAAATCAAGCTCAGTTAGCCCTGTCTTTATATGAGCAGTGCATAGTGGCAAAGACAACTTTTTCATTCCTGATTGATTAGCTGTTAAAACAAGCTGAAACACAATCAAATCACTTTCAGTTCCAAGCATTACCTGCGGGTAAACCAGACATACAGATAACAAGATCACTTCTTATAGTAAGTACTTAACCTTTGCCGCCATTTATTATCAGAAGCTATAAATGACCCTCACAGCTTGGCTAAATCTGGCACATATCCACCGAGGTACTGCAGGCATTCAAGTTATTCTGGGATCAAATACATTAAGGGTTGCCATGTTGGCAGCATGGATGTGTGGCGTCACACTAAGAAGGTGCTGAATTTGAATCCACTGGCTGGCTGGGACCCTTCTGTATGGCGTTTTCGTGGTTCGAGTCCTCGGGTACTTTCACCCAAAGTGCTGCACTATGTCCAACAGCATGTCCAACTATGTCCAACAGTATGCTAATTGGTAATTCTAAATTAGCTGTAGGTGTGAATGGTTGTCTGTGTTAGAGCCACAACAGATTGGTGACCTGCATGTGATTTTAAAATAATATAAACATATAAACAAACGTTGAAACTAAGAAATAGTATTGTTGTTGTTTTTTTTTAATAAACACTTATTTGGTATTTAATATAAGCGAACAGACCCTTTCTGTCCGCTCTGTATGGCTGCTGTTGCAGCTCACTTGGTTGAGCAGGAAAACCACATGCTGAAAGGCTGCAGGTGCAGGTCATTCTGCAGGTCATTCTCACTACCCTCCTGTCTACTCTCTACTGTGGCTGTCTAAAAATGACCAAGAAATCAAAAACTCTGTATATAAGGGACAACATTTAAAAAGAGTAAAGCTTAGCACAGTCTGCGTGGCTTCTTTTTGAAAATCCCGGACTGGACATCCTCTTATAGAGAAGATAGACCCAATATAGTTCAAAAGCCAGCACCTGCCACTGTATCATAGTATGACATGGATTACTTGCACAGCTGTGAAGGCACCATTAACACTAAACAACATAGTGTAAATACAGAGAGAGCATCTGCATGATGAGTTTTTTAGTGATCTGTTAATTATCTATTGGGGGGTTTTAGCTTTATTAGATAGCGGAGTAAAGATTAGACAGTGAAGCAGGGAGAGAGAGAGCGTGAGGAAGGCATGGGTCAGGCTGCTGTATTTAGCCTTGCAGCACACAAGGCCCTGCTCATATAAGGAAGACCACATTCTGCACGTATCCCAGCAGTATGACTCTCTAGTTACACAATTTGCTGATAAACTGGCCTGACCAGGCCAGGCATCAAAGGAGGCCCAGAACTGCTAACCAGCTGAAACCCCGTATCATCCATTAGCTATCAAAACTGCAGCAACTGCTCTTCTTATTTTCCAAACACAGAAGTGGTGATGCAACACAGTAGTAAACATACCCCTGTCCCAACTTTTCAGGTATTGTCTGCAAGTCACTGCATTTTACAAAGCTGTGCTCAGGCACTAATAAACCAGTGATTTCTGCTTTTTCTTATCCATATTTCTAGCTATTTCTATTAAAAAGCCTACTTTTTTAGATAGGCTACTAAAGCTTGTCCATGAAGACTGCAAGTCAGCAAAGCCAGTTGTTCTTTAATACCAAAGAAGGACAGTCCATGAAGCAATCAGACTCCAGATCTTTGCTTGAAGCCTCAACTAGTCCGACCCAGAGCAGAGAGAGAGAGGACAGAGACAAGAGAAAGCCTTTCACGCCAGTAAATGGACAGAGGGCAAGAATTAAAGGGCTGTGCTCTTGTGATGATGCAGAGGGACAGAACGAGTGAATGAATGAAATTGTGATGTTGTTGCACATTCCCCTGGCCCCACGTGCTCACTTTTCTCTTTCTTCTCATTCTCCCTCCTCCCTCCTTCCCCTGTCCTTTTGTTTTGTTTAAAATTTAACAAGGTCTGGAACAGCGAAGGGCTGAAGCGGGCATCCGGGGTGTTTTGGCTCAGCTTCATGTCACATGCAGGGGCCATGTGAACACAGTGGCACTGAGGGAGAGGGAGGAGGGGTGAGGGGGTGCCAGGGTGGGAGGGCAGTGAGGGAGAGAGAGGGAGAGAGCAAGAGAGAAGGGGGGGTAGTGAGAAAACAAAAGAGGGAAAGTCTTTAATCAGAGGAGCTGGGAAAAATAGAAAAGTGGAGGCCAAGTGAGAGTTGATAAAAGACACCAAGTGTTTATGTGAAAGAAACCACAAATGAAACAGGAACTGCTGACAGAATGTCACTGGGCAGAATAAGCATGCGCAAGAGAGTAAAATCCACAGGGGAAGGACACGAGAGAAAAGTGAAGGGTAACTTCCTGGTGCAGCAAGTGACGCCTTCACTTTTTTCCAGGACCTGGGTAATTATCAAACTGCACAGCTAACAGAAAGAGACTAGCAAATTGCCCTGCTGATGACAGTTTCACCTGTCCATTCTCTAAAGGCTGATGTTGAGCCTTCACCTATACAGACACACCACTATTATACAGTTAGGTCAAGAAATACTTGGAGGGTATACCTATACTGTATGGTTGGACACAATAATATTTAAAATTCTTATTTTAAATACTTGAAACCCATGGACTCAAACAAAAATAAAATAATAAAATAAAGGACTTCCTCTTTTCTGATGCTCTACCAATCCTTTAATGCTGTTTGTTGGCCCCTTTGTGCCAGCAGCTAAAATGCATGCTCAAACATTCACATTGCTAATGTATATCTCTCTGATGCATTTCTTATTTGCATGTATTGCTTCCTCAACAGCATGCAGTGGGTTCACAGCAGCGACTTCAAAAAAGCAAATGCTACAGCTAGAATGATGGAATAGACCACACCTGTCTATAAAAAGGGGTCTGAGACAAGCAGTCACTTGAGAAAGAGTTGTGATTCATGAATTTTGACGTAATCCCGTTCAATTAAAGATATAAATGTCACTAAAATATATTTTGATAAACAGTTGAAATGCCAAAAATACATATGAACCTAACTGTTAACACCCAGCGCCTATAACAAATCTTACCTGTATAAATGTTTTGGTAGCTGCTAATGATTCTGTTCAGTTTTGGGAAATGTAACGCATCTGTAATAATCCAACTGGGACAAACTGAAATTGTTACACTACTTATTTTGATATTCTAAACACCAAATAGTGAAAGAAGAACAGTAACCTGTTCTATTAACTCTTAGATGTGTTTCTGGCCAATTAATGAATGCCAGTAAATTATTCACTTTCCTTTAAGATGTTCTTTAAGAGCGCTATGGATATAACATTTTCGAATTTTAAGTATAATATCTGTGCATGTGTCTTGCGCAGTAATCATGCAAATCTGTTCCAGTAAATCACTGGCGTGTGGTGGCATCCTTCTTGTTTTTTAATAACCTTTCTTTCTTCATTCGCTCACCAATGAGGAAGTACTTTCATTGTGCTTCAGCATTTTTTTGAGAGAGATGAACTTCAAAATAGGTCAGTTCATATCAACAGATATGTTGTTGATATGAAATGACAACTCTGTCCACTTTCTATTAGAGCAAAGTCCAAAGAAATGAGCTCAGCTCCACCCAAACACACCTTATCTAACTGTGTCCAGATGACACATACAAAGATTCAAAGACCGCCTGGTAACTTTCTTTACACAATAATGTTTGCAAAACATTCTACCTCCTTAGCTTTTTCTGTTCCGTTTCTACAAAGCAGGAAAATGTATCTGTAAAAAAAAAAGAAAAAGAAATACAGAGCCACCCCAAAAAGCAAAGTGATCCTATCTTTTCTTCTAATGAAAACAAAAAGCTAAGACACTGGATTTTCAAACACAAAGCAAGCTACCCTGTCTGGAGACGTGGGCTTTGTAAAACAAATCAGTCTAAGCACCACTGGAGTGGTGGTATTTAAAGAAACATCCAAATTGATACAGTTCTGTCCAGTAGACTAGCAGGCAAGCAGGCCGCTTTTTTTGGGCCTCTTTAATGCTGAGAGTTGCAGATGTTGTTGGGTATTAGGCTATGCTGCTGCTGATCAAAGCTGCATAAAGTCAGCCCCTGCTGGCCGGCTTCTAATCCCCCGCTCATGGATGTGGTCGGGGCCAGGAGCTGGTGCTCAGCTCGGGGACAGTCAGCTGAGCCCGTGACCCTCCCGAAGGGGGAACCCTTTCATTGCTTTTTGTTTGGTGAACATCGACTATTCCAAACCTCCGAGATTTCCGGGGAGCATTTGGCAAGGGCAGCTTGACAGACAGCTAAGAGGATGGGCTTCTCCCACAGGGCAGGAAAAGCCGCTGCCCTTCCCAACCCCCTTTCCCAATTCCCTATCAAAGATGTGCCGGCTGGCAGACAACAGTGACATATCAGCATGACATTGCTCAGCCTAGATTCAACTGTTTACAAAGGCACTTTCAGCTGCATACAACCCTGTTTCTTTTTTACTTACAGTGTTTACACAGTGGGCATGCTATATACCCAAGCAAGCAAATCCACGCACGGAGACAGCAATCAGACAGAGACTTTTAAGCGTCTAAAAGCAATGATGTTAGCTGTTGGTTTTTGTCATTTATTAATAAGACAACCAGGAGGGTGACCACTAATTGTCAGAATGAAAAGCAATAAGCAAGGAAAGGATAGAGATATGGGAAGATAAATGCAAACTGTCAGATGGTGTGAGGGAGGAGGAGATGCGAGAAAAGATAGCGAGAGGAAAGGGAGGAGGATCGATCATGAGAGAAATTGAGAGAGGGAGGATGATTCGGCGTGAGAGGAGAGAAGGGGAGGGTGGTGGATGTCAGCCAAGAAGGCAATCTATATTAGACAGAACACAGTTCCCCTTGCTTTAACTGCTACAAGCTGACACCACCATCCTCTCCAAGTCTGCCTCAGTAGACACACACGTGAATCCTCCGAGATACTAACATCCAGCTCAGCACTGAGACTCTATGGTCACTATTCGTTTAAGAGCGCTTGCGCACGTGCGGCTCGCATGTGAACAAAAGTAAAATGCATACAGTAAATCTATTCTTTGATCGCTCAGTTTTCTCTTGGGCACACGGATACACTAGTGAAAGCCAGAAAAACCTCAGCGCACACCAACACATGCGTATTGGATTTGAGCTCTGGAACGTGTGAAATCTGGTTACACAATTACATAATGACTCAGCAATGGGCCATTTAGAAAGACCATTAGCTGTCAGGCGAGAACGTGAATGTGAGGAAGGATGAGGCAGCCCCAGTGCCTCACTTCTGCAGAGATGATGCAGGAGCCTTTACACACACGGAGATCCTTTGGTTCGGCTGCGTTTTATAGGTTTAAGTGAAAGCGACACTTGAATATTGCAAATGATCAACATCGCCGAGCACCAATAAAACATCATTTGATTAACAAAATTCACCCAAAGTAAACCGCTGGAAGGCATCCTCCTACTGTTATTATGATAACCAGTAATCGTTCATAAAAACAAAAAAACAAAACAATGACAAGAATCGCGCAGACTGTCCTCCTTCTGCCTTTGAAAATGTTTTCATAGAAATGCAAGTGTGAGTGTGGGAGCAATCTGGCGCGCTGACTGTACGAAGGGAGCAACGTGGCACTGACAAGACAGAGTGAGTGGTTTTCTGCTTGATAGCTGCCACAGAGCCTGCTGGAGAAAGCTGGGAGCTTCATTAAGCCTTTAAACCCTGCACAGTCCTTTAAGTCATCACGTCACTAGCCGCTGCCGCCTCAGAGAGGCCCCTGAGGTAACAGTGGAAATATACTGCCCTGAAAAGAGATTTCACAAAGCTTTGAGAGTAGTCAAACTATTGCAATCTTCATGAAATGTTAACATGTTCCTCACACCGTAGGCAACAACCTGCCCAAGATTCCACCGAGACTTTATTATCATATGATAAATATAATAATAGAAAGCTACAAATCTTTTAAAGATGTGTAAGAAGAGTGACAAATTCAAGGGCAGCTGAGCGTGAACACTTGCCCCCCACACACCTCTACAACAAGAGGTGGTGGCTCTGCTTTGCTTTAGGAGGCCATGGATCATTTGAGTCCACTTGTATCAGAGGGGGAAAAAAGTTGTTCTAAGTGATCACTTTCAACTTTTTACATCAAGAGCAGGAGTGGTCTCTTACAGGATGACTGTGCCCACATACAAACCACATGAGGGGTCACTGAAGAGTTTGATGAGCATGAAAATTAAATGATTAATATGCTATGCATACCAGCTGAAAATGCACGAGAGACTTTGGACCAGAGTGTTAACTTTCTTCACCTCCTTCACTAAAACACTCTACATCAGAATATCTTTTGAAAGAAATTGGTGATCAGTGCCAAGGTACATTGGTTCTGGTGGCGTGCAGGGGTTCAACACATCTGCGTACCAAAATGAAAAGAGGTGATGACCTGATAACAACTATCAAAATTTGGAGAAATGACATATAACAGTTCAAGCTGATCTCACAGCACATTTTTTAATGTTTGTAATGACAAATTTCCCAACATTATTTGGTGTCCCTGAACATGACTGGTGGTGGAGGAGTAAGTCATTCTTGACTTTCACACCAGAGACCCATACATTTCTTCACACAACATTTGTAGGGTATGTGTTACAGATATGTCATATGGTTGTGTTTAGATTTAGCTATTAAAAACTACTTGGTTAAGGTTAGGCATTAATAATAATTTTTAAAAAAGTGTTTTGGGCTGAAATACAACAGTTGCCACAGCTTTTAGAGCTTTGTTTTCCTGGTTGCCATGGTGTCACATGCTCTTTCTGTACAACAAAAAGAAAAATCTGCGAATCTGACACAAAATATATTTCATATTGAAATGCATTACTTACAGAATTTGTGTCCATGAACAAACAAACAAACACACACACACACACACACACACACACACACACACACACACACACACACACACACACACAGGCAAAGACATTTTCCTGACTATTAGACACGTTACCAAGAGACTGAGCAGGATTTTCCTTTACAAAGCAAAGAAGTCTCTTTAGGAAAATGTATGGCGGCAAAAGAATTGGGCTCAATTAATCTGACACTTTGTTCATATATTGTTTGTTATTTTAGGCACCAAAGCTCCTTGGCTAGGTAAAAGAAAAATGATAGCAGTTTGGGGTAAGGGAAACCTTTTTACAACAGGCCACCTGCTTATACTCTAGATTTAATTTTTTCCTATGTGCTTTAGTTAGTAAAATTACATTTATAGTTCTCAGATTGTCTGTTACACATCTCTCAGCATGAACAGGACACACAAACACAGAGGAAAAAATAAAAAATAAACAGTTGTGGAACTTCGAAGGCTTGTGTTGAAAAGGTCCGGATAAGTGCAGAAAACTCCCCCTCCCCCTTTAAACAAAGCTTTCTGTAAGACGCGGAAGGAATATTACTGCCATTTTTAGATGCAGTGGAATTAACCCAGGTGATGACAAAAATGCAGAATATGTGCAGTGTTAGCCTTGGCCTTGTAGCTAGATCCCAAAGCAATAAAGTAGTCAAGTTATTGCCCGAATGTTGCAAGTAAACACCTGAATATCAGTGAGGCCATGTTTCAGTTGGTCTTGAGGGTTTGCAAAAATAAACTGAAATAAAAATGTTACATTTCATTAAAATTGTGCACATAATGTGAAAAACCGATATTACTCAGATTACAACGTTAACGGCTACCATAAACCTGCAAAGCTACAAACATTTTTAATCAGGAAGATATTGTGTTTCATAAAACCAGAGTCATTATTGGTATTATCTCTGCTTTTATTAGTTCTTCATGGCTGATTCTTCCTGCCAATTTCACCTTCCTGGCGCACAATGACGACATGGGAATTACCTGAAAATTGGGTGCAGTGTGCTGAAACGGCTACCAAAACTGACTTCCACAGAAGCTTGAGCTATGAACCTGCATGGAACTGAAAGGAATTAATACCTTGATAGTTTCTAGGCCCGTGGTCATTAATTTAACTCGTAAGGCACACCAAATCTTCCCACTTTAGACCTACAGGAAACTGCTTTTCAAACATTTCAACTTTAATAGAGTACGAAGTAGAGCTCACAAAAAGTAGCTGGTATGCTTAAGTGCATAGATGAGAGTGTTTGCGACGCCGCGTAGGCTAATGAATCTAAATAATTTAGCATGCTGCTTTGGTTTAGTTAAGAACTTCAGGCTCTTTGCCTCTAGAGAAAACCCTGTGCCAGTGTGTGCATGTCAGTATGCCATTTCTCTTTAAAACAAGTCTACACACACACACACACACACACACACACACACACACACACACACACATCTAGAGAGAGACAAACACTACTACCTCTGGGTAATGGAAAAGAAGCACCCCAGTAGGGGGTAGGTAACTTCATTAGCTTGCTGGACTGGAGATTTGCAGTCATGAGAGAAGAAACTGGGTTACAGAGTAACATTGAAAAAATATAATGTTTTAATCTGAAATATTACAATTTTTACTAAACCGCACCGTTGATTAACAGAGAACTTCTGTTTGCTTGCTAAGCGATGATGCATCAGCCCTGTTTCCAGGTCAAAGCATCTACTGCATTGACTGAGGCTGTTGTCTTTTCAACATGTTGTAATGCTTTGCGCCTTGTTTTATTTAATAAAACAATTTCCCTCAAAATAATAAGTGTTCATTCTCTAGATCTCCAGCTTTCAGATAGCACTACTTATATGCTATCTGAAACCTTTAACATGCCTTTTATAAGGCTCACAGTCTCCTGAACACCAAATATTTAAATGCTTAAATATTTAAGATGGGCTCATCTGAAATGTTTTCTTGGCTTATGTTTACCATATGATGGTGTTTATCTCCTTCCTCTAAACACGACTTCACTAACCCTCCAAATGTCACTGTTATTTAATTTCCATCTTTCTTTATGTCTAAAGTGATAGCAATGTCTGTTTTAGTTTTTCTTTAGAAACAAGAATAAAAGCAGAATGTAGTTTATCATCTTTAGATGAATAGTAGATAGCTAACACTGATAACTAGTGTAACCAACTACTTTACATTTAAAAAGATAGACCACCAAAAAGCATGACTGGTACAGACTGTTTTGCTACATGGCTCACAGCTAGGAAGGTATCCATCACCAACATTTTCAAGAGCAATAATTAAAGAATAAATATTTGTGTATTCTTTATCGAAAAAGTTTCTAGAATAGTAATACAAGAAGAATGATAAAAAGATAGATCAGAGATCCACCAAACATGTGCTCCAGGGAGGCACTGCCTCTCGAGTTCAAAGGAATTTATTCTCAAAAAGATGAGACACTTTGCTATCTGTGATAGAGTTTTACAGTAGTCGGGGCTTAGACAGCTCTCTCTCTTTCTCACACACACACACACACACACACACACACACACACACACACACAGAAGTGCCAATAACATGCAAACCAAAGCAGATACATATTTTTCTTGACTCCACTAAACTTTAGTTTAATAATAAGTCCAAGTGGCCTTTAAATTGTGTGTATTTTCTGTATTTTTTAAATAATTTTTTTCCCTTATACTCAAATTCTAATAAAGCTGGCTTGGCATTACAAGAGACTCCTGTGTGAGCAGCTCTGAAAGGATCACTCATCAGCCTTCCAAAGAGGACAGCGGCCCTTTGATCTAGTCAGCCTATATGTGTGTGCTTGTGTGTCTAGTAGGGCAAAGTGAGTTTTCTCATTTGACCACTGCAGAGTCTGTGTTCTCAAAGCATGACCTGACCCCTTCCTGGATTGTCCAAAGGATCTATCGAGATGCTCCATGGCAACTCCTCGACTTAACAGCCCCTTCCCATCATTCTCCTGCTTCCCTAATCATGCAGAGTTGCTGAGTACTTCATATGTCACTCTTATTAAAAATATAGCACAGCATAGCGGCTGCTCTCATACTTAATATCTAGGTTACGATTAAAAGTGCATAGAGCTTGTACTGTGCAACAGCGTGAGAAAACATAGTTTAGATACTAAACTTCCTGTATCAAAGGCCACTCTGCATGACCAGACACATAAAACAAAAAGGTCTTCAGTGTGACTGAGGCCTACAGCTGTGGCAGCTGTGGCTGAGATTCAGCCAACAAGTCAGCTGGGGCTAGTCCGATCGCTGCTATTTGAGAGAGAAAAAAGCCATTCGAAGACAGCTCAACATGTGTCAGCGCAGAATTCCTTCATACATCCCATCCCCCTCAGCCCTCTCATTCCCTTCTGTAGAAGACGTGCCTGACATTCTAGAGGAGCCAGCGTACATTCCTCACGTGCTTCAGCGCAGTAAGGAAACAGTGGAAGAGCGGGCTAGTAAAGTCCCAAGGGCATCAGCACTGCTCTCTCTTTACAGTGCATCCCTGTATATATATGTGTGTGTGTGTGTGTGTGTGTGTGTGTGTGTGTGTGTGTGTGTGTAGTGCTCTTCAATGTCGTTCTACATGTGGCTGGACAAGAGGCAAGCCTCATTTGCAGACTGCAGCCTGGGTGTTGTTGAGTGGCACTTTGTGTGGTGGTGGTGGTGGGGGCGTGCCGGGGAGAGCTCAGGTGATCGTAGTTAAGCTGTCTCACATGAGATGTGGAGGCGTCACCATCAGAGGGCCGTGAGGGCTTCCTCTGCCGGCAGTTAACAGCTGCTGTTTGCTACTGGCTCATCTCAGATGACTGCACAGGCTCATGTAGGATTTGATTTGTTATTTTCTCTAAATGGGCATTGATTAAGGAGTCCCAGTATGCACGCTTGTACAGCCTTCCATGTAATTAAATAATCCTAGCAATCGGAAACAATTGGTTCTATGGCCGTTTTCAGCTTCTTATTAAATAACTTCTGTTTCAGCAGCCTCCAGGGACAGGAAGCTACAGAGCATTACAGTTTGCACACTTCAGACCAGTTTCCTCAACTGTCCTGATTCAGCTCACATTATCACCCCTCAACCACCACCGCCACCCACACACTCGACTTCCCACAGCAGCAAACAGCAATAGCAGCGGTGGTGGAGGCAGTGGCATGGTGAAGAAAAGGGCTTCCTGAGCTTTGGAGAAGCACGTTAACCCAGCTTGGCAAGCAGTTAGTTAGTGTGACAGTAGCTGTGCTGGATGCCAGTAGGACAGGCAGTGTGCAGCATCTCAATGACCAGAATTCACAGAGTCCACAGAGAGGGTTTATGGTCTTCCCAGCCATACCGCTCCCACCCCTATTCTCCATCCAACCAAAAAGGAATTCAGGCTTTTCATTAGGATGATAATGGGGCAAAAGCCGGAAAGGGCCCCCATGTCTGAGCACCATAAGTTGTGGTGATGGCTTTGTAGCCAATGGCATGTGTGTCCATGGGAGCAAAGTGTGCTGCTACAGGCCAACAAAGATAGCTGAAGCCGGAAGAAGCAACAAAAAAAAAAAAAACAAAGACTGTAATGCAAGGTAGATCTGTAAAATCAACATCCTTCTGGAACGTGACCTCACTTTGACCCATTAATGCAAGCACACGGATAACCTGAACATAGCAACCCATCACTGGGAAAAAGGCTTAGTCTATCAGACCTTTAATAATGACCCTCTAAAACTGTTGTCGCAGTTATCAGGTTTTGTGCTGCACTCATACTGCACAAGCTCATCCTGTGAAAATATTATCCTGCCTCTGCAAAAAGGATATGGTGTCATACCATACAAATGCCTGAATCCACCAGATTCATTCTTTCACAGGTTAACAACCTGTTCCAAGCACTACAACATTACGGATCTCCACTCCAAACAACAAAGGCTTCATATAAAGGCCTCAGTAACTGTCAGAATGAGCAAAACACACATGGATCGCAATAGGATGATATTATAATGATATTAGTCATATTACACATGTATACACAGACACGTAGTTTCATTTACCTGCATAAAAACGTAACAAGGAGCCAATTTCTGTGTTAAGCCCCTCCTCCTGAACTCTCCACGGGTTCTTAAATCCAAGCTTAAAGAGAAAGTCATTCTGGATCTGCAGAGGCCTCTCATCTGGGCTAAGCCTCCTAACAGCTTCACCATGCAGCTGAACATAGAGTGTGGGGCTGGAATTATAAGAATCTCCATTCTGGTGTGCTGTGAGCCCTGTTTTTACGGCCCCCTGGCCACAGTCCGGATCTTGGATGTCAGGTGTGTTACCTGTAGAACCAGCTCTTGACAATGAGCCGGAACTACTGCTGGGTGGGAGGCTGCCCAGACTGTGTGGGCTGAGTCTGCTATCTGGCCCCACGTCGCTTGTCACGTCGCTTAAATGTCCCACGTTGCACTGCTTGTAGTTGGCAGTGACAGCAGTGATGCCATTAGTATGATGCTGGGAGATGGGGTCCATGCTTGAGCTCGATGCTGGACAGTCGAGTTCCAGTTCGTCTGACGAGCTCCCGTACATGTCATGGCCCTCTGTGGCACTATCAAAGGAGGGACTGAGGATGGATGCCTCAGTTCCCAGGATCATGTCATCACTCAGGGAGTCCCTGTGTTCACTGAGGCGGGCCCCGGAGCTCAGGTCGTCAAATGCACTGCTTTCCACATCTGAGCCAGAGTTTAATCCATAACTGTCCACACCGTTCCTGTGCTCCGAATCATCGTCATTGGGGGTATCCATGTTAGAGTTAGAATTCAAGTCTGACAGCGAACAGGTTATGTTGTCTTCTGACTCCGGGGTGAAAAGTTTTCCATCAACGTCCTGTTGCTTTTGCCTGACATCTGCGTTCTCCATGAGGAGAAGTCTCAACCTGTCATTTGGACGGGTTCTTAAATCTGTGGTTTCCAGTGGGGTCAGGTGGCTGCATTTTATACTCGAGTCTTCTTTTACCTTGTCCTGATTATCATTATATTCATAATTCATGTTACAGTTCCCATTTTGGTCCGTCTTGGAGGCGTCTTTACAAAAAATGCGCATTACAGAGCTCGACTTGCTGGAGAGTTTACTCAGTCGGAGGGCCACCTCGCCGGCTGTGGTGTCCATAGTGCAAAGCACCGGCCTGGGATACGAGGGCGTCAGTCTGTCGTGGACGTGTATGGCGCCCCGGTGGAGATCTGCTCTCACCCACTCGCGATCTGCGGACTGCAGCTGCATGTTCTGTCGGTGCTTCATCAGAGTCTTCCTATCCAGACTTCGAGTATGTAAAGACGCAGAGGACAGGGCCGAGTTCATCTTCGCGCCGCAAGCGGCGGTGACAGCTGAGGTGGTAGTGGTGGCTGCAGCTGCAGCTGAGAGGTTCCTCTTCAAGCGCCTCCGTCGCAACAGGAGCGAGCTGGAGTTGCTGGATGAGCTCCGGCCATTAGACGCCACGGCTCGGTTTGACGCACTAGTCCCCGCTGTAGAGGCGGAATGAGAAAGGCTATTCCCGTTCTTTGCCTCAGCGCGGGAGGGTGCCAAACATCCACCGCCATCATCCGCTGGAGTCCCCTGGGCGACAGACAGTCCGCTGGGCTTCTTCATTAACTTGGTCGCGCCTCCATCTGACGCGCCATCCTCAGCGACAGCCTGTACACTTTCCATCCCTGCCAATGAAAAGTCCCCCGCTCTAAATAAATAACGGTGCGCACTTGGTTATGCCTAAAAGCTCTACATTTAAAAGCCCGAATACGTGCCCGCCGCGCTAAATGTCCGCCAACTGGGCGGTGTTGCTGAGTTATTCCACTAGTAGTCATTCACTCCTCGCCTTCCTTTCCCTGTCGGAGTCTCCTCCGCTGCTCCCAAAAAACATCTTACTGATTAAATTCGCTGAGAAAGAGGCTGGGCGAGCAGGGACAGATCAGGGCGGAGACGTGACTGTGCGTCCCATTTGGACCAAAACACAGCGCTAGAATATGAAATGAACGTCGGCCGACCTCCTACGCAAATACCGACTAATATATATTCATGAGGAGGACACAAGATGGGGGTCGCTAACAACAACGCGGTGAATTGTGGGAAGAGTATTGCGCTAGCTAGCGTCTTGTAGTCGCCGCTGCCGGGACGAAACTGTTAAAAAAATACATTTCCCAGCAAGCCTTTTTGCACTTTCAGTCAAGTGAGGCGGCGAACAGTTGAGAGGCGTAAACATAGCGCCTATAAAATGTTTGGTGTTGCGTTACAGGAGCACGTCCTGTGTTTACTGTGGCGAACTCACCCTTTGCTACTTGTACGCTAACAGCGAGTAAAACTGTAAGACGCAGTCACACAGTGAGTTGTCAATGTCAACTGTTGAATATGTGAGGAAACTTTCAACTGTTATCGAGGATTCCTTGCACATTGGCTAGCTTACACGGCGGTCATTTATCTTAAAAATAAAAGAGAAAGTTTTTGTTATGCTACAAGGTTAAACTAAGCCTCGCTGTAGGTCTAAATGTTTTAGATAAGTGGTGACGAAGCAAATAACTTCGGCACCATCTCATCAGGACGCCATTTCACAAGGCTCAGTGTACGTCGACTTATTCTGTTGTATTTTCCGCCATCTAGTGGAGCGTTGAGGCCACAGCGAGCCTTACTGTACCAGACAGACTACTTGTTCACATTCTGCCGCATATATTACGGCAGTATAAAGTCACACAATGTAATTTGGTTTAAAAAACTACGTTTTACCTGTGTGGAATTAAAGATCCTGCAAAAAAAAAAAGACTAAAAATATTATGTTATTAACGTCTACTGCTTAGGAGTGGTTATTCATTTGAATAACCATACATATTCAAATGGAAAATGGTATTTCTACATATCGGAAGTCTCAGTGCTTAAAGGATTATAGTTTATTTAAACTGTCAACTTTGTTAGGATCAACCATTCCTTAAGGCAAATATCTAATCAGCTAATCACATGGCAGTGATTCAGTGCATTCAGGCATGTTTATATGGTCAAGATGACCTGCTGAAGTTCAAACAGAGCGTCAGGATGGGGAAGAAAGTAATTTAAGCAGCTTTGAACAAGGCATGGTTGTTGGTGCCAGATGGGCTGATCTGAGTATTTCAGAGATTGTTTATCTAAACTGTGTCTGTCTCTATATGTTTGCCTTGTAGCAGACTGGCGACTTGTCCAGGATGTAACCTGCCTCTCTGTGCATGTTAGCTGGGATAGGCACCAGCCCCCTTACGGCCCTGAATTTTGGTAAGCCGAACAAGATGACTGGATTACCTACTAGGATATTCCCTCACACTCATCTCCAGGGTTTGTTGATGCCAGAGGAGAATACCCAGGCTGGTCTGCACTAACAGGAAGGCAGCAGTAACTCAAACAATTGTTGCAACCAACATATTCAGAAAAGCATCTCTGAATGTGAACATGTTGAACCTAGATGCAGATGAGCTACAGTAGCAGAAGAGCCCATTGGGTGTGACTCCAGTCAGCTAAGAACAGGAAATGGAGGCTATAGTTAACTAACAATGTTCCCTGGTTTGATGATGTATATTTAACTTGTGAGACAAAACCTTTAATGTTGCATTTAAATGGCTCTCCAATTTCATTTCTTCCTCCTTTAAAAAAAGGGCCCTTCCCCTGTATTCATAAGGAATTACCAAATGGCCCAAACCTGATTTGTAATATTCTAAACTGAGGTATATTTTACACCTGAATTGAGAATGTAAATTAGTCTCAATAGGGAAGTTTATTGGATCATAAGAAGAAGGCTCTGAAATGTAAATACTATTAGTAAACATTTCTATCAATAAAACATAAGCACAATTTTTACTGTATATACACTAAGTTAGTAACAGCCAAAGAAGAGTGTGTTTTAGTGATCTCAGACTGTAATTACTACGAGGTTAAAGAACAAGCCTAAAATATGTACAAAAATAATAATGCATACAAAGTAAATGCATTCAGAAATGGAGTTTAATTGGCATGATGTATCCTTTACATAGTATTCTGTAGATTAAAAATGGGGGGGAAAGAGGACTGCATTCAGTTTTTGTTCAGTTGCTCCACAGACATGTAAAAGGAATCAGATTATTGCTGACATCATGTTCCTTGATTCCAGCAAAATGGAAAAACCTCATGCTCAGCCCGTTGGCTCAGGTTGTTACTAAAGAGCTGAAAATGAGAACTGGAGTGTATTTTTAATATAAATTCCTCCCTATTCCTACTATGCTTGTACTGAACCTCTGGACTTAAAAACATGAAAGAACATGTTGAGATGGCTGAATTATACAGAAGCTGCTCCCAACACGAAATACCACAAATATTAAAGTGTTTGCAATTAGATGATCCATTGACATTTTAATATTAAAAAAAAAAAGGAGGGGGTGGAGGGACAAGAAAAATACTTGTGTATTGATTCTGATCTGAACTTCTTCAGAAATCTAGCAAACCCCTATCCATTCACATACAAACCATGCAGTGCAAAACTTTTTTTTTGTCATCAATTCCCTGATTTCATTATGTCATCTATCGCTGTCCTTAAAAATAAGGGGAAACCCTGTTAATTTGCAGACAGATGTATTGTAAAAGGCGACCGGCAGCCGTTCAACTCCACTGTTTCTTCATCTGACAATTTCATATTGCAACTTTAAAAGCAATACAGTAGAAAATAATGAAAATATTCTGTGCACATAAAGCTCGTGAGCACTGGACTACTGGTGAAGGGTGGCTGATCAGGTAACAAAGACCACTGAAGTGAAGAGACACACTGGTTACACCTCAGAAATCCAACAATACTTTACACATTTGGATTTTACCTTGAAACAACGGCCACTTTAAAGCCACACTCTTAACAGTGCAAACTATATTTAGGAATAAAAATATTTAAAAATCCTGACTCAGTGAATACACTAAAATCAGTGCTCAAATCTTTTGAAATAGAGAATGCATCCTTTTTCGTTGAGAGTTCCATCAAATCTTGTCCGAATGTGTCGGTAAAGCTGTCAAAGAGGCAGATTTTCAGGTGGCTCAGTCAAGAAAATTGCTGAAAAAGTCCCCCAGAATAAAGCCTTTTTTTTTTCTCTTTTTTTTTTTTAAAGTAAGGTATAAAAGAAAACTTTAAACCCTGAAGTGTAGGCATAGTATGTACGCACAGTAAAAAACAATGATGTGTGTGGGGGGGGGGGGTACACCTGCAGTTTAACCTTTTCTCTATAAACGCTGGGTATTGCTTCGTCAAAAGCTTGGGTGACACAAGTATAAAAGTAAAGTGTATAATACAATGCACGTTATGAGCAAAGATCATTTCACACACTTCTGCAAAAGAAAAAGAGACGTGGTGAGTCATCTCTTGATATAAATCACACACATCAAAGCACTGACATGTAAAGATGTAAATTAATCATTTATGAGCCGAGCGCCTCTAGAAAAAACAAAAAAAACAAAAAAACAGTTAACACTGTCAAAATAATACAAAACAGGTCATTCTTGCACACACTGGAAACCAGAAAATATCCACCAGCTGCAAATTTTGACAGTAAATTTATAAGACCCACATGAATAAAATGCAGTTAAATGCGATTCTTCTTTAAATTCGACCTTCTTCAGTATAAACAAAATATACATTAAAGAGAGAGACAGTACAGGCGTTAGCCCCAACTCTTAAATTCACAGTTAGCAATTAAATGTCAGCATTTTCGGTACAGTGAGAAGTGCATGAAAGAAGTCAGGACTACATAGTAACGACATAGAGGACACTCCAGGGGGTGCTATAGTCTAAGAAAAGCAGAAGGAAAAAAAAAAAAAAGTATTGCACATGATTTTAATGTTGGACGCCTCCTTCCCTCCCGCCCTTCCTCCTGTTTCTCTAAGCTGTTTCCAAAGTCCCAGCAGGTGTAGTAATGATGGAGCTTCTGATGACATAGTGAGCTCAGAACAATCAACCCTGCATCCTGGCACAAAAGCTGTCCGTAAGGGCTAGAGGAGTCTGGTGTGACAGCGTAATAAAGAAGAGGAATAAAAACATGTCCACTGAGACAAGTCTACTGGTGTTATTGACATACCAAGGTACAGTTACCCTCGGTAGATGACACAAGTGTGCCAATCAATCGCAAACGAGAAAACTGGTCTGCTATCCAATCGCCACAGAACTGAGTGCCTGCCTGAGAGCTCAGCAGAGAGGTTTTAGAGATAGTCGAGCAAATTCCACACAGGGCGGGGGCAATGTGAATCGGCTGGAGTCTTTGTGTGCTACTACATGGATGGAGTAGTGGGTGTCTGCGTCTTGTGGCGTAGTACCGACTCAGTTGTGTGGGACTTGAAAAGGCATTTCAGAAGACATGGCCTTATTGTAGAAACGGGCACCATTTTACTGTCCAGCACTTAAGGTTCTCAGTGGAGGAGAGCGCCGGTTGGGCACTGCTCGAGACAGTGGTGGTCTACTATGGTCTGTGAAACCTAGAAAGATATATTTAAAAAAAAAAAGAGAGAGGTTTTGAAGTTTCAAGAAGAAGTCGGCACGTGCGTGCCAATATTTTTGGCTGCATTTGAAGTGATATCAATCATGCAAGCTGGTAGTTTGTACCTGGTTAAATGGCGACTTGATTCGTGCACTTCCATCTCGTTGCTCTTGAAATCGTTGAGTTCCTTCCTTATAGCTGCCTGCAGAGGACAAAGAGGAAGAAGACTGAGCGAAGCTGCAAAGGCTTAGCTCACAAACGGCAGCCTTTAAGCCCCGACTCCTTTTAGTATGCTTCATGCATTATTTATGCTCATCTCAAAGCCATGAATGAGTCTTCTGAATTCTTTTCTCTCATCACAGGAACCTTCAATTTCCCCCTCTTGAGACTTCTAACAGCCCTAACATAATTTACAATCTGTTGATGATTTACTTGGATAGATTCCTCTTTAAATAGCATTAAGTTTTGATAGCATTGATTTATACAGGACAGATAAAGAGAATACAGTTAAATGGAATTTTTAGATTTGACCATGACAGCTGTATTTTTAGAACATCAAAGCGATATCTACTTTTTTACAGTCTTTGGATCCAAAGCTCCAAATAAAGCAGATTTCAGAGTGGGAAAAAAACCCTGCAGTGATCTGAATGCATCAGCAGGGGGCACTGTGGTGTAATTTCACCAATTGGGCCTCACCAAAGCAAGCTTTTGAGTCCAAACCAGCGGGTAGTGAATCATGGCTTCTGTATATAAAAATGGTACGATACAATCTTTTTTAATGACCTTACATCCCCTCTACAATGTCACAGCATGTAACAGAACCCCGGTCAGGTGATTGCTTCTACTATTCAACGTGACGCAAGGGGATGTCTTCTGCCTCAGGGAGGATGCGTCCACAGCAGGAGACCAAACAAAATTCTGTGTTCGACGGCAGAAGTAGCAAACCAAAAAAAACCCCAACAAAATAAAACTTCAGCACAGCAGCGTTGGGGGGCTTCTTGAGGCACTGCTTGTCCAATTACACTCTTATGTAAGTGGAGATGTTGCATAACCAAAATGCTGAATCCTTATGATTTCTCACATTTCACATGAGTGGACCTCAGGTGTGCCCGTAGTGTTTAGGACAATGCAGAATATCTGCTCAGCAAACTCTACAGCTCATTAAAAGTCTTAGATCACGGGACAGTGAGCAGCAGGGTTGCTTCAGGGTGTTTCACAAAGGCAAACCAAACAACAGAGTTGGACTTTTCATTATGAAAGAGGAGGAACACACCCTTCT
Organism: Mchenga conophoros; assembly: GCF_057382185.1. Lineage (NCBI taxonomy): Eukaryota > Metazoa > Chordata > Actinopteri > Cichliformes > Cichlidae > Mchenga > Mchenga conophoros. The sequence goes on from NC_140543.1 coordinate 18,225,565, forward strand.
GCTACTACAGGGAGTGCAGAATTATTAGGAAAGTTGTATTTTTGAAGAATAATTTTATTATTGAACAACAACCATGATCCCAATGAACCCAAAAAACTCATTAATATCAAAGCTGAATGTTTTTGGAAGCAGTTTTTAGTTTGTTTTTAGTTTTAGCTATTTTAGGGGGATATCTGTGTGTGCAGGTGACTATTACTGTGCATATCTCACATTTGATGATGGACCACAGGTTCTCAATGGGGTTCAGATCAGGTGAACAAGGAGGCCATGTCATTAGTTTTTCTTCTTTTATACCCTTTCTTGCCAGCCATGCTGTGGAGTACTTGGACGTGTGTGATGGAGCATTGTCCTGCATGAAAATCATGTTTTTCTTGAAGGATGCAGACTTCTTCCTGTACCACTGCTTGAAGAAGGTGTCTTCCAGAAACTGGCAGTAGGACTGGGAGTTGAGCTTGACTCCATCCTCAACCCGAAAAGGCCCCACAAGCTCATCTTTGATGATACCAGCCCAAACCAGTACTCCACCTCCACCTTGCTGGCGTCTGAGTCGGACTGGAGCTCTCTGCCCTTTACCAATCCAGCCACGGGCCCATCCATCTGGCCCATCAAGACTCACTCTCATTTCATCAGTCCATAAAACCTTAGAAAAATCAGTCTTGAGATATTTCTTGGCCCAGTCTTGACGTTTCAGCTTGTGTGTCTTGTTCAGTGGTGGTCGTCTTTCAGCCTTTCTTACCTTGGCCATGTCTCTGAGTATTGCACACCTTGTGCTTTTGGGCACTCCAGTGATGTTGCAGCTCTGAAATATGGCCAAACTGGTGGCAAGTGGCATCTTGGCAGCTGCACGCTTGACTTTTCTCAGTTCATGGGCAGTTATTTTGCACCTTGGTTTTTCCACACGCTTCTTGCGACCCTGTTGACTATTTTGAATGAAACGCTTGATTGTTCGATGATCACGCTTCAGAAGCTTTGCAATTTTGAGACTGCTGCATCCCTCTGCAAGATATCTCACTATTTTTGACTTTTCTGAGCCTGTCAGGTCCTTCTTTTGACCCATTTTGCCAAAGGAAAGGACGTTGCCTAATAATTATGCACACCTGATATAGGGTGTTGATGTCATTAGACCACACCCCTTCTCATTACAGAGATGCACATCACCTAATATGCTTAATTGGTAGTAGGCTTTCGAGCCTATACAGCTTGGAGTAAGACAACATGCATGAAGAGGATGATGTGGACAAAATACTCATTTGCCTAATAATTCTGCACTCCCTGTATGAGCGTGTCATAAGAAGCACAGAAGCAGAGCTTAAGAGTGACAAATCAAATTAGGGAAGGGGGAATCTTGAGAATATCAGAGATTATCTAATTTTAACAGTAAGATTAGTAAACTGACCTTATCAGCTGCAGTGAGCCGGGTCCAGGGCTTATCTGCCCGCCGGTCGTAGTCCTGGGCATCTGACACCTCCACATAGTCACTGAATCGAATGAGGATTTTGGCCTGTCTCAGTTCCTCTACAGTGGGCCTCTGGCTCAGCTGGAGCAAAATGAGGAAAATTAAAAACATATATTACATTTCTCATAGAAAGTCTTCAGCCTGCATTGTTTTTTCTTATGCAGGAGGAAGAGTGAGGAGGTCAAGAAACCAGTCCTGATATTTTATTGTGTTGAAAAAGTCTCAAATTAACATTTCAGTTTCTGCTTGACACCGATTACTTTACTCAGATACTGATCATAATTCTCATAAGAAAGTGAGGTTATAAAGGAAACCCATAGAACTTTATTTTAGTTTAAGAAGCAATAAGCAAAATTTAACAAACAATGGATTAGATTAGAGTACCTGCACGTCTATCTTCAGCTGCACAGGGTGCTTTTCATTACTCTAACCTCTCTCCTCTCAGGTACACCCAGCAAAAAATAAGAAAGATGCAAGGGCAGACATACTAAAGCTGTCAAATTGGAAATCTGTGGTTTTATGTAGTTAGTCTTCAGCAAAGTAAGTTATTTATAACATGCTGCACACACATAGTGATGCATGAATATTTCAGGAACATGGAACCATAACAGCATAATGAAAAGCTCCCACTGCCTCATGTAGAATCTCATATATAACCTTTAAAATGGGTGCTGTGGCTCTACGCCTGAGTGTAGATCTATTTTTTTGTGAGGTAACGTCTCCTTCCTTACTTATGAGGTCTCTTTCGGAACGGCTAGACTCAGGTCCTTGCCTGATGAAGTGATGAAGTATTACAACACCCTGCTGTTTAAAAAGCCTGGTTCTTCCATTACTTGGTTTACACATTTGCATAACAAGTGAAAGATCCACAGTTTGATCCTGGAAGGAGACACAAATCCCTTTGGGGTTGTGTCAGAAAGGGCATCTGGTGTAAAAATCTGCCAAATCAAACATGAGGAGCTACCCACTGTGGCGGCTTCTTGTGAGTAAGGGAGCAGCCGGAAGTAGATTTAGATTAATTCCCTTTAATAGCGCTGAAGCAAAAGGGATGACATGACATTTTATTTTACAGTTTTTCCTCCTCGTTCACATATTCTAAGGAGTCATGGTTAGAGTACATATCTTTTACTTGATTTCTTGAGAATTGGGTAGCACTACTTTTTGAAAAAATAGCTCGGTTATGTTGGTTATTTTGACCTTGGTTCACCTTGGAGTAAATCGCTTTCAGTTACAGCCATGTTTCTGATTACAACTTCAAAAAAAACAAAACAAAAAAAAAAAAAAAACCTTCTCTCTATTCTTGCATTTTTAAAAACTTGCATATTTTAAAGTATATATCATCATTGGTATTTGTCCAACAGCTGAGAGGTTTTGTTTTGAGAAGCATATCTGCAGGTGAGCAGAAAGTGTTATTCTTTAATTTGACAGGGATGGGAACATGCTCAACACCTCCCTATGGGGTCTAAGAGTTTGGCATCCAACATGTTGAAGGGACAAGGGCAACAAGGGCATCAGTGTCTCCTGAGGGAACCTGAGAAGTACCAACACCAGGCCCACGCATACACACACACTCCATTTCATCAGATGACTCACTGTCATAGTGTTTGTTTATCCTGGCCAACAACTTGCCCCTTCAAGTGCCAAAAGAGCAAGTGTGGGTTCACACTTTTGGAGCTATTTTGGACTCACCTTTCGCGTGAGCCTTCGTTTTATCTCCCTTTTCTCCTCCATTTCCTCCTGCTCATTGCGAGCTGCAAAGAATGAAAGGATGAAGTGTTAACCTTTGAATACAGGCATCCGTACAGTGGGGCTCTTTGTGAAATAAGTACAAGCGCGCCGCTTGCTTAAAATGCCTCATTTGTTCCACACTTAACTGGATAAGTCCCTTAAAGCTTAAAAAGCTTCCATCATTGGCTGTTTTATGCTTTTAGGAGAGGTTAGGCATGAGGAGTGACTGATTGCTTTGTTTCTTTCACATTGTCCCAGAGCTTTTCAAATGTATATAGTTCTCTTTTGCTGATTACATCAAGTTCTTATTCCTCACTAAATTCCTGTATGTGTTGTCCTGCAGATTCCACTGGAATCACAATGACAAACAAAACAAAAAGATAAGTTAAAACGAGAGACAAGAGTAAACAAGAAGCACACTGGGACACTGCTGTTTGCAAAAAGCTTCACCAGTCAGTCTGTATTTATGCTTGTACTAAACACACACTCCATTTCCAGTACTACTTGCAGTTTGGGATTTTAGATGTTGCTTCATTACAAAATAAAGTCCCGTTTGTTTAACCTTGGTTTTGTATGTGTGTGAGTGACAGGGAGGACATGACTTGTCAGTCATAAATTGTTACTTTGTCTTTTTCCCCCTTGTACTGTTGCCAATCATCCAAGAGCCTCTGGGAAAGCAGGAACTGATAGTAAATCAGTCTTTGATGTGAGATCTGCAGAGTCCCAGGAAACAGAACTGCTTCTCTCTGATACTGCATGTGTTTGAGCTAAGAAAGCAGTCTCTGTGGACATGACTCCTCGGGGAACCCTGCTACCTTGCATGACTTTCACAAAAAGGCAGATCGAGGAGGAACAAAAGAAAGAGATGCATGTCCACGAGCACTCACATAACAGGGTCTCATAATAATCATTTAAAAAAAATTAATAAAAAAATGTAAAAAAAAAGAAAAGAAAAGAAATTTCCACGCTGCCCTTCATGCAGTCAGCATGCACAAGAAGGCAGCTACAAATGTGGGCCATGTGTTGCTAAAACGCAACGTTTGAGGGACCTTTTTGCACATTTTTAGCTATGTAATGTTAAATACACACGTTTAAGATACTCACGTTTGAGGATGTTCCTTTGCTCTAGCTCCTCAGCTGTGGGTCTCTGACTCAAGCGTCTGATGAGAAACAGAAATCCACAGTCAGCACACAATCAGAGAAAGGAGGTCAGCGAGGAAAGTCTGAACCAATATGGGAGCAGTTTTGAGATTATCACATTTAAAAAAAGAAAATACATCCAAATATTTTACAGGTTTTTCTCATTAAGAGGACTTTAACAGTCACGGGGTTCAATTAATGTTCGCATCAAACATCTGAATGACTTTGAAAACATGACTTTGTTAGTGCCAGACAAGCTGGTTTGTGGATCTCTTGGGATTTTCAGCCACAAATGTCTCTAGAGTTCAGAACCGTATGGGGGGGGAAAAAAACCCAGTGAGGAGCAGTTCTACAGAGGGGAAACATCTTGGTGATGAGAGGCCACAGAGCAGCTAGCCTGGTACGGAAAATCCACTCCCAGCAAGTGCAGCTGAGAGCAGCAAAGCACCTCAGAATGCAATTTCAAACTTTGAGGCCAACAGGCTGCAATAGAAATCTGAGGGTGCAGTGGGCAGAGGCTCACAAAAACTTAAGCACAAATGCAAAGACAGTTAAGAAATAAATGTAATCAGAATTTCTGATCCACATCATCAAACCATGGACCAACCTTACTTTGTGGATTGGAGGTTTGAGGAAAAAATAAATTAAAAAAATTCCTTTAACTTTCACTGTTTGACTGCCATTGTGTGTATGAGTATCATTGCTGACCAAGTTGATCTTTTCTTCCTACAAATTACTGATGGCTACTTCCAGCTTGATGATGCACCTTGTTACAAAGCTAAAGTCACCACTAACTGGGCACATCAGCGTGGCAGTGAGTACAGTCACCTCAATAACCTCATTAGTCACCAGATCCGAATCCACAACACCTTTGGGATGTTTTATAAGGGGAGATCCGCAATGTGAATGTGCAGCTGCCAAATTTGCAGAACTGATGTGATGCAGTCACGTCACACATGAAAATTCAGGGTATTTTGAAAGGACAAGAAGTGTTCCAAAACAGTATAGTTCAGGAAAAAGCTGCTAAGCTCATTTTTTTTCTCCCCTACATTCTGCAGAGCATTCACTTCCCAGCTTTGACATCGACTCCCGACAAGTTTATCTTATTGACACGTTGGCTCACAGAACGAGCACTTTTATATAGTGCTGGGAATAAGTCGCGTAGAGTAAGTTTAGAGTAAAATGCATTCTCAAACTGAACTGAATACAAATGACCTCAATTCTCATTCTTACTTGTGTCCTGTAGAAGTTATTTATGAGCAACAGAGTTGTATATTGTTTTAGTTGAAAGGCTTTTATCTTATTTAAGCTCTTGCCTCATGACAGCTTGACAGGTGAAAATCCAAAAACGTCACTCATTCATGATCACCAATCCCCACAATGACTCAATGATAAAGCAGTGATGGGATGCAGGAATAAGGCTAAAAGCAAAGCCTGATACCCCAAACCACCAAACTCTTATCTGATGCTGTATCAGGAAAATATGACTGTGACACCTTCAGCTGCTGAGTAAAAAGGTCATTACAAATTTACTGCATACAGCACCTACACAGCAAAAAACAGAATAGCCAGATATGCTTTTTATTTTATTTTATACAACATCAGAGTAGATGTGCTGTGTACAGGTTATCTCTAGTATGCTTATTAAGTGGCTGGAAGTACTAAGATGCACAAAGTCAGTCACTCAAAATACTTTCAGCTGGAGACTCTTACAATAGCAATCTATCCAAAACAAGTGGTGGTAGATCTGTCTTTGAGCACTGGATCAATGATTGACTCAGTTTCTTTAGATCTGACCTGTTACTGCTCATCAAAATAAGAGCCTGTAGCCAGACATAGTTCTGTGCAAAGAAAGGTCCAGGCACTAAATCCCAGACTGGGCTTTTGGATATCTCAGCATGGATTGAAGATTATGTAGTAAGCTCCATTTACTTTTGAACCTTTTACCAGTTTAAGTGATGCAAAGAATAGAGATGGTGAAGGTAGATGAGTTTAAATACCTGGGGTCAACCATGTAAAGAAAATGCAGATAGTGAGGTGCATAAGAGAGGTGAAGAAGAGTTTGCAGGCATGGTGGAGTGGATGGAGATGAGTGACATTAAAATATATAGTTAGTGCTATATTTTTATTTAACCACTCAAATTAAACCCAAGTCTTTGCTTTAAGCTCTTTATTCTTTACAGCTGAATGTTTTGATACATGGCTAGAATAGTAAAAGTTGTCAGTTTCAGACAATCCCGAAAAAGTATTTTTAAACATTTTCAGCGTTATTAATATTTTAAAATGTGCTTGTTTCTGAACCCGGTGCAAGTATTGCAGACAATACAAATTCCTTCTGAACAAGTAAAATTTGTAACCCTTCCAGATATCAATGATGCGTGGAAGTGAGAAATCACTTAATCATTGATTTAGTTTCTTTCTCTCTGAGCTGCTGCTGACTTATACCAACCAATTATTTAGCAGCATTTAGAAGGACAAACATCATTGTAATTACATCCAGAAATTCAATACACACAAATAAGATATAAGAACGCCTAAGAAATCTGCCCAAGGAAAAAAGGAAAATTTAAAAAGGAATAAAATAATAAAATACATGTTACATGAAAATATGAATACAGTCATTAAATCCAGCGGAGAAAGAAAAAAAAAACAGCATAAAACCGTGCGTTTATTAACTTTATGAAGGGTAAAAGCACTTCATTTTACTTTCCATACTTTTCCCAGTGAATCAGGTCAGCAGAACTAAGCTGAGGTCAGCGTGTCCTAGATCAGCATTATCATAATCAATTCTAACTGGCCTGGCACAAGCAACTACTTTAAAGGACACAATGCCGCTGGTAATAAAGAGTGAAATGGGAAAGTGTTTGTTAGGTGATACTGTATAAAAGACGCTGTTACAGAGCTGGAACATGAGAACTAAGCAGACAGTATGTCTGAGAACATGTACTGTGCTGCCGTCACAGTGAGGAGTAGTGCCAGTGTCTCTAGGTAATACTCCGTCAGTGCCGCATCTCATATCGAATTGCACTATTCAGATTTTCATTTTTACCAAGTAGCTGGTGGTTTCTTTGCCCCCTTACCACATCATTACATCCGCTTTATTTAGTCGCGCATGTTCATAAAGCCCAGTGAAATCAAATGAGACCAAACATTGCGTTGTTTGATCTGCTCAGTTACTAGAATTCACATTCATGACCTCAACATATGTATATACATTCCTACAACTTGCACACACGGCATCACTGCAGTGTGTGTAAACTGCTGATATGAAGCGGCTTGCGCGGTGCTGCTGTGTGGAGGAGTCGGGTGGAGATAGTTTGGCACATGCATCACTGTGGTGATTCAGTGAGCGAGGCAGGGAGTCAGGCAGGAGAGGAAGAAAGTGAGAGAGAGACAGGGTTAGAGAGAGAAATGGAGAGAGAGAGAGCACTCGAGAGAGAGAAGACAAGAGCAGGGAAAAAAAGGAGGAGGGGGGAGTTTGATGCATCACTGAAATTAGGTCAGCTCCATTTTCAGAGACTCGTTTTAACGAAATAAAGCGTTTATCCTTATCGGATATTGGGAAGGAAAAAACTGAAAGGATAGAAAAGACTGAATAAAAATAAGACTCACATGGGCTTTGGACTGAGTCACAATACTGTTAAGCCAGGACATTAGGAATTGTCAGCCCAAAGTAAAACAAATGCTTGCAATGGCTGAGAAAAGCCAGTGCTGTTGCCCAACAGCTGTTATCGGGCTGGCTACAGCAACATCAGCCAGGCCCGCTGGAAATATCTGTCCCAGAAATTGTGGCTGTATTGTAATTGTATTCAGGCTAAGAAGAAAAGCATGTGCGTATGATTCTCACCTTGTGAGTTTGGTGCCTATCTGCTGCCTAGATTCCAGTCTCTCCTCATCTGTCTGCATGGGCAGGATGTTTTTCTCCTCCAGTTCCCTCTTAGATGGACGGTTACTCAGCTTGATGGCCAAAGAGTCTTTTCTTAGTACCTTCTGAGCCAGTGTACCTAAATTTGAAATGCAAAATGTTAAAATAGTTATGGTTAATAGGTATTGGTATGGTAAAAATAAGTATACGAAAATGGGGTTTAATGTACTGATCTTTGCTATTTGGCCTCTGTTTTCTGGATCTTCCAGAAAACAGAGTTTTAAATATTTTATACCATGGATTTAAAACAATAGCTCTCTAACATTATGTTCCTTCCATGCATTCTGCACAGTTCAGCAGTTTTTCCAAGAGAATATGCATCAAAGTTTTGGCTGATAATTAAATTCTAGATACATTTCTGTGAATCTTTCGGCCCTACTTTGAAGGTTAGTTTAAATCTGAGTTCCAAGAGCCTTCATGTGAAATAAGGAGCCCTGACAATTATGATCAGTCAAACAAACAGTCTCTATGTCTGCAAACATGAGCTGTCCAAACAAAAACAGTAAGTAGAAGTAAGTAAGTAAAATTTATTTATATAGCGCTTTTCACAGATAAAAATCACAAAGTGCTTTACAACACAGAAAATGGGAATATAAAAACAATATAACAGTAAATAAAACAATGTAAAACAATAAAACTATAAAAACAGCATAAGAAGAAATTAATCAAATGCTTTTCTAAATAAAAATGTCTTCAGCTGTTTCTTAAAAGAATCAATGGAGTCCGTGCAGCGAAGAGACAGTGGGAGAGAATTCCACAACCGTGGTGCCACAGTCTGAAAGGCCCGATCACCACGAGTTTTAAAACGAGTGCGTGGTACCACCAGCAGTCTCTGATCTAATGACCTTAAAGCCCGAGAAGATGTATGTGGTTTCAGCAGGTCAGATAAATCTTGAGGAGCCTGACCATGCAGGGCCCTAAAGGTTAGAACTAAAATTTTAAACTGAAACCTAAAATTTACAGGCAACCAGTGAAGGGAGGCCAAGACTGGAGTGATATGCGAACAGAGAAAGACACTTCTGCTGCTAAGGCACCCTGTTTCTCAAATGCCCTACCTGTGACTTTAATTTGACTTACAACTAGTGCAGAACAAAATGCACATGTTTGGAGAGGTCACACTGCAGCTCGAGTGAGCAATTCACAGAAAGAATGGGGTGTGTTAACAAAATATGCAGCTCATGCACACCACCAACAGCAGTTAGCTTCAATAACTGCACAGAATTGGTCCTATGTTTATGCATGAACAATGCTACATAAAACCATAGTATGATTTAATTTATATGTCTAGAAAAGTTTAATTATACATGACATATTATGATATCATGTTGCCTAACAACCATCTGACAACAACTAAAAAACACAGACCAAGCAATACTGTAGCACAGGTATGTTATAGTTATCTCAACTGACATTAATCCTTAGCTTAACATTTACTGTTATTTTTGGTATTTCATATAACACACACTAACTAAACGAGGCATGCCCCAGTGTGTATGTGTGCGTCACAGTTAATTATCACAAAAAGAAGCCTAAAGTGAGCTACATAATCAAACTAGATCCCCAGCTTTATACCTGCCAAGTATAAAACAGATCACATTTTATAGTTAAATAAAAAAAATAAAAATAAAAAAAAACAGGGATTTTTAAATGTTTTGGGTGCATAGTTTTAAAAAAATAAATAAATAAATAACCAACCGTACTTGATAAACTAAATCAAAATAACATCCTCAAAAGTCAGACAGTAATAGCTTAAGGGACAGATCAGGCATCTGCTGATGAGCATAGTGCAGTAGTGCAATTTCACTACTCTGTGTTACCATGACAGCTGCCACTTACTTGTAAATATTGAGTCGTCATCTTCATCATCGTCTTCATCGTCATCCACATCATCATCCTCATCCTTATACATGCTGGGTAGATCTTCATAGTCAGATTCATTAGGCAGGTTCTCCTTATCGTCCTCGTAGTCGATGATCACAGATGGCACTTCTCTTCTTTCTAAGGGGGCACACTGACCACCGCCGTGCAGAGCAGAGCTAGAGGAGTGAAAGGGAGATAAGTTATGATGGTTCTGAGCCAAGCATGAATATTAATAGACTGAACAATTTCCAACAAAAAACGAATGCTAAACAAATAACAAAAAGATGATATTTTATGTGCGTATCACAAACATTGGGTTGTTGTGTAATGCCTAAAAGAAATTTGGGAACACACTACTTTCAGACATAAACATGAGGATGGCGTCACTATTCTGTGAAAGACTACCAACAGCTAATAAGTTCAACAAGTTAAAGTCACTTCTCAATACAAATATAAAAAAAAAATCAACAGGGCATATCATTAAAAGACTTACGGAATAGAGAGAAATCTCTCTGCACAAGGTACAAGGCCAAAGATTAAGACTGAATGGCTTTTACAGCACCTTTAGCCCCTGAGATAGGACTGCAAAAAATGTAATATTAATGAAATAAAAATATTAATATTTCAAAAAAATATATAAAAAACAAAAAACAAAAACAGATAAATAATGCTCAGCAGCATTTCTAAAACCACTGTTAGGAAGCATGGTTCATCACTGCAAACAGCACTTCAAGAATGTCATTTCTACCATGTAAAAGACAAAACGTTCATTTAATGGGAAGTATGGTAAAGTGAAAAACTGCCCTGTTGTCTGACCAATTAAAATAAGAAATACTTTGTCAACCTCACCATGCAATTCAAAAGCCAACTCCAATTTGGAGAAATATGTGCTGCCAAATACTGACATCTTTTTGAGGGAAGGCTTATCTTATTTTAGCAAGACAATGCCATATCACAACATATACACGTATTACAAAAGCACAGCTCAGTAGCTAAAGAGTCCATGTGCTAAACTGGCCAGCTTACCTGCTGTTTAGACCTATCACACACTGAAAACAGCTGGCAGGTTATGAAATGGGGAAAAAAATATGACACTGAAAATTGAAATCCCTAACAAGCAAGACAGACCTTAAAACAGTAAAAATTGTCTCCTTAAATATATATTTTAAAAAAATGTTATATTAGAACCATTGTAAAATAGATTATTTGAAAGTCATTGCACTGTGCTCTTGTTTACATTTTACACAGCATGCCGACTTTTCTTGGAACAGGGTTGTGACAGATTAGGATGGCCATATTATTTGGCCTTGCTAAAAGGGTGAATTTATGAAAACCCTGAGCCAGAAAATCCAGTTGAAATGGGGAAGATCATCATATTTCATCTCCATTATCTTTCAGCATTTTTTTTTCTTAAATTCATACAGTATTATTAAAACAATAGCCCGCACAAAACCCAGAAAATGAAAATGGCTCAAAAACAATAAATTGGTTTTGGGCTTCTGGTGCAGAACATAATGATAGCTTAGTGGGTTTTTAATCCAAGTATAAAGCGAGGGGAGATACACTGTGTAACTGGAGCTGAAAGAGAACTTCAGTACAAAAAGCCTGAATACCAACTAACTGCATTTCTGCGAAGCCCTACGCAATACCATGCAATTCTCTGAGCTGCACAGAAGGAAAAAAAGAGTAACGGATTATACAACTTGCATTATTAACAGCAGCCTGACGAGAATAAACTTCACTTTCACAAGCAGTCACCGGTTGGCACTAGCAAGCAGCAGTGACATATATGACAGATTCATTAATAACGGCCTAGCTGAAGGTTGTTATGATGGGACACTGTGATGTAACCACGTCAGGCTTTCAGACTAATTGTGAGCAACATCAGGGCCATTACTTCCTTATCCCTACTCGAATAGCTTTGGTGAAAAAGAGATCCTAATGTAAGAGGTTACATAATGTGCAATCCGCTATCATGTCCCTTTTCTCCAAACATGAAGAAATGCAGCTCTTGTAAAGAGCAGCTGGTCATGTTATGTCAGGCCAACTGTTGGAGGGACGCCTACTCCATGCGCCTGTGCCCACACATACACACATTTACTTCAAAATTAGGCCATGCTGCCCTGTGAGGCAGTGTGCCGATTTAGACCTGTATGGTAGTGCTACAGAGCTGGCAGGATGCGACCTCAATAACACAAGAGCAGATCTGAAAGTGGCAGACACAGTGCCACAAAAACAAATACTAATAAAAGAGGACACTCTATGCTAATGACATTTCTCAGTGATTACTCTGATTAGACCTGTTCTAGGGACAGCTTTTAGTAACAAGACATTCATTACTCCATAATGACCAGAAACTCATCAGATAAAAAAAAAGAAAAAAGAAAAGAAATCAATTCTTTGTAGAAGAAAAATGTCACTAGCAAACGCAAGGGAAAATCTGCATTAAACGCTATACTAATATTAGCCATGTAACTGTAAATCCACCTGCCTAAAACTGCAGATCCCCTTTTTGCTGCTAATAAAGAAGCTCTTTTCTGGTGCACAGACTCCATAAGACCTCTTGGAAAGTGTCCTCTCCTATCAGACACAAGGACTTTAGCATCAGATGCATTAAGTTCTACAAACTGTGATGCAGGGCCTGTATAGATGAGACTTTTTTAACAAATACCACTGATGTGTAATTGGAATGATAATCTAGAGGCCAAGTAAAAACAGTTCAGATCTTTGTGATGCTACACCATTTCCAAGCAACTGCCATCAGGAAATATTGCTTTAGTAATGGGGTGGACATGGTCTGCAGCATTGTCTATGTAGTTAAACTCTCTGTCATTTCTACGGTTTTACATATAAGGACATAATAAAAAGTTATCAGGTATTGCCAGGTTTTAAAATGAGGTAAATACCACCTTTAGCAGCAAGAACTTGAAGTAATCATTTTCTGCTTGACTTTATCAGCCTTTCACATTGTTGCTGAATGAATTTTGGACCATTTTTCTTTACAATTTTGCTTCAGTTCAATGAAGCTTGTGGGCATTTGTTTATGCACAGCTCTCTGAAGATACACTTCAGTCAGCTGAGGTCTGGACTTTGACTGGGCCTTAATTATTTTCTTTTTAAAGTCATTCCGTGGGTTTTCTGCTGTGCTTGGGATCATTGTCCTGCTTGACCCAATTTCAGCCAAGCTTTAGCTTTTGGACAGATGGCCTCACATCTGACTCTTACATTTCAGGAGTTTATGGTCAACTCAGTGACTGCAAGGTGACCAGATCCTGTGGCTGCAAAAGAAGCCCAAATCATCACCCCTCCACCACCTTGCCTTACATGAGGTATTTGTGCTAATATGTTGTTTCGTTTTCATCAAACATGGCACTGTGCATTATGGCCAAGCATCTCTACTTTGGTCTTCTTTGTCCAAAAGACATTTTTTAAGAAGTCTTCTTCACATGCAACATTGCAAACCTAAGCTCTGCTCCCATATTTATTTATTTATTTATTTTAGATAGAAAGAGGCTTTCTACTGGCAGCTCTTCCAAATAAAACATATTCGTTAAGTCTTTTTCTAATTGAACTGTCATGAACTTTAACATTTAGCATGCCAACTGAGGCCAGTAAAGTATGAAATTTATCCCTCTGGGTTTTTTTTTTTTGCTGACCACTGCATGGTCTGACCTTGGGATGAATGTGATAGGACACCCACTCCTGGAAACAGCAGCTCTCTTGAATATTTCATACTCTATATACTGTAGAATGATGAACATCAAATTAGGAATGGCCTCATAACCCTTCCCAGATTGATGCAGCAATAAGTGCTTCTTTAAGATTCATTACCACCCAAATTGCTGTTTTTATAGAGGTCCTCACACTTGCTGCCAATCAATTCATCAATTGCATTTGATTTGCAGCACCTAGCTGCTACTTACCCTCTTAATTCCCATGGAATCAGTAAGGCTGTACTTTGTTTTTCACTTACTGCTTTTGCATTTTTGCTTATTTTTTTTAAATAAATAGTGACATGTTGTACTATGTCTTTTATTACTGTTCATCTGAGGTTGTATTTACCTAATTTTAAGACCTGCTAAGGGCTCGATTATGATTATTATTATTTTATTACATTCTAAAACCTTGGGTTTGGGTGTACTTTGTTTTTACCATGACATATAATATGTGTATGCAGTTCTGGCATAACATTCCCTGAGAATCACCTCATCTTCTTCCCACAGTGCATCTTGCACTCATGTCTTCTACGGATAACCAATTCTCACACACCCAGGTGTCAACATGATGTAAAAGAAAATGTGACTCATCAGACCAGGCAGCCTTTCTGTTTTCTGTTTTGCTCCCCGGGAAGGTTTTGGTGGTATATTCATGCATGTGAAGGTTCTCAGTCATCCAGGTCATGGTACACTAACTTGGAAAGAAAAATGACTGGACTCCTTCAAGTTTTTTGAAGATGTTTCACCTCTCATCCAAAAAGCTTCTTCAGTTCTAGACCAAATGGTGGAGAGTCCCAGATATATTCAACATGTTGAATATATCGTCTTGGTCAGCATCACAATTTGATCAGTTTATTACATTTGTCCATTTTCTTTCTATGTTTTCTGTAATTTAATGTTCTCCTGCTGCCTATCGTGGCCCTCCCCGTGTTGTGACTGATGAGTGTAGTTCTGTTACATAAGATCCATCTGTGTCATTTTTAAACATACACATGCAGCATTGTTTAAGTTTACTTAAGATATTACATGTGATTTACAGACAGAAACTGAGCCATAATCCTTCCCTGCCTTCCCACAATCAGATTTAATGACCAGAACTGAGAGCTACTAACCTTTCAAACCTCTGCATGGAGAGTGCCAGGGTTTTATTGAGCTCCTCGATGATCCGACTGGGGGCGTGTAAGCTGCCGTACTGAAGCTGGAGCGGGTGACCGTGGCTCTGGTGTAGACCGGCTAGACCGACAAGCTGGGAGGGCAGTAAGGTGCCATGTAGGGAAGGCATGCCCTGGGGAGGGGCAGACTTTTGTGGGAGAGTGTTGAGGGGGTTGGGGGATGGAGAAGGGGAGGATAAGGAGGAGTCCAGCCCCCCTGGAGGCACGCAAATCATCACTTTCTTGGGTGGCAGAGGTGGAGAGTGCTTTCCCCCAGGCATACAGGGCAACTTCATTGGCTGGCAAGAATCTAGGGAATTGTTAAAAAATTAAAAAAAGGACAAAAAGAAGATTCATTGGACTTATTATATGAATGTCATGCATGGCATAGCTATTGCAGTTTATGGTGCAGATAGATAAACAAAGAACACAGATGAGTGGAAACGGCTCAAACATCAGCCCAGAGTGGGGGAATTACACCAGAGTAATGCCACTTCTCTCTCCTGACAGATTGACAATGACAGATAAAGCCAGCTGACCCAACCAGAGAGGGATTTAATGAGACTAGTATAATCCTATGAGCATGTGTGGCTGTACAGGTACAGTTTAAAGCCAAAGCAGTTATCAACACAAGTACCTGCTATTTACTTTTAAAATTAATCATTTTTTGACAGTTAAAGCTAATGAAGCAACACCCAACAATGTACACTTTAAGGAAAAATATTAAATCAAGTGTATATTATGTTGTATTTATTCTGCTTGGATTAAAGAAAAGTTCTAGAAAAAAAACATATTGCCTGGAGTGATTAAAGCTGCACAGGCATGGAACGGACCATAATGTAGGACAACTGACCTGTGCTGTGGTTTGGGATCCTAGAGAAAGGCTTTGGGGGGAGAGCAGGAGGCTGTTTATGGTAAAGCGGTGGTTTGGCAGGGTTGTCCTGATGGTCACCTGGATAGCCAACAGATTTCTTAGTGGGCAAGACCATCGACGATTTCATAGAGGGCTCCTGAGTGCAGACGCTGCCATCCATTGAGGATCGGAATTCAACGGTTGCTAAAACAAGGAAAAAACTATCAATCTGCAAACAGTCAAAAATGCATTTGACTACACAAGAAAGACACTTTCTAAAAAGACTGCATAAACTAAGTTTAAAATGAACTTGATGTGTTTTTGAGACACTGGGGGCTTGGACTGTTTACAAACCCGAGAGCTTTTTTATCAGCACACACCAGACCGTGGAACAGCAGCAGACAAGCAGTTTGACAGAACTTTTGAATTTTAATTCTTTTATAGTTCTCATCCATTTGATGTTTTTTTCTTTTGCATGATCACACTTAAAGGCTGACAGTGCAAGTCACAGTGCTGCTCACATATTTTCTGACTGCCAGTGCATTTATACAGCATGCCTCCCATATTCCCAAATTCCATCTTAGCTATGGACTTTGTTTTTTAAATAGAAAATCACAACAACGTCTCACTCCTCTAATCTTTTTAACATTCAAAAAATTCCTCAAGGAGACTTGTTATTTTTTATTAT
Source organism: Mchenga conophoros (assembly GCF_057382185.1). NCBI lineage: Eukaryota > Metazoa > Chordata > Actinopteri > Cichliformes > Cichlidae > Mchenga > Mchenga conophoros. The sequence goes on from NC_140543.1 coordinate 18,242,082, forward strand.
TAACTAAAGATAACAAACTAATAATTTGTTGTAGTTTTTCAAGCTCTTTATTCAGGGATCATTTCTAGGCTTTCATTTTGAGGCCGGTGCTTTAGGAAGGATCTATGATACAATACAGTAGCTTTCAACACTGTGATGGGAGATACTGAACCATTTAACTTGTTCCATGTTTGGAGATGCTTTTCTGCATACCTTGGCTGTAATGAGTGGTTGTTTTAGTCACCACTGCTTAGTAGCTTCACCTGTCTTGTCTTTCTTGCTTTTCCATGAGCTGTTGAGTTTCTGCAATATGTACTCATTCACTGTCACAGCATACAGTGTTTTCACATTTAGCTATTAAACTCAGTTTTTCAAAAAATAATGAAAGCCAAAATCTTCCATAAACTGTATATAAAAGATGGACGTAGCTATTATGACATCAGTCATTGGTTGATCAAGTCCCATCCTAATTAAGCCCTCTCATGATTGCCATCTTTATATTTTTAAACTGGGTTTGAGAAGTGGTAAACCTGAGGCCTACCATGTGTTTTGAATATCATGTTGTATTCAGTGTAATGAATATCATGTTGTATTCAATAACACATGAAACTAGCAATTATGATCTTGAACTTGTCAAATCCTGTTTACTATACTCACAGATCAAGTGATCAGTAGCGCTGTTTTCCCACACTCTTGTGTACAATTCTTTTTTTTTTCCTCAGAAAAAAAAAATTGGGCCATTAAAAAGAAAAAAGTTTCAATGCTTTGGCTTCACCTTTAAGGTCCAGAAGCTGTGTCTATCTTTTATATACAGGCTATCATTTCTTTCTTATCTGCTCTCCTCACATCTTGGCAAGAGTCAGCCGAGCTTCTCTGACTTTGTTTTTGATATCCTGCGGCATCGAGCCCCCTGTTGTGCGATTCAAACATAATAAAATATATCTTTAGGTTGTGTAAAGCACATCAAATCCAGATCAAACGGGGTTTTTTTTTTTAAAGCCACAAATTTTCTATAATGAAAGATTCTATCTCTTGAAGCTCTGTGCCAAATCTTGAAGAGTGCACACCAAAGGCTACTGATTAACAAGGAGATGAATAACTGAGGACCTTTCAGTTTGGTACGCCACCGTTACCCTTCTTGTAATTTCTACTTAAATCTGAAACAGTTTCCATCTGTTAAATCAGAGAGAAACTGCAGAAAATCAGCTCACCTTTTTCAAAGATCTCCTTCAGCACTCCTCTCTTGATAAGCTCATCTCTGCTCTGTCGCATTGACATCTTCCTCTCCAAAGCTGATGTTGTAAAGAAAAGGAGTGTGATAAAGAGGTTTTAACACTGTAACTTGTCATTCAAAAAACTATGACCGTTATTTCTTTGTTTAACCCAGGCTAAACAATTCACAACATGGATGTGGTCATGTGTTTCACAACATTTTTTTTTTAAAGACGCATTCACATCAACCACTTTTGATGTAACATTTCCAAATGCCTAGAAATGTAATAAATAAGTAACAAACATCAAAATTACTAGCAATATGCTAACGAAAGCTTCTCGTTTGCATCACAAGTCAAAGAAATATTTATTTACTTGCTTATTTGTTTCCTTTACTCAAAGTGTTCAGCAATCAGAAAAAGAAAAAAAATGACCAATCAAACATCTGGTCCAGCCAAAAACCAAAACAAAACAGGTTTTCTTTTTGTGTGAAATGGATATCAGTCACTATCTGCATTCGGTCACTGTGATAATCCCATAATTAATCCCAGTTTCACCATATACATTTCGTCTGGCTTATTTAGATTTTGCTGTAAAGATAATCAGTCGTCTCTGCTGAACAGTTAGAACAATTAGAAACTGTTCCCTGTTTAACACAGATAAAGGATAAAAAAGATATTCCAGCAATGCTTCTCATCGTAATTCATTATGCAAAAGATGCCATGTCCCATAGCTACTGTTTCCTTCTATTTTTAGGCTTTGCGAGTTGAGGCACTTAAGATCTTCTATCAGTAGGCTGAACAAAAGCAGTAAAATACTAAAAAAAAAAAAAAGAAAAAAAAAGAGAAGTTGTTACTCATTTTAAAATCTAATCTTGCACAGAAGCTAATTAAGAACGTGAAATGAGGATGAGCAATAACAACAGTTGAGCACGCTGCACAGGAGACTCGTACACCCTGTGCCCAGTATGAGTGCTTGACATATCAGAAGCCCTGACTTCTGAAATCAAAAATGTTCAGTGCTACTACATATTCAGAGCACATTGGACAAAAATACACTGGCATCTTGACCTCTCTATTCCTTGCACATCGTTCACAGCACATTACACTTTAAACCCACTGCTCAAAATAAGTCAAAATCACTACGCTTCTTTATGAGTTTCTCTATGGTACCAGGTGTTCATCATCAATGCTTACTTCAAAAGCTTTCCAAAGCTTTTTGATCAGCCCTGAGCAAGGAATTAGTTAAAAAGTTAAACATATTTTTTGGGGAGCGAGCATACATGACCGAATATTCCCCAATATGCCACACTCCTTTACTTCAGCTGCCAAGTTGGCATATTGCAGTTTTTATCCTTTCATATGCTTAGTCCATAGCCTCGCCACGTGGGAATGTCAGCTCAACAATGAATGCAGGACTTGGAACAGAAGAGTGGATGTGGCCACAGGTTGTTAATTGGATTTTGGATGGGAATGTGAGTCCCTGGTTTAGGCTCACATAGGCAGTACATTAACCATGAGTCAGGAGGTGATGGTCCACTGTTTCTTCCATTCTCAGATTAAGGAAAAAAGCAGCAGGATGGTGGTCTGAGCTATTTGGGGGGTGACGTTGGTTGATGCCATCTCTTGCTCTAATGTTGAGGCCAAGAACATCAATACTTGGTTACGTTTTCAAGCGTATCTCCTGTTCTTTCAGCCCACTAGTATGTGTTTAAGGCTTGCTTGGGGCTGCACACTGGTGACAGGACAGCACAGCACATCATGTGTGGCACTGACAATGATCAAATATGTAACAGATGTAGTCATTCTTAACCTTTCCTTAATTTAAAAACATCCGTATTTTGAGGTTTCTACAATCATCTCTAGCTGTTGAGTAACATGTGGCTAACAAATTTAATCGAAAATAAAATATTTGCACATTACCAAGCAATTTCCATAAAACTCCCACAACCAACTTTAGGTTAGTGGTAACAACTGTACTGTGAAGTAATTGGATTAAAAAAAATATATATATATATCTTGGAAAGTTAATATCTTTGCCAGACATTTGCCTCTGCCAGATCTAATAATAAAAGATAATAGGTTTTACAATGCAGCCTCTAAAAGCTTTCTCCTTAAAACTTTCAACTTTCAAAACTCTTGCATTGCAGTTTAACTTAGACTTTGAAATCCCCATCACGAGTCCATTATTCTTTAGTCTTTTGTTTAACAGAGCAAACATTCAAATGAAACTCTAACCCTAACCCTTCTAAAGAAGTACAGCACCAATTTGTTGCCAGAGTGGGGAAACCTGGGGTTAAAGGTCATTACTACGCCAGTTGTTTCATCCAAAACGAACAGCAATTACTCAGAGCTTTATGACATAAGAGCTCTTCTGCGGGATGCACACAGTTATGCAATACCATTAACTCAAAAGCCTTAATGAGGATATTATGTCTTCAGACTTGACAGGCGGCGAATGTTTGCGAAACAAAAGTGGAAGCTGGTAAAATTAAAGTGGACACGTGCAGAACGTGTGCCGAGCATGAAGTAAGGAGATGAAACTCTGGCCATCCTTGCAAACCCCCCTAAAAGCCCCCACTCTGTTTAATATTTAATCAGCACATTATTAGTGTGCAAGAAGTGGATTTCATGTTCATTTCATCAGGAAGGTCCTAGGGGACACACACACACACAATTGCGTGTGTGCGTGTTTAGTGTCTGTTTAGTGGGAAAAAATGCCACTCCCTCAAAATACCTGACTTTGATACAGAGTGCTATTGACTTGGACACCAGAGTAGTTGTCATCACTTGTCAGTTTGTAACAATGTTTATTATATAAGTTTAATGTGCAGCTGAGGTACTCAAGTTAAAAGCATCAAACAGGATGCACTCTTATCACTACCAAAGGGTACAAAGCAAACCTCCATATCAGTATATTAGAATCTGCAGTAGCCTTCAAAATCACCTTGAATATCAACCAAGTTCTATTTTAAAAGTCTACCATAGCCCAAAGTGTTATCATGGCCCAACACTCCAACCACTCAATCTGTACCAAGATGAGAAGATTAGACACTCATTGGGGAGACTCAGCTGAGAGCATATTAAATGAAACTGGCATATCTAAGTTCAGCCTCTACTGATCTGAGAACACTACATTTAGTTTTTTAGAAAAAAAAAGAAAAGAGAAAAAAAAAAAAAAAGTAAATTCCACTGCGAAGTGACCCAGATAGTCAGAACACATCCTACAAACCCTGAGGCACAGTAGCTTAAAGTGGAGTCTTTTACTGAGGCGTTTCTCTCAGTCTGACTCTCACAAAAAACTGGAATAAAACTTTGATGGTGTCTTCTATCAATGAGGAACTCAAGCGTTAAACCTCAGACCTCAGAAGCTTGAGTGTGGCTAAAATACACTTTAACACCTATAAAGGACACAGCAGGCATGCAATAGGCAATCAACTTCTCCCTTCATACAGTGTACAATGGACACGTATGAAATATGTCCTTTTTGTTAAAAATCATGCGAACATCCAGCATGAGTAGTGCAATTGGATGACTGCTGTTCATAGGGAAATGTGCTAATTAGATTAAAAATAGACTCCCTGATAACATCAGACTACAGCATGCATGTTCTTTTGATAAATCTCTTCTCGCTAAAATCTCTTCCTGATACAAGCTGCCTGTAAAAATTTACCAAGCACAATAAGACAGCATGATAAGACATCCAGCTGTCAGATGCTTCTCCTCCCTCATTCCTTCCTGAGGTAAAGAGTGCAGCCTCCCAGAGCTGGCCTTCATCTGCTTAAGATCACAACACATTAATAATCCTCTACTGTGCCCAGTGTCCAATTATCCATGACAACATCTTCCTGCCCAGTGGCTGGTCTACTCCCTATTGATACAGGAGTTGTAATCAACAATAAGGTAAGCACAGACTACTTCAGACACAAAAGACAAACAAGGACCATCTAAGGCCAAGATCATAGCAATGCAACTATAACCACTGCACATTTTTGCTGATTGCTTAAGCAACAGACAAATACTCTAATACTCTTGCAGACAAAATGCTGTTTTCAGCTATTAATGATGGTGTACTAAAACAAGTCAATAGCTGGTAGTAGCATGTGGCAGCAGTGTTCTTATACCTGCTGACAACAGGTCAGTAATAAAATGAGGGCAAGTACACAACACAGTTTCCTTGATAAGGTGAAAAATTATTCCTTTAAACACAAACTTGCTAATGGTTATACTGCACAGAGTCTTTCTCGGAATCGGTCTGAAAAGAGCAAACTATTTAAAAAGAAGCACTAACTTTTCATACGACTGCATAAAGGCTTATAAAAACTATTTATTTTTCATTTTCCTCACATAACTGTACTTCACAGTCATGGCTGAAGTTCAATACATGGCTGGCCACGAGAAAAACGTTTGTGTGCAGCGAGCCATAGGAAATAATACAGAACAGAGTGATGTTGTTGTCATGTTGTATGTGAAGCGCTTTAAGGGTTCACCAAGAAAATGTTACCTTTTCTAAATAAAACTTTTTTCTTGGATGGATATTTTTTTATTTCTCAATGAAGCAATAATCCATTTTCAGTAATCACAGGATTCCTCTGCACCATACAGTTAACCTACTTTCCTCAAGCTTAGCAGAATTTCTCATCTAGTGACTATACTAAGACAAAATACCAGCCATTGGGCCTTCTCTAAAATACGTCTAATGACTTATTAATCATTCTCTGACCATAAGATTGATGTTTTGTGAACACCTGGTGCAAACTTGCACCACGATGTGCCACTGGAACACATTGTTATTGTCATTAAAACTCTTCAATGATTCATGGTGTATAATTATTTTCATTAATGTTAACCTGGAAACACTTGTAATTATCTTAATAAAAACCAAATGTGCATTTCAATAATAAGGACGTGACCCTGTGAGTTTTCTTAGACGCTCTCTTGCTACAGTTAAAAATCCTTCTGCCAGCTCCTGTCATTTCAATTTATTGCACAATCGCACGCTTGTGGCTTCAATTCTACCACTGCCAGTTGCAGAAGTTCAGGCCACATTCCACTTATTTGGAACTTTCAGAGTTAGGTTCACGCTAAAAATGGATGAGACAGAGCTGTGGTCTCTCTGAGGCCAATGTGCCTGCCTGAGCATCGAAGTCTCTTGTGAGACTGCGTACCACCTGTAACTTAACAAGGTGATCATCAGTGGTATGGCAGCTCAAAAATGCCCATCAAAAAGGATTGAATAGAACAATAGTAGCAACAGCATTATTTGGGGACAGAAGCATTATGCACACAAAACAAGTGGATAACAAAAGCAATGAAAAGCGTCATTTCTCTCAGCTCCACTCAGCATTACCACCATTGAAACAGAAATTATCTTTTGTTGGCTCAGCTTTTGATTACTGTCCTTAACCACAACAAGAGAGATGCTATTATCACAGGGCTGACATGACTGTACCAGTGAACAGACAGAATCTCTGTGGCTGTGTTATCAAGTACACACTTCAAAAATGCAGTTTTTTTTAAGTATTAAACAACTCAAAGGCAGCTACAGTTAAAAAAAAAAAAAAAAAGTCAAGCACACATCTTGTACTTCTGACAAATGATGGAGCTGACGAAAAGAGGTCGCAAAAATTAAAACGGTCAAGACTCAAACAGCAGCCAAAGAAACCATGAGCAAACCCAACAGATACTGAATCATTCAGCAAACTCACACCAGAAAATGTTAATTGAATAATGTTACTAAATGAGAACATCCTGTTCTGTTCACACTGGATTTAGCTCCCGTCCATAAAAGCAGGGACGCTTCTTCGAGCCTGGGAGCTACAGTCTGACAAAGTGCCTCCTCCTTTCCAAGAGGCTGACAGAAAAATTCAGGATGTGTCAGTCGAGGAAAATAAATACAGCCGGATCTGAAGAGACCACGTCCTTCACTCGACCCTGACAGCACTGGGCTGAAAGATCAAAGCAACTCTAAAGAGACCTCAAAACATGAAACTCCAGCGCTACACTGAATCAATTTGCTGCATTGTGACTCACCCTGGAGACTGAAAAACGTAATCAATTTTTCTTTTGACCAAAGGATATGCATTGATTCCCCCCGCCAAAAAAAAAAAAAAAAAAAAAAAAACTGAAACCACACAGGGTACAGTCTTTACAAGTATTGGAGTTATTATACTCGTGTCACTATTATGCGGATAAATTATGAAAAGATGTCACGTACCAGCTGATGTCTGCTTGAACTTCTCGCTCTTCTTCTTTCTCCATTTCCAGGGCTTGAGGAGCCGCCCCAGAGTTGCAAACTTGCTCCGCCGACGGATGGGTGGAGTGTGGGTACCAGAGACCAAGGACTCCGAGCGCATGGCGGCAAGCCTCTCTACTTCCTCCGCTGTAAGGGGGAGAGAAAACAAAACAAAACAGATTTAGTTTAGGTGAGGATCCAGAGGAGGTGATGGATAGTCTGGATGATAACTAAAGGCAGCAAACACTTTTGTTTTTTAATATCCAAGCAGAAATAATCTGTGCCAAGCAGCCTCCAGAATTCAGCACTAACTAGATGAGGCTGAATAAGAGCATAAACAAACCTGCACATCATATGGCATTATGCAGGATTTGCTCTGGGTCTAAACAGTTCTAGGCTGTAGACTGACTGATGAGCACCTCATTAAGGGGGAATATTTCAGCTCTTCATCAAATATTCACGAGGCCCGGCCCTATAATCTTTTAAGTACTGTTTGACTTCAGAAGCAAAGAATGTTAAGTAATTTGCTCAAACACAAAATATTACATGAAGAAATAACTGCGAATGCAAACGGCTACAAACAGCACTTAAAATGTAACACCAAGAGGAAAGCTGGCTGCTGGATAAGAATACAAAAGGCGGATGATTAATAACTAAGGGGACTCGAGCTGAAAATCTGACTTAAACCTACTTGGCAGCTTGTGAGATTTAAAAAAAAAAAGAAAAGAAAAAAGAATTACGCAATGCCAAAAAGCTCTTCTCTCTTCTCCTTACTTTAAAACCTAATCTTTAAACTTAGTCTTTTATGTAGTCAAAAAAACATTTCATCAGAATAGCAAAATATCGCAAATGCAACTGCGTGCAAGAACAGCCGATTAGTCAGGACAATGCATGTTTTTTTAAACTGCATTTTTTTCTACTAAGCAGCCAGTGAGTTCCATTACTTTCCATACTTTCGAGATCAGCTCGCCTCGGTTGTTTAAATTAATCATCTCTGCATTTATAATTGCCAAAATACATCATTACTGAATGATAAATGTGCAGACTTTTCAAATCAGTTTGCACATGCACCCATACAGAAACTGCACAATCTTGCAGCGAGAGCGATTAAGACAAACAATAAACAGACATTTTTTTTATTAGAATGAACAGCATTGCTTGGGAATGTCTTAGAATTCTCTCAAAACTCTTGGAAGCTATTAAAAAGATGACACAAATCACCTTTAAAGTATCTTATGAGCATGCAGCAGAAGCAAACAGAAAAACTCAAAAACCGCCAAAGAAACCCCCTAAAATCAGCAGTGTTAAAAGTCCAGAGCCTGGACGCACGAGGTGACCCTCTAGCACATCGTGTCACGTCTGTTGTCAATGTCACCCGGTTGCATCAGATCATCACCCATGACATGCAGTCAGGGAATCTGAGGGTGTTTGTTTGTTTGTTTATTCTTTTAATAATTGCATCACTTTTGCAATGTTTGCCAACACAGACATGCCGCTTAACAGGACAGCCGCCTCCCTGGGGCAATGAGACAGTAAATAAATGTGGCGATAATGCAGTGCTGAAATCAGTCCCACGGACCATTATTTGAATGCTCTGCAGCATCCTTGGAAATCCTTCCACCACAGCACTCTATAAATAACCCAGCAGTCAGTGTTAATTGAATCCAGGAGAGATTCAAATGGTTTCGTTAGCAGCCTAAAGGCCAGATAGAGACAGGAAGACAACGAGCTCTAAGTTGAGCCACATCCAGGAGCCAAGTAACAAGCTGCTGTACTGTATGACAGAGAGAGTGGCAGTAATGACTCACTGTTAGCAACTTCAGTGCTTAGGGCATTGCTTCATAACATTAAACACTACTTAGTGTTAAGTACCACAACCTTAACTCAAAAAGGAGTATGGGTTTGAAAATATATATTTATATATACTTTTTTTTTATTATAATTATTTTTTAAATGCACACAATAGAAACTGCAGTAAAGCAGTTGGGCCTTCCTGTGAAGATGAAACCTCTGGATACTATCTCCCCACAGGTGTAGGTATCTCAGTGTGCACTCAAAAGCCCTCTTATCCCAAAATACAGTGTTTACTACCAGATTTATTTCTTTTTTTTATGTTGTTGTGCTGAACTATTTAAAACCAGTACACATAGAATCAAAGTCTACACTGTAAATGTGTGATGATGCAATTGTAATTGTGAGAAAATCCTAAAATCTGCACAAGAAAAAAATAAGGAAATCCTCTTCCAAGTGTCCAAATTCATTGGATTTTCCCCTTTTCTTCCTCTTCTTGACATCAGTCTGATTGCACGGCAGAATCCTTATAACCTACATTCTCCACCACTGTAACATGAGCAACTGATGCTGCTGGTTTTAATTAACAACACTTTTTTGCATGCCAAGATGGCTGAGTGATGATGTAATGACACCTAAGTGGGGGGGGGAAATAGGCTTTGTGCAAACAGCCTGCACAGCTTCATGCTAGAGGTTAATACTGAGATCTAATGACAATTAAAAAAAACAAAAGACGCAGCGTATTTTTGCGGTCAAACGACAATTAACAGTTCAAAATATGAGCAGCCCAACCCTGTAAGAAGTTCTGATCCAGTCAGAGGCAGTTTCCACAGCAGCAACAGTGATTCACTCTCCTTCAGGAGAGTGGTGTCATTTCAATGCACATCGACACTAAAATAATATAATCTATCCCTCGAGGGGAAAAAACACTATATCCTCAACTGTATCCTCACACAGCCTGCTTATCAAATCGCATATTAAAAAAAAAAAACCCCAAACAAAACAAAAAACAGAAGCAACGTAGCCATCTTCAGATGTGTGCATCCTGGATGGTAACAGCTACCGCAAACCTACTATGGGCGAAACCACACAAGGTTTGAGCCTACTCACCGTCCTGCGTGTCGTTTCCGCGGCTGCAATTGCTGCAAATGTGCTTTATCTCTTTCCCGATATGACAGTGGATCGTAAAAGGCATGGTGTTGTTGTTGTTATTGTGCGGATGCTGGCCGTGCCCCTTCTTGTTGTTCAGAGACATTATTTTGACCAAGCTGAACGCCTTTTTCTTAGGTTTCTCCACCGCCACGGGCGTGTTTTCTCGGCATCCCGTGGTAAACCAAGTGCCGTGCATGATGGTGGGCGCAGGATCCACGCTCGGGTAATTGGCCGTCTTGAACATCGGGAAGCGAAAACGGAGCGGTGCTTTAAACGGAGCGGCGTTACTACGTTGTGGGTTTAAATTAAAGGGCCATGGATCGAGTCCTACCTGACCTACTATAGCAGCTTCTAAGTATTTGGTCGCTTGTCTCTTCGGTAATCCCACACCTTTACCTGAGATCCCAAAATGTGCAGCCTACTTGGTTGCGCAACGCAGAAGTCGCTGCTGCTGAGAGAGAGAGAGAAAGAGAGAGGGGAAAAAAATCTGCTGCCAAATCCAAGAGAGCTAATAATAAAACCGAGGCTGAATGGCAGTGACTACCTTTCACTCCCAGAGCTGTAGACTGCAGTCGGTTGTGGCTAATCCACGATTAGAGGAGCTGAGGAGTGAGTGCCTGTGATTGGCTGCTAGGTACGCGCTTCTAATAGGCCAGCCTGGACGCAGGAAAAGTTGCTCCTCCATCCACAAGATCACAGTTAACTATTTCTTCTATTATTAAGCTGCCTAATATGACAGTGCCATTTGAAGCAGCCGCAAAAACCACAACACAAACTAAGTAACACATCTAAGCATATTAAGTATAAAACAATTTGTTGTGCTGTGTGTTTGGGTGAGATGGACATATTGATTTTATACTGAGAAGATCTCAAACATATTTAATCAAAATATTATTAGAATTACTTCACAAACTGAGATGACTGGAATAGTAATGGGTCCAAACACTTAGACGGGTGAGTGAATGTTAGACACAGTGATTCAAATGATAACAATGCTACTGATTCCCATAGTCAGTGCATCCCGCAGCTATGGAGAACTTTGTAAAACACAACAATATATATACACACAGTAGATGATGTCATCAAATGTAATAGCTTAAAAGGCATGCTGACATCATTCAGCTTAGAGAGCTTCCGATACAAAATACATAGTGAAACAATGGAACGTAACAAACCATGCAAATTAAGCACTTTAAGGCTGCTTCCATCACACCTATGTGCACACTTGCTGAAGGGCAGCAAAGATGACTGTAGAAAAAACCCCAACACCAATCTAATGCGGGCATGACACCAGACAAGTGCTGAGAGGTCAAATTAAAGAAACAAACAAAGGGAGTTTAATCAGTGATCTGAAAGCAGAATGAGAGGGCTCAACCTGAAGAAAAGAGGCATTATGATGCCCTTTCTTCAAATCACAAATTCCAAATAGCTACGCCCTTGATCCCCAAAGTTACTGTTCACATTCTGGAATAATTGATAGTATTAACAGGCGGTTAATAAGCCTTTAATTGTGAAAAAGATAACGGGAACCCCACGGCATTTCCAAACATGTTTCAAAGCAGCGCATGGTTGTGAAGCTGGGGTGGGGTGGGGGGTATCTTTGATGTTCCTTCAATGAGCTGCAGCTTATTCCACTGACATCAAAGCGCTCTCTGAAATGAGGGACAGAGTCACGCAGATTTACTCACACCACGGTGCAATGCAGTAGTTGCTCTTAGTTGCCTCTCTTTGGTGCAAAGTTTGTTTGCACTGATATGTGTTAAACTTTAGGACCCCGTGAAGCAGAGTTTTTCTTTTTTAATATACAAAACATTTTGCAACAAAGAGTCAGGGTTTAGCAGATAACAGGGACAAAATTATCTCCCTTACTATGCAAGGAAGATAACATTGCACCAAAGTGTGACTCTGTACAGTACATGCGTGCTCGCTATAGAACGAGGAGCAACAGCCCTGATAAACTCAAGAAACCTGCGTTGCTTTCTTCCTGTGCCGGCCTGATAACAGCATTCACTCTGTTTGCTGCCGCCCAGCCAAATAATTCTGATAGAGGAACACAAAATGCGCTTAAATCAATAGTGATGTGTGCCAAGACTCATGCATGCTAGCCTGTGTAATTCATCCTCAGCTTTTGTCTTACAAGAAACAAATCAAAGGCAGGCTATATGTCGGCTGCAAGGAAAGAATAATAACGTGTGTCAGTGTTGTTATGTAACTACTGTGTGACGCAGTGTTGGTCAGGGCTTCACATGACTCACTTTTAATCAGCTGACCACAGTTCATGCCTTTTGTGACGGGGTAAAATGTTCTCTTTTTGCTATCTTTCATGAGTTTTTGTTGTTTAAATGTTTGATTTCTTTCACTTGTTTCATTTCACTGGTCACTGTCTATGACAACTCTAGTTATGGATCTTGGGTATGCATTGGCTCCATAGTTATATTCAGCTTATTGGGACTTGTTCTTGCATAACCCCACTAGTGTTCGCAGTGACATTCAATAAAAATGACACACCACGTTGCTTACTGTTCATTACTTTAACTGAACCACAACCATAGGGTTTTAATTCTTTTTTTTCTTTTTTTATTTGGCTTCCATCCATCCATTCAACCGCTTATCCAGTTCAGGGTCACGAGGAGCAGAAGCCTATCCCAGCTGGCATAGGACACTAACACAGTGTTCCATGCATTTCAGCATAAATCTCCAAGATGACTGTGACTCTTAAAAGAAAAAGACTTTCATGTTGATGACAACATACCTGACACTTGTCACAAACTCTCACAATAAACTTCAACTGTCAGAATAAGCTCAGGTACAGCTGTTGAGAAGTGTCTGCCAGTCTATTCCGACTCATGCTCCTTCTGATAGAAATGCTGGCTCACAGCACTGTTTGCCAAGGAGTTTCAGTAAATATTAGTTATCTGCTTTTTTCCCCAAAAAACTTGTGAGGCTGTGTAAAATGTAAACAACATCAGAATGCAATGCTTTGCAAATCATTCAAACACTATTTATAACTGACAATGCAAGGTACAAAACCAACATATCAGATGTTTAAAGTGAAAAATATCAACGTTTTTGGGAAGAATGTGAGCTCATCTTGAATTTAATGCTAGCAACCCTCAAAAAATGGTACAGTGGCAGCCAAACACTAATTTTCAACCTAGATCTTGTGTAATTTGGCATAGCATGGCCTTTTCTCCCTGTTTCCCTTTCTCAAGAATGGTTTCTTGACAGCGATCCTTTCCCTGAGATCATTTCTGAGCAGCTTCAGTGAACAGTAGATGGATCAACTGAAGGTCCAGATGTATCTCTCAGATCCTGTGCCAGGTATTTGCTGGATTTATTCCTGTTTCTTACGATATGACTTTTTGATACTGTTCATCTGCTATAGATAGTTTCCAGGCCTTCCAATTCTTCTTTTGTCCTCCACGTGTCCAGTTTTTGCCAATTTGAAAAAAAAAATAATAATAATTTAAAGACACACTGCACACCACACATGCTGAGCTATCGCAAGTTTTCAGCTAATATGTCTTTGGGAGTCACCTTGTAAGTACAACCTTTTTTGCTGTTTTTTTTCCTCAAGACAGAGTTTTGTGACTCTGTTTATTTCATATTTTGGATTCTGGTTCAAACTGGTTTCCATGGCTGCTTTGCAGATTTTAGGCTAAACAATCTTACAACTTCCGACTGAGCAGCCTGTCACTACAAATCTGCTGTTCCCATTCTCTGCGTATCTCTCTGTCTCTTCCCATCTGTCATTCTCTCACTGCATTATTATCTGCCTCGCTCACTCATAGTAAGACAGCACCACATTTCCTTGACACAATCTAGAAGATAAGATGATAAAAGTGCAGCGCTTTGCCTTTTGCACATTTTTTTTAATTTGCCACGGGGAAAATGTGAAGGATTTTATGGAACCGAATCTCAACTCTTTTATGAAGTTCCTGGCTCCACCTTCTGAATTAAGCCATATCTTTTTTATCACAGGCAACAGAGTAATGTGACATGATTATGTAAAAATCCACAGACAGCAACACGTGTGAAACAATGTTAATTTATTTAAAACACGAGCACTTGTTATTTTGTTTGTTTTTGTAATAATTGTGCAGATACTAACCAGCTCAGCCACTTAAGCCGACAGAAGTGTTCATAGAAATGGTCACTAAGTGTCAGGGATTGTGATAACATGCCTGTAACTACCCTCTAGTAAACTGAAAATAAAAAGCTGCTCACTTCTTATTTCTGTCATATTTCATTTCCCTTCTTGTCTTGTTTATGTCTCCATAATCTTTCTTTATTGTTAATTAAACTGATAAGTTTTGAATGAAAGGTGCTGCCAGGATATGCTACATGTGGTAGGTGAAGTTAAATATAATTTACTCACTTGCATAAACTTAACAAAAGCAGCTGGGTAATTGCTTAAATATGAGTATTACTCACAGTAAAAAAGACTTTAGAAAAGTACATGCAGGTGTTACATTCTGCACTGTGTTGACACTGCAATCTGCTAGAAAACAAAAACAGAAGAACCTAAAATGAAATCATTGCAGTAGGAGGCATCCACTGCAGAGCTGCCCAGCTTTTTCCATGCAATAGTCTTTGCAATGCTGCCATCTAGTGGGGTCAGTTGGCATTTTGCCAACTCTAAATTCAAAGCACAAAAAATATTCAGTTTCGTCACCAAACATTTACACTGTGCAGCGACATTTATGGACTCCAAATGTTAAAATATCACGAACACTGTCTGTAATTGGGGGAAATATGATGATTTAACCCTCTCGCGTGCACGTTTGTGCGCCAAGACGCAGTGCGCAGAGTTACTTCCAAAGGAGAAGCGATGTGCTTCTGACCACCGGCTTCCATATTCCAGTTTTGCCATAGCTACGACGTTATTAGCAAGCAGCCATCTTCATCGCTAAATCAGGTTTTGTTAATTCAATTTTGTCCACTACAGCGCAGTGAGCGAGATATTAAAGGTAAGTGTTCAACACCCAACTAAGCATCAATAAATGCCTAAGTTGTGCGAGGTGATGCAGCACTACAGTGAGTTTCTCCCGTTTGCAAGTATCCAAAATCCTTCTGCTGTTTCCATTTGTGCTGCTCGGCTCCCTGCCTCCCTGTTCCGTGCTTCTTATCGTCCCTCCTCTGCAGCTTGTGTCTGCAGCTCAGTGGGAGATAGTGAAGCAGGGAGCTGTGATGTACTACGCTCTGCTGGAGGAATTCATTATCACAGTGCTGGAAATAGTGCCTGAGCCCCCCCCCCCACACACACACACACACAGCGTACAGCTAGTTACCATGCACTGTACGTGCAAGGTAAGGAGTAAATACGAATATAAAATAATAATACCCAATCTTGATGAAAACGTGGAAGGGGCCAAATTACAAATTACCTAAATGGACAAATAAAAGATAACTGGCAGTCATTACCAAGCCCTCACACTCTGCAACATATTTACCTTCATAAGTAAGTTCCTAAACTGTCTACTGCATCTGAAAGGGCAGGGGAAGATGGCTGGCTGAATGGATTAATTGGTAATAAACGTAACAGTGATCAGTAATGATAATCAAGCAGCCATTCTGCATAATTACTGGCAATGAGTAATTCCCTTTTAAGTGTCTGAATAATTTTTCTACAACCGCTTGGCTGATAGTTTGACCCATTAGAACTAAAGAAGCAATAATCCTCAAAGGCACAAGAGCAAGCGTTGTCGATCACGTACTGCGCTACCACAGCGGACTGCACATTTTTATATGCACATCAGCACAAAAGCAGGCCTCTCTGCTTTTCTCCTGAATCTTGTTCATGGTGTCGAAACATAAACAAATATAAAGTGAAAGCATAGTTTTCACGCCAGATGAGAACAGGACCAGCGCACGCATTTCACACATTCACACTTAACATGCACATTTCCATTTTGACCTCCTCAGCCAGCTAAAATTGAACAACATATGCCACCAGGTGGTGCCAGAGATGTGCCTCAGTGTGGATTTCAGATCCAGTTGCTCTGCCCACAAACTATCCAGTGTCAACTGAGCAGAATGAACAGCCACTTTACAGAGCAGGATTCAGGGGTAGAGGCTCTTGTTAAACACCTGTCTGTCTTATATTTTTATATCTTTCTCTTTGTAAATTCTGTTGTTAGAAAATCTTCCAAATGGAGCTTGGCCCTAAAGATAACTCAGCTCTGCTGGCTAGATTGAAAAAAGTCACATTTTAATCTGAAGAAGTTGGTGCCAGTACAGAATTATTTCAGAAAAGAAAAATGACCATAGTCAATATTTTGAACCCCCCTGAAAAACTGACATTTTTATAGTAGTGATGTGCTTTAACTTCAAGTGTTTAAAGCTTGTGAAACGTGAGACATACAGGTTTCACCTTTGATTAGAGAAAGTGTTGTGCCAAAAACCAAAGTTTGAACGTGAGAAAAACAATTGTTGACACTCATAAAGGAAGAGGTGGATATAGAAAGTTATCACAGCATTTCTGAGTGTCAAGAAATGAAGTGAGAAGTATCATCAAGGAATTAAAGAGAGCCACACAGTACAGAATAAGACAAGCAGACGTAAGAAGCAAAAGATATCAAAGTCTTTGAAAGAAAACTAGTGAGAGATGGGTCTACAGACCCCACATCATCTGGCAAGACACTAACAAATGACTTAGCCAATTCAGGAGTTGTAGTTACAGAGCAGACAATCATTAAAAATGTGCACAGGAACGGACTGTGAGTTTGCAGACCAAGAGGAGATCCACTTCTGCAAAAGAGGCATGTTCAAGCCAGACTGAAGTATGCTAATGACAACCTGGAGCTTGTCCTTTGGGCAGACAAAATTAGAGCTCTTCACCCACAGAGACACTGCATATGTTTGGAGAAATAATGGAGAGGCATACCACCCAAAGAACAGGTTGCCTACAGTGAAACATGGTTGGTGGGAGTATTAGGCTGTGAGGATGCTTCAGTGCATCGGAAACTGGGAATCTCATCAAGTTGGAAGGGCTCATGGAGAAAGAATATGTGAAGATTTTGAAAAAAAAAAAAAAAAAAAAAGTTCAAGCAGTCAACAGAAAAAACCCTCCTATTATTTACTATAAACCTAATAAAATAAATGTACAGTCACTGGATAGCAGAGTATTTATAAATGTGCAGAAGTATTGCAAGGAAAGTTTTGTTTTTTTTTTAAATTAAAACCAATACTGGACTTACTATATTTTACATAACCGTGTTTAGAGTAAAACAACAACAACAACAACAAAACTATGTGCTTATGTTTTTACTGAATATTGTCACATCTATAACTAGTAAGTAAGTGTAAGTCATTCACTTCCCTGGGAGCCATTCAAAGGCATCCTGAGACAAACATTTAGGTCCAGAAGTTTTTGGGCAGTAACACATTTTCTTTTGTAGTTTTGCTTCTGTACACCAGCTCAGTGGATTTTAAATCAAACAGTCAAGTTGTGATTGAAGTGCAGACTTTCAATTTGAATTGAATTAAAATTCAGCTTTACTGTTTTGGAATTACAGAACTGTTTGTACATAGTCTCAAATTTCCAGAGGTATCAATGTAATTAGACAAAATAACTTAATTTTTAAATTTAGGAATTGTTTTTTAATATTTGGATGAAAATCCTTTGCAGTCAATAACTGACTGAAGCTGAGAACCCATGTACATCACCAAATGCTGTGTTTCCTTTGTTGACATGCTAGACCTTCACTGCAGTGGTTGCTTGTTTGTGGGTCTCTCTGCATTCAGTAATGTCAGTGACTGAAAATCACACTCATGCTCAACTTATTGGGTTGAGGTCACATGTTTCAATTGTCATGAGTTTCAAAAATAAATGTTTTTGGTGGTTAGGTTGCCATTTTTATTCTACAGCTGGTTGCAGCTGAGTCATATCAGCAACTAAAGTTGGACAATGATGAAGGCCATGGCTGTCATATCATGATTCATGTGTATTGCTAAGGATCAGCAGAGGCATAACTCGCTTTGAAGTGAGTACAAAAAGGAAAGAAAAGACAGCCTTGAAAAGATAAATTCAGAAATGATAAGGAATGTAGGGCAGCAGCCTGTTGTTTTGAGTGAACACCAAGGAGCCTCCGTTGAAGTAACACTTCAGCCTTTTAATGAAGGCTAGTCAAATGACAATACAAACAAAAATAATAGTTTTGTCATTTACAAACTCAGAGGAAGGCAACAAGAAACCTTTTGAGTGTTTTGTTCATGGCCAGAGTTTTGGTTCCGGTAGCAAACTAAAAAGGCACGAGATGACTCAAAAGATTTTGGTTCTGAGTGATAAACAGAATTGGTTGCTTGGGTTCTCCTAGCCAAAGTATTTTTTGTGAGAAGATAAACTTACATCCTAAGCCAACAATTTGTATTTGGAAAAATTATTCTAAAAAGTAAAAATGAGCTACCATCAGTGGCTGTGGCACCAACACATAACAACTCTTCAAATTTCAACAATATTTAAAAGAAGACCAGAAGATTTGTGTGACAGCCAACAAAGTTCTACTACCCTAACTCATCATCCCAAACAACAACAGGCCAAAACAACAAGTTTTTCTAGAGTGAAGCAGGACCTTCAAATGTTACAACAGTGTCAAAACCTGCTGCATTTGTGGGATTTTTTGGTAAATTACTTCTAACTTGACAAGACACACTAGACACCTCTCAGCGCAGAGTCCTTGTCATTGTTCTTATTGCTGGAAGGATTTTGATAACTATGAAAAATGCGAGACACACAAAGAAGAAGAATGAATTTAAATGGAATGAAAAAGAAACTGTAGCAGCTGCAGAGGGCCACTTGGTTAAATCTAACACCATCAAGAGCACCATGTGTGATTAGAGACTTTCAGAAACTCATGTAAGACACTAATCCAAGTCAAGTTAGAGACTCGTATCCCTGATACTTTCTTGTGGTCGTGCAAATTGGTTTGATATGAGCAGAACAACAACAAAAAAGCGTACTGGTGTGCTGACTGCCAAAATGTTACACAAGCCAGGACTACTAAAGGATCATGAAAAAGTTCACACTTCATATCTCTCGCTTATCTAATTCTGCACCAGACAAAGAAGACCATTCTCACTGTGGGAAACGGTTCAGTACAAAAGACTGTTTGATACACATATGGTGAAGCGTACAGGGGGGCTACCCATGGTCCATCTGCAGGAAGAAATGCTATCAAAAGACATACCTCAATCAGCACAAACATGCAGGACCGGAGCACCCATTTGTCTGAGATGTGCCAAAAGCTTTACAAGAAAATCTCACCTCTGTGACCACAGAGAAAAGGTACATTTGGAAGTCAGTCCTGTGGACGTATTGAAACTACTTATGATTTGTTTTCAATCTATAAATAATCGTCTTGTGTAAATGCCTGAAAAGCTCTCATATAATATTTCTGCACTGTATACATGACAAATTTTATAATCCATTAACAGATTTGCACATAAACTAAAACATTTAGTCTGACAATGTGAATGGTTCATTCTGCAGGGATTGTAAGTCTAAAATATGCAGATCTCTGGAAGATTTCTCCAAGAGCTCAAGAAACCCAAAGCTGTATAATTTAACAAGGCGGAGCCAGACTCTTAATTGGAGTGATTCTACATGAATTCATTCCAAATGGGAAGTCACAAAGACTGCTTCCTGTGAAGTGCACATCCACAAGGGTTATAAAGTGCTGAATTATCTTTAATGACTTACTCACAGCATGAAGAAACCTAATAACTGTAGAGCAGAAACAAAAGTTAACAGCCGACAAGTCAAATGAATAATTTTTCAAGCAAATTGTCTGCATGGTAAATTTGAGACATTACTACTCGAGGTTCTGAAAAAATCTGAAAAACTGCATTGTGTCCTTAAAAATGGATGATTTCATCAGAGCCAGGGTTCTGAATCATCCTCAGTTTAACAGCCTTCTCACTAACTAAATGACATTACACGTAACGTGCTGTACTTCACCAAATTAAGTAACAGACAAATCTGTATATAACAGAAATATATTTTCACTGTTTGTTTACACGCGCACACGCGCGTGCACACACGTATGGGTCCTCAGTTATTTAGAAAAAACAAAAACAAACAAAAAACAGGACATTTTCTGTAAAAAAAATGGAAAATTGTCCACTTGATGAGCTGCAAATCCTTTCTTTTAAAGACTGAGACAGTCAAATCGCTGTTCACCTGTGTTAGGCAACTAATGATTTTTCTTGTATCAGTCAGTTGATGAAATCAAAGGAGCTTGCAAAGAAAAGCGTCTGGACTTCTTTAAGTTGCTTGAAGACGTTTCACCTCTCATCCGAGAAGCTTCTTCAGTTCTAAGGTCAAATGGTGGAGAGTCAGGGGGGTCCTTTTGTCCCTATGTGGGGGGATACTCCCACTAGGTTTATATCTGGGACTCTCCACCATTTGACCTTAGAACTGAAGAAGCTTCTCGGATGAGAGGTGAAACGTCTTCAAGCAACTTAAAGAAGTCCAGACGCTTTTCTTTGCAAGCTCCTTTGACTACGATGACCTGGATGACTGAGAATCTTCACAGACAGTTGATGAAATGTTCATAAAGCTCTTGCGAGCAATGTATCTCTTTTATGTAAATGACATATTCAGTTAATATACATATTTTTAATCAGTAACTAACACAGTGAGCTTTCATTAATAGAGCTTTGCAACACTTTTGAGTGTATGAACATTTAAATTGCAAAAAGTGAAAGTTGCACCAGCAGGGAGCAGTGGTGCTCCAAGGACTGCCCTAATTTCATCTTCCAGAGGCAGACTGTAATACACTGACATATCATATTCATCTCCATTATAATGATATACATTTTCACACATCCTCTCTTATGAAATGAAGACAGGCAACAGGCTTTAATGACTGCATCTTTCAAATTTGAAACGATTTTTGGACAGAACATTGTGCTGCTGAACATTTGTATCTGTCTTTTATGGTTTTACAGGACAAACACACGACTTTGTAAAACTTTCCTTACATTGGTTGTCTAAACCACCAGCCTCTTCTGTCCCAGGGTTTCAGGTTTTCCTTTTTACTGTTTTTTTTTTATTTGTCTGTCAAGTAAATAATTGTGTTGCTATTTGATAAATAGCAACTTTTTGTTTAAAATCTCTTGTTGTAAGAGCACATTAGATGTTAATCCTATTTGTGGTGATCGTGGCTCAAGAGTTGGGAGTTCGCCTTGTAATCGGAAGGTTGCCGGTTCGAGCCCTGGCTTGGACAGTCTCAGTCGTTGTGTCCTTGGGCAAGACGCTTCACCCGTTGCCTACTGGTGGTGGTCAGAGGGCCCGGTGGCACCAGTGTCCGGCAGCCTCGCCTCTGTCAGTGCGCCCCAGGGTGGCTGTGGCTACAATGTAGCTTGCCATCACCAGTGTGTGAATGTGTGTGTGAATGACTGGATATGTAAAGCGCTTTGGTGTCCTTAGGGACTAGTAAAGCGCTATATAAATACAGGCCATTTACCATTTAATAAAGCTAGCAGAAAGGAAAAGGACAGAGTACCTCATATTTCACTACCAGCACAGAGTCTTTTGTAATACAGTTTGATTATATTTGTAAAAAACATCACAGTATTTGAGAGCAGGTTAGTGGAAACTGAAACAGAAGAAATTCCACAAAATCAAAGCAATCCCCAATGAGCTCTGCAGTAATTAGTGGCAGGCAGACTGTGCCACTCCTCTTGGATGTTCTTGCTGTCTGTGTCTGCAGACGCTCTGAGTTTTCTCTGACTAAGTCTTTCATCTGTCATTCTCTCAGAGAGCAGCGCACTACAGAGGGGGCGCTCAGCTAAAGAGCTTTGGTCCCCTCTGGCCTCTTCTGGCTCTGATAAAGTTAAGACGAATATCATTTAGTTTCAGGCACCGGTAGCTCAGTAATATAAAAAAAACTTCACATCAAGAATTTTCCTGATTGCTGATGACCTACTGAATGACCGCTGCCACATATTTTCAAAGTTTAAGGTGTAACGCACTACAGTGGTGCCTGCATTATGAATGGCTGAGTGACAGGACAATATCTTTAATTAATCATAGTGACTCTGAATGTCCCAACAGAGGGATAACAGCAACAGTGAAAGGGAGGATTTTGCAAAATGGTACAGAGAGCTGGCATGATGTATGGTTTGGAGATGGTGGTGCTAACCAAATTGCAGGTGGTCGAGCTGAAGATGTTACTTTGGAGAAAAGTTTAGAGAGGCAAGGCTGAGATGGTTTGTGCAGAGGGAGGATATACTAGTAGTGGATATACTGGACAAAGGTTGTTGAAGGTGAGTTGTTGAGAGTTACCAGGCAGGAGGGAAAGAGGAAGACCACATAGGAGATTCATGGATTTAGTGAAGGAGAGGGTTAGTGCGGAAGAATAGGAAACTAGGGACAAGGTGAGATGGTGGCAGATGTTATAATGTGGCAACCCATAAAGGGAGGAGCTAGAAGAACAACTACAGTATGGATGAAAAACCCACCACTGTGTTTCATATTTTTTTAAGCACTGATAAAAGCAGTCTATATTAAATTAATATAAACGCTTCTGTAAAAGTGTAATGTTCTTGTACTTGAATGTTTTAAAGCTCACATGTTGAGAATTAATATGTGATTACACTGTAGCTATTTGTTGTTAATAAACAAAGAATAAAAATGATGCAGTCTATGTTCTGCTTTGAGGCATTTATTCATGGTGTCACTTGAATTTGCTCTGCCGGGAGAGAATGAGGTGGTACAGTACCCATCTTGATGTTAACGCTAGAAATTGCCAATGAACCTAACCCTTTAAAGCCAAGTGTATCATATTTGATGCATGACATTTTGTGAGTTTTTGTCTTCTACATCAGCAGCGTGATCCTCCCCCGCCTGAAAAACTGAAATCAACTGCCTGATATAGCAAATAGGATTCCAACTGAACAAACTGAAACTCATATATGCAAATTAATATTAATTTTTGTAATTAGTCAGAAGGTTCACTAAACAATCCATTTTCAAAAAAAATACTTTTAAAAAATATTTTCTTATTTCATGGATCAGGCTTTAAAGGGCTAATCAAAAAAGGAGCATTATTTAGCTATAAGAGATCCTTCTTACATTTGGGAAGTTGAAGCTGGGCTGTATATCCATATACACATATATAACATATACAGATGTTGACAGTTGATGTTTTAAAAGAATATATTTGACTTAGAAAACAATATAATGGCAGATTGCATACTGCCTGGAAAATGCAGGCATGATTTACAATATTGTTTTCTTAAGGAAAACACAACACCTTTTTATTTCATTTGAATAGTTTCATTCCAAAATAAGCTCTGCACTATAACATAAAGTAACTGCTGAATATTATTTTAACAAAAATTTAAAAAATGCCTTTTTTTTTGACTACATAACAACTAATAATCCAAAAAATTATTCCATCAATATTTTTGTTGGAATAAATATTCACCTAGTTTAAAAATATTTGTCACAATATAGCTTAGGTTTACCATTAGAAAAAGGATGCAATCTTAAAGGAGGGCGAGTGGTGCAATGCAGCTTTGATTGAACTGAGTCCCAGGTTTGCGGCAGTGTTGAGGGGATTCTTACTCTGTGAAGACACTTACTCAGCAGAAAGATCCTAAAGGGCTGGTGCACTCTGGGAATTGCATTTGTGACACCTGTATCAAATTTCTGTCTTCATACATTCGCCTTCTCCACTTAACAGATTACACTGTATGTCTCTCAACTGGCTGACACCATCTGCTGAGAACATACATTTTACTGTCACTGCAGATAACAGGGATATCATCCACCCATCCATCTCCTGGATCCTGTGCGCAGTCTACGCTTGTGTTTTGCATTTTATTCCTTCATACGCAAAGTCATTCGATGCATGTGGCCTTACATTCTTTCAAAGCAGCATTAGAGAGTAATAGTGATTCAGACAGGGTTCTCGAGTCTAGTAATAATTGGTCCTTGGCCATGCTGCCTTTTTTATTGCAGCGGAATCCTTACCCATCTCTATCCAATGTGCATACACACTTACTATAAATAAAGCCCATAAGTACATCATCGTGCTGCGTTCTTTGGCTTGCGAGGCTTTTTGAAAAATGCGTTATTTCTCAGCTGGCATGTGGAAAGCATATCACAGCCAGAAGCCTTTTCCACACTTAAAAGTGTGACACGGAGAGGGAGAGAGATGAAAAGAAAGTGAAGAGAGAGAAAGATTGTTGAGAGAGAGAGAGAGAGCTGCAGCTTCCTGCAGGCTGTCGTAGAAGACACCTGCCTGTCTTTTAATTTTTTTTTAATTTTTTTTTTTTCCTTGAGAGGTTGGCAGGTGTTCAGGCCAGGTGACACTGATGGTTCTCTGATGGTTCACGGAGCAGGAACATCCAGTAAGAGTTCTGGATATAGCTTTGCTATTTTCTGCTCTCATTTACCCACTCATGTATTATTCAGACCCGAGATGCTTCAGCACAAGATAAGATAAGATAAGATAAGATAACTCTTTATTGTCATTGCACAGTCATACATAGTACAGTAGTACAATGAAATTGGAAAAACTGTCCTACGTCGGCACTACATATAACACAACACGACACGATATGACACATCACAACGTAACAAACAACACAACACAGTATATTAACTTAGTATAAAAAAGAACAATAAGTGTGTGTGTATTGCACACTGTTATTATTGCACATTAATTATTATTGCACCTTGTTATAAATATAAATATTATTGTTATCGTTTTAAACATTGTTACCTCCCCCTAAAAAGTCCAGGGAGGTATCCAGTCAGGTCAGCTATTTACATTGATCAGGGCTATTGCGCTGTTGTAAAAGCTGTCCTTGAGTCTATTTGTTCGGGACCTCAGCAGCCTGAACCTCCTGCCAGACGGCAGCAGCTTAAACACCCGAAGGCAAGAAGGCACATTTGCAACCAAATAGAGAAGATGGGTGCCTGTTGTTTTTTCAGTCTCTCATAAGATGGTCTAAAATGTCAGCCACGCTCTGTATGCTCGTGTTTCAGAAATTGCAATGGGGGCTATGCGATAAATCACAAAAGACAGAGATTGAGAACTGATATAGATTTCTTGCTGCTTATTATCACTACTTTGTTAAACACATTCGCTAATTCCCTCTAACGTCTCTACAGACAGCTGAAGCATTTCAAATTCTACAGCCTCTGCACTTATTTCAGCCCCACTAGGTCATCAGAAATTCACTTTTCCTTTTAAAAAAAAAAGGGCTGACAGCTTGAATTGATGATTGCTAATTCTGGTGGAAGTTGTCCTTGCAGTCACCTTTTACATTAAACTGGCTTAGATCTTCTTCTGTGGAAACAAATATGTATATTTAAATGCTGAAATAGCAAAAGGTAAGACAAAATAACTGCTGGCATCTTGCAAGGAAAACTACAGTTACATTTCTCCAGTCCAGTACAGACATACTGTAAAAGCTGTCATGTAAACCCAGCTGGCGAGCAGAGCTCTGCAGCAAAAATTTGCCCCGTCCCACCATGCATCTGTGTATTGATTGTACTCTTTAGGACAGCAGGCACTGCAACACGGAAAGAGAGAAGTAGAGAGCGGTGGGTGGTGAATGAGTTGAATTTGGCTTTTTTTAGCTTAATGTGGTTGCAGCACAGAAGCCAGGCTCAAACATCAAATTGTGAGACAGACAGAACGTGTCCAAGTGAAATGTTAACGCTGCTTCTCTTTGCGTCTTTCCACGTTTGGCTGTACATCTGAATTTGCAAGAATGTCTAGGATGAAAAGCCTCGGCATGCACATTGTGCACAGGCAAGACTGCAAATAAATATTAAATAAAATTTGCACAAAAGCCGAGGAAAGTATCCCAACATCTGCAGTGCAGCCAAGTCTGAGTTTATTTACATGCAGGCCAGGTATAAGAGCGGGAGCTCCAGCCTCCAGGCATCCCCACACACCATCCAGCTGTTTGCCATAACTAATATTTGTATAGTGGGTGTGCTGAGACTATTGTGGGGTATGAAAATCTTTGAAAACTAGGTGAGGAAGCTGGACTGTGTGTTAAGTCTAGAAAAACAGAACAAACAATGTACACCCACAAAAATATCTAAAGATAATAGTGGGAATCCAAACTGCCATAAGCAGGATTTTTGTACTAAGTGTTTATGAAATGATTAGCTAGAGGCAAGCTCTGTGTGGATAACATTTCAACACATCTCAACAGTGTGACAAAGTAAGAAAAGTGAAAAATCTATCTACTCCATAATATCAAATTGTGATTTTATCAATGTATTCTGGTATTAAAACAGATTGTATCTGACAATAGAAATATGGGAATCAATTATTTTCAACAAAAGGAGAAATGAGGGACTGAGACAGAATGATAGGTTAATTGTGATGGAAAAGATGTGAGAAAATCCAAAGAAGTCTGATCAGTTATCAGAGATATTTTAGTAGAAAATCAGAAGCGCCAGCTCCTTTTAACTGGGAGACTTTCTTGTGTGAAGCAGACAGAAAACAGATGGGGCTGTAGTCGAGCAGCTGAATGATAAGCGAATAAAAAACCAACAAGGCAAGCTCTTCCAGTTAAACAATGCTGTGTCAGCTGGCAAAGCGCTAACAAAGAACTGACATGTATGCACACTTTGTCTTCACGAAAGTTTACAGTGAAACGAATGCACGAGCACAAATCTCTGTTTAGTTTTTTGTTTTTTTGTTTTTTGTTAAAAACCCATAGACAGGATGCTTAGCTAAACAGTGATGATTCTCTGTCAGCTCACAGCTGCTATCCCAGACACCACGCATGTCTGTGTGTGTGTGTGTATGTGTGTGTGTGTCCTAATAATATAAAGCATCATGACAAGCGGTACAGACTGGAATCAGTCTTGACACATAGGTCAGCCGTCTGTCAACACCTACACCCCCTTTCGTGTTTTATCGTTGACAGCAACGCGGTAACTGATGCCTTTATGTTATTATGTCTGTGTGCAGAGCCATTTAACTGCAGGGCAAATTAGATAAGCACTGGCTCTACACAGGTCAGTGCAATAAAGCCATGTTTCATACGTGAACCCTAATTCCATTACAAACCCTTAGAGTACCTCTTATTTGTAAGCCTCAGCCTTATCTCTGTAAAAGTCAAAGTTACAGCAAAGACTGGGGATGCCTGATCCATGCATGGGCTAGCTAAACCTACTTTTAGTCTTAGGGGATAAAGCAAGACAAGATATGAACCTTCAGTTCATCTTCTAATGATCGCACAGATAAACCTTCCCAGATAAACTTTGCAGACATGAATGAACACAAAGCATAATAATCCCGTACAGGATTAGTGGTGTATTGATCATAATCTCATTATGCTCTCTTTCATTTATTAAAGGAAACAAAAACAACAACAACAAAAGCCAAAACATTTGTTTTTCATTTACCATATTTTCTTTCTGTGCAGAGAACTGGGGTGTGTTTAAACCATTATAAGAGTTTAAATGCATGACAGGTAACTATTCAATGTCTTGCTGTGAACTACAGAGAGATAATTGCTTAGTACTTGCTTCACATACTTGGCAGCCCTGGTCATTTATCTTTATTAAGCACCTGGGTGCACAAGCACAAGACTTTTGGTTTCCTTGGCAATAAGCAAGCTAAATCCTGCTCCACTTCTACAGGTGGAAGTGAGTCAACAGCACTGTTGTACAATTCGCCCCCGTACCATCTTTATGCTTTGTGTGAGCTCGATGGTAGAGTAGGAAAATAAAAATGAAGCACAGAGACAACTGACAGTGTCCTGTCACTGACAACAGGCTCGTCTCCACAGGCCAAACACTCACTGGTGAAAGCAAAATAGACTCGAACTGTTTCTTTTTTCCCCTCTTTTTCATATGTCAAGAAAAACACAAGTGAGCATCCGGTGCTGCCTGGGCTCGCACTGCACACCTGGGAGCTGTCAATACAGCTGCCGTGCAATGACAAGCTGCACTGGAATCCAAGCTGTCCTGATGTGAGACTGCACATGCTCCGCTCTTCAAGCATAAAACTGCATAAAATACTCTTAACAAGCGACCATTAACTGATTTCAAGGTTTGGCTTTTCAAATAGGATATGTACTTTGTTTATCCCAAAAAGCTGGGAAATTACTTTGTTGCAGCAGCCAAAACATGTAAACCAGCCTTGAAGCAAGTATTAGAAAGGTGGGAAAAGAAAAAGCTTAATTTAACTGAAAAAAGAAAAAGTAAAGATCTGAACAAATCAAAATCTAAATATAATACAATCTAACAAAGGACTTCAGGGGTTGTGGTATGAGGCAGGAAAGATTTTCTTTATGGGAGCATTTTACTGCTTATTTTTCTTGTAAAGGACTATGATGATGATGAGATGAGAAACACTTTATTTATCTTACATTTGGGAAACAATGATGATAATGATAATAATATGTGAATAATATGTGTAGATGATTTTCTTCCAAGCAAATTTCCTGTATTTTATGAATGTCTTACTCTTTGAGATTTGGAAGTGTTGCTCGGGGTGATGGGGGAGGAATTAAAGGTGCCACATTGGGTATTTTCACTCATTTTTAGGACACTTTGCAACCAAATGATTCATTGATGAATTACTAACACATGATTTCATAATGACGCGACACTGCTTTATCACTGTTCAAACTTCTTCTCATTAGCACAGTAATTTCATCTAAAGCCATCCTTTATAAAGATATTTGTGATATTCAGGTGAAAATATGTGCCATTGTGTGGTAGTTTCAAATAAAGAAAGGATCTTTTGAAAGCTACAATACATGGACATCTGGCCAACATCCAAACCTTACACACTACAGACATGGCAGCTTCAGCACCCTATACATTTTGCTGAGTGGATGATGGGTGTGATGCCAGCAAGCTGATACAGCAGGACAAGAGGAACTTCGCCAGCTTATTATATAGAAGCTTTATGAGAAAAGAAAAACAGCAGGGCATGTGATTCAATTAATGAGACCAATAAGAGAAAACCACATTTTTGGCTGTGATACAAAACAAGCTATCAAACATCCTTCATAGTAGGCTGCTAACTGGCGTGACTGTGATGAGATCTGTCGCCGAAACAGACTGTTGGATGCAGCTTTGTAGTGTATCATAATCACACTGTAGTGCAGAAGATCTGAATCCGGTTGACTCAGTCAGCATAAAATGCCAAATCACCATGGTAACAGGGGATGCAACACACTTTGCACAGGGTGATGGAGACGGGAGACTGTTCGCCACCAGCATCATCTCGGATCAATGACAGCTGTTTATAATGCAGTGATTAGAATCCGAGAGAGAGAAATACATGCAGGACTTCGGACATCCCACCTGATTTTTTGTGCACCACAGCCAAAGCTGGGGCTACTACAGGGTCACGTTGAAGATTTTTTTTTTCATTATTATGTAACTGCGTTGAATTACAGTGGTAGCAATTACCAAACGCTGACGAAATCAAAATCCACACGAGACTGCTATTTAAAGCTATGAAATAAATAAATAAATAAAAATGTAAAAATCTGTATATTTTCTGTATTCTGGAGTTTTGCAGCGGACACCATGCCTCAGCGTTAGTCTACAAAGTTGCATAACATTTCACTCACATTTCTCCCTCCCTTTCAAAAATATCTAAAGCTACCCATTAACAGATTTTGAGGATTAAATCCCACACCCCAAAAAACTGTCCTACAAATCCACACATTCTGTGGAAGCTCATTCGCATAAAAACAGGAGCGTATTTTAGACCGTAATCTCCTCACTCCACCCACATCATTGAACGACATCTGGAAAGGGGGACAGAAAAAACATCCAACAAGAAGATCTGAGAGCATGACGGCTGGATGGATGTGCTCTTACCTGTCCGCATGCTGGAGGAGAGTCGTGCTTCTATAAGATATGGTGTTTCACTCTTGGAGCGGAGTCTCCTTATCGGTCTGCGGTCTGTGCTGTTGGCTGGAGTGGTCGCCATCAATTTTCACCCAGTGTCCAGTGGAGACTGCTCTGGCCGACTGGGGGCAGATGCAGAACCACGGCCACTCTCACACGCTGGGAGGTAGCTATTGATGACGGGAAGGAGCGAGAGAGCGAGAGAGGGGGAGAGAGAGAGAGCAAAAGAGAGAGAGAGAGAGAGAGAGAGAGAGAGAGAGAGAGAGAGAGGCGTTGGTGGGTTATGACATGCATACACTACACAGTGCGAAGGGATATATAAAGCCATGATATGATCATTTCATTATCATTGATCAATTCAGATTTTTTCACATGTAAAAACTGAAACATATAATCTCAAATTAGAAGAGATTAGGACTTTATAGGTTACGATGTATACAATTATATTACGGTTAAATACATTTGTGCTGTATGGAAATAAATATTTTTTTCGAACCAAAATAATTACTTATAATATATCTGAAATAATCTTATTTGATAAAATCTCTATCCGTTTGTCAGAGCTTTTATTTTTTTAAGCATAAAAAGTTGAAACCACTGAATCGTTAAACCTGAGAATGAATGAATCATCTTGAATGAACTGCAATTTCGCCAACGCGCCAGCAGGTGGCGGTCACGCTCGCGAGTACTATTTACGACAGTTTGATACGTTTACGGCTGCTCACGATAATCAAGCGTACAGGTAAACAAGAAAACTCGTTGTGGCACTCTGCTCTGATAGAAGGTTTATATCGCAGCGAGGTGAGCACAATAAATGTATTGTAGCAAGTTTATTTAAAACACGCTCATATTTGTAGTATCAACAGATACATGTTCGGATGGACTGGCTACTTCCTGCTTATTTGACAGCGAGCACGATTTGATCCCTGTGGCTACTCCTCCCCCCGACTTTAAAACGGGTACATGTCGACGCAGCCGATGTTTGGAGTTTGTTAATGAGTTTGCAACTTGTTAGCTGCAGTTAACAATGTCTTCTTTTCATTAATTCATCGGCTGAAACGCTTCTTTGGGTTATTTTTGGAAGAAACGCGCGACAAAGAGCCGCAGCAGTAAGTAGTTGTAACGTGTACTCGGATTGTGCAGAATCTTTATAGCCTTTAACGCCTAGATTAGCTTAAGCACCTTTTGACATGTTTTTTTAACCTTAGGCTTGACATCTCGTTAAACGTAATAGGTAGTTTATTCAGGTTAATGGGCACTCACTTTTGTCATTTTCTGTTATTTTCCGTTGGCCTCAAAGTAGGAAGAACTGGCAACCTTCTTTGGGTTTAATACGCGACATTCGCGTGTCTTATCGGGGCCTAAAAAGGCAGGCTATCTGAGTTACGTTGCAGCTGTATTCATTTACGTGCCTTTTTTGTATTTATATTTCACTGGCATATAAAGCAAAACAGGCACTGAATTTTGCATTTATTGTCCTTTCGGAAGCGCCATTTGTGTCTTGTGGCGACTGTCAGATAAATACAAGTAAAGCAAAACAATAAGTGCTGCAGCAAAGTGAGCGACTCTCATATCAACTGGATTTGTTCATCAGTTATGCTACAAGGTCTAAAAGACCTTCCTCCTGATGGCAGTATGATGTATTTATCATGTGTTGTGACACATCACAGAGGATGTCTCACCCTGTCACACCACCCAGGACTCCCAAAGCTGCATCATACTGTTTTGTTGCTGACCTGTAATCCATGTTTACGTGGATTACACCACTTAACCACCAGCTACACATACACTTCCACTCACTGATGTGCTATGATTTAGATCAAAACCTCTTTTATACTGTGCTTAAACGGTGACTCTTACACTGTCCCTTCAAACATCTTGTGTGAGCATGCGTGAGGTTACACATTGGATTTTCAGCCTTTTTCTATCTTTATCTGGTCTTCCAGTGACAATGCTTCTCCGAAATCGAGCTGTCGTTGCTCTTGGGCTTCGAATGTGCTCCTCTCATGTGACCAAAGGACCGCTGGCTGATGCAGTGAAACACAGCTCAGGTAAAATGAACACTTGTGCATAGTACTACATAGTACAATGTTTGAGTTACATCATTCTGTGACATATAGAACCCGAGTAAGAAGTCAGTTCATGAAAAGCAAACAACTAAATCCTGATGCGCTTAATTAAGAAGTAGGAAGTGCATCACGGTAACTGAAAAGAAGACAGGCTGCTTGATTCTATCGAAATTAAAATGATTATGTTTTTTTCTTAACTCATCTGGGTATCATCATTATGTCTGAAGGGTTTCAACGCTTGCAATTGTGCTTTCTGCTCTGATGTAAAAGTAGTTTTTATTATATTTTCCTAGACATGTCTGAATTCCGTGAGGTGTTTTCCAAAGCCAAGCACATAGCCATCATAACAGGAGCTGGTGTAAGCGCAGAGAGCGGAGTACCAACCTTTCGTGGAAAGAATGAGAAGTGGAGGAAGTGGCTGTCTCAGGTAACTCATAAAGAAGCAGCACACACTTTTACATGGATGCATTTTATTTTTTCTTTTCTTTTCTTATTTCATTTTTTTTTTTTTTTTTTTTAGGTTGTATTTGTGTTTTCCCTTTCAGTTAAATATGCCTTTGGATTGTGCATTTTGATGGCAGCCTTCTGACCTTTAAAGTCTGTGCTTAAAACACAACCATGTGGATCTGTCCTCAGGACCTTGCAACGCCAGAGGCCTTCTCTCGCGACCCGTCTCGAGTCTGGGAGTTCTACCATTACAGAAGGGAGCTTGTGATGAACAAGAAGCCCAGCGCTGTCCATTTGGCTTTAGCAGAATGCGAGGCTCGGCTGAAGAAGCAGGGACGCTCTGTGGTCATCATCACTCAGTGCATAGATGACCTGCACCGTCAGGCTGGGTCCAAACATGTGCTCAACGTTCACGGTGAGGAGCAGAGCAAGTGACAACAGATACAAAATGCAAATAGCAGCTGTTTAATTTCATTACGTGCAGGATTATGTAAAAACTACCAGGAGGAATTATATGAAACTTGGTTGCAAGCTGGAGCATGACAGCATGCCTTGGCAGAGAACTGCACTGTCAGAATGGCCTTGCTGTTTTTGTGACTCACTACCTCCATGTCTAGTTTTGTGTGCTAATATTAAAAGAATTTCACTCTATAGGTATCTTCAGTTTCACACTCAGTTTTAAGTTCTGAAATTGAACAACTTTTCCAGTTTGTGTTAACAATGTACAGTCATCCTAAAACAACTTGTGTAGATATTAGTGGAAACTTTGACAGCGCTGTTGTGGTTTCGCTGGGATATGGAAAAATCTGATTCATAGTGGTTGGTCTCTCAAGCCCACAGATTTAGTCAGTAATTTAATGTCAGTGGAGAAAAGTCCAAGAAGTGTCCTGCTCAAGTATTAAGTTGGCCTTTTAGAGGAACATTTTGACTGGCTTCTCTATTTTCATACTGTTTTGAGAGTGGCCAGAGTGCTAAAACGTTTGACTCACCTGCTAAAATCTTTCTTCTGTCTGTTCCCACGAGATGTTTTCTGTGATCCCAGCACTCTAATGTGCAACAGCTGTGTTTTCTGTGTGTAACTGCAGGCAGTCTGATGGAGACGCGCTGTATGAGTTGCGGTCATGTGTCAGTGAACAAGAGAAGCCCCATATGTGCTCCCTTAAAAAACAAAGGGTGAGTAACAGAACCTTTGAAATACCAACTCTTACATTGATCAACATAAACCTCCAGCATGGGTGGATCACTCTTTAACCCACAGTCTTTGCTGTATTAATGTGCAGTGACCCTGGCCCAGATGTTCCTGATGCCCAGATTCCTGTGGATAAGCTGCCAAGGTGGGATTACTTTCATGCCATATTAATAACACTGACAGACGGATTTGCTAAGCTTTTTGTTTTGCATATACTGTAGTCGGTCAGACGCAAAATTAGTTTCCTCAAATTCTGTATTCTGCACCAGTCTAATAAGCAAACTTATTCTAATTGCATATGATTATGCAAACACTAAGCAATTGTCAGCTTGGCTGTTTATGCACTGTGTGACGTTTACATATTTTTTTGTGTAATTCTGTGTGCCTCACCGGGAAATCTTTCTCCCCTTTCGAAAAGCATGTGCTTGTTAGAAAGGAAACAAATATCAAAAACATGGAATCTTTTTAATAAGAAAACACAATAGCTACGAAAATGCACACTTAAGGGAAGCATGCCATCTGCATTATTGTGAAGGTTTAGGTTACCCATCATCTCCACCCACCTCCGGTGACCCTGTTGTCTCTTTGAGCTGCTGCAGGCCTGCAGGTTTTTCCTGCTGAATGAGTTTAAACTCAACTCCAATGTTCCTGTTAGTCAGGTCAGTTCTTCCACTGGGGGGCAGCAGTGCGCTATAAATACTTCAAATCCAGTTTTGCTTATAGGTGTCACTGAAAATATGGCTGAAAAGTTGCACATTGACATCTCCTGAGAAAACGGCTTATTCTTAGATTTTATCATCTTTAATTATCAAGCATTTGGCTTTTCTGGCCACATCTTTGTCAGTCTGGATAGAATTTGAAAAAGTATGAGACCATTAACATGAGGACTTTATACTGGAGGAAATGAGGTTTTATACTGCTCTTTGTAGGTGTGAAGAAAGAGAGTGTAATGGTCTTCTGAGACCCAATGTGGTGTTTTTTGGGGAGACGCTGGACTCTCACATTCTTACCAAGGTGGAAAAAGAAATTGAAACCTGTGATCTTTGTCTCGTGGTGAGTCATTTTAATTTCAATATGCACGTGTGATATATACTGTATTCTTCCTGTGTAGTATTGTCATGTAACACAATATTTGCTAAGAAATTACTCGACCTGTGTTTTTCCCATATAAGTTGCCACTGGAGGTCATTGTTGATTGTTGTTTTCCTATAGGTGGGAGCATCTTCTATTGTTTACCCAGCAGCCATGTTTGGCCCTCGTATTGCATCCAGAGGTGTTCCAGTGGCGGAGTTTAATATACATACAACACCGAAATCAGAATATTTCATGTAAGTCAGTCAAATAACACAGTCCTCATTAAATAAGATGAAGTTAGACCACCTACACGCCCTTCAGACGTACAATTCTCACCTTCAATGTGTTTCTCTGTGTGTGTGTGTGTGTGTGTGTGTGTGTGTGTGTGTGTGTGTGTGTGGGGGGGGCACAGGTACCATTTCCAGGGTCCATGTGGAACTACACTGCCTCAAGCTTTGGCACAACATGAGTCAGAGGTTTTTTAAAAAAAACACCGGGCTGACTTTTTCAACATCAGTTAGATTCAAAAAAACAAAATAAAACCTACAAGCCAGTGCAGCCCAGACATTTCTTAGCAATACTCCAAATCTCTTTAAATCATTGTAGCTGTTAATGTGCTTTAAGGTATTTTGTAAATCATTAAGCTTCTTGACAATTTTTGAGATGAATTTCTTAATACTTGAAAATGTAGCTCACTAACTGGAATCAGATCATGATTTTTTTATGTTACATGATATCGTGTGAACTATGCAGCTTAAAAAGGAAAGGGAGAACATGCATGTAAAAATCAAAACAAAAGTCAGACATCAAAGGGTATTCTTTCATAATGGATGTTAATGAGAAGATCATTAAATGTTAGCACTGTTGTTCTCTAAAATGAAGCTGTAGATCAACATATTACTTCTGGTAGAGTATTCCACTTTTCTCTTTCTACCGCATGAAGAGATGTACAAATCATAATATAATCTAGTGCCTTTTCAGACTGTTTACACAACCTTGACCAAATGCTTGCTTTAAGTTTCAAGTACAAATCTTTCAATGTTACAGAGATTTATTCCAGTGTACAGAGTTTGCTGTTGACCAAGAACAGAGAGGAAGTGAAAAATTCAGGTTATGCCTGTCATTTACTCTCTATGCTGGGTAATTGTGTTTATTATGACATGGGTCTTGTTATGTTACATGGATTATCCATCATGCATTTGATATTTTTTTTTATATACTTCTCAGTGTCTGTATTACAAAATGATGTGTTTCATCTCTTGGTGGGACGTGTCTAAAGAACAAAAACATCTTCTTTGTCCAAAACGATACGCACAATGTGTCATGATGTATTTCAGTAAGACTGCCAATACCTTTATTAAAAAACTCAATACAATAAAACACTAAATTGATATTTGGTGAGAGCTTATTGTGTTGATTTTAAAAAAGTCATAAATGTCTTTGGTGAATGGTAAATGGGCTGGTTGTTGTATACCTGTTTCTACTCCACTTCAGCAATGTAAAGCCTTGGTAGGTTACAGTACCGGGCATAACGAACCACTTGGCAAAGGAAAGGAAAAAAAGAATCTTTTGGCACTTTGCTACTGTTGCAAAAACAGGTTTGGGGCTGCATTTCAGTCAGTGGTGTTGAAGATATTGTCAAAAATGATGAAACTAGGAACACAGAAAAATACCATTTGTATCCATTTTCCTAGCAAAATACAAGGAAGCTACTCTTGTAGAGTCCTGCATGTGCAGAAAGTGAACAGTAGATGCCAGCGTGTAGCTTTCTATCTCAGATGTTGCTTACATAGTGATGTATAATTCTGCACTGAGAGGGATACGGTGGGGAAAAAAAAGGC
The DNA here is from genome assembly GCF_057382185.1 of Mchenga conophoros. Classification (NCBI taxonomy): domain Eukaryota; kingdom Metazoa; phylum Chordata; class Actinopteri; order Cichliformes; family Cichlidae; genus Mchenga; species Mchenga conophoros. Next base: position 18,278,928 of record NC_140543.1, read on the forward strand.
CTCTCAGATTCGGCTCTTAGCATGCATGAGTGAGAGGAAATGCAGATTTAAGTACCCCTAGGCCATCAGTGAACCCAGAGTTGTTACGACTGAGCTGAGCTGAGGAAACGATATCAAGCTCAATCATAATGCTGCTGAAAATGGAAACAGTTTGAAGTGGAAAGCAAGGCGACACAAGGTGGCCTCTGTTGTCCAAGCTGATTTCTTACAGGGATCTTGATAAATTGCATGTTTTAAGACTATTATTAGAATTAGTGTGTCTTTGTGTTACTTTTTTGTTAGCCGATTGCTAAAGTATATTTTTCCTTGTGTAGTTTTTATTTTTCCCTAACTTTCTCTTGTTCAGGCTATGACTAATTGCATCATGCAGTGTTTAACCCCATAAAGCGAAGTTAACCTGCAAACACTGGTGACTGTTTACAGAGATGCTTTAGACACCTACTTACAGAAACTAACAAACACGTCACCAAAAGAACCACCACAAAGGCTACAAAACTGTTAAAAGCTGCTGTGTAACAAAAGTCTCTTCTCGCTGCTATGTTGTGTTTTCCCCGGTTTGGAGACACTGGCCCGGTGCATGCTACTGGAAATGCTTCTCAAGTGTTTTATCTTCATTTACCGACTGGGCTAACATTGTTAAGTCATTCAATGGAAATGAGAGAGACAGAGGGTTAGGAGTCATTCAAATTAGCTTTGGAAGGTTATGTGCATTAGACGGTGTTATGTTAATATGATGACAGTCATAAAAAGAGTTATCCCAGGAGAGCGTGCGTGTATGTGTGTGTGCGAATGTAACGGCGAGCACATGCGAACTCACACAGGTACGTAATCTATCTTTGGTGTCTCAGGGGAGGCTCTTCGGGTTGGTTCATTTCATGCACGCTGTAGTTTCAGCGCTGATTATAAATTTTTTAGCTCACACAGCATTGCAGCACCGCAAACCCAAATATAAAACCACAAACACACTGCAGCTGGCCCACATTGGTTAAAGAATAAAAAACCCCCACATCCATAATATCCTCCCTCCCTCCCACTGTGCTGCTGTTGTTCATCAATTAGCATCTAAAATCAATTAAGCATATCAACTGTATCTTATAATATATGTCATCATCACCATTGCCATGATTAGATTTCCTCATTTCCTTTTCTATTATTGGTAGCCCCCTTTAAGGAGAGGTAAGGCCAGGTCCCATTTGTCATCAGGAGAAAAGTACATGGAGAGGCACTTAAGAGAAATCTCAACTGTCTGATACAGTCATTTCTGGAGCTGATGTGAGCGAGGCTGCCAGAGAGAGGACAGCTACTCTGCCAACTCCTGCAGCTCATTCATGAATGCAGTGGGCAAGAGGAAAGTGTGGAAAAGTTCTTGACTGCTCCAAAAGCCTTAAGGTTAACAGACTTGCCATCTTTGGTGGAAAGGCAGGAGATGTTTCTCTGTCTCTGTCTCTGAGTGAGAAGGCAGACTAAGACAGTAGATGGCATGTATGCAGTTGGATCTATAGAATGATACAGTTTTGATAATTCTGCCTCTGTACCAGCAGAGTGCTTTGGAAAAAAATAAAATAGAAGAATTATGCTGCTCCCTTGTATAAAATGCTCTGCAGCTGCCTTCAGTTGCTCCTTGTTTGCGGGCTTGTCCTCATTCAGTATTCTCTGCATTAACTGAAAATCGTGCTCTGTTGGTTGTAATCAGATGACTGACTTGGCCAATAAAGAATATCTAATTTCTTTTGCCTTGAGAAACCCATTTGTGACCATCTATGAAGCTGCCAGAAGCTGCAGCTTTTGACTAAATCTGAGCAGAGAATATAACCCTGCACGCTTCAGAATGTATCCTGCCACTTCTATAAACAGACACATCATCAGAAAGCGCTATTTGCACTTGCAGTCATACATACCTGACCTAACAGTTTAAAGCCACATATTGCTTTTAATGAGAGGAACTATATGCATGATAGAATCCATAACTTGTTTTGTTGCAGTCTCTGCACATCAAAAAAAAAAGATGTTTGATTTGATGTTTGATTGGCAGCTGGACTAGTGTTTACATGTGCTTGCATCAGAGGCGTAAGGCGCCTGAGAGTGTGTGTCTTGTACTGTATTTGTGCTGGTGTGATTTTTCATTCTGTATACATGCATATGACAAGAGGAAGTGTCAGACCAAACCAGGTCAGGCTGGTAGAGGAGCTGTGAAAATTGCACAGAGACATACTGTACCTTTACAGTTACATCGAGCTTGTCAGTGTTAGGCATGACATGACTCATTCTGCCATTTCAGTGTTCATTTTTTTCCAAAGAACTTCTGTTTACATATTGGTTATATAAAAGGCATTGCAATAATAAGTGGGCAAGTCTTAAAAAAGTAACTACATATTAAAGGATCTATTGTTTATAAAGTTAAAGCTATGTAGGATGAATTGTAAAAACATGGCCGCCCCAGCACAAACTAATTACCAACATAAAAACTGACCAGTTATTTTCTTACAGTTAAACAGTTTGTCATAGTTTTTCTGGCTTACAAACTAGATTTGGTTTGATACAGGCTTTTTGACAGACCTGTAAAATGTGTGTGATAAAATAAACCAGCTATTCATTTTAGGCAACAGATTGGGGACTATTGAGTACAAAAACCTTGTAATTGCTGTTTATCCTTGCAGTATATACAGTATATATACAGTACCCCCAAACCATCGTATTCTATGTCTAGGTATGAATTGCATATATTATATCGCAGGCTGGATCAGTTTTGGGACTCCTGCATCCAACCATTTTCTTGACCATATATCACAAATAGATAACTGGATAAGCATTCACGCTCACATTCACACCTAATACAAATTTTAAAGTCACAAAATAACATTGATGTCTTTAGTCTGCTGCAGGGAGTCTGAGAAAACCTACTCAGACAAAGTGAGAATGTGCAAACTTCACACATAGTTTTGCTTTTCTAAAATTTGTATATAAATGATGTTTCATGATATGAATGTAAAATATACAGTTAATGTTTCTGTTTCTGTATCCCAACAACTCAGCTTAGAAGCTGAGTTTCGAAGCTAAGTGTAAGACTGGAATCGATGACCTTTCTCTACAGGGGAAAAAAAAACCCTTCTATATTAGTTAGTAGGGCTGTAGTATTGTAATATTATTTTTGAATTCATTTATTCATTTCAGTTTAGTTTCAGTGAGTTTCCTAAGTGGATTTGTTTATTTTACTTTGGATTTTTTTTAAATTGAAAATATTTAAGTTAGTTTAGTTTTTTTTTTTTTTAGTTTATGTGTGAGTTTCTTGACAGTACAAACAAACTCACACTCATACAGACATTCAGTCTCAGTAAACATCTGCACCAAAGCCTCTTCAGGTTGATTGTGTTGACAAATTGTATCACACTGACACCAATGACATTCCCTCTGCATATTTATTTTGTTTTATTTTATGGCTTTACAATAGCGTCTCGCCTCACAGCAAGAAGGGTTCCCTGTTTGAATCCCGACTGCTGCCTTGAATGACATTCAGAGGTGTTCTTTGGATGTTGGCTTTCTTTTGTTTCACTGTCTGCTTTGATAATGTTGAAATTTCACATTTGGACACATCACTCCACAAAAGCTGTTGCCGCTGATTTTTCAGTCCAGTTTTTCTCTAATCTGGCATACCTCATCTCACCGTTCCCCTTCCTTAGAAATGCCTTCTTGACAGTCACCCTTCCACGGAGACCATTTCTGATGAGGCTTCAGTGCACAGATCAACCAGATACATCTCTCAGGTCCTGCATCCGGCCTTTTTCTGGATGACTTTCAGATACTGTCCATCAGTTGTAGATATTTTTTTTAGGTCTTCCACTTTATTTAGCCATATATTAATCTCCTTACTGTTTCCTCTTCCTATACATTCCCTGAGTTTGGCTGAAATAACAACAGTTTGCAGATAATCCCTCTGTTGCCATGATGGCAACTATTATCATGTGGTAGATTGTTGCTTCTCACCCTCCTCACATCCTTCTGTGATAGACCCACCCACTTTTGGCCTAAATTTGATATTCCCAAACCCAAACAAACAATAAAGCAAAATGAGTGGAAAAGATTGATACTATTCATATGCAGACAGAGTTGTTTTTCCCAACAACTCAAGCACATCCCTGAATAACACTGGTGCTTCTAGGTAGCCTGATTGGGAGGGAGTTGTTGTTTGAAAAAGGCTGAGATAGGGCTCAGGTGCAAGCTAATCTGCTCTAACCCTGCACTAATTAGGATCAAGGCAAGCGGCCACTTTCTCCTAGTTATTGATCACTGGCCCCGCCTTGCACAGACAAGTGTATGGCTCCTATGAGAACAGCAACACAGGGCGCACATAAGAGGAAGCTCTGCCCTCTCTGCCTGCTGAATGTTGTTTGTGTCTTTGAAATTCAATATCCAGTTCCTATTCAACATCAAGCCTTTCGAAGTGTTGTTGAGTCTCATCCGTTAGGCCTCCAATCAGCTGTTTTGGCCTGTTTCCTAGATCAGACCCACTCAATATTCACTGTATAGGTGTCTGTTGACCAGCATCACAGGCATCTCTGACTCTATCGCTTATTTATGCATAGATCTCGCTCACTTTTCTCTCTCTTCACAGATTTAAAATAGGCTTTGTGGTGACATACAGCACACATCTAAATCAATGTGATGATCCCTTTATTGTCTGCTTGCTACTATCTGCCCAAGATTATTTGATAAGGAGTTTATTTTATCTTTAAGTCTGTACATTTGGATATTTCACTTAGTGTGACACACAAATACTTTGACTACTTGTCATTTTACTACTGATCTATAGTTTTTATAAAGACTCGTGGAAAACAGACAATGAAATCTGCTTTTGGTCTGCTTCAAGGTCTCGTGTATAATGAATGCTGCTAATCTGTCATCAAGATTTATTTTTAATTAAAGTTGTGGGAAATAACTTTCATCATTTCACTGTTAACTGGTACAATATGGTAATGCAAACTGACACAAGGTTTTAAAACCTGTTCCCAATGATCTGAAAGTACCATGAAAAAAAAAACGCTATTGGAAAGACTACATTATCTGAACAAACAGGGGTGTTTTAGTCGTGTGGTGTGGAGGATTCTTACCAGTATTTCAGGTGTTCTTACTTTCATTTTTGCTGCCAAATAAAGGTCTTTTTATAAAATAGCCAGCTAATTCGCCACCAGTGTTCCCAGGCCACATGTACACACTGAAATGAATGTTAGATAAAATGAGAAAAAGTTCAAATTAATGCGACAGATCTGACACATGAAGTGTCTACTTGGTTAGCTGGCTCCGATGCTTCTGTGTTTATATTGTGTGTGTGTGTGTGTGTGTGTGTGTGTGTGTGTGTGTGTGTGTGTCTTTATTTTCTTTCTTGTCACTGATCTTATGCGCTGCATGGCGAACACTTCAAGAGCTCAAAGTCGGCGAGGCACGTGACCCTCTGGAAGACCGCCATTATTGGAGGCGACAGGGCACGTGGACTAGACGCAAACACACACTTGTTGCCTCTCCCAGATTACTTGAACTATCAGAAGCTTTAAGAGGATTTCACAGTGGGAGCTTGCTGGACTTCAATCTCATGGACCTGATGGCTATTGATCCATGCTAAGCTTTCACACAGAAACACACTCGCGTAACAGCTGTTACTTCATGGCTTCATAAACATAAATAAATGGTTTCTAGTTGTCAATACTTCAGTATCTCTGTGGTTGTCTTCTTTCTCTTCTCTTTCCTTTTACCCCCTCACCAGCAGAAGTAGATAGCTGCCCCTCATGGAAGTCTCTTCCTGTTAAAACAGAGCTCTTCCTTCCCACTTTTGTAACATTTGTAGTCACAGGGGAATGTTTGATTGGTGGGGTTTTCACAGGCCTGCATTATAACACTGGATTTCTTTGATAAACACAAAACATCTGAATAACAGTTCATACACTATTTAGGAAAAATAAATAAATAAAAACAGTGAGAAAATTAAACTGTGTCATTTTCTATCTAGCCCACCCTTTAAATAAATCAGTCCCTCAACAGTATATGCATGCATATTAGCAATGCTGATGTGAGCGGTAGATTAGAAAGGTGGTGTCTGTAACCACGGAGACACTGAAGGAGTACCTCAGATGTGTAGGTTGATAGGTAAAGGGCTCGAATTAGGAAGCTGACATGTGAGAAAACAGGATATGAATGCTCTTTACAGGCAAAGGCAGGTACTGCATTGGCATTACAATCATTGGTAATACATTATGTTTCATAAGCTGAGGATGCAACACCTTTAACTTTGAAAAATAATGATAAGGAAAAATATCCCTAGACAGGCTCCAGCCAAAAAAGAGAATGGATGGATGTTTGGAAATCATTCATTGTTCTATTTTATCCTTGACCTATATCTATATATATATATATATATATATATATATATATATATATATATATATATATATATATATATAGGGAGTGCAGAATTATTAGGCAAATGAGTATTTTGTCCACTTCATCGTCTTCATGCATGTTGTCTTACTCCAAGCTGTTAGGTGATGTGCATCTCTGTAATGAGAAGGGGTGTGGTCTAATGACATCAACACCCTATATCAGGTGTGCATAATTATTAGGCAACGTCCTTTCCTTTGACAAAATGGGTCAAAAGAAGGACCTGACAGGCTCAGAAAAGTCAAAAATAGTGAGATATCTTGCAGAGGGATGCAGCAGTCTCAAAATTGCAAAGCTTCTGAAGCGTGATCATCAAACAATCAAGCGTTTCATTCAAAATAGTCAACAGGGTCGCAAGAAGCGTGTGGAAAAACCAAGGCGCAAAATAACTGCCCATGAACTGAGAAAAGTCAAGCGTGCAGCTGCCAAGATGCCACTTGCTACCAGTTTGGCCATATTTCAGAGCTGCAACATTACTGAAGTGCCCAAAAGCACAAGGTGTGCAATACTCAGAGACATGGCCAAGGTAAGAAAGGCTGAAAGACGACCACCACTGAACAAGACACACAAGCTGAAACGTCAAGACTGGGCCAAGAAATATCTCAAGACTGATTTTTCTAAGGTTTTATGGACTGATGAAATGAGAGTGAGTCTTGATGGGCCAGATAGATGGGCCCGTGGCTGGATTGGTAAAGGGCAGAGAGCTCCAGTCCGACTCAGACACCAGCAAGGTGGAGGTGGAGTACTGGTTTGGGCTGGTATCATCAAAGATGAGCTTGTGGGGCCTTTTCGGGTTGAGGATGGAGTCAAGCTCAACTCCCAGTCCTACTGCCAGTTTCTGGAAGACACCTTCTTCAAGCAGTGGTACAGGAAGAAGTCTGCATCCTTCAAGAAAAACATGATTTTCATGCAGGACAATGCTCCATCACACGCGTCCAAGTACTCCACAGCGTGGCTGGCAAGACAGGGTATAAAAGAAGAAAAACTAATGACATGGCCTCCTTGTTCACCTGATCTGAACCCCATCGAGAACCTGTGGTCCATCATCAAATGTGAGATTTACAAGGAGGGAAAACAGTACACCTCTCTGAACAGTGTCTGGGAGGCTGTGGTTGCTGCTGCACGCAATGTTGATGGTGAACAGATCAAAACACTGATAGAATCCATGGATGGCAGGCTTTTGAGTGTCCTTGCAAAGAAAGGTGGCTATATTGGTCGCTGATTTGTTTTTGAATGTCAGAAATGTATATTTGTGAATGTGGAGATGTTATATTGGTTTCACTGGTAAAAATAAATAATTGAAATGGGTATATATTTGTTTTTTGTTAAGTTGCCTAATAATTATGCACAGTAATAGTCACCTGCACACACAGATATCCCCCTAAAATAGCTGAAACTAAAAACAAACTAAAAGCTACTTCCAAAAACATTCAGCTTTGATATTAATGAGTTTTTTGGCTTCATTGAGAACATGGTTGTTGTTCAATAATAGCATTATTCCTCAAAAATACAACTTGCCTAATAATTCTGCACTCCCTGTATGTATGTATGTATGTGTATGTGTATGTGTATGTGTATATATATATATATATATATATATATATATATATATATATATATATATATATATATATATAAGTTATTGTTACTGGAAGAAAATATGGAAATTACACTGAATTCAATTACATTTTAGAACACAATTCTAAATGAAAATAAAATAAGCTAAAAACTGTAGTGAGAGGAGTGGTCCTACAATCAAATCTGAAATGCTTTGCTTTAGTACTCAATCACGCAGGGCTAAAAATCAGTCAGCCACCTCCTGGCAACCACCTATTGTTAGGAAAAATCTGCAATGACTGGATAGTGAGTGGTTGCTTGCGAGGTGAAATTGGTTGCAAAAGGGTTGCTAGTAGAATACCAAGGCCACCAGCTCACATGCTAATCTCAGCAGTGTGAAAAATGGGATGCACACTGAGAGTTGTCTCCTTCAAAGTAAAAGCTGAAACATGTTGGTTGCAGTCAAGCCCCAACATTTCCTTAGAAGGAACATGTTCTCCTCTTCTGGTTTATGTTGCACTGTTCACAGTTTCTCACTTTTTCTGCTCAAACCTTTTTGGGTGTAGTTTGCAAGTGTTTGCAGACAAGTCAGCTTCATCCCTGGAAACTACACCTGATACACCTTTGCAACCAGTTTTACGTTAGCAGCTGCCAGTAATCACTCACCAAACTGTATTTTTACATTTTTACAACAGCACATGTAACATAAACATAGTTTCCCAGTCAGATAAATGAAGCTGATAATTGACAATTAAAAACGTGGCTCATGGTCAAATTAGCCATGCATTTTATCTGAATCCTTGAATCTCTCCATCTATTTTCTTACCATGTTAATTTCTTCTTCCTCCGTCTCTTCTTCACCCTTTGTTGGGACTGCTGTCCCTCCTTCTGCACTTCTCCACAGCTGTTGCTAGCAGCAGCAGCCTCCTGTGACTGTTAGGGCTGGTTATTAGTTGCTGCTGGTGCTGTTGTTGACGGTGAAGCAGCAGCAGCCCGACAGCTAACATGCCAGTTAATTTGACACATTTTGCTGCATCTATTTTTAGTTTCTTTTTCTCACTTAGCTTTTCAGTTCCACCTTTTTGGTACTTCTTCCACACTAAACTCTGTTCTACAAGGTGCATGAGCACACAACAGAGATGTGATTAGGCAATACAGGTAAGTAATTAAAATGATCAATGTGTGTATTGTAGAATACACAGATTTCACACGTGACCGGCAGTCGTTAGATGGTTGCAGGCTCGTCTCTAGGCCTTAAATATTTTGCACAATTATTTAGTTTTCTAAACAATGACTGCAAATAAATTGCTATTTTAAAGCAAAACAGTATTAAATGGCCGTTTCATTTTTTATTATTAGGATACAGTCAAAAACAGTGGTATTGCTGTCAGTGCGATGGCAAGTACATCAAGAAATGAATCATGTTCAAAGCATTTATATTGCTTCTGCATTTATCTCTTGCAGCATGTTTTGAAATGTGTTGAATGACGGATAGGTTTGTGGATTTTTCACCCCCAAGGCCAGTTTTGATTTGGTAATTATTAGTATGTTCTGTTGCTGCCGGAGGTCACGTTTGGACACATTTCTTTTCAGGATATGTGAAAGCTAGCTAAGTTGTGGTTAAATTTGATTTATTCATTGTATTTTATTTCACGAAAAAAGGAGAAGAAATACATCTGTGACCAAAAGCAATGAAACAAAATACCACACAGAGAAGTCCTCCCAAGATGTAGCAGTTTCTCTGATGTAGGCACGCATCTGAATGACAGAAAAACCTGCTGTTTTTTTGTTTGTCTTTTTTCTTAGCACATTTTAATTATGGCTGACATTTGCTAATTGACAACATGCATTACCTTTTCCTTTTGGCTTTCTCTTGGCTATTTCACCTGCTGGTGCTGAATTAGTGTGATTGTTATAGTAAGAAATATCATGCAGAGAAATCTCATTCCGTCCCTTTCATTTTGTAGCTTGCATATTTTTCTTGTACAGTTTTTAATTCATCTTTTCTATCCTCTTGTCTCCATTCTGGCCCAAACCAGCAGATTCTGAAAACCCAGCTGGCTGGAGAATTAAAGGCTGTGGAAATCTTTTTGCAGCTTTTCTTGAGAGAGTGAGCGAGAGAGACAGAGCCAGAGTGACATTTCTCACCATTCAATTTACAAGAGAAGCCAAATATGAGGCGTGGATCAAAGTGTCTGTATAAATTCAGCCTGCTAAGGTTCATGTATTCTATAGATGAGCTTTCTAGAAAGAAGTAAAACAACTGACATGTGGTGGAAAAGATTTTAATTGCTCCAAAGAGCTCAAGTTGCCTAGTCATCAAACTGTTATTCAGATAACAATTTTGCAATGTAAATATGTCAGCTGTTTTATATCATTTCTGATACTCAGCTGTTTCATGTCTTGCAGTCTGAGGTTTGTGTGTGTGTGATGAATGAGTAAGAGCCTGAAACAGAAAGGCAGGCAGAGGAAATAAAAGGATTTTTAGTAAAGAGACATACATCAGGAAGCTGGCTACTGTCTCCATATCTGATGCCCTTGCAGTACAGCCTTGTGGCACGAACTCCCAAAAGACCTCTTTGTTCTCAGAAGATGAGGGCTAGCAGAATGTGACTGTGCACTTACACCTGAAGCAATCAAAAGCAGAGAGAATAACACATTTATACCGCACGATGGCTCTGCTCTCATCCTACAATATACCTGGCACAAACAGGCCAAGAAGTCCTCCTGGAATACTGCACGCCTTCAATCAGATCTAAAGAAAGTATAATTGTATAAGCACGAAAAGATATATATCCAAACCAGCACATGCAGCTCCATGAATAGAAATCAAAGGTTGCTGATTTTTTATTTTGTTTAAATGCACTGTGCCTTATTTGGCTCTGAACATCAGCAGTGCTCATCTTTTAGATTAATTTAGGAGGTGCTGCTCAGCAGAAATTGAAATACAGATCGAGGTGACTACAGAGAAACTGTGCCAGATTAACGAGCTTACAATCGTGAAGAGAGACTATGACAAATAATCCCCATCTTAACAAAATTCAGATAGAGTCAAAACCAGTTAACTGATGTGAATCATAGAGTCTCGGTTTATGTAGTGGATTGTGTAAAAAAAAAAAATGAAAGTACCTTCCGATTATGATCCACCATGCAACATCATGTGATTGGCAGCAGCTTCATTTTTCAACACGACAAACACATTGCCAATGCAGTAAAAGCATACGTTGACAGAGAACACACAGTAGAACACTATCAGTCAGTCAGTCATCACGCCTTTACAGAGCCTGGACAATTTTATTGAAACAATGTGGGATCATCTCGACAGAGAACGGAACAACAGATCATCATCCAGAGAAGAGCTTTAAACATCTTTGAGGAAGCCTGGAAAACTATTCCTGAAGATTAGTTAAAGAAATTACAATAAATCTGCACTAACAGAAAGCAATCATAGGAAATATTGTTTTTCAGTGTCAATACTACAAATGTTGCCTTATATGCTACATTTCCATTTATATTTCTATGTTTCAATAATTCTCTGCAGCTATTTCCCATTTTCCAAGCACAATATAAAGAAATGAGGGGTGACTCAAGACAGACAGAGTACTGTAGCTTCAGCATTTATCATCTGTGACTGTAAACACTTTTTTGAGAGGGGACAAATCATTCTAATGTGGATCCTTCTGATGAAGGATACGCTTGTGGACTTTTTCCTCAAGTCCAGTTTTGATTTGGTAATTATGTGTGTATTGTGTTTTCAGCCCTGACAAATGGAGTTCTGCAGGTTCCTGCTCAGGGCTGGAATTGCACTCATTTCTTTTAAGTTTATGTGAAAGCTAGCTGACTCGTGGCCATATTTGATTTATGCTGTGTAATTTATTTCATAAGTAAAGGAAAAGAAACAGATTGATCACCGTGTGTTGAAAGCAATGAAACAAAATACCATTCACAGAAATCTTATATTCTCACTTCATCTATTTTGTATATGCCATATTATTCTTGTCCTTCCAAGATTGTGGGTGTTTATCTGAGGGGAATACACACCTGAGTGGCAACTGTGAGAACACCTGCATTTCTTTTTTCTTGGCACATTTTAATTATGGCTAACATTAGCTAATTCATGACATGCACTGCTTGTCCCTCTTGGGTGTCTTTTAGCTGTTTCATTTGCTGGTGTTGAACCAATGTGTCTGTTATTACAAGACCACCAATACGTCAACCGCATGTGAACACTGGTGGGATTTGCCAGATGCTTAGCTATCATGGAAGATGATCTCTTGATATCAGCATGTGCAAACAAGCACTGAGATGGACTTTTGTTATTCTTACTATTGTTATTATTCTTTCTTCCCCCCTAGTGGTGTGTGAGCATTTTATTTGTACATTCTGAAAACACCTGCCTAAAAGCAGAAGCCTAATCGGAGACATTGACAAAACCCATTTTGAAAGGAAGCTATACAACTGACGTGTGGCAGACAAGCGTTTAACTGCTCCAGAGATATGAAGCTGATGAGTCATCATCCTGTTAAATAACAATTTTGCAGCATAAATATGTCAAATATATAACAATATAATGCTGTTTCACATCGTTTCAGATGACAAGCTGTTTTTAGGGGGTGGGGGAGGGGGGCTTATGTGATGATGGCGTTAAAGAGGAAAAATAGAAGATATTTGGAAGAGAGGCAGCAGGAAGCTGGCGTCTGTCCAATACCCTTGGAGTGCAACTTTGCAGCGTGAACTCCCAAAAGACCTTTTTTTGTTCTCAGAAGATGAGAGCTGGCAGAGTGTGACCGTGCACTTAAACCTGAAGCCATCAAAAGCAGAGAGAATAACACATTTAAACCGCATGATGGCTCTGCTCTCATCCTTCAATATACTTGGCTGCAAACAGGACAGGAGGTCCTCTTGGAATACTGCAATCCTTCAATGAGATGCAAAGAGATCCGTACAAATCTGTGTCAGACAAAATAAATATTTGGAAACCTGCACATGCAGCTATGCAAACAGCACGGATGTTGCTGATTTTGGTCTTTTGTTGAGCGCACAGTTTGGCATTCGCCTCAAAAGACTGTGGCTATGCCATGCAACACTGAAAAACTGCAGCCCTCGCTATTGTGATTAATTTAGGAGATGCCACATAAGGAATATTGAAAAATTGATTAAGGCAATGACATAAAATCGGTGCCACTTTAATTACACTCTAGTCAGGAGACTGTAAATGATGCCACTGTTTTCTCTCATTTGCAGATCACCTGTGCGAGAGACTGAAGCTGACAGCCGACACACAGCAATGTGAATGTTTTTTTTTTTTATATGTGGGAGCTAATAAAAGCTCAGTAAAAAGGGAGTAAAAGCCTTGTAGATAAGACAGATTATCAGTGTAAAAGCAATGTGTCCTACATCTGGTGTCCCATATCTTCCTCTCAGAGCAGCAGGGACAGATAATACAGACGTGAGCCTGGCAGGTCCCCAAGAGGGAAAGGTGAACTCTATTGTTATGCAGACAGCTGTTTGTTCATTTAGTGTGACAGCAAGCAGGCTTGTTTAAGATTTCTCTTTAGCTAAAGTTTAGCCTAGTTCAGTTTTAGTCTGTGTCAAGTTTGACTCGGTAATCAACAAAACCTGGTTAAACCTGAATATTCTATATCATCAATTTCCAGGTGACATTTTCCAAACCTTTTTGGATTTCAGAAGCTTGAGCTAGTGATTCTAATTATGTTTTTTTTAACTAATGACCAAACATATCAGCTCCAACACCTCATGTTTGCCACAAATTGTCTACTTCCATGTTGCTGGTAGCACAAGTCTTTTATAGAACATTGTTTCCCTTTTTGTCTCAGAATTTAGTAGGCTGCGAAATACTTTACTGCTCTGTTTCTATTTTTGCCCCATCCCTTTCACTCTCTCCATCTACCTGTCACACTGTATATAGCTGTGCTGGATCAGTGAAAGCTAGAACACTAACAGCTGAGAGAGACACACACACACACATAGTGAGAGCTAGGGAGGTGGAACAGAAGGCATGTGAGTGTCCTGGTAGCATGGTAGAGTGCTGGACTTTGGCACTGGCCATCAATCTGTCACTTTCTTACATCCTCTCTGGTACCGAAGGGTCGTGGCAATGGCAGCCTGTGACGGATGACTAATCTTCTCCTGGTAATGAATGAGACACCACCCCCCTGAATGCCAAAAGAGTGCTGATTGTGAGGGTGGCTGCCTCATGGCAATATAGGAGTCTTATTATGAATGCTATGCAATCATGTTACTCTGTGTCTGTGCCAACCAAACGCAGTAGCTCCCAGTTTATGAGAGTATAGTCGTGTCTCGAACACGGTGACGTGCGGTAGCGCTATTAATTGCGCTTCTTTCTCTCATCTTCTGTGCTTGTGTGTGAGGGAATTAGGCAGAGGAAGGCAGCGCGTAAATGAATCAGAGCATAGTAAAAGTCACTGCACGGGCTTTAACGATGGAAACACGTCGTGTGCAGGTGGAAAAAGGAGACGTTGCTGTTAAGGATGATGCATGTGCTGTTCTGTCAGGCTGAAGGGGAGCTCTGTAGCCGCGCTAGTCAAATCGTCTTGACTGCGTGTGTTGAGTAGCTGAGACCTGTCTTATCTTCACCTCATAATGCGCAGGCGTGATCCTATCTGAGCCCCGCAAAAAAAAAAAAAAAAGAAAAGAAAAGAAAAAAAAGCTGTTACCGTCACAAGTAGACGACGTGCTCTTCAGTGGTGCTCAAGCGAACGCTGAATTCTTATTATAGTAATTATTTTTTAGTAGGCTACATGTATATGGCACATCGCCTGGAACACTGCTGGAAAATGAAGATTTGCTTGCCAGCTAATCTTTCCGGACAGCACAGTCCAACCTGTGGATAGTGCCGAGCGCGTCTGTGGCCACCGGCCAGTCTCCTCCGCTATCTGGGACGCTCTGCCTTGAGTCTGTTGTGCGCGTCTTTTTACGTTTGCATCCCGGGGTCTGTGTCGGCGCGGGAGCCGCTGTTCTGTTTAAGCTAAGCTGTGAGCAGGTATTCAGTTTATGAATGGCACTGACATGGAGGAAATACCGTTTCAGAAAGTCAAAACCAGGCGGAAGAGAAGTCACTGTCCACCGGGTGTCCCTTTGACCACCATCGTATGCGAGGACGAGTTCGACTGCAAAGAACTCGAGTCTCTCTTCCAGAACTACAACCTGAAACTGGAGCAGACGTCCACTCTTAAAGCCCTGGCCGTGCTCATATTCTTGTCCTCGACGCTGGCTGTGGTGGAGTTGCTGTCCGGCCCCAGCATCACCATCTCCAAGGGGTCCCATCCGGTCCACTGTGTCATCTTCGTGTCCCTGTTTATTGTAACTAATGTCAAGTACCTGCAAGTGACTCAGCTCCAACAGATTGTTAACCTGACGCTGCTCTTCGGGTTTACTTTCTCCTTCCTTTGCTGTCCCTTCTCCCTGGGCGCCATGGGGCTAGAGCCCCCGACGTCCCCGGAGCAAGGCATGTGGCAGCTCATCCTGGTCACCTTCGTCGCCTATGCGCTGCTACCTGTACGGACGCTTTTGGCTGTTGTGTTTGGAATAATGGTGTCCATCTCCCATTTGATTGTGACTGCCACTTCCGTCACAGTGAAAACACAAAAACTATGGAGAACAGTAAGTACATGTTGCACATGATTATGGT
Organism: Mchenga conophoros; assembly: GCF_057382185.1. Taxonomy (NCBI): domain Eukaryota; kingdom Metazoa; phylum Chordata; class Actinopteri; order Cichliformes; family Cichlidae; genus Mchenga; species Mchenga conophoros. The sequence continues at coordinate 18,294,583 of NC_140543.1, forward strand.
GCCTCTAATACTTGGTAACCTTGGAGCTTATATTATTATGCGTGTGAATATAATAATCTATTCGTATGAGCTACACACTGCTGGAGTAGCCCGTATTAGGATATGAAGCTCAGGTAGAGAGAAGCAATTTAGATGTCAGTTCAGCACCAAGGATAGCTCCATGTGGTAAGACATGATGGGCTTTGCTTAGGTTTTAATCAAATCCGGCAAAACAATAACACGAGACAAGTTAGAGCATGTTTGCTCTCATAAGACAAAAAATGTGGAGAATTTGTAGCTTTATCTTGGTGGTATGTAGTGGAAGTGAATGTAACGGTGACTATCAGTTCACATAGTTTTTCTCCCTCTTCCACACAAATTCCATGCGTGTAACACATTTATGATATTTAGTGGTGTTAAGCTACTGTATATTATAGTGTGGTGAAACCAAGACTTCCCTGCAGGCACCCTGATTTAAAAATATATAGTAAAGCAAAACAGTCTACGACTGTTTTCTATGGGATATGATTCAATCCCAAAGGAGCAGGTCAGGAATGAAGAACTAGAGTGACATCCTCCAAGCACCAGAAGTAGGGCAAAGTGGAGGGACAAGCACACACACACATAAACACACACCCACCCACACACAGAGGAAGACCACTTTGACTACTCTACATATGCTTCCGTTAAGAAATAGGGCAAAGTCATGCATGTCATTGCAGAGCCGGAATAGAAATTGGTACACGGCTCTCTGGAAATGTATAGCTTTTGTACCTTTTCCTGTCACAGTCAGACACATATGCTCACATTCCTGGCTGTCATCAGCTGTGGGAAAAGAAGATATGTCACATCAGTCAAAACCTACCAGGGGTATAATGGAACATGTCTGCCTACGTGCAACATATGACACAAATATTGGGCATTTCTTGGAAGTGAAACTGGGATTCTGTCGTTTCATCGTGCTCCCAAATGATGACAGCCTATTTACAGAGCTTTGTTTTCCTGTATGTAGGCTATGCGGTACCTGCATAGCCATGTGAAGGACACTGCTAGCTGTACTACCGGAGATAGCTAATCCATTAAGCTTAGAGATGAGCTGTGTGGCATGACCCTGCACAGTCCAGGCTTGCAACAACCACCCACCTAGGTCCCAAGCACTCAGCCTATGGTTGTGTCTACTTCTACATGAAATACCTTATTACTAAAGCAAGTGTTGACTATAATTTCAAATGCACCTTATTGTAGGGCCTCTTTGGTCTCATCATGCATCAGGTCCTTTTAGTAGCATAATTTATTCATTTTTGGTAGTTTAAATACCATAAAATGTTAAATGGGGTATGGGTTTATAGCCTTACCTGTCTAGATAAAGCTTAGATTACAAAAACAATAAAACTAAAAATAGGTACTTTATTAGACCCCATTGAAAGAAATGACAAAAATATAATTGTAAATAAACTCAGCAATCATTGGCATTTTTACTTATTAACTTATTGCTACTACTATTAATATGAAGTACAACAGCAAAAAAAAAAAAAAAAAAAAAAAAAAAAAACTAAAGAAAAGGGGAGGAAAAAGCATTGCAAATAAAAACCTTGTATTGTATTCAGTGAATACCTGTATACATCATAATGAGACACCTTGGAATTAATCATGTCGCCGAATAAAAGTTAATGTACTCCTTTTATTTTTTTACTGCATCGTAAAAGTTTGAAGATCTTCATTACTGCCAGTGAATGGGTACAACAGCCGAGAATGAAAGATTTTGTTGCTAGTGCAGTAAGGTCAGTAATGAGCACACTGCGTTTAACACAACAGAGAAGCTCAAGAGTATTTTACACCAATTAACTCTGATGTCCACATTTATTCACTCCGGGCTATAAAGTTACTTGAGCATCGTTTGAACATGCTGATCCTTGCCAACAGTGCTGCCAAGCACAAAGCCAGACTTCTGCTGCCAAAAACAGCGTTCTCAAGGCAATCCGTTATTCGTCGCTCTGGGAAACGTGCCTGTCTGTGGCAGTAAAAGTTTCTTAAAATTTTACAAGAAGTGGATACATCATTTCAAAATATGACAGTGTTTTCATGATGCTTAGTTAAACATATAAGCTATATTTTAATAAAGTATAAGGTGTTTTGGGGTAACATTTCTTAAAGTCAAATAAGCTCCATCACTAAGTTCTACAACAGAAAATACTAAAGGTGAATGAGGATATGAGTTAACATATTTATTTTCATCAATATATTGTGTATTTATTACCTGCAGTGACTGCTTGTTAGTCTACACATCATAGGCAATCGCAGAACTGTGTCAAGTAACTCAGCCAGCCTCAACCAAGCAATAGGAATTATTATATACAGTCATGCTGCTTTGTGTCTATTATAAGAGATGTCACAGATTTTCTCATAGAAAATATTGAATAAAAAATTATATATTTGAAAAATATCCAGGTAAATGAATTAACTGGTATAACACCCTTAAACTGCCATTCAGCCCGTTTAGGGTAGTGAAACTCCAGTTTCAGGTCCTTGAAAGCAGGGGTAACAAAACCTGGCAAACATCCACATGTATACATGTAGTTATATGAATGCCATGGATACTTTAATCAGTGTAGTGTATAGGCTGCTTGTTTTTATTTATTGTTATTCAGCTTTGATTTTAAGCATTATGATATGGGTTTTTTTTAACCATTAGCGTTGACTATATACACATCTGTTCATGCAGCTTAGTGTTATAGTTCTGTGCTTGCCCCTTTTAAATAAAGTAAGAAATTGAAATAAATTACTTCCTGTGCTGCATTGTGCATCAATGCACACAAACAAATGCACAAAGATGCCAAATGACAAAACATATTTTACATTAGAATATTTACCATACATCCAATATATGGAAATATACATGAAAATACATTTTTCATTGATCATAACAACACACGTATAAATATTTGATCTAACTAAAGTGATGTAAATATTTCCTAATGGTTTCTTAAATATTTGGTCTTCAACAATGTACCAGAGAAGTAATAGTGTGTAATGTGTGTGTGTTTTTGCAGTTGGTTGCCAACACAGTACTGTTCACCAGTGTCAACCTGTCAGGGCTGTTTGTACGCATCCTAACAGAACGAGCCCAGAGGAAGGCCTTCCTGCAGGCTCGCAACTGCATCGAAGAAAGACTCCGCATGGAGGATGAGAACGAAAAACAGGTATAGACACCTTTTTTGCTGCACAAACTATGTGTAAAATTGGATGTCTACCCCCACCGCCCCATGCCTCAAGTCATTTTGCCACATTATTCATTTCTGTTAGATTTCATGCCTTTTTGTCTAGCGCATTTCTTATCACCGCCAACACTTTGCCCTATGATAACTTTGCCGCTTTCGACTGTATAAGTGACTTACTTTATCTTTTTTCCCCTCTCTTGCTCTGTTTCTCACACACAAATGTACACACACACACACACACACACACACACACACACACACACACACACACACACACACACACACACACACACTCATATTCTCAGGAGCGCCTGCTAATGAGTCTGTTGCCCAGGAATGTAGCTATGGAGATGAAGGAGGATTTCCTGAAGCCCCCAGAAAGGATCTTTCACAAAATCTATATCCAGCGTCATGACAATGTCAGGTAGGACCCTATCATCAAGGCAACACTGCTGTGAACTTTTCCTAGAGACATTTGTGAATTAAATAAAGCCTTTCCATTTTAAAACAGTCATTTAGAGATTAGTATACTCATAAGAGATTCAGTGCTAAGAAAAACTAAATAATGTCCAGAGGAACAACTATAGAATGTTGGGGTGGTGTTTATGTTTACACTGAAGCCTTACTTGTATTTTTTACAGTTTTTTCTGAATGCTTAAACCCTAACTGTGATTCCTGTAGCACAATCTCTAAAACTATTCAGACTTATAGCAAAACCACTCACTGAGTTTGCAAAACTAAAAGCACAAAAACTGCTTTGCACTCAGTTTGCAATTTCATAACACACACTTTGCAAAACTGTAGGCACAATTCACTGCACAACACTCAATTACCAAATTTCCAACACACTCCTAGCAAAGTATACACATGTATGGCTATCATTAACACTAATTTGCCAACTGTCTGGCACACTTTCACATGTGGAAACTTTTTTAGATAATTTGTTCACTTTGCAATCTGCCTAAGCACTATAATACAGGTAAGCTGTGTGTGCGGAGTACAATGGAGGGAGCAGAAAGAGTGAGAAGAAGAGGAGGCCGAGGAAGAGGACGTGGAGGTGAAGAAGTAGGATGAAGAGGACGACAAGGACAAGGAGGAACAAGAGGAAGATGAGGAGGGGGGAGAGGAAAATGAGGAGGGGGGAGAGGAAAATGAGGAGGGGGGAGAGGAAGGGTAGGAAGAGTAAGAAATAGAATTACTGATGACATCAGAGCTACAATAGTGGACCATGTAATCAACCGTGGAGTGACCCTGAGGGTAGCTGGCCAATGGGTCCAGCCTAACTCGAGCCGCTACACTGTAGCAAGCACCATAAGGACATCTTGAAATGAGAATCGGTTAGTTGTGTGCTTAGTAGATGATGGCTTGTGTGTACTGTTTGATACGGAAACACCACTTTTACGAAGGTGTGAAGAGTTAGTCTAGCTGTGTTTGCTTTTGCAAGAGAACTACAATGTTTTGATGATTGGGTGACAGGTTTTCTTATTTGTGTGAAGAGTTTTGCAAAATTAGCCAATAGTTACAAAAAATGTGCTTAAGCAATCAGAAAAAACTGTAAATTGTCCAGGTAACACTGATGGCCTGGAAAAAGATTATGTTGCACTTTCTACTAAAAAGTTCCAAGCACTCATTCAAACAGTTCTGTTTGTGATATTTATTATATTACTGCATTTTTACATATGGCTGATGTGTTCACATCACTAAGGAGCATTTTAGTGTTCCAGCCTGTTGCTGCTTTCACAGCTTCATATGCTGGATAACTTAATCTGAAGTAACTAATTATATTTTAATGCAGAAATCTATAAAGTAACTATAACTCCTTCTAAATGTAATAATTCCCTTTGAAGTATGAAATTAATTTACATTTTATTTACGTAAATTTTCTTTTAAATAATCTGATTATTTTGTTAAGCGCGGTGCTTGGATATTATTTATTATATATAACTTCTTCCCTTTTCTTCCTCACTTTGTAGTTAGTTATGTCTGACCTTTAACCTTTGATTAGAAATGACTAAATATGTGTGTTTGAGAGTATGATTTTCACTGCTTCATTCTGTGGGGGGGAAAAAACAAAAACTTGATGTTCTGCATTCTCATTTTCATTACCCATTTTGGTATGCCTCGGTAACTGTTTTGCTACCTTTCCCATTTCATGCTCTAGCATTTCCTTGTTACCGTTTCTTATCTTTTTCACTTCCTCCTTTCCTCTGTGTTCTCAGAGCAGCAGGGAGGCTTGAGGAGGAGAGTTTGCTTAGCCTTAGGATTAAGTTGCTACAGGGGATTAAATGCAATGGAGACCAAATTCTTGTTGCATAACACTTTGCCAGTGTGTGTGTGTTTGCTTTTGTGTGTTTGCTTTTGTGTGTGTGTGTGTGTGTGTGTGTGTGTGTGTGTGTGTGTGTGTGTGTGTGTGTGTGTGTGTGTGCTTTTGTGTGTGTGTGCTGGTTAAATATGGACAGATCTCAGTGGAGCTCTGCTGATTGCTTTTGTGCCTTGAACTTCTTCAGATAGCTCCACCCTTTGAGAGTGATCTGGACTGGATGCAGGCATGATTTATGTGATTTGGAGGGCTGTAATTAGAAACTAAACTGTGTGCAGCACAGTTTATGCAGTTTTATTTATTATGTTTTGAGACTGTGGCTAGTATCTTATTAAAACTAAGCCAGAGGGATATTGTAGTAATAGTCTTCAGCCAACCTGTGACCCTGAATTGATAAGCTGTTAGAAAAACGGATGGACGGACGGATGAATGTTTGGATATTGTAGTTATCAGCTACTAAAAAAGAATATATTTAAGTGTTATTTAACACAATACAAATTGTATTATAGAACCATACAGGTATACATTTGCAGTGAGTACAGTATACACAAACAGAAAATTAACTTACATAAACTTACAGTAATTCACTTTTTTTTTCAAGGTCAGTGATTTGTCAAGTCATTTTAATAAATTACCCTTTTTATTTTTATTTAGTGATAAATTATGATCAGAAATTAATACTGCCTACCTCTGGATCAAAGAGCCATCAGATTTATTAGGATTTAGCACTTAATTAAATATTTCTACCACTCTTTGTTTTTCCATATATAACATTTCCATAGAGTTGACATTTCCTTTATCCTTCCTGTATGGAGGATCAAAAGTGCCAAAATGAAACCAACAAATACATCTTTGGATAGTTTATCAAATGTGTCATGAATCAAAGTTATAAACAGGTAATTTATTAACACACAGTTAATTAGATATATAACTTAATTAATGAAAACATAAATTCATCATAATTTAGAACATATTTATTTATTTTACTATTGAATTAATTATTATTTAATGGTTCCTGATCAACAGACCTTAACATCTGATTAGCTATCCTGCAAGTCAAGACAAATCGTTCGCAGATAAATGATACATGCAGTATCACAGTCAGTTGGTGGTGGTGTGGATTTAAGACAGACAGGTATCCCAGAATGCTTATAAACCTAAAAATCACAATGGTGGAGGAAAACACCCCAAACTGTAAGTAAAATATGAAATACTGTTTCTGTGTCCATCTACAAGAGAAAAAAGAAGATAATTATATCTGCATTCATTTTTCATTCATTATTTGTCACTGAGAAGTAAGAGTTATGTATACATTGAGAGATTTGCCAAATAGTCTGTTGAATTATCATCAATATTTAAGGAACTAGTATACAGCTTTTACCAACCTTTCCCAAATCAGCCCATTGTTTAAAAAAAATCACATAAATGGGCCTTTTATGAGCATTTATGATCAAATGTATTTTAAAACAACAAAGGTAATTAAGACTGTTGTGCTATTTTTATTGTAAATATTAATCGTAAGGGTAAAAAGACAGTAAAGGACAGAGTTAAAACGAACTGTTGTTATCAAGTGCACTGCTGTCTCACTGTAAGCTGTGCTTTTCCATCCAACCATCCCATCTAACCCTAAGTGTACTTACCAAGCAAGTATGCAACTCCAAACTCCGTATTTGGAACTAAGAAGGACCAACTGAAAGAATCGACTACGGACCAAAGTAACGGTTCTAGCTTTGGCCGGATTTGCCCCACACCCTGGCTTTGAGGTTGACAGATACAATAAATACATGATGCACTGCACTGCAGGAACTATGGAATAATTAATTAAATACTGAAATGTTTAAATATGTTTAAAATGAAATTAATTGATAATCAAATTAATTAATGATACATTGAATCAATTAATTATGTACATAATAATAATAATTTATATATCATTCAATTGTAATTCTTAATTCATTTAAGTCATGATTTAACAGTTTACTTATTTCTTTTATTTTGGCACTTTTAAGCTTCCAGATTTCCTCACCCCAAACACACACACACACACACACACACACACACACACACACACACACACACACACACACACACACAGATACTGTTTATACAAAATCCTTATTAAGACAAATGTTCACCAGTAAACTTACTGTATCCAGTTTCATCTGACATTATAACTAATGATTCTTAGAAAAACAGCACGTGAGAAGAATCCAGGGAACATTGTGTTGCAATAAATGGCTTTGCTGTAAGATGACTTTTAAGGTCACCAATTAGAAGTTTTTGATGATGTGAAGTTTGAAGGTGCTCACTCACACTGAAGAAACTACAGTTTATTATTGCAAAATTTGTTGTAAGCATATTTCCCACTCCTCTGGGTTCACCCCTTTATTGGTCCAGCATCAGCACATCCACTGCCCACATGCTGTATCTCCAGATGGACCCATCCAAAATTAAACCTTGAGTTTTCACTTGGCTAGTGGCTTCCACTTTGTGATTAAATTGATATCACGTCATGCCATAAAGCAGTAATGACTCCCACAGGGAGAAATAAGAGATTAGCATCATTAGGGCAATAATTTTCTTCAAATATGTGCCATTGGAGAGAAAATGATGAAAGAGTATGTGAGAAGGATTGGATTACACAATCTTACATATAAAAGTTGCAGTTACCACCAGAGATGGGCAGTAACGCATTACTTGTAACGCGTTACTGTAATCTGATTACTTTTTTCAAGTAACGAGTAAAGTAAGGGATTACTATTGCAAAAACGGTAATTAGATTACCGTTACTTTCCCGTAGGAACGCTGCGTTACTGCGTTACTAAAACCGTGATTTTTTGCATGAATGTCTCACGACAGTGACGTAAGCGAGTGCGCCGTTAGTGACAACAGCTGTGTGGAGATCAACAATGGATCACATATCGATTGTGGGAGAGAGTATGAGCGTGCAGCGTTTAAAGCGTGGAAGTACTGACCTTACTTTGAGTTTGATTCCATAAAAAGTGACAAAAACATTAATGTCCGTTGTGCGTGGGAAGAAAACTTCTTTTTACAGCGAAAAAAATCCCTAAACAAGCACCAAGTGCGCAACGACGTAATGGGAAATTCACAGAGAAACTCGCGGATTCTTCAACTGACCGCAGCACACCTGCACCAGGGTAAACCTCCGCCTACCTCAGTCCTGCTTTACAGGTGAAAATAGAGCAAAAGGACCGCTGAGTCTTTAACTTTATTTATTTTCTGCTGTGTTTTACTTGCATCTATTTGAAAGACTGAGTGTAAACACAAAAAATATTTTATTTTATGTGCTGGAATGTGCAGAAAATAGGTTTAAATGTTAAACTAATTTATTCAAGTCAGAGAATGTTGCATATAATTAAATTTTTGCTTGATGCATAAAGTTAAAAGATTAAAACTGATAAAACAAGTTAAAAAAAAGAGACTTTTCCATTCGAATCAATCAAATCAAATCAAAGCACTTTTATTGTCACATCACATGTGCAGGTACATTGGTACAGTACATGTGAGTGAAATTCTTGTGTGCGAGCTTCACAAGCAACAGAGTTGTGCAAAATACAATAATGTAAACCAGCAAAATACAAGAATGGCTACATCTGAAACTAATAAATATATGTACAATATATAATAGTATATGCATTTCTGGATGTGTATACTAAATATTTTTCTACGTGTGTGTGTGTGTGTGTGTGTGTATACACAAATTAAATAGAGTAAACAATAAATAAAATATATAAAAATATACAGAGTTGAGACATGTGCAAAACAGTGGCATTACTGTACAGTATGGAGTGCATAATGTTAAAGTTCCAGTAGTGAAGCTGAGGTGTCTATGACGTGTTCAGCAGTCTGATGGCCTGGTGGAAGAAGCTGTCTCTCAGTCTGCTGGTACGGGACCGGATGCTGCAGAACCTCCTTCCTGATGGAAGCAGTCTGAACAGTTTATGGCTGGGGTGACTGGAGTCCTTGATGATCCTCCCCGCTTTCCTCAGGCACCGCTTCCTGTAGATGTCTTGGAGGGAGGGAAGCTCACCTCCAATTATCCGTTCAGAGCACCGCACTACTCGCTGGAGAGCTTTGCGGTTGTAGGCGGTGCTGTTGCCATACCAGGTGGTGATGCATCCAGTGAGGATGCTCTCAATGGCACAGTGATAGAAGGTCCTGAGGATGCGGGGGCTCATGCCGAATCTTTTCAGTCTCCTGAGAAACTGTTTTGTTTGTGTGTTCTGACCACGTAAGATCCTCAGCCAGATGTACACCAAGAAACCGGAGGCTGCTCACTCTCTCCACAGCAGCGCCGTTGATGGTGATGGGGGTGTGTACTTCTCTGCACCTCCGGAAGTCCACTATCAACTCGTTTGTCTTTGCGACGTTGAGGGTGAGATGGTTGTCTTGACACCAGTGGGTCAGGGCGCTGACCTCCTCCCTGTAAGCCGTCTCATCACCATTGGTGATTCGATTACATTTTGTATGATGGATTATGCAGAAAAAGTAGAATTGGGCTGAAAGATCTATCACTTTATCACCTCTTCAGGTTGTAAATTGTGTTTTTAAAAAGTAACTAAGTAACTAAGTAATTAATTACTTTTGAAAATAAGTAATCAGTAAGGTAACGGGATTACTTTTTTGGGGAAGTAATCAGTAATTAGTTACTGATTACTTTTTTCAAGTAACTTGACCAACACTGGTTACCACAGGAGTAATTTTTTGTAACTTGCTTATTTAGGTTAATTTTAGCACTTTGCACTGAGTCAATGTGATGTGGTTCTGTAGGTTTTGGCAAAAGAGAGTTATAGCTGTTGATGGACATTTAAAATCAGACAGTTTGCAACCCAGGAGTAGCTAGCTAATTTAAAACTGAATGCGTTCAAAATGTCAAAACTTAACAAATATTTGGCAACATGTAGTGGTCCAATAATTACAGAACATATGTATGTTGTGACTGTAGCGTCTTTCAGTACAAATTCATACATTTCGTACACTGAGACTAAATGTATGTCATGTATTGTAGATATATTACAAAAAAAAGAGATCTAAATCAGGATGTCTTCTGATTAGAATTCAATAAATTGATCCCCAGCTCCTCCAATCTGCATGCAGAAGTACCCTTAGGCAAGATAGTGAATAAAAAAAATGCTGCAGCTACATAGATAAAAAAAAAAAGATATACTTAAAAAGTGCACAAAATAAAGGACTGTGTTAATGCATCTTTGTGTGTGTGAATGAATGTGGTTTGTTTTGCTTACTCAATAATACCAGCCCATTTACCACATATATTTAGATTTTTCTTTTGATTTAGGTTGCTTGTCCATACAGATGTACAAGGGTTACAAACGTCAGTGTAATTATCCTAGTTAATACATAATTAGATTTACGTGCCTTTATGATGTGCTAAGTGGAACACGTTCCTCACATTTTTCTGAACTGAGTATGCAGTTCCTCGTGCAAACAACATTTAGCTTATTCTAACTGCACCATCATATCTTTAACCGCAGTACACGTTAGCAATATATTAGATATTAGCAAATATCTTTATATCAGTAATGTTGTATGGTTTTATATCTGTATTGTTTGTTGCCTATAAAAAGGTCTAGCATTCTGATTTAAGCACTTTTCTGTCTTGTTTTTACAAGTAAGTGCACTGTGTCCTAAATGACCTGGACTTTGAACAGAACACAGGATTCATGCTCTGTGCATCAGTGCATGTGAGTGTTAAGATAATGGTGTGTGTGTGTGTGTGTGTGTGTGTGTGTGTGTGTGTGTGTGTGTGTGTGTGTGTGTGTGTGTGTTTCTGGTTGAAAGAAGGTAAAAATAAATAAATAAGTGACTGTAGCCAAGGATCACATGAGGTTATGAGTCATTAGGACTATGCAATCAATGGGATGCATGGCTGATTCATGCACAGACACTCATAGGGGCCACAGTGATAGATTCTTCATATGTCCTTATATTTTTTCAGGAAACATATGTGTGTGTTTTGAATATTAATTACCATAACAAGGACCATCTAAATAAAAGGGTTCTGAAAGCAAGGAGACGTGTGCTCCAGGCAGACAGTTTAAAAATAATTAGCATTTTTGTGTACTCAGCCTCCGCTTCTAATACTCATTAGTGCATGTGTAAAGATGCTCGTGAGTGATGATCATGATAATAATAGCGTGTTTTGCAGCCTCTCTGTCACTCAACTGTTCTGTTCCACTTGTTTTTGTGGTGTCGTTTAAATTGAAACAATAGTGACTTAAAGGTTTAAAAAGCAGGTCACTGAATCAAGTGAGAATTCGAATCCTTGAGTAAAGTGTTGATTTTCACTCAGCTTTTCTACATTTCACTCCTCTGAAGGCGGCAAAAATGAAAGGAATAAAGGTGAAAATTCTTGCAAACAACTTAACTTTTAAGTGTTATTCAAAACTACTTGCATGAAAAATTACAACAGTTTTGGCTTGGAACTGAGCTCAAGTATCAAACAAAATTAGCTGTGTTAAGTTGAGGAATTAAATAAGTGGGCATGTGTTGTGTAGGCTGATCACTCTAAATCAATTTGGTTCTTCTCCACCTTTTTCTTCAGCTGTTCTGTAATTCACTGCAAAAATTCCTCTGCTGGAAACACCTTTCCATTCATCAAAATTTGGCCTATAACTTCACTAATCCCTTTATCTTTGAGCTACCCTTGACTCCGTCCTTTCTCATATGTGGCACACAGCGGGAAATATTCAGTGGTTTCAGTGGGTGCGCTCTTGCTAGAGGTGAATGCATAGTTATGTTATACATCATGTCATGTTAGTTTTTTTTTTATCACATCTGAACAGTTCAGCATAGAAGAATTCTGTATATATATATATATATATATATATATATATAATCATAGTTGATGCATGAACATTTTAAAAGTAGTGAAGAGATGGGAGAAACACCCTTCACTGCATAGTTTGTCCACTAGAGGGCTTTCTGCAAATTACCTATTGGCTATGTATGTATTTGGAAATTCACAAACACAACAATCAGCTAGTCATTTGCCTTTATTAGGCAAATATCATAATAAAAACATGTTTTATATCCAAATTTGTGCCAACACACTTGACTGGGAAATGAATCAAGCATAGCATTCAACTTATTTATGTTCTGCCATGTTAGTAAATGACAAGAAAAAATAATCATAATGTCTTCTACTATTTTGTTCTTCCTTTTTGTAAAACAGAAAAGCTGAAAATTCGTGGATCACAACAATCATTATATTTTAGCATTAGCATCTACTGTAACCAGTAGATATTTATTCTAATGTGATTACAAATCTAGAATAAATGTAACTGATACTCTAACCTGCACTTTGCTCAGTTTAGTTCTCTTTAGAGTTTTAGTCCATTCAAGTTGAAGTGTTTACACTAACATGGTATTTAACATTGCAAGTATTTGTCAGCCCCAGATGGTTGCCAATTAAAACAGTAACACAAACTGAGTCCGCTGCCCCTCATTATGGTGACATCTGTGAGACAGCAAGATGACATTTAGCAGCTCTCTTCTCTCAGAGATCCAGCACTCTGTCACTTTGTGAAAACTCAAGCCTACATGAAAGCAACAGTCTGCCATCAGTATGAGATGCAGACATGCTGGTTGTTCGGGACAGTTAGTATTTGGTGACTGATCGAGTTCACACTCTTCACTGCCACATAGAACTCATTGCGAACACTTTTCATCACAGAGTTCTTTGGGGTATCTGCTCAAGCTGTATTAAAGTATTAATGTGCACAACAGGATGTTAAACTCTTCACACTTTTGGAAAACAAAAATATAATCTGAAATAATTCTATGTCAGTTCTCTGACAGGGGACGTTTTGCCTATACACACAGGATGGACCTACCATTTGAACTACTATAGTGTTAATACAGAATATTTTGCGTTTTTTCTTTTTTAACCAAAGGGGCAGCAGGGCTGGTTTTAACCTGAACCATCCATCTAAACCATCAGGCTACTAAGCTTGTATCTCACTTACAAAGTCAAAACAAGTAGGTCTATGCTAACTACCTTACACTATGGAAATAAGTGCTATCTTTCATGATTCCTCTCACATTTTACCTGTTCAGTGTTATTATTGTCCAGGATTAGATAAAGACTGGGCCAGCTAAGTAAAGTAAGCTGTCTCTCTTTTCTGGGTCCAGTTGTGATGCCAAAAATCAGGATTAGACTACTCGATGATTAAAACACAGGTGGAATTATAGTTGTGGTTAGGTCGCAAACCACGCAAAGGGCAGAAAAAGCAACGACTGACATTATTAGTCTCGCCCGGGCTCACTGGTTTTCAGACTGTATCTGGCATGCATTAATTCAAATGCAAAAAAGAAATTTCACCCCCACCAAGCAAGTTTTTTTAATAAATTGGCAAACAATAAAAATGAGTTTAGAATGGAGTGTTTTTGTGAAATAAAATTTAAATAGCATCAAAAAAACCTCTGGGCCTCTAATCCACTGGCACTATAACTCACTAGGTGACCTCTATGACACTCTATTATGTGGTCTGGCCAGTCATGGGGTGAGAGGCAGGAAATGCCTTGGATAGGTGGACAACACAGGGAGACAGACAGCCATTAAAGATCCAATTCACACTCGACAGAATCACGAAAAAGAAAAAAAGTCAGGCACAGGGAGAACAAACAAACTGCACACAGAAAGGCATCACCCTAATAACATAATATTGATATAATAATTTGTATTTGATTTCTTTAGAAAACTGTTTAAATCTGATTCACATTTTGAATAAAATCCACACAAAAACACCCAAATGTGTTTTCAGCATACATTTAAAATGAGCTACTGAATCAGCTGACCTCAGGAAGGTTATTCCAATTCACTGACAATGCCAGAAGAGCAAGTGAAACTTAGATGGCTTATTTTGGGTAAAACAAATGCCAGACATGTCAGTTCAGGCACATTCAGTCCTATATGCAGCCTGTCAAAAGGGAATACCAGTACTCTTGATGGCTGCATTATATCCTAGAATGTCTCCTCTGTGATCCTCGTGAGAATGCTCTTGCTTCTATTTTGAGTGGCTCTGCTTGACTGCGCTGCCAGTCAGTTAGAGAATGGGGCAGGCTCTCTCTCTCTATTTATCTATCTATGTATCTATCTATCTATGTATATCTATCTAGACTTAATTAATTTAAATGTTGCTTGCATCATTCCAAAGCAATACTCAAACTGATTTTAAAAAGTCATTTTAAGCACATTTCTTGCAGCTAATCTGACCAGGCTATTATTCTTGTTTCATTGATGCAGTTTGCTGTGATTAATTTCCTACATTGACTCAGATTGTTCTTTCCTTTGTCTTTTACAGCATCCTGTTTGCAGATATTGTTGGCTTCACCAGCCTGGCCTCTCAGTGTACAGCCCAGGAACTGGTTAAACTATTAAATGAACTGTTTGGAAAATTTGATGAGCTTGCCACGGTGAGTCAGTCTCCCTTCCTTGAAGACATATCCCTCACTTGCAGCCACTGTTGACATTGTTACAAAGTGGCTTTTTCTCTGTGTGCACACTTTCGCCGCAACACGACACAACTATAGTGTATTGTTGTGAGCATGTGGGGTTTTTGTGCGTATGTGTGTGTGTGTGTGTGTAATGCTTTGGCCACAAGCTGTTGGCACATTCCACTAGCTTAGCATGATGTCACTATGAATATTGGAAGCCCATATGATGCTTAATATGATTATCCAGTGCTTCATTTTGAGGAAGAGTTGACAGACCTCTTTAATCTGAGCCAGATTTACCCAGGGCTAAATCTTGCATCCTCTCTGGTTGTTTGAATGAACAAAATGAATGATTTTAAGAGCAAAGTTGTACTGGCCACAGTTGCTCTTGGTTTGCATGTGAAAAAGGTTTCAGCCAACCCATCTGTCGATATTTCACTCTTTTTGATTTTGGTGCTGAAAATCTGCTCGGCTTTTGTCATTAAGTTTTACTGCCACAGTTAATCTATTTGCTTTTCTATTTGACACCATCAGCACAAAATCTTTTAATCAAAACACTGTGCATACTCTGAACACATGCTTCCAAAAAGGTATGATATCACCCCATCACCTGTCATGTAAATTTGGTTAAAAATACTGGATGTTTGGTGAGGAGGTTGAGCCCCTGCAGATCACCCTGCCACAACCTTAGTAACATATAATCTGGCCTCTGTTACTTACACTAGCCACATACCCTTGTCAAATCCATTAATCCACGGGATTACAACCAACCCCTTTTTTGCTTTCATAGAAGGTTTTACTTGGCTGTGTTGAGAGCTTGTATTTTTAACTTGTTTGTTTACAGATTTAAATTTAGAACTGCCTAAAACGAGAGCTCCATGCATTTGACATATTGTCAAATAAATGTCATCGCCTTTCTAATTAATCTGTGTTCAGTTAGTTTCCCTTATTATTGTTGGTTTGAATTTCTGTTTTCATCCCATGGAAAGTTGCTGTTACTCTGCTATTTTATTAACAAAGTGATTCCTTGTTCTAAAACATACCAACTTGAAACGACGTGGCAGATACATTTTCATCACCCACAGATTTTTGGCTAGAAGACGTTTTTTCTACATTCTATATCTAGAAGATGCCAGTTTTATTGCTGTTGTGAGTTTTGCTGTCTCACTCATTTACTTACAAATAACGTGAATGGGCTGATCATCTTTCGGCCACTTCCTGGGAGCCTCATGTTACACCGAAAGGTTGTCCCCAGCCACGAAGCTTGTCATCAAATGCCCTGACCCAAAACCTCGCTCGTATTGATCGACTTTGGCAGGAAGTGGCAAAGCCAGTGACTCATAGCTGTGGTCACTGTGGGCACGCAGACTCCTCTTGCTCCATACGAAGAGCGGGCGATGCCACATGGCCACCAGGCATCATCTCATAATACCATTCCAGCACCATCCCCACACCACCTGTCCACGCTTTGGACTTGTCAAGCTGCACGGGAAGTGGGCCAGGAACACAGCGTTCTCCTAAAGTGCTGTGGATGTAGCAGACCAAGTCTTCTCTCTTCTCTCAAAAATTCTCAACACAAACGGAAATAAGGCATCAAATCTGAAGCACGCTTTATGAGAATGCCTATACTAACTGTAGTTTCATCTCCTTTTAACCAGAGGGAGCTTGGGAGTCTGAATTTTTATACCACATAAGCATTAGAGTGAAAGAAATACAATAAAATTTCAGCATGTCAGCTCTTTCACCACTTTTGAACTATGTCTTAAGATTATTTAGGACTAACATATACAGAAGTAATGGGATATCTCTGCTAGAAAGAGAGTGTAATTAAAGACGATAGCGGTGAGAATTGTTTTCTCAGAAAACGTGATAGGGAGTGGCACGCCTGTTTGGTGCTTTCATTGGTGCATCACCATGAAAAAAAAAATTACATAAAGAAATTACATTAAGCATCGATTTGCTTCCACTTGTCTAATTCAGGGCGGTGGTCTGGCTGGAGCCCATCCCACCTGTCGCAGGTTGATGGGTGGGGTGCACACAGGACTGGTCACCGTTCTGCAGGGGTAGTGCATAGAAATACACAACCATTCAAGATCCACTTCACACTTAGGTCCAATTTGGATTTACCAACATGTTTTTAGATTGTGGGCAGAAGTCATAGTCCCTGGAGAGAACCCACACAGACATGGGGAAGAACATGCACAACGAGAGCCCCCGGCCAGCTGCTCGATGATGAATTAAATGTCAAAATTGATCATTTAATTTTTTTAAACAACTGGAGGCTATACTCTTTAGTGTAATTTGATTGGGATGGACTTTTATATGTATGTCTGTCGATATCAAAGGTGGACGTACCTACCATGAATCACCCATTAGTTTCTGAAGTTTTGTTTTGAACCCTTTGAAGCCATCTTGGTTTCAAAAAACCAGGTGTGACAAAAAAAGTCTGACTGTCAAAGTGGTTTCATTCATTGGATTATGACCTGTCAATCACAATTCACTAGCTAGCGAGCACACCACAGGAAATCCTCCATTTTAAAACGCAGTATGGTCAGTATTTACAAAATAAACTTTTGTTTTTATTCAGTATTACCTAAAAAGACTGACTGAGCCCATTAACTCATCCGGAAAGTGTTTACAGAGGTTAAGACAGAAACCTATAGCCTTCTATAGAACCAGAAGTCTTTTTGAAACCACAGCTATCGCCACCTGGTGGTCCAGAATGCAGGTTTAAGGCACAGGTTGACCACAGTGGCATTAATTTTTCTTGATGCTCGCTTCTTGCTGGATAAAGGGTGACGAGAACAGTGAGGCTGAACAAAAACATAAAGGAGAAAATCCGAATGTGAGGCCTAATAATGCCAAGACACCGGTGACAGTTTTCTCTGAGTCTACAACCAACACCTATAACTGTGACAGTGGTCTGGGTCCCTTCATACTGTACCAAGGGCTGCATGTAAATAAGCACTGCCCAGATGGTAAGAAAATACAGTACATGTGTTGTCGCACAAGTTAATGGTAGTAATAAATTTTTTTTTTTTTTTTTAAAGCTTCAGGTCTTGGATCAGGTCCAGATTTTCATTTTAAATTTGACGGTTTGACTGGAGCAGCTCTTGAAGCTACAGGTCAAGGTCAGGTTTAGGTCTCAGCTGTAGTCTTGTGCAGAATTCTGTGACCTGTCTATTTTATGACGCTACCAGATATTCGCCTCTTAGCGAGCTCATCTGTTACAGTACGCGTGCCGATAACACGTCATCAGATCTTTAAAGGTGTGATTCTTCGCTGGGCTGACAGGAGTATAACATATTTTATGCTCCTGTCCCCTATTTTTTTAAGAGACAAAGCCTGTATTTCTTGCGCTGTGTCATATTAAGTTGGTGTGTCTGTTGGAGGGGGTAGGGGGGTAGCTTGAAAATTGAAGTTTACAGGAAACCCACTCACACTGATCAGTATTTGCTGTTTGATTCCCACCACCCACATGAGCACAAGCTGGGAGTAATTATAACTCTTCACCACCAGGCTGACTACCACTGAGACCAAACACAAGGAGCACATCTCAGGAAGGCTTTGAAACCTTATCGTTACTCAGACTTGGTGTTTGCTGAAGCTGTGAAAATACAACACACGATTGACACCCAGATTATTATTCCATACATAGCTGAAGTGATCAGATTTACTGTACTGTAGAAATCATCTAAACGTAGCTAGATGTTTTACAAATAATATAGAAAAAATATAGAGAGAGAGACAGAAAGATTGACATTTGCAGTGGTTGTTTTTTAAGGATATGAAGAGATGAGGGACATTTATTTCAAAGACATTAATGTCATTTGGCACACCAAATGGTCTTCTTGAGCCCCCCTCTCACTCTATAAACACTTCCTCTCCCTGGCTGAGTTTCCAGCAATCTGTCCAGCACCCAAAACAACAGTTTCAACTGTGAGAGGAACTGAGATTAATTTATGGTTGTTATGGGTGCCATATAACATTAATAGCTCTGTACTGGTTGAGCTTTTGTGCCCGTATGCGTGCGTGTGTCGTGGCTGTTTCTGCGACAAAGTTTCACAAAGCTTTTCATTCTTGTCTCCCTTTTCTCTCCTCTTGCAACACCTCGCTGCATCACAGCTTTCAGACTCCTCCGCTCCTTGTTTCTCAGCTTTTTGATTGACATGCAGCAGCCTACTTCTCTCAACTCTGTCTTTTATGCCCCGTGGTTCTCCGCACTCTCTTCCTCTTTCATGTTTCCATTTTTAGGATGGCTCAGTGATGTATCTATCTTCTGTCTCTTACTTCCTTGACAAGTTATAGGTTCCTTTTCATTCACTCATACATGACTGTTAGAGCTTATAAAATAACCCTTTTCTGCATGTGCAGGTCATGAATGCATATGATTTGAATGATTGATTATGATTTTAAGAGGATAGCAGTTCACCTAGCTGACAAACAAATGGCTGTACAATTATTTCCTAGTTGAGTTGTAGTAAAATATCTGCAAGTGATGACTCACCTAAGTATGCGTAACCTAAGATCCAACAATAACATACCTCAAAACCTGTTATTTTCTGAAAAAAATAACTTTAGAAAAGCTGTCTGTACGCCAGTTAGTATGAGCCAAATACAACTGAATAAAATATTAGCCAAAAACTGGATTGTTCTTAAATGGAGCACAGGAACTTGTCACTGCCCACATGATGACAGCTGCCTGCCAGAACAGAAAATCTGGGTGTAGACACAATTAAATAACACTGTTTGGGTTTGTCCCATGAGCAGATGCAAAGATTGCTGTCAAGTCCTGCTGCTTCCTTCAGACTCCTGTGCGCTAAACCCAAACCAAACAAGCCAGCGTGGGCTCTTGACTAGGAGAAAGTGGGAAAAAGTGTTTCTGTTTCAAGAAAAAAAAATCACATTTAAGGTTTCTATTGCAGTTTTAACAAAAGCTAAACTTACATAATACCTGAAACACAGCATGGTGTAGATTTAACAGGAGGGTCAAAATGTAGCAGGATGAAGCTGAGATTTTGTGAGGTTTTATGATTTTTCTCACACTGTCTATAATGAATCTTTCTGTTGTCTCATTATCTCTGGTTTTAAACAAAGCAATACCACTTATAGAAATGTTTTTCTACTCTCCAGGATCATACACGGATCGTATTGTACTAGTTTACACATTTGTTTAACAAGCAAAATATCCCTGGTTCAGTGCCAGGAGGAGACACGAATCTGTCGGGGTCGGATCAGTGAGGTTATTTAGTGTGAAAAAAGAGCCAGCCAAATCAAACATGCCAAGCTGCCTGCTGTGGTGACCTCTTCCCTTGAATAAGCAACTGAAAGTAGCTCTCTTGCTATCATTTTGACCTAAGACCAGACAGAAAGCAAAAAGAAGCAAATGAATTAGGTAGGTCAAATAAAAGGAGGCTGTGTGCTACAAAATAAATGTAGCATCCTGTGAGCTGGATTTTAATTTAGTCCCATATATAATGGCTCTTACATTTTTTGTAACGATACTTCAATGAGTGTTGTTTTCCTCAAAATAACTGATATCCTATGAGACTGGTCTTAATGTTGGTCTTAAAATGCTGCACGAGACTTAGTGTCCAAAACGACATTAGCTTCAACTCAGATACATTTTCACCAATTTCTTTATGTTAATTAAAGAAAAACGTGTGTGTTTCCAATTCTGATCAAACATTCAATAACACCAATGCCATCTTTGAAAATAAACCAGTCCTGAAACGCCAAACAGTTGGTATTTGCCATATCTGTTAAATGCTTCACATCTACATTAATAGATTTCTTTTTTATGCCCACTCACTCCAGCCCACAAGGCTGAGTTGGGAGGAGGAAGTGTTGATATATTTTTCATTTGTTGTTGCACAGAAATTAAATTCAATCATTAAAAGAGCTGGTGGCTAAAAGGGAAACATCCACGCATATGAAGGAGATGGAAAAGCATTAATGGGGCAGGGGAAATATTGAGTTACCCCTGTAATAAATCACTCCCTGTATTGATGAAATGTTGACATGAAAAACTTTATAAGCCAAAAAAAGGAACATATGTAATGGCCTTATGTAAAATTCATAAAACTGTTTGACTACTTCTAATTAGCTGCTGCAAAAACATTGCAACTACCAATATGAACAACCACAGGGCACATTCAGGAACACGTGTGGGGAGGGGCATTTGTCTTATGTCCTTTCAGCCCCCAAAAGTTGCAGGAATGGAATCTTTAGCTCATCAACACAGCAGTGATATTTGTCTTCATACCAGAGGCAAAGAACTGTGTGTACTGCTCTTTAGGGACTTGTAGGAAATTAAGAGATGAGCTGGCTCATCTTTTTGCTTCATAATCATTTATTGAATGTTCCGCTTCCCTGTATTTGTGTCTCTCCTTCCCTTTGTCTGTGTAGACTGAAATGTGTGCTAAGTTACATTCCTGCTAATACTACCACACAATAGTTCTGATTGCAGTGCTCAGTATAAATCCTAATCACATTAAGACATGGCAAAAAAGGTTGTCTTAAAACTGCTTTTCTTTCTTTGTAAATTGAAGTAAGTGTCAAAATCTACCTAATGTTCTGTAACTAGTTACACTGATGACCACCCAGATTGCCCACAATGCTTCAGTCATATGACACTGGTAATCCTGCTTGGGTCTGAATCAGCTCCTAAGCCCTCACACTGCAGCTTAGCACAGGAAAAGTACAAAGTAGGAGACACTGTAAGCACCGGGGCTTTCCCCTGTTTCCTGTAGCTTCAGCTGTGTCTCACTATAGCCCCATCTGTTATTGCTCCACTTTGCCCAGAGTTAGGCTGAAGAGACCTCAGTGGCTCTGTTACAATATTTTTTTTTTTTTTTAAAGTTCTTAGTGGGAGTCTTTACAGTGCTGTGCAAAAGTCTTGAGTCACCTCTAATTTCTTATTTCTAATAGTTTCCTTCCAAGGAGGCTTCTAAGGCTGCTTTCGCTACTCATTTTCAGATGATTTTTATTTTTAAGCCACATTTCATTCACACACAAACACAAAAGCTAACACATAAATGAACCAGTGTTGTGGCAAAACAAAGAAGACAGCATGGCCACAAACTAGCTTTAAATCTTTAGGCACTCTGTTACTAGCAGCCTCTCCTTTTGTTTGTTTACAGATTTAAATTTAGAACTGCCTAAAAAGAGAGCTCCATGCATTTGACTTATTGTCAAATAAATGTCATTGCCTTTCTAATCTAAAAAGATTTGGGGAAACTGAACAAGTTGAGGGCTACTGTTTGCTGAGTCCTAATCAGAAATGGTTTCAATTGAAACGTGGCTGTTTGCAGTCATCCTTAAGGAAGGGAAACAAGGAGAAAAGGAATCCCAGCTCATACAAGAGCTGGACTGAAAATCAGTGGCAGCAAATCTTGGAGCGATTCATCCAACTTTGATATTTTTGGTTCAAGTTTTGGAAATATGTACAGATGTTAGGAGACGGCACAACAGAGAGTGTCTAGTATAATGCTATATTTATCATTTAAAAAGAATAGAATTAGTCGCTGTAGAAGGGAATATGCTAGGATTCAAAAAAACTATTTTTTGTTGAAAGTTTCAAGAGTCCAGTAAAGGCTAGATCATGCTTCTTTCATAGTTGCTGTAGTAAATTCATGCTTTTCTTAATCAACTATATCAAGTGTCAAGAGCGACCAAGGCAGCAAAGGTTAATTGCAGTGCAAAAAAAGAAACCAGGAAGGCAGATAAAAACAGACCAAATTTAGAAAGCTATACATGTTATGTAGCACAATAATGTCATTTTATTTTCGTATCTATTTAAACTAGGCTATTTAAAATTGTAATCCTCATACAAATTAGTTGGTATTCTTTTGATCTTTAGTTCTATATATGGGGCTTTAATTTAAGAGAAAATGTCTTTCACAGAGCAAAACTGCCAAGAGCCGCTCAGCACACTGCTGCTGCATAACACTCGGTCTTTTGTAGGTTTGTGTCTAAGAATATATTTTGTACAAACAGCCGCCATGCCACTGAGTACTTAAAAAGCATGACCACAGCAGGTAAACTTGCACAAGACAAAGAGCAGCTGCTAACGAGCCCTGGCTATCTTGCCGAATTTCACATGGCTCCCATGTTAAAAATAGAGCACCCGTCTTGTCATGTGCCCACCGATGTGCATAATTATGAGTCTTTGTGCTCTTCACATGCATGGCCAGCAATCCCATTACCTCCATGGAAACAATGAAGGGTTATGAGAAGGCACCCACGGTAACCTGGTCTCCCTGGTAAAATGAATGCCTGTTGCTCATATCCTGTAATAATGGGTTATATTTGTAAGCTGTTTTTTTCATGCCACTGCTCATTGTGTCTAAAGAGTGAGAGTGAGTAGAGAGTGACTCACCTTATTCCCTAAAATGAAACTGATCCTTTAATATATCACAGCATTGTGGGAGCCATTTTTAGTACGAGTCCATATTTTTAACATTTTTAATGAGATACCGATAAAGAAGCGCAAATATCTTTCTGTCGCAGTCTTGATTTGTTTGGCCACAGAACTGTCTCGTATACACCGCACAGTCAGTCTCATCCCGTCTTCACAATCAGCTTTTATATTTTAATGTATGATTAGCACGACCATGTCACTTTCGTGACAAGCTCTCTAATTTAAGTTGCAGGACCATAGGTGGTGTCGATACTGAATGAGCATCAGGCAGCTTCTCTCAATAGCACAGAGGTTAAAATAGAGGGGAGAAAACTAAAAGCTGCTAAGCATCTCAAAAAAGATATAGAGCCACCAAAACATCAACTTTTGTCTTGGGAAGTTCTGTTTTAAAGCCTCAACTTCACTATTTAGTTGTTTTTTGACCTTCTCACCATGCAGTGCACCTTTGAAATGGTCAAAGACACTTAAGAACAAGTTAGAGGCATTGCAGGCCTGAGTTAACAAGGAGTTTCTGTAATGAATTGTTTAAATAATGTGATATTAAAAAAAAGGCAGAGCTTTTATAACTGTAATGTGATCACATACTGAGTGATAGTGTATTTTGACATAATTTAAATGTACTCAAATCTTATATTAACGATGTTACCATTGCAAGTCTGCAAGTCTGAAACCACCTGCATCATGAACCTAATCAATCTTGGAAACCGAGCAGCCTGAAGCTACACTTAGAAATTAAACTGCTGGGTATGGATCACATTAATCAGTGTAAGGGAAAAATTATATTTGAATGACAGGATGTTTCAATCAAAGCATCCCTGCTCTTAGATGCCTCTCGTGTGACTTTGATTAAACTGGAGGAAAGTTGCTTTTTAATGTGTATTTTTTCAACATGACTAATTACTATTTTTTTGTATACGTTTAAAACTGCTGTAGCATCAGTTTGATTGTGTAAGTAAGGGTGATTTCTTTTCTTAAAAATTCTCCTTAAATTGTCTCTGTGACTGACAGGAGAACCACTGTCGCAGGATTAAGATCCTGGGAGATTGTTACTACTGTGTGTCTGGACTGACACAACCCAAGACCGACCACGCCCACTGCTGTGTAGAAATGGGTCTCGATATGATTGACACCATAACGTGAGTCTCTTATGCCTGTGGTTTTCATGTGTGACCCGAGAACACATTTACCCCTTCCAAACTCTGACGCAAAAGTCTTCAAAAAGACAGCAGTGTTCAAAGTCGGGAGGGGGGGGGGGAGCTTTAGGGGGGAAGTAATAGGCTATGTTTTTCTTTTTCTTTTTTTTTTATTTAATTAGAAAGTCGCTGTTTTCTTTGTATAGTTTGGAAGTGAAAAAAGATGCACAAGAAAGTTAGAGACGGAGAAGCTCCAGAAGATTACATCAGATGCTTTTCATGATTTGACTGTAAGTCTGTTAATTAAGATTAAGATCAGATTTCTCCACCAACACTGATTAAATAAAAATGCCCAGCTTTTCAGTCTTTTTGTTCTCGGTCTATTTTGGTATGTTAGAGCAGAGCAGAGCATTTCTGAACAGCTTCTGGTCCTTGAAGACATCGTGACAGATTGTTATATCTATTTATAAAGGACATTTGTGGAAACAGATTCTTAATTTTGGATGTGTGTATCACCTGCATTCGACCTCAATTATTTGTGATCTTAATGTTAATGAGATCGTTTGCTGAATGAATGAAATCAGCGCCGGGTGTACATTTCAAACCATGAAAGAGTTGGCAAATTAGTTGATGTAAACTTCTTATTTAATTACTATATGTGTTCATATACAGTCATACATACATGTAATACATTGTTATTGTAACACTGTGTTTTTTGTGCTGTTTTTAATGCTCTGCCAAATTATAGGCAAACTATTCGATTTAGACAGAGTTGGACAGTTGGGAAAAATGTAGTCACATTATTTGCCAATTTAAAAGATGACAGTTAAAAATTATGGAAGTGTTTGATATTGAAATGGTCCAGATATCATTTAAAAGTATTCAGATTAAAATACACATTGTTTTAAATCCAGTGGATTAGGTTATTAATTATTTTTTAAAGTAATCTGACCAAACTCTGGATATAGATAAAAATATATAGATATTGCCCTGCCATATTACCTCACTGAGACTCTCCATGTTTTTTGTCTGTACAGGTCAGTAGCAGAGGCCACAGAAGTCAACCTAAACATGCGCGTGGGCTTACATACCGGTCGAGTGTTGTGTGGAGTGCTGGGTCTTAGGAAATGGCAGTATGATGTGTGGTCAAATGATGTGACTCTGGCCAATGTGATGGAAGCTGGAGGACTACCTGGGTCAGTACTCAGCATTTTAAAAGCATACAAGCCTGAACAGCTTCAGACTATTTGTCTCCGCTCTGTTATGGTACCCTGGAAAAAACATCTTGACACATTAAGTGATTTCTAACAAATAAGGTGTTAATATTTTTTGTTCTAGAATCAGTCTTGTTCCCTGTGTTTTTAAAGCATTAGTCGGTGATTTAAGCTAAATCAGGAAACAAGGCCAACTGCAGGGAAGACCCTTATGGTTGAATTTTCCCCACTGGACAAAGAAATAAAGAGAAGCACAGAAGCAGATTCAATTCATCCACAAACTTCAGGCAATGCAATTGTGTGTATCATTACAAACAAATTACCCAAAGAATCTTATTAAGACCCACCAAAGCAGAATTTCACAAGTTATTGTGAACACATCCTTTAGCTCTTGACTCTTCTGCTTATAAGACTTGTTTTAATATTTGCTCTGCTTCCCTTATCTGTACCACAGGAAAGTTCACATTACCAGATCTACACTCGAGTGCCTAAACGGAGACTATGAGGTGGAGCCTGGAAACGGCCATGAAAGGAGCGCCTTCCTTCAAAAACATGAAATCGAAACCTTCTTTATAGTGCCATCTCACCGACGGAAGGTACCCAGTTGCACTTCTGTGTTTAGTAATATACTGTATTTATATCTTCAGTAAAAATGAATGAAATCACAGCAATAGTTTTCTATTTGTTTAAACCATTGCCTTGGATGAACCTTTTCGTACTGAGACAGTTTACTGTACATATTAGCTTCCATAGGTAATCCATATTAATTGACCTAACTGGTAAATCAGAACAGGACAGGTTGACAAAGCAGGTTTATCCTGGCCAGTCACTTCAGTAGAAGGATCTACTAGAAAACATGCTTCAAAGACTGTAGAAATGTAGTGCAGTTTGACTACAGAGCTCTCACCCATTTGTTGTTGAGCTGATCTCACGTTCAGCCTGTAATGGATTGGACTGGGGCTACAGAGAGAAAGAAGAAGAAAAAAAAACAGCCCGTGGCATCTATCATCTTAAATTTGCACAGTCCGACAAACTTAAAGAGATATGTGTGTGTCAGTGCATCCACATAAGCATGCACATTTCCAACAGATGTGCCCCAAGCAGCTGGAGAGGGAATTTCAGTCTTGTTACTGTATAACTCTATAAAGCCTTCCTTCTCCTCTCTCCTCTCCTCTCCTCTCCTCCCTTCTACCTGCCTAACAATATTTCTTGCAGCAGGTTTTATGTTATGCAAGCCCACGCTTGCACATAGGTTACATGGTGCCTTATATGAACCTGTTGTATCCCCGTTGCGTGTATTTTTCTTTGAAATGTGAGAGACTTGGCTAATCCTCTAGCTGATGGTTTAACTTCATCAAAGACACGGCTCAAAATAAGATAGGCACAGACTGTATTGTTGGATAGGCTGATATTCTCACTTAGAGACATACGGTGGGGTTACAGATTAAAGGAAAAGCTCAACCCTTGACCCCAACAATTAAGGTTTGAAGTAGTTTCATAATGCTCATAATGTTGCTGGGGGCATTTTGCTGGCATGGTTTGGTTATTCTTGTGCCCTTACAAGGAAGGTTCAAATAGTTTTTAGCAATCACTTATAATATATATTAAATCATTTTGTATCTAAATAAGCGCGATCTCTCCCACAATTAGAGTGCCCCCATCCATTGGGTGTCACTGAGTGGTTTGATGAGTATGAAAATAATTGGCACCACCAGCTCTCAACCTTGTTGAATATTTATCAGCAATTTTGGACTGATTTGTCAGAAAAGGCTTGTCACTGTCATCACCTTCCAATAGCTTTTGGAAGAATGAATTTCTGTGTTTCCAGTAGATTTCCAGTGATCTGAAGCTGGTGGACAAATGGCCTTACTAAGAAATGCTATGTTGCATTTTCCCCTCAATTTGCCATTTGTCTCTATTTTCAGCTTTATGTGTTGATGATGACATATTTTTGTTGTTTCAAATGGTGCTTAAACACACGTTCTTCAACAGTTTACTGAAAGAGAAACGAGGGCATCAGAGTCACCAAAGGACTGATGTACCTTATTTTAACTGCATTGTTGAGCATGAGCATGATAATAATGACTGGATGCATGTGTCAAGTCCATAGTGCCTGTGCATGAATTATAGACCCTTACATAATATATATTACTGTATGGGATATCATGACTAAATACTTGTTCCCATTTCTTATCTGGTGGCAGATATTCCCAGGATTGATTCTTTCGGATATAAAGCCCGCCAAAAAGATGAAGTTCAAAACTGTGTGCTACTTACTAGTGCAGCTTATGCACTGCAGGAAGATGTTCAAGGCTGAGATTCCCTTCTCCAATGTCATGAACTGCGAGGACGGTGATAAGGTATAAACTCTCAGTGTCTGTGTTGACGTTTCTGTGTTTGTTCTTACTGTGATTTCCGAATAGACGCAACACTGAGTGAAAACCTGGTGAAAAAATTAGGCTTGTGTGTTCTGTGTCATAGGAAAAGGGGTAATGGAGCGTCCTTTTTTAAAGGTCCCTATCCAGTCAGTATGTTGGTCTTGGCAGAAATGTCAATGAGCCTGTTAACCCTTTCAGGCTCAAATTAAGTTTTTGTTGCTAATGCACAAAAGAACATGCAGTGGTACTTCTGAGTAAAAAACACTCATAAAATATGTATGTGGGGTAATCAGGTTGTTAGCTTTTAACTGTTGCAACTCTGCAACGCCTGCCTTGAGAGGGTTAATATGGCTAACTGTTAGAAGAAGTGTTGTGTTATTTAACCTTATATGTCTGTAAATTTTTGCACCTACTGCTTAAACAAGGAGTTTCCTGGGTCCGTGTGTGTGTGTGTGTTTGTGTGTCTGTTGTACATATTTTCCTGTTAGTAAGGTGTGTAGAATTTATATATAAACTTAAAGGTACAATAATGTTGGTTTGTGTGTAACATATTTTACAAGTGGCTTTTTTCCTAGAAATTTATGGAAGTTTCAGTTTTTAAGATGTTGGCCTTTTTAAGATGTTCAAATAATCTTTACCTCACACTGCATGATTATATGTCTCCCCATTAACGGTAATCACAGCATCCTCCCATCAGAGACAACAAGCAGATTAGCATAATACACAAAACAGTAAAAGCTTATGGCCTTTGTCATGGGCGGTTTAGTTGTAGTAAACCTTCCACTGAATGGTAAATTCAAATTCAGGCCACACACACTAGTGCTCAGTGAAAAGATGTATGCATTCAAGACACGAATGCAAGCAATATGAGGGACGAGGGATGAATGAATAGGATAGCTGGTGCAGCAGACACGGTTACATGATGTGTCCCGTGCTGCACTGAGCACAATATAGAACATAAGGAGACGTCAGGATCTGCAGGCCACCTTATAAATAAACCAAAACAAGAGAGTGGGGAATGCAAAAAGAAATGGGGGGAGTGAAAATGGGCCAGATATAAAGACTGGACTGGTGAAGGGGATATAAACAGAAGTGAATATATGGAAGCAGGTAAGAAAATAAGGAAATAAATATGAAAAAATAAAGAATGAATATACATACGATGAGTGAGTAAGAGCAAGGTGAGGTAAGAAGATGGTATTACAAAAAAACTGAAGTTGAAAATAAGAAGCAAGCAAGTGGATACACTTAGAGAAGAGACAAAGAAAGGAGACAGTGGCACAGGAAACGAAGCAGAAGAAATCAGTGACATCCGTGAGCTGAGCACATCCATGTCATGTCACGAGCTCGTGAACACCGGTGATCCTTGATCATGCTCTGATCACCTACTGTGCTGTGTTCAGATAGCATGCTAACTTACATGAACAAACACACCTACACGTACACACACACATACCCAAGGTGTTTGCTAAGCTGCTCACTTTGGCTGCCGAGGACACAGCAGGGTGCTTTCAGTAATGAAGTTAAGTGTGAAGGCAATGTCCTAATTTGAAAGTATAATCAGCTGCCTGTGTTTATTGTTGACTCTTATTCACCCTTGTTCCTAATATGATAATACTCAGGCATTGCAGAGAATACAGGGTGCTGTATTCACCAAACTATTGTTGTTTAAGCTCTGCATTGTAAAGTGAGTGGAGATTTCTTTTCATTTTGTTTTCCACCAGCGGAGGGCCATGCGAACGGCTCCACAGAAAATGAGGAACCGCTCCAACGCTAACCAGGCTAATGTGATCCAGAGCAGCCCCAGAACACGGGTCAACCGCTACATCGGTCGGCTGATTGAAGCCCGTCAGACCGAGTCTGACACGGCAGACCTCAACTTCCTCACGCTCATGTATAAATGCTCTGAGCGTGAGCACAGGGTGAGGGATTTGAGAAACTGCACTGAGATGTTGCTCAATCATGTTACAATTCCACATTTTATTGTTTGGTTACTCGCTCTTTTTGGGTTTTGCCATTGTGCAGTACCACCAGGTGCCTGATGAGTACTTCACCAGCGCAGTGGTCCTCTCCCTGATCCTAGCTGCTTTGTTTGGCCTTGTCTATCTTCTCATCATACCACAGTATGTACCAAAAATGCTTCTGTGGGTCCCTTCTTTGTCTTTCTTTTTTTTTTTTTTCCCTTCCCATTATTTTATCTCTCCAGCTGCCTCTTTAACATACCGAAGTCTGTCTTACTAACCCCATCATTCCCCTCTCTCCTTTTTTCTCTCTCAGGGGCACAGTGGTGCTAGTTCTTCTCGTCTTCTGCATCTGTTTCCTTGTAGCTTGTATCATGTACCTCCATATCACTAGAATACAGGTAACTACAGATGCTTTCCTTATCCTATTGAAGTGAAGGTCTTTTTTTTTTCATTTATTAGAGCATTAACCTACACCACAGATGCATCTACCTTCTGTTATCTGCAGTTTAGAAAACCTGGCAAGGGAAATGTTCTCCTGTATAGGTTTTTGCTGACCAAAGACAAATTATAAATGTATTTTGTGAAACCATGTAAGAACAATTTAATAACCACTAGCTTTGAGGTTACATCTATGCCCCTGTGTTGTATTTAAATTAAAATCGCTCTTCTAGAATTTGACCAGTTTAGAAGCTTTTTTAAGCTTTGTAGCTTCTCACATGCTTGTCTTTTTTCTCTTTTTCTTTCCTCAAACCCAAAAAATTCTTGTCCATCATAACATTTGTTCTTCCTCAAGCTGTACTTATAGTTATTAACACTCTGACAGATTATATTGGTGTTGTCTAAATGCATTCAAGGTATTTTAACTAGGCAGTATTTATATAATAGTCTCTATATTTTTTTCTGTCAGTGTTTTCCAGGGTGCCTGACCATTCAGATTCGCACTGCTCTCTGTATTCTCATAGTGCTCTTAATCTACGCTGTGGCCCAGGCCTGTGTGGTAAGTGTAAATGCAACAGTAAAAAAGTGTCATCTGCCACAAACTACCCACCTGACTGGCCAGCCAGCTAGTAAGAAAAATCTCACCGTGTTTTGAGCTGCTGCTGTTCCCTCTGATTTAACGGTGCCAGTGGGCTTATTTTAAAAATATGTTTAATTATTATTTTAGAGGTGTTGCTTTAGATGATGTGCAGTTGACTGTGAAATTAATAAAGCTAAAATTGTGGCGTTATCATAATTTAATTATCACATTTTTGCTGTGTTTACATATGTCATGTATAACATAAATCTGAAAGCATTCAAAGTTTGAATTATGGTCATGCTATGTATTTAAACAGCTTACACTATCCAGCTGTACAGTGCTGTTCAACTCATGTGTTTTGTTTTTTCTTTAATGAAATGTGCAGACAAGGCAGACCATGAATGTAGATGAGCATTAAGCCTTTCTCCAGAAATATTTCTCACTTTGCATCGCTGTGTTTGCTTTTGACAGGTGGGCTGCATGCCCTGGCTGTGGGGTAGTGCCAATACAAACAGTTCCATCATCATCATTGATGTGGATAGCGGCGCCAACCACACCATGGCAGAACTTCCTTGTGACGGCGCCCGCTACGCCTTTCTCTCATGTGTGGTGGGCACACTTACCCTGGCGCTTTTCTTGCGCGTCTCCTGGATGCCAAAGATGGCGCTAATGCTTCTTCTGGGGGTGCTGTATCTCACCGTGTTGGAGCTCAGCGGCTTTCGCAAGACTGCAGGGTGAGAGGTTCACGCCACGACGTATTCAGAAAGCTCAGACACATTCCTGACTTTCCCTGAAGTTATATGACAACAATGAAGTGAGAGATCTCGCACAGTTGTTATGCATCATGCATTATGTGCGTCAGTCGGGTATCAGAGGTAATGCCTGGCTGTGTAATAAACAGATAGGCAAGAGTTGGAAGAGCATTTACAGTACATGTGCTGAGATGTATGTGTGTGGAGGAGTTGTTGCTTGTCTTCAGCCCACACACTCTTTCATTTTCCACCCTTTGAAGCAGCACACATGCTTATTAGTTCCAAATCAGAAGCCTAAAAGGACAATGTGGGCTGCATGATGGGACCACGTTAGCTATTTCAACCCAGTACTGAGGGACCATGCCAATTTTATTAGAGCTCAGATCCCAAATGTGCAACTGAAAAAAATGATTATTCTGAATTTGTTCAGGTCAAGGTAAGGATTAGTTTTGAAAAAAAAAAAAACTTTTAGATTTAATCATGCACAAGTTAATAGTAATATTCCATGATTTCAGAATACGTTATAAGCACAATAAAGTTGTTTTGTTTTGTTTTTTTTGCTTGCTTTGTTTCCATGTGCTTCTAAAAAAGCCCTTGCTTTCATACTTTTGTGAAGTAACTCTACTTGTGATCACTCCCGACGCTGTGGGGGGTCCATTCAACCCTCCTGTGTAGTTTTCTGTGTGGTCTGGTCCAGTGCTGACTTGTGCAATTGGTCTCTTCCGCAGTGGGGGGTCCTTCCACATCCGGGGCTATGAGCCCATCCTGTCTCTGTTGCTCTTTGTCAGTGCCCTTGCCCTCCACTCCAGGCAACTTGACCTCAAACTACGTCTGGACTTCCTATGGGCTGTACAGGTCAGGAAGTGTGCAATGATATCTCTGTGCATATGAAAAAAGGCTATGGATATACATTTCTGGAGGATGTGCAACCATGCTTCCAAAGTAAACTCTGAAAAACCTTTTCTAGTTTTTGTTTAAAGGTGTTGCAGGGATCACATTTAAAATGAGCAAACAAATGTTTGTGTGCATGTTTGATCAAACACAACAAAAAAAACTTCCGTTAAAATGATTATTGAATCATTGCAATTGGATTTTTAAAAAATTATTTGGTTTGTTTTTTTTACTTTTTACAACGCAACCCAACTTCTTTTGGAAATGAGGTTGTATATTTATAGGCTGCCAGATGTCTGTTCTTGGCAACAAAAAAAGAGTAAGAAGCTTCTTCTGGCTCGGTTTCATTTGGCACTGAGCGTTTTGCATAGGGGGATAGAAGTGTTGAAGCTGAATTTAAGCCATTTAACCCTTTAACTAGCAGGATTAGTCATGTAATGTACCCAAGTCTATTAATCATACTCTGACGCTTACAGCAGTCTGATGCTCACAAGTCATTTTAGTGACACCATGTGGTGGAAATATGAAGCAAGCTTTGGTTCTCACAGCTATATCTGGATATTTTGTGTGCTACTTTTCCTGCCAGGCGGAGGAGGAAAGAGATGGAATGGAGAAAGTAAAGCTGGACAACAGGAGGATCCTCTTCAATCTGCTGCCTGCACACGTGGCTCAACACTTCTTAATGTCAAACCCAAGAAACATGGTGAGCCACGATAATAGACAGGCAGGCAGGCAGACAGACAAACAGGTAGATAAAAAGGCTGAAACCAGAAATGACTAATGATCACATCTAAGAATATTTTTTACTGTATTGTTTTTCTTTTCCTTTAGGATCTGTACTATCAGTCCTATGCACAAGTTGGCGTCCTATTTGCCTCAATCCCGAACTTCAACGATTTCTACATCGAGCTGGATGGCAACAACATGGGAGTGGAATGCTTGAGGCTACTGAACGAGATCATTGCTGACTTTGACGAGGTCTTAGTATTTTTTTATTTCTTTACTTTGTAAATTTGGAATTGTTTTTGCCTTGTAGTGTCAGGTGTTTATTGAATGTGTGCTTCACAGCTCATGGATAAGGAGTGCTACAAAGACATAGAGAAAATCAAAACCATTGGCAGCACATACATGGCAGCTGTGGGACTCGTCCCCACCATTGGGACCAAGGTTTGGATTTTCCTTTTTATTTATGTGTTTATCTTCTGTCCTAGTCTTTAAAGGGAATATGAAGGATCCTTTCTCACATGTACACTAACTGCTTGGTGCTCTTTCCCTCTGTAGAACAAGAAATCTGTGTATGACCATCTGAGCACGATAGCAGACTACGCCATTGAAATGTTTGATGTTTTGGATGAAATCAATTATCAGTCATACAACGAGTTTGTCCTGAGAGTTGGTAAGTAGACATACAATATAAACCACCTTGTTGGACTGTTGGGTCCGATTTGATGCTATATAAATAAAATTGAACTGTTTTGGTTCCCTGGCAAAGACAATTTAAATGTGACTGACTTTCAATGACTCTGTTTTAGTTTAATGTTTTTATGTCTGTGCACAGGAATCAATGTGGGTCCAGTGGTTGCAGGGGTGATTGGAGCACGGCGACCTCAGTACGATATCTGGGGTAACACGGTCAATGTGGCCAGTCGAATGGACAGCACTGGAGTACCTGGGAAAATACAGGTACTTGTTTTCAATTACAAATGATCCACAAATATGATGGAGTCAAGTGTAACCAGCTTGCCAAGCTCCGCTGTCACATCTACCAACACTTACAATAACAAATATCTATATTTCCTATGCCTCTATTATCCAGGTGACTGAGGAGGTTTATCGGCTACTGAATACCAACTATGACCTGGTTTGCCGCGGCAAGGTCAGTGTAAAAGGCAAAGGTGAGATGCTGACCTACTTCCTGGAAGGGAAGGTTCAGGGAGTGGGCACTGCAACCACTTCTTCGGTGATGCGTTCCGCCAGCCTGGCACGTCGGATCCACTCCTGTGGAAAGACGAGCGTCCCGACCAATCTGGCCAGCGTGTCCTCTGCTGCCAGCCTCACTGCTCATCCCGGCATGGGTAGCAACATGCAGATGAACACTGCCAACAGCAGCAGCAACAGCCAAGCCGCATGCCAACCCTCATCCTGTGTGCCCGCAGTGGGTAAGGTTGATGAAGAGAGGGCTGTAGAGGTGACAGAGATTGAAATTGAGACGGTGGCAGCTGCTGCAGATGTGTCAGTGTAGGAAGAAAGAAAATATATTCATCTTAAATAAAGCAAGAAAACCTGGTTGGAGGACTAGAAGCGTCTAGTCTGTACTGGCACAACCCAGGATACACCCATTCAGGATGTGAACTTCCAGAAATATGAAGTCATTGTATGGATAATCATACTTGCTTTAGGGATTTTTAACTGCTTGCCACTTTTCAGAGACAAAATGCAGAGTGCAGAGACGGGTACCCGGAATCTCAAATCCTCTTTTAACATCTCTGTAACAGATGATTAGATGTGTGGTTTTGTTGGGTTCCATCAGATCCAGGTATAATGAGCATATTTATTTTTTACTATGTTGTACATATTCCGTGTTCGGGGGATATGTGCGTTGATATCCAGAAAGAGACTGATCATGCTATTGCTTTTGCACTGTCTTTCTTATTATGCCAAGGATTCATTGCGTTATTTAGCGTAAAATGGTGTTGTTTCTTTTTGGTGTATGTAAGCATGCAAGTGTGTACTTGTGAGTGTGCGTATGCATGTGTGGTCAATTCTGAATTGTAACAAAACAGCACAAAACAGTCTCTTTTCTTTTTCTTTTTTTTACTTGGAGCTCACTGGATGAAATATGCTTTTTATGATACATATTTACAATTAATAGTGCATGACTTTTTAAAAGTTGACAGCCATAGTAATGATACTCCTGTTGAAAGAAAACCAAAGTACCGAGCTTTCCATAGATCACTAGCGATACTTACATTGCCTCAACAAAGATGAGAGAGAAAGTTGCAGTAGATGTTTACCACATGCTCGATCACTGGTAGAAGACAAAGGTGTGTTTTAAACCCTGGAAAGACAAAATCAGTTTTCCTTAATACATGACATTCTTTTGTATTGTAGTGCAATATGGCATGTACACATAATACACAGATAGGGGCAGCTTTGTTGATGAGGAGGCAAAAAGATAATACGAGGAAAAGACAAAGGTTAACAAACCTAAACAGAAGTCATACTGAGTTGGATTTGTGGTTCTATGGATGCTAGTTTATGCCAAAATGGGACCAGCGATGGAGTATTGTAGAACATCACACAGAGGGCCCACGCATCCTTACATACAGATATCTAAAGGAGTTAAGAATGGCATTCATCCACACAGAAGAGAGCATATACTATAAGCACATGACTTCCACAAATGCATGACTAACTCCTTTAGCCTAAACATTTCAAATGCTGTAAGTACTTTCAAACATTTCCTTGAGGCCACAGAAGATTTCCTGCAGTGTCTCGCTGCTGTCGTCTTTCAGGCATACACATTACTGTACTATTGCTTTTTGTTATCTAGCAGCTACATTTTTGAGTTTTCCTCGAGAAATTTTAGCTTTAGCACATCTCTCAGATATACTGGCAGAAACATGATGCGCTTCAGATTATCTTTATAGCCTGTATCTTTATCAGCACATAGAACTTTCACTCGATCTGCAAAAGTGTAAATACATCACGTTTCAAGTTCTTGCCTTACTCAATAAGCTTACAGTGATTGCAACTTGCCTTTTTAGATATATTCACTTTGATATGCAGATCATACTTTTTGTAAATAGTCAAAAGTTGTAAACTATGTTGTATCTTGTACAGTGTAAAGTTGGGTTATTGAATATTTTGTAATAAAGACAATATTGGTGTATAAAATATCATCAGTATCGCTATGATAAAGAAAGTAGTTTCTTGAGTTTTGGCTACAAATGTGAAAGATCACCTTTTTTATTTTTATTTTCTCAGACATTATTTAATCACTTTCGCTGTAAAAGTTTTCTTTCTCAACAGGAAACTATTTAAGACAATAACATGTTTATCATGTCGGTCAATGTACTTTGACAGCCCACGGCTAGATGGATGTCATCATGTGTCAAACACGGGGCAGGGGCCAAAACTGTTTTCCTGGTACTGATGTAAAGTTTGTTTAAGGTTCACTCAGTGTAACAGTTAAGTCAACAAACACTTCATTTGCTCACCTATTTAGCTCTTTTATGGGCTTGGAGAGAGGAAACAATGCTTCGTTTATGTAGTTTTATGTTGATTTACCTTGATGAAGTTCTTCATTTACTAAAAGGGGTGATATCATTGAGCTTTTAAGTTCATGTCACCTTCACTCTAATTGAAGTCGAGCTCAAACAGTAAAGGGAAACTACTGCAAATAATAGTTAAGGAGCAAGTCTCGTCATGGTGTCATCAGGGCCAAAGGGGATTGAAATGAGTAATTTGGTTGTTGCACTCCTGAATGGTTGGAATTACATAAAGACAAATAGCATATGTCACAAACAAGAAAATGTAACTTGATTATATATATATATATATATATATATATATATATATATATATACCCATAAATTAATGATTTATGTGAACATTTTTCTGTGAACAAAGAAAATACAATTTGCTAGTCTGTATTAAGAAAAAAAAAGAGCATTTGTAACACATTTCTACTTCAAAATGAATTTTGACCACAGTTTATATGCATTCATTCTCTCCTCATCAGTAGTCTATAGAGATGCAGAAATCCATGATAGTCAGACAAATTTAATCTTTGATGTGTTGGCAACCAAATGGAAATCTTGCACACTGTCTGCCTTCTGCCTGTATATTTATTAAATTACTGTGGTTAAGTCTATTGGACCTTAACCAATAACTCCACATCCTGGGTTATATACACAACACAGAATTATTATTTTATTTATTGATATTTTAATACATAGATCAAAATCTTCATTCCTGAACAATGCTGTAACATATTGATATATGACCTTTTTTGCTTTGATACCTATTAATATGTGACATGATGGAAAAGTCTGAAGTTAATGATTTCACTGATGCTATAAGTTTACAACTGATATATACCTGAAAGTATTCACTAATCAGACTAAGTAATTGGAAGTCATTTGATACGATGTTAGACTAAGGCATTTGCTATACTAACCTCAAGAATGCTTATTAGTTTCTTTTTTTAGCCAATTGGAATTAATTAATTTTTAAATGGTAAATGGCCTGTATTTATATAGCGCTTTACTAGTCCCTAAGGACCCCAAAGCACTTTACATATCCTGTCATCCACCCATTCACACACACATTCACACACTGGTGATGGCAAGCTACATTGTAGCCACAGCCACCCTGGGGCGCACTGACAGAGGCGAGGCTGCCGGATACTGGCGCCACCGGGCCCTCTGACCACCACCAGTAGGCAACGGGTAAAGTGTCTTGCCCAAGGACACAACGACCGAGGCTGTCCAAGCCAGGGCTCGAACCAGCAATCTTCCTATTACAAGGCGATTACACGGCGAACTTCCAACTCTTGAGCCACGATCGCCCCGTAAATGGTAAATGGTACAAAATGGTGCAAAATTAACATTGCTGTCACAATAATAGTCACAATAAGCTGAGTGACTTTAAGCTGCATTGCTTTATTTTGCATGTATATTGTAAAATTAGGCAATGCAAGTAATTTTCTCATGCACCTGCAATGACCTGTCAAAACATCTGTGAAAAATGTTAAGCCTCTGCACCTGATTTCAATAATCAACTGATGACAAGGAGGCCACACTCACACCAGAGACTGCAGTATCTTTACTCTGGTTCCAAAAAGCTCAGCCATCCAGCTAAATGGACATTCAACAGCCAAATGTAAGCCTAATCTGTTATCACTATTCTTTGAATAAAGCAAATCAAATGATAAAAATGGTAAATGTCATGAGTAAATAGGCTTTTTGATGGAACAGAGACCTGGTCTGGAGCCCATCCAGGAAGAGTCAGAGCTTGAGGATGAAACTGAAGGGAACAGAACAAGAGAAGGAAATGAGGGCGATTTTCCATTTCAAGTAGGTGTGGAGGAAGAGGATGCGCTGGCAGAAGATGAGAGCGATAAAGATGACGATGCTGCTCAACTGAGGGTTCTGAGACCTGGGAGGCTGTCTCGTTCCCTGAGCCAGTTTTCAAACCATCCACACGAAGGAACCGAGAGCTTTTCCGTGTCTGATGTGAGCACGCTTTCTTTTCATCTACGTGGTGAAGCTACAACACCAGGACAGCCGAAATTTACAAATGTAAGGAGATCCAATAGCAGTAAGGTGAAAATAAAGGTAGGTGTTACTGAGTATTTACTATTTGCTTCTATTTAAATAAATAATAATAATTTTTAAAAATCTGAAAAAAAGACTAGTTTATTTTTGCTTCAAGGCCTCCAAGATTAAGTGGCAGAAACCGAGAAGATCTAAACAGCCAGTCCCGAAGCCAAGGGAACGCTCTAAGAAGAATTTAATAGCTGTGAGTATAATTTTAAGCAAAGCTGTCTTGACTTAAAAAAAAATATGGACCTTAATTAAATCTCTTTTCCACTAATGCCCTCTAACATATTTCAAAGGAGGAACCGTTTCCCCCCTGGCTAGCGGATCTGATGGTCAGCATCGAAGAGGCAACAACTCATCAGCTAGTGATTGAGTGACATCTCGTGAGGTGAACGTGAAACATTTGGGACACACCAACCTGGGACCTCATTCGTGACAAACTGAACGTTGAACAAATTCTGCCTAATGTGCCTTATTTAAGGAAGCCACTGACAAGAGAGTGAAGTCCATGTGCGAGCCCGTTTCGTTTGTTGTTATACGTGAATAAACAAAAGGCACGATAGCTGGTTTCATTACACAAGAGTTCAATGCTTAGAGAGAACATGATGTGTATATTTTGTGCAAGAGTTAATTGTGTCATTGTGTTATCTTCAGTTTGGTATTTGTGCTTCTATCCCGCTACTGTCTTCGCTGTATTTTTATTTTGTGTATCAATCCCTTTTTCAACCAGCACTTGCTGCTGTTAGGTTCAAGCTGAACCCGTTTACCGTTTCTTAAGTTACTAGATTTGGATGCCAGTGAAGAATGTAACACGAAGAACCAAAGCTCTCTTCAGCAAGCATAGCAACGTCAAAGCTGACCCCTCCCCTGCTGTGTGGGAGCAACATGGCTGGTGCACTTTAGTGTACCGTCAGTCAGAGTTGACTCAAAATAAATCAATAAAATTTATTTTTCTATTTTTTATGAAAAGAAAGTGTTTTCACCCAACCTATGTAAGCTAAAGTAAATCTGCATTAAAATACATATTAAAGTTTCAGTTCATGCACATGCAAACGTAGTAACGCCGTGGTCCTTTTCTTACATCATGATTATGTTATTAAATTAGTAAAATGTGTGCGATTCACGCATAGTCTGCAGTACTTTAAAGAGGCGCTAATGCAGACTTCTTTTATATACTGCTGGGTGTACACATTTCTAGCAATTTAAAGGTATAAAGGTTTCATTTAAAAGCATATTTTTCTCTAGTTAAGATTAAAAAAAATTTAAGATATTCAAAGACAACATATTTTACTTTCCTATTAAATGCAAAATGTACACACACAATGTGCTCATTTTTGTTATTTCTCATTGTGCCCATATCCTCACATTCATCAGCATTTTATCTCTTTAACTTCATATTTTTATCCCGGGACTGTACACATAGTTTTGTTATTAAGACCTGTGTTTTTAGTAATTGGTCCTGATGACTGTATCTGTTTCCATGGTGAATAATTATTAAATTAAAAAAAGCAATTAAAAGTTTGCAGGGTAAAAGCAAGTTCTTCAGTGAATGAAAAGCACGGGATCACTGCCTATTGAAATTTGTGTCACACATCGTATGACTAAAGGTATGTGGCATTTGACTTAGGTATTTATGACAAATATTACAGCAAGGAAACGGCCATTTACTGCCATCTTTTCCCAGATAAATGTGTCGTTTCACCATTTCTGGGTTATGCAAGGCAGACTGGGTTATCACACAGGTCGATAAACAAGGTGGAGGACCTTGTTTGTTTGCATGTGTGATAAGAGGAACCTTCACCAACAAGACTAAAAGGACAAATAGGACTTTTTTCTGTCAAAACAGTGTCAGCACCTAACCTGTCAGAATTACTTCACAAGATAAAGTTTTGACAACACCCATAAGACAGTTTTTAACATTAACAAGCCATTGTAGCAAAGCCTAGAGCTCCTTGGATCACGTGATGCTCTCTCTTAAAGACGTTATTCACTATTCATCATTGTACTGAATTTCAGCAGCACTGTTCAGTTGTTTTCATAACTCTAAAGTTAAAGAAAGATGACTAATGCACGTCAAAAGTTGTTTTGATGTGCATTCCAGCGTCAATATTGACAAATGACCTCAAACTACGCAAGGCAAGCGGGGTCATCCACCTTTTACAGCAGCTTTGTGAAAAATATTTTATATCTGTGCTGAGTCAATTATTAACCCTTCTGGAGGCCAAAGCTTTCATATAAATACTGCCAGTTCAGAGAAGACTTGTTAGAAGAAACTGACAGTTTTAAACAACGTCTAAAAAGCTAAAGAATTTCATCAGAAGGAAATGTTTGGATTAAGCGAGAAGCTGACGTTTGTGGCAGCGGCGGCTCTGGTTGTCTTGTCCGTAGTGAGGTCATCTCCGGTGGTGGGGCCAGAGCCCATCCGCTGTGCCCCCTGTACTCAACAGAAGCTGAACGACTGCCCCGCCATCCCAGCAGACTGCAAGCAGGTGTTAAGGGAGCCAGGCTGTGGCTGCTGCATGGCCTGTGCGCTCGAGGAGGGGGCTTCCTGTGGAGTTCACACAGCCCACTGTGCTGAGGGTCTCCGCTGCACTCCCAGGCCTGGTGAAGCAAGACCACTGCACGCTCTGACCAGAGGACAAGGAATCTGCACTGTAGACCTCCGCCAAGGTAGCCTGGCTGTTTCATATGTGCTCATATTGATATTCATTAATTAAAAAAAGTTCACAGCATTGAAATTACATCTTTAGTGCAACCCCATTCCATTTCATGTGCCATGTATGCTCTCTGTTTTCTAAAAATTCTACAGAGGAAGATGGAGGAGTCCCTGACCATGGCTCGTTGCAGCACATTCTGGGACTTAACCTTCCCTTTGATCACCAAGATTTTGCTGAAGGCCAGGAGAGTCTCAAGGCTAAGGTCAATGCCATACGCAACAAACTGGTGCAACAGGTGAGGGGAAAAATAAACAATCCGACTAACTGGTTATTCAAAGTAATTCATCTCTCTTTCCACAAGAGGGAGTAGATGGCTCTGAGGGGGTGTAGATAATTTGCTGGTGCATTTGTGTTTAGGAGACTGTAGCTCTCATTGTTTCTCTTCCTACACAGGGTCCATGTCACACTGAACTGCACGAAGCACTGGACACGATAGCCACCTCTCAGCAGAGGTTAGGAGAGAAGTTCACAACTTTCTACCTTCCCAACTGTGATAAGCATGGCTTCTACAAGGCCAAGCAGGTGAGAATTTAACTTTTTGTTTGTTTTTTCAGAAATTTCACCATAACAAAATGAATTTTGACTCCCAAAAGGGATTTATTATAAAATAATGAGTGATTTATTTGTGAGAGATGCCATTTTTATTTCCTTTTCAGTGCGAGTCATCTCTCGTTGGACCACCCGCTCGCTGCTGGTGCGTCTCGTCTTGGAATGGGAAGAGGCTCCTAGGATCGAGCGACTTGGTCGGTGACTCAGAGTGCCATCAAGAAGTTACTCACTGAAGGATGGACTCTGTTGTCACTCAAAAACCAACTTTCACACACACAAAGGCACACACATTAACAGCAACAGGAGGTCAGCCGCCTGATGAGCCGGCTCTCCTTTGCAAAAATGAAACTGTGAAAACTTATTTGAGTGGAGGAAATTTCCTCCCATCTTATTTACGTGGTGTATGTATGATCAACTTATTTATTCGCTGCCTGTATATTCTTACAAGCATTAACCATTTGTCATTTTTAGATCTTTTATATGTTTGCCTGTTTTATTTTTTTCAGTTGTAAATATAGGGCGACACTGTATACATTTGTGTTTCTGACTAAATAACTCCATTGCTCAAAACCACAGGTCCATTACGGTGCCAAGCCCATTTGAGAGACTTCAGGATAAATTTTTGTTTAATTCATTCATAACTAGAGCTGTGCACGGCAGCAAACAACACAGCAGCTCATTCATTCATTCTGTTGACATTGTCTGAATGTATCTCCATTGGCGTTTCCTCAATGGGTATTGGGTGAAATGCTTAAAGTGCCACAAGTATGTGCATGGTGGCCTAGCACAAACATATCAGTGCTCTTCCAAGCCACGCTGAGGTTTGGGATGGGTTGTTCATCATTCGTCTACCTCTGCTGGTCTCTGCAGGTCCACAGTTTGAGCAGAGGATTTCTGAGACCTCTTCTCAGCTACATCTTCTCACATTAGGGACTTTATTTGACCTTTTCTTTATCTGACTACCTACTCTAGTATTTATTATCATTCACTTGTGTTTAAAGATTTGTTTGTTGTTGTAGCTATGTGCAGTAGATCCAGTTTCAACTGAATGCTAATTGCCCTGGAATGCTGCTTTTTCCATTATTGGGTTTGTTGTATATACTCTAATTCTGTGGATGTGCATCTTAATAAAATCTTATTTTATCACAAAGGAGTTTTGTTTTGTGTCTATCTACAAAACATTAAAAACAACAATACTTGGGTAACTTTATACTGCCTTTATTAAGTAAAAATAGACTTCTGAGGGTTGCATTGTACATGCAAACAGCATATTTAAACTGACCACTTAAT
This sequence comes from Mchenga conophoros, assembly GCF_057382185.1. Classification (NCBI taxonomy): domain Eukaryota; kingdom Metazoa; phylum Chordata; class Actinopteri; order Cichliformes; family Cichlidae; genus Mchenga; species Mchenga conophoros. The sequence goes on from NC_140543.1 coordinate 18,338,231, forward strand.
CCAAGACAAGTGCTAAAAAAATATCACTGGCTACACAGAGACTGGAGATAACTGTAAGGACCCCTTATCTCTTATATTCAGCTTATGCAAAGCGACAACAAAACAAACAAACAAACAAAAAAACCCACACACGCACACACAGTACAGATCATGAAACAAAATCTCTTTTTCCGTGGCGTGAGACCCAGAGTAAAAAATAACTTTCTATGCGCTGTGTTGTCTGAGCTGCACGGTCCCAACCAACTCCCTACTTGGAGCAGGAAGCAACCGGAATAATGGAATTCATACAAATAGGAGTTCATACTTAAATCACTGCATGCTTACTTATTCAAATATACATACATTGTCAAGACAAAACACAATGGCTTTATAACAAATCACAAGCATACAAATAATGATTACAAATCACAAGCATTTACACATATGCAATGCCATTTAATTGTGCGTAAATGAAGAGCTCTCTTATCACTGCTTGTGACATGTCTTTGTGCTTTAAAATCAGAATAAGGCCTCTGAGATAGTTTCTTTAGGTGTAACATTATTCCAAAAGGTGTCCGGGTTGAATCTGAGACAAACAGGTTATGAAGAATCCATCCATGTACAGAGGCTACAGGCTTTTTCTGCCCGGTACTCTTCTGCTGCGCTCTGCGCTGTGCCTCAGAAAAAGGTCCCACAGGCAACAGTTAGAAATAGCAAACATCCATATATCGGCTGAGCCATCTCTTGACCTCTCTTCCAATATCCTCGGTTTCTTCATTTGTTTACAGTTCTTGCCGTTCAATCTCAGCCTCCCTCCCTCCCATCCTGCTCTGCTCCTATTGGCTGTCAGAGTTGTAGTACTGGGTATCTCCTCGCTCCCTCCTATCAAGACCTGGCAGAGGCTGCCCATATTTGTCCACACACCAACAGTAGCCTCGCTTTCTGCCTTTGGAAGGACGGCACTGAAAGTGAAGGAGAGAACAAGGTGAAGCGAGGGAAGACCGGTGGGGGGAGGTGGGAAAGCTGAATGTACAAATCCGGTTGAATATGAAGCATTATGGATAACAGGCCACTTTAGTCAATGAAGCAGAAAAGCATAGTTAAGAGTCATTAATGGTCAGATTGTGCTGAGCCTTTGCTATCCAACACGCTGTGGTATTTTGAGCTGCTTTTATGGTCTACCTCCTGTTACACACACATATAGAGACCTTTAAGGTAAACAGAAACCTGGTAAAATATTTGCTTAGTCCCGTTTGTGAACAACTGTGAACCAAGATCTATTTTCAGAAGCTGGTGGCCAGTACGAATCATCTGTTGCTGATTATACCCCACAGCTCCAAATTATGGGTAGGCCTACTACAAATGACTTACAGAGTCTGTGGAGCTACCCAAGGGCTGTTATTTTACTGCCAATTTTACTAAAGGTCAACCTCCACTCTAGTTAAACATACAGCCATTCATTTCAAGGGCTAAAGCAACACTTGCTGCTGCACAGAAGAGACTGGTCACGCGGGGAGACATCCTTACTCAGTGAGGTCTGATCTTAGGTGGAGAGTTTCATAAACAGTCTTTATCATGATGAATGAAAAATTCTTAGTGAACCATAAATTTTGGCGGCAAGTTAAAAAAAAACAAAAAAACGCAGGCTGTCTATTGGGGAAACAAATACATTAATCTATTTATTTATTTATTTTTATAAATGCATCTTCTTCAACACCAAAATCATTATTGGGTAGTTTGTTATGTTCCCTCTAAGAGGCATTTACTGTTAATAATCATTGTAACAAGAGCTGTTTTCCCTTAGAGTCATCCGAGTGTTCAAATTCAACTGAACACCACAACATCTCTGCCACTCCTTCAGTGCCTAAAGGCTTAGCGCGGTGCAGAAGGTCCGTTCTGCATAAACAAAGACAATGAGCCTGGCGTTGTAAGGCTGGTTATGAGATGATTGCAGGTCAATAAGAACACTTCTATTAAGCGGGAGGGACTGCTATGTAATAGGGGAAGCTGCCTCTGTGATGCAGTGGTGCGGGAGCCCTAAGTGCCTCCATATGAATGCGTCAGAACCACTCATTTATTACAACCCGATCGTGGGTGAACCATGTGAGCGTTGGGATGGCTTCGGCTCTATTTCTGTGTCTGCCTCTCAAAAGTCCAGCAATTATGGGGCAAGCACATGGGGTGCCGGCGGCCACCTTGACGTCTGTCTCCCTGGGAGGGTTTCCGTTAAATGGCCATCGTCCCTGCCGTCAACCCCGCTGGGGTTTGGTCCCTGTGGTTCCAGTTTCCAGAGCCAGTGGCTAGGGTATACCTCACTGGTGTGGTGGTGCAATGATGAGGCTCTAATAACTACCAATGAATACATGAGGACAGCAACAAATCTGTAATTGGGCTGCAGGAGACCTTAAGTTTGAGTCATTCGTCTTGTAATCATTATGAATGTACTCCGCAAATGCTGATTTCCTTTTTACAGCATTTTGATTCCGTAACCAAGTTTGCATTAAGCAGATCATGAAATAATGCACAGCCCTTCGTGTCCACTGAATAAGGATGCACTAAGCCAATGATTCTCAAACTGCTAGGCAGGTCCCACTAGGGGGGCAATGAGCCACTGGTGATGGGCACAAACAACTAGGAGAAACTAAGAAGACTGACTGTGATGTGTTTGCTGATGAAACTGCACTGACATTTTTTTAAAAGTAAAATTCATCTTGAATTCTTTTAGATTGTTAAATGTCGATAAACACTGTAGGGTGTGGGGTGCAAGCATTCTTTTGGCTTTTGTACTGAGGCCTGCCAGAAAAAGCTTGAGAACCACTGCACTACTAAAACACTCAAATATCAAATTATTAGGTATACTTTTTCTCACCTGCTTTTTCTTATAGAAGCCCTTCTTATCACAGTTTGGTATGCGGAAACCTCGGGGGTTGAGAATGTTGGAGATCTTGAGGTTGCTGAGAATGCTCTCAATCTCTCTTCGGCAGGGACCCTGTGAATGAGGGAAGACATCACCAGTTTTTAGTACCTTCCTTTAACATCAGAAATTCTATAGTTTCATTTTGAAGACAGATAAAAAGCGAATAAAGCGTTTATACTTCCTCATTAGCAATGCCATTTGGCAGTGGGTTTTTGACATTAATGTTTTGGTGAATTAACACTTTAATAAAGCTGACTCACGCTGCCTTGCTGTAATACCTAAACAATGGTGGCTGCAATATGAAAGAGGTGGCAGATGAGGAATGAATTCATCTGGCTTGTGAAGGTTTAGCAGTTTGCCAAAGCTGCTTAGAAGTCTTACACAAAGACTGGGGGGGCTAAAGTGAATTCAAACAGCTCAAAGAGAGTCAAAAGGCTTGTCCTCAAGTCCAAGTACTCAAGTCACTAATCAGAACAGCCAGTCAAAGCCCATTACTACAGTGTGCTCACTTCTCGGGCCAAAGAGAAGATCAAAATAGCAGCAGGGCTTCCCAACAGGCACTCACATAAGCCAATCCATCATTCGCTGGCTCTCAGTATAGCCGGCACGCGGACGCCTTGTGGCCAAACAACCGCCTGACCCAGGTCAGCCGCAGGGCTATGGCACCCGCTTGCTGCCATGCCATTCTACTGGCTCACAATCTCTGCCAAACGTCAGCACCGCTACCCAAAGCATTTCATCACCCGCAGGGGGAAAAAAACACCAAAGCACAGAGGAAGAAGAGAAAAACATTCCTCCAGTGTGCTCTGAAGACAGAAAAAATATTGGTTGTGGTACTTACATACTCAGGCTCCCGCTTGGTCTCTAGAGAGTTTTGTTGATCTGTGACGAGTGGTCCCGGTAGCTCCCCCGTTTTAAAGAACTGGGTTCTTCTCTGTTGTTCCCGTCTCAGGATGTCTGGGGGGATGAAAGGGTGAAGTGGAGGCTTAAATGGTCCAATAGGTCTGTGGGTGCTGTATGTAGTGGTCTGAACACCCGAATCAGTGGAATTGCGCTCTTCATCCTGAGTATCAGCATTCTCTGCTAAAAAATTGTGAAAATAAAAATGTGTTTATAAACAAACATAGCAGAGTGTTAATTTCACATTTTTTCAACAGGCTAGGGTTCAGGGGAGGGACATGGGTATTGTGTGCTTTAAAAGCATCTTCTGAAAAACTTTAGAAAACCTTGACTTCCAGTAAAAAATAAAAAATAAAAAGCCCACCTTTTTTGTTTTTTTAATTTGATTTCATTCAAAAGTACAAACTAGAAACCATGCAACCTTGAAGATGCAGGCTAGGCTTTAACATTTATCTGACCTGAATTCTTTACAATGAATTCAGGGAGGGTTCAAGTCTTCCCTCTGCGGCACAAAGAGGCACTTCTTCTTTCCACAATCGAAATCTCTCCAGTGCGCACTGCTTAAAGCCTTATCCACCACCTTCGTTCCTCTGATGTAAAGACGTTTTAAACACATCAAAGTGTTTTCACATATTAGCTGGATTTTTATTGCTAAAAGAAAAAAAGTTTTCTCTTTTTATACAACATCTGGTAATTCTTACATTGCCCGACGACCACTGGCAAAGATTTACCAGTTCTTCTGCAACTACCGAAATTGTGGTCATTAACCAGTGATACGTAAGGTGTCTAAAAGAGCGCACTTTGAGGCATAAACACTCACGCTGATGAATTACCTGGTAGCTCATTGACTGGCACTGTTGGTCTGGTAGTTTGTCGCTTGTTAGTAGCGTTTGCACAAATACCCCGTCCCTCCAGCAGAGCCTGCAGAGGTTTCGTTTCACCGGGTTGATGTTGACAAATCAGGCCGGAGCCACATCTCCCGGTGTACACGCCGCACGGCTGGCCGAAACTCAGCGCGCAAGTCATGCAGCAGCCGCAGCCCGGTTCGCGGACCTTCTCCGAGCAGTCCTTGGGTAAAGGTTTGCACAGAAGCCGTGCAGCAAGATCACATGGTTCGCATCTGATAACAGGTCCGAACGCACCTGACCTCCAGGTGAACGTTGCCAGGACAAAAGTCATGCAAAGTGCGCGAAAACAGGAATCCATGGTGCTGTGTCTGAGAGCGAATGAAGTGAGGAGGTGCGCTGTCCTGCCGTGGGGACTTTTCACTGGGCAGCTTCTCTCCCATTCACATAAAGACAGCGGACAAAACATCTCAATATATAGACCCCAATGACCGTAGTCACACCCCCGAATAGCTTGTGGTGTGCTGCTGAATTGCGTCTACTCCGTTATTCCTTCAAGACATCAGAGAAATATGCTGGGGTTTTGCTGAAAAGCAAGGCAAGATTTAAGGTGTGGCTCTTTAAGACAGATATTAAATAACATTAAAAAGGAAAAAAAGAAAATCACAGGCCAAGGCATTTATTTCCTTCACCCTCTCACTCATGACTTTTAAGTGAACAATGTAGTTGAGATCTTTAAAAAAATGGAATAATCAAAATGTAATCAAGAGCATTAGAAGCACGGTACTAATGATGTTCCACAAAAATAAATTAAATACTAATCAAACACATACATATTTGCAGTTTACTGACGGTGCATATAAAGTCTTAAGTCCCCACACGAGAGGAAACTCAGCAATCGGCTATGTTCGCCTTAATCCATAGGGGGAGCCAGTTGTCATGTGTGTCAAGCATTATTATTACAATGTGCCTCTTCGACTTTTACAGTAATTCATCAACACTTACTACTAAACGCTATTTAACATTGAAAAGCCAGAATCATTTGTTTCTTTCCGTTCTTTTACGTGGAAAAAGGTCACATGGCTGCACTTAACGTTTTGTTCCAGTAGACCAAAGGTGTCCAATAGGGTGATCCAAATCCTTTGTAAATAATTTAAAGGCCTACATTATAAACAATCAAACAGTTACAAATTTTAGTATATTATTTGATATATTATTATGTATTATTAAATTATTATTTATGCAAACAGTACACCCTGAGGTCTAAAATATTAAAGAATAACCAAAATCAGTGGTGGCATATATATATATATTTGTCTCTCTGTTTTTAATTTCGTTTTATACTTCACAGACTACACAGACTAGATGTATATGCTGTGTGCATTAGCTGCACATTGACCATATTCATTTATCAAATACTGCTCAATGATGAACTTCCTTGTGCAGATAATGCATAATAATTCACATCCACTGATTTCATTCACTTATCAGTAGAGTTGCATGTCCAAGGCTGATTTTGGGTACAGCAAAGACCTGACATGACCAGAACCTTTCTTCTGTGAGCCACTAGTGCCAAACACTGCACCATAGTGCTTTCCCCACACTATACATCGTCTTTAGAAATATTATGAATAACAGTAAACTTATCATTTTTTTTTAACTTGTTGTTTTGCCTCTATTTGCATGAAGTAAAACATTCCATAAATATAATTAAGGATCCCATCTGCTATTTGGTGTTATTGTGTCATGCAAAAAGTCTACCTTGTGTACCTGCTCCTCACACGTACAGCCATGTATTTGTCTCTTGACTTGTTTGTATGGGCGACATAGCTGGTTCCGTCCCGGTCATTTGTCTCCGCTACAAAGCAGTCCTTAAAATAAGGATGCATACCACACATGTAAGTGAGAAAATTCCTGAGTAATTACATCTGTGGTGTTTTTAGGTCCACTATTGGTTACAGATGAGAGAGCAAATACCATAGCAGAAATTGTCCAAAATACCTCAACAGAATAACAGCAGCAGAGTTGAGGTGTACAGTTCAGGGTTTTTGGGTTTTTTTGTATTTTTTACATTTCTGAGAAGTCAGTGTCAAATCCATTGCCAACCAGCCCTGCCATTTGTTAACAGACAGGCCTACAGCAGAGCAGTGCTCTCTGGAATGCAAAACATTTGGTTCATATGCTGAAAAAAGAAAAAGCTTGCTGATTTTCTGCCCTTTCCTCTACTCATAGCTCTTTGAAAGGGGGTCTCTCAGCCACCTGTGCATATTCAGCATAGCAGAGGAGACTAAGAGTAATGTACTGGAGGAATGTCGTCTCGCAGAGCAGCCTCTCAATAAAGAGGGAGTGTGAAGAATGTACGTTTGCACACACAGGATATTACTGTACATGTGTTTAACATAACCTGCTGTCAGAGGCAACTATGGCCAGCTGCAACAGCTTGTCAAATGGTACTATGGAGCAATTTTCCACTGTTTTAAGACGATTTGGACAAATCAGATACACTTGCTTGAAGACCTCAGACTGGGCTGCACTAGCTCCAGCAACCCGACTGTAGCTCACATTAGCCATAATGCCCCACTTCCCACAGGTAAATATAATCTATAATAAAATAAGTAGGTTTTATTTCACTTTAAAACCTTTACATAAGTTATACCAAAATTTTCTCCACAGCTATTTTCATAATTCTTCTTGTGATTATCTCTGGTATTGTATTTGGCATTTTAACACAGCAGCTCTTTTAGTAGCTTAAAGGATGTAAGGAAGTAAAAGCAAAGGAATGTGCAGTACCAACATTCATAGATAAATAAATCACGTACTGTAATCAGATGGATATCTGCAAAACATGCCTGAGTTAGCCCAGAAGAACAATGTAAGAGAGAGAGTGTGTGTGTGTCCCTCACTCTCAAACACAAAACAACCCTTTCCCTATTTTTGCTTGTCAGGGTCCAGTGCATCTGTGCTTGTGGAGAGAGTGTGTGGAATACACACAGTGTGGAGGTGTGCTGGAGTAGGAGAGGAATGAGGCGGTTGCAGATCACATGACAAGTCTGGTACATTTAAAGTTATTCTTTTCCCTGAATGGTCTCATGACTGTCTGTCATGTAATTGCTTCTGTCTGAGAGCTTTTTGAGCCGACTAAGATCACAGATAAATTGGAGTCTCTATAGTGATTAATATGATAATTGTTTCTCTTTGATTCTGCTCTGACCTGGACCCATACATAGCTTCAGCTATTATGTGATTATTGGATGTTGGTCGAATGGCGAACAAACTAGAGGCCAGCTTTCATCTAATTCCAAGGCCAGTTAATCATTTTCTTTCTTTTTTTTGTTGGAGTGGTCTATCGTGGTCCCTGTTTCTGGAGGCTTGGCCCCTGAGGCAGTCCAAAGCTGTAATTAGGCCTAAGCAAAGTGAAGGACACAGAGAAAGAGAGAGGAACTCTCAGCACTCACCCTGACAGATTACAGAGTAGTCGGAAGTGGGCTGTGAGTGGCACCACTCAATTTGACCCCAAGTCCCCCCAAAGACAGTTACACTTCCTATGTCTCTGTCTCACCTAGACTTATGAGGATAGTTGAACATGTATTCATACATCTTAGGGACATTTTCCCACATGTGTAAAATACCTCTCTCTTTTTTCTCACCACTGTTATATGACAAGAAACAGATATTCAAATGTGACTTGGACATGTGTCATTAAAATTAAAATTGCAAAGTAGTAGACATCATGCATTAATCTACAAACAAATGTGCTTTTGGTTTTGAGGTAGTTTGGGTAGATGAGTCTATGTTGGAAACCACAATCATCCAATTAGCACAAATTCTAAAACCCTGTTGTAAATGCAAATTTACACCACGAAGGAAGCTCTTTATCCCACAGTTTTTTGTTTCTTGTTCGGAGACCATGACCTAACTGAAACCCCTCCACAGTCTCAATCAATGACCTTGGAGTATGCCCAGTTTCACCACGCATGTATGAGCGCTGTGATGCCACAGACTCAACCTACTACCAATATTCCGTTAGTAACATTACGAGTTATGATGAAGTGATCTACTTGTTTGTCATCTCAATGTGACCTGGACATACCTCAATTTAACAAGCGTTATGAAAGCCTACAGTTTTCTCACGGTGCCTTTCCAGGTTTTGGCCTCTGCTGAAAGCCAAGCATGGGCCTCAAATTGTGCAGCCATCCCAGAATCCAGTTTCTATTTCTGTCCACAAACCTTTGTTCTGGTTCAGAGGAAAGAGATGGGCCCTGCCCCGCCAATTAAGTGGCTGTAAAAAAGCTGCAGAACTGGGGTGATCGAGGAATGAGAACTAGTTCTGTCAGCCGGGTAAACAAGGCCTCCAAATTATCTGCAAAATGAAATTTGGAGAGGCTGGTGTAAATCTGTAAGGGGTTATTGCAAAGCTGGTATTTGCTGGGAGAAGGATAATCTATGTGACTTAATCTTCATCATTGTTTCTTATAGTTGTTTTTTTCCCCATAAGGTCAACTAGTTCTTATAGCTTCAGAAAGTTGACAAAGACACCCACATGTAGTGTCTGGTTTTAGCCATTCTTATATAATAAAACAGCCTGGGAATAGTAAATGTAAAGATGTATTAATTAATCTTAATGGGAAATTATTGCTGCATTAGACCTATATATCTTACATGCTAACACACACTTATTTTTCCCATGTGAAATGGTGTTTCTCCTGACAGTTTCCTTTGTAATCTGATAATGTTGGTTGCTTCTCTGGATTTTCCCCTGCTCCTTTTATTTCAAGACCACTCCACACTAAATAACAGAGGAAGATGGGCTCTATGCAGTCGCCACAACTGGGCCTTCACTTCCTTCCTGCCCTCCCCGGGAATTCTTCACTTTCACCACCTGCAGACACACAGTAATGTGGGTGGAGGGGTCCTTCACTGCACACCTTTCCTCCTTCTTATCTCTGCAAATGTATTCCCTCTCTGCACCTTAAGAGCAACCTGCCCAGGCTTGCCTGGAGGGAAGAAACTCTTTTAGTGCACTTTGTAAATGAGGGTGGACATGTGCATTGGATATGTGCACACGCAACAGGTAAGAAAGGTGCATTCACACTCTACAGTGATGGAATAATTTGCCCATGCACATTAGAGAGGCCCCTTCACTGTCCACTTTTAAATCACGTCTTAAAACCCACTTTTATTCCTTGGCTTTTAACCTCAGTGAGACTTAGTTTCTCTTTTAATTGAAGTAGTTATTTAATTAATGATTTCACTCTTCTTTTATTTGGTTTTTATTTATATCTCATGTAATTTTATTTTACAGTTCCAATGTACAGCACTTTGTGTCAGCTGTGGTTGTTTTAAAGTGCTTTATAAATAAAGTTGATGATCATGATGATGATGATACAGACATTTGTGTGTCAGACGCATCAAAAGATGTGGTGTTACACTTCAGTGTGTAATAATTGCTAGCCTGTTTTGCTCTAAAACAACAAAGGTGATGTCGACTTGGGACTTTCACAGTCACAACGGTTTTGTGTCGCTAGTGTCCTCTGCTGGCCACAGATTGACATGAATCATACACAGTGTGTCCACTTTAATAGGTTCAACTGTCCAATGTAGTCATGTAGACTCGGGGAAGACAACCTGCTGAAATTCAAAATGAGCATCTGAAAATGGCAAAAAGGTGATTTAAGTGACTTTGAACGTGGCACAATTGTTGGTGCCAGACAGGCTGGTTGCTTCAGAAACAACCAATATACTAGAAATTTCTTGAACAATCATCGCTGGTGGACCATCATAGAAAACAGTCCAAATAACACAACATATCTAGTTAGCAGCAGTTCTCTAATAATAATGGATTGGATTTACATAGCGCTTTTCAAGGCACCCAAAGCACTTTACAATTCCATTATTCATTCATTCATTCAATCTCACATTCACACACTGGTGGAGGCAAGCTACAGTTGTAGCCACAGCTGCCCTGGGGCAGACTGACAGAAGCGAGGCTGCCATATCGTGCCATCGGCCCCTCTGGCCTACACTAGTAGGCGGTATAAAGTGTCTTGCCCAAGGACACAACGACCAGGACAGAGAGCCCGAAGATCGAACCGGCAACCTTCCGGTTACAGATGCGCTTCCACAGCGCCACGGTCGCCCTCTAGGCCAAAATATCTTGTTGATCTGGCCCCTGAGGCAGTCCAAAGCTGTAATTAGGCCTTAGCAAAGTGAAGGACACAGAGCAAGAGCACACTAACTCTAAGCAGATGAACTGCAGCAGCATAGGGCCATACCGGGTGCCACTTCTTTCAGCTAAAAACAGAAAAGGCTACAATTTGAACAGGCTCACAACAGAAGATTGGAAAAATGGAGCCTGGTCTGAGTCTCGATTTCTGCTTTAACATTCAGATGATGGGACTAGAATTCAGTGTAAGCTACATGAAAACATGAATCAACTATATCAATGGTTCAGGCGCTGGTGGTGTAATGGTGTAGGGGTTGTTTCCTTGGCACACTTTGGGCTTCTTAGTATCCACTGAGCATTTCTTTTAGATGTCGTTTGTCCTCACGTCTTGTCTCCCTTTTCTGTTTACTTGTTCCCCTCCTTGTGTCTCATTCCATGTCTCCCCTGTCTGAGTTGTGCGTTGATGTATGTTCTCCCCAAGCCCATCATGTCCCTCTCCATTTCCTTCCGTGTCCCTTGCTCCCTCTCGTCACTCCATGTCTCTCACTCCTTGTTCTCCGTATCCAGTCATGTCAGTATTTTTGTCTCTCGTTTCTGCTTCGGTGTTCCAGTGTCAAGTCTGTGTGTCTTAGTCTGCGTGTTTCCCATTTTATTTTGATAGTATCACGTCCTGTGTGTTTAGTTTTGCTTCCTCCTCTTTCATTATGTTTATTTGCCCCAGCTGTGTTCCCCGTGTGTTTCCTCTTCCCTCGTCACTGTTCAGATATTCATGTTCCATGTTCCAGTATTTAGTTTTCCCAGTGTATTCCGGTTATTTTTGCTTTAGTGTCCTCCTGTCTTGTCTTTTGTATCACTCAGCCTAAATAAACGGCTCACTCTTGGTTTAAGTTAAGCTTTGGTTTCCACACGTCTGCTTTTGGGTTCACTCGTCAACCATCGCCACACAGTCTGCCACCCCAGAATATGACAACATGTGTATTGTTGCTGACCATGTCCACGTCTCTTTATAACTACACTGTACCCATCATCTGATGGCTGCTTTCAGCAGGATAACACACTATGTCACTAAGCTCATCTCATCTCAAACTGATGTACTGGCCTACAGTCACCAGACCTCAATCAAATAGAGCAAGTTTGGAATGTGCTGAAACAGGAGATTTAAATCACGGATGTGCATTTAACAATGTACATTATCAAATGCATAATGTAGCGGCACATAGTACATGTGTGACACTATCATGTCAGCATGGACATGTTAATAAGAATTAAAACAGCTCTGAAATTTAAGGGGATCCAACACAGTGTACCTAATACACCGATCTCTGATTGTATACCATTTATTTCCACTGATAAAATAAATTTACTGGGTCCACAGCCTTTTTTTTTTTACTTATCATTTATTTTCTGAGAAAATAGCCAGATACCAAATACAGTGGAATGTTTATATAGAAGCCTAAAGCTAAAATGCCTTAGCTATCAGTTCAGCTGATGTTGCTAAGACCTGAAAAGCTGGAATTGTGCTTAGAGTCTTTGGTTTAGCAGCATTCATCTGCAGCCTCCCTGCAGTTATGACAAACTCATAATATTCAAATGTATTCAATATATTTCAAATGTCACAATACCAATACCATTACATTTACAAAGTTACTCTTAATAATCCTGAACTATTTATTTATGTATTTGTTTACCGGATTGAAGCCAACCAACAGCGGTGTATTCAAATTTCATTTATTTGCTCCTTTGCTGGTAGATATTACCATCCTGGTGTCTCTATACTTACATAAGGCTGCACAGCATAGCTTAGCACAGAGATACAAGGACACAAGACAGAGCTAACCCTTTTCTAATAAAAGGGATTCAATTACCCAATCTACCACCGCTACAGTTCATGCAAAAACCAACAAACAGCCTGATATTTACAGCTCTGGGTACAAGGCTAATACTCCCACTAGTTGCTGAATCTAGTGGATCAAGATTAAATAAATGTTTCATTATGATTAGTATTTACAAGTCAACAAAAACATGGAAATGCCCATATACAAATAAATCGTTCACATGTAGCATGTTTTACACCGAGGCACAGTATTGAATGAGATAAGGATGAGGTACACATAATAGGTCATGGAAAGTGATAATAAGCGTGCACTTGATGCAAGAATAACACCAGCTGTTAGTGTGGTTGTCGATCCCTCTCTGGATAAAATGGTCAGGAGCAAATGTGTATCACTGACAGATGACTAGCTGAGTGTGCTAAACACTAAACCTATTTGTGCAAATTCCAACACTGACCTCTTTCTTTCTTCTTTGTTTTCTTTTTAATAACAGCATTTGTTCTTGTAACATAGCAGCCTGTGTGTGGATGTGTGCTTTTACACATTTAGTATAAATATTAAAAAAGGGGGGAGGGGGGGTATGTGTATACTGCTTTATTTTTGACACTGAAAGATTGCAGTGTTGATCTCAATCTTCAATTTGTTACATATTTGATATGTACAAGGATAATCCCAATGCTATTCAGGGCGTGTGGACAGACACTCTGGCTCACTTATAGAGCACCTGTGCTGGCGTGAAATCACTGATAATTTGATCTCCAAGCAGCCCTAGAATTGGCACAATCGACTCTTTACTCAGAGAACCGAGGTCACAAGGTAACCCTACATTCTTAGTCTTTTGTACCATCTACAAAAGTACTGATGTGTTTTTAATCGGTTACTGTCAAAGCAGAATATATATAATAAAAGAATATTATGGTTTCATTAAAATATCTTTCTACAATTTCTCTCATTCAAACACTCGCAAATGCACGCTCACACTTTCATTAAAATGTTGACAGCTTTAAAAGTGGTCATACTCCAATACATCTTATGGCAAAATTGATTTAACACCTTCAAAAAAGCCACTTACATGCAGCACATTTTACAAAACTACACGTTAAAAAAAAAGAAGCAAAAACAACATTTACATTGCATAGATAAAATAATCATGCATGTGATGAAGTTGGGCACAAAGTCCAAATCATACACATTTGCAACACTGCTTTTGCATGTTTTTAAATCCACAGAGAAATCCTGCCTGCTTGGTTAGATGAGGTGTTTCTACATCAGATACAACTAAAGAAATCTTAATGAATGCTTGCATGAAGTTTTTTTTTATCCTTTCTTTTTTGGTTAAATATGAGAGAAACATACAACAATGTAGGGTTTTCTTGGTTGGTCCATAAAATGCTATGAATGAGTAAGAAAAGCAGCTTTAGTATGAGGAACTTAAAATATGTTAATAATGATTGTATTACTGTGTAAGACATTACAGTTGTAAACAATGTGAAAATGATAATGATTTTGTTATTTGTTATGTAGCTAATTTACAGTTCATGCACTGAAAGGAACAAAATTTTTAAAAAGTTATTTATACTTTTTGATTAAAGGTGTCGCTGAATGTCCTCGTACAGTGATCACTTTACATTTGCACGTTTTTCAGTTCAAATTCAGATCATCACCATCTCGAGTCATTATATTTAGTCCGTTCTTCAGCCTCTCAGTCTTTCATTCGTTGTTCTAGACGTTGCAAACGTCTGTCCAAGTGATCTGCTTTGTCCTCTACTTACTCTTATGTGAACCAATCATCACCTTTGACACAAAGTTGACAATAGCGCTTGCTGGCTGCTCGGGGTCATGCTCAGCAAACAGGTGGCATACGTTGCCCGTCGAAGTGCCAGTTTTCCTCGCCACAAAGCCGAAGATTCTGCAGAGGAGGAGCAGTGTAGTTAGTAGCATTACTGTCATCTGCCTCAAACAGGCAGTGCACCTTTAAAAAGAACTGCTTTCATTGTCTCTGTGCAAAAATATAATTATCTACATACCTTGCTGATGGGCAGCCATCTTTTTTCCACCTATTGGAAGTAAAAAAGGGATAATAGTGTCATTTTTGCTACACTGAATCCACCTAAATACTTACATTCAAAAGTGTCAATTAGATTTGCATGAAGTTATTTAAATTAATCTTTTGCCATATTTTGGATTTTCCTAGATACTTTAGAGAATAAAGGCCAGTCAGTGCGACTTGTAGTGTAAAAGGGATTCAAGTGGTCAAAAAAATGAAAACCATATTAAATAAATACCCATCACCCATTCACAACATGCAACTGACATACTTCTCTATAATAACTAGTGAAACACAAATAGCAAGTGGGCATGTGTTTTGACATTAAATCAACAATACTTACTTTCTATCTTGAGGGTCCAGAGCACAGTATATTACTGTATTGACATTGTAATGCCTCCTGAAAAAGAGCCTAAAAGAAGCCAAATTATGGTAAGAAATTGCTAAGCTATGCATATATGAAGAATGCAAAAACTATGTTTACTCACTTTCTCTGGTTGTCAGTGAGGGTGATTCCCTGAGAAGAAACTTTGAAGTGGACCACAGTGGAGGTTGGTGTAGCGTTAGAGTTCAGGACCATAGTGGTGGCCTTCTGCACTGCCTGGACACCCGTTAGTGACTCCATTTCCACAGAGCCCAGGAACCAAACATTACAGGCTGCAGCAGCAGACAAATTCAAAATTACACTTGGATTTGCAAAGCGCAAATAACGGCAAAGCGAGTGCATTGGGTGACACACGGCATAATAACAGGACAAGGAAAATGGCTCATTTCTACAACAGAACAGCACACAGAGATTGCGTCAGCGTTCGTATTAAGTCAGGCCACCTGTTTGTGACAGTGTCTTTTCATAGCAACTGATATAAGAAACCTGATTACCTGCTCCCTGTTTTAGCAGCTCAGCGGCAGAGTTTGTTACTGATTGCGAGGTGTTCTCACTGACATCTTCAAGAGGATCTGCGAACAAGAAAACAATGAGATTATCCAGCAAAAAAAACCCTCAACAGTTACATCAGCAGATGAAAACACTAAGCTGGCAGACAGTTAAACATAGAGAGGCAGATGTTGGTAGCCACAACTTGAATACTACCTTTGTCAGGTATGATAAGTTTACAGGGCAGGGCTAGAGGAGTGATTGAATGTTGGTAGACCAATGCGGTTAAGCTTCCTGTAAAACAATACCATATTAAATTAGAATTCTAGTTATAAATCTGTTTTGGTTAATGACATGTTTATTTAAAAAAATGCAAGATTTCATGAAAAATTGCAAACTGTCAGAAAAAAGAAAAAGAAGGAGAAAAAACAACAGAGAAAAACTTCTATCACCACGATAAAATAAAATTCTCATCAGTGGAACACTTAATTTGATTATATATCTTCAATAGTTGCTATATTTGAAGAAAGCGGGGCACAAAAAAATGCCACAGAAATCAGACATAAACCATGAAACACTGTATGGGTAAATTCCAGTCTATCACAGTCTATGATCTATCGTTATTTGGCGTTCATGAAATTCTCCTGCCCTCTACTGGTGGTGGTACAATACAATTTCTGTAGTGTAGCCAAAAATCCAGATGGTGTCACTGATGTTTGCTAACCATGTAAAAGTCTTACCAAAATATGGCTCATTGGGGCAACCCTTCAGCCGCACTCCTTTCTGTGTGCACTCAATCAGAAAGTGGCGCACTAATTCATTGGCCAAATCTCCTCCTGTTAGAAAAAGAAAGAAGAAATACGTAACTAGCTAGAATAGTATACTTTCTTTTCAGCAAACTTTCTTGTATTTGAAAATCTAGAATTGGGGGTGTAAAACTTGGCGCCCCTGGAGCCTGCCCAAGAATCCTGTCTGGCCTATGGCAAGTTTGAAAACTGCAGGGAAGTCATTAATTATCACTTTTTCTTTCTTTCTGAATAAAAAAAAAATACTCGTCTGCACTGCTATTCCTCGTTGTTCGCATTACAGAGAAGTAAATTACTAGTTCCAAAATAGTCAAAGATGATGGAAATCTGTTGTGATCTTTCATTAGGAACTCATAGCTAATGAAACATATTGTTAAAACTGCGCTTTTTAAAATTTAAACTTGTTCATCATCATTTTTGTAAAGGGACAGTTCAAGAAATGCAAACATTTTCCAGAAACGTCTTTACACAAAAAGAAAAAAAAGAACATAAACATATGAGTTATAGTAAAAGGTTTTTCCGACCCACTTCACATAAAATTGGGCTCTATGTGGCATGCAAACCAACAAATTAACCTCTGCTCTACACTTACTCTGACTTGCATAACATCTCATAGCAGTTATCTCAGTACCACACATAATTTCCCAGCCTTTAAGTGTTGCGTCAAACACATTAAATTGCTACATTCATTCTCTAGAGAGATTAGGTGGATTATGATTCAACAGAAGCTCTTCTGAAGGGGCTGGATGAGCGTATGTGAGGAACGTCTTGATACAAAAGCTTGGAGAAAAGCCTGCTCCACAAAGTGGGTTGGGTTTCACACTTATAAGCAGTCACAATACCCAAAGCTCAAAATCTGGAGATGGTTTGTGTCATGATGTCACCACAGGTGCTGTTGGATTGAAGAAGGGTGAAATCAAACAAAAGGGCAGGTGTGAATCGGGGAGAAGGGAACATGAAAGGACTGCAGACAGGGCATAAGGGCATCCTTTGTGCCCCTCAGAATAAGCAGACTTTTTCCTGACACACTGTGTGGGGTTTAGTGTTCTTTCCTTTCCTTTTCCAAATAAGAAAATTGGGTCTGTATTGTAATTCGGTCAGTACTTCCTTACATGTGGAAACAATCCAGAGAATGTTTGACCAGAGTCCTCTAGAGACTGCGTGTTTGTTACCAAAAAAACAAAGAAACAAACAAAGAAAAAAAAAAAAACTTTAGCCTATTTTCTAAATATGCTAAACCAACAAACCAGGAAGTTGATGACCAAACAAAAATCTTGTTTTGACTTCAGTTGTGGGACTGACAGACTTCTCAGAAAGACAGTTACAGTATGTGGGAAAGTGCACTTGCACAAGAAGACACTGGGATTATAGCAGGCTTACAGACCCAGCACATCTTTTGTTAATGAGTGAAACGTTAGCTGTACATCTAAGAGTATCAGGCAATAGGGGTCCCTTTGGCATCGTGATGATGATGCCCAGGAGAGAGAAACAGAAAGACAGGAGTTCACTCACAAGCAGAGGGAGAGAGGGACTCTTAGGTTCCACTGTGATGGTGCGCACAGTGGGCTGTAACTGAAGATGGCTTTGTCTGTGCTTATGCTATGCACCATTCCCAGGATTGTCCAGACCACTGGACCAATCTCTAATATCTTAACTATCAATGAAATTCTGTAATACTGTGATGTATGTTTATTTCCCAGAGATATTTATGTATGTTGTGTATGTGTTATGTACAATACAAATACAAACTGACCCGAATGATCCACTTAAAGTATATTGCACATTCCAAGGGAGCTTTAGGTTACCTTTGCACGATTATTCAAAGCAGAAGGACCGGTCAACTGGTCGCAGCAGATGGCCGCCAGAGATTTCTCCTTGTTTAAAGGGAGTTTTTCCTTTCCACTGTTGCCAAGTGTTTACCTTAAAGTGACTGTTGTTGTTATTTGACGCTATATAAATAAAACTGAACTGAACAGAACTGTATTTAATAAAATTAAGTGTTGGATTGCTTTGCTTGTTGGGATTTCTGTATTAGAATCGCTTCCACCCACTTCCAGTGTCTTACGCAAAGTTATTCACACAGATTTTAACTCAATATTTAACACACAGACATAAAAAGCCAGCAAATATGTCTGTCCCAAATGTTGAAGTGCTCATGCCGTCTTTTAATCACCCACATGTACCATACCTTTCTTGTTCTGCTGAAGAACTGAGGGAGGGGGTGTAGCCACCTTCATAGCCAGACCGTAGGCCCCCCTGAAGGAGTGGCTGTCCCGCACAATAAAGCAGCCTGGCTCCTTGTCTTTCAAGACTGAAATAGCTGAAGAGAGAGAAACAATGATTGAAGTAGCTCGAGAATTTTCTTAACAAAAAAGTGTTTACATTTGGCACCTACCTTGATCCCTTGAGATGTCTGGCTTGTACCAGAATTTTGATGTATCCTGCACAAATTTTACAGTAACCTGCTTGTTGGCTAGCACATCTGGAAAATACACAGACAAAGAAAACAACAAAAATCACTCAACGAGCCGTATGACACCCACGAGGCTTTCAGTTTCTTTAGCAGACCCTAGCTTACCTGGCAGAGGTGAGGCTGTGCCTGGCGTCTGAGCTGACAAGTCAGGCAAGATGTTAGGGAAAGGAATACTCAGGGAGCTACCACTGTGGGGACTTGAGAATCCACTGAGGGCTGGAGAGGCTGTTCCCAGCGAATGCTCCCCATCTGACGTCCTCTTCTTTTCAGGCAGAAGTGGAGGCTGCATTTGTGCTAACTGATTCTGCCCATCCATTGAGGGTAAAAGATCCCTGTCCAGGTTTGGACAGTCTGCGCCATAGCCGAGACACGAGTCATCCTGTTCCTCAAAGCTTTGAGCAGGACTATGGTTGAGAGTATAGTTAGCCATATGGCTTCGCTGGTTGCTTCGAGGAGAGCTGTGAGCATTCGGGGCAGGGTGGATGTGGGGGTGGTTAAGGGGAGGAGAGTGGTGGCCATAGTCCAGTGACACGGAGTGTGGCAGAGGTTGTCTTGCAGAGGGGTAGCTACTCAAAGAGGAGTGGTGGCTCAGGACAGGATGCTCTGGCCAGTGCTGGTTCTTGTTTGAACTGGGGAAAAACAGATTATGGGAGCATTTTATTACTGCTGGTGTTAACACAGGATCTAAAAAAAAAAAAAAGGTGCTTGGAGTTTTTGTGTAAGTCAGAGCTCTACCTGTCTGTCTGCTGAAGGCTCCCAACAATAGAGGCAGAGTATGAGGAACTTTGTGTCCTGTGGCAGTTAATGGAGGGGTCTGGCAAACTCTCCACTCCGAAATGGTTGATCTCTGAATATTCCCTGGGTTCTGTGTAAGACGAAATACAGAATGTTAGAAAGCACATTTCTGCACAGAGTCCGAGTCAAGGTATGCATTTTATAATTTTAAAAGAACACAAACATAAGCAGGGATAAGTATGGAGAGAAAAGCTGCAAAAAGAAAAAAAAAAAGAAAAGAAAAAGCAGCTCTGAAAAGTTTAAAAGAAAATTTCTGCAACACGTGAAATAAATCACAGGGAAAAAGGTTGGTGTTCATTCAAGTAACAAATACTTACAATTGTAGTTGAAATGTAACCAGAACTGTTCGTATGGCCTTATACCCACCCAGGTGTTCAGCAAATAAGACTTAACGGTAGCTACAAATTAAACGCCTACACCAACAATTACCTAAAGCTTTATTTCAGTCAGTCTGGGCACACTGACATCCCCAAAAACTCAAACTGTGTCTTTGCAGGCAGGTTTTCTCTGGGTTTATGGAAACAAGAGGTGCAAAGCTGAAAGAGTAACTGGTTTCTTCTTGTCCCCATTTCCGCTCGTGTACACAGAGACACTTTCATGGGGAGGAGAAGTTGTTTTTCTTCCTGACCCACAGTAACCATGGAGATGTGGCAGGGCTGAATGCAGCGATTCTTGCCTGAATATCTGAGGTAGTAAGAGGCACAGCAGGGACACAGATCTGCTCCCAGGACCTACAACCTTTAGACATACTGTAGATCTCTATGGAAACAAACGGGTTTGATCTATTTTATCTCTGTATTGGATCAAACACCAGACTTTAGATTGACGTTTAAATCAGTTTCATAGTTTTGAGAGAGCTCTATGACAAAGAGTAAATATAAAAAAGGTAACATTTAAGAATTCTGGAAAGTCCACCAGGCCTGTAGGAACAAAGTGCTATAAATGCACTCTTTCTTAAACTCCATCCATCCGTCTCTAAAAACAATCTCACAGTCTGGATTTTTTTTCTGCACTGGATAAAGACCAAAGTAAAACATGAAGAAAAAAAAAAAGATTTTAATATAAAAAACAACACAGTTATGTCCCAAAAAAGGGGTTTTCTGTGCAGGTTGTGACCATGCAGACATTCTTTAAAAACCAACCATGAAGGGCAGACAATGGTTAGGAATCTCCCTGCTTTCGAGACAACTTTTACCATCTGTCTCAAAACGGCTGATGTTGCACAGAAAACAATGCAAGCATTATTATAATATAACGCAGAAAAAATCCAAAATGCCTGTCCTGTCTCTTTTGTAATGAAAACATGCTTAAAAAACATACATGTTATATTATTATTGGTGTGTTGTTTTTCTGTCATTTCATTTTAATTTCTCAGAAAATGGACAAAAAACCCCCAAAAACAAGCTCAGTTTGAAGAACTTTGAAGAACCCACCGTGGTCGGTTCTGTAGCCTCCAAAAGATTGCATGCTGGGAGATGGAGTATTCCTGTTGTGAGTCACTTCTGAGAAGATTTTCACTGAAAACCCAAAGCACATGAGCATGGGACAACACACATTATCAACTGCGCTGAGAAATCCGGTGACAGTTACAGAGACAAATAAGCTGTTTCCCCACGCTGGTAGGATCATCGCCCACCGCTGCCTGTATTCACATGGAGCACACGACACAAATCAGTCACATTCTCAATACTGGAAGTAATGGATTGGGTGAGGGGTGCATCTGAGTAAAGCATCCAGCAGGCAGGGAACAGACCATAACTTGAATATTATGTTATTCTCACACTGCACAAGCAGACACAGGTGGAAATCACATGGGTGCCAAACTGCATTTGTATCAGAGGGCTGGTTGATCCTTATTCCAATTCGTCTATGGTGGTAGGCATCTAGATTATTGCAAACATCTCCCTAAGGCCTTTAGTGCATGTATGAAAACTGAACTGCAGTGTACTCACCATAAGGTGTTGGTGGAGAGATGGGGAATGCAGGAGTGGGTGGAGGTATGTCACTATTATCTACATCTGGGCCGTTGGATCTGTAATCCGCACTGTCACTTCGACACAATATGGAATGCTGAAACAAACATTACACACGTATGTATAACCGGAACTGAAAGTTAAGAGGGAAAGAGGTCATTTAAATATACTGCACACATGTGCTGTATCTACCTGGGACTGTGGCACACAGGGGGGACATCTCTGCTGGCCTCTGTACTCCTCTGCTTCAGCCCATCTTGAGTTACAGAAGCCTGAATGATCTATGACGTCCCTTCCTTGGCAACTCAGAGTCTGTGTTATGCCCACTCGTCCGTCACTGGATTGGACAGCTGCATACACACAGGTAGACAGCAGCAAGAAGGTCATTAAATGTTAACAGATTTACATGCATCACTGCTTTCAAGGAAGTGAAGTGCCTTAAAGACACCAATGAGAAACAGTGGTGCTTTGACCTTTGGTACCTTTGAGGAAAGTACGCACAGTGCAGACAGGGTTTGTCTAAACTGAATTCCTAAAAAACTTTTTGAAGCAGTATGGTTACACAGAGTAATCACAGTATTTCTAACACTTTTTTTTCTGATTACAATGAATCAAATGGCAAATTTCTTCAATATCAAAGCAGTTTAATGGAACCTCCAGTCTTCACCTCTGTCATGTTGGTAGTTTTTAATTACATCTTACTTAGCCTCCTTAAATCAGACACAGTATAGCACAGGAATAACTATATATTATGATAACACAATTAGTTTGGGAATGTGTTACACCTGAATTTGGGCATGCACAAAAGTGAAAAGGTTTGCCACTTGTGTAATGTTTTGAGTGGACAGCTGAAGAATGCCGGAGGTCTAGCTAGATGGTGTTCATTGTGTATTCGGGGTGAAGGGTGTTCAGTGTTGTGACTGCTCTGAAGAGTGTGGCCACTCAGCACCAGGGTGTTAATTTGAGCCCTCCCAGTGAGTTCTGACCTCTCAGGCCTGAAGAATGCTAATGCCTTGCCTCATTAATCACTTTGCCTGATCTACAGATGACACAGACAGAGCTGTATGCATAGATGACATTATTTCTTCTTACTGCAGGTCTATGTAGAGTACTTTGCAAAACTCTTGAGCCACCCCTTATTTCTTTATATTTTTCGTTCTAGGCGGCCAAATTTGTAATATGATCTTGAATAGTTCTCCAGGCTTTCTGAAGGTCTTTTAAAGTTTTTCTTTGGACATTGGCTGCTTTTCCCCCCTTATGTTCTAGTCCTTGTAGCTGATCATTTTCAGATGATTTTTTTTTTTGCTTGTTAAACCACTTTAACAGTGATGGGAATAACGGCGTTACTTTTTTCAGTAACGAGTAATCTAATTCCTAACGTTACAACGCCGTTACCGTTACGAACAAGAAAATGAGGTCGCGTTACTATTTTTCAACAAACAGACGGTTGAAACTGTGTTCAGGTGACCGCACCTTATATCAGTTGCATGGAAGTAGCTGACTACGTAAGTAATCTGGGCGCTACAGCTTTCAGCGGCTGCGCGCGCTCCCGCAGACGACAATCACTTTCTGGCAGATGATCACTTTTTGGCACAACACCTGGAGCTAAGGGGGGCAAAACAATCGCATGAGTGCTGCTGTTTGACTGAGGAAGAATATCTTAGTCGTGGTAAGCCAATCACATGACCACTTTAAGATGACAAAGCAACAATGTGATATATACCAGTTTTTAAATTGTGTTGATAGGCCACGTAAAACCAGAGTCATGGTAAACAATATATACGCGGCGTTTTTTCCTCAATAGTTTTGTCACGTTTAACGTCTAAGGACAGCGCAAGCAAGCACTCTCTGCTTATGAACAAACAAAAAACAGCTCGATCGTGTTCGTGGAAAAATGCACCATATCGACCATTATTTCTGCAACCTGTCATGACTTCTAGAGTAAGGATGGGATGGGAAGTATAATACATTATCTACAGTATTGTGGAGGGATACTTAGACAATAACCGATAAGGCAGTTTGTGCCATGTTGGAATTATGTTGATGAATGCCTTTTCATGTTGCTTGTCACTTGACCAGGCTAATAATGAATTTCAGATGATCATTTTTAGTTAACACTATAAGCAAAAAAACACAACTTCTCTCCTTAGCCCTAATATTCTTTTTACGCCTTTTAACTCCGTTAAGGTGTAAAAACAGCTAGTGTTATGCTTAAAAGAGTAACAGCATGGAAGCTACAAGCAATAACATGATGAACACAAGCAAAAAAGACGTCTAGCTGCATAGATCCTAGATGCAACTTCGAAAGTGCAAAAAACAAGGCCCAAAGCATGAACTTTAAACAGACATCCTATATCGTGAAGAACTTTTATAAACAAACACTCTTATGCTTCCCACAGGTTATTTGCAAATTAGAAAAGTTAGCGCCTTTGGCATTTTTTTTTTTTTTTTTTTTACTTGGAATGGTGCACCCATGTAGTGGATATGTGCAGACAGGTATGCCTGTTGAATCAAACGGAAAGAAACATCGCCTGCGGGCTGACTTGTTTCTCTTCTGGAAATTCCTCAGGCCTCCCTATTTTGCACCCCCCTCCTACAACCACGCATGCATGCTGTGATTTATCCACGTAGATAGCTTTCTGAATTACCTCTGCATTACTAGTTTTTAGTAAAATTGCACTAAATGAATAAAAATGTTGCATTTTAATTTAAAAAAAAAAAAATGCTGTATGTTTTTTTTTCTGGTTTCTGAATATATTTATCAGAAATGTTAGGCTCTATTAAATTTTACAGATGTAGACAGAAGCAGAGAGGTACGGAAGGAGATAATGTGAATTCTTTTGCAGCTTTTCAAGAATCTCAGCATGACTCCAGGAATCAGTTTCAACTTGAAGAAAGAGGAAATAACTTTATCGTTGTAGATACTATAGCCATCGTGTTGCATAACCCGTGTTTGCTCAGCAAGTCTAACAACAATCAAAGCAGATGTTTCAGCGTCACAGAATCATGGATAAGAACTCAAAAGAAAAGATGGAAGCGTGATGCTGACTACAACCGGCACGCAATAAAGATGATTAATGTTAAATGAAGGAATGAAGTGCACATTTCAAATGTGGTGCTTTGAACATCTATACACAACAACGAGCTTTCGGTGCACGATAGTCACTGATTGTGGACATATCTGTGTGCACACGATGAAATCTCTATTAACAAACACTGAGACGGTAAGGTTCAGAAGAGAGGACGATAGCTGCTCTGTCTGTCTTCATGTACCACATTGATCCCGCCCTCAGATAGCTAAACACACAGCTAAAAACAAGTCAGGACAGCGCTCTTTCCTCTGAAAATATCTGAAAACCTGGCAACAACCCTGCTATTTCTGCCCCTAAAACACGCCAGGTGGGAAGGGGAGAGAAGGTGTGCTTTGTTATGTTCGCTCTTGAGTGAAGTGGAAGAAAAGTGGATGGTGCTGGAGAAAAACAACTTGGGATGAAATAGGTCTTGCTGCTTATATTTTTTTTTTCTGTGTTTATTTGCTGTATCAAGGCAAACAACTTCCTGTCTGAGATTAGTCACACGTTTTTTTCCAGGACAACACCACATCAACACCATCACCACCACCACCACCACCACCACCACACCCAGACTGACTATCTTACCTGTCTGCTGTGTGCTTTTCAGGTCTGCTGAGTTATTATCGCTGAATCTGAGGTTGATGCCGTTTGAACATTTGCCGACCGAGCCGTTAACCGGTGTTCCACCTTTTCTCTTAATGGAGCTGCCGTGGCTCGGCACAAACGTGGGATCCAGGTCCATGATCAGCTGATTGAGCTGGTCGATGGAGTTGTCGATGTCCTTCGTGAGAGATTTGAACTCCTCATCCCGTTTGTTGTTATTGTTGTTGTTTATCGACGTTTGTTCTTTGTGGGGTGCTGCGTTTCTAATAAGATCTGCTGCGGAGTCCCTGGTAAGGCCCTGTGGTTCAGTGGGCAGGCCTGCTTTAGGTAGACTACCACCCTGCTTGTTCCGGTGGAATCGATCTGCATCGTTTCCATCCTCTGGCATATAGGTAAAGTGTTGCGCGGCAACCATTTGCTGCTGCCGAACCCAGGACTGTGTGGAATAGCTTCCCTGTCTGTAGACATGCTGCTGGGGTACAGGGGCATTGCTGGGATTAGAGGAGGCTATAGAGTTGCTCCTGTAGCTCAGACAGCCCCTTCTAGCCTCAGCATAGGATCTCTCATAGTCCTCGATAGGATGAGGTGCGATATGGTGGATGTGGTGCTGGCTTTGGCTTTGCTGCTCCTCTCCTCCAGGACTCCCAAAGCCATCTGACAGCAGGGAGTTCTGGCTGCTCTTGTGGCACGATGACGACAAGGTTCCCAAGCTGTCCACACTGTGCAGATCGTGACCTGTAATGACTTCATCATCAAGAATGTCTGTTTCCCTCTCTCGGGGTTGTGGGTCTCCACTGATGTGCACCTGCGCTGGGACTACCTGCTGGACGCCCACTCTAGCGCCTTCGTCAGTCATCTCCTCCAGTGACGGATCCTCAAGGCCAAAACCACTCAGGAGGCGCTTTAGCTGGACCTTTTCCTGCTGACTTGGTCCCTGGTTAGCTTTGACGGAGGTGGTGGTGGTGGTGGTGGTGGTGGTAGCACTGGCGACAGGCGTGGGTTTGTCCGCCCACAGGGAAGTGCTAGATAAGCCTGAGTCACTACTGACAGAGAGAGCGTGGTCACTGTGGTCAGGGCTAGAGGTTGCGGAGGTTGTGCGCGGCCCTTGGGCCAGCACGACGTTTCCTCTGGTGGGGCTCCTCTTGTTTGCCGTCCTGTCCTGTGTTAGGCCTTGAGATCGTGGTGCTGCAAAACAGAAGAGATGCGGCGCTTCATACAGTCAGCTGGTATGGGCACACACAGAGACGCACAAACAGCAGAGACGCACAAACGGGACAAGAAACCACAGACAAGAGAAGACTCTGTTAACGAGAAGACTCGCTACAGACGCCAAACACTCACGCCTCACATGACCATGACAACAGAGACTACAACACAGAGTACAAGAAGAGAGAGATGTGACTTATAATACTGAACTGAGACAAGCCATTAAATTAGATGTGTTGGGAAAAAAGTGTAATGTTATGTAGACTCAACCACATATTTTTTCTGTAATCTAAACTTACTTCAACTAAAGATATTCCACTCATCCATTCCCAATAGGCCAACTGTTAGAGTGCTTGTTTAGTAGTAGCAGTAGTAGAGTAGCGTGTATAACAGGCAAAAGGTGTTCTTCATTATATAGATTATATATGAGATGTGAAGTCTTCTATCTGCTGCTGCAACAGTCGGACAGCTGTGGATCTTCTCTGACCCCTGCATTCCTCACCCAGCTGTGATGAAGCCACCCAACTCCCTCGCTCTTGCCCCTTGACCCTCAGCATATGTCCAAACAAGCTCCTTAATCCTCAGAAGTAACAGATAAATCTCAAGAAGTCAGTCATTTTGAAAGGCCGAGCTAAATCACGGCATGCACGACAATAGAAAAGTCTGGTTTCAGCCACGCTAGACATCTTGCAAAATGAGGTCTGGAGTTGAATTCCAAGGGTGAGGGAACAATGTTGCCAAGTAAGCAGAACTGCCGTCTCACTGTCACTCTCCCTCCGCTACAACAAAAGAGAGCAGGGAACATGACTCCTACAATTCTTCCTTAGCCTACTGCTTTAAAGTACTTGCTTTTCAGTCAATCCACAACCAGAGGATTTGAATGCCAGACATGCATGATAAAAGCCCCCCTCCCTCTCTCTGCATGATTTGTCCCTCCCGTCACACAAAATGCACTTTTTAACACTGCTTTCAGGCATGTGCTGCTGGGATTTTTCCCCCCCAGTCTTAGTGGAAATTCCTTCTACTAAGGTTTAAGCGGGTTTGAATCTGAATACTAGCCATCTTTCTTCATCAATCCCTCTCATCATCACCACCCCCCCACACCTTGCCTCCTCCTTCATGGCCACCCATTTGGCTGCAGAATAAAATCTCTTACCTTCACGGTCCCTGCCAGGTAAGCAAACAAGACAATCCCAGCCTCCGGTGAAATAAAACTTGAAGAGCTGAACAGGCGATGAATGCACAGAGGAGCAGACATTGTTTTTAACACGCAGGTAATCGTAAGGGGCAAATTCAGAGACTTCGAATAAGTTGGCCCTGCTTTCTTTCACTGCCAGGAAGGTGTTTGCACTCTATACAAGGGAAGAGGGAGGGCTGGGGTGGTGGCGAGGGGAGACCTTGAGTTTTCCAAATAAGGGCAGAGGAATGTAAACAAGTGAGGCGGGACTAAGGAGCTGAGGCGGGCTGGAGGAAACCAGCCCGCCTCAACCTCTTGCCTTGCGTTAGGGGACTACCCCATAGGGGAGAGAAGAGGGGGAAGAAGAAAAAAAAAAAATCAGGGAATGAAAGAAAAGAGAGAGGGCAGGCCAGAGAAGATCAAAGAATGAAAACAACATTCTTGTACTTCAAGAAATTTTCGCTCCTCAAAAAGACACTTTTCAATTAAAGCAGTCATTAGCGTCTGCAGGGACCTCGGGGCAAATTTCACGAAAAGTGGCAGCCAAGTTTGTTTTTCTTTTACTCTTGTGTGTCGTGAAATTACACGCCCGATGCCCTCATGCACAATGCAGGCAAGAAACAGATGTGCCTCAAACCCAATTACGGGGTTCACGCATTGTTTTCAAAACAGTTTTACCAATCTTGACATTAAGAAAGCCATAGATGGTTTACCAAACGTGTTTTTAGGTAGCAAACCTAAGAAAATCAGTCAAACCATTTACATCAAGCATTCATCATTTTGGCTGTTGTGGTATGGTCAGTCTCTGAATAATCTACCAATTACAGTGCACGAAAGCAGCGAAACCAGGACTGCTCCTCCAGCTGCTTTTGTATCACAGGAGGAGGTCTGGTTGTGTATGCCTATGCAATTACCCAACCCTTTCCATTCCTTCTCAGTTACTACCATCCTGCACCCCACGAATGCCAAAAATGTGAGTCAAACACATAATGATGATGAGCATCCTCATTTGCTTCCACCCAGCCTTCTGCATGTGCCTACGATCTGTATACTGCCGCACACAGGGAATCACTTTAAATTCCACTGTACAAAGAGATGAACAAATAATGACTATTATTGAACAATACTCAACCCTAGCAGTATCTCACCATGAGGAAAGTTTTATTTTCTTAGTTTTGGAGTTGACATGGTCAACACAGTAATCAGAAACAGAAGAGATACAGTCTTTCAGTGCCTTAAGTCAAAGGTTTCATTTTATAGGTGTATATCTGATGCTAGTCTTTCCTAAAATTCAATATACTTAGTTAAATTGAGATTCTCCACGCTTCATAAAACCAATGCACAAGTGTTGAAAATTAAAGTTCATGCGATTCTTCCAAATATGAGTCAATCTCCCATCTCATGTTAAGATGCTCAACTTTACAGAGGAAAGAAACACTAGACACTCAACTAATATGTCACTGAACTTGACCTTTTAAACAGTTTTATAGGATTTGTGCATTTTGTAGCTTATTTTTAAAATAAAGTGAATGTAATTTGGCAAATAACACAGCTTGCTCCATAGTTAATTTGACACTTCACCCTCAAGTCCAAATCATCACTTCAGAAGAAGACAAAAACAAAATGTAACCGTCTATGATTTAAAAAGAAATAAAAAAAAAGACATCTAACCATTTTTTTAGTTAATTTGTCAGAGGATTTCAAGTATCAAAGTATCATTCAAAACCTTTCCAAAACCATTTAATCAACTTTTACAGGATCTGCTTTCATTTAATGTGGACTAACATTTTTGAACTATTTGTATTCTATGTTATAATTAGGACATTATATATTGGTTGCTGTGACCATATTATACAGAAGTGCATTTAATTAGGGAAAAAGTCCAATGAAAAATGCTGGATTATTTACAGCAAAGAGGAGACATTTCCATGGATATCCGCCTTTCTATTTAAATTTAAAAAAAAAAAACAAAAAAACCCCAAAAAAACAAAAAAAAACCAACACTGCCGCCACATACATTTAAAAAAAATAAAATAAATAAATAGTCAACAACCTTTCTTGAATTAACAATTTTGTTAGCCATCAATTCACACAAGGAGATAAACACACACTGACGATTGAAGAAAAGCCACTGAAGTAAATGAGGTTTTCTTTTCAAAATATTAGCACTAAAGTGGCAAACGTTTCCTAGACTTCCTCCTCCTGAAGAAGCTCCGAGTGACAGCCTCACGGAGGTAAACTAGTCCTGCCAGAAGACGGGGTGGTAAGTGGATGTAGAATTCCAACAAAGCTCCTAGTCTTGCTTCTCAAATGTAGCGTTTACATGAGAAAAATAAGGCTGTAAATATCCCACATGAATGCTCGGGAATCGAGGCAATAGAAAAAAATGCTTCTTTGTTGTTGTCATTGCTTTGCTTTGATGAATTCTTAAATTTGAGTGGTTGTGTTTTTATTGCATTCCCACAAGTGAGCATGAAGAAATCTATTGGAGTATTTCAAATGAAAGCAAAAAAAAAAAGGCATGCTGAACTTAGCTTATAAAAACACTCAATGAATTCTGGAACAGGGTGGATCTGTGTTTTAATGCCACTACCACGTTGCTCTATTCTGGGAGGTTGTTGTGAATTCTGTGGTCGAGTGGAGAGCAACAACCACAGCTAGGACGGGACGCCCTGACAGGGTGGCTCTGTGTGTGTGTGTGTGTGTGTGTGTGTGAGAATGTATATATACCCGCACATATATATATATATATATATGTGCGTGTGTATGTGTGTGGGCGGTAGTGAGAGTGTGTATGTGTGAGTGGGTTAAAGCATGCCTTTCATTTCATGAAACAACAAAACAGAAATCTCCTGATAACTGACTGCTCTTCCTTTGAACCCAGCATTTCCTGCGTACAACAACAATCCTCCCTCTCCCTCACACAGACACACTCCATGCCATCTCCATCACCCTGAAGTCTAAAAGGTAAGTTTAGCTTCGAAAGTGTCATAACTTGGATTGAAGTCCCACTCCTATAGAAACACCCATAACATGTAGTGGTGACTGCGTCGATGTTATTGCGATCACGCTGTAGCCACTCACTAACATGCACAACAGGCCCTGTCAAGGGGGGTTAATAACCAAGAGAGGGAAAAAAAAAAAAAAAAAAAAAAAAAAAAAGGGTGCATGTGTTCATGTAAATGTAAAAGAGAAAGAACGCACTGCAAGCTGGGAAAATGATAAGGAAATAAAGTTGGATGAATACTAGTCTTGTGAGTCATGTAAAGACCACTGAGGCATCACAACAGTACCTTCGCCATCACAGATGTTCTGGTACGAGTCCCAGCGAGTTAGAGGATCTGCTGTGTTGTAGTCCACAATAACATCTCCTCCATTTTTCCACTTGTCAGCACCTGGAATAAAAAAAACCCAAAAAAACAAACAAACACACACATTACTGTCCAGTTTGCATGCTATGTTAAGCTGGCTGTAGTGTCATATATATCGTAAAGTGACTGGAAAGTAGCACTGACCCTTCTCATTAATCTGATAGCAGGAAAGCCATGTCATTTCTGAACATTTTTATTTTTAAATTTTAAAGAAACTCCATCCATCCATTCACTTCCGCTTATCCTTTTCAGGGTCGCGGGGGGGGGGCTGGGGGGGGGGGGGGGGGCTGGAGCCTATCCCAGCTGTCGGGGTACACCCTGGACAGGTCGCCAGTCTGTCGCAGGGCCAACACACAGAGACAGACAACCATTCGCACTCACTTTCACACCTAGTGGTAATTTGGATTATCCAATTAACCTATCCCCACAAGCTGCACGTCTTTGGATGGTGGGAGGAAGCCGGAGTACCCGGAGGGAACCCACGCAAACACGGGGAGAACATGCAAACTCCACACAGAAAGGCCCCGGCCTGATGGTGGAATTGAACTCAGGACCTTCTTGCTGTGCGGCAACAGTGCTAACCACCGTGCCACCGTGCTGCCTTTTAAAGAAACTATTTTATTTAATTTGTGGGCTGACTACAAACTAAGATAAAATAAAATTAAGGTTTTTATTTAAGACCCCAAATCATCAGCAAAAATATTATTGGTAGCTCTTTCTATTACAGCTTGGTAACCTTGGTAGAATATGTAACTTCAAACAAGCTGAATGCTATTACAAATGAAAACGCAAATTCATATTCAGAGAAACTGTTTTATTATTAAAAGGCAGCCAAGCTGAGCTGTCATATGGTCAGGATGTTAAAGGGTGCTCATTTTCTTCTTGCATTTACTCAACTCTTGTCAGAACCAGAGTGGCCTGTATTCTATTAGTGTAGCAACAAATAAGCTGTATAGCATAAACCCACGCTTGAGTCATTATTATTTACTTACATCTAGCAAATACTGACATATTTTTAGAGTCCTAGGTTTAAATGCAGGAAACATTACTAAAAATGTGAAGTTTTGTATTTTACACTCATGATTGCTGGTTATTACACATAAACTACTGCTCATTGTCCACGTCATTAGCCACAGCGGCAAAAACAATATTTAAACTGCTACCTTAGAGGAGAAACAAAGCACAATCAACTAATATTAGTATTCAGTATATTTCAGTATATAAAAATTCACATGCTCAGATGTTACTATGTTATTGCTAGAAGGTGATTATATTGTTATTATATAACTTATAGCCCTATTTTATTACTAAGTAGTGCTGTCAACCAATGCAGTTTGTTTCCACACTTCTTTCCTAAATATGTAAATATCAGTTTAATATTACTCAAGTATAACCACTGTTGACAGAACATATTACCTAGTTATTACTCGGTATTCTTGGTATTTAAGTGTTAATAACTTGTTATTTCCATATTATTACCTTCTTATTACCCCTCAGGAACCACATTATTACCAAGCTGTAATAGAAAGTGCCACCACAATATGGCTGATGACCAAAAGACTTAATCAAAAACAGAGCAGACAATAGAAATATATACATTTCATTGTATACCAGACCTGCACAGAGGCCCCACATAGTTTGTGGGGCCTCTGTTGCAGCTCATGCTGTGCTTCTTTGCCTCTCTGTCAGCACACACTTCACACTACATTTCCCTTCTCATCAGGGGGCAGAGGGAGATGACCAGAGGAGGGGACAGCACGTAAAAAAGTAGAAGAGAACATTGTATCTGGTTTTCAAATTTTCCTACTACTCCCTATAGTAATTTTAAATAAAGATAAAGAGTTAGAAGTCTACCTGGGATCTTCTCTGGTCCCTCGGAGAAAACCAGCTCCACTTTACCATAATCTGGAAATCTGGGGTCTGAATTGACAGCACAAAGGAGAGAAGTGCATAAATGAGAGCCAGAACCAGTAAGATGAAAGTTGCTGTTAGTTTGCAGCTCTCTCGGTAATTGTAACATGTTTGGGGAAACCAAATTATTGGTCTAAAAGCAGCATGTCTAAATTAAGTTCAAGCTGAACCTCGCAGATGCTGTGCAGAGTTGAGGAGTTGCTGTTTACTATCAGCGGGGTGATGAGATCTGTTCATGGGATTTTTTTTTCTAGGTCTACCTTTGTTGGCAGTCTCCATGTCCTCTTTTTCAAACATCAGGTTGTAACCCTGTACTGCTCCCGTGTGAAACTGCACCCGGAAAATAACCTCACGCTCTGAAGTCACCTCACTTTTATGATAGCATTTAATCTACGAGAGACAAAAAAACAAATGTCACAATGAATACAAAAGCGCAGATTTCGCAACTTCTGAAAACGCAGTTTGTTTTTTTTCCCTACCATGATGTCCCCTTTTAGGAGCTGCGCAGGCTCCAGCATGATGCATACACGGTCTCTGTGGCCTGGACCAATGTGACTTAAACAAAAACAACAGAAGTCTGTCGCATGGAGCCGGAGTGTGGAAGCAATTACAGATATTTACAGAAAGCAGTAACTAATTCAAATTAACATTAAACTAACTAAAACAGAAAACTGCTTTAAAGCCTTCCTACATACTTTGAAGTAAACTATAATGTTCAAATTACTGTACCACATGTGTAAGCTACTTACTAGAATCCAGATGAATACACTGCTTGCATTCCCTGGTAGACCTTGATGTAAGGACAGCACACTATATATAAAAAAAGGACAAAGTGTTTTCAAAATGTTAGTCACAGGTTCCTTCTTATCAAGACCTCGAGAAACCAGTTAGCTAAAATATTCAGGAGATGCTTCCTGGCTTGTTTTGCTCACAGCTGAAGTGTGATAAGCTGCTGCTGTGAGAAAGGGATTTGAGCTCCACGATGTGATGAAAACCTTTTTGTTGTTTCAGTAAAATTAGTGAAAACAGCAATTTACGTGTACACACGAAAATGCGCATGTGTGTGTTCCCATGGTTTCACTTGGAACTGGGAAGTTCATTTCTTCAGTTCTGTTTATGTAAACAACCTCTATCTGTTTGAGCATGCTTGTGAGAGTTGGAAAAAGAGAGACACGGTTCCAATCAGACTCCACTTTTGTTTACCCCTCGAACTCTGATGTGGCTGTCTCCGAATTCCTTTCTTTGTGCCATGCTAGAAGTGATGGTATTTTCTTTGAAACAATATACAGTGATAAACAATATGTGTTTAACCTCTTGCGGAGTTGAAATCTGGAATCCCGTGAAGGATGACGCAGTGCATGAACAAGGGGGAGGCATTGATCTTCATGGATCCGCTTAGCAGGCTGTTGAGGATCCAAACGTACCTGAGAGGAAAGCGGAGGTGGATATCAACATTACACAAGACTTTGTATTGCTTCAGTGATTTAGTATTACATATTCAATGCGAAGGGGGACTGAAAAGTGAGATATAAAAAGAACAATGTCATTGTTCATTGAAGCCAAGATATCCTGTCGTTTAGCCACTACAGTCAGTCTCCAAATGTTGGCTCATTCAACACCCATAATGCAACTTGATAATATCTTTTCATTACATTGACCTTGCCTAGTAAATACCCCTGATTCTATTACAGACCTTTCTGTAAAAAAAGATGTATTTTTCACAGGTAAAGTGATATCGCTAAGATATTTTTTCCAAACCTGACAGCACTTCAGCATTTTGGAAAAACAGGCTTATTTGCTTTTTTTGCAAGGTGAGAATGGCACATCAGCTTTGCTTATGCTAAATATGTGAGGGGGGGGAAAAAGAAAACGGCCAACACGACTCTGTTGAAATAAATCAGAATCTGCTGTCTAGCATCTCTAGAAAACAGTACCTGTCATCATTACTGTTTATCACTGATAAGCAAAGAGACTAGACAGAAATGATAAACCAGTTTTGCCCAAGAGCCATGAGTGCGAGCGAGATATGTAGGTTTACGATTACATCAGGTTACCATGGGATCCTATTAAAATGATAAACAATGACTAGCTGTCAGCTCAAAAAGTAAACAAACAGCATGGGGACTGAATGAATTGTATGGTATCAGCTGGGTCTGGGATCTGATTGTTTGGATGGAGAGGTGGGTCAATGAGGAGCCAAACACACTGCTAGAGCTCTATTACCAAACGGAAGGGCGTGCTTATGTTTTGGGTCTTACCGCTTCTGTGAAGGTGTCATCAGAGCTGAGACCTTATCATCGTAGTATTTCCTCATGGCGAAGCGGTCCAACGCCTGGTCAGCACTTTGACAGAAAGAGAGAGACGCGTAAAACGCTTTAGGTAATTATGACTCAAGAGAAAGATTATACTCTCCTCTATAATTGAATAGTGTGGACTGTAACATCCAATTAAGGCAATGCATACATACACAGAGACACACACACACACACACACACATGCATGCATACATGCATAGACAAGAGGGAAAGTAACCAGAGAAACAGAGGATTCCAACAGAGAGGAAGGGAATGCCAGCTTTAAGTAAACACAGAGGGGGAGAGGAGGACACAGAGAGGCCAGAGTGTGTGCGCAGCTTGGCTATTCAGACAGACCTAAAACCAACAGGCTCTGGAGCCCTTTCACCAAAGCTCTGTTACTGTCATCGGCCATCTCGCTCATCTCCTCCCCCCCACCCCGGAATCTATTCCTTTGTAAATCTGTCCCATTGTGTTTTCCTGTCTCTTTCTCTACCTCTCTTTTGCCCCGTCTTTCACATTCACCTTACTGCAATGGTATTCCTCAGTGGGAAGTGGGAAAGAAAAGTGCTAAGAAATGCACAAACTGTCTGAATTAAGAGCCAATATATGGCCATGCCACACTGTCTGCTGTGTGCAGAAAGAATCTACGCAATGCCATATCAGCAGGTCGTGTCAATATCAGCCCTTACTTAAACCTTCGGCACTTCCGAATTTGCTTGCTTGGTCAGAAAATTATAATCCGTTTTCTTCATGATAAAAAAATACATTGAAACTGACACTGTGGCTAGAAGGCATTTAAGTAACTAACATGTTTCTAAGTTGATTCACGCAATTCAATACGGGGTGATTCATTGCTTAAATTGTGTGGCTTTTCTTTGAATCGGAGAGAAGTGACTTTTCTTTTGACTCACTTTCTGATTCACCTTAACCCGAAATTAAAGGAGGTGAATAAACCACTGGTGGTTGGTTTGACATTGCTTATCGTCTACAAAAACACAACATATCGAGTCTTCGTGAACTGCTGTGGTTTGTTGTTCATACTGCTTCACCACCAGAAGTGAGCGGTCGCACATAGCATGATGAGCCATGACTTCAGAGCAAAAAGAAAAAACATCATTTATAGTAACAAAACATGAGAAGTGTGTTGGTTACCTGGCTGACACGTCAGTGAAATGCACAAACGATGAGATGACAACGCCAATTCGACCCTTGCCACCCTAAAAAAAAACCCACACAAAACAACAACAACAAAAAAAAAACAGGAGATGATTCACTACACACGCAGCAGTCTTACTAAAAATGAAACCAAAGCCAAAAGGCCCCCCACAGTCTTCATAAACACAAGTTCCAGCCAAACGAACAGTATTGTCCAAAAGTCATGAGTCACCTCTCATTTCTTTTATATTTTGCTTCCACTGAGCCAGACTTTTTTTTGTAAAGATTAAATGTTATTTTTAAGATAAAATGTTTTAAGGTAGTCTTGAGCAACATTTCTCCAGGCTTTCTGGAGGTCTTTCAAGCTTTCCTTTGGCTATTTGCTGCTTATTCATTTTCAGTCCAGTCATCCAGTCCGTGTACTTAGCTATTTTCAGATGAATGTTTTTTTGGTTGTTTGCCAACCCATTTAACACTGACCTAAGAATCATTCAAGTGTAAAAATGTACCAACTTAAGGGGTGAACCAGTGTAGTGTCTACACATATCAGACAACTTAGCAAAGATCTTTATCTTTAGATACTTTATTATTAGCAAACTGCCAGGGATAACACAGTTATATATACATTAATAGTGTTTACACATATAAGAAACTTTCCAAAGAGCTATAAGCTCTTTGGAAAGCTGATCCATCTATTGTTTGTCAAATCCTCATCAGAAATGGTCTCTGTGGATGAAAGGTGGCAGTCAAGAAGCCCTTCTTAATTAAGGCAAACAGAGAAAAAAGGCTGAGGTGTGCCAAATTACACAACAACCTAACAGAAAATGAGGGGCAAATTTGAGATTTTTAGTTTCATCTGTTGTACGGAGGTGACCAAACTGCTGTGGAGTGAGTGTTTACAGCAATCTATGAGGCACGGCGGAGGTATTTTCAGGGTATGAGGCTCTATTTCAGCCAATAGTGTTGGGGATCTTACCAAAATTGATGAAATTATGACTGCAGAAAAATACCATCAGATTTTGATTCATCAGATTTTGATCAATTATCTAATACCATCTGGAAAGCATCTGATTATGCTTTATCGCACTGTAAATGCAGTAAAAGCATACCTGGATAGAAAAATACAACATGGAACACTATCAGTCATGGAGTCACTTCCCCAGAACCCCGACCTCAATATTACTGAAACAGTTTGGGATCATCTTGATTAAGAACATCCAAAAATGAACTTTGAATGTCCTTCAAGATGCCTGTAGAACTATTCCTGAGGACCAGTAATAGAAATTAGAAGAAATCTTCCCCAATCGAATTCTGGCTGTGTCAAAGAATAAAGGTGGTCGTAGCAACTTGCTGACATTCAAGTTTGTAAGAACTGCACAAACTCTGTTTTTTGTTTATTTGTTTGTCTATATATTGTATTTCCAAGCATTTTTGCACATATTCCAATAAATCACTGTTTCCCATAGCAAAACATTAAAATGAACAGGTGCCTTGTGACTTTTGCACCACACTGCAGAACCACATTGTTTATTTCACATAACTGTTTTCTGCTTATTGTGTGTTTTTCCTTTCTTGTTTCACTGGTTTGCACTTACCCAGATTCAGCAAACATGTAAAACCACATTCTCATGACAGACAGTTCAGTAGATGTTAACCGAATCTGATCGAATCACACTTAGTCTTAAACTGTTCTATGTTTTACAATATTATATTTGTATAAAGGTTCTGTAGGTGCTCACCCTGCAGTGTATAACAGCCACATGTAGCGGATCAGCATTGAGCCAGCTCTCCATGGCCTTACAAATGGTGCAGATCTTATCCAAAGGTGGAGCATGCAGGTCAGGCCAACCTGTATCCAGGGTCTAAAAACAACACCATTAGACACACACATACACACTCATCATCCTCTGTCCCTATGCTTTACAAATCAATAATATCTTGCTCACATTAGCTCACTAGCCTGAGTTAATCAAGTAGACTGACAGAGGTGTACAGTTGCGCTATTTGAAGTAAATGCCAGATGCCTTACCTTTGGGTTCATTCTAGAGAGATCTTGTCTTTTCTCTGACAGGTTTATGATCTAAAGAAAACATAACACAACAAAGCACAAGTCTTAAAATGTTGTCTCTAAGATTTCTGCATTCTTCCTTAACAAGAGTTCTTACAAATGCATGAAATCACTCTGGGATCAAGTCAACATTACATCAAAGCCCACCACCTTTCAACACTTTCAACACAGTTACAGCACTTTCCAGGGGAAAGCAGCAAATGGACCGGCACTGACCAGGTAATTGTCTGCATGCTTGGACTTGAGCATACGCGTGACATCCTTCAGGTTGTGTGAGTAGATCTCCTCGGAGCACCCCCGGGGGAAGGACACAGCTATGATACGCTCTGTGATATACGTAAGGTCGAGTTCATATCCCTCCTCCATTATGAATCTTTGGCTTTCCTGTTAAAAAATATCCAAGCAGAGACACAGGAGGAAAAAGCCTTTCAGTCTCACAGCACTGCAGGTGACTCAGGTCAATATTTGACGCTCAAAGTCCTCAGCTTGTGTCATTGTGTACATGTTCTCATAGATAACTTTAGGGAGTGACTTCAATGCCAGATTGTATGACACAGCATACTGTGTTTACACAGCAACGGTCAGCAGTGTGTGCCACAGATACTACAGTATACTCTCTTAGACAATACAACATATCGCAATCTTTTTAACCTTTTGAGCACGACAGATAATTAACTTCTCTGGACTGCAAAAAGACACACAGGAGAAGACTGGACATGAGCAATCTAGGAACCGCAGTCAGTGATCCACAGCAACAATGACAAAGACAAAGAAAACTTTCAAAGAACTCCGGTTGAAACCAGTTTCTGTAAATCCCTGAGTGACGGCGTGTCCCTGTGACCTCATGGCCATGAACTTCCTGCTATGGTGGTCTAGGAAGAGCCAGTCTCCCACTGCTACTCAACACATCCCACAGACTCTTCTCTTGCTCTCTTATCTCGGTATCTTAGTACGGCCTCTTTGTCACTTTGTACAGCTCAGCAGCGAGAGAGTAGCAAGTTGTTGCCAATTGACCTCATAGTCATAAGTTAGTGTGGAAAACCTAAATCCAGCTTGGTTACGGAATTCTGTCTCCTGCTTGTGACAAGAAATTTTCAAATTAAAAGGGAGTAAAATCGTTCCAAAAATTACGTTTTTGATTAATTAAAGTCTTCAATTCTTAAGCTTTGTTTCTTTCGTTCTTCATGTGCTCTTACATTTTAAATTAAAGCCAGTACTGATCTGTCTTTCAATTTAATTTCCTATCAGTGAAGAGTTAATTAACTAAGATTTGAGATCTAGATTTTTTTTCTTTTTGGAAAACTGTGTTATGTTAAATTTTATAAACAGAAAACTGTCTGTAAATGAAACCAAATCCCGGGTTAAGAAATGATTTATACTCCTGTCTTGCATTTGTAAGAGACTATTGTTCAACAGAATCTGAATCTTATATTCAATTTTTCACAAGCACACTCACAAAAACAGAAGCACATTGCTAAAGCTGCCAAAGATATCATCATCGCTCTTCTTGACTGAACCCAGTTGTTTGTTGTGATTAAACGATCCTGT
Organism: Mchenga conophoros; assembly: GCF_057382185.1. Lineage (NCBI taxonomy): Eukaryota > Metazoa > Chordata > Actinopteri > Cichliformes > Cichlidae > Mchenga > Mchenga conophoros. Next base: position 18,378,245 of record NC_140543.1, read on the forward strand.
CGAGAATGCGTCCATTAATTAACTCTGAGACGACTGCAGGCTACAGCCCATCACTTTGAACGGGCACAGCGAGGGAGCCATAAATCAGGGACAGTGTAGCCATGGCTTAAATGAACCCTCAGAGCGGAATGAAAGAGGCCATGTGAAGAGGTCATCACTGGTAGGGACTGTGCTGTGTTTTTGTGAGTGTGTGTGTTGTTGGAGGAGGCGCTCAGGTCCTCAGGTCGTTGAAGCTAATGACCGGGTTAGTTTATTTCCCTAGTGACTTTAAGGAAAAACTGTTGACTAATGGGAAATTAATGAACAGAAAGGCCGGGACTTAGGCTCTGCGTCAAGGGCATGGCAATGGGAAGAAGGCCCCGTAATATTTTGAAAGTGTCAAAGTACTGTGCTAACTGTGTGGAAGAGGTATCAACTTAACCAAAGAATGATACTGGCTCAATTTTCTGCAAGAAGCAGTATAATTGTATTTTAAAGCATAACTCTAACGTGTTCCCTTCTTCTTTAGAGACATAGCTTTTAAGTTCATAAAGTAAAAAAAATGAAGCTTTAGTCTGGCTTTGTTCAAAAGTTTAAAAAAAAAAAAAAATCTGCACATTTTCCAACAAAAAACTAATAAATTTTTAATTATACCACCAAATTGAATAAGACTAAACAGAGTGAAAAAGGAAAGGTTTCCACCCAGTTCAAATGGGCGGATCTCTAAAGATGTGCAAATGTAGCCAGTATCTAAAAATGACATAACACGTGACAGAACTTCTAAGTAGTATTCGATTTTTCATATGAAACATTCATGTGTAGCGGCACTGCAGTAATCGGCATTTTCCTCTCAATTCTCCCACCCTTCACTCAGTCCACCGAGAGCAGCTTGCCCCAGCACGCACTAAAGATAATTGGTCTTTAATTTGCACTGACTGCTTTTGTTCCTGGTTTGAGGCACAGCATTAGCTCACAAAGACAGAATAAGCAGTACCAAGGAACTCAAATCCAGAGCCCACCCATGGCACTGTGAGAGCAAGGCTGGTAGAGGAGTGCGGGAGACGGAGAGAGATTCGAGGTTGCCAGGTTTTACGGTGAACAAGCTGCAACAGGTTTACTAAGGTCAGGATGTTGGGGGATTAGGGTGTGTCTGGCTCCCCAAGCTCCAACCCTTGCAGGTAGGTGCTTGATTAGGCTGCATTGCTGCTGTCAGCCACGTTCACACACGCATGACCATCACTTACGACTCATTCCAAATGCCTTTCTTACCTGGAACCTTGCTGAAATTGAATTAATCAAACGTTCCTTTATGAGTAATGAAATGTTGAGGAGTGTACGGTGAAGCGTGCTGGGATGAAGGCCTCTTTAATGGGCCACACCCGTCACCTGGCCATCACATGGAATCTTCCACTCTGCACGAGCAGGTGAACCATGAGATAAAAGAAGCGGCATCGTGGAATAGGGCATAAAAACCAATGAGGACCGTCTTTGTATCCAGACATGGGCAAGCCCTGTGGGTTAAATGACAGCCTGATCATGTGAGCAATGACCTCATGGCTGTTTATTTTAAAGTCTATTGTGATAACAAGAGTTGGCAAAAACTTTACATACTTGTCACTCACAAATAATAAGACTCTGCAGAGCCTCGGCAACTAAACTGATTTATGTGCAACTTTGTGATTAAGCTGTCTACAGTATCCCTAACTGGATTTTCCATTAGTGAATTTAATATGTAACGTAATATGTGCACAAACTAGCAGAAGAAATAGGCTTGTTGAGATTAAAGAAAGAAAAATGTAATTTTCAAGTTTAGGGTGAATGCTGCATTTTTTTTTTTCTGAAAACATCACTGCTACAATGACAAATAAACCCTAAGCTTTAAAATTTGTGCAGGATATGCGATTTTCTGAACTAATCAATGCATTATTTTCTTGCTTGTAAAAGCCTATTGAAAATATGACACATTTCCATTACAAGCCATTATTAGAATCCAAAACAAATCGGTATTACCTAACTAAATTCCCCAATGCATAATCAAGCGGATAGCTTGCAAATCACTAAGAAACAAGATGAGACGGAGCGAAACAAACAAAAAAAAAAAAAAAAACAGCGCACATATGAAAGCAATCAGGGCAACCCTTCCCCCATTCACACTCCCAAATTGGTTCTGTTGGCTCAAACTTCAGCCCTGTGATTGACATGCTGCGGCAACAACCTCCATTTCTGAGACAACTCGAATATTTTCACAGGTCAATTAAACTGAAATGATGGGACTGAAATGAAAAAAAAAAAAAATCATCAAGCTTGCTTTATCTGGTACAGAGTGAGCGCTGCCTCAGCCAAAGTTGATGTGATAAACCTCAAAACTTCCCAGCACGCAGAAGTCCTCTATTAAATACCTATGGAAAAAGCAGGTACACATGCATAACACTGCTGTCTCTTTGGGAGAATTTGGAAAGATTAACAGCCTTTGAAGCTGTTGTCTGCAAACCTGAGTAACACCTAAAGTGCCATAAATGCTTCAGGAAGTCTGGCTGCAGGCTGCTGCCGGACAAAAATGTTTTCCTACACTGCATTTAGCTTTAATTCTTTCTTTGCCCTCTCCAGCAAGCAGAACCCATTTGTTTTTTTCTCCCTCTGTCGTGTGGCTGGAGTCTCCTGATAATATTTAGCGATTACATCTAACAGCCTTCTAATAACTCTGATACCATCAGCTTCACCATTCGAAAACCGCCATGTATTCATACTTGGCGTGAGTGTGGCACCATGCTGTGGAATAACATGCTCACAGAGACATGACAGGCTTTAAGAGCCCAGAGAAGGACAAGGCCACAGTTTGTTCTGGCCTTTTCCTGTCAGGGGCTCTGTATGTTTATGCTGTGGCTTTGACACCCATTCACTGCTGAAGGACTGAAATAAACAAGCCCTGAGAACTATTGAAAAAAGCCACAGACGTGGATGCGGAGTATTTTTAGTACGTTTATTTTGTAACTCTGGAACTCTAGCATGTATTTGTCTCACATTTTCACGAGGCATTTTGAAGGAAATAAAAATGACAGCCCTGGCTCTGAGCAAATCTGTGCACCCAGAAGGCTCCTAAAGCAGTCCCTAATTACCATTTTCAATCCCAGGGTCAGCGTGGAATGTGCTCCAGAATGGATTACGTTAGCACTCTCCCTTTTTCTATCCCCGCCACCCTCTCTTTTTCTTTAAAACAATTTTTGCCACTTTATTGCTTTCATACTCCAGGTCTCCTCTCTGTTTAATGACTTGCACATGTACAAAGAGTGGTGCTGTGACAAAATGAAATGCCCCACTGCTCTGTCTCCTGCTGGGATCACAGTGTTCTGCTTACAGTACATAGTCCCAACCCTCTGCCAACCCACCTGTCCAAACTACACTATCGGGATCCCCATTCATGTGTTGCTCTGCCAGCCCTTTCTAAGTGCCTCCTGTTACCAGTCATGCAAAATAATAATAATAACTCTTTGTGTTTCTGACTCATTTCTTTTCGCCTGGAGGGTTAGATATTAGTCATGCAACTCTAAATTAAACCAAATCTTGGAAGAGTTCAGCCTGTAAAATGCTCACAACAACTCACAAACTAGTTGCAAGAGGGTGTAAACGCAGGAAGACGTAGACTCTGTACCTGCTATCATGTAAGGACACTTGTGCATGTCATCAACAATGGCTGTCTGAGAATCATAGCCTTAAGGCTGCACATACCATGCAGCAGCTCTAGCTCAAAAGACAGACAGAGAGAAAAAAGACAAACTTTCTTAATCAGTCATGTCTCTCGAATACCTGTTCACGAGTACAACACCCCAAACAGAAAGGTAGGCCCTATCTCTGTTGAAGCTTTCTGGACTACTGGACGCAAGTCCTCCATAGTCCCATATGTTTCACATTATAAAAGGTCTTCAGCAGACCATAGCCCACAACAGCAAGGAACCCCAAATTATAGCTATTGTAGAATACAATCCACTGGGGTAAACGTTTAAAAGCTAAAAAGACTACTAAGCCTGACTTTAGGAAGTTTCAGTAAAAGGCATTTAAATAGTTCTATTTAAAAACATGATGTAAAAATAAAGACATTAAAAAAATCTGATCAGAATGAATGACTCGCTTGCCTGTTTTCAGAATTTTTACACCAGAGCGCGCACACACGCACACCCTGTTTCTAGCCAAAGTAAATACAAAGCATTGCCCTGTTTTACTCTGTGGACGACCTCACTGCAGTGTGACTGTTGAAAAGTTCTCCACAGAGTGGAAGTCTCATCCCGCTTTTTAAAGCGCTGACCAGCCCCAGTTAAAACTCTTGTCTTCTTCTGGCGAACTGTTTCGGGTAACATGCCTTACCTTTTTAAAGTGAAAGCAACGACTTGTTTTTTTTCGGGGTGAGTCTTCTTTTCCTCCTTTTTTAAGCAAGTTTAAGCTGTAGAAAGAAAAGGAATATGATAAAGTCCGGAGTCTCAAAGAGCCCTCAGCCGTCAAACAGGCTTACTGCGGGCTGGGAGGCTCATTTTCCTCTGCTGGAATGCGCTCTGTGGCTATTCGGAGTTTGCTTGGACCCAGGGGCTCCTTTCTGTCACTGCTGGTAATAAAATAAAATCTTGCTCGTATCCTGAAAAAAAAGGGAAAAGCTGCTGCTGCTATTTCTCCTATGCCTCCAAAACACTTCCTCTAGTCCAGGCTACCGCTGCAGCCGCCACAAGTCCTGGCATGGGATAGTCCTCCTACCGCTCCGCCGTGGGTGTCTGCCTTCTTCCCTCCCCTTTCAACCTACCTCCCCTCGCTTTGGCCTCCTCCCTCTGCCCCCTTCCATTTGTTTGTTCTCACCCTCACTACTCATACACAGACTTTAACTTCCTGCCATCCCACACCCACATAATCACCTTTCATATGGCTGCTGTACAAGTAAATACATATTCATGACATAATGAAATATATAATTGTAAGAAATTATAACCTATCGTTTAAAACCTTTAATATATAAGTAAGTTTAAATTAGGCAACAACTTTTTAATGTTTCATAAAGGTACATTTTATTTCCTCAGTAGTTCACAGGTGTATTACGAATATTCAAACCGTTAGTTTTTTTTTTTTTTGTTTTTTTTTAGAATAGTCACTTTATTACATTAACATAGACCGAGTTCAAATTACACATATGAGGATCTCCAGTGATCCAAATCAACCTCCTTCAGAAGGTAAATCATGGATCTTTCATGATATCTTATGCAATGTTTTTATTTATTTATGTAGTTTATTAACAGATATTTCAAGCCACCATCAATCAACTGAAGAGTGAAACTTCACTCTCAATCTGTGTAAGATCAAGGGTAATATAGTGAGTTGCATTTAAACAGGGATCCCAGAACAACTTTAGCATTACAATCAGAGTCATCCTTATAAACAATGCTGTCTAGCTATCTTCTCCTCATACACGCAACAGCTAATTTAAATGAACCAGGACAAAAAGGCATGTAAAATTCTGTAACAACTTTATTTTGATAGCGGGCAACAGCATTTTAGTAGCAACAATTTTCTACAGTTACAATGTAAAATATGTTGTATTGCAATGTAAAACATATATTGCTAAGCCTCAGGATTTCCAATTAACAACAACAACAAATGTTCTTTCAATAATGCATGAATTAACCTGTCATGTTCACACAACACAACAAAAGCGAAATTTATTCAGAGGTCACGTTAAAGATGAAATCAACAGGCATTTATTATATATTGTTATAAAAAGTCATCATGTAGTAAAATGAACTGAAATAAGGTTATATCTACTAAAAATCTATTGTGATAAAGGTGTAAATAGCACTCAGCATCTAATATTGAAACTTATCATTACAACCTGCAAACAAAAAAGGTCTAAAAAAAATAAAAAACCAAACAAAAACAAAACACCTCCCCAATCTTTTAAGTACAATACTTCTTTTTTGTTTTGTTTTTTTTAAAAAATGGTTATAAAAAAAAAAAAAAGCAAACAAGCAAACTGCAAAAGACATGCTACTCTTATGTGATTAATTATTATCATTCTGTGGAGTGAATTAAAAGTGTGTGTTAGAACTATAAATGGTACTGCTGCTGGATGTAAAGGTCATAGTAGAGGTGTAATCCACACTGCCTCTACGTGATCCACTCCTCGAGCCGGTACGAGACCCAGCCCTTGAGCCAGAGCGAGATCCTGGGTTAGAGACATTGTAAGGGCTGCTGATTCCCTTGGTAGACACAGATGAGGCTTGCAGCATCTTCATGCCATTGCTTTCCTCCACCATGCAGCTGTCCATGGCTTCTTTGTAGGATATTTTCAGTTTAGTCTTGGGACAGGTCAGGTTCTTCTGGTGGTTCCGAGTGTCTTGAAGCTTCCGGGCCCCCTGACCATCTAGCCATTTTCTGCGGATAGCCTCTTCAATACTGACGCGACGTCCAGTGCCAGGTTCAATCAGGCCCCCTGTCAGGTACTGAAACTCCAAAAATCTCTGGCCAGCCTCATAAGGCAGCCATGTCTCCTTGACTGCTTCTGCCGCAGACATCCTTCTTTTAGTCTTCACATCCTCAAAGCCAACATAAGCTTTCTGGGCAGGTTTCAGTTTACTGGCCATGCTTTCATCAATGATGCTCTGATGGACAGCATCTTGCAGTGACAGTCTCTCACCAGTAGCAGGGTTGATGATACCACCTGTGCATGCCTGGGCCTCCAGCAACCTCTGTGCTGTAAGAGTGTCAACTATGCCTCTTCTAAGCGCTTCACTAACAGTTATTTTCTCCAAGGTCTCTGTGTCAAATATAGCCCCCACAGGGCTGTGGTCATCAAACATCTCAGGGGGAGAGACTGTAATAGATATACTGTTGAAGCGTTTACGGACAGTAGGAGAAGATGGTGTTGTGTGGGTGGGGCTGCTGCAGGTGATCATGTCATCAACATTGCTGGCTGCAATGGTCATTTCAAGGCTGCTGCTTCTGCTGGCAATTTCGTCAGCAAATTGGGTCAAGGTCATTGTTCCAGCACGATACTTATCCAAAGTGCTCTGGTTAATGACACCACGCTCTAGGCAGTCTTGAATATCATGTTGGATTCCAGTTTTTCTATCTACTATAACCAAGCGTGCAGAGCCATCTGACCCTGTTATAGTTATTTCCTCCCACTCACACTCCTGCTCTGACAAGTCCAGGAAAGTATCGTAGTCAATCAGCTCACGGTGGTAGGCCTCTCTCACTGACATTTCAAGCCCAGTGTCTGGATCAACGATTACAACCCGCCTCTTGCGTAGGACATTTGTGCGGCTTTCCTGCGTCTTCTGGGGCTTTCTCTTGTCTCTTAGTGGCAGCAGTAATAGACCTGTTTTTTCATCTTTGATGCACCTTTCCTTCAGCTGAAGATATGTCAGATTTTCCTTGGTATTAGGATCAAAGAATCCTTTTGTGTCATCCCCTTCATAAGATAAGATTTCATTCATCTCCTCATCAAAGTATCCTCTCTTATAGGCAACAGCAACATCAATACGATGGCTCTCTTTGGGGTCAATAATCCCACCACTGGCAATCTGAGCCTCGAGCAGTCGGATTCCATGACCCTTCTCAATAAGATCTTTCTCAATAGCTTGGAAGAGGGATATAGTTTTTCCTGTGTTTGGGTCTCTGTATCCTATTACTGCCTTCTCTGCAGACAACAGCTTGTTCTTAAACTCCTTCCCTATCAGACCCCTCTTGCTGGCGTCTTCCACTGTCAAGAAAACATTGTTGACTGGATCAACTATGAAGCCAGAAGCAGCCTGGGCCTCAAGAAGCTCCAACGTGGTGCCTCTCATAAGCAGACCCTCCTTCATTGCCTGATAAAAAGGTAGTATTCTGTCATTGGCTTCATCATAGATCCCGGCAATACAGGTAGAGCCATGGAGATAGGTCTTTAGCTTGTCTTCAATATCTCTGCTAGTGAGTTTGCCCTGACTGAGCTTCTGCAAGTCAGTTTCATCCAGAAGTTCAGATTCGATGAGTTCCGAGACAGAGACTTCACCACGGAGACCTTTCACTGTCAAGGGTTTTTCTGGACCAGAGATCAGAAGCAAGCCAGAAACAGGTTCCACTGTACACTTCATCCGAAGGTCATTGTAAGTTGTCTTCTGTCCAGTTGTTGGATCCAGATAGCAGGTTGGTTTTTTAGTCAGAGCCCTGTAGAGGTCCTCGTCAATAAGATTGCGGTCCAAGGCCAGATCTTTTGGTAGGAAGACACCCAAAACAGGATCCAGTATACCCCCAACAGACTCTTGAGCCTGGAGCAAGCGGATGGTTGTCTCTTTGTCTATGTGGCCTTGTTTGCAAGCCTGACCCACAGATAACACTTTGCCAGAGTATGGATCTTTGAAACCTGTGCTAGCAGCTTCAGCTTTCAACAAGGTATCTCTGTCTTCCGTGTCTACAATCCCTCTTGAACAGGCGGTATCCACAGGCATCTTCTCATTAAATGCAGGATCCACTATGTAGCCTGTTGCTGCCTGAGCTTCCAGAAGCTTAAGGGCACTCTCTGGGCTGAGCATATTCTTGTTTTTGGCTTCAGTGAACGGGATTTTCCTTTGAGAAGTAGATGTCATACCAGCAATGATGCCACTGCCCTTAAGGTTAACCTGGATGTCTGCAGCTACCTCGCTCACTGTCCGTCTTCCCTTTAGGAGTTCATCTAGAGTAGCTTTACTAATGATACCACAGTCGCAAAGCTGATGGGCTGTAACTTTGCGGCGCACGCTGTCAAACAGAAGCTTTGAAGGATCAATGGTTTGGACCTTATCATCTGTCTGGGTCTGCATATTCAGAGTGTTGGGTCTCTGCTGCAGTCTGCGTATTTCTCTTTCCAGGGACTCCTTCTTGAGAGCCAGCTCTTTTGCCTCTTTCTCTGAGCTCAACAGACGGCTCTTGTACCTTTCTTCAATACTCGTTAGCTCCCTCATGAGCCTCTCGATCTCGCTCTTGAGGGAAAGCCTCTCTCGATCGGCTCTATCTCTGTCTGACTCGCACTGCCTAATCTGAGAACTTTTCAGCTCATACTGGCTCTTTATAGTGCTTAGCTCCTTGAAAATTGAATTTTTCTCTTCCTGCAGCTGTTGTTTGTTTCGACGCTCGGACTCTAGTGTGACTTTGATGCGATTGAGCTCCTCTTCTAACCGCAGCTGACGAGTCTTGTCCTGCTCCAACAGTTTAATCCTGGACAGAAAACTATCCTTCTCCAGCAGCAGCTCACTGTATTTGCTTTGGGATTCTTGCACCACAAGCGAAGTCTGTGAAGAGATAAGAAAGTATATTGTCATGTATGCAAGACATTTTCCCACATATAGAATACAAACAATTTAGATTAAATTACATGTCCTTCATTTGTTAGACCTGTCTGAACTAACGTACATATTTGTGCATACCAGCATGTTAGTGTTAAACTGTTTAATGGTAAGAATGAAGTTCATAAGTGCCATAAGTGAATGGGTAAATGAAATGCATAGCTATTTTGTAAGTAAGTAAAAACATGCAAAAATGCTAAGCTAAAAGAGGCAAATCACAAATTATAGACGGCTACTCTGATATCAGGCTCACTTTTATTGCATGTATACCAAGTCATGCAAGGAGCGCTTATTATCATTAGATGTGATGATTGGTAATGATCCGTCAGTACAATCAAAAATACCTCAATTGACTGCTTTTGGAATTTGTTTATTTCCGATTTAAGCTTTTCTCTCTCGTTGGTTAGGTCATTGATGAGACCCTGGAGCTCTGACGTCCTCTTGATGCTACTCTGGAGTTGGACATGCAAGGCTGAAATCTGAGTAGCACTTTCTCCATCAATAGCATCTTTGCTGAGCTTCATCTCATTTTTCTCTTGTCTAACGGTTCTCAGCTCCTCCTCCAATTTCAGTCTCTCCTTTGTGAGGTTCTGTGTCAGAGTCTTTAGCTTCTCAATCTCTGTGGTATACTCATTAAGTTGGCGGCTCTTCTCCTCAATAGTCTTATAAAGGCTTTCATTACGCAGGTTTAGTTCTTGAATACGGGTCAATTCCTGCTGGAGCTTCTGTTTCTGTATCTTCAGCTCAGCTGTTACACTTGCCAGTTCCTCCTTTGTAGCTTTGTGATCCCTCAGACTCTTATCCAGAGCCTCCTGAAGAGCCTTGAGATCCTGCTCATACTTTCTCCCAGAGGTGGAAGCCTCTATCTGAATTGATTTTAGCGAGCTAATTGTGGTGGTATGCTCTCTGCAAGTATGTGTCATCCTCTCCAACTCAGCCTCCATTCGCTTTCTACGAGTGAACTCCTCCTGAGTTGCCTGCTTCTGCTTTGCCAGCTCAGCTTCTTTCCCATCCAGAGAGCTTTGAAGTTCCCTGACACGGCTCTGCAGCCTGGCATAATTCTGCTCAGCCTTAGTTTTCTCACTGGCCTGCTTTTCCAGCTCCACTCGAGTGATACGGATCTCCTGCTCAGACACTTTCAGTTTGTTAATTGTCTCCTGATATGAAGTGTTCTTTGTCTTCAGCTCTGCCTCAGCTTGTTTCAGGTGATTTATTTCCAACTCCAGAGCTCTCCGCTTCTTCCCTTCTTCCTCCAGGTTAAATGTTAGGACGCTGATTTCCCGGGACTTTTCCTGATTGTTTCTGGTGGATTCCTTCAACTTGAGCTCATTCTCTTCTCTCTGCTGCTTGAGTGTTATCAGCTGCACCTCCAGCTCACTGCGCACCCTAGTCTCTTGTGCCACTGAGGCCCTCTGCTGGTTGACCTCCTGTTCTGCCCTGCTTTTCTGCTCCTCTGTAATAGCAATCGCCTGCCTCAGTCTCCTCAGCTCCTCCTCTACATCTCTCTTCTCAGCAGCGAGTCTTTCAAGTTGCAGCCTCAGCTCTGTTGCGTCTTCTTCTTTCTGCTGTGAGGCTTTCAGGATTGTGGTCTTGGTAACGTGGATCTCTGTCTCGTATGTCTGCTTAAGTTGATTAATCTCCTGGGTGCACTGTGTTCTTACCTTTGACATTTCAGATTCAGCATTTCGTCGACGTGCTGCCTCCTCCTCCAGCTGCATCTTCATCCTCTCAACTTCACGTTCCTTGTCTTTCACTGCCTTTTCTAAGTCAATCTTAGTCCAGCTGAGTTCTTCCAGTTCTTTCTGTCTGCGGCGAACAGCCCCTTCATACTCCTCTTGTTGGCTGTTGTAGCGCTCCTCTGCCAGCCTCCTTTTCCGTTTTTCTTCATCAAGTTGGTATTTAATACGCGTCAGCTCATCATTAAGCTCATGAAGCTTGCTCTGTGTGCTGTCCAGGCTCTCCTTGGCAGCATTAACCTGTATTACTGAGGTTCTCTTCACTTCCTCAGTACAAATGACTTGATCTTGTAACTGACTAAGCTCCATCTTATACTGGGCCATAGCATCCTCCAGAGACTTGTTTTTCTGGTTACGATCATTGAGGTCCTCCTTCAGACGCCTCAGTTCCTCCTCAAGCATCTCAATCTTGGTGTTCCTTATCTGAGGAAAGAAAGGGCGAAAACAGAAAGCACATCAGTTACATCCTGTCATACTCTCACATAAACCTCTTTTTAAATTTATCATTCATTCTTTTCTAATATTAGAATTTATTATTAAAATATCATTAATTAACAGAAATACTAGTTTTTAAACAACAATATGCAAATTCAGTAACCACCTTCAGCTCTTCCATGTTCTTCAGCAACTCCCCTAAGAACTTGTAGTAGTCACTAGAGCGGGTAAGTAGCTCTATATAATGAGTCTGTAGGTCACCTGCCTGATGAGACAAAATGAACAGATGATGAGTAATTTGGTAATGATTACATGTTTAAAGGACACAAAGAAATAAGGGAGTAACTTTAATTATATTATATAAACCTATAAAGAAAGTATCCACTGTTCAATTCAACAAACAAATGGCAATTAACCAATAACTCCAAAAATATACAACGGCTAACTTGTTTTCCAAATGTACAATACTAACAATGGCAATGCTCACAATAAACATAAAGTTAGAATATTAATAAATATGCATATGAAAAGGTGATTAGAGCAAAGTGTTTGAAGGCCAACGTGCATACCTCTTGTCTGACAGCAGAAGCAGGGGACTGCAGCATAGTTCTCTTGATGGGAACATTAAGAAGAGTTTCCAGGCCTGAACTGTAAGAAGCCAGCTGCAGCTCATAGTCCTGAAAACATACAACGCAACATAAACTTTCATTTTGCTGTCTAGTCTAGCACACTTTTAGATGTATAACTGCATTTTAAATTCAACTACCGACCTTTATAGAGGCTGCACATGTGTCTGCATTTTTCTGTACATCCTCTACTTTCTCTTTCTTTCCTTTGATTTCACTGTGAAGTGCCTATACATTAAAACAAAACAAAACAAACAGAGTTGTTGCTGAATAATACAAAATCCATGAAACACATAGCAGTAAATAGTAGATATTTCCAAGTCAAAATCAGACCAGGCCAGTTCAAAACAATACAAAACAATAAACATGATGTAAACAGAGAAAGACATACCTTCTGCTGATTAAGGTGGTCCATTAGGGTCTGGATGTCACTGATCTTAATGGTCTGAAGGGTGTCCTGGCGCTTCCTGGCATTGTCTATCCACTGTTCCAGGGAAGTGCTGCCCTGCTGATAATGCTTTAACTGATTCCCCTGCTTCTCCAGGTCCCACACTCTGAAGGAAAAGGAAGTGGAAGGAATGAAAGAATATTTTTAGTGTTGTTACCAGCAATGATGAATGGGCAACACAGAAAAATAAGTATTGGACCAATATGAACATGGACGAATAATTCTACCATACCTGCTATCTATCTGTGATTGGATGCGGCGCCAGCGGTCAGTCAACTGACGCACCAAGACTGAGTATTTGGATAAATCTATGTCGCATTTGTGGAAGGAGTCAGAAATTTGACCATTCAAGTGCACTGCTGTAGAAAGCTCAGACTCCATAGATGTCAGCAGGTCTCTTTTCTGTTCCAAATCACTCTTCATTTGCTACAATACAGAATAACAGACGCAAAAAAAGAATACTTAGAACCATTTATCTAAACCACATTACATTTTTAAAACTGGTGCTGCACACTTGGACAATGTATGTCATGATTTTGATATATTAAAAAAAAACAAAAAACAAAAAACAAAAAACTTAACTTGAGACAAAAGCAGACATTGGCATCTGGTTATTTCATACACACAAAAAAGGTATCAAAAGACTAAACTCTTAATAGTGTTGAGTCAAAGTAAAATCTCAGGTTTTTATCACCAAAATGAACTGGTTATTATTTGATCACTGCTAGTAAAAAGGAGCCAAGCAAAATGATTGTAGATTTCGATCCCTACATGCAAAAAAGCAGCTGCAATGTCAAAACACTCCTATAAAAATTTTAAGTGTGCCATTTAAAATGTGTCATAAAGAAATGGCAGCAACTCGTCATGCAGAAAAATGACCAGAATTATAACATTGTTATAACACATTTTATAGCCTGATGAGCCATTTAATACTGGCTCTGAATTATAACCTTCAGAGCAACTTGCTTTCAAAGAAAGCTGAAAAGCTTATTAATAATACACTATTTTTACATCATTCAAGCCATATTAGTAGCCTATATTACTCTACCGCAGACATACTGATACTGGAATATAGGCTGATATTATTTATTTACTCATGTATTTTTTGTTCTTGCCCGCCTAGATGATACAATTCTAAGATACAGATGGGAGCTCAGAGAAGGATTACATTTCAGCAAAGCAAGAGACAACACTTGTGAAAATATAAAATGTGCATCAAACCTTTAGTGTGAGGCGCTGGTTTTCCAGCTCCCGAGGATCCAGAGAGCTGGTCTCCTTCTCGGTCAGTCGGGCCTCGTGAACTTTAATGATATCCTCGACCTGGATAAGGCTCTGAAGCAAGGCCTTAAGTGCTGATAGTCTGTTGCAAAAATGTAGTCAAGACATTAAAAAATAATGTTAAGGATATTGAACTTGTGAGAACAACTACAACTTCTGTTCCTACACTTTATCACTTTTTTTTTTTTTTTTTTTTTTAAAACAGCATTTACTCAATCATGACAGAATGGATATAACGTACCTCTGAAGGTAGGTTGACTGGAGGTCCTGCAGGCCTGCAAGTTTTTGACTGATTACATCTAATTCAGCGCGAAGGAACTTGGCTTGCTCCGAGTCCGCAGGAATCCCTTCCAGCTGCTTTGTAATCATCTCTCGGAGGCGCAAGTACTCATCGTAAATTGAGTCCAGGTCTTGGTTCATAGTCTAGAAATTAATATTATCTGATATTCAGTTAAATCAAATCTTGAAATTTCTTTTTTTTTCCCTTTCAAAATGAGGGTTTCATGATGCTATCATTGCTAATAGACTGCAAATTATCTTATGTAATACAATGTGAGTATTATCTATATTTTGTATATTTTATTTATACTTTATAAGAATAAATTACCTGGAGCTTCTGAATATGCACTGAGCACTCATACACACTGTTATCCCCCAGAGGAATGTGGAGATGACTGGTAAGACCGGATTCAGCCAACTCCAGCCTGCGTCGAAGCTCATGCAGACTAGTGAGCAGTGTGAGACTTAAGGAGGAGCTCGGTGGTGCAGTCTGGTTATTGGGTTTTGGGGTAGAGATTTTGGTCACCTTGACCTTTTCCACTTTTTGGGATTCTGTCTCTTTCTCCCCTTTATTGAATGACAAAGATGAATTTATTGACATAAAAGCACTATTTTCTTAAAAAATCAACTTCAAAGAATTGTGCTGGTTTGCCCTTATACAACATTCATGGGTGAAGCATACACCCTGGTCTTTGGTTTTGGATTTTTGTTTTACACTTTTAACAATGGCTCATAATGACTAATACAACTGCTAAACTCCAGAATATAAACTGATTACAAAATACTGATTAAGATTAATATAAATGAATAAAAGTAATTTTTATTCATAGTTAAATCTGCTGCTCAAAGCCAGCTTTGCTAGCATGGTAAAGCAGGCAATTGTAACGAGAAGAAAAAGGTCATAACAATCCAAAGTAACAAACCGTTACACTCGTAGGAATAGGGCAAAGAGAATTTAAACTCACTGTACGCAGGCAGCTGGATGACCAGTGTATCATAGTGGGCCTGGGCCTTGTCAAAGTTGCCCTGGATTAATTTCTTTTCTTCTTCCCCAAACATTTCAGAACCTTGACTGGTACGCATGAACTCCTGGTAATGAGTCTCCAGTCCTTTGATGACGTTGCGGTACTCCTCAGGACGCATCTTTGACAGCTGCAGGACAATTGAGAAGGGTTAGACACAGCACCAGGCACGATGAAACAATGGAAACAGGAGCAAACAGAAACTTTGCTTATTATGAATGCAACATTTCATTTTAATGTTTTTTGTGATCTTACCATGGTGATGGTGAGAGAGTTGATGTAATCGATGTCTTTCAGGCAATACTGCCAGGAAATGAGACTCTTGATGTTGATGAAGAGTTGATTCCAGATGCTCATGATGGCTTCATAATACTGCTCATTTCTGGGGAACGGCACAAGCAAACAGTCACTTTTTAAAAGAAACTGCAAATGTAGAAAGAATTATGACAAAGTCACCACAAGGAAGAACTGCATAAAGCAAAACTGCAGAAAAAAATGCCCCACAATGCATCCAGTACTGTATATGAAGCAAAGCATCACATTCTATAGAACAGAAGAATAAGATGAGCTTCAGCAGGCTAAATCAATACGTGACTGAATGTTTCTTACTTGGTGGCGATTCCGATGCTGAGAGGGTTTGGCGGGGGGATGAGCAGGCACACCGAGGGAATCATCATGTCGAGACCTCCTGGCCCCGTCACAAGCCACTTGCTGCGCTGTGAGTTGTCCTTCAGGATGCCCTCATTTCCTTTCATAATACCTTTCTGAAACACGCAGATCATACTGAATTATACCTGCAAGATTTAACTCTTCTATTCTATTCATATGTGCGTGGGTGTAAAAATGCATCTTACCTGGTCTTGTTTAAAGTCACATAAGGCCTGGACCATGATCGGGCCGCTGCTCTTTTCCTCGGGGTTGCGAGGCTTCAGCCTGACAATAGACTTGGACTTGCTGACCAGACTTTGGACCTGCCTCTTATTCTCCATGATGCGTGCTTTCTCTGTCTGTGTGAGAGCAAATTGAAGTTCTTAACTGAGCTATAAAAGTTAGATACTTTCATGTAGTCTTTAAAAAACTGGCCTTAATGATTTCCATGTCACTTAAGAGGAAAAGTTTGAGTTTAGCATGTACAGGAATAACATTTAGGTTTTTCCCGTGGTATTGTAACCAAGCACTACAAAAATATACCTCCAGGTTTTTCAGGAGTTCGGTGAGTTTGTCCAGGGGTGTGTTCTTGTCACAAGTGAATTTGCTTCGAATTGTCTCGTGCTGCTTCTGTAGCTTCATATAGGTCTCATTGGCCTCCTTGAAAAACTGAGGAATAAAGGTTTGTTATTGGTTACATAAAAACATACAAGGCTATATACTTTTTTTTTAATCAAACCAGAGGTAGATATGAGCATTTACTTGGCTGTAGGCAGAATTCTCTTTCAAATGAACATGGATGCATTTAGTGATCTGCAGAAGCCAGCTCCACTGGGTCTGTAAGGTGTCCATGTAGGCCTGTGAGCACAAATGGACATCTCAGCACAAAACTGCAGAATAATGCACTGTTTGAAATTAAAATGAAAAAGAAACCAGAACACCTTACATCAATCTTATCAGAGGCAGGATGGCTGTTGGCCAGAAGGCTGTCTGATTTCACCTTCAGCTTGTTTAAATCTTTCTCCTTCACCTCCAGGTCTCTCATCAGCCTCTGTCACAAACCGAAACAAAACAGAAAGTAAGGACTCCATAATGCCCAGAGAACCAAAACACACAAGACATAAGGAAAAAAGAAAAGGCGATTCTCACAGAGTAGCTCTCTTGCTTCTTAGGGATGTAATAGTCAATGTTCTTGTCTCCCCAGTCAAAGATTAGTTCTTCCTCCTCTCTCTCGTTCACCCAAATGATGGCCTGGGAGATCTCCTCGATGATGTTCTGAAGCTCACGCAGCTGATTCAGACGGCTGTGGGACATTTTCTGAAACAAAGCAAATTTCAAATTGTAATAATGATAATGATGTGAAAACTAAAGACTCCAACAAACTAAAACATGTTTCTAAGAGGTTATTTATTTATTTAGGTTTTATTAGTATTGTTATTATTGGTTTTTTTTTACCATCATGCTTTCCCATTCTTGGTCCAGTAGGGAGAGGTGGTACTTTTCACCATTTGCACTCTAAAGAAAGAGATGTTTAATTTAGCTCCGTTTTGAAAATGCCCACAAAAATACTTAATGCACAGTGGGCATAGAAAGCAAGGGGTAACTTACAATACAATAATATCACATTACGCTACAAATGCAACACTTAATAACAAAACATTAAGTAACTCAAGACGGATGCATTATGGTATTCATTTAGTCATCTATTTTTCTGTTATTCAGTTAACTGTCAGATTGGCTCCCTCCCCTGAGTTTCTTCTTCTGCACCATTAATGCACCCCTAATGCAAAGAATGGCATGGCATTTTTATGTTTTAAAGAATAACCTTTGAGCTAAAACACAAGCTTTATGAGAAACTTCATAGCGTGGGTCAGGCAGAGGACAAAAACTTACCAGTTCATCTCTGGCACGTTCCACTTCTGAGCTCCTTTGAATGGAGCTGTGGAAGCTGTTGTGACTTAGGATTTGCTTTTCTATGGCAGCGGAGTCATCTCCCCATGGAGCGGTCTCAACCATGCGCTATAAGATGAAGAATAACAGTTTATCTAACATGCTAAACTACACACTGAACTGGAAAATAGAGTGTTATGTGGAATACCCAAATGCTTGGCCCTATGAAGGTTTATTAAGTATTAAAATGAATGAAATAATACGGTAAAATTCATGTCTTGACTTATTTACCTACCCTACCCTGTAGGTCCTCTAGGTGTCAGTATAAAATCATTAAGTGCATTGTTAAGCAACTATTCCAACTATTCCCCCCCTGTTGAAAGCACTTAGCTTTGATAGGAGCTCTGCCAGCAAACCAACTCAAGTCAGTCTCTGTTCTTTACTTGAATGTTTTTTCTCTCTCTCTCTCTCTCTCTCTCACTCTCTCTCTCTCGCCTCTCTCTTAAGGCTTTCGTTCTTTTGCCACTCCCTTTTTCTTTTATGAAAACTTAACTGACGCTACAGACAAAGGGTCTGACATTAACCAGCATGGTTTAAAGTCTAACAGGAAAAGGTCAACAAAGGCATGTACTGGAATGTCAGCACATTAGCTGAAAGCCTAACTAGCAGCACAAGGCCACATTAGGTGATCTGTCTCTAGCTTTCTAGCCATTTAAGAAAAGCAATGCATAGACTGATAGAGAAAATATGTTTTGACAGCAGGTAAATGAATTATGACACACAGAAGGGTGAGGCTGGACAAGCTGAATGAATAATAGGGTGTGTTTCTAGTGAGGTGAGAGGTCTGGGGAGGCCATTTTCCCACGAGCATGTTAAGAGATAGGCTAAACTGCCCTGTCCAATAGCAACTGACTCAGTGAAGGGTGTCATATATCACACTCCCTTACTTTTTGCAGCCACAGCTTTTTCACCCTCTCTTTTCCTGCTCTATTTATTTCTACCTCTCTCTTTGTCTCTCTCCCTGTCTATCATTGGCACTCTCGTCCCTGCTTTGTTTCAATCCTCCTACACCCCTCTCGGCTTCTTTCACTCACGGATCAGGTTTTGGCAGGTTTTGTCCAGATGGTTTCAGTTACGAGTGGTCAGAAAGCCTGATAGAAAAAGAGCACAACCTTGCCTTCCTCCTTTTGCATAAAAAATGATGCACACTAGTGCACCCACGTAGGCATGCATACACAAAGAGTTACAATTATTCAGCCAGAACAAACAGCTCAACTCGCACGATGACCCTAAAAGCGTCAGACGTGGATTCTGATGCTAGTAAGAAGGAATTGGTGTGCAAAAACTGTAATTGTGACAACTGATTTCTAAAGTTTTTGCATTTTTTAAAGTGGCACAAAGATCCCTGAAAGGAAGGCAGGGTTACTCTGCAGAGATCACGAGTCTATCCCATGGCTGAGTTTAACCATGCAGCATATATTTGTTGTGTTTATTGTCTCTGAACATGCGGGGCTCACCTTTTGTTGGGAAATCCAGCCCATAGCATCATTAAACAACTTCCCCCCCTCAAAGCTTCCACTGCCTCTATTTCGTCTTATAGTCACACTGCCCACAAGCTGCTGAGCAATAGTGCCATGCATGTGCTGGAACTGTTCGATGCTGCAGAGTTTTACAAAAGAAAGAAAGAAATACTTTGAATCTTTTAAAATAAACACTAATACACAAGCTGATTATAAGTGCATGTAATCTCTAAACCCACATACATATACAAAAGTGTATTCAGGATTACTCATACTGCTACACAGTAATGAATTAATGCATGCAAATGCAAACCAACACAGTACACAGACTCACTCACACGAGTGTACACCTGCACTTTGCAAAGACAAACATACTGCATCCTGTTTTACCTTCTGAAAATACCATTTGGTATACGCAATTGATTCATGGTTTGGCTACAGTTCCTCAGCTGCTCGATGGATTCTTCAGCAAGAAGTAAAAACCTCTCAGCATCCTTCATGGAACCCCCCTATAAAATCACATAAAACACACACTGACATCTTACATGCTGCAAAATTGTGTTAAACTACTGTCACACCTAAATTAAGAAGACTTTTTTTTTAGTATTCTATATGATATTTTCCCCAAAACAAAGGTTAAAAAACACAAGTCAAATCTGTTGGGTTCCGCGTAATATGCCAAAAATACTTACAGTCCGGAGAATCATGTTGGCTCTTTCCAGCTGTTCATGACACTGTTGTTGCAAGAATGCGGCTTTTTGCTGAATAGCATTTGCACTGCACATGGGGGGAAAGGATTATTATTCAGAAAACAATGAAGCAGTATTTATTTCTTTATGTACACAGAGAAAATTTGTTTAACATGATTGTAAACGACTCGCGTAACAACATAAGCAGAAGAGGTAAAAATGAAGAAAATGAATGCTAGGTTCTGGGGATTTTTAATGCTTTGAGTACACAAAGTTTCAAAGACAGATGCTGTGAATTGCTTTTCACGGAAACTGAAGTGAACAGACGCAGATCTAACTTTCTTGAAATAAAAAGGACTTAAAAATGACTAGTCTGCATTTTATTCCCGTCCACAGTAGTTATGGAGAAAAAAGAGCGATTAGTGCAAAAGGGAAAAACAGACGCTGTAATCTTTCAACTCCACCACATCCACCGCAAAGTATTTTTCTTTTTATTCCACCACATTATTGGAAGAGAAATAGCTCGACAGTTTTTGGTGCTGACATCACCATGAATTACAGTAGTGGGAGGATGTTTCAATGTGACTCGGAAAATGGCGCAACACGTCAGGATTACTTGGGTACGTATTCCTGGGGGAAATGAGAAAATGACGACCCAGGTAAGGAGATCGAGGCTGTGTGACTGACGAAAGACTAGTTTTAACCACTAATGCAGGCCAACGTCAACTGTGCAGTTTCCATTTTATGTGTGCTTGTTCTAATCAAAGGTGGGCTTCCAGTGACCCCCCCCCCACAGTTATCTGCTTGATTACATGTTCAATTATATAATTTAAGAACTACTTCATCAAAATAAATAAATGCTCCCAACTTGCCAGTAATCAGCTGACAAAACCTTGCACACTATATAAACTAGTTTCGCTTTCTCCCAGGTAATTCCATTCTTTTCTTTTTTTTAATGCGTCACCCAAGACCCCGGCTACTTTTCTCCGTCGTATATGCGTATGCATTTCACACTTTACAATTACAAATACACCGGCAATTTTCCCACCACTCTCAAAAGCAACAGGTGATTTCAGGGCACTTACCTGATAGCACCGCCGCCTCCACCCATGCTAACTTGCATGTTCTGCCCTCCGACACCTCCGCCGTGCACGGAGTGCCTGGAGAAGGTGTAGGTGACTCCGCCGTCCCCTGCTTGGTATTCCCCTTGGAAGCCGTTTCCACCGAACACGTCGTTTCTGTAATTCGACAACTCCGGTCGTGAAGTACTTCTGCTCATGCCGCTCATGGGCAGTTTTGACTGGGATCCGTACAGACTCATTGTTTATGAGTTTGTTTTGGGTAGCTCTCTATATTTAAAATTTTAAAATAATAACTTTTTCGTTGTCTTTTTTCTCTGCTTTTCGGACAGCGGACAGACCTTGCGCCTCTCCCCGCCCCGTCTCCTGTTGCGCAGATAATGGTGTGTTGAGAATAGACGGAAGCTGGCTGCTTTTGGACTAAAGAAACCACACCTTGGTGTGTTTACGAAACACAAGCGAACACAGGAAGATAAGTGCTGGGCATGTCCTTTCACTCTGCAGAAAGTGCGTATTTTATGTTGTAATACCACTTGATAGAATTATAAAGTACAGTAGAGGTCCAACTTTACGCAGTAGAGCTGGGGAGGCGGGGGGACTAACCTGACTCCAATAATCACATAGGCTTACATTATATATTTTGCTATTCCGTTTATCCTGTGTGGAGTCGCTCCATACAATTCACATTTTCCATGAATTTAATTCTTGAAATGTTTTTGTGTGTGCTTGTGAAGCCTCCCTGTTACTTTATTGATCTTGAGGGTTAACTGTAACTATTTTTCTTCCCACAATTAATAGCTCCTTGTGTCCTCCTGTTTGCTCCTTGCCTCCCTTTATACAGACCAAAAATAAATTTAAATGAAAGCCTGGCAAGTACTGACAGTAATTAAGACGCAATGCAATCAGCTCACTGAATCCTCAGAGGAGTGCATGGAGGTTGTGGTTACATGAAGCATTTATCATCTTGAGTTCAACATTCTTGAGGTCAGAATGAAATTCATGTGAGTTCTTAGTTTTCCAGAAGTGCTGAAGAAGACACTTGTGCCTGAGCTCTGAAGAGTGAAAGGGTGTGAGAAAGACAAAGAGGCATAGTAGGGAGGGGTAGACACCTACAGTGTCTGTGTTTTAAAAAAGATGTTGGTGCAGATTTGTAGGTGCAATCACTTCTTGGAATGTGATTGTATCTTATTTTGCTGATAGGTGATAAAAGTAAATATAGATAGATCTGACGAGGACAAAATATCCTGTAAAGTGTGTGCAATTATCTTTTTCAGCAGAAAGTGACAATAGTTCACTTTGCTGATTGAGTGTGCCCTCTGGTGTTTTAACCTATAGCCAACGGACACATACTTACTCCCCGACCTTCCCCTCAGACATGCGATAACAGGGAGGAGGAGATAGTTGGGGGAGGGAGGCATGGACGCCGGTGACTTTAAGGAGCCAACGCCCTAAACTGGAATTTTCATACCATTTTCAGTCGCTTAGTTTCCCACGTCAAACTTTTTGATTGCGCTTGACAAACTTGGCATAGCTTGCCTATGCAAAATATTTTCAGCAGTAGTGCAAATGTTTCACCGAGATATGGTTTCATTTATAAACGCAAAGCAACACAAAATGAATATGTGATAATAAATGTTTCTCGAAAGTCCAGAGTCCCACTCTGGAAAGACACACCCTATATCGAAGCTCAGGTGGGTTGTGTGTGTGTGTGTGTGTGTGTGTGATACATGATACCCAAACAAAAGACACTGCAAGACTGAACTTGTAGAGTTTGTCTAAAACCAGTCTAGTAACAGCTTTTGTTTTAAAAGCAATAAAGTGAAAACTGGGATGGTGGACTTTCTGTACTCTGTCATTAGATATTCTGACATTTTACCCTGCAGGATAATTCCTCTGGAATCTTTTTGTTGCATCAGATAAGTCAAGGTGTTGCAACTGCTGCAGACATGGTTCATTAAGTCAGATTTGGTAATACTCATCTGTCATCGTGCAGTGGAGAAGCCACCCTTTATTCTTTCCGTCTGCATGATTCATTCAGATATACATGGAAGAGACGCTGGTGAAAGTAAGCAGGCTGTTGACTTTCTCTTTAGTTCACCTTATAGTAAATATATAACCTAATGTTTGTTTCCAGGTCTCAAATCCATCATGGACTTTGCTAGTACACAGATGTGAAGGTCACTAAATCAAATGCAAAAGCTGAATAAGAATAAGTTCACTCAACCATCCAAATACGTTCCAACATTATGTCTAATTAGTCACACTTACCCTGATACCAGCTAATACTGTAACCTCACACATTTGATATCATTTCCAGACACTGATACTGACATCATGCGCTGAGTAAACAGGAAAAATGAACCCTGACAGCTGGTATATTTAACTGCAGGCAAGTGACACTGTGTCACCCATTAACCTCTTGTCCACACAGATGGTTCTTCAGACTTTTCAGTGTGCAGAACAATACTGTAAAAGAGACATTTCCTCAAGATAACTTACAAGAAAAACAAAAAACAAAATGCTGTAGTGCATGAGTCAGGGATCTGGGATTGTCACGCTTGTTAATCCAGCAATAGAAAAACAGAAACTCTGCTCACTTTCTTTAAGGCTTTGTTTGGAATAAAAATAAATAAATAAACATAATTAGCCTTGAAAAGGCCAATCCTTTAGCAGGTCATTAAACTCCCCCAAATTCCTGACACTATAACAGAGGACATGACCTTAGCCAGAAACAGCATAATGACCATGCCTCAGTCGTCAGTTCCCAAAATAGGCTATTTCATAATGAGCCTCCTTTTTTTGTCATTTCATTTCTTCAATAATATTTGAAAGAATTTTAAAACCAAGATGCTTTAATGTCATGATGTGTGTTTATCATTTTGCAGTGATAGTGTCCACAATCATTCTCATTGTCTATGATTTTATTACTTTACTTACTTTGACGATGACCCCTAAAGAATAAATCAAACATTTACTCTGTGTTAGACTTTGAATCCAAACTGCACTAAAACACTATCATGATGGCTCTTTTTGTCTCTGTGAAAGGTTATCCTATGGTTTTGATCAGGACATTATTGGATTGCAGTATTTGAGCACATTAAATGTGGCCTACGTGAGATTACTTAGTTCTGGAATACTGAGTGCTGTGAAACTGCAGTGATAACATTTTGCAGCTCATGTGTCACTAGCTGGTTTGTGATACAGACACCGACAGCCAGAACAGCATCACACCTGTTCATGCAGACATGAGCTGACTCATATCATCATAAGGGGCGGATCCTGGACACACCTGTATGAGTTGCTAGGGAGTAATAAGCGAGCTTGAATGATAACAAACAGCACCGCCGCAATGAAGTGATGGTACAAGGGTTGACTGGTTTCTGTTGACTCACAAGCATGCTGGATTACAATCAAAAGCATTGTGTGAATGGAACATTTGGATAGGATACAGAAAATAAACCCTGTGATTAATGATTTATTTTTTTGTTACCTGGTAGACATAGTAGAGTACATAAAAAGACAAAAGAGGAAAGGTCAAGATAAAGTAGATTTCTAATTCACTCATTAGATGTTGCACAATACAATGATAATTAATAACAGGCCTTTAACCATGAGAAATATGTTTTCCTGTATTTTGGGAGAATTTTAGACTGTATGTAACAGTCAGGTGACACCACAAACATTATGAACATGTTCATATTTCACCAGCACTGACTTTTCTGTAAATAATAATAATAATAATAAAAATATTTTTGCTTTGGATGTTGCGTGGTTTAAAAATGGTCTGCATACACTACAATGAGAAAACAGCAGTGCTGTTGTTCCAGTCTGCCGCCAGGGGACATCAGTGTGCAACAAAAGACTACAAGACACCGCAGCCCATTTGCACCCTTAATCGTCCTTCCATTGCCCTCCAAAAAATGGTCACGCTTCCAACCCACGGTAAACTGTATAATGTACAATATGGGTCATATATAAAAGATGTTTGCATGACATCAAAGTTTACCTAAATATATTTATTATAATTGCTTTATTATTAATCGTTTAGGAGGAACTGTACACACCTGAAATAATAATAAAAACAAACTAAGTAAGTAGTAAATGCCTTATTTGAGAAACGAAGAAAAAATACTGTTAAAAAGTTTTAAAAAAGATTTAAAAAAAGAGAGACAAAAATAAATAAATAAAAATACACATGCACTAGCACATAACGGCCAGGAGGGTGAGGCATTGCCAAATGCACATGTGGTGTAGATAAGGAGTCTACCATCACATGGTCAGATAAATATAGGTTATGAAGATATGAATCGAACCTCCCCGACAATTAACCGAGAAAAAAAAAGTTATTTATTCAACATGTCTGTGATGTTGAATTTGTATATTTGGGGGGGGACTAAGTGACCAAGTAAATGTAGTCTTTAATTTTGTGACTGTGGGCCCTGATAATAATTATCATAGTGAGTTATGAACATGTCTTCAAGGTTTAAAAAAAGGGATTTGCTCAAAATTTCACTGAGTAAAATGGTTGCTATTTAATGTGGTGATGCTTACTAGTGATTACTGCAAAACCGTTTCTAAGCTGTAGTCCATGTTTTGATTAAACATTTTAAAAGCAAAGTAATCATCCATCTGGGGTTCTGGGGTGATGTTAGGTTGATATAAGGCGCTAAAAAAAATCTGGAACACAAACCTGAGCTGCTGGAGGTGGCCAAATCATTTATACAATTTAATAACCTCAAATCTGGTGGTGAAAAAAAAATCGATGATTATTTTCACTACTTTAAGAAGAAAAAAAATAAAAATATTTTATCCGTACCATATGAGCATTGGTTTAAGTACACTTGAACATACTAATTTATATCTTAGTTATAAACATACCACACAGGGAATCAGGGGCTGCCAGTGTTTAGAAGAAAACCTACGTGAGTTTTTAATTACAATAAGACAGCAGTTTGTGGTCATCGTCCCAAGCTTCTAAATAAACGTTGTTATGTGCTACAGTTCAGTCTTAGACAAGGTAAATTATTGATTTCCCCGTCTCTCTTGGAGTCAGGCTACAGTTAACTAGGAGAAAACGAACTCCGTTTACTTTCAGTTTGAAAGCAAATTAAAACCTGCTCCCACTCACTTAATTGTCCCGAGTCATCAGTTAAAAATCAGCCCACTAATTGGTCATATTTGTGTAGACCTGAAGCACTACTTCTTATTGCGCGTAATACTGTTTGCTCAAATTGCTGGCACGCACAGTTGTTTTGTTTGCTGGAAATATAGGCGGGGACAACACTACAGTCCCTCCCCCTTCCCATTACAGAACATAATCTTACCTGTTGTTGATGTTTTAAATCTGAGAATATGTGGTTTTTATCTATGGTTTACGCTTAGACTACTTTATTATACCCAATCCTTAAATTATAGAAATAGATAAATAGGCTACAAAGAACACCGAGACAGCAATGTGGCCGTTTATCAAAAATATATAGCATCACTCAGACAAACTTTGTACTAATTCCTTTTTTTTTCTTTATGCAGGGCCTATTTTAACCTATGTGATTACATTACGGTTCATTGTCTGACTGCAAGAGAAAGTGGTAGTTACCACTGGTTACAAGTGGCCACGTTAGGTTAAAGTGATTAGCCACATCCTACATGGGCAGGTGCGTTACCTGTGGCTTTCCCAGGAAGCAATTCTTTCGCTCTGGTGCTACAGCTCACCTACACAAACAGAATCAGCCGACAGAAAAAAGCGTGGGATAGTTTATGTCGTCGTTTCCCAATTCATCGCAATCCGCCTTTTGTTTCAGGACGCGTGTCTGCAGTCACTCCCGCACGGGTTTTGGTGTCAGACGGAGGGAAGTGCTTCCTGATAATAAGGAGGTGCGTCTTATTTCCATTCCAGTGATTGACTGCGCACGGCTTTCACCGCCGGAACTGGAGGTATTGACGCATTGTGGAGTCGACAGGGGGTAGCACTGCAACCCCGGCTTCGCTACACAACGGAGGCATCTGTAGGGGAAACCGCGATGGCCGTGGTGCAGCTCGAAACGGGGGACCATCAACCTGAGAACGGCTTCGTGTCACCCGAAACCACGTCGCCGGATTTGCTGACACGCATCGACAGCTCTGTTCTGCCATTTCTAGGTGGATTTGGGAAGTACCAGAAACAGCTGATTGTGCTGACATGGATTCCGGCGTTATTTATTGGATTCAGTCAGTTCTCTGATAATTTCCTCCTCGCCCAGCCAAACAGCACTTGTATCCAGCCTTTGGCAAATCTGACTAACCATAGTAGAGCTCATTCCTCGCTGTTAGGCAGGCCAAAAAACATTAGTGAGCGACCGGATCCAATTTATGTCAATGGAAGTTCCACAAACAACATCACGACCAGAATGTCTTGTAACAACAATGAGTTGACATTCGAGCTGCACACAGGACTTAAGGAAAATGTGGTTACTAAGGTAAGCTATCCATCTTGAGGATAGGGTGGGGGGTCCTTTGTATAATTTGTTATGCATCCTAATAATAGGGTCGATATTACATTAGTAAGATGCGCTTATTAACGCTGCAGTTACAGTGAAAAAACAAAACAGTTAGCCTTAAACGGCCAGGTTAAAATTCTGTCTGATTGTGTTGTGAAAGCACCTCGGTAGTGGTTGTGGTTATGCCTCCATTGTTGCAGTCTTCTCTCCACTTTGGGGCGTCTAGCACCGTCATCTCCAGTGCGGATTTACACAGCCACGAATTGGCTCACGTTGGACCTAAAAGTAGTAGGATTCAGGTGAGGGCATGCATGGTGCTGACAGTGAGTCATCGCACCATCTGACACAATGGGTGACCTGTCACAGAAACAAGCCACCATTGGCACATGGGGCAAACTGCCAGGGCTAGTGGAATTTGCCGGTCGGTTGTCGTAATGGATATAATAGACAGGGAGCATTTGATTTGGAGCAAAGGTCATCACTGTACTCTCTAGAATAATGCAACCCCATCCCTGATCAAACATCACTCGGCCAATTGCTGTCCTAACCAAACAGCAGTAAGATAATCTTATGGCTCTCATATTGGACACTTTCGGGTTGTTTGTGACTCAGGATTGAGGCCTTTGCATTCCAACATCTGTGCCTGCAGTCTTTGTAGTTGGACTGCAAGCTGCAGGAGGAACATTTTATATCTCCTTTTGCCAGTCTGCTTGTCTCCAGCTGCAGATGCTGCATGTGCATATGAGGATACAAACATTATTATTTTTGTACAAGAAAAAAGAAGAGCAGACCTTTTTCATTATTGGAAATATGCAAAAAATAATACTTATTAATTCTTAGAACAAGGTGCAATTAAACCTTAGAAATAATCTAAATGTTGTATAATCAGTTTGTTTAAAACCTTTAATGTCCACTATTGCTGTCACACACACACTCAGTTGAAGAGCACAGCAAGTCACATTCTAGCTGGCAGCAGCTGTACCTTTTCAAGGGTTTTTAAAAAAAGGATGAGCTTGGAAGCTTCACTGTATTGCACACTGCTCGCCTCCATTGTGGTGTCTGCTTTTCATTGATAATGTCCCTTATTACAATAAAGCAAATAAAATGCAGCTGTGGCATTTTAATTTAGCTGTGGGAGCTGGGGCAGTTGAAATCTTGATTTCATTTGCTGTCCACAGGGTAATTTGAGGGCCGGGGCTGCATAAAAGGCCAGCGTGATAAACTGTTCTCACGCACTAGGGGATTCTCACAAGTGCAGCTGAATATAAAGTCATACGTGAAAGAATTTGACTGGGTGGATGCAAATTACTAATAATCAGAACATTTCAGTTTCCCTGTGGCTAAAGCTGAAAACAGGTTTCCCATATGAAGGCTGATGATTTGAAAACAGTCATTGCTCTCTGCTCACGCTGCCGTTGCAATTTTGTACATGCTAAGATTTGTGTTGACACTACCACCTCTGCAGATCAGTAACGGGCCTGGACAGTTGCTAAAAGTGTCTGGTAATGCTCGTCTTCTCTAACTCCTGGCTGTCCACATTCAGACAAGGTCACGGTGAGGAGAAGCTGAATCGAATGGCACGCTGTCAAAATCCGAAATTGAAGCAAAAATATCTCTTGTGCTTGTACTTGTCATTTTCTTTTTCTATTTTGACACTGTCCCTCAGTCTTCCAGGCCTCCTTTTTTGCTCCCCCGCCATAGAACACAAACTATAGAATGTAGCACTCGAATAGGAAGTGATGACTTGGCTTTTATCCCTGTGTTTGGATTGCCACAGAAAAACTGCACATGCCTGGGTCTGAGCTATCCATGACACACTATCCCTAAAAAGCAGAACAGAGTGCCAATTCTGACGAAACGCCTTAGTGTCTCTTACACACTGTCTGAAGACAATCTAATCCCACACTGCTCTGCACGAGGTCGGCACTTAAATACTTGTAGATATTCAAACTCTGTGCCATTTTTCCGAACTTGACACGTGATGAGGTGCCACTGCTCACACAGTGCTTTCTCAGGGTGACACAGAAAGAAGACAGCGTTGAAAGATCCAAAGTGGTTAATGTGGAGACCCATCCTAATTGAGTCAAAGCTCTCCTCAGGGTCCTTCTTAATTGAACCGAGCCTTTGAAATCAGAATATACCATTACTCAGACACAGTCTCTGTGCAACCTACCCTACTCATCTTGCTTTGGGATGGGCAGCAGCTGCACATACTGCCTGAAATAGTGGCCTGTGAACCTCTTCAAATGACAGATTAACCTCTCTAACTCATGCTTTATCAATTTGGTTGTTGTATGATAATCGGATGCACCGGGCAGTAAAGGACTGATGATGATGTAATATTTACATGATGGATTCTCCTCTTGGGAATTGGACTATCATGACACTTTAAAAAAGAATTACTTTTTCATTGTCAAAAACTTAAAAAAAAAAAAAAAAAAAGATGAAGTATCTCCTGATGTGTCTCTAAATTGCACTGCATTGCATTGTAAACCAGTTGTGTATTCCTCGCACTGAAATCAACAAGAAATGGCATTTTTAAATAATAAATGACCTAAATGATTAAATAAAGAACTGCTAATTGCTGAGCTGAAATGGTTAGCCAGTTAATCAGTTAGTTAATTGGAGCCCCGCGCTTTATTTAATAATTGAGAAATATAATTGAGAACATTAGAATAACTGTTAGGAGCAGACGGATTGATTAACCAATCAAACAACTGTTTAGCTGTGCCCGTACTGCACTCATACAACTGTGCCATCTTCATGTTGTTCTCCTCGTAGTGTAGGTTAGGTTCTTATGAATGTGATAAGGACGCTATGTTTTAAAAGCCTTGGTGGGTACACCCAGACACGGTATCTCTAACTCGAGGCTGCACACCCATAGATCTGAAAGATGATACTGTAGCTGAACACCCATGCAGGCCCCTCTGCTCTGTGTCCCTTCATGCTGTTTACCCAGCTGGTTGGCTCCTTCCACAGACTCTGGATCAGTGCGGGACACTTTGAAATAGCCTCAGCTGTCGAAAGGCGATGACCCCGCTGCAGATACCCAGTCAGCACACAATGACAGCCTCTCACAGTGTCAGCTGGGAGGAAAGATGCTTGTGTGACCAGATGATAAAACTCTGCTGAGGCGCTGTGTGTGTGTGACAAGAATGTGTGCTGTGCCGCTCTTTTCTGATAAGTGCTGTTTTGGAACAGGGAGGGGTGAAAGCTGTGACCCTTTGCTATGGTTTAAGTTTGTGTTTTCTATGGATGGTGTGATGGAATTTGGGTAATAGGAGTAATGGCTTTTCAATACATATGAAGTCTGACTGTTGACAGATATATGTAGTTGTGCTAACTATCAACAACAGGAGGGCATGAATAATACATGGTCAGGCAAAGGTTTGTTGTTTCACAAGCTGTCACTGTTGATCACAGTAAAATAACACTGCCATCAGCCAACTTGTCAAACATGGTATGGTATCTTATGTAATGTTTAGCATAGCCTGCATCTGAAACATGTTCACACTGATAATGTGACATCAGGTTCAGTCCCTAAGGCTGCAGATCCAGCATCACATGTGTAATGTTCCCTTTTTTGACTTCTTTTACCCCATATTTTCAGTGTGTTATGGGACGCATACTATAGGTCTATGTTTTTCCAAGAACTCACCCTCCTTATACAATAGTTTGTTATATCCTCACCCAGCTACCACCACAATATAGGGTTTCACCCCTCCAGCGGTGGTAAAACTTGCACTTGGAAGCAGACAGAGTCAGATAACCTCAGTGATGGTCTGTTGCTAGGCAGTAACTATGCAGCAGTCTCTCCCTGTGTTTTCTGCTGTCTCCTCACAACTGCTTTTGAGCATTTCTTTCCCTCTCTCTGTCTCTCTCTCTCTCTCTCTCTGTCTCTTTCTATCCAGTTATCTTTTGCATAAATGTGTTCCCTGCTTTATTTTTTTGCTTCTCCCTCCATATCTTTGTATGTTCTGTGGTTACATTGTACAATTATGCCTCCTTCCCCCTGTGCTTGCCTTCATCTCTCTCTCCCCCCCTCCCTCCTCTGTGGCCTGCTCCCTCTCCTTTGAAACCCCCACCCACCACTGTGTAGTTCAGCGAGTGCAAAAATGTGCAGCTGTGGTTGAGCATCTTCATCTCAGTGGACTCGATGGTCTAGACTGATCACTGGTGGTCGTTCTTTTGTAAGAGATCAACAGATTTCCTTGAGATTTTGACTGATTTGATCTTAGCCCTTTCATGGTTTGCATCTTATCTCAGCTAAGTGATTCATGTGTACAGAAGCAGTCTCTCTCACTGACTTCTATTCATTACTCACAAAATGAGCAAGACAATAGCAAGGAAACAAGTGACAAATCAAACCTGACAAAAAGCATGGATCTGACTCAAGGTGATGATGAATCTAAATTTTAAAGATGCTATTTTTCTGTTATGGCTTAAATATTTGTCATCCCATGTCTCCCTGGCTTTTCTAAAAACCGTATGCCCAGTAATGGCTGTTGCACAGATAAAGAACAAGGTTTTAGTCAAAGTTCGAAACAGAGTTAAATGATCTAGAAGTAACCTTAATAACAGCTGGTCAAGCCTTCTACTGTAGAAAGGTCCTTTATGAACACAGGATACAGGGACACATACTTTATGAAAGGAAGGCCGATAATACGGTCCAACAATTCAAAGAGACATGTTAGCTGACTCTCCCTGGGAACAAGCATGTAATACAACTGATAAGTGACAGAAGCCATCATGCAAATTACACCCGTGTTTTCCTGCTTCTGTTAAAGCGTGTTAAAATGCAGATATTTTTGACATTCAGCAGGTTTTTTTTTTTTTTTAATTCACATGCAAAATAAATGGGCAAAATAGGAATTCCACAGTGTGTGAGCTGTTTTTTCTTCTTCTTTACATTAAATCTACAGATACATTATGAATGTTTTTATATGCTCCTATAAATTTGTTGCCTTGTGTGTACTTGCACTGAGTCTTTAGAAAAATGCTCTATAAATAAAGATAATTTGTTATATTGAAATGATCCAAGTGGTTGTTGTGTAACTCTGTCTGCAGTGGTTACTTCCTCATGTTGAGTGCTGCTCTATTACCAACCTTTAAAAATGATCCCTGTTTCATTTTTAGGCTGACTTTGTCCAAATGAAGGCAATGGTTAAAGTAAAAATATGAGCAGACAGCAGGGTGAGCTTATTTATTAGTCAGTCCATTTCCTGACTAGTAAGTTATATTCTTTTTGTAAATTCCATTTTTTAATTTTTTAATTTTATTTTTTAACTAACATTCATATTCTAGACTGGTTTGGTCACTTTTATAAAGGTTGCATAAAACAGCCTGGTATATTAAAAGCATTGAGCAAAGTATGTAACCCCGCTTTTTGTAATTTGTAGGATTCTCTTTTCCAAAACTTTTAATTACCGTTAAAGTTAATGAAGGCTTTGAAATAAAGCACATTAATGATGCCAAGCAATCTAAATGAAGCCACAGACAGTTTAAATGCCTTTAACACACGTAAGACATTGCTGCTTTGTCTGTAGCGTGTGATTTGGGGAATGCTGATGTTCGTGTTTTATAACACTGGTCATCTGTCTGTGGTCGCCTACATATGTCAGTTCTGCTCAGTCACCAGTCTTCCAGCTCTGCTGATACATGTCGTCATAGTGTGTTTTACTGTAGATTGAAATGCGAGTTTTATTTTGGTAGTCTCTCCAGCTTCCAGTTTCTGTTTTTTATAGTCTTTGCTGTCTTGTGGTTGCGCAAAAGAAACTTGTTTTCTCCTCTGCGTTTTTCTGTGTCTGACATCGATACTGAAACCATGCATGAGTGGCATGTGTGAGTCATGTGACTGCTTGGTGGCTCTGTGTAATTCCTGGGGCATTCCATTTTGAGCACGTCACTATGGTAGAGTTTACGATAGGTTATGACCCTTCAGAAACAACCCAAATACAAAAGTAAAAGAAACAAAAAGCCTTTTGCTAATTTCACTTTGTACTTGAGCGTATGGTAGACTTACTACATACATAGACTTGCCTGAGCCAACCTTTATGTAAATTTGAAAAAAGCCCCTCCCCCCATCCAAACTACTACTGCTACAGCAGATGATCTTAAAGTAATGTCCTTCAGAGATCTAAAAAATAAAAACTGCTAAGACCTGACACAGGACCTGGGAGATACATCTAATCCTTCAGCTGGGCCATATACTCTTCACTAATGCTTTATTATAAATGGTCTCAGTGGCTATCAAGAAGCCATTCTTAAAGAAGCAAAACTGGGGGGAAAAGGCTGTGATATGCCAAATTACACAAGAAGTGGGGCTGTATTTCAGCCAGTGGTGTTGGGGATCTTGTCAAAACTTGTACAGAAAAGCGTACAATGTAACACTTCCACTCATGGATTGACCTCCCCAGAACCTCAACATTATTGAAGCGGTTGCAAATTATCATCACAGAAAAGGAAACAAAAGGCAGCCCACGTCCATTTGAATGTACTTCAAGCAGCCTGGGGACTCCTGAGGACTGCTTAAAAGAATTTACAAGAAAGCATGCCTAAGGTAACTGGAAACTCCTTTTAACCCTACAACCTAACCTTCCATGTGACCTGACATGCAGCTCCTGAAAAGTATAACTACACGTCGGGATGACACAGCCCACAATGACTGAATGGCTTGGAAGGTTAAGGTGAAAGGTTAAAAGGGGTTTCTGGTTACAACACAAGTTACACACACAAAAAAAAAAAAAAAATCTACATTGTATCTCTAAATCACACTTAAGAGAGTTCAGGCTTTTGAATAAACGCTGTTAAAGAATAAAGATGGGCAGACTAAATAATAACTTTTCATAGATTATACAAATTCAGTTTTTGCCTTTATATACCGCATTTCCACATATGCTTACACACACATTAGTACATTTTTTGTAAACGTGCCAACTTTTACCCCTTCCTCAGATGCATAATCATTACAATGCCAGTGATAGTCAAAGCTGTAAGTTCAAATCTAAAACGTGCGTGTTGAGTCTGCTTGTCACAACCTCTTGCTGGAGAGAAAAAAACAGGGTGTACCTACATGCAGAGACAAGTCTACACCACATCGTTGTCATATTCTAGGAATCACTTTTTTTTTCTTTTTTTTTTTTTGCAGGGATTCAGTCACAAAGTAAAAGTAGAGTTACTGTATTATAGGTCACCATCTTGACAGCCTACATAGAAACAAAAATAAATGATGTAATAAGAAAGTGTTTGCTTATGTGGAGTTAACCTTGATTATCGACTTAAGTAAGGTTCTCCAACTAATAAAGGAAAACGCCTAATGTGTAATTCATCATATATATATTGCATTGCTTTTGAACCAGGCAGAATGTAATTGAAGAATTTGTGCTTAAATAAGTAATCATAAGTGAACTATAGCGAAATATCATGTTTGGCAAGATGCTCTGTTTTGGAGCATTGGTGTCTTGTCGGGATTAAATAACAGAAAAAAAATATGTTGATATTGTGTCAGTGTTGCTATAGACTAAATACCAAGAAGCTCTTCTGTTGCAGGGTATATCCTTCTTACATATCAAAGCGTTATGAGTGATGATATTTGTCAATGAATTAGACAAACTTAGAGGTGAATGTTAATCAAGAGATAAAAATGCAGCATACTCAAAAAATAATATTGATCTTTGTCCTCTACATTATCTACACAGCATCATTTTCTTGAAACTAATACCTGTTTATTTGTCTCTACAGTGGAGTCTGATTGGTGAGTCAGCATGGAAAGTCCATATTGCAAAGTTTTCTCTGTTGGTTGGATCCATCTTTGGATATCTGGTGTTTGGAATATTAGCAGACTGGTAAGACTTTCACACCATCCTTAATTGAAAGATCATGCAAACCTTAAAGGTGTTTTATGCTTATTACAAGTGTCATTTTTGCTCTTACCTTATTCTGTAGGTTTGGCCGCCACCCAGTGCTGATCATATCAGTACTGTTCATGTTGGTGTTTGGTTTTACTGTGGCCTTTTCTAGGAACGCCCCCATGTTCAGCACATTGCGTTTCTTTGAGGGCTTCTGCCTGGCAGGAATCACCCTTTCTCTCTACGTCCTTAGTAAGTAATTCAGTTACTCCCTACTAAAAGTCCCTTGGGTTCCTTTGTCAAACACCTTATATCCTCAGGTAGTTGCTAAGGTTGTTTGTTCATTACATGAAAGAAAACAATGGAAGGTTTCCTAGAAAAACACAATAACAGTTTTGTTACATGAAACGGCAGCTTTTCAATTCAATTCGGGTTTTATTTATATAGCGCAAAATCGCCACAGAAGTCACCCCAAGCTTTACAGTGTCAAGTAAAGACCCTACAATAATACAGAGAGAGCAGAGAAACCCCAACAATCAGATGACCCCCTATCAGCAAGCGCTTTGGCGACAGTGGGAAGGAGAAACTCTTTTAGTGGAAAGAAATCTCAGGAGAGAAATTTCTCCCTGCAGAAACAGGGTTAGGGAGATGCACTCAGCTGCCTGCCAGTTGGAGGTGAAGGAACAAAGACAGGACAAAAGGCACGCTGTGAAAGAGAGCCAGACATTAATAATAATCTATGATTAAATGTAGACTGATATATAAACACATTGTTAGAAAATCTTACCTGTAGGTAGCTTGTTAGTTGGCTAACTTACACTCTGTTGTGTTATTTGAAAATTTCAACCTCCAAGTTGCTCTTTTTCACAAGTCCAACTTCATACAGCTGTTTAAATATTCATATGATGGTTATACACAGTCATAAAGAACTAAGTACACGTCATGAATCAGTATCTTGTACGGCCACCTTTAGGAGCAATAACTTGAAGTAATGGATTTCTGCTTGACTTAATCAGTCCCTCACTTGCTTGTGGAGGAATTTTGGCTCACTGTATTGCTTCATTTCTTTGAGGTTTGTAGGCATTCAATTATGCACAGCTCTCCTGACGTTCTGCCACAACATTTCTTGCAGGATGAGGCCTGGACTTGAGTGGGCCATTGATTGCAACACCTTAATTCTTTTTTTCTTTTTTTTTGTAGAAAATCTGCAGATTTTAGGCTGTGCTTGGGACCTTAGGCCCTCATTCACTAAAAGTACTTACACAAAAATCTGTGCACAATTTGCACGAACAAAAGTGTCACACATAAATCTGTGATTTACCAAAATTTTCTTACCCGAGTTTATTTGTTAGTACTAGTAGTAGGTAAATTAGAATAAATTCAGGTTGAATACTATTACTACTACTGCTACTATTGTTACTAATATTAATGCTACTAATACTAATAATATGATTGCTAGCTTTTGGTCATTATTTATAATTTTCACACAAAATACTTGGACTCCACCATTTAAAAAAACAGGCTTTAATCCTTTGGTTTAAATATATTACATTATTCTCCTATATCATCTTATCAACAGTGACTTCTACCATTGTTGGATGTCATCAGTTAGTCTAATTTTTTGACTAAGTGACTGCTGATTTATTTATTTATTTTCTTATTTGATGCCCCCACTTAGGCCAAATTGAATGTCTTAGGCCAAAAGTCATTTCAAAGACCAATATTTAAGCCTGAGGCTCAATTTTTTTTTTCCATGGGAGTGATGACTCTCTGGAACGCTGTGCCTTTTCTGCCTTCCTAAACACCTTCCTTATAGAGAAATTTGAGTGTGGCAGTTGGTATGCAGATTGCACCAGGCTGTTGGTCTGGAATGATTCTGATTTACTACCATACACATAAGAAAGAAAATAGGTTGGTGCGCATGCTTCATAAATCTGACAGTAATTTATTTTGTACGCACGTATTTTTGGCTAAGGGTAAGAATGTTTCCACACACATACTAGTAAATGAGGAGCGTTGTCCTGTTGCGTTACTCACTTTTGGTCAAGGTTTAGATGTCAGGCATTTGACTCTAGATTACTTTGGTAAACAGAAGAGTTCATGGTCAGCCTAATGACTGCAGGGTGCACATGTCCTGTGGCTGCAAAGAAAATGCCAATTCATCACCCCTCCACCTCCGTGCTTGACAGTCAGTATGAGGTCTTGAGGTCTGATATCTTTTGTTTGCTTTTCACCAAACATGGCACTGTGCGTCATGGCCAAACACTGGCGTCTTTAGTCTCATCTGTCCAAAGGACATTATTCCAGACATTTTATGGTTTGTTCAGATGCAACTTTAAAAACTAGGCTGAGCCTAACCTATACTGATTCACTCTTTTTCTCAGTGTTCTACAGATTCTAAATCTGTATAATCTGGTATGTAGCTCAGGTTCTACAGACCTTTTGCAGGTTTCTGAGCAGTGCACAGTCTTCGGGTACATTTCCAGGAAAGACTGTGGTTGTGTTAACACTTATCTGAATACCCCATACCAGCGAACTGCCCAAACCTCTGCTTTCATTGAAGTGGTCACACTTATTAATGATGAGTTAATCAAGTGGGCTTGATTAGCAGCATCTGGCTGCTTGCTGCGTACCCTCTTAATTCCTATGGAAGCAGTAAGGGTGTACTTGATTTTTCACATGACTGTGTAGTCCTTTCTGGAGTACTTTCTTTTTCATGCGACTGTAGCTAAGTAATGTTAATGGAAATAGGTTTAAGCTAACAGCTTTCTGAAAGAGCTCATAATTTTATAAGAATGTTGCCTTGAAAAGAGTCTGCTGATTAAAAGCGCTTTTTGGCTGGACTGTAATTAAACTTCTGTAAATCATGTTAAGGGCACGACCCAGTGCCATCACCATACTTAATTAAATGTGCTACAAAGATAATTTGTTTACAGTGTGTACCTGGATTTGAACTTTTACTAGGTGCCAAATTACTTAACTGCTCATGCAAATGCTTACTGCATATGAAAACCAGTGTATTCATAGTACTTGTTTTTGTTTTTTAATAATGATAAAGTAAAAACATTAATGTAAAAAAGCAGTAGATCACTCAACAGTTATTCACAGTGTCCAATGCAAGAACTGCTTGTTAACAAATCAAAATCTTCCCTTTCACTCCTCTGTTCATTCCTAAATAACATATTGGTTACTTGTTGGTCTTGGTGGTTTAGTTAAACTGGTTTGTTTTCGGTTTGGCTGCTTGCAGAGGAAGTAAGAGCCAGTTTGTTTACACATCATGATCAGAGTTCCTTGTTGATACTGTGCGAATCAGGTGTATTAAGTCTATATACGTCATACAAATACGTGT
Source organism: Mchenga conophoros (assembly GCF_057382185.1). NCBI lineage: Eukaryota > Metazoa > Chordata > Actinopteri > Cichliformes > Cichlidae > Mchenga > Mchenga conophoros. Next base: position 18,416,881 of record NC_140543.1, read on the forward strand.
TTGCTTCGGTGTCTCTGTCTATCTGTTCCCTCTTTGCGACACTGTCACTGTTTTTACTAACAAGCTTACATGCTTGCCCCCCCCCCCCCCCCAAAAAAAAAAAAAAAAAAAAAAAATTATTCCCTGAAAAGCCTTCGGTTAATCCAAATTGCAAGAGTACTGACAGGGACCCGAAAGAGAGAGCAGATTTCTCCTGTTTTGGCTTCCCTTCATTGGCTTCCTGTTAAATCCAGAATTGAATTCAAAATCCTGCTCCTCACATACAAGGTCTTAAATAATCAGGCCCCATCTTATCTTAATGACCTTGTAGTACCATACCACCCTATTAGAGCACTTCGCTCTCGCACTGCAGGCCTACTTGTTGTTCCTAGAGTATTTAAAAGTAGAGTGGGTGTCAGAGCCTTCAGTTTTCAGGCCCCTCTTCTGTGGAACCAGCTTCCAGTTTGGATTCGGGAGACAAACACTATCTCTACTTTTAAGATTAGGCTTAAAACTTTCCTATGTGATAAAGCATATAGTTAGGGCTGGACCAGGTGACCCTGAATCTCCCTTAGTTATGCTGCAATAGACGTAGGCTGCCGGGGGATTCCCATGATGCGTTGAGTTTTTCCTTTCTAGTCACCTTTCTCACTTACTATGTGTTAATAGACCTCTCTGCATTGAATCATATCTGTTATAAATCTTTCTCTCTTCCACATTATGTCTTTATCCTGTTTTCCTTCTCTCATCCCAATTGGTCGCAGCAGATTTGCCGGTGGTTTCTTCCTGTTTAAAAGGAAGTTTTTCCTTCCCACTGTCTCCAAAGTGCTTGCCCATAGGGGGTCATATGATTGTTGGGTTTTTCTCTGTATCTATTATTGTACGATCTACTGTACAATATAAAGCACCTTGAGGCAACTGTTGTTGTGATTTGGCGCTATATAAATAAAATTGAATTGAATTGAAGGTATTCCACTTTAATACTTGCCTGTAGCCGAGGATAGTGATCAGCTGAAAGAAGAGTAATTATGTTGCACTAACCTATTAACATCTATTAAACTGAATGCCTATGCGGGCATAAATTCTCATTACTTACAAACTACCAACCTGCTTAGCTCTAAATTGAACTTTTCATTTTCATTTACGTGAACCACCATTTTTTTCCTCCTTTAATCTTTGTTACTTCTAATCAATAATCTAATAAGGACAAAAGTGGTTGTCTTCACTACACTTTCCCATCACTGCAGGAAGAGTCTGTAGACACTGTAATATTTCTGGAGATAAATCATCTCTCTTAATGTGACCTTCAATCTGAACGGTAAAGTAATAGTTTGTGAATATGTTGTGCTGTGCTGCGTCCTAGTAATTGGCGATGCAGTTGATGAACGTTCTCGGCTCAGCGGTGGATCCTTAAGAGCCTCTTTGGCTACAGTAATTGACCAGTGCAGAGGCAAGGGAAAAAGGACAAATGAGAGAGAGGGAGCAAGGACGAGATGATGAAGGACGGGGCCCTCAGCATCCTTGTCATTCTAATTTAATCCACGCTGCGTACCTTGAAAAGCTTTACAGCACACCCAGAATGGTGGGACTGTTTTTGTCTGCTCCCAGTACAAAGGGGTGAGATGGAAAGAGGCAAAGGGGTAGACTTGAACCCATCAAATTTAAATTAACCTGACATTTAGTCATCGTTTTCAACAAGTTTGTGGTTTAATCATCCTCAGTAGAGTGGTTGGAGAGTTTTGGAGTCATCATATTTATTTTTTTATGTTTTTTCCTCCCCTCTCGCTCTCTTTTTTACATTCTTTTTTTTTGTTATATTTGTCATCATTAAACAGACTGCAAAACGGAGAGTCAAACAAAACAAGAAGAGTAATTATTGAATAGTTGAGCTAGTCATTTGTAAATAAAATGGGATCATCTCAAAAGCTTCATTGCAACATTCCAGAACCATTTTAATGAATCATCTCTAGTCAGAGACCAAGATAACATTTGTTCCCCTGGTTCCAGTGAACACACAAGTGCATAAAAATTAGTTATACACTTCCTCGTTGAAGTAGCTATTCTGATCAAGAGAGGAAATTTTAGTTTTTTGCAGAGGCGCTATAAGACGTAGCGCACATTCTACATAACCTACAGCATAAAATATGCACACAGATTACTGTTAGATGTTTTCCACTTTAATCGCATTCAATACTTTTTCGTATTTGATCTAATATAACTTAACTTTGGCTTAACTTTATTGCAATCTAAATGGTAGTAAAGTGAATAAAGTTGTCATAAACATGCTGTAATTTGATGTGTTCCTTCTCCTTTCTGGGAGGTCTAGTGTTTGCCAATAATATATCAAACATTATATTTAGAGTCTTTATAGCTTGATAGAAAACTAACCCTAGAGGTAGTTGGGTTCATCATAAATCCCCAGGGCCAGGACTGGAGGTGGATAACGCAATCATTGATGTTGATCCATTTGCATTAACTGTAAACAGAGAATCTTCTCAGTTAACTTGCTTCAGTCTGTCATTAGAATAAAGATTACTAGTTCCTCATTTACATATAAAAATGAGGCAGTTAAACCCAAACAGCAGTCTTACAGTATTATATAATAATCCTTCCATGATGGTGCAGGGTTTCCCATTTCATTCCATACTTATTAAAAACACATTCCTTAGCAAAAAAACAACAAATCAGTTTCAGTAGGATTTGTATCTTTCTAACATCGTTATGATTATCCTTTTATACTACAGATCTTTGTAGTCCTGCTGCACTGTAAGATGTAATACACTCAGGTTGCGCAGGGATTAGCTGGACAGCTGTATGTTTGATCTTTGTGCAGGTTTTGTGTTGCCATACTGCCGCCCTTATTTCTAATAATGTTCGGCCCCTGTCACGTGATATTTTCCCTGCAGCCACTCTGTATTGACAAAACTGCTCTACAGCTGCTCGAAGAGTAGGAACACGGTCATGCAGTAACATGTTGTTAGAGAGAATGGATCATTTTATTTTGTGGAAAACATGCATTGCCTTCGCAAGTGTGTCACATATTTAAAAGTTTAGGAAACATTGTAGTCTTGACACTCAGTCATATCACATGCAGCATTGTAAACCACATGACCTTCGTTTGTGGCTTGCTTTGTTTTATCCTGCTTTCAACAGGAAGCCAGAGTCAAATCCCAAGTTCAGCTGTGTTTGCACTGGAGACATTACACTAATCCCCCATTTCTCATCCATCCATGTGCTAGTTTCATTATATGCACCATGGAGAGTGAGAAACATCATGTGCAATAATTTTGATCTAGAAAATCTTATGATGATTGCAATCTTCCTGTTTAATTTGACTGAAAGTTTTAATCATCTTTATTTAGCTAGTATATGCTAATGGAGTTAATAGAATACAGCTCCTTCCCACCCACCCGTGTATATTATTTCCTTGTGCCTTTGAGGCATCATTCAGGAAATCCATTAGTCTTTGACTGTTGTAAGACTGTGGAGCGACTGATACATATCTTCTCTGTTGTGCTAGGGTTCCCAGTCAAACTCCGTCTCACTGCATGGTCCAACATAGCAGATGCAGAGTGACAGCTATATGACTCTTACAAAAGAGACACAATAAATTTAAAAGGAGCATTTTCTGGTTGTGTGGAATAAGGCAGGTTGTGGGAAAGGTTGATTAGGCTAAAATAAAATAAACCGATCAAGAAGATTGAGAGATTTGTGGAAGTTGCACAGCTGCTAGAGTAGCATTTTTCACATCTGAAGAATGCTTGACTAAGAGATAGTGTGATGCAATTACAGCAACGCCACAAGTGAAGTGTTTTGTATATTAACATTAGCCTCTTTCATATATCAACCAAGTTGATGCATCTCTCTACTTCACTGATTCGAAGTATAACGAGCACAAAAGAAAGGCCAATGGCTATAGAAAGTCATCTGATGCAGCGCTGCTATTTATACCCCACTGCTCCATCAGTGTAAGCTAGTCTTTTTAGCATCACGCCACAGGCCTCATTGTGCTTATAGCTTTGTGGTGCTGCGCACTAATGCATTTTTTACAGTAAACATCAAACCCCTCCCTTACCCCTGCCACACAGTTTCCAACCCCCGCCCCCCCACTTACAAACAGGCTTCAGCTAGCTGAGTCATGGTAGCAGACTGCACAGGCTGCTGGGGAATTTTGTGATCAGGTTGAGAGCACAGTGATTCTGATCTAGGGCAGTAGTCCACAGCCCTTATGACTGTGTGAAACATTTATGAGTTAAAGTAGTTTCTCTCTGTTACAAAACACTGCCAGATTAAATGTTTTTGTATGTATAACTGTGCACACTAGCTCAATGTTTTTCATCTTACTGTTATGAAAGAAGGACTAGTTTGCATCAAGCTTACCTTATGAAGAAGAATGCTTGCTCACTTTCTGAATTATTTGCATGTCTAATCATGTCATGGGTGTGTGTATAAGAGCCTAGATGCCTTAATAGAGAGAGAAATGAAAAGCGACGGAGAAAAAAAATGACAGACGTTTATCTGTTTTCCACGTAGAGCCCATCTGAATGTTGTAGTCTTCATGACTCGTGTGGTTTGGGGGATAATGGAGAACTCACAGTTGTTAGCTGGCGCAGCTAACTAGTTTTTAGCGCATTGTTTGTTAGCTTGATTTGCTAGTCCACCTTTTTGTATATTTACAGATTTGCAAACTAAAAACCAGCACAAAGTGTCTCTAAGGGTTTGAGCCAACATATGCTGCCAGAATAAGTCTACAAATGCATTACAGCATTGAGTCTCTATCAGAAGAGTGGAAAACCATTGCTCCAGAAAAAGATATCCCCTCATTTTGATGGCGAGTACTGTCAAACACATCAATCCTGAAATCACTGTTCACTCATGTTCACTTCAGCTGGGATCTGGCACCTCCAAAGTCTAGTGTATGAAAATGGTTGCTACCATTTAAAAAATAAATTACTGGTTACAGCCTCACCAGATGAAAAAAACAACACACACACTTTGCTTGGTTACGTAGTATATCTTATGTTAAAGTGGGACTTTGACAGAAAAAATTATTATTAAGTTCTGCACTGAAAGTTTTTTTTTTCTTTCATATTTGCTCTTAGATAAAATGCACACTACACACTGTGTTGTCCCAAAAAGACTTGGCTTTTGTTTAGCTATAAATTTCAGCAGCAGTGGTTACTTTGGGGAAAAGGGGCATTGTTTTTATTTGCATCAGTGTGGAAATATTGCTGCTGACATGCCGAGAGACTCGCTGTGTGGATATTGTTTTTACTGTCACACCTTTGGTATATGCACTGGGCTTATATGTGTAGCTGGTAAGTACACAGGTGCAACTGGAAATTATCTAGATGGACAGAAAGGGGAAGTACAAACTGCATGACATGAACTGTATCATAGCACTCTTCAGCACATTTTTTTAAAAGTCATACGGTGTGGAAAAAATTCAGAAATAGGGTGTCAGAGGAATTTTCTTTTTTAAATGCCCAGAGCAAAAAAAATTGGTTGATATTTTTACAACATGCCATTGTGAGATTTGATGTTGCACAGTGTCCCTTTAGTTCTCTGCTGGGATTTTTTTCCTTCTTTCAACAGAGTGGCAATGCTCTTCTGGTCAGGCTGGATGATCGGTCTTTTACACTTCCTGCTGCAGTGCTCTGCTGCCTTTTGTCAGTTTAGCCAGGCCAGGCTAACCCTTTTCTCATCTCTCTCCTCTGTTAGCTGATATAAGGTGCTTCCTGTCAGTGGCACCCTCCACTTACAGCAAACATTTATCTCTTTCACTCATAAAGATACTCAAGGCACAAAAAAAACAAAAACAAACAGGTCTCTGCAAATTCATTTATCCTCAGTGATTTCCTTTGTGTCTGGGGCGAATTCCTGCTTTGACAGACGGCGTTCTTTGTTGGTCTGCTTATTCTCCTTACTGTTCATGTAATTATTGCTCAGTGTGGGCAAGATCTGGACTATTAAAAACAGAATTTTTTCGTTAAGCACCAAGTAGCTATGTTCCCTAAAATCACAGCTAGGTCTGCCTCACACCACTGCTAATATAGTTTACCAACATTTGGCAGACCATGCTAATTCAACTGTCTTTTCATTCTGTATGCTTAGAATGAATTAAAGAAACTGAACGGTGAAATACCCTAAAGAGGCAGTCCGGGTATTGAGTGGAAATTCTTTCACTCAAAAAACAAACAAAAAACAATTGTTGCTGATGAAACACTGACCACAGTCTTCCTCATGATCCACTTTAGCTGTCTGCTGATAAATGAGTGGAGGGTTAAACTCTGAGCAGGGTTAAAGTTCCCTTTTGTGCTAAGATTACATTTTTGGTGGCTCAGCAAATGCACTTTGCTAAAACGTTAGGCTGCATTTATTTTTAAGTTTTAAAGCAGTAGTACTGACCTAAGGGTCATGTTCTAATTGGCCCGGAGTGGAAATAATTTTAAACCTTTGTTGCATGACATAACCTCAAACTATCTCAAACCACAAATTCCTGAGTGAAGTCCAGTAACTGGTAAAATCTTTACTGGCAACCTTTGCACTTTCTTTTGATGAGTGGAAGAAAAAAAAAATCAATGCAGTTTCAGTTCTTCTTTGGTTAGGCTGAAGTTGTGTTTAGTTAAGCAAATCTAGGACTGTGACAAATGTAAGCTCAGTCACTCACAAACAGTGTCTTCTGAACAGCCAGGAGGTTGTTTTGTGTTGATCTTTCTTTAATGGAGTGGTTTTGGAATATGCTGTGCGCCAACACAGCACACTAACACAAGAATATACTCTCCAGGTGGGGATTTACTGTCCTGATTACTGAGAATTTGAGGACATGAATCAAAGGAAAGGGCTTGTGGATAGCTGGAATTGTTTGACATTCTGCTCGGCTCCTGAGACTAATCAATAAGCATGACCTTATTCTTAGTCAATAGCCCCTATTTGGAGCTTGAAAAAAGGGAGAGAGGAGACATCAACATTTTTGTGTGTATAAAAATACACAGCAGGCAGAAAAAATAAAGTATCAAGGTTATTTACCAGAATGACTTATCAGTTTGCTCTTGTTCATTTATACCCAGAATTACGGTAGTACAATTAGTACAATTGTCTAACTGCACTAATTCTAAAGAAAGGCCACAGGAGAGAGAGACAAGATAGTTTTACTTTGCCCTTTAATTGACCCAGGCCTTTAACCTTGTCAAGATAAATGTTTTCATGCTCTGTTAGAGAACTGGCTTTCTGCCATGTCTTCTTAGGTGATTATGTTGTACTAAAATATGAAGGATATCTTAAGAGCGACATTCCTTTTTTCTCACAGACTTTCATGGCTAACTGCATGGCAAACAGCTTGTACATCTATGCCAGTAATATTTTATTTCTTCTAGATGTCCTCCACAAAGGATAGAGTTTACCCCTATTGGGGGAAAAACACCTTATTTGATCTATAGTAATGCCAGCCAGTTCACCCTAATCAGGGAAATGCTGTTTGCTGACAATGCTTCACTGGTCTGCCACTCAGAAGAAATGCTTCAGACGTTCATCAGAAACTTTAAACATGCCTGATTTGAGTTTAGCCTCACTAGGCATTTCCATCTGTGACCATCCATCCTTTGAACTTTAATGGTGTATTGATCATGCAGTGAATGGCATACCTGCCCAGTAAGGTTTGGATCAGCCTGGTGGCGCAGGGGCTGATCATTCATATATATATACAGTGGGGCAAAAAAGTATTTAGTCAGCCACCGATTGTGCAAGTTCCCCCACCTAAAATGATGACAGAGGTCAGTAATTTGCACCAGAGGTACACTTCAACTGTGAGAGACAGAATGTGAAAAAAAAAAATCCATGAATCCACATGGTAGGATTTGTAAAGAATTTATTCGTAAATCAGGGTGGAAAATAAGTATTTGGTCAATAACAAAAATACAACTCAATACTTTGTAACATAACCTTTGTTGGCAATAACAGAGGTCAAACGTTTACTATAGGTCTTTACCAGGTTTGCACACACAGTAGCTGGTATTTTGGCCCATTCCTCCATGCAGATCTTCTCGAGAGCAGTGATGTTTTGGGGCTGTCGCCGAGCAACACGGACTTTCAACTCCTGCCACAGATTTTCTATGGGGTTGAGGTCTGGAGACTGGCTAGGCCACTCCAGGACTTTCAAATGCTTCTTACGGAGCCACTCCTTTGTTGCCCGGGCGGTGTGTTTTGGATCATTGTCATGTTGGAAGACCCAGCCTCGTTTCATCTTCAAAGTTCTCACTGATGGAAGGAGGTTCTGGCTCAAAATCTCACGATACATGGCCCCATTCATTCTGTCCTTAACACGGATCAGTCGTCCTGTCCCCTTGGCAGAAAAACAGCCCCATAGCATGATGTTTCCACCCCCATGCTTCACAGTAGGTATGGTGTTCTTGGGATGCAACTCAGTATTCTTCTTCCTCCAAACACGACGAGTTGAGTTTATACCAAAAAGTTCTACTTTGGTTTCATCTGACCACATGACATTCTCCCAATCCTCTGCTGTATCATCCATGTGCTCTCTGGCAAACTTCAGACGGGCCTGGACATGCACTGGCTTCAGCAGCGGAACACGTCTGGCACTGCGGGATTTGATTCCCTGCCGTTGTAGTGTGTTACTGATGGTGACCTTTGTTACTTTGGTCCCAGCTCTCTGCAGGTCATTCACCAGGTCCCCCCGTGTGGTTCTGGGATCTTTGCTCACCGTTCTCATGATCATTTTGACCCCACGGGATGAGATCTTGCGTGGAGCCCCAGATCGAGGGAGATTATCAGTGGTCTTGTATGTCTTCCATTTTCTGATGATTGCTCCCACAGTTGATTTTTTTCACACCAAGCTGCTTGCCTATTGTAGATTCACTCTTCCCAGTCTGGTGCAGGTCTACAATACTTTACCTGGTGTCCTTCGAAAGCTCTTTGGTCTTGGCCGTGGCGGAGTTTGGAGTCTGACTGTTTGAGGCTGTGGACAGGTGTCTTTTATACAGATGATGAGTTCAAACAGGTGCCATCCATACAGGTAACGAGTGGGGGACAGAAAAGCTTCTTACAGAAGACGTTACAGGTCTGTGAGAGCCAGAGATTTTCCTTGTTTGAGGTGACCAAATACTTATTTTCCACCCTAATTTACGAATAAATTCTTTACAAATCCTACCATGTGGATTCATGGATTTTTTTTTTTTCACATTCTGTCTCTCACAGTTGAAGTGTACCTCTGGTGCAAATTACTGACCTCTGTCATCATTTTAAGTGGGGGAACTTGCACAATCGGTGGCTGACTAAATACTTTTTTGCCCCACTGTGTGTGTGTGTGTGTGTGTATATATATATATATATATATATATATATATATATATATATATATATATATATATATATATATATATATATATATATATATATATATATATATATACACACACACACACACACACACACACACACACACACACACATACCGCAGATCAGGCTGCACTGTGCTTTTTAATTTAGAATTATTTTTTTTTTAACTTTGACAGCATTTATGGTGTTGCCAAAGGCAAAGTATCAAATGTTTATTGTAGGTTTCTTACCTTACTTTTTAATGTGGTCACTCAGACTATCTGTAACCTTTTTTTTGCCTTACCATGTAATCAGACAATGCACTCTATAAACCACTTTAAGCATACCACAATCTCCAGAGAGTGTGCTCCAACTATTATCACTACACACACTGAAGGAATTCCATTTGGAAATACTGTTTAACTAAAATGTTAAGAGATTCTTCAGGATATTGGTTAGAATCTGCAAGCTATAAACGTTACGGTCCAGGATTGATTGGAACTGCTGGAGGCACTGACACAGCCTCATAGTCTGTTCATTTTAACTCATTTCTGTGTGGGATGTTATTTGTGTTTAGTAAGGAATTAGTAGCAAAGGGATATGCACACCCTGCCTATTTCCTTTTCACTTGATGCGGAAGCTGTGGCGACAACTATTTTTGGTGCCTTCTTTTAAAACAATTAGCAAAGAAATATGCAGATTTCAGCTGTGTGACAGATGTACAGCTGAGTTGATCCCATTCCTGATTTCACTGTGATTATTTCCTTTCACTGCTGTATGTGACTATAGCTTGCTTTACAAGTATATGACTTTTTTTTTTTTTTTGTCCCTTTTTAACCCACCAGGAGCGCTGTAATTGATTCATTGTTTCTTTAGTCGGGGGAAATGATATTTAATGAGCAGACGCGAGATGTGTTTTAATTGCTGAGTGAATCCGAGAACTCCTTGGTGATTCAAAATCAAAATATATTGATGCTGAAGCGTAGGTATTCAGAGCAAAGTGTGGGAAACGTGATGAGAAGAAGGGCGTAATTGATCAATGGCAGCCTTGTGCCTTGTGATGCCTGCAAGAGGGCTAAAAGACAAATGCCGGATCTGCTTCACCCCATTAATAACTTTGATGAGCTGATGATTAAACACATAGGCTACACAGTCAATCTTCTTAAAGGGTTTTACTTTTATTTATGCAATTAGCTAGCAGCTTTATGCAAGGCAGTTGTGAAATAACAGCTGAGGGTGCAAGACTGCCAAATCTATTGTTTTTCAGCAGTGGCACACACACACATATCAGTGTAGTATTGTACTGTAATGTGGAACAGGAAACATGCACGCGTGCCGCTAAAAGGATAAAGCCATATGTGGCCTGGACCACTCTGAGGTGTTCTGAGTGGTCACATCTTAATGTATCCTCAATGTATCTTGGTTACGTTCTCGCTCATTCTGCAGTCTGAGTTGTGACCAGATCTCAGAAGACGCATTTAAATCCCTGTTACAAAGAGGGACTCATGAGCTACTGGTGAGCTGCTGCACTTTGTGCTTGAGTGTGATTCACATTCTCACATTGCCAAAGTCAGCAAACCAGCCAAATCTTCTTTGGGGATTATCATTGTCATTAATTGGATTTTTAGCCTAATCATTGATGATGTAATTTCTATTTTTACTAATGGGAGTGGTACAAATACATTTAAATGTTTTTTTTTTCCTATTATCTTTTATGTGTCACTTTTCCGCCACCCTCGGGAGGCCTTTGGTTTCCAAGTTTAGTCAATTTCTTATATGTAACATTAGATTTGTAATTGGTAGATTTATGTCAGTAGGACAGACTCTGCCACAGAGCATTATGGGAATGCTGATCTAGCAGGTTGTGGAGGATTAGGGTCAACATGAGTAAGAAGCTCAGGCCTCTTTTCCACAGCTTCTGCTTCTTATTCTGCATTTAGTTTAATTAAATATCCTTATTGTCATAATTGATATCTTAATGAAGTTTGTGCCGCTTTGCCTAACGCTTTTCCACACCTCACCACGGGATGTACTTTTCTGGTCAGAGTGCATGAGTCTCAGTGCCTCATGCCTTGTGTACATAAATACAAAACCAAAGAATTCAAATCCCATGCGGTCCTTAACCAGTGAGCCGGTGCTATTCTCCCACAGGCACACAGTGAAGGAGTCTTGAGGTTAGTTGGTTCAAACTCAGCAGGTCTTGCACCCATCGCCCTGCTCTCCACTCATTGGCTTTGTCATACCAGCTGCGATAGTGTCTGTGAACAGAGAGCATTATTCATGTCCTCAGAGGGGGGCAAGTCCTAATTGAAATTCCAGTCTTTTCCACTGGAATGAAGTGAAGCAGCCGACATCCACTGTATTATCCTGGGCCTGTCACCTTGAAAGGCCCACTGGAGACGGTTAAAATTCCTGGGTAGAAGAAAAGTGATGTATAACAAAAGGGACCAATGAAGCAAGACAAAAGATTCTGGTTGTATGAGAGAAGCGGCATTACAGCAGCATTGGCTTTCTATGGTGTGGTGTGAACTTCTCCTCTGTACTGCAGTAACTAAAGGGCTGAACTGTCTGTGGTTGCTTGCTGCCAGTGGGGTGTGCATGCTAATGACCGAGTGAATGAATCAGTGCCATTCTGATCGAGGGGAAAGAAGCACAAGGAACCCCTTTCTTGTTTGTTCAGCAGCCTACTGTCTTCATCTCTGTACTGTCTCAGAATAAAAAAAAAACTGTACACAGTAAGCACTGGAGTTATATAATTTTCTGACTGATGACTTAAGCGTTTCATTAATTAAATCTCAAAAACTAAGATTAGCACAATAACGTAGCTTCCATCCTCCTGTTTTGAGAAACTAGGAATATTCCAGACTTATTAAAAAGATAACAATTTTCTCGGATGTGTGAGTGTTTTTGGTGTCAACTTAGTTTTACTCTGTGTAAAAAGCCACGCTGCAACAGCAGTAATTTCTGGATTTTAGGATGTGTTGCATTGAAACAATAAACCTCATTTGCTGATGACAGTGCCAGGATCCCTGTTCTGACCTGCCTGCCTCGCCTAGTCAGAGTTGTTGCTCTGTTTTTTTTCCCGTTTACTCATCAACTTTGCTCTAGATTGCACATTTCATTCCCCCAAAAGTCAATGAACGCATTATGCTGTTCTCAGTTTTCTCTAAAGTGATTGAAAATATTTTTCTTCATTGCAAAAAGGTAAATATCATCATTATAATGTTACATTTGCCAGGTAATTCAACTGCATATGAATGGGTACAAACATCTCAGAACAACTCATTTATGGGAACCCTTTTATTTGAAGCAACTTCATTTTATTTTGTGCTCCAAAATTTCCAAAGATTTTAGCTAGTTTGAACATACAAAAACTAGTGTCAGTCCCATGTGTCATCTTCCCAAGAAATTTTGAAATTCTGGTATTTCCACTCGTTTTATATCATTTTTCTAAATATGTCTCGACTAGAAAAAAAACACATTGTACTTTTTTCCCTTTTCGTCGTTCTCTTTGCCAGGGATCGAGCTGTGCCTGCCAGGATGGCGATTTTCCATGACCATGGTGGCCAGCTTTGTGGTTTTGGGTGGTCGGCTCTTGATGCCTGGAGTGGCGTACCTCTGTCGCAACTGGCAGGTACTTCAAGCTGTCATCATCTGTCCCCTGCTGCTTATGCTGTCCTACATTTGGTAAGGAAAAGACCTTAGCATTCGCTGCACTTTGGTACCGGGTTATCTTATCTTGATTTTGATATTCTGTTAAACTTAAAATATTTTTTTCAGTTACACAACAGTTTAAAAAAGACACATAGATGCATCCACGGCGATCAGGTGTGACTTGATTTATTGATTTTCCTTTCAGTAAATTAAGCACTGTTTAACAAAAGATACACTTGCAGAGGTTTTTCTTCTTATTATTATTTTTACAAGCTTAAAAATAGTACTAAAGTCCAAGCTGAGGTATCTTTTACACTTAAACCTCTGCTTTGACCTTTTCCAAAGCATAAGCAATAAATACACCATTTATTCTACCTCACTGAACACAGTTCTGTAATACTGCTGATGTCTACAAAGATGGCAGGAATAGGTTCAAGGTTCTTTATATATAATATAGATTTTGCCAGAGTTTCAAAGGCCTTGGTATCTTTGATGTCCCTGCAAAACAAAGGGGGTTCTGTTCAGTAACAGTCAGAAGTAATCCAAAGCAAACATCTTGTCAAACATCAGTCTTTGTCATGCAATACACTTTCATTAGCATAAGAAACAGTGTGGAGAAGGGATGGAAATACACCTCGGGCACATGTCAGGTTAGTCATTGTGATTTGGTAAATAAGAAAATGTTGATATGTCCTCAGTTCCATTGTTCTGATCATAAAAAAAAAAAAATACAGCATTCATTATCACTCAGCATTTTGATGGCTCAGCTGTTGAATGGGATTTGCAACAGTTGTATGCTGTGACGCAATCATGGCTTTGTTTGCTAAAGACTACACAATTCAAGGACATGAAGCAGGTTGTGAAACTTGTGGAACTTCTGTTGATATCACAAGTTTGGACATTGCACGGTGAACTCAGCCCGAGAGGTTCTCTGTAAACTTTTATTATCAATCCAGCAATCTAACAATCTGTCATGTGATACTGTGTCATCAAAGTGTGATATCTCTGTCACACAGCACACATTTTTTTTAGCACACAAAAGTTGGCAAGAGCCTTTAAGGTAATTTCCAAAGCTGTGTTAACTTTCCTGATTAACTGTGGCTGACTCTGCAAACATCTGGAATACAGCTGATTTGTCATGATAGCTGTGTGGCAGGCAGGATGAGGACCTAAAATGCAAACTCACGGACTCAGGGGATAAACTCAAAATCACAGCTTTAATGCTGGAAGGCAGATCACAAGAAATACAAAACTTAAACCGGGAACAATAACTAACACTTGCAGAGAGACACAGGGAAATCCACGCAGCTATGAGGGAGACTACGACACAGAACTGAGGGAGACGCAGACATAAATACACAGAGGGTTAACGAGGGAAGTGGGAGCACACGGGGAACACAGCTGACACAGATAATCATAACGAGACAGGGCAGGAGTGAACACAACATGACGCATACTGACGAGAGACTGTCAAAGTAAAACAGGAAGTACACAGAGGTTCAGACAGGAGGAGAGAGCACGGGGAGAACACAGACATAACAGGCTGGGGGAAACATGGAATAAAACACGAAAGGGGGCAAGGGCTCATGAATACATAGAGGGGCACACAGGGGGTGAGAGTCACAAAGGGAAAGCACACAGGGAACAACATAACAGGGCAACTCAGGAAACAGAACCTAAACAGGGAACTGAATACAAAAATACAAGAGAACTAAGAATACTGGGCCAACACGGCCCAGGACCATGACATGATTAGGTTGAAAATTTAAACGCTGCAGGTGATCTAATGACGTTGGGTGAGGAGGGGGAGAGGGATAGTTGCAAACCACACATGTGGAAAATGATGAAACCTGCACATCTACTTTGTAGACAGAGGTTCATCCAAATGCAGCACCAGTCGTTATGTTATTGACTGTCTTCATATACACATGTACTCTTTCTGCAAGCTGATACCTTGACTCATTTTTTCCCCTGACTCATTTTTCATGTCATATTAACAAGGACATCCCCCATCTTTTTGACAGGATCTTCCCTGAGTCACTGCGTTGGCTGCTCGCCACTCAGCAGTACAGTCGCTCCAAGTGGATCATGGGACACATAGTAGAGAAAAATCAAGTGAACGTGGAGCTTGACCCAGAGAACATCCTCACAGGTAATGAATCCTTCAACAGTAATTTAAAGATATCAGACTCAATGTCTGCATTTTATATTTTGATATGTTTTGCGCGACATACTGCTTCCCTGCAAAGGTGTCTGCTAGGCCTTTATTTTGAATGGCGTGGTCTGCATTGTTATTCCCAGCTTCGCTTATCCAAATGAGACAGATTGACAAGGTTATATGCATTTCCCATCTTGCTAACACAGAAATAATCCACTACAAAGGTAGCATTGGGTGTTGAACATTGGATTATGGCACTCTCAAATGTTCATTAATATCATTATAGCTTGGATGGGTGGACATGAGCTGACACAATAGTGGGCAGATGGCAGATGGTTGTAGGTCAGGCATTTGACCCCATGTTAACTGTACTCAGACCAGCCAGAACAAAGCAGTTTGGATTGTGTTGTTGTGAAAATCAATAGCAGATTTGTATAAGTGTTTGTTTATTATATATACTTTGTTTCCCTGTTTTTGTCCTGCCATTGTGTAGTTATCACTCCTTTTTGAAAAATGATGGAAGGGAAGTGCCACTATGAGATAAAAGGCTTTAAGAGGAGCCACAGTGTGAAATTGACTGCATATTTTTAGAAGTCGGAGTCTCTGTGCTGACTCTTAGCATTTAGGGACATACGTGCATTACCATAGACGTAGATTTATCTTTTTTTTTTATGTACAAACTTCCCCATACGGTAGAGAAGCATGAGCTATTTCTCTACTTTCAATTGCTCAGCACTAAATTATGCTATAGAAGCAGACTGAAGCATGTCTTATTCATGTAGAACAATTTACTTGATCCCCTTTGAAAAAGTGGAATGATTTGCACAGCTCTGAGCACAGTTGATCTTACTCAGGGGATCACTGGAAAACCTGAGTGGTTAGCCAGAGATAACCTTCGCATGCCTGAGTCAATGTGAAAAATGAACTAGCATGAGGCAGAGGTGTGTTACTGTGGCAACCTGCAGACTGATACCAAAACATTAAGTGTGTTATATCATGTATCACGAGCAGCTCAGGGGTGTTGCCCGCTGGTAGCTGCTCTCCTGTTAGTGTTACCATACCTGTTTGACAAAGCTGTGGGATGGTACCTGTGTGGAATGAATGAGCTCACCAAAACATAGAGTTTCTGTGGTTTCAAACCCAGATAACTGTCCAACTTTTACTCATTATATTTACAGTACTGTCATTCAAATACAAAACTTTCCAGAACCCTATTCTTTAGAAGGGTTTGAAACATTTGAATTTTGCCTACACTTTAAGGTAATTCTACTTAGTTTATTATTCAGGTTTGTGTACTACTGTACTGCACTGCAACAACAGATGGATGTTGACTTTTCAATCGAAATGCCAGGAAAAAAAAAAAGAAATATTCTACCACTTTCACTTTCATTTCATTCCTTTTTCAATGTATTTATTAAATAAATAACAGTTTGTTAATTTCTCTAATGTTAGATAGGAAGCACTTGGTGAATGAGGCAACTTGTATAAAGTGCTTTGAGTGCTCAAGAGGAGTAGAATAGTGTTATATAAGAATAGAATAGAATTGAATAGAAGTATCCTTTATTTAATGTCCCTCAGTGGGGAAATAAGAACCAGCCCGGTTGTATATGTGAAACAGTAAATAGGGGGGGAAAAGAAACAAATGTGAGTTCTATAATTTTTATGATTTTTTTATTTTTTATTTTTGGCAAAGCTTTAATAATATCTGTGTTTTCCTGTTCCCAGAACTACAAAGATCTCTTCAACAGAGGCCCAAGAAAACATGCATTGTGAAAATGGTTGGGACGAGGACCCTTTGGAAGAATATCGTTGTGCTCTGTGTCACCTCGTAAGTGGCTGTCTTAAAATGTAAAAATAATTCTGTGTTAAAGAATGCAAATCATTTAAATCATGTAATTATTTGAAATGGTAGATCAGTGACATAAATCAAGAAGCTGTATCTTTATTCGTGTCTCTAACTTTTTCTGATAATTGTTCACCTTGAATTTGATGCTAGGATCATTTAAAAAGAGAGTTCTTATTTTAATGCATTTTAACACTCTGTAAGCATGAAGCCAAGTGTGTGGTTATGAAAGCATAATGCTTTGCTTCCTTGATATAGGATTTCTGCTGCAGTTTGCAGACTCTTTTCTGTCATATTTTTAGTTTTATAATGTAATGATTCACATTTTTCAGTCGGTCACAGTACTCGACTACAGGCACGCTGGTTTAGCCTCTGGACTCTTGTACTGCAGACTTATGCAGTTGTAATACATGTGTACTGTGTAATGAGCAAGTATTTCGCTAAAAAACATGTGAATGGGGACAATCATCTCTCCAAAACCCATGTACTGTAATAATATACAGCGCTAACAGTGCCTTTGCAGATGTGTTTGTTTTCCATGCCAAGTGCACTAATGCCCTCTTAAAGCCTTTTAGATAATTGCTTTTGAAGTTTGGCGCAATAGTGATTGATTTAAAAAGGAAAAAAAACACAGACGTGTATACTGGTAACAAGCCAATCACCCTCCTCTTTAACCCAAGACACACAGAAACATCATTTCCTGTTTCTAACACATGTAGTCTAATGTACATAAAGTTCATTTTCAGTCCAACATAGGATCCAATAAAGGGTCTGCTTTTTGCTTTTTCCAGTCTATTCTGCCTTTTTGAGAACAGGGTTATATGTGTCAGTGTGCTAACGAGGGTGTGTGTGTGTTTGTGAGTGTGTCAGGACTTGAAAAGATGTATATAATACAGGTACTTGGAGTGCAATGCCACTCAGACCTGCCATTTTGTGGAGTCAAGATGCCACTATTAACCTGCGGGCTGGATAGAGGATTGATCTTTAGCTGTTTCTTCTTTTGTCCTTCCATATTTGTGCTGCTCTCTCTTTTCATCTCCAATGGACTCTTCCTTCGATCTGAGACCTCATCTCTTGTCTGGCAGACCGAGCTCTACCTCTGCTTTGGTGCACAGTGTCCCTGATTCCCTGTTTGCATAAATTTTACATGAGCTTTGTCCTTATGAAACATTAGACAACTCGGAAGGAGGGTGTGAGGGCTTGCTTTTGTTTGTTTTTTTTGTGTGTACATAGGGTGTGTTTCTGTGTGCCAATAAATCCATGTTTACACATGTGAGGTTTTTGGGGTTTTTTTTTTTCAAAATACACTGAGATTAGAGAAAGCATGAAATAAAGCGGCTCTTCACTGCTTTACACAGTTTACTTAGTACCCTTACGAAAGATGTAGTTCAGTGTCTCCTGATGTAGCCGTTGTATTGCTTGAGATGTCGCTTTTTTTGACTTGCTTTTCTCTTTTCTCTGTTTTTTTATTCAGGTTAACTGGTTATGGGATCCACCACTGCTTTGCCCGCAGCATGATGGATCCTGAAGCTCAGGGAACCACCATATTCCCTGACTTCTATACACACTATTACACAATGGCAGGCATCGCGGTTGCATCATGCATTGCACTATGTCCAGCGGTCTGCCTGATGGGCCGTCGCGGTGGCCTTCTTCTGTTTATGATCATCACTGCCCTCGCATCTCTGCTGCAGTTGGGTCTACTTAACTGTGAGTATTACATAGGAACTCCTATAACATGAAAAAGCTCTAGCGGTTCTTGAGGAGGCCACTCTCATGCAGTTTATTGAGATTGACTATGGTCTAAAGTCCACAATATAAACCCCCCCAAAAAGAACTCTTAGTCACATAAATCGAAGCAATAGTTTAACATTTTGGGAAATAAAGTTAGATCAAAATCAGCAAAATCTGAGATCTGTTAGTTAAAATGCAGTCTCAACTCAACAGAGTTAGCAAAAAGCAAGGCCAACCAGCCAGCCTGGCTGTGTAAATGAAAAAAGGCCACATGGAGAGCACATTGTTATGCTTGTATCAATAACTACAGTGGTAACTATAAGGTAATTTACTCAATATAAACAAAGCAAAAGTAACAACAGCAACAAAAACAGAACCCATAGAAATGTGTATACTTCACAGATATTTTTAAAGAACAACTGTGAGTAATAAATGTAATTCTGTCATGCTACCTAATACTGAGCTATTCCTTCTCCCAATTCTAACATTTTTACAAATGTTGTGTAAATGACACATGCTTACAAGTGCATACATCTAAAAAAAAAAAAAAGTCCTACATTTTTGCTATTCATGGACACATTAAACATGATGGTTGTTACGAGATTTGCTACCTTTAGTTGTTTTGTCCCTGTTCAGTCCCTGAACTTGATTACATTGTCAGTGAGTACCAGAAGTGCCTCAGATGATCAAAACAGCCAGCAACAGTTTATTCAGTTACAAACGGGTTACACTTAATGTTTAACCTGAGTCAACACATCAAGGTTATGCTCATGTTCTATTTTCCCTTTGTTACGCTGTGCTGAAAGGCTTAGCTCAACATGTGTTAATTCTCACTATTTGTCACTCTTTTCTAATGATTCCTCATATTTTCAATATTTTTCTAGTGTTGGGGAAATACAGTGAACACCTGAAAATAAGTAAGTCTATCTGTTCATATATACTCATATATTCATATATATTCATAAGTGTTGCATTTTGTAAAAATATTAGCTTATGTTTTATATATATATATCTCAATCTCATAACTCAGACTGTTGCATTCCTTGAGGTTTAGGAAAATATGCTTCATGCAGATACCCAGCATTTTGTCAGGCCTATGCAAGCCTTGTGGAGACTCATGATGAAGTTCTAGGCTCTCTTTTTATTTATTTATTTATCCCCTTATGTTAAAGAGGGCGAGCCTCTTTGTTACAGAACCATGAACTCACCACCAGCCTTCCTTTACTTTTCTCTTCTGTTTATCCATCGCCTGTAATCTCTCCACACTAATCCCCCTGTGGTAAGCGAGAGCTGATTTCAGGGTAGTTCTCCTCTACACCTCTTTATGCCATTATGCCATCTTTAGTATGTCTTATTTGTAAAACACCCTATTTAAACCGTCTTTGGGCTAAATTGGCTCATTGTTTGCAGATTCATTTCTCAACAGCTCCTCATTCTATATCTCTTTTTGTTGAATTTACATCAAAACAAAAGCTAAAATAATAGCCTTTGTTGTCATTGCATTGCCTGATCTAACTCCATTGAATTTACCAGAATTGTTGTAACATTATAATTTTTGAAAATACTAATTTTGGCAAATACTTGCAATCATTTTCCCTGAAAAGTAAATTTAACACATTTTTACATATAAACCACTGTTGTCCTTTCACTGATTACACAGCATACTGAGTGAAGAATCTCCATGTTTGTGTCTCCTGATTCTTTTGCAGATACCACAAGTACAATGAATACGCATTTCACCATTGGCTTCTCCGCTATCGGTATGTTCTCCTCCCACGCAGTCAGCGCCCTGAGCATCTTCTTCTGTGCTGAGATCACTCCCACTGTGATCAGGTAAACCCACTGCAAGAGCAAGACCGTACCACCAGAGGAGGGGAGATAATGTGGAAAATGTGTTCTTATTTTGCAGAGGAGTAAAACAATATTCAGGCTGACAAGTGTTTCACAATTCAAAATCTTTGTTTTAAAAATCTGTTTCATTGTTCTGGAGAACTTATAATTCATTTTTTAGTGTAGCTGTTGTTTTTGTTTTTAATCGTGACCATCCATTCTGCTCCTCCTCCTGTTTAATATCGGTATGAAATTCCTGAACTGCTAGAAAAGACAGACTCACAACTCCGTATCAAATGTAATCCACAACTTGCACAAATTATCTAGCCTTTTGAGGATGTGTGACACAGCACTTGATGTATAAAAATATAGTTTTTTTTAAAGCATTGCTCTGCTAACAATGTGTGAAGTGCACCATCTAGTGGCCAACTTTGGCAATGACAGGAAAGCGAATTTGAACATGGGGTAGAGGGTGTAGACGGTGCTGCAGCACTCTCTGCTGCTCCTCGGGAAAAAGGCAGAAAAGAAGAGGAGGGTAAAACAAAACTGCTTTTAAATACCAGATTTAGCTTTCCAGAACAACGTGCAGGTTGTGATTCACTTAAATTGCAGTAATTTCAATATTTGTGAGAGGTTTTAAAGGTTTGTGAGGTCATCCCAATTTTCTATTGATATTACAAGCTAATAAATATTCTGTCTTCCCATAGGGGTGGTGGTTTAGGCTTGGTCCTGGCCAGCGCTGGCTTTGGCATGCTTACTGAACCCATCATGGAACTCCACAATCAGAAGGGCTATTTCCTTCATCACATAATTTTTGCCTGCTGCACTCTCATCTGTATCATCTGCATTCTCCTGTTGCCTGAAACGCGCAATCAGCCACTCCCCGAGACCCTGGCTGATGTCGAGAACTACACCCGTCCACCCCTGCTTCCCCCGAGGAAACCTGGATTGCTGCACACGTCTGACAGCACCAGGGACTACACAAGAGTGCGTGACACACCACTTCATGAAGCGCCCATCATCATCATGGACTCTACTGCCTCTTCAGCTATTGATTTGACTGGAGGTATGCAGTTAATCGAGATGCACTCCTTTGTGGCTGGCCCTAAAGATCCCAACGGTCACTCGGTTTCATCTTCATCTGCGGGCAACATGATGACACTGGGTAAAGACGCCGTCACACAGGGCAGTAAAGAGCACCTGCTGTCTTCCACTCCTTTACACAAAGCCCCATGTGTCACAGACCCACTTTTAGCTGCTGCAGAAGAACCTCCTGCAATCGTCCTGGAGTCTGTGGAACCACTGTTAGATTCATCCCTACCTGAAATGAATGACAGTGGTGAATCCCCAACAAGAGAAGCAGAAATTACACCTGCTGCTTCATTGGATTCTTCCACTCCCCCCGTCCCTCAAACTGTACCCTCCTCTTTGCTGATCTGCACCACGCCCATCATCGAGCCCCCACCGAGCTCCACTTTAAAATCTCCGAACCCGCTGGATAATGACATCGAAAATATAAGCACAACATCTGACCCGCCTTTGCTCAAGGATACTCACGCCACTTCAGCGGGTTCTCCTTCTCCCCCTTCCATAAGAGACAGTCCTCCTTCTCCTATGGATGGAGGAGATGAGGATTTATCTCCTCCTTCCGTAAGAGATCAACCCACCCTCCTTCTCATAGACTCCCGGCCACCTCAGTTAGATTCTACCTCTCCCTGCGTTGAAGAAAAATACGTTTTACCTCCAAACACACCTCCTCCATGCATTGACTCAGAGGACTCTTCCACTCGCGCTGTCATAAATACAGTCAACAATGCAGCACAGTCTCCTTCCATTCTCCCCGTCACAGACATTGCACGTAGCTCCACTCTAGAATCAACCACTCTGACTGTCACAGACACTGAACCACGATCAGCCGCTCGCCTCGTCTTAGATTCAGTACCATCTTCCATCACAGATTCAGCCTCCACAGACGCAACTCCCTCCTCTCTAATGGACTGGACGGTGTCCTCCCCCATAGACTCGGGTGTTCTCTCGATCAGGGACAGGGACAGTGCCAGCACAGAAAACAGCACTGTCAACGGCATGGCATCATCGTGATCCACTTCTTCAGCCAGGAATTGAAGCTTTAATTGTCTCACCAGGAGGCAGCCACCCACATGAACATTGCATCAATGGGAACAGGAACTGGCCTGCTTAGACTGCAGGCACTTAATGAAGACTGTTCCCCACCTGGAGTTGAGTTAACATGTTTGCAAAGTTTCATTTTTTTTTGGTTTTGTTTTGTTTTGGGTGTTTTTGTATTTAGTTTTTTCAGTGCTGCTGCACCCTTCTGTGCATTTAGCCACCTAATGAGACCATGCAAGCGGGAGAATGCCACAGGCTGGTATGTGACAATGTGACAGTAACTTCTGCGCTTCGTTGAATGTCACTGGAAATCACCAGCGTTTTAACTACTCTGACGTAAATGTAAGAGACTTAAAGCAATTCCCATAATTACTGAGACGTGTCATCAGCACTGGGGAACAAATGCAATGGTACTAATAGCAAACAAACAAACAAAAATCACTGGTACTTGTGCTCAAAGGTAATGTCAAGATATTTGTACAAAAAGGTTGCTTTATATGTATGGACAAGTAAATCTGAATGTTACAAAGTGCTTTTTGTTGCTATAGAGGTAAGCAATCAGAATTGGAATAGTTTTTTTTTTTTTCTTAAAAAGAAAATGCCAAAAAACTACCCTGACCAAAATAAAGTGTAGAAATAGTGCCAAAACTTTAGTGATATAGTATTTGCCTGTTTGGGAGAATACTGTTAAGTGCTCTCTCCTGCTATAGGCTATATGTGGATACCTATTCCAAAACTAGGAAGTAAAGAAGAAGAATGAACAATTTATCACCATTTGATGAATTAAAATTGACAGAAAGCATATCTGTGATGCATATGAGCAGTGATACTGGTGAAAAAGAATGACCCACATTTTGTCGGTCAGAAGAAACTTTTATTTTTCCAATCATTCAAGCCAATGAAATTTATGGTATGCAAATGTTTTTTGATTTTTTTTTGTAAATGTATTAATGTAAGTATATTTATAATTACTTGTTACGCTTGATTGTTTTGTTTTTTTTAAATTCAAAGTATTGTTTTGAATAATCTCTCATGGCGTGCCCTTATTGTACAGAGCTATACTTCATTCTTACAGTATTTGTGGCACCTCGGTGTGGTGGCACTTTATCTTTCGAAGTGGGGACTAAGCATGAAAATTTATTGTGAATGTGTCGGCAACAAACAAAAAAGCTTAAAAAAAAGAAGAAGAAGAAAAAAAAAATCATTTCCTAAAAAAAAATTATTTTTGAACCTAAACCCGAAAATGTTTGACGCGATTGCCAAATGTCGCAGCACCACTAACCTTGTGTTTTTCGAATCGTGGTCCGACATTAAGAGCTTACTAACGTCGGGGTGTTCATACTTTCACATGCACAACTAAGTTTACCTTAAAAGAAGGAAAAAAAAATGCAATACTTCTTACATTTGTCAAAACGACATTTTAAAAATACAGGTCACAACCGTTCAGTCAGATTAACCGACTGATATTCTTAAATTGATAGACTTTTGCTTGAGGAGGCACTTTTCCTTCCAAAGCCCATGTCCGTCTGCGGACAACATTATACTTGACTTAAATGTGTGTGAAACTTGACAGTTGTTGTAGTACTTTGTGCTTTGGAGGTTGTAATATTTGTCTAAGGAAGGATGTGTGATTACAGATAATCCACTGTTTACAACAATCCTCGTAATAATGATCATTATTATTAATAATAATAATAATTACACTGTACTGTAAAACTTTAGAGCCAACTGAGTGATGTGTTGTCATTTCAAATGTGCTAAAATGATCACAGTGTATCATAATTACTTATATCCAGGGAGTATTTGGAGTTCTATTAAGGTGTCATTCAGGAGTCAAACGCAACAGCCGACTTGACGGAAGATTTTCCGTAAACCTTACAGCTACTTCAGTCACTAGAATTAAGTTTTGCTTTTATCAAACTCAACTTTGCACTGACTAAATCCTGCATATCCTTTGATATTTATTTGAATGATTGCAAAAGCCTACCTGTGGTTGTTTTACTCAAATGCAGCTTAAATCGCACCACGATGGCTCCACTTTTTGATTGATCTAGGGTGGCTGTGAACGACGACCATCTAGTCATTAATATTGTTTAAATATTTCTTGAGATCATTTAAACCTGTGTATGCTGTGCTGCTACACGTGAAAGCACAATGACCTGCAATCGTGTGATGTCAGATTTTGTTGGGGTTGACAACACACTTTTCAACATTGTAGACTGCACGCAATAGATCAGCATGCAGTCTACAATGTTGAAAAGGGTGTTGACACTAGATTTAATAAGGAAATCTTGGCATCTGCAGTTGAGAGTGGGTGGGCTGCAGTGGTCAGTAGCTTCATTTTACTCGGAATCCTCCTCGGTGAATGTTGATCTCTCTCTATTTCAGTGTGTATTGCAAAAATTGAAGTGTGTATCAACTAAATCCCACGCGACATCTGTAACGTTAATGACACAGCACGATGCAACCAGTGTCTTCTGAGATATGTTGCTTCCTCACTTTTCTCCCATGCAGATGGGAGTAACTACACTTTTTGTTAATAATCCTTTTATTTGACTCTGTTTGAAGCAAAATGAAAGTTTAGTGAAAGTAATCCAAAGCAATGTTAGCACCAGCGATAGAATAGGATTTTTTAATTGTTGGAAAAGCAAGCAAAAAAGAGGAGGAAGAAGAAGATTATGTCTTTTGTAAATACGGTAAATGTGTGGAAACATCGAGCTTAAATAAGATGAAGGATCCTGGATCTTAGCAAGGACTTGTTTTGAACCCGGCAGATGAAAGTCTCACATAGGACGGCCCCAGTATACACATTTCAGGTGTTGCTTCTCTTAACCATGCGACTTAAGATCTCTTTAAAGGGGAGATTTAAATGAATGTAAAATAAATAAATAAAATGATAACAAAAAAAACAAAAATATGGATTGTACCATTTATAAATTCCAGTTGTTTGGTTTCATATTGTTTTCAGTTTAACAGTCATCATGCACTTGTATATAAGCCATACCTGTTGTTAAAATAAACCACTATTTATTGATCAACTGTTGATATTGATGTGTTTTTATGACATTTATGACTTCTCTGTGTCTTTTTAAAAAATCATTTTAAAGTTAAAGTCTATTCAAGTATTCTAATAATGGCGTTCAAAGAAGATGAAGAAGGGGGGAATGGGCGAACTTGAATGCAGTCTATTATGACTCGAAGCCCTTAGGCTTCAAGTCGTTATAGACAAGCTGAGACATTTCGCAATCAATGGCATCAGAAAGTAGGATTTATAACTCCTCACGTTTCCTGAATGTTAAGATATTTTCCTTTTTAGCCTGCATCAAAGTAATGGAGGTATAGTCACATGGAAAGTTCCCTAGGGTTGACTTTTACCTCTTATCTCTTGAGGACCAGTCCTACATAGAGTCGGTTATTTAATACATTTAGGTAACATACAGTGGCACAACTAGCTGGAGAATCTGTGCCTTCTAAGGAAAGGTTCGCTACTAGCCTTAGCTAAGTCTTAAAACCCACAAAAGCCTTAAAAACTGGGCTCGTTTCTACAGGTAGCTGCTTAAAAGACGACTGGGATGAATCAGCAGCTGCAGTCTGGAGCATTAAACTGGTAAAGTCTGACATCTTCTAATAGCGAAATTAATTATGTGGATCTTTTAAAACATCCCCATTCGAGTGAGAAAGCAGCCCTTTTTTTTATGCTTGCCTGTATGGGACAGGGTGATGTCAGGGCCATGATGCGGCATGATCCGCTGGTCCACTGCATCAAACCGGGGCGCTCCCATTGGCTAACAGGGATGCTGAGGATGCTGCGTTGTGTATAACGTCATCTGACCAGCAGCACGTTTATCTATCTCGCCGGCTCAACACTCACCCGAGAAATGAGGCAAGTCCTGATTTTGAGAAACACCGCGGCAAGACGCTGAAGAGTGGACGCCAGTTAAAGTCGAGAAAGGACGCTGCCTGCACGCATCCGCAGTTCACCATGAGGGAAATCGTTCACATCCAGGCTGGTCAGTGCGGAAATCAGATTGGGGCCAAGGTATAAATGTCTTCATTTAATCTCTGAAGAAGGGATCTAAAGGAGTAATTTTCATTTAAATGTGGAACGTCACCGCGTTTGTGTGCCTTAATAGTTTACAAAGCGCTGTTAGTTCGGCACATTTAAATCGAAGTGATTACAAATCTGTCTTTAAGAGTTTAATATCGATCAATCACAGATTAACATACCTATATGGAGCGGTTCAGTCTGGTTGATCTTTCAGGTGATGTGGCCTGCGCTGCTGCGCGTCATTGTGCCACCAGATGCGCAAAAACTAAAACAAGGCCTGACGCACACACGTCAAACTTGCTTCATGTTTTCGTTTTTGCTGTGTTACTCTAAAAAAATAAGTAAATTAATGATTTTTTTAAAATGCTAATGAATAGTAATGGCTTTGTCTTAGTTCTGGGAGGTGATAAGTGATGAACATGGCATCGATCCAACCGGTAGTTACCAAGGTGACAGTGAGCTGCAGTTGGAGAGGATAAATGTCTACTACAATGAGGCATCAGGTGAGAAGGAAAATGTTGCTTTAATATAAACCACATGCTTGAATTTTCCACTATACACAAAGCAGCTTTTTAACCACTGATCATTATTCTTGCATGGCCTTATGCTACACAGACCTCATTTGACTGTCACAGTTTGCTCATGTCACTAATTTAGCTGCAGTGGAAACTGGGTTCTGCTATGAGTGAAGGGACACAAATGAGGACAGTGCACCTGCTAAAAATCTCTTTTTCTGTGTCCTTGTCTCACCCCTCCCCCTCTGTCTCTCTATAGGGAGCACAGGTATCTGCAGTCTCAGTATAGCTGAACTCATGCTCAGTATCTGATTTTACTGGTGCCTGTGTTGCAGGTCCTTCTAAATACAACCTGCTTTGTTGCTCACAGCTGTCGTACATCAAGCAGCCAATCAGTGCCTGGTAAATAAAGGCGCAGGGATAATAAAGAATTAGTATTTGTGTTTCATCATTAGGCCTCATGTTTTCGGTCAACATCTCAATCCACATGCACCCAGGGTTGATCCAACCTTTTACTCATCTGCATTGGCAATAAAGGACAACAATCTACCCATATCCTATTTCCCAGCAGCATGCATTATTGATTCTTTGTTTCCACGTTGCATGCCTGCTTCAGTGTCACAGGGGGTAACTACCTAATGCAGACTGAACAAAACAAATTGTCCTTAAAATAAAAAGTGCAGATTCATAAGCAACATTAAAACTTCAGCACTGAGCAAGAAAGTGAAACGAGGCAAAGTCAAGGAAGACTGCTTCTGTGTCTGAATACATCCTGCAAGACTCAGCACTTTGAAAACCCCACTGGTTTAGATTAAGCTGTGCAGCACGCTGCACCAGTTTTGCAAGAAGGGTGACAGGCAGAAAGGGTGGGGCAAGACAAAAAGCAAGAAAAGAACAGAAGACGCTTTGAATTCCCAGCTTAATTGAGAGGCTTGTATCTTTAAGGAAATGCTGCTTGCGAATCTTTTGAAATATGCTGAGGTTTTTCTTCATGGTTTACTGCCGGTGTTGCTGAGGTTACTGAGACTGTTGATATTTCCATCCATTACCCCTCCACATCCCTCCCTGTCCTCGTATTCAAAGGCAGCAAATTTGTGCCCCGAGCCATTCTGGTGGACCTGGAACCAGGAACCATGGATTCAGTTCGCTCTGGTCCATTTGGGCAGCTATTCAGGCCTGACAACTTTGTTTTCGGTGAGTTGACAATAAATCTGGATCAGACCATTCATCCTGAACCGACTCCACATGTGTGAGTCATCCGTGCATGTGTGCAGCATGTGTCTGACCTACTGTCACAGACAATGAAGCTGCACTTCGTTTCCACTGCACTGCACAGTACTATATATTCTGAGCACACAGCTCCTGCAGTCCCTCGGTGATGCATTGCCCATGTGTCGACTGAGACAGCTCTTGTGGTGACTTAGCAAAAATACAGTCTATGTGGAGATTCTGCAGCAGAACACAAAGCAAATAATAATATGAGGGCCAAAAACATTTATCCCAAGATGACAATCTATTTTGTCACTGGATAACAAGTGCTAACAAGTTGAAAATGGCAGATAAATCACTTACTGATGCTTTCCAGAGAAATAAGTTATTTTGAATTACAAATTGGTTGCCAAGTTTTAATCAGCTTTCTAAGAAGTTTTGTAAAACTACACCAAGGCTCACTTTTGTTTTGAGTGAACTGGTAGTGCACACATGGAAATATTATTAAGATGGCAATGCTGATGTTGTTACTTAGAAGATCTAAAATTTCACAACAGCTGCTGTTTTCTTAGCTTGTCGATACATATCAGACAAGTGGGAACCTTTATTATCTTGCCAGTTTCATTTGGCAACGTTTGACAAAATTATGGCAGGTGTTGACCACTGGTCTTAATTTCATGGCGAACCATCCAGTCGATGATTTTCAAGACCAATATAGATACCGATATTCTATGATCTTTGTAGTGCTGTGAATATCTACTGCGTACAGGGAAGTTGAAGAGTGCCCTCTGGTGGACAAACTATGCAGCCACAACACTCATAACATGGTTGAAGGGTGTTTCTCCTGTCTCTTTTATTAATGCTGATACCGATAGACTGGCAAATAGAAAATATCAGCTGATAGTATCAACGTATCGATAAATTGTTGGGCTATAATTATGAATAACTGTAACATATTTTGTATCCAACAACTGACAAGACATATCAAAACTATCAACTTCATCTTGATGCCAGATAAAAAGTTATATAATCACTAATTTATTATGATCCATTGCGTATCACTATTGTCTGTGCAAGACTTCGTGTCAGTCAATTCATTCTTTGGTCACAAATGTAAAACCTTTATGTGTAAAACCTAGATGTATTAACTAAAACAATATTTTTCAACATCAATTGTCTTTAAAAATTATTTCATGCAGGTCAAAGTGGAGCAGGAAATAACTGGGCTAAAGGTCACTACACCGAAGGAGCTGAGCTGGTGGACTCTGTGCTAGATGTGGTGAGAAAGGAGTCCGAAAACTGTGACTGCCTTCAGGGCTTTCAGCTCACCCACTCCCTGGGTGGAGGCACAGGTTCAGGAATGGGCACACTGCTCATCAGCAAAATCCGTGAGGAGTATCCTGATCGCATTATGAACACCTTCAGTGTCATGCCTTCCCCGAAAGTGTCTGACACTGTGGTGGAGCCCTACAATGCCACTCTCTCTGTACACCAGCTAGTGGAAAATACAGATGAGACCTTTAGCATTGATAACGAAGCTTTGTATGATATCTGCTTCCGCACTTTAAAGCTAACCACACCCACCTATGGAGATCTTAACCACCTGGTATCAGCCACCATGAGTGGTGTGACAACGTGTCTCCGCTTCCCTGGACAGCTCAACGCTGACCTCCGTAAGCTAGCTGTCAACATGGTGCCCTTCCCCCGCTTGCATTTCTTCATGCCGGGCTTTGCACCTCTGACAAGCAGGGGCAGTCAGCAGTATCGTGCCCTCTCCGTGCCAGAGCTCACACAGCAAATGTTCGATGCCAAGAACATGATGGCAGCGTGTGACCCCCGTCACGGACGCTACCTCACCGTGGCAGCCATCTTCCGTGGCCGTATGTCAATGAAAGAAGTGGATGAGCAGATGCTGAGTGTGCAAAACAAAAACAGCAGCTACTTTGTGGAATGGATTCCAAATAATGTCAAGACTGCAGTTTGCGACATTCCGCCCCGTGGCCTCAAGATGTCCGCCACCTTCATTGGCAACAGCACCGCCATCCAGGAGCTGTTCAGGAGGATCTCAGAGCAGTTCACCGCCATGTTCCGCCGCAAGGCTTTCCTCCACTGGTACACAGGGGAGGGAATGGATGAGATGGAGTTCACTGAGGCCGAGAGCAACATGAATGACCTTGTGTCTGAGTATCAGCAGTACCAGGATGCCACCGCTGATGAAATGGGTGAATACGAAGAAGATGAAATGGAGGATGATGAAGAAGTCCGCCATGATGTTCACCACTGATTCTAAAACACAACGAGCCAGTTCCTAATAATAACAGCTGTTGGAGTGCAATGAGACCACAAGATGTACACTAGGGATGCTGATTTCAATAAATGTTGTGGTGTGCAGATTATGGTCAACTATAGTTGTTTAGCCTATATTGCGCTGAATATAAATATAGCCTTTACTGACAACGACAGTGAATGGTGTTAGAATCTAAAGTTATCCAAGTCATGCTATGTCAGTGTCAACAAGCAAGTACAGTTTTGTAACAATAACTCAAATGTGCATTCTTTTCCTCATGTCTCTAATAAAAGATCCAGTCTGTACGTCTTGTCAGGTTTCTTTTTTCAAAGGTACATAATGTGCAAAAGCTACGTCGAAATATGTACAACCCACATAGCTCATGACATCTTGATCTATTGCCTTGTTTTGCAAGCAGGTATCAGATTGCCACCCATCCAATCAACGACAAAGAAGCCCAGCCCAAGTAGGAAGGTTCCCAGCAACAGCGAATAAACAGCCTGTACAGTGCACAAAGGAAAGGTTAAAAAATAATTTCAAAGCACACAGTGATCGCTGATAATCTCACACTATAATGCGTAATATCAAAGGAACATGTCAGGGTTGTGACTTTCACACACACACCTTTCAAAGTGCGTGAAAAGTTTTTTAAACTTTTAAAATATTTTATGCTTCTTGACACACCCTAGTCTGAACTGTGAATCCAAAATTTTCCATTGGAGAGAGAGAGAAAAAAAGGAGACAGACAGAATGTCAATAAATAAAAATTTTATTTTGGGTAAATCATCCAGGGAATAACACAGAATACTACTCTGAACCAGTTATCCCAAAGGAAAGAAAACAAGGAAGTTGTTTTTATGACTGAGAAACAGATCTGGCTCGTTACAAGCTTTTAGTCAGATTACCTTACATGGGGCCAAATTACAAATTACAGGTCATAAATTGAGCCACCTTTTTCTTGTATGTCACAAAAGAAGAAAAGTTGATTAGCAAAGTTGCTCAGAGCTGTGTCTACTTTAATGCTTTGTATGTTGACAGCTCAGACTGAGGTTTGAAAAGAAAAACTTTGCAAGTGATCCACTTCTGTCCACAGAGGAGCAAAGAAACAAAGCAGTACATTGTCGCCAGAAACAAAACATTAAATGGGTTTAAAAAAGACGGTTGGAACTGTTGAATAAACTATGTATCACAACTACATTTTATTTTGGGAAGTAAACAAAACAACCCCCGATAATTTTAAAAAACATGTTTAATGATTATAACGTTAATGCCAATTTTGGATTTCAGTGGCAACAAGAGCTGCCTTCTTCCACATCAAAAAGGCCATACGCCAAGAACCCTCTGAGAGCTCGAAACAATGCTTCCCCACATTCAATATGGATAAACTGAGCCTCGGCTTCTCAAATACACATACTTGACAGGCTGTGATCTCTCCCCTGTGCAGCTGAGCAGCCTCTGTGATGCTAATGTATTCTCTAGCACTTGAAGTTATTGAACAGTACTGTTTTCTTAATTTGATTACTATTCCTGACATTTAATGACACATTTGAAGTTGTAACTACTGTTTGTTTGTTTCCATACCACACACTAGCTCAGTCGGTCAAGCATTAACACCCAGACACCCTATGCGGACAGACTGCTATCTGAAATTTGAGCTAAAGGCAGAACACCCTCTTACTTTGTGCACTTCACAGATAGCGAGCATATAATGCTTACTTTGTTTCTCCAAGGGAAAAAAAGACACAAAAAAAGGAAAGCGCTGTTCCTGCATTATCAGTAACTGAAACCTGAGTTTCTACTTTACTTTCTCCTCTGTTTATGTGAAGCATGAATGAACCTTTGTCAGTCAACCACAGAGAAACCTGTTGTATCCCTTCTATGCAGAAACACTCCTGTCGGGTTGGAAAACCCTGAAGCTAATGCTTACAGTTTAACGTCTCTACCTGTGGCATGTTTTAGTTGACATGCAAATATGCAGTTAATTTGTTGGTGATCACCAAGCCATATGCTTAAAACACATTATTGGGAAAAAAAAGTTTTTAACTTTGAAGAATTGCTTTACATACACTGTCTCTTTCAATTAACAAACTATGTAGAAATATTATATCAGCTTATGGTCAGATTTAAATAAGGACTTCCATTTATGTTTACTATTGTATAAACATTTTCAAATGTAACCAAAGAATCTGAAACTAAATTGTTTATATATGAAATATATAATAAAATATATTACAAATATGTTTATATAAATAACTTAACAATAACAATGAAATACCAATTAATGCTCATTTTCATTCTATCTGGCAAATAGTATAATTTTGCATATCACATGACATCCAAAAGCTTATAATGTTGTAAAAAGAACAGTTAGGGTGATATGCAAGTAATTTCTGAAACATAGTTCTTAACTTTTTTTTAACTCAAAGATGTACGATAAATCGTGTCATGTGTGAAATCAGAAAGTAAAAAGTGTCAAGCAGATTCTTTTCTGTTTGAGTTTATTGTGATACAAGTTGAAAAACCCCTTAAAATAAAAACATCTTCATTATCCCCGTGGATTAGCACTGCACTGCTATATTCTTACAGCATTTTAGAAAGCAGGTTTAAAAATACAGGTCAGTAGCAAGAACAGCAGCATTAAACTGGCAAGCTCATCCCATCCCATTACACACACACACAGCCACACACACACACAAAATCAATCTGGTAATGATCCCACAAAACACATTTCTTCAGCTTTGGCACTTAGATCTCATGGAATTAATACTTATATATATATATATAAAAAATGCATACTTTCAGGAAAAATATAAAAATAGTGCAACAATTCAAATAGAGGATGTGTTATTTGAGCACACTCAGTATTTATCTAGTTTCTGTACAGCTTCTGAACACATTATGAAGTAGGCGAACGATCTAACAGTTAGCACAACAACTTTAGTCATGGCTAAACAAATATACCAATGTACAAATTAAGCACCTTAAAAATCACAACACACTAAAATAATACATCAGTCTGTGCAATAAATCTAATATTGACAGCCTTTAAAGATAAATGAAAAATCTACAGCCTCTCCCTCTGCGAAAAACCGTGTTCGTTTGAAGACTAATTATATATACATTATATGTTAAAAAATTATCGCTAAGCAGAGAACACTCTTGTGTGGGAATTTTCATTGCAAAAAGGCTTTACTATGATTTATAGCGCTCACGTTGTGTTTTTTTTGGTGTGGATGTATCTGTTTAGACCTATCTGTTGCGCTTTAATTGAATATCAAGTTCATGCATGTGATTTCTGGCTATTGACTAATTCAGTACCGTAACCACTTAAAAACAGTGCAGCAGCTCCTATAGCAGCTTGGCAGGCTGAATAGACAGGAGATGCAATGATCTGACAGCTATTGCTGCCCAAGGTAAGGGTGTAGACTTGTTTTTACTTTGTGTCCTTTAAAAAGAGAAAGTAAAGTTTACGTAAAACTGGTTTAGGACTAGTTGTTTTACTGCCCCGAAGCCATATTAGTTTTGTACCTGAAAAAATGTAGCACATATAGGTCTGTTAAGTGCACTCAGTGTTTTGTTTTTTTTCCCTCGGTTGGGTTCTAATAACACAAGTCATGTAAGACTGTGTAGAAATGTTACCCTTTTTTTCCTCTCTATAGTCAACACTGTATTGTATTCCCCTGCTGTTGACAGAACTGAATTTTGACATATCATTCAAAACAAATACAAGCTTGGTATAGAAAAAGAGGAGATGTTATTTTAACTAGTTTCAGTTTGAAATTCCAGCCTCTGATGGCTAAGTGCACCTTACAGTCTGTATTACATACTAACTTCTCAGGTCGGTGGATGAGAACCTACAGTATAAGACTTTAGGTCAAGCAGACCAAACTCCAGTTTATAACGCAATTAATAATCTGCATTAATAGAAATACAGCATGTTGATGTACTGTAGTACATTCCAGTCCAGTCAGTATATCATTACATGTCAAAACAGGAGTAATATTTGTAGCGAGGCTACAGAAAATGGTTGCTCTAAGCTCTTGAACTAGACTCCAAATTTCTCTCTGTCACCAAGACCTTTTTCTGCTGCACAACCACTCTCTTGGTCCCATGTGACTTGGGTGTGACTGTCAGCTTAGCTTCCTCATTTGACCCTAGAGAACTGTGCGACCCCACTGAAAAACCCTGAGCTTTCACTGGCACACTTCGGACTTCAAAGCCCTGCTCTGCAGACCTTTGTCCAGTCTGCACAACGCCCTGCGCTAAATGCACACCTTGCTCCCCTCCTGAGGATCCATTCTCCACCACTAATAGTTGTCTAGACCTGGAGATGGTTCCTCGTGAAAGTCCTTGTGCTGCCTGCCCTGTTGCTTCACCCATTCCTCCCTGTCTATCGACAAGTACCACACCCTGGGAACTTTGGAGGCCACCAACTTGCACCAGCCCATGACCTAGCCCAGCTTGGCCTACTGAACCCACTGCCTGCTGCGTGCCTCCTGCCACAAGCATTACTTGGGGCTTGGACTCGACTACGTACATGGGCGTAGCAGCATAGTACATAGCAGGTTGCTGTATGAGCAGTGTCTGACTGGGAATCACTATGTTGTCCTGGACGTGTACATTGGGAAGAGTTGCTGAACTCTGTGCTCTCCCAGTGATACGTTCCTCCTGGATAACGGTAGAAGAGCCGGATGATACATTGGAGGTATTTAGGGTGTTAATATTGACGCGATCCCTGTCCCTGATGGTTTCTGTGTGACTACGGACATGTGTGTGTGTGGATGTGGAAGGCCTGAAAGGAGAGACGGGTCTGACTGGAGTGGAAGAAACTGCCACATCTACAGATTCAGTGACCATGGTTGACCCCTGGCAAATCTCAGCCAGGGTTTTGAATTTAGGCCCGAGGTCATTAAGGAATGCAAGATCATCATCATTTTCAAGAAGGCTGCAGCAGCCTACAGAACCTGCCAGCGACTCTTGTCCCTCATAGTTGTAGATCAGCATACTGTCCTTCACCTGAGGTTGCTGTGCAGCATGATCGGATTTCTGCAAAGAAGTGGGGATGAAAAAGAATATATTACAGCTTCAGACATAATGTCTTTATCTGACCTGAAAGACTGCAATTTCAACTTAACTTAGGGATCACTTACTCTTGAATAGTAGTCCCATAGAAATTCCTCAGATAGAGCTATGCCATCCCATGCCCCACCTCTGTATTGAGAGAAATTCATATCTTGTCTGGCCATCGTTCCTGTATTCAGGAAGTCCATATTCTGTCCACTGGAGTATTTGTACTGGTTGTACAGGTTCATGTTGTCAGCTGTCATATTGGATGTGTATATAGCACTGCCTTTATAGGGCCCTCTTCCACCTGCTCCTCCTCCTAACTCAGCCAGCCCTCCAAAGTATCCATGTCCCTCAAACATGTTGACATCCTTAGTCACTGCACCACCATCAACCTCCACTGGGACATGCATAAGAGGAACCTCCTGCAAGAGAAGTGTGGGATCCAGTCAGATAAATTTGATTATCAAACGTTCAGAGTTGAAGGTGCCTGCACACATCAAAACTACAGTAATACCTTGTCTTCTCCCTGTCCCTCAGTGTGATATGAGATCAGCTGTTGCTTTGTGTCGTATGGAATAGACTTGAAATCGCCGATAGCCGCTGTACTCCCACACAGGCAGAAGAGCAACAGGAGAGGCACCACTGAAAAACAGGCACATTTTCCACTAGATCAAAATAGGCTCGACTGATTAGGTCAAATTAAGTCCAATAATCAATGAATTACTTTAACTGAATAAACAGATTTAACAGGAAAGGAATGTATTTATGAAAAAACCGGCATCTGTGCGTGACACAACTACTCACATTAGTCAGTCTCTCTAGGCCTGCTACAACATGTACGATTAGGCAACCTTTTAAGTGAAAGTATGGAGAACACCCCCCCCCCAATAAAATAGGAAGAGTAAAATCCTCAAACAAGGGCTCTACTCACAAAGCAGCAGCAGCAGTCCCAGCAACATCAGCAGAATACCCGCAGCTCCAAAAGTTGCAGTCGACGTAGAGCGCGACACACAGGATTTGGTGTTTTTATTGCAGGTACATACAGTCAAATCTATTATCTGAGCATCAGCACATGACTTTCCCTGCTGGTCTGTGATCTTCAGTGTCACTTTGTGGACGCCAGGCCACACATAGTTTTCTTCTCGCAGAATGACTGTAGTTTCTGAAGAAATAAATTAGTAAATTAAGAAAAAAATACTGCACAAAGTGTTTACTTTTTGCCTTGCAATGTGTAAGGAAGTGCACATGGATAACACTCAAAATAAATGCTTAAAAAAATAGCAAGAAACAATTTTTTTTCTAAAACACAATATACAATTTGTCCATAAATGCCTTTACTCTCAAAGGAAGCTCAGACGGTTGATCTAACAAGCGTTTGCTGGATTTTGCCGTACAGTGATTGTTTACATGGCATTACCATTAAAATGCTCCACTCTCCACTTCCCTGTGGTGCTCTCTTCAACCACAGTAAATTCAAATGGTGATGAATTGGGGAAGTGGTCTTCATCTACAGCAGTGACATAGATCACGCTATCCTGAAGGCACATGGTCTGAGTTTTAGAGGTCAGTCTTGGGCAGTGATCATTGAAGTCCTCCACCTGAATAGCTATGGTCCCCGTAGCAGTTTTTGAGGGCAGATCTGAAAGCCAGTGGAATGTAAGATCAATATTAATCTGTTGGGTACGATATTACTCCTGATTAGACTGATGTTTGCTGCCGTGTTAACAGAACTCACCATTGCTGATGCATATAATTTCTGCGTAATATGTTCCATTGATCAAGTGCACGGACTCTCGGTCAGGGAGTTTACTCAGCCTGATGTCTGCTGTCTTTTCATCGATAATCAACCAGTTGTCAATGTCACGGTGTTTGGCATACCTTGAAGAACACACGTAAATTAATGTAAGAACAAAAATAAACTTTTCATATTCAGTGTAAGAATCGGTTGATATATGCGCAGGCGACACTTTCAGTTTAACTGTACCTCACGTTGGTGGCAATCTTTTGTGTGTCAGTGTCAATAGCAGCGTAATTAGTTATGATTTTGCTGAGGGAGGTGGATGTGTACTCCTCTGAGACAGTCACCACTTTTACACTTGGTTGGAAACGAGGTCCCTCCTTCTGATTGACCACATTAATTGTGACTGGGTAGGTTTTGATACCTGTTGCCCCTGTCACAGACTGACTGCTGCCAAAATTATACGCTGCTTTGTTGGAAACCATGACACGCAAGTTCATCACCTTCAGTTCCTCATAGTCGAGAGCCTGTATATAAAAGGGTAATCCATGAATTTTGACTCTTCTGGTCGAAACACATTTTTCCTTTTACCTCTAATTTACACAGCACTCTTTACCTTCCGAACCATGATAATTCCCTCATTGGTTTTTTCATCCGTAGTGATATCGAAATAACCTCCCTCATTGCCTGAAACAATTTGGAAAACAGCCAGCCAGTTGTCTGTGTGAATTAGGTCCATATCAATGGCTTTTATCCTCATAACTTCCACACCGACAGTGTTCTCTTCAATACGCCCTTCATACTGCAAATAAAGTGCACATGAACAACAACTGTTTTTGAAAAAAGC
This sequence comes from Mchenga conophoros, assembly GCF_057382185.1. NCBI lineage: Eukaryota > Metazoa > Chordata > Actinopteri > Cichliformes > Cichlidae > Mchenga > Mchenga conophoros. Next base: position 18,455,250 of record NC_140543.1, read on the forward strand.
TTACTGTTGACCACTATGAAAACAAAAAACAAGAAAAACTTTACACAAGAATAGATGGGCTGGATGTGGTAAAGGTGGAAGACCTACTATTTCTTTTTCCAGCGTTGGAATGTTGTCATTTATGTCGAGAAGTCGGATCTCAACTTCTCCAGTTGACGTTCGTCCTCCTGGGCGTCCATTTAAATCACAGACTTTAATCATTAACTTATATGTATCTTGTTTCTAAAAACAAAAGTTAGAAATGATTATTTCACAGATGAATATGTTGGAATATGTACATGCAGTGTGGTGAATAAAATTTGACTAATTTCTTACAAATTACGTTTATAATATGAGGTCGTACTATAACGATGAACTTGGGGGCTGTGACAAAATCTACATACTGTTACTGATTTGACTACAGTCTTGTGAGTTGCAAGCTTTTCCATTAAATAATTGTAGAGGCACAAGATGATTTTCACAATACCTAAAAGGTCATAAATGAGCTCACCTCCCGATCCAGTGAGGTACTTTGAACCATGAGCTCTCCAGTGCGAGAGTTCATCCAGAACAACCCAGCTGTGTTAGCCTGCTCAACAATGCTGTATGAGAGCTGGGCATTCTCTGTTCTCTCATCATCGGCATCAGTAGCGATTATTTTCATGATAACAACACCTAGGAAATCGAAGGTAAATGAAAAATAGCAACTCCGGTAAATGAATTCAGTTAAGGACAGGATTGTTTTTGTGATCCATCAAATAAAAAAAGACACAAACAAATCTTAACATACCTGATCGACTAGATTCATTGACATATCCAAATTGCTGTAATTGAATGACTGGCGCGTTGTCATTCTCATCATCAACGGTGATATTAAGGTCAATGTAGTTTTCAGCCTGGGTCCCATTGGTGTATCTTGCCACACCTCTTAACTATAAAGCACAACTGTATTAAAAACTGATTCACTTTGTAACTCATGGCTCTTTATAAAGAGGATTTGACTCTTACACGATAGAAGGCAATCTCCTCTCGATCCAGAATGGAATAGACTCTCAAACAGCCGGTGCTATGGTCAATACGAAATCTACCAATAGGGTCCTGGTCAGCGCCAGGCCCTGTTATATAGTAGAGCATCTTCGCATACTCCTCCTTATCAGAGCGAATCTGAAATTCAGATACACAAACAGAATGAATCCATCTGGAAGGCCAAAACCTTCAGTTAACAACGTAAGAAAACATTTACTGAACATATTATACCATATATTTAAAAAGTTGTATTTTTAAAATCATAATTATAGTAGAATATATTTATGATAAATATAAGCATGACAAATATTGCAGGTTCTCATTCAGACTGCTTTGAGACCATCTGTGCATACATCAGTTAAACTCTGCCGTTACTTAACATTAGTAGGTGAGTTATGAAGATTAATACACTTTAGAACAATAAACAGGGTTGTGTAAAAAAAAGCAGCACACAAAGCAGTATCTGTCATTTGTCTCTGTGTCTGAACTGACTCATTATGAACATGGCAGTCTGCCAGTGTCTGCCTCTGAAGCAACTCTCACATATGTAAGTAAGTGAAAAGCAAAGGTGGCTGAAGGACATGCAGCTTTTGAAAATGATTTGTTTCACACAGTAAAATACATTAAAACACATTAAACTGTTGCTTTGCCAGCATAAAAAAATATATTTGTATGACTGTGGAAAATAATATACATATAAATATGTATATTTATATTTGTAAGATGAAAAACATTAATTTTACAATGGAATTCTTCAGAAAATAAATACACACTCTAGCAACGCAATCAAGGCCGGTGTAATCATAGTTCTCAATTAGCTTTCGGGGCGGTGCGATCCAGTGTCTCTTCTGCCTGTGCAGCAGTCGTCCATTTCCTTCTGCTCCCACAGGAACAAGCTGCAAATGAACAAAAAGCGAGGAAAAGGGACATTATTATACAAATCTATCTATCTATCTATCTATCTATCTATCTATCTATCTATCTATCTATCTAATGTGAAGTCCACCCCACTTGCTGCACATTATTCCCACTGTGTTATGATGTAGCAGAATATCTAATAATGTAATCATTACGTCTGCCTTACAAGTGGACCTGATTAAGACTTTGTTCCCCGAAACTTTCCTCCCACGTCCCGTATGGCGAAATAAACCAAATGAACTGTCCTGTGACTTTCGAATAAAAGTGATGAAAACGCTTCTCTTTTTTTCTTTCTCTTTTTTAACAGGAAGATTAAGGACATATCATCTTCGGCATCTTTAGCGCTCACATACACACCACAAGCCAGAGCCACACCTGTATAGATCCGCTTTTCTCCATTCGACACTAAATGCGTAGCAATACATTGCACGTACTGAATGTGTTACTTACAGCTTGAAAGAACGCCAGGAGAATAAAAATGCTGCTTTTCAGTAGTGATCCCATCGCGTCTAGAAATAAAACAAAACGTTGTCAATCCTCGAGTAAGAGTTCGGCTTCAGTTTGACTGCATCTGCAGCCTATTGTTAACTGCGTTTACACTTTGACCGTCCGAGGGGTAGGACGAAGTTTTACAGCGCTGGGCGGTTCTTCCCCCCCCACTCAGGTTACTCATGACTGCTGATAGCAGGCGGAGAAAGGTGGAGTCCTATGTCCATTTTGTTCTGGTCTGTAATATCTCCGAGCAGCCCATTGTTTGTTATGAAAAACAATATGAAAGTCTCCAAAATGGACCGCGTGAATCCAAACTATTCACGTTTGACCATCTAAAACTGCAATTTTACATTTCCACTTCCACACTACATTCTTTTTTATTTTCTTTCCTTTTTTGTGCACCTAAAAATGTATCACAGTCCTTTTGGCTATCGTGCTTTCCCACTTATATGAAAAACTTTACCAGTGCCCGTGAAATTCCTAAAGAGTGCACCGCTAGTTTCTGGGTTCCCAGCTCGACTAGCTGTTGGCACACTCACAGTTTGGTTGCCAGGCTACACGCAAGGTTTATCCTGAATGGTCAAGGCGTGTTGCGACAGTACAATGGGAATTTAATCGGATTACTTATTTTGCATTAACGAATGAATCAGACATGTTTCTGATAATACTGGAATTACAAAACAAAAATTACAAAAATCTTTCTTTCTTTCTTTTAATTAAGACTAAAATTTATGTAATACCTTTCTTGGTGAGCATTTAAAAACACAACACAGAGGTGGATGGTTTCGATTGTGTCATGATTTATGACAAAAAACATCATAAAAAGTCTGAGGGTGCTAATACCTGCTAATAAAGGTTCTATCTTAGATAATGACCAAATAATTGTTTAATTTAGTAGTCCTTATGAACAAAGGCTAGTTCAACTTTTTAAGCAGACACATGTGACAGTCTTTGAGGAACATTTTTGATTATGACACCTCACATTCTTCAGTTTGTCCAGCACACACTCCCAAACACGTAGTTGTTAGTAATAATACACTAGTATTAGTGATTCAATCCTCTTAAGCATCTAGTTTCACCTGAATACTTCTCTCCTACACATGCCTCATTTGGCACTCATCCAAAGGGTGATGAAAGCTGGGTGTGGTAGGTGTTTTAGGTGGATTGAAGAACTTTCTTACCTCGGGGACATGTGTGTCACTGTTGCAAAGTGAGCTGTTCAATTAGTGCTAGCACTCGGTACCTTTAAAACTTTGCTTCTCAAAACATTTGGTCTCAGCCCTGCAGCATTTGGGTGGAATCCTGGCAAACAAACAAGGAGATTTCTTCGTCATCATTTTGCAATTGACGTGTTCAAACTAGAAGAGCTAACTGGATGAAGACATGTTTTAATGACAGAAAAGACACTGGGGGAATTTAATCGGAAGTGAGAAAAATGGCTGAAAATATTTCAGAGAAAGTTCACATTTTCGGTTTCTCCAAACTGCACAACTCAGCAAAAGCAAAAAGTTGGTTATTTTAGAATGTAAAAACATCTGTTATGACTAATCTTACCAGGATACTGTAGGGAAAAAGTAGTCAGAAATAGGGAGACCGGCTGAATAACCAAAAGTACAATAGGTTTCTTCCACACAGGCTCGCTTAGTCTCTAAATTCTGTAAACACACAGAAGCCTGAGCACAGCGATAATTAACCTTTTTTTTAATATAATAAAATCACATGGTATTTTGCTGTGTCTGTTTTGCATTTGCTGGTAAAGCGTTAAAGCGGTAATCACTTTCATTATGTCCACGCCCATGACTCCCACCAAAAGTCTTCCTGACATTTTTCTCACCTTTCCTGTTGCAGGCCCATATATCCTGCCTTCAAAATGCTTTCATAAACAAGGTCAAGCCAGTAGAGTATTTCTGAACTGGACGTATTTTAAATGACGTAGGGCCAGTGTTTCTGCTGCTTTACTTTTATCAACAGTTTATAGAGATAATGAGTGTTTCGCTGTGGTTACACAGTCTCCCCCACACCAGGCTTCATTCAGATCAAATTCCTGTGGTGTTCAGAGTGGAGCTCAAGTTTGTTCCTCCTACACAGTAGAGCTGCAGTCAAGAGAGGAGGAGCAAGCAGGGGTCAGTCTCTGTGTAGACCTGAGATAAGCCACCACAAACAAGCAGACAGACCAGTATTTCTTCAAGCGCCTATACTTGTAGCATGCCATAGTGTTATAAGACCATTACTATTGCTTTGTACTGATGCATTCATATGCAAAATGCATGGGGTGATCTGATGTAACTGCACTGTCAACAGTGTCCTGCTTTGTATAATATGGATCCAAATGCAAGACTCAGAAGCAGAACTAAACTAAAAAAACACAGCTTTACTGCTGGAGCTTACAGAAAATATGAAACAAAGACACCAAACTGGGAAATTAAAGGGGAAACACAGAACACTGGTTTAAACAGCATGTGGGGAGGATGAGACCAAGAAAAGAAGTACACTGATAGTCTATGGATGCATATTGAAGTCCAATGATGGTTCCCAGACAGTTAAGCAACTAGAAAAAAATAGAGGGGTATATAAAGAGTATCAAATGAGACCACAAGAACAAATTCACTTTACCCTTACTTAGCAAAGGAGTTGACCATCGTTTATTTGACCTTTACATGCTAAATACAAATCTGGTATACTGGTACATTTATATATATCCTTTTTATTTTTTAATTTGGACACCAAACTGTCCACCCCCTGTCATTTCTGACATGTCCCACATTGACAGACACAAATACAGTGTTTGGCTCACATTTACTTTTTTGGAGACCTGGTCACTTTGATAAATGCAACATGTCTCACGTGTTTTTGTAGCAAGGGAAAATTACATTTTTAGTTGTGTATTGCAGTAAAAGAGTAATGTTTCAGGGAAAAAACTATATATATATATATCGTAAAAATATTTGGAACTTTTGGGAGGAGTTGTTTTTCACAGTTGGCAATGAGGAGCACAGTCCAAAGGTACTGTGCTTGTTTGAAATTTCACTTGTTGCAACAGATACTGCAGCTGATAAATGACCACCTGTTAGAAGCGGGGGCACAGACAAGTGACAAAGCTCCTTGTTTTTTATTCAAAAATGGCAAAATGTTTTATTTCCAGCACCTGCCTAATGTTGGTAAGTGTTTCTAGTTTTCTTTATTCCACTGTTAGGGATGACCATGGGTATTATAACAAAGGTTCAACGCAAAAGCTAAGTAAGTAGGGATTACCTAACATGTAATTAGTTCCATGTACGAAAACTCACTCTGACCTTGCAAGTGAAATTGCAAAGCTGTGTGAAGAAGAATTCAGAGTTTACAGTAAAATCGATGATTTCCAGTATTTTATTTCATCACTTGTCTACTTTGATTAGTACTGATACTTGTTAAGTCGTGTAACCTGTATTCTTTTAAAGAGCCACGTCTTAGGTAAAATTTAAGGCATTCCAACTATGCTAACTTTAAACCACTATACTGCTACAACTAGTTTTAAGTATGCATGACTGGGGTAGGGAGGATTGTAAAATCATATTAAAAAGTGTTAAAGCTATCCTACGGATAACAAATAACTACATTTTCCCTGTACTACTCATTTTTCAGCTTTTCAAGACAGTCGGTGATAAAAGCATTATCGCTGTGAGAGGGAAATGAACTGAATTATAATTGTGATATACTGATAAATATTGCCAATTTGTAGTTGATGCACAAGGCTATTTTTAATGTCAATATGTAACAATCCCAGCACAAATATTCTGTGAGCCGTAATTGCATATACACAAAGGGCTGCAGTCATCCTCAGTCTCGCCTACAATACATTTCTCTTAATGCTTGCTGTCTGTTACTTCTGTCAGTGCTGTTTGCTATAGCAAAAATGTTAATGCCCAGAAGCATTAACAACATTTAAATGCGACAAGCCCGTTTGAAACTCACTTTCACCTTCAGATCCTGTCCTGTGTGGAGTCGTGCTCTCTCCCGAGGTCTCTCTACGTAATTGTACCTGAAACAATTCCACCTGAATACCAAGTAGCAAAAGGTGCTGCTCTGCTTACTTTTTTTTCATTCCGTCTGTGTGAAAAAGTGTTGTAGGCCGACTGTTTTGTGTTTTATGGCTCTTTTTAACTTTCCCTTTCTCGGTTTTCAGTTGAAACCGTCGGCTGTGATGCCAAATCAACGCTGTTAACTGTGAAGGACCCGAGTTTTACAATAAACAGTAATGGAGCAGTGGTAGCTTTAACGTCTGTCTCAGTGGCAGAAAGAGGACGGACATTTTTTGTGTGCGCTCAGGACAATAGTAGACCGGAAAGTAAGATGAAAGTTCACCTTGTCCGCAGTACAATGCCGACAAAACATGTAAGACAACTGCATATTGTGAGCCGTTTATACAGCTCAGAAAGCACGATGCGTTTTTTTCTAACATATCCTGACTTGTTGGAATGTCACAGCAACGAGGCCAAGGATTCCTGATTCGGTCTAAAAGACGCTGGGCACCTCCGAACCTCACCGTAGTGGAGAATTACGTAGGACCCTATCCAAAACTAATTGAAAGGGTAAATTAAATGTATAATTCATATCATTTATAAGCACTGTGCTATTCAAATGTTTATTTTCAGTACACATTGTTCTCTTTTCTCACTTCCCCCCTCAAATTATCTGATTATTTCAGGAGTCACATCTGTTAATTAAATTCAGTGATTATTTCCTTTGATGTTCTTTTTTAAGTTACATTACCAGCATGTCAGATTGGAAACTGTCTACAGTTTTGATCTATTTAAAAACGCTACGAGCTGAAAGAGCTCACAGTAGGCTGCTTTATGAAAATTGAATAACAGAATTTTTGTTGTTTTTGTTTTCTTTAATATGTGTGTTTTATTTGGTTTCTCCTGTAGCTGGTGTCAGATACCTCAGCCAGATATAAATTGTTCTACACTGTCGAAGGAGAAGGATTCAATAAGTATCCAACTGGAGTGTTCAACCTGAACAGAGACACAGGGGATCTGTTCTTGCTCAAAGCAGTGGACCGTGAGGCGTTCCCAGTATATAGTGTGAGTGTGAACATGAAAATGATTTAAGGTTTTTAGTCAGTTGCATTATTGTTCAGCAGTCATTCAAAAAGAACGATTTATCATTAAATAAAATAATGACAGATTGTCAACTTGTTAGTTTTGAGTTTTGATTCTCTATTACGCATTTTTTTTATATTGTTCACTCAAACCTGGAAGTGACACAATTTATATATGTCTTATAATGTTTTTGCCTTTAACTTTGCTTACACGTTTGTCTTTTTCGTTTATAGTTTGTGGTGCGTTCTTGGGACACGGTCACAAACAAGGAGACAGATGAGAATCTGCCATTGAAAGTGGTTGTAGATGATGTAAATGACAATCCACCGGAGTTTGTAGGTCCTCTACAGTTTATGGTTCCTGAGCACTGTAGTGTAGGTGAGAAAAGCAAAATAGAGTAACAGATAAATCTGTGGTGTTTGGCCTCAGTGCAGTTGCTCTAAATGATCGTGGTTTCCAATACAGGGACTGTGGTGGGAAAGGTGAATACAACCGACAAAGACCAAATTGGCACCGACCATGTGAAGATTAGGTATACACTCCTAACTGGAACAGACATGTTTGCCATTCATGCGGAAACAGGTGTCATTTCAACAACAAACAACACCCTAGACAGAGAGGTGAGCACTGCTTCTGCATCAGTGATACCTGTGAACTTTATTTAAATGACAATAGCATTGACATGTTCTCCTTATGATATTTTGCAACATTTCTTTTTAAGTTAACAGACAACCATTTGGTGGTTGTACAAATCCAGGATATGAATGGTGCACCAAGTGGTCTGGTTGCCACATCAACAGCAACAATTGTTCTGAGTGACATCAATGACAACCCGCCAACCTTCATGAAAACATCTGTAAGTGTTTGAAAAAACTGTCAGTATGTAATCTGGCTGAATAAGTGAAATCATATTTGTTGAACAATAATCGTTTTAAGGACTTTTTTGTACTTAATTTTCAAGAACATTTGTTGTCTGATAACATAACATCCTCACTGTTTTAGTATGATGTCGCTGTGCAAGAGAATGAAAGTGAAAAACTTCTACTTCGAATTCCAGTTCAAGATAAAGATTTGATAAACACACCAAACTGGATATCAAAGTTTGTCATTACTCAAGGAAATGAAAATGGAAATTTCAGGATTGTTACTGACCCCCAAACAAATGAAGGGCTTCTGTACGTCTCAAAGGTGAGACTGACTTCTTATTAAATTTGTTATTATCATTATAACAATCTTATATTATTGTACGGTACAATATAAAGCGCCTTGAGGCGACTGTTGTTGTGATTTGGCGCTAGGGCTGGGCTATATCATACCCTTCACGGTAATACCGGTATAATTTTGGGCAACGATAGAAAAATGAAATATCGCGATAGAATATGGGTAAAACGCGCATGCGCAGTGCCTTTGTTTTCATACGCACACGTCGGAAAAAGCATGGCGGCGAAAGCAAATCGTTGAATGAAACGGATGAACCAGAATTGGTTTGTAAAAATGCTGCAACTTCAGTGGTGTGGAACTGGTTTAGCTTTCGTCCATCCGAGACACAACAAAGCACTATTTTTGGTCTGTCGTTATTACCGTGTTTTTTGGAAAATACGGGACACTTAAAATCAATCCTTTGATTTTTCTGAAAATCGACAGTGCCCCTTATAATCCTGTGGGACTTATGTATGAATTCTGGTTGTGTTTACTGACCTCGAAACGATTTTATGCGGTACACGGCGCTCGAAAATCTGTCAAATGTTTTAGTACGGGGCAGCACGGTGGCAAGGTGGTTAGCACTGTTGCTGCACAGCAAAAAGGTCCTGAGTTCAATTCCACCATCAGGCCGGGGTCTTTCTGTGTGGAGTTTGCATGTTCTCCCCATGTTTGCGTGGGTTCTCTCCGGGTACTCCGGCTTCCTCCCACCGTCCAAAGACATGCAAGTTGTGGGGATGGGTTGATTGGATAATCCAAATTGCCACTAGGTGTGAATGTGAGTGCGAATGGTTGTAGTAATGTTGGTAGTAGCATTTTACATGGATCATGGATCACATTTAACGGAAAGTCCGCCTTTATAAAACTAATTTATATTCATGAACTTTTAAATGTCTTTCTTTTTTTCAGCCATTAGATTATGAGAAGACCAACAATGTGCAGCTTCAGATCACAGCACAAAATCAAGCACCGCTGAATGGCAGCAGTGCCAGTTGGCAATCCATCCCTGTGAATGTCAGTGTCACCAATGAAGGCCCAGAATTCTCTGCTCCTTCGATCCGCTTCATTGTCAAAGAGAACACACCAAATGGCACAGTGATATGAACTTATATAGCTACGGATCCTGAGACGAAGAGCAGCAAATCCCTTAACCCTTTAAAGCCGGTTGGAGCGGGCACGCTCCGTTTTGCTAACTATTTTTAAATCCCGGTAGCACTGCAACCACGTAAGCTAGCGCAATAATTTTTTTTGCATATGAAACCGGAGGAGTTGTACTTACATCTTATGCCATCAGCTTGTCCTAGGTCACAGTTTCCTTCCACATATAGCTTTGCAAAAACTGCATAAAAAGCACTGGCAGCAACAAAAACATAATATTCCAGAAACACGCTTTGCCGAGCCGATCAGCTGTTCGTAACACTTCCTACGTCCATCAGCGCAAACTATCGCATGTCCGCCATGACCTGCCCGAAACCAAAAGTGACATCATTTTGCAGAAATGTAGCTTTTTACTCATCAGGGCCTTATGAGCCTATACTGGTGTTTTTAAGTTATGTTTGACTTTATGACTTTCTGTGTCGTTTCTGGGATGCTGAGGACTCATATTGCACTGCTGGAAACAGTTTATTTTGATGCATATGCTGTTTATTTTTTTTTTGCAAATTTGCATTATAATATTCATTTTCGTTTTTCCTGCAGTATATAAAAATTGGTGTATTTCAAAAATAAAACTATGAAGACACTTAAAATAAATTTCCTGTGGTGGGAAACTATTTTGTGCAACTTTTTTGTATTTAAAGTTTTGAGGGATAAGCCTCTTAAATTTTTGCAATTTATGTAATTACTATGCACTTAATGCAGACATATTATTAAAATGTGGGCTATAATGGTTGTATTGATGTATATCAACTTGAAATGCTCCCCAAAATGGCTCTACAACATGTAAAAATATAATATAAGCTCTGACGGACTTGGTTCTATGGTAGGTCTTAAAGAGTTAAATGGAACCCTCTCTGACAAAGTAAAGCATGCTAAAAACCTCAAAAATCTACACATTGTTTCACCACCTAAAGAAGCAGCAAGTCTTACAATGCCATTTCTATGGCTTTGGGACTCCAGAGAACCACGGTGAGAGCCGTTATTCACAATTGGAGAAATCCTGGAATAGTGGTGAATCTTCCCAGGAATTGCTGGCCGACCAAAATTACTCCAAGAGTCCATCGACTACTCATCCAGGAGGTCCCAAAAGAACCCAGAACAACATTAAAGAACCGAAGGCCTCACTTGCCTCAGTTAAGGTCAGAGTTCATGAGTCAACAATAAGAAAGAGACTGAGTAAAAATGGCATCCATGAGAAAGTTCCAAGGTAAACTCAGTGCTGACCAAAAAGATCACAAAGGCTCATCTCATATTTTCCAAAAACATCTTCTGGAAAGACATTGGGGAAAATATTCCATGGACTGACGAGACAAAAGTATCTTTTGGAAGGTTTAAGTTCTTTTACATCTAGCATCAAACACACAATTAAGAAAAACCAGAAAAACCATGATACCAGCAGTCAAATATGGTGAGACCATGCTGTGATGGTCTGGGGCTCCTTTGCTGCTTCAGGACCCGGATGCCTTCTTGTAATTGATGGAACCATGAATTCTGCTTTGTACTAGAAAATCCTGAAGGAGAATGTCCGTTTGTCACTTTGTTGCATAAAGTTCAAGTGCATTTGTATTATGTAGCACGACAATGATCTGAAACGCATCAACAAGTCCATCTCTGACTGGAGTGACCTAGTCAAAGTCTTAGCTTTCTCAACTGAAATTGGCCATTCATGCCTGAAAACCCTCGAATGTGGTTGAATCAAAACAATTTTGCAAAGAACAGTGGGACAAAATTTCTCCGCAGTGATGTGAAAGACTCAATCCCAGTTATTCTAGTTGCTTGACTGCATGCAGTTCTTGGTGCTAAGATAATTGCCCCAACCAATTATTTTGTTTAGGAGCAATTACCTTTTCACACAGGGCCAGACAGGTTTGGATAACATATTTCACTTAATAAATGAAAAACAACATACAAGACAAAACAAAAACAAAATACAGGATATTGTATTTACTCAGATTATCTTTGTCGAACATTAAATCAACATTGATGATCTGAAACATGGAATTGTGACATGTGTGCAAAAAATATGGAATCAAGAAGGAGGCACTGTAGGTGACACTTCGTAATTGCAATTGTTCCTGTGTGCCAACATGTACACATTTTCTACATTACTGTTATATTGCAGGCTCCATGACAACAACAGGAACTGTCGTCCTTCTGGTGGAGAATCATACGAGTCCAGTCAGCATTTTATTAAAAACAAAGACTGTGCAAAACGAAGAGGTTTGGAGGGTTCCAGGTAATATGTTTTGAGAAACTGCCCGTTAAATTCTTAAAGTGTAAAAGTGGTGAGCTTGGAGAACCAAACATCCACAAAGGCATTAACACTGTGACAATAAAGATCGAGAACACAAATAAAAATCCAGCAGTCGATATTCTGCAAAATGGATTCTGGGTAAAAATATCTCTAATATTGACAGTTACCCAAATTTCAATTTGTTATTGCTATTATCAATACAAGTCTTAACTCAGGTTTACAACTGCCATACAGCAATTTTCATTTACTTTTTATTTTTTACAGGGACGTGCTGATCTGCTGCCCTAAGAGATTGTGTAGACTTTGTTTGTTTTGTCATTTTTCCAGTTTCACTTTGATAAGGAGTCAGTCGTAGGATTGCACAGTAGGTTTAACTGGTTCATTGCTGTTTTGTTTATTTTAGCTGGTTACTGCCCTGAAGCCACACTAGTTTGTATATAAAGTAAATGGAGTGTATTTAGGGCTGTGATTATATATCTCAGTATTGTTTACCATCTTAAAATTTACAACAGTTAAACCATGGCAACAACTTAACAATAGTAGGTGAGATGTGAAGGTAGATTCACCTTAGAACAATAAACACACACACTCACACAGACACACGGACCAAATTTACACAGAAATGCTAATAGCAGGTGATCTAGGAGGAGGACAGGGTGAAAGTGCTTCTAGCCTTGTATGACCCTTCGGTTCAGTGGACTCAAACATGTGAGGGCTAGGTGGGTCGGTGAGAGTTTGAAGCCACTTAAAATATTTTATATGTTCTTCACACAAAATGGGCCAAAGGCAAGGAATCTCAGGTTGAAATAATAATCTTCTTTTTTGACTGTACCCTTAAGGGTCGCCACTATGGATCATCTGCCTCCATCTCACATTATCCCTGTTATCCTCCTCTCACACACAAGCCCTCTGTCACGATCTGAGGAGACAGACCATGTGGTGGTGTGTGTGTGGTGGACCCAGGTGCGAACACAAGAGAGTAGACCGGAGTAAACTTAAACTGAAAGCGAGCCTTTATTATGGCTGATGACAGGTTTCAAACAAAGCAGAAATACCGTGACTAAACTGAACTTAAACTAAACTGGAAGCAGATAAGCTATGAAGACTCAGAAAACCATGACGATGACTGTAAAGACTGGCTGTGAGCCCATGGAGGGCGGGAACACAGACGACGCGACACAGACTGCATGAAACACAGAGACTAAATACATATGAGGGATGATCAGGGGAAGTGGCCACACATGGGAGCACTGCTGACACACATGAACCTAAATACAGGACAGGAGAAGTGAAACTAAATACACTGACATTGAATACAGACTTTCAAACTAAAACAGCAAACATGGAGATTAGACATGACATGAACTAAACATAACCACGCAGACATGACGCATGACAGGTAGACGCACGAACCAGGGAGACTGAGTACAGGGAGATGACATAAACAACTAAGAAACAAAAGGCTAAACAGCACCCTAGAAATTAACTAAGCTAAAGCATAAATGAATACAAAAGATACATAAAACACTGGGTCACACGACCCAGGACCATGACACCCTCTGCATGTCCTCCTTCACTACACTATATGCATGAATCTGTGGTCTTCTTCTTTTCATTTTCACACATTTTTATGCTATTCAGGGTTCTCTCTGGCATCATGGATTATGGCCATGGCGTTCCTTCATTGCTCTCTCTAACCTTGCTTGATTTCGATTTAGACTACCTATCCCATGAAGTAAGATTCACAACCATAATGGTGAGAAAGAAATGCCAGAAAAAAAAGAAAACTTCCAAGAATTTGGCTTGAGCCACCTGTGTATATTATATTATCACCATTTATATCTAGTCATGACCACCTTGTTATGTCGATCCTGATGTTTTGTGCCATATATGCATATTTTTTGCAACAAGCTATACAATAGGTTGTGATATATGGTATCACAAGTAGCAAACATAGCTTATGCTGGTATTATTTGCAATGAGAAATATTATAACTGACTTTTTTTTTTTTAAATGTCTTAGTTTGTGAATAGATCGGAAATTCTTGGTGGAGTCTAAGTGAAATCTTGGTGGTGATACAAGTGCTGGTTGGCCACAACTCTGAATGCTGATAGATCTGTAGCAGCAGACTGAAAAACCATTGGCTGTTACCAAGAATTCCCAATGACTTTTGGGTGGTAGGGAGCACCACGGAGGCAATATATCACATAATATGGGGGAATTATGCAATTGCTGTTTTGTTTTAATTTTTATAAGCAATCAATCATTCATTTCATGGTTTTCTTAGCATTTAAATAAAACAGAGAGTGGTTTTGATGGTGTCACATGATTTATGACAGATTATTTATAACATCATGAAAAGCAGGAGACAGAAAAAAACGAGGCTCTCAAATTATGCGGTGCCAAACTAAAACTGAGTTTTGAAATGCAGCAGAAGTAAGCTGACAACACTGAAACTCTGAGAAAAACAACAACACTGAAACTTCTTTGGCCGATTTGAGTGCAGTACACATTCAGGAATACATAAAGAAGGATATTTGCTTATGCACTGATCAAATAACTGGTTGATGCATTAGTTCTTATGAACACAGACTAATTCAACATGTCTATGTAGACACGCATGACTGCTCTAGAGGAAAATCTTTGAGGAAATCATTTCACGTTTCAGAATGACCAGTCTAGATTACAGAGTACACGCTACAAATCACAAAGGTATTAGTAATAATGACTTTGGCATCAGTGAATTAATCCTCAAATGGTTTCAGTAGAATACTACTCTCGTACACGTGATGACGCGAGTACTGTATTTGATACTCATGCAAAGGGTGGAGAAAGCTGGGTGTTGTAGCTGCTTTGGGTGGATCCAGAAACTTTGTAATGTCAAGCACGTGTGTCACAGTCATAAACCGAGCCGCTGAATTAACCCTTGTGTACTGTTCATATTTCATGTCCTCGCAGTATGTTCAGGATCAAACTTGACTCAAGTCAATAATTTGCTGATATTAAGTTTTTATATTAAATTTTGAACTATAGAACTATTTAGAATATATAGCAAGCCTATCTGACATTAATAAACACAAGATTAATCTTTAATTAAAGCAGGGTTGCATGGCAAGAGTATTTTTTGGGATTAAATGTTAACAAATGAAATAAAAATATTCAATTTCATTGAAGAATCCTCATAACTGGCATCTAATTATCAGCATTAATGCAACATTAATAAGCACTTAGAACACAAAACCTGCTTAATGCATACTGGTGTGTGCTTTCAAAGCAGTGGCAGGAAACCTTGCATGTGTGGGACTTGAACATGTGTTGTCCACACCCAGTGAAGTGGCAGCTCAGATACCTTTATACTCCCTCTGTAAGATTTTCACTTCCTTTAAAACACTGCATCTCACAACATCCTGTCTTAGCTCCCCAGCATTTACGTGGAGTCTTGGCAAAACACACCATTTCATAACAGATGAGTTCAAACTAACAGAAAACTGCACTTTGGGAGTAAAATGCATGAGGTCATATGGCAATGACACCAAGACATCTTAGGAATTTCATTTGAAGCTAAAAAAAAAAAAAGAAAATGTCTTCCAGAGAAAGGTTACATTTATGCTTTCTCGTCACTGCACAACTCTGCAAAAGCAAAAGTACAATCTAAAAACATCAGTTATGAGTAATCTTATCAGGATACTGTGGGGGATGTTTCATCAGTAATGATTAAACCAGCTGAATAACTGGAAATATGATACGTTTGTTACACATAGGCTTGTTTAGACTTTTAATTCTGGGAACACACAGAAGCCTAAGTACGACAGCAGTTAGCTTTTACTTTTTTATCTCGGGAATAACATCACATGGGGTTTTACTGTGTCTGTTTTGTATTTGCTGGTAAAGCGTTAAAGCCTTAAAGTCTTCATTATGTCCACGCCCATGACTCCCACTGTCTTCCTGACATTTTTCTCACCTTTCCTGTTACAGACCCATATACCCTGCTTTCAAAAAGCTCCTTTAATAACAATCTAACTATTAAAGTATATCCAGATGGACATACTTTAAAAAAACGTAGGTCCATCGTTTTTGTCTCTTCACTTTTATCAGCAGTTTATAAAGATTGTGAGCGTTTTGCTGTGGGAACCACAGCCTCTCCCACACCAGGGTTTCATTCGGCTCAAATTCCTGTGGTGTGCAGAGAGGAGCTCAAATGTGCTCCTCCTACAGCGGAGAGCTAAAGGAGAGAGGAGGACGTAGGGGTCAATTTTCTGTGTAGACCTGGGACAAGTCTTGACAAAAGGCAGACAGACCAGTATTTCTTCAAATAAGTGTACCTGCAGCATGCGCTAGTGTTATACGACTATTGTTTTTGCGTTATATGCATGGATTTATACAAATAGTGCTTAAAGCTTTAATTACATGTATTTTAGCTCTTATGCTCCTGCTAAAACTCTTTAATTGGAAATAAAAGAGCGGTTTAATGTCTTCCAGTAAAAGAGTAATGTTTCCCCCTGCTGGCGGGAAAAACGCGAATATCAGCAGCTTTGAGGGAGTTGGCTTTCTCAGCAGACACCAGCGAGCACAGCCCAAAGGTACTTCGCTTGTTTGAAATTTCACTTGGGTGTGTCAGCAAAGGTGTGTCCGCTGACTCACCCAACAGCGACAGATAGAGCCGTCTGAGAAACGCCTGCCTTTTCGCATTAACAGAGAAGTGAAGCAACAGACAAGAGACGAAACTCTCGAGTAGACTAGACGCATTTGTTTTCTATTACTCTCTGAAACACTAACCGGACTCTCCCCACTTGGACCCAGGACAAAGTCAGCCTTTTACTGTTTTTTTCTTCCAAAGATGGGGAGAGTTTTAATTTCCACCATCTGCCTAATGCTGGTAAGTGCTTCTAGTTTGGTTTTAAAGCACTCCTACATCACCAATACGCTTTGCTGTCTGTTACTTCTGTCAATGCTGTTTGCTATAGCAACATTTAAACGCGACAAGCCCGTTTGAAACTCACTTTCACCTTCAGATCCTGTCCTGTGTGGAGTCGTGCTCTCTCCCGAGGTCTCTCTACGTAATTGTACCTGAAACAATTCCACCTGAATACCAAGTAGCAAAAGGTGCTGCTCTGCTTACTTTTTTTTCATTCCGTCTGTGTGAAAAAGTGTTGTAGGCCGACTGTTTTGTGTTTTATGGCTCTTTTTAACTTTCCCTTTCTCGGTTTTCAGTTGAAACCGTCGGCTGTGATGCCAAATCAACGCTGTTAACTGTGAAGGACCCGAGTTTTACAATAAACAGTAATGGAGCAGTGGTAGCTTTAACGTCTGTCTCAGTGGCAGAAAGAGGACGGACATTTTTTGTGTGCGCTCAGGACAATAGTAGACCGGAAAGTAAGATGAAAGTTCACCTTGTCCGCAGTACAATGCCGACAAAACATGTAAGACAACTGCATATTGTGAGCCGTTTATACAGCTCAGAAAGCACGATGCGTTTTTTTCTAACATATCCTGACTTGTTGGAATGTCACAGCAACGAGGCCAAGGATTCCTGATTCGGTCTAAAAGACGCTGGGCACCTCCGAACCTCACCGTAGTGGAGAATTACGTAGGACCCTATCCAAAACTAATTGAAAGGGTAAATTAAATGTATAATTCATATCATTTATAAGCACTGTGCTATTCAAATGTTTATTTTCAGTACACATTGTTCTCTTTTCTCACTTCCCCCCTCAAATTATCTGATTATTTCAGGAGTCACGCCTGTTAATTAAATTCAGTGATTATTTCCTTTGATGTTCTTTTTTAAGTTACATTACCAGCATGTCAGATTGGAAACTGTCTACAGTTTTGATCTATTTAATAACGCTACGAGCTGAAAGAGCTCACAGTAGGCTGCTTTATGAAAATTGAATAACAGAATTTTTGTTGTTTTTGTTTTCTTTAATATGTGTGTTTTATTTGGTTTTCCCTGTAGCTGGTGTCAGATACCTCAGCCAAATATAAATTGTTCTACACTGTCGAAGGAGAAGGATTCAATAAGTATCCAACTGGAGTGTTCAACCTGAACAGAGACACAGGGGATCTGTTCTTGCTCAAAGCAGTGGACCGTGAGGCGTTCCCAGTATATAGTGTGAGTGTGAACATGAAAATGATTTAAGGTTTTTAGTCAGTTGCATTATTGTTCAGCAGTCATTCAAAAAGAACGATTTATCATTAAATAAAATAATGACAGATTGTCAACTTGTTAGTTTTGAGTTTTGATTCTCTATTACGCATTTTTTTTTATATTGTTCACTCAAACCTGGAAGTGACACAATTTATATATGTCTTATAATGTTTTTGCCTTTAACTTTGCTTACACGTTTGTCTTTTTCGTTTATAGTTTGTGGTGCGTTCTTGGGACACGGTCACAAACAAGGAGACAGATGAGAATCTGCCATTGAAAGTGGTTGTAGATGATGTAAATGACAATCCACCGGAGTTTGTAGGTCCTCTACAGTTTACGGTTCCTGAGCACTGTAGTGTAGGTGAGAAAAGCAAAATAGAGTAACAGATAAATCTGTGGTGTTTGGCCTCAGTGCAGTTGCTCTAAATGATCGTGGTTTCCAATACAGGGACTGTGGTGGGAAAGGTGAATACAACCGACAAAGACCAAATTGGCACCGACCATGTGAAGATTAGGTATACACTCCTAACTGGAACAGCCATGTTTGCCATTCATGCGGAAACAGGTGTCATCACAACAAAAACCAACACCCTAGACAGAGAGGTGAGCACTGCTTCTGCATCAGTGATACCTGTGAAATTTATTTAAATGAAAATAGCTTTGAAGAAGATGATACAAGTGCTTTCCAACATATTTTCCTTATGATATTTTGCAACATTTCTTTTTAAGTTAAAAGACAACCATTTGGTGGTTGTACAAATCCAGGATATGAATGGTGCACCAAGTGGTCTGGTTGCCACATCAACAGCAACAATTGTTCTGAGTGACATCAATGACAACCCGCCAACCTTCATGAAAACATCTGTAAGTGTTTGAAAAAACTGTCAGTATGTAATCTGGCTGAATAACTAATACTTACATTTGTCATACTTATTTTCCATGAACATTGGTTGTTTAGTAATCTCCCCTCCCCCCAAAAAACGTGTTTTTTCTTTTAGTATGATGTCGCTGTGCAAGAGAATGAAAGTGAAAAACTTCTACTTCGGATTCCAGTTCAAGATAAAGATTTGATAAACACACCAAACTGGATATCAAAGTTTGTCATTACTCAAGGAAATGAAAATGGAAATTTCAGGATTGTTACTGACCCCCAAACAAATGAAGGGCTTCTGTACGTCTCAAAGGTGAGACTGACTTCTTATTAAATTCGTTATTATCATTTAGTAATGTTGGTAGTAGCATTTTACATGGATCACATCTAACGGAAAGTCCGCCTTTATAAAACTGATTTATAGTCATAAACTTTTAAATGTCTTTCTTTTTTTTCAGCCATTAGATTATGAGAAGACGAGCAGTGTACAGCTTCAGATCACGGCACAAAATCAAGCACCGCTGAGTGGCAGCAGCGCCAGTTGGAACTCCATCCCTGTGAAGGTCAGTGTCACCGATGTCGATGAAGGCCCAGAATTCTCTGCTCCTTCGATCCGCTTCAATGTCAAAGAGAACACACCAAATGGCACAGTGATAGGAACTTATACAGCTACAGACCCTGAGACCAAGAGCAGCAAAGGCATCAAGTAAGGACTTCAATTTGCCCCAATAACACTTGTTCTCGTGACTTGGACTACAAGAGTGAACATGCGAGTAATGCACAAGTACTTTTTTGTCTCTTAGGTATTTCAAGATCACAGACCCGGGCTCCTGGATCAATGTTGACAGAGACACGGGAGAGCTGAGGGTGGCAAACACAATTGACAGAGAGTCACCGCTTGTTCACGATGGGTTTTACAACATCACAGTGAGGGCTGTTGATGCTAGTAAGTTTTTTGTAGGCACTTCAGTACTGATGAAGAAAACACAACCTTCAACAATACACAAGTGGTCCTTTCTGTACTCAATTCTATATTACCTGATGGATATTTGCCAGATCATTTGAGGTAGTGCCTTGTGTGACTAAATAAACCTTATTGCCGAAAGTTGTTAAAAGTACAAGCTCCACCTTGAGCTGTTTGTCTGAGCGGCTTTATTTTTCATGAGAACACCTGTTGACAAGATAAAACCTGTTGGAAAAAAAATCAAGTGGCTAGTCATTTACAATGACTCATGTTCCTTTGAGTGTTTTGTGGAAATTGGGCACATATCCCAGTGCTTGGCAGAACTTAAAACTTGCACTTAGGTGACACCGCGTTATTGTAATGAAAATGGTGTGTTCCATTGTTCCTGTGTGCCAACATGTCCACATGACTACGTGAGAACCAGTAATGCTGTT
Source organism: Mchenga conophoros (assembly GCF_057382185.1). NCBI lineage: Eukaryota > Metazoa > Chordata > Actinopteri > Cichliformes > Cichlidae > Mchenga > Mchenga conophoros. The sequence goes on from NC_140543.1 coordinate 18,475,775, forward strand.
GTGTTTCAGGCTCCAAGTCAGCAACAGGAACAGTTGTCATTTGGGTGGAGGATGAAAACGACAACATTCCTACGATTCCTAGTGAGCTCACGTTTTGTCAGGAGGATGGAGTGCTCGGCTCTGTGGTGGTGGTGGCCGAAGACAAAGATCAGAGTCCCTTTTCTTCCCCATTCACCTTCAGTTTACCAAATAACAATGATGGCACATGGTCTGTGAAAAGTCTTAATGGTAAGTGGCTGTCTTTGTACACGATGAAGCGCAAAGTGTATCTTTTTAATCAAATGTGAACGAAAAGATTTTTTTTTACAAATGTTTGTAGTACCCTATGTACAGCATGATCCAAAAAGTGATCATGCTGACATGGTATCATTCCAGTGGTGAGAAAAGAAACAAATATGTGAGGGTGTTGTGGAGCTGTTTTGTTTCACAACTCTGTGAATACTCTGTTTTCAGAAGTAAATATGTAATGAAGAACAAATGTAGTTGAGAAAAAGACTTGGAACTGCGTGAACTTGTCGACGCATCTTTTGTTTTGTTTGTGCACTTTTTAAAACGAGTAGATTAGTATATGTTGGGGGCTAAAAATGTGGACATGGGTTTTACTGCATGGACAGTAAAATCATAAATCACATACATTCACACAGTAATACTCTGTTTTATGAAGTATAAATATTTTATTACAAATCTTAGTATTAAGTATATGTTAAAGTCACATGATGTAGCCTGAAACGATATTCTTCAGTCTTTTTTTTGGTGCTTTTCTTGGTTAAGCTTGAGTCTCTTTATAATTATCACGTGTTTCCTTCTTAGACACTGCAGCTACATTGGAGCAGCTCAAACCGCTTTATTTGGGGATGCACACCGTTGACCTGACTGTTACAGATCTTCAGGGTAGTGGCAAAACACAGACAGTGAATCTGAGAGTCTGCAAGTGCAAGAATGGCGTCTGCCCTGGCAAGGACAGGTCCGTGTCGCTCGGACCGCTGGGAATACTGACTATGCTGTTGCCTGTGGCCCTCCTCCTACTGCTCTGTGAGTCTTCCACTGTAATTATAAGTAGTAAGGGTTAGCTGGAGGTTCTTTCGTAGTTTGTTCAGTTTCCAATATGCAAAAAGCAATTTTGCATACAATAGTGTAGTGTATAATGCTGCTATGCTCATTCTTGTGACGCTTACCGCACATAAAAGTACTCTGTGAGCTATCATTTTGAACACGCTTGCTTTATTGTTGCAGTCCTGCTCCTTGCATTTTTCTGTCTAACAAAGAGAGAGAAGTTGCAACTTGACGACTCAACAGACACTGGAGGAATCCTACTCAAATCCAACACGGAGGCCCCAGGGGACGAAGTGGTAAGGACAGTAATGCGGAAGCATTGCCTTGGCTTACCGTTACTCACAAGGAAACCATATTTGCTTCTTTTCTTTTCCCCTTCTGCTTCATTTATTTAATTGCCACGTTTGCTTTGATTGACAGGATGCAAGTCTCATCAATGGTCCCCCATTTGAGATTGACCAAGCAGTAAAGGGTTCTGTCAAGGGTGTAATGATGAATCCTTCATGGATCGGGAACAAGAGTGGAAGCACTATTGGAACCCTTGGTGTTCACGAGAATGGGATGCATGGAAGGACTGATATTTCTGCAGCTAATATGCAGGATTACTATACCGGCCAGTATGACATGACCATAGATCGTCAATCCTATGGTCAGCTTGTTGGTAGTGGTGTAGACTTTGACTACAGACAACACAATATGGACCCAGCTCTTCTGTATAATTGGGAAACAAATGGCCGCTATCTACATCAGGTATTGTTATTTTATGATTACAAACATATTATTTATTTGTTTTAGTGGCAGAAGTTTGCATAAAAAGTCAAAAAGAGAGCAGCAGAAGTTTCTTTTTCTGCGGTTTAATAATGTGTTACCTGTTACAGATAAGTTAACTCCTATTTGTAATATTATCTTCTTCTCTAAGCTGTGATAGCATCCTGTGTAAACCTCAATATTTCTCACCTTTGGTGAAAGATATTATTTCTCTAACCTGTTGGAGATCTGTTTGCTCGATGTGTAATATCCGTCCGTCAGTCATATCCCGAGCAGCTTTGAAAGTGTTGTATGCTTGCTCCTATCATCCAGGCTTAGTCCAAGGAGTAATAACAAACTGCCTGTGTCTTCCAGAAATTGATCCAAATGGGAACAGTGGAGGATGGGCGATACGCAGATGATATCATCCACTCCTACGGGTTCGAGGGACGTGGCTCTGTAGCTGGCTCTGTCGGATGCTGCAGTGATAATAATGACAATGATAACCTTGACTTTCTGAACACACTCGGACCAAAGTTCAAAACTCTTGCAGAGGTCTGCAGAAAGACATGAAAAGTGACACTCCAGATAATATTGTTTACTTTAAAGCTGTAAAAGATGCAGATTGGGCTTGAATGCTTGGCTTGTTACTGGGGTAAGAATATAAAAAAAGAACAGGCAGGTGGTGCTGGTGTGTATATGCTATTGCTCTTAGTTGCTTTATGTCTTTGTTGTTGTTATTTTAGTTTTTTTTATGTAAAAGTCATTTGCACTGAAAATGATGTAGATGCTGTTGGTTGTGCATACTTTATGTTGTATGTCAATAGCCGCGTTTCCACCACAGGGACTGCAGTCTTTTGGAGGTTTGTACCTCAGGAACCAAGGTCTAAATGAAGTTCTTGGAAAAGTGATTTCATATCTTTATATTTTTGGAGGGTAGCACTTTGTGACACTTCAGGAGCCTTTGGTCCAGGGATTGCACTGTTTCTGGTTGGAAAGCAACTTCTCATAAAAATCACACTGCCTTCAAGGTTTACCACATAAATTGTTGGTAATCATTAACTTAAACTTACATCAGAGAGCAGTGAAGGGAGATGGAGAACAACAAAACTGGTGTTGCTTTTTCATATTTAATTGCACGACGTCTGCTTAAGCTTTGTGGGTCTGAATACATTGGTGGGAGTACAGACAAAAAAGCTCTTGGGACTAGAACTTCTTGTTATTTTGGGTTGAAATGCGGCTACTGAGTATTAACATGTTTGTTAGTAGGAACTTCGGTATTTAAAAAAAACAACTTTGTTTATTAATCGTTGTCTGGTATAAAAAAAGAATGCATTTCTATTTCAGTCATGTTGCTGTTTTTTTTTATCCTTATTGAATTTCAGGCTTTGTCGATATATTTGAAGTAAAACAAATAATGAAACAAAATAATCTTTTCTAATATTTCACAATATTTAATGTAAAACTACACATTTATAATGGTCTATTTTAAACAGTGTTGATTTACTTCTGCACAATTTCCCAGTGCCACAGAAATTGTGTGTAACCATGATTTACTTCAACTCCCTGACTGTCAGACGGGTGCAGTTTGAGCTCGCTTGTCAGTCAGGTTATTGCAACATTCCCAACAGTAGTCCTGTTTAAATCTGCACAAGGGTGTGAACCGGAGGGGTAAGGTGTTACTGACACTGCCCGAAACTAAATATAACTGGCTGCACAGGAAAAACCCAGTCAAAAACTGTATACCTTATATGTATATTATGTGGTTTTAGTTGTAATTTGACATTAACATTAAAGAGTGTTGTTTAATTTTTGCAACAGTAGCAGTTGTTTTTTTTTCTTTTTCTACATTTAAAGGAACTATAAGTGCAAGATGAAGATTATAAAATACCATAGCACACATGCAATAAGCATTTATGTAGCTGTACAACTGTAAGCACTACTGTTTGTGCTTATAGTCTTCACTGTTTATTTAAATTTTAGTTTGTTTTAAAAAAACGTTCCTTATTCTTTTTTCTGGTTGTACAGAAAGGTCGCAGTCTGGTTGCTTATTGTGCTCGGGCTTTGTGTGCACCCTGGTGAATGTTTTACAGGGTGGGGCACAGATAGCTTGCGTAATACAATGAGTTCAATGTTCCAACTCCTTGGCTAATAATTACTTTCAGTCTTTGGCAGATCCAGTTGGTGCACGGTGTTATTATGGCAACATTGTTCTACCCTATTGTTAAAATGTTCTAACTGTAATCATGGTAACAAACTCTATTTTGTAAACAGTAAATGACTTCTTTAGACATAAAGTTTCCGGTTACAGGAAATTTATGCAATGGCCCAATTAGTGTAATTTAACAATTATCAATAATTAGTTTTAAATTGTCAGATAGTATAGATAACAGACTTTGCTTTGTTATTCAAAAACCTCTGTAAATAAATAATATTCAATGAAAAATGTATTGAAACCTCAACTGAAATTCCCCAGAGTTCTCGTAACACTTTGGATTAATTTATAGATAATGTAAATACGCACTGAAGTTATAAACAAGTCACCAGTCTCTGATGCAATTTATCAATATGATGACGTACAAAGGACACCTGAGGCTTGAAATATGCAATCGCAGGCTCTGGAAAGGGCCATCTGTCACATTGTGATGATGAGTATAAAATATGATGGCAGAGAGAAGAATAAATGGTGAAATTAATTCCTGGAAAAAATGTCACCCCGATCAAACAGTAAAATCTTGTTAGAAACGCAACAATATCTGTACAGATTAAAATAATACTGTCACAATTATGGGAAGATGTGAACAACATGTGAACATGAAGGGTTTTTGCTCAAAATCCCAAAGGGACTAATTAGGTGATCTTGAACATAAGTCGCCTAACTGAAAATAATGACCCCCCTCCACAAAAAAAAAAAGCTTAACCCAAAAATCTGAAGAATGCGATCCAAGCAGAGATAGCAGCTCTTCTACCCATATTTGAAAAAGGAACTGTTCTCTACTAAGGTAAAACCCTTTTGTTGATGACTGATCTTGTAGTAATCTGCAATAAAAAGTGTCTTTATTTCAGATTCCTAAGTATTTTTAAAGCCATAACCCTGATTCTTTTCTTTTCAAGCAGTTTAGATGTTTAAAACTTGCTAATATAGCAACTCTTTTGCTGTCATGAACTCATGACTCTGGAATTGCTCACAGTGATGACTAAGCCCCGAGGTCAAGGGTGTGAAAGATAGCTGATAAGCAAAATCATTTGACAGTTTAATTATAGGTGCTGACCACTCAATGACTGTGATATGTCTCAAGTATGTTTAAACTGAGAAGCAGGGTGGGAGAGATTGACGTGGCAGTTTCATCAAAATGAAAAAGACCTCATCCTGCCTTACTAGTTCACTACAAAGATTTTATTTTCACACATTTTTATATATAAAAACAAAACAAAAAACCCCCATAACAAACATAAGAAGGGCCTGCTGTACAAAACAGCATGCACAGCCGCCCTAATGCAATACGTGCTGCTGGAAATGCATGACAAAAATACCCAACCAGCAATTAAAATAACAACAAAGAGAATTTTAGATAATTTTCTTTAATTGCTATGAAATGCCTTCCTACGCAAAGCAATGACACTGATAAGCCACAAAATTCAATAGACTATTTTGTGTGTCCACCCTTATCAGGCCCGTTTGAACCATCACTTCCAGTTACTTCAGTAAGGATGCAATTAATTTTAAAGCAGTAGCGTGAAATTAATTTATTGCTTGTAATTAGTTTTTGTCATACTGTGAAAACAATCTTTCCAGATAGGATGTTTTCTCCTTCCAACAGACTGTCTGAGGACACTTGGCTAAATCCGAGTTCAATATGGAGTAGTGCCTTCCTGGGGCACTGTACATACATTTTGTATGTATTGTCGCAGTACATTCAAAAAGGTGTAGGGCTGCAAGAGTAAATGCTCAAAGTGCTAATAGTTCCTCTGTTGTGTTGTGCATAAATACAAATGCTCAGTAGATATGCATAATTTAAAAGTCTACAGACCACATAATCTCATCAAATTACTTGTATGATTAACTTACGCCTTTTTGAAAGGTTCAAGAAACAAAGTATTTCCAGTATCCTGGTCAGTTTTTGCAAAATCCTTTTGACTTGTGTGCAGCTCATGTTTGAGATCATCCAAGTCATATATCTCTGCAAATAAGAAAACAAAACAGAAGTTCTTATAAAAAGCTGTCACTGTTAGGATGGAGTGTCTGAACACCTCTCAAATTGCAGTTGGGCTTGAAGAAATGCTTCTGCAAGTCACCAGTCAAAGAGTCAAGGATTGGATTGAAGATGCAATTTCTTAAACCATCTTTGTCCTATTGGTCACGCTTACCAACAGCTGAGCCTTTTAGTCTGGTGCTGGTCATCTGATGCCTTTCCGCCCCCACTATTCCAATACTAATACTGTGTTTGTGAGCTGCCTAAGACCTCTCTCCATAACTCATCAAAAACTGAGTCATCTTTTTAATTCTGAGATGTGTCCTGAAGTACTTCAACAAGCTGAACAGCTTTTGATAGAGCTAGATCCAGTAATGGTGACTGAAGTATGTCAGATAGCCCCCTGCTGGTTGCGGCAGATGACTATCCTTCCCAGAGCCTGGCTCTGCTGGAGGTTTCTTCCTGTTAAAAGGGAGTTTTTCCTTTCCACAGTCACCAGTGGTTCCTTATAGGGTGTGGTCTAATTGTTGGGGTTTCTTTGTGTTATTATAGGGTCTTTATGTTACAATATTAAGCATCTTGAAGCATCTCTGTTGTTGTGATCTGGTGCTATATAAATAAAATGGCATTGAATGGAATTGAGTAGAATCTTGGAGGTGCCCAAAGGTTTGTGGAATGTAGCTAGAAGCATAATGAAAGGTAAATCAATTTGGACACGTAGTCCCCAAGCCTCCACAGACCTTTCCCCACTTCTCCCATTAGCAGCATCTTCGAGAACATGGAGCACTGTAAGTAGCCTGTCCATCATATTGTGCAAAATGCCTCCATACCATCTAAGCTTGGGTGAAGCTCTCTGGGTGGGCATCTATATATTTCTTGCTGAACATATAGCTATTTGTGAATGCATGAGCCTGACATGAAGATGCATAGCTTCTCAAGTGAAGAAAAGAAACAGACTTCCTGAGGTACTGATTTGGTTGTATCATTTAGAACCAGACTGAAATAATGTGCATCCCAGTGCAGATAGAATAACCATGTATGATTTAGCTGCACAAATCCAAGATGTTATTACTATGAGAGACACTAGATGTCACACTTTCCCTTTATGTGAGTAAAGCACCACCTGAAGAGGCAGCTTTGGGGACTACTTATAGAAGATGGCTGATTTTTGTAAAGACTCCTCGCTGTCTGTCACATGTGTTACTGAACACCTGAAATCACTTCAATTAGTCTTTGAGGTCTCGATAGGGAAACGATTTGAGGAGTTGTGGCAGAAGCCTCATCATACTCTGATGTGGCATGCGCCAGACTATAGTTATACACTCTTTAATGTTATTTGGTGTCACTTAACCTAACAAGATTCTCTGCCAATGGAGTGAGTGAAAGCGACTAAAGTAATTATAGTCTATTTAAAGCTCGTAGTTTCACTGATTCAGACATTTTATCACTGTTAGTGGTGTATGGATGGTGGGCATGGCATAAAATGTGTATGGCTATTTTTTAATGTATGTACATTTCTAATAACTATATCGATTTTCCTAGAGAGAAGATAATTAGAGAAGATATTTTTACTAAATATTTTTATGTGTGGGTTTGACTGTCATCTTAACTCTTATTTTAAAATACAATTGAGCAGAATGTGCTGATTTAAACTTGTACTTTCATAGACCCTAAAGCACTTGTTACATTATTTGCTTGAGGTATTGTTTTTCTTCCTGGAGTTCTGTATCACTGAAACTCAAGTGCACTGTGCGACTTACATATTAATTAGATAATTCTGCCCGGCAGCAGAAAGCCTCGGTGAGATATCTTGGTCTTAATTAGTCAAAAAGGTTAAAATAAAAAGCAGTCTAAGGAATATATGTAAAAATGCTATATTAATTAATTGAAATGAACCTGTAATTACTGACAGTAGAGTACCTACACAGAATTCATTCTCTTGTTTTATTGCAAGACAAAATCAGTTATTTTATTTTACTTTTTATTTGCTGTGCTGATATTAATCTGTGATTAATACAATATTACAGTTACTTCAGAAAGTACTGAGATTCATTCACTTTCTCCACAGTTAATTAAGGTATGAAACACCATCCATCTATTCATCTATATTTTAACTGCTCATGAAATTTAAGGTCACATGGGGGTGTTGGAGCTTATCCCAACTGTCACAGAGTGAGAGGCGGGGTACAACATGGACAAGTCGCCAGTCATGTTCACCTTCACACCTGCATCTCTTTGGACTGTGGGAGGAAGCCAGAATAACTGGAAAGAATCCACGCAGGCACAGGGAGCACATGCAAATTCCACACAGGCCTCAGCTGGCTGCTAGATTCAAACCCAGAATCTTCTTGGTGGAAGGCAACAGTGCCATATGGATTCTTTTTTCATGAATCCACACTAAATAGCTCAAAATAACAAAACTACAAAATTTCTCTTAAATGCATCTTGTTGGCTTTAAATATCCCTGAGATGCATCCATGCTTGGAGTAAACCTGTGGTAAATTGAATTATCTGGAAAAAGAACAGAGAAACATATTTTTGTAGGCTATTCATAAAAGATTCCAGGACAAAAATGTAATTATAAGTCCAAGGAATTCTATTTACACCCCTGTAATAGAAATGGGCAAGGATTAGATCATGACAAAGATATAAAACTTGTTTGTTTTATATAGTTTTGGGTGTTCTCAGCAGCACACTGGCTTTGAACCACCAAGGCTCTTCCCTGTTCAGATGAGAGGCCAGCCAATTTGAGTTACTGAAAACCGAAGAAAGAATAAATGCAGCCAAAAACAGAGAAGTCTTTGATGAAAACCCCCCCTCCCTGACCTGAGATTCTTTCTGTGCACAATCGTGAACCAAAGTGTGCAGTGAAGGCAATTCTGGAATGTCTTCTGAACAAGTCACTGTCTGTCTTTGAGTACCACAGCCAAGTGCAGACTTGAAAGCTCCAGAATATCTGTGAAGAGACCTGAAGATAACACTTCGCAGATGCTTCACTTCATAACTTATGAACCTTCACAGGTTCTTCCAGGAGGATGGGAAAAAGTGCAAAAATGCAGGATTGCAAAACTGATAGAGACTTACCCAAGAGGGCCCGAAGCTGTAATATCTGCCATAGAGACTGCTACAAATCATTAGATCAGGTGATCTGATCAATGGGAAACTTTCGTTTTTAATTTTTAATCAATTAGTTTTGATTTTGTCATTATGTTCTATTGAGTGTGGATGATCTCAGTAAATACTTATGAGTTTATGGTCTTACTCTATTTTACACACTAATGCCATACAAAATAAAACTTCAGGTAAAGAACATTGTAAAGTGCATACTGATTGGTTAAAGTCCAGTTTCAAAATACCAAGATGGCGATGATGAAGTTGCTCAGTTTAACTTTAATAATGAAGCTCCCCTGCCTGCTTTCCTGGGTGTTCTGCACTTCCCCTTTCCCACGCTTTCAAATTCAGCGCTGACATCATTGCTCTAGTCAACCATCTTCCTGCCTTCCTGCTCTGAGTCAATCAGCTTCTGTTCTGGGTACTTTAAATCTCACCGCTCTTCTGTAACTCTGCCTTTTAGACTCTCCTTTGTGCAACTCACTTCCTCCCCATCGCCAAGCCTCCATCTTCATCTTCACCACCACCAGCGTCTAGACTCTGGAGGGGTCCTGTCCTAATTCCTATTGCCGATTCTGTTCTGCTGTGATGAGTCATCGGAGTCTAATAGCCAGGCAGCTTAATTGAATTCTGAATCTCAGTAAATCATGTTCAATTCTTCCAAATGATCTCTCCTTATTGAACTGCCTGGGCGGTCTGTGGGAATTGACTCACTTTTTGGAGCCGCACATAAGTGGCCACCAAAGGGGATGCAGTTTCTGGTATTTTCATGCTGGCTTAATTTTCCATTGTGGCAGGTTGTTGCTTTGTTGTAATCAGTGGACACAAGGACACCATTGACTCGTATTGGGAATATGGTGAAGTAATTAGTTAAGCTTGGTGACAAATTGTTTTCCCCTCAAAACAGTTAGTGACACAACAATATAGTGAGTAATAAGATAGTGAGAATAAACTGTTTTAGGTGTCCATCACAGCAACAAGCCTCAAACTGATACCTTAAGCTCCACACTCAGAATACTGTTTAGATTTGTGGTTGAGGATCCTGCTTGTGTTGGCCTTTGTTGAACACAATACAGAAGTACAATAAGTCGAATGCTAGAGTGCAGCAGCAGGCATGATGATCATAAAGTGTGGTTCCTGTTCATTACTGTTCATCCAGCTGAGGTATACACACATCTCACTTTGGGATAGGTGGTTAAGCTTTGAACGATGTTCTAAGGGAAACTCACAGCTTGTTTTGGTCTTGCTGGTATGATGCTGAAATCATTTCCACAACTTTTGTCTTTCAAAAGTCAGCACGTCATAATCTGTTTCATGATTGCCCCCGCACACACACAAAACACAGACAATAAATGTAATATCAGTAGGGCATTATTAGTGCAGGCAGACTCCAGAAAAGAAGGAACATCTAACCAAGCCTCTGTGTGATGCTGCCCGTCAAAAGCGCCGCATATTAGTACAGTGGCCCCGATACATTTGCTTTGATGAAATGGAAAAAGTGTTTTCTTGTGTAGTTATCACGAACAAAGTGAGCTCTCTGCAAAATCTTGGTGTCGTGTTTGACAAACTGCTAGAATTTAACAGCTGAACATGCAAGGATCAGCACTGAGCAAGTTGCCTGAGTAGAAAGAATTAGATGTAGGTGGTTCAGACAGGCAGAGGAGGGGAGGATAAACAGGTAGATTAAGAGCATAAAGAAGACAGGCAGAGTGCCTGACATACGCACCCGAAGAGGGGAGACAATTTTCATGGGAGTGAGTTGATTTCGGGGACTGATGTTAGGCATTAAGTTGGTGCAAAGACTCGTCTAACTAGGCTCTCAGTGCGCAACCCCTGCAGTGAAGATCTATAAGGCTGATCAGACCACCTTCTGCGGGAGCTGCTACTTCTTGCCTCACCGCCTGTCTCTTAGCTGGATGCAGAAAGAGACTTCAGCTGACTACAAAACATAATCTCGCCAAGGGGTTATGCCCTGATAACCACACAGTTTTAATGTGGAATTTAATTGGTGCATTGCGCGTTTTACTCGGGGAGTATTTTGACACCATAGGTGTCAAAACAGGATGAGCAAAAAGCGTGCAGCCAAATCTCAGCCCCCTCAAATCTCAAGCTCAATGGCCATAACAAAAAATTTACATATTGATGAGGATACTTGAGGAAGTTTTAAGCCATAAGTAACTACTCAAATTAAAAAAAAGAAAAATAAATAAGATTACTGAGGTAAATATAAAATATTAACCATTTCAGGAATTTGCCTTTTGTTTAGTGTTTTCAAACAAACGCATCCCTTTCCACTTATTCTGAAAATACCATGCCAAACATGAGCATCAACTGGGACTGACCCTTTCTGAGGTTATTGACAAGGCTCAGTGGGACAAAATAAGTAAAAGCTGCAAACACAGCATGCATATAAGGACGCATAAGTTTGCAACTTCATTATCTTTGAATAAATATATCCACCATGGTAGCAAAAAATCCAATATGGCACAGCGGCAAATCTCCTACTAAGCCCTGTGACCACTTTGCTGTTTCTTTATACCAAAGTCTGGAGAAGTTAAAGCACACCAACACTCCTTACATGTTGATCCCTTTCGTGTTCTGAAACTGAGCTCTAAAGACTTTCTTAATATATATATATATAAATCCACCAACACTGATTCCAACAGTATACAATTTATTGATTTGCTGTCAGCCTTCATCCTCCTATCCAAAGGCTTTTAATGTAACAGCAGTGCCATCAGATAAGGAGCAGAGCAGAGATAGAGAAAAATGATGATGTTTACTGAGGAAAACATAGGGTTTGACCCCATATCTCATTAAAGTGACTCAAAAGTAGTAACATCACTAAAATCTGCGGTGCCCCATTGAGTTCACTCATCTTGCGTTCCCAGACGATTGACAACCAAGTGATAGATGTCTGTGAAGACCTGATTCAACGGAATAGCTATATTGAATAATCAATTGATAAAAAAAAAAAAAAAAAGAATCAGAGTATTGCACTGTACTTCAACAGATGCATCTTCTTTTCTGGAAAGTTTAGCATCTTCCAGCAAGGTCAGTTTGGTGCATTTTAATCAATTTTAACAACTATGTTTATCAAATCCAGAAACCATTTATGTACACAAACATTCCCCTCCATACCGCTGCTTTATAGCATTTTAAAAAAGAGGTCTGTTCATAATAAAAGTCAAAAACTGACTAAAAAATGGACAAATAAAATTATTTCTGCTACAGAATTTGATGATGAGATTGAAATTGCTCTCACATCTGTGGTGTGTAAACTGCAGAAAAGGCAGGCAATTAGTTTGGCTTGGCACAAAGATTAGAAATAGGGCAAAACTGCTATTCAGGCTCTGTTTAAAGCTGTGTCTATATTAAAATCCTTGCAGCCGCATAGAGTGGTAACGATAGAGTGGTATATAACGATTCACAATTCATCTGTGATTTATGTATGTAAAAGTGTATTTTTATGCTTTAAGTCAGTTTTCCCTCGATTTTCTTCACTTCTTTACAGAAATTGTGTGTACAGTGATGCCAAAATGTAGGTGACCTATAGCCCAGTTCTCTGAGTGATCCCCCACTATGAAGTCATGCACATATACACACACGTAGACAACCACATACAAGCACACAAACACACACGCTATGCCTTTTGTATAGATGTTGCAGAGAGAACAAAATCTGTCTACCAGCAGCTCTCTAAATCTCAATGGTTGTGCACGGACGACAATTTGCCATTTTGCACGGGGTTGTGTGCCGGACTCTTTCTTGGCTGGATGCAGTAATTTCCTGGAGTCTCCACAGGATGTCTGGCAGTTGCTCAGAAACAGTCTGTGACATAACTCTGAAAATGGCAAATCGTTTTTTATATGGATAAACAGAATTGAACAGATTTGTGTTGGTGTGGGGATTTTGCACTGCTACTGGTTGGTCATTTTAACCTCCATCTCACTGGCCGCAAGGTAATCTAATGCAGTGCTGTTGTCAGCCTTAGTAATTACCCTTTGTCACAATGTTTCACTTTCCACATCTGCTCACCACACACATCTCATTCTGCAAAGAGGCAACCTCGACCTATTGTATTTGCTTAACATGCAGGATCACCTGTTCCCCTGCTGTTCCTCTCTGTCTGTGCCTTTCCCTTTAAACAGGGACAAGGTTCCTTTTTTCCCTTTTCTCCTGCACACCAAGAAGAAGAGGTACTTCTTCTTCTTTCATTGATTGCCAGACCAACATCCCAGAAATCACTCCATCCACTGTGAGTGGCAGGTAGACGAATAATGGAGGAGGAGAAATCAATGCAAGTACATTTGGCAGTCATTCCTTTTCTCTAACCTTTCATCCTCTCTACCAAGAGGTCAAATCAAAGCATCGCTATCAGCAGTTCCAACAAGTAGGGAATGAATGTAGCATTTTGCTTTAATTCTACTCAGTGGTGTGAAATGTGTCTGCATGTGGCTCTTTTCCAAAACTAGAAAAACTATTTTAATAAAACATTTAATGCTTAAAAATAAGAAGCAAATAAGAGATTGGTAAGAAAGTAAATAGTTTCTTTTAAATGTTGTAGATTGCCGGTTATCCAGTGAATAATTTCTGTACATTAATAGGGTTCTTTTAAGCGCATTAAATTTCAGTCTTGCAAGGGACCTTCTTAATATGTACATATTGATTAAGTGGTTCTGAGTGAGGAGCACTCATTGCATAGTGCAAATACACATCTCAAAGAGTGACCGGCACCTTGGGAAGTTTCACCTTTTGAGGGTCACTGTCACTGAATGAATACATTACCAGGTGCCTGTGATTAATTACTTGCAGGGCCTACAGCGAATAGGTACCACAGATGTCAGCTTGTGTGATAACTTTTCATATTGGCGATCTCCCTCAGCCCATCCGCAATTTACATAAATCGCACACACCAACAATTAATGTGATTGTGTGGAATGAACTTGCAGTCTTGTCGCCTTTGAAATGGTTGCTTCAAAGGGAGAGGCCGTCCCTGTGACCGCTCGCAGTCAGATGCCATCTTCTTTTGTGCACTGCGTGAAAACGACAAAATGATGGAGTCAGTCTCCTATCAGGCTGCTATTAGTTTGTGACTGAATGAGGTCAAGTCAGCAATTACATGCCTACAGTGACTAATTGTGATAAACTGGGGTAAACTGCAAATTTGTCTAAATTCACATGAATTTAATTCAAATAGAAATTCACATTAACTGCGTTTGTTCAGTCTAACCAAAACCTCATATATCTGAAACAGAGATTCAGAAATTGTGATGCAAATAGTGACATAGTTGCTGCAGAATGGCAATTTCACTGCTATATGTCACAGGTGCTTGGTGATCTTGTTTTTATACAGGGATCTAACCCAAATTAAACCAGCTAACAACCCATTGTTGTCATGGTCCCTGTGGTCTCTCGTGTTGTCCTGTCTGTTTTTTTCTTTTTCCTCGTGCCCTTGGTTTTTCGCTCATTCTTGTTCTCTCTATCTCTCTCTGTCTAAATGTATGTGTGTGTATGTGTTTTAATGGGTGTGTGTTATTTACCTTTGAAGTGACTCCTTCCTGTTTTTTAACCGCCTCCCAGTAAGTCACTCACCTGTAAGCATTTAGTAATGAACTCACCTGCAACACATCAGTGGCTCTGGAAGCAGATTATTTAAGGGTGAAGCACAGACTTGGTCATTGCCACGTTGCTACATAAGCCAGGTAACATGCTTGGCCTCAGTCTGCTCTGTCTGTCTGTTCATCTTGCCCTGGGTTAATCACTCTTTCTGTCCACACCTCTTCACAAATCCAGAGACCTGTAAGCCAAGATAGCAGTGAAAACTTGTGAAAACATTCCAGTGTGGGTCCAGTGTGGGTCCGTCCTTCTGTCCGCTCTTAACAATCAAGTCAAGTCCCCCATTGAAAAGAGGCGCATCATAGATAAGTTGCTCTCATTGGTACAGACTGGCTCTGACGCTGAACGACTGCAGTCCATGTTAGACTGGGATTGCTTGGAATCAGGCTGCCTCCCACCAAGTGACCTGTGGAATTACCTTGCATCTGAAAGTGGTCATCCAGAGGTTGATGGGGGACTGCACACTCAACATCTGGGTGATCAGTTGGTTGCAACAACTACTTGCAATCAGTTGCAGATTATTAAAAAAAAATCCATCTGTCTGTCTGGGGTGGCTGTAGCTCAGGAGGTAGAGCAGGTAGTCTACTAATCAGAAGGTTGGTGGTTTGATCTCTGGCTGCTCCTGTCTGCATGCCAAATATCCTTGAGTAAAAAATGCATCTGTGTATGAATATTACATAGAAAGCAAAAACCTTAGAAAAAAACTGCTTTGGTGAATGAAACAAGTTGTATAAAGTGTTTCGAGTGCTCAGTGTAGAAATGCTCTGTATAAGAACCACTGGATATTTGACTTTTAGCTCCGCATCTTAAGGAGAGTCAAATATTCAGTTTTGACTTGATATCAGTATTTTATGTACACACTCTGGAATCATTGCTAGAATGTGAAATTCAAGGTTGTTGCCAGAGCAAGATATGTAGCTTTGAAGAGCTCCACTGTGTGTAAACAGCAAGTATGCAATACCAGGCTCTAGGTTGGTACCTATTTCAAATCTGTGCATACAATATATCAGCATATTAAATTCAAACGCACATAATGCACATGCTCAGAGAAGAGGGAAACAAGAGTTGCTCGCAAATAAAAGGGAACCTTAATTTATTTGAATAACTGTTTCAGAACTTTTTCAATATCAAATCAAGTGAAGAGGCCCTCATGCAATCTTATACAGAGTTCTATGAAACAGTCAATGAAAGGCAGCATGGCAGGGCTAAATTTATCTATAGCTGTTATTTGTGTGCCCGTGGACTCGTGCATCTAATGGACAAAAAAAGAAGTCTGAGCGAAAGCTGCAATGGCACGCAGTGACTCAGTCCATTGCCAGCAAGTAGCCACAACAATGGAAAATGGGGCAGATCAAGGTTGCCAGTAATTACACCTATCTGCGGGCTTAATTAGGTCACCCTTAAGTGAGCATTGTGTGATAGTATGCGTTCATAATGGCCATGAGTGAATGTGTGTGTGTGAAAACTATCTCCCAACAGACCACGGGGTCATATCCATGAATCACAGGATCAGAGTGAATGTACAGTGGGGGTGCTGAAAAGTGCCTCTCTGTACGGCCAAGGGCAAATTTAGGAAAGCATACACAATGAGACTGCTTTCACGCACACAATTAGTTATGAGTCAACAGCTGTTTTTCATCGTTTTGTGGTGCATATGATAGAACACTGAGGACTAAGGTTTTTTTTTTTTGTAACATGCAAGTTTATATTTTAAATTTCTGGTGATTGTCTCTTTGGTGGTCTCTGATTGCATTACCTCAATAGCTGAGCGTGATTACAGTAAAAAAGTTGACTTAAACCAAAGACTGTGTTCCTGTCTTCTTTTTTTTCACGTGCAAAAATGGATTTTAAAATGCATAACACGTGTACTTGTAGAACTGGTATTTTTTAGAAGATGTATTCTGTTCAATATAGTTTGTTTCCAACATCTTTTTATGTAAGTCAGGTCATGTTTGAAGGCTAAACATGACAGTCTTGTCTTTTAGGGTGGAGATAGAAGAATTTCGCGCCCAGCTTCTTTACTTTTTTTAGATGCTGTCATCACACAGGTATTGTTTGAGCTACTCATTTAATCATACTGAAATTATTCCAAGGTGACATTACTGAATGCATTCCACATGCTGTTTTTTTTTTTTTTTTTTTTTTTTTTTAACCTCTATAGCTTCCATTTTTCATAGTCATTTTAAACTGTCAACCTTTTTTCCTGTGCTATATCTCTGTGATGCTGTGTCCTTGTACCCACTTCTTAAGAGCACCATTATTACCGTGCACGGCTGTTTGCTGAAAAAAAAAGAAAACAAGACAGAAAAGCTAATGATGTTGGCTTGAGCTCAGAGCTAATTAAAATTCTATAAATATGGTGGAGGTAGGTGGCGTGATGGATGTAGTGTGTCAGAAGTCCGGTGAGCAGGGAGGTGCGTGGAGATGTCCGGACGATCAATACTGGCATAGTAAATGCATGACACTGCATATGCATTTAATGAACCAACAGTTTTATCTGTTAATTACACGCCAGGACTCACCTTCGCATTCCTCACACTGTGCTAAACCTTCCTGGCTGTCCAGATAATGGCCCGCTATTTCACACAACAAATCTGCAAATGGTGGGAGCACTCCTCTATTTTTACCCTCTCACTTTATCTCTTCCTCTCCTGCTTGCACTTTCATTTATTGCAGGTAATTCTCCATGCAACACACTTTATGCTGTATTTGTAAATGTAATGCATTTCTTCTTTTGTCCTTCAACCAAATAGTTTAGAGTAGCATCTGCATTCATCCCGCAAGCATTATATGGCTGAAAATGCCAGTCATTTTTCACTGTGCTGGGGAAATTATGTAGGCAGACAGGAGTGTAGGTAAGCTGGGCAAACAATCAGTTGATATAAAGGAAATGAAATTCTCATGTTACAGCCAACACATAACTGAAGCAAAACTTAAAAAAAGAATAACCTGATGTGCACTTTATTTATAGGTATTAAAACTCACATGAAACAATATCTCAGTGGCTTACCTCTCTCTACCACAACAAGATGTTTGCTTCTCCACCCATGCTTATATTGCACCAGCCTAATTCTTCTATTTTGAGAATAACATTTCAGCTTCTAGGGTTACAATCCTATAGCTGATGTTTGGTCCAATATGACAAACTAACACAATGGTGAATTATTTTGGGATTTAAGTTTTAAATAACATGTTATTAGCAGGAGTTTACCTTTTGCTTTGTTCCTGATGATACTTGAAGAGAAAAGCATTGTGCAGCAGTCGGACACTGAATGTGTTGCGAAAAAACAACATGAAATTACAAATGTGTTGTGTAACATACGTACACGCAAAAAATTGCTACTCAAAAAACACACTGCAAAAAGAAATTTACGTTGAGTGAGTTGATGAGCTGGTTCGGATGTTTCTAAAGAAGAATAGGAGAAAACTGAGATTCTGGGTTCATCCACCTCATTCTCAAGAGAAAGCAGAGCAGGGAGAATTTCATGGTTGAAGGAGTTGAAGCTGTATCACGACTGCTTTCATACACATTTCAGAATGTCGGCGGGGCAGTTTGAGCTCTTGTTGACAGAGTTCGGTCCACATCTGAGGAGGCAGAAGAAAAAGTAGAGAGCTGAAAGTATAGTATATTTAGTATCCATGCAATTTTTGAATTCTGAGAGCAATTTTTGCCAAATGCAGCCATCTGATTGGTTAGATCTGTTTATTCTCATGCAAAAAAAAAAAAAAAGAAAAAAAGAAAAATCAAGCTTAAGCCACAAAGAATAAATAAATACTGGAAATTAATGCAGTAAAATTACATGGTCCGTGTGGACAGCTGCATTATGAATGGGTGAGTTTGAAAAATACTTTTAACATTCGCACAAATTTTATGTAAAATGTACTATAGTAATCAGTGAAGATCTAAACAATTTCTAGCATCCAACCTCATACAGAAGATGGGACACAAATAATAATAATGACAGTAAAAATTAGGGGTGGGGGAAAAAATCGATACTGTGTAGTATCGTGATATTTTGTTTGCTAATAATGTATCGATACAGGGACAGCAGAAATCGATATTTTGTTACAAAAAAAGTTCTGTGTGGGTCCACACCACTGACTTCAGAGCATGTTGATCCTTTTTCTGAGCAAGAATCCTGACATTCCTTCACTGTCCAAATGTGTTTAACTTTTTTTTGGCAGCAATAAACATGACAGTTTACTTATTTTAATTTAAGACATGTTTTATTTTAATTAAGTTCAAAACTTTTTTATTTAATGTAAAATTATATTTTGTTTTAATTTACTTTCAAATTCTTCAGTTGCTGAATGGGCTGCATAGTTTTCATAAATTGCATAGTTCAGAATAGCTATAATTGTACCAGATGGTTGCATTCAGTTAAGTTGGACTAGACTGTAATACAAACCGTTCAGTTTGTCAACAATAAAACTGACTGAAATGAGAGAAAGACTGAGTGCGAGACTTTGATATTAGATAAAATGAATATTGATAAAGTTAACCTTTATGTACAGAATCTGAATATCGCAGATATTTTAAAAAAAAAATTGCAATAATATCGTATCATGCGTTAAGTATTGTGATGATATCGTATCGTGGGATGTATGGTGATTCCCACCTCTAGTAAAAATGGTGTCTTGATAATTGTTGGGATTGTTCCAAAAACAATAATCCGACTATATGTTGTATGGATAAATTGTTCCTATTAATAACAATAATAATACATCTGATTCCCTGATTATTATATACCTTCCCAATTCAAGTGAATGAGAGGACTAATTAACCAAAAGAGAGGCAGAATAAATTTTAATGAAAATGAGTTGACAAATTTTCCACTATATAGCTGTCACGTTACCACCAAATCAGAAATAAGAAAATTCATCTTCCTTCTATTGAGGTTTTCCTCAAAGCCGAAAATATATACTTTTGCTTCTGGAGGTGTTTGAGTCAGAGGAATGCTTTCTATTTATCCAGTATAGTCCCATTATATTTTCTCAGTGACTTGTGTAATCACATTTTGACACACATACATGCACAAAACAACACAAAACAGTTAAAGTTAAAGTTATACATAACTCAATTTTCATTTGCTTGCACAATATGTATGATATTTTTTCACATTTCTTCAACTAGAAAATGTACAAAAGAGAGCACTGGGGCATTAATTCAGTTAGGTGGTGTAGCTAAAGAGCCAGGATATAGTGCTGTTGATAACTTACTTTTGTTACTGCAATTCTTTCAACATATCTGCCTTGTCTACCCAGCTCACATTATCAGAGAAGCATCTTGACAGCTGCCAGTATTCCCTCATGTATGACATAAAAGCTTTTTTCTCCCTCTATCTTTTTTTAAATACACCAGCCCATAGCGGGTTGCAGCAGAATCTTAATAAGACTAGATAAAGACATTTTTCATTTATTATTGAAAGTGTGCTGGTATTAAAATTGGTTACCCACAATCCTGAGTGGAGATGAACATTAAAAATGGGGAAGAATTCAACTGAATGAATGTTTTTGTATTGTTGCGTTTTTATTCCATGTAACTTGATGTTTATTCACATGCACATCATCTGTATTTTAAACACATATTATATAAAATACACTATTTGAATGTGTTTAATGTGGAAGTTGTATATTTTCATACAAGAATGAAAAAAATATGAGTTGAATTCAATCAGAACTCTGTCTTTAGCAGCCTTTTGTGCTGGAAAAGTTTGTTCAGAACTTTCAAAATTTGCAGACTTTCTAAATCATCTCTCTTCTGTCTCTGTCTCTCACACACACAGTGCGACCTCTAGGCCATGAGGTCAGAGCCTCTTGAAGCTGCCTCTATAAAGCTCTCCAGCTCTCTTCCTGTAAGTGCAGTTTCTGTTTATTTTTAACTTTGGCAGCTGTATCTTGTCTTTCCTTTCGCCCTTTTTTGTAACTCAGACATGTTTTCAGATAAGCTCAGATGGAGGAGGCAAAGCAAACATTCCTCAGCTTCATCCACTCCTCCCCCAAAAGAGCAAGGAAAAAAAGAAATCCTGTTAAAATTTAACAGCCTTGTGTTTCACTGTGCTGCTGCGAGTGGTAATAGTGCAGGCATTTACAAGCCAAGCATTAGACTACCAATATATTCACACAATGTGGGTCACTCTTCTTTGCTTAACTAGACCCATGAGTCAGGAAATGCGACCAACAGATGGCTCACTACCTCTGATAATCAAGTAAATCCAGTAAAATGACTACTGACCAGCACTCGACAGTAACACCCCCCTCTACAAAATAAATAATTAATTAAAGTTTATTCTAAACCTTTCCTACTATAATTAAGCATTGCAGATTATATGTCATGTTGTGGTTTGCATAATGTTTTTAGAATAATTGGGAGCCTCTGGGGCTGAAAACTTAACCCCAAGGTGCCAAAATGTGCAATCTACTTCATGGCCACCATATGGGTGCAAAAGCTAACTTGTAAAAGATAACGGCTTTAAAACTGTCTTACCAATGCCTGCTGCTAGTTGTTCGTGCATTTTAGTGACTCATTAAAATTTATTCTCAGTCAAAACTTCACCAACTAATGGCTGGCTTCACAGCTTTGAATGGTAAATGGACTGGTACTTATATGGCGTCCCTCTACTTAGTTGAGCACTCAAAGCGCTTTCTACTGCAAGCCTCATTCACCCAATCACACGCACACATTAATACGGTGCTTTCATCGATGCCTAGCACTTTCTAACATTTGCACACACACTCACACTCTGATGGATGCATCGGGGGCAACTCAGGGTTCAGTGTCTTGTCCAAGGATACTTCGGCATGTGGACTGGAGGAGTCAGGGATCAGTCCACTGATTTTCCGGTAGGTAGTCGACCTGCTCTACTATCTTAGATACATGCACCCTTTGTGGCTAATAACATATTCTATATAGAGCACTGTGCAGAGGTCATTTCTTTATGTTTTTCTTCCACGGAAGCAAATTTTCTTATTTTTGTGTCCAATTGTTGTATATAACCATGATTACAGGAATATTTCTTTGCTTGTTAACTTAATTCTAGCATAAACAAGTAACTTAACCAAATTAATGAAACACACAACTTAGTTTAAAAAAAAGAAAGAACCTGTTTTAAAATGTATCCTTAGGCACTGTGTTAGTAGCCTTTTCCTACCAAATCATCATATTAAGTGCATATAATTTATTCCAATTTTGTTGGTTAAATCCAGTAGAAATCATTGGCTGAAAAAAAAGTGACATTTCGCTATGATTTCTAAGTGTAGACAGATTTTGATCCACTGTACATCTGATCTTATTTTTCAGCATGACAATAAACCCAAACACGGTGCCAGTGCAGTAAAAGGATACCTGGTTAGAATTACGCACAGTGGAATACTAGCAGTCATAATGAGCCTCCCCAGAGCCCAGGTGTCAATATTATTGAAGCAGTGTGGGATCATTTTGACAGAGAATGGAAAGAAGAGCTGTGAATGTCTTTCAAGACACTCGCAGAACTATTCTTGAAAATAATTTAAAGAAATTACAAGAATGCTTGACTAAGAGAGTTTGTGCTGTGAAGAATCAACGTTGACAGTATATACAAGTCAATATATAGTACATATAGTAAGTAATAATAGCACTGTACAGACCATGCATTTTATTGCATTTTATTTGCCTAATTATACGACTGCAACCCAGCAAATAATTGAGTTTTACCTCATGCTGATATGTGTCAACAGCTTTATTATTATTAAGCTGCAATAAGTCAAAGTGAAGTCCAACATTTACAGTGGGGGGAATCATTATTTGATCACCTGCTGAATTTGTAAGTTTGCGCACTTAGATGGAATTCCGTCTCCCACAGACTGGCTGTGTGCCTATGTGACAAGCAGATTACAATCAATCAGTTTAAAATACTCCTTATCTCAGCTCATTATGTGTATAAAGCACATCTGTCCACGAATTAAATTTCTCAAAAATAAAGAAATATAAAATGGCCATATTATCCACTTCTGAACATGCAGAATCACACTGCAGTGCAGAAATCGGCCGCTATCAATTGGTGAACTCCCCCCCCTCCCCATAAAACTAGAGATTCAGTCAAAAACAAGCCAAAATTGCTCTGGTCGGCAGGGTACAACCCAGCAGGCAGGCCCTTCAACAAAAAGCAGGACCATACAGCATTTCCTCCACGATGAAGGATTCTGCCTCACAGGCAGGGAAATATTTCTGCATCTCTCTGATCAGCAGATTGTTCGTCATACCAAGTGATTTTTTTTCTCTTACAGTTTAAGTCACAGTTCCACTTTCAAGAAAGGTTTGGACACAGGAAGTGGTTCTGCTTCAGCCAGTGTCTCGACATCCCGTTTCTGCCTCACACACACAATCTTGCTTAACATGGCAGCCAGTGGAGTTGATAACGGATACAGCAGGCGATCTGCAGAAATAAGAAAGCCATGAGCAATTAGGAGAGGTGCCAAAGAAGGCTTGCAGCACTCTATTATGCGTGAGTGTGGTCCAAATTAAAATCTAATTTAAGGTGGCACCAAGATAAAAAAGTGTGTTTCATTTCTTCAATTTGAACAACTATTCCATTCCATTAGACATGTAATTTCTGCTCATCAGACACTGGGTGAAATTGGTGCCCCAAAGGAGAGCTTTTTTCATTTAAAGTAATTAGTCCTGGAGAAAAGGGATGAGCAAGCATGCATGCGTGCATGTCTGTAAATGTGGGTACATTTAGGAAGATACAGAGAGAGTAAGAGAAGTAAGGCAGGAGGAAGGAAGGAGTTTGGAGTATTGATTGAGGTGTATTATATTTGAAAATCCAGTGAAGGCACAAACTGTTGATGTTTTATATGACCTTTCTGTTCAAAGAATTTTCTTTAGCTAACCAGATGATGAAACCTTTGTAATGCACATTTCCCTTTCTTTGTGTGAGTGTGTGTCTGAGAGAGAGAGGGAGAGACTCTGCACCCCTGAACTGCCTTTATTGCTTGACATTATAATCTCTCACGATTATGCCTAATGAAACTTTTGGATGACACTGTACTGTCTGTTCTTACAATACCGACACATAGATAAACGATACTAGATTACAGAGCCAAAGGAGTAATGTCCTCAGACTTTGCTGCATGTTTATCTGAGCCCTGCTGAGATGACCTAACTGCTGCCTACCCACTTACAAAGCTTATTAAGCTGACTCACCATGTGGATGTCCACACTCATGCCCATTTACCAGCATCCAGAGGCTATCCAGGCAGGGTGACCATAGTGGGTGGTAGTGTGCTGATTTTCTTCAGTCCACTCAACCCACCATCCCTGAATCTGATTGAAATGATTGTGCACTACCCGGTATGAGGCTTCATTGATCAGGCCTTGTGACTCATGATCCTAACAGGAAACGAGCTAAAACTAGTTTAAAGCACAAAGCAGAGCTAATAGTCTGGCCAAAGAAAAGTGTTTATCAGAGATCACCAGCTTGCACAACATTGGAGCGTATGCTTAAAATAGAAAAATGAACAGAAGCTCATCTACAGCGTGGTAGAATTCCCCTCGGTGTGATAGCAAAAAAGGAAGCCACTTTTGCAGTTCTACCTAAATAACCTGCAAAACAATAGAGAAAATAATTGCCCTATATGATACAGCAGAATAAAATATCTTATAATTTCAAATAGGCCCTCTAATCTGCCATTTCAAGGCAGATAAGACAGAACAGGGCCTGCAAATTCTGTTCCGATACCAGTATCAGTTAATTTAATTCTAAATTCAATAATATTCAATAATATCACCTTTGTTCTCTATTTCTGCTTCCATGTTTTTTTAAAAATAGAAATGTTTTGCAGTCCCAGGGAATCCCAGTGAAAAGCCAGTGCACATACACAAATAATTTTAACTAATAATGTTGTTGATGTTTGGTTTCTAAATTAAAGTAACCGTGTATCAAACATGGCAGGGGCACGTTGTCATTTTAAAGAAGCAAAAATACCATCGCTGCCTTCACCTTCTAGATAGAGAACTTGGAAGTTATCAGGACATTGGAGACATCTACCTAAGCTGGGGCTTTCCTTGGTCATGCCACATATGAAAAGGAGAGCTACATTGCAAACTCCAATCTGAACAGCAATGACTCTCCTACGAGTGAGTTGGCTGTGACTAAGGCTTGGTTGGAAAAACCTACTTAAAAGATGTGTTACCTTTGCTCTTGATAGGAAGGTAGTGACTGTTTTCTCCTCCTGTCACATGCCAGCGCGGACTGACCATAGCATAAGGAGAATCCTGTGCTATAATTGCCTGTAGTGTGTGTTTAGCTTTAGCTGTTAGTTGATTCCAGTCTCTATACAATTATAGTGAGAGCTTTGTTTGCGTTGCCAGCAATAAGTCAAAGTCAATAACTCTGCTGAGGGTCTCTGCCCTTTGTAACAGATTCTGTTCATAATATGTATTGAAAGATTTTTTAGGCACTGCCAGTGGGTGGCAAATAGATAATTGGGCTTTCTCATCTCTGGTTTTTGCAGATGATTTGGTTTGCTTGGCTTCATTGATAAATGACCTCCAGATGGCACTGGGTGGTATGAAGCGGCTTGGATGAAAATGAACACCTCTGTTCTCAACTAAAAGAGTCGGAGTGGCCGCTTTGGAACAGAAACGAGTTGCTGCCCCAAGTGGAGGAGTTAAGTGTCTCCGTCTTGTGAGGAGAAAGTGGAGGAGGAGATTGACAGTCAATGGCGTGTCCAGCGGGGTGGCCTGTGGGGGCACAGGCCACCCCCCAAACCAGACTGGCCACCCCAGGTGCCACCCCAAAGGCAAAACAATAAAATTCAATCAAATATCAAATGTCCGATTATGTTTTCACGGTGACGCTCAGATATCCGAGTGTAAGTGAATGCAGCATCGCTTCTGCGCTATGCGCATCACGTTAGCAAAGGTAGGAGAGCCAAGCGCGAAAGATGGCACTGCAGGAAACAATTTTTCGGTGAAAGAAAATGAGGACAGAATAAATGTCCCGGTAAGTAATATCAAGTTTGTTGAGTTTAGTAAACTTCGGTGAAATTAGAATACCAAGGAAAAAAATAACACTTAAAGAATTATTGCAGCTGTGGAATATTTCAGACAGTATGCTACTGAGGGCAGCTAACATAAGAGTTATGAGTTATAAGATATAATCTAAGTCGTAACATTGCTGTATGGAGCTGCAGATTTGGTTGCAGGTTAACATAGCTGGACTGGCCATCGGGCATACCGGGCATATCCCCAGTGACTTATTTTTTATTTTTTTTGTAATGGCATGAACAATGAGAGGTGGTGGATTGGCCAGATGCAGGTCGATGTGTAGAAATAACTCCGTTGTTTGGTGGTGGCTATGACGGGGCTTCCACAGAGGCAACAGGTGGACTAGGGAAGGGGAGGCAGGAGGAGAGACCCGAAGCAGCCGCCAGTCCGAGTGTCAGGTGAACTGAACTTCAGGTAAGAAGTTATGACCTGCAGTCTATCTGGGTCAGATATAAACCAAGTTTAGGTGGAGTTTATTTTCATGTTGCTGACTTTTTACTGTCAGTTGCAATAACTCGTACTGCGTTCTAGCCAGTTTGACGGAGTTTTTATACAGCTGGGTGGGTGCTATGATGTTACTGATAGTGAACTTTATTTTATTCATAAGGTTAGTAGAGTTACCAACGGCTCCTTAAAAAAATGGAATGGTCCCTCATTCAGAGAAAATATTACGAGTTTCGTATTGAGCTGAGAAGAGACGCAGTTTGTCCCGGACTTTAGCTAGAATGGAAAAAAGACACAAAGCTGGATTTATTCTGTCTTTATGCTGCACAGCTGCCTCTTCTTCTCTCATTCTCTCCCCCTCCCTCTCCTGTTGCTACTTCAATCATGAAACTGATCAATGATCAGCTGATCGGCTTTTCTCTCTTGTTTGTTTATCGCCCACTTTGCGCCAGAAAGAGGAAACCAGCGGATATTGCGCTAAACAACAGCAGCACGTTTAAGCTTGATCAGCTGTTGTTAGAATGTATTTAATATTAATTTCTAGTATCAGCTGATGTTTGCTGGAGCCACAGCTGTAAAGCTGCTGGTCATGATGTCTGTTTAGATATGTGGTGAGAGGGAAACATGAAGATGAAACCAGGAGATGTCCTTACTGGATCATCAGAGCTGAGCAGGTGATGGAGAAACAGGTTTACCTTTTAGGTGACATGAATGAGTTGAAGTTATCAACTGTTTCTGAGAGATAAATAACACCAGGATCCTTTTTTATGTAGCTGACAGCTGGTAACTGTGCAGGGGCGGGTCTAGCAAAGTTTTGCCAGGGGGCCAGGTAGGGCATTAACCCTCCTGCCATCCTTTAAAAAACTCACACCCATCACCCTAGGGACCATTCTCAGCCACGCCATAAAAAGACCATATATCCATATCTTATTCCACTTTAAATTAGCCAACCTTGTAAAACTACTTCTCCCTGAAATATTCATGTAAAGTTTTAATTATATTTTCGTTGTTTTAACCCTTCAAATCCCAGTGTTATTACATGAGCGCCCTGTGTTATAAGCCCCAAAAACCAAAAAACGAAACTAAATATTTCCACAAAAAACCAGTTGAAGTAATATGTGATTGTCATTATAAGTAGGCCTTTAGATGGACCAAAGATTGGCACCAACATACATTTTGACCTGCCATTATTTTTTTGCATTTTTTTTGCAATTTAAAAATTAAAACTTCAAGGCCCTGAGTCTTCATTGACATCCAAGAAAAGAAGAAAAAATAAAATCATATGATGATAATTTGGGGTTGAAAAATAGCATTTATAATGGAAGTCAATGGGCAGAAAATGGTCCCCAGGGTGATGGGTGTGGGGATTTCTGCTGCTCAGCCATTTTAGGCTGATTTAAGGAATTCACACTGGAATATTAACATTGACAGGTAAAAACTATCCTGTGGCAAGTTTGGTTATATTCCACTGAACACAGTGGAAATGGCAGCCATTTAACACATAGCAGTGGCACAAAAAGGTCCCAAGAAGGCAGGAAGGTTAACAGGGAAAGGGGGGCACAAAGAAATACTTTTCTTTCTTATTCTCATTTAAAATACCTAGTTTTTATTAAATAATTATCTAAATCTTACAACCAAAGTTTTTATCTGACGTAAAATGTATAGAAATCATACATATACCAACAAGACTGTACATCACTGTCACAACAGCATTTGTTTTCATTCAAAGGCTTTATGGCTTTAATACCTGGTGGGCCGGTCTGTAGTCAAAATGCCCGATTTTCTGTCCCAGTCCAGCCCTGCAGGTTAATACTGGCAGTGTCACCATGCCAGCTGACTGTATTTTATCATCAGCCAGTGTTGTTCTTTATCAATATTACCAAAGTTTACCATAAGGCAGCATAGAAAGTATTTAGTTGCTTTCAGGTTTTATTCAAATGTTAGTCTTTTCATTTGTTTCCCCACTTTTTTCCTGTTTCAAAATCAAACACCAGTTTGTGAGAAGATTATCTTCTTTTTTTAACAGGCAGATAAAGTTTTGCATTGGCATTGGCTAATTTGTCAATTGTTTGTTACAAATGTTCGTATTTTAATTTTCAAAAATGTTTTTGCCCAAAACATATGTGCACTATATGTCAGTAAAAATACTATGCAAATATTGATGTCCTTGAATGCTGAGTAAGCACTGACAAAGCACTGATTGTATCTCTTGTACTTTATCAACGCAGTATCTAAAAACTTTGCACCGTAGTGGTTAAAATCTCATTCTAATAAGAGTTAAAAGTGCATTTGGTTATTAGGTTTATAGGATTATTGAATTATGGTTAAGGGTTGGTAGAATTTTTTTTTTAAACATTATCTGCCAATTAAATCTGCCACCCTTCTCCAAATCTGTGCCCCTACCTGGCCCCCCCAACAAAAATTTTCTAGACACGCCACTGATTGACAGATGGATTGGTTTAACATCTCCAGTAATGTGGACCCTGTACCAGTCAGTTGTGATGAAGAGAGAGTGAGGCTGTTGATTTAAAGATCCTACTCTTACCTATGGCCACGAGCTGTGAACTGTGACTGAAAGAAGGAGATTGCAGGTACAAGTGTCTGAAATCAGCTTCCTCCAGGCCGCAGAATTGAGCCAGAATTGGCTCCTTTCTTCCACATTAAAAGGAGCCAGTTGAAATGGTTGAGTATGTGACCAGGATGCCTCGCGGGTGCTTCTTAGTTGAGGGGTTTCAGCCATGTCCTAAGAGACCCTGGGGCAAACCCAGAACATGCTGGAGAGAACACATCTCTGGGCTGGCTGTGTGTTTATTTCAGTCATTTTATATTGAGGTCAAAATCACCCTGATTGGTTTCATCATTTAAATGCAAGATAAATAATGTTTAGTTGAAATTACTTGAAATCTAAGTGATATTAGAGCTAAATAATCGTAAATATAATGCAAAATAATAATGTGGGTTGTTCTATTACAGAAAAATCTAGATTTTAATTAATTTAAACTTTGCAATAATAACAGTAGCCTCTTTCTTTCTTTCTTTTTTTTTTAACATGGAATTAACTTCATAAATAATATTGCTTGAGAAGAAATACGTTTTCCTATTCTATTATTTCGTTATTATGATTGCTTCTTACAGTAAATTGTTTTTTTTTTGACATTGGGGACCTCAGTTGGTAATACGTGGGTAGGATGACAGCTAAAGTAGCCTGTTTTCTGCATTCTTTTAGTCCTAAATGTTACATCTTCACTGAAAGGCATTCCACTCATTCTGTAGTGTTAACTGTTAGCAACAGCAGCTTCCCTTTATTGTGCAGTTTGCTGAGAAAGCTAGTTTCCCAAAGGCAGAGGAGAGACATGCTTGTATATACACATCCTCAAACATGATTACACTGAGTTATAGCCTAGCTTGCTTCCTGGGTATACGTTAATGCATGACAGTTCTGCTCTAAGTACATTTAGCTTTATTTTCTAAAGTTCAGATAAATATCAAGGCCCACACACATTCCCTTCTGAAAAAAGGGGGAAAAAAAGCAATGCCTCTGAAATAGTTTTTCCTCTCAAAATCTGTTGTTTGGCAAGGTCAAGCAGAATTTTTTAATTAACAACACATGGAAAGCTACAGCATTCAGTCAACCCACAAGTGAGGAATAAAACAGTTTTCTTCACAGAGTTTCACTCTAAGTGTGCTCCGTCTCTCGTGCCCTGCAGTAATTGTAGCAGAGCTATAGACGATCATGTGCTATTTACGTGACACGTGGCGTTATCAGCAGCTTCCTTTCACCTGCTACCAATGAGCTTCAGCAGGAAGCTCTAACACATGATAGGTTAATGTGTTCTCCCACATTTCCACTCCCCACTGTGCAGGCACCCAGATCATGCGCAGAAACTGTGCCTGCTTGCAAATACAGTCAAATGCTTCCACTTGAATGCACGAGAAGCTCGAGGTACCACTGAGAGGAATCGTGACATTTTAAATTAAAGTGCTTGAGGTCTAAAATATTCTCACTCAGTGACAGAAGACAAAATGCTATTAGGAGCTTTAATCAAAGAAGATTCTTGCATGCGACCGCAGTTTAAATTCTTATACTATCACCTATGTCTGATGACTGTAATGAAGCAGAAACCTTCCTGAAATGTTAGATCAACAAGCGCAGGAGAACGTTCCTGTCGTGTACTCTTGACTCTGTGATCGAAGGTGTAGCTAATCTGTCTTTGTAACCCTAAACGTTGATTCCAGTGTTAAGGAACGAAGAGAGTTGAATACCCAGCAACAGAACACAGTGTGCTCAAATAACCAACCCTGTCAGCAGTAGCTGCCCTGCCAGTTTGATTAAACTATGTACATGAACAGCTCTGCAACCCAGAGGTAACCCAAGGGCAAGGCGCTGTAGGGTGGGTGAAGGTTGTAGACTGCCGCCTTTTATCTGTGTTAGAAACAAACTACCGACCAAGGTGGACACAAGTGGTAAGATTTCAAGTGTAATTCTGTGGCATCACTAGCTGTGAGAGAATACCAGCTGGACTGTGAATGTCTTAGACCCACTGAGCTGCTGATGAATCTCTGCTCAGCTATCTCACCAGGAAGTGTTTATCTACCATGCCACACCCGCAGAACAAGATGTTCTCACAAATCCATCTTCTTCTCACCCATGTTAGTATTAAAGAGAACTCTCCGTGGAATCTCACATGATGCCTAAATCAGGCTGGGAGGCCTGACCTAGTTATGGCATCACACAGCAGCAGCCAGCAACATCAGTAAAGCACGTCACCTCTCTCTTGCTTGAACAAAGTTCTTTCTGTTACCGTTGCGCCTTCTGTAGAGCTACAGAGAAAAACGCTGCAGAGAGACAGAAGAAGTTTTTGAAAAGAGTTAGTGTATCTGAAGAAAATTGTGCAAGTGTACACTGCACAGTGAGGCAGTCGAGACACTTCTTCAGTCCCCCCCCCCCCCCCCTTTTTTCCACAGTATATAATTATGGTAATTATAATAATGTTCTCGAAAACTGTTGGGAGAATAATAGTGTTCATTTACATAAATGGGAATGCTTTAAAGAGTTTAGGTCTCCAAGGTAAAAATTAGCAATTGTAGTGTTCTTTTCTAATCTGCAACTACTCCAGTATTTTTCCTTTTAACATTTTGAAATGTTTTCTGATGATCATGCCATACAGTTACATACAGGAAAAAAAAAGACTATTGTGTAATAAAAATATTTTTTAAAATGATCTGATTTGTCTTGCACCAGCTTCTAGTATAAAAAGGCTAATTTTTGTCTTGTTAGGCGTATAACACATGACCTTTGGTGAAATTAAGAAAACCTTTTATGATCAAGTACATAACTAAAGAAGGGAAAAGATATTGTGAAGTAAATCCAACGAAGCTGCTCAGAATGAGAAATGGGTAAGAACCGGCTCATTTATCAGCATTAAGTCTAATAAAGAGACGGAGAGAAGCAGTGCGAGTGGAGGGTCGGGGTGAGTGGGGCGATAGTGCGGGCTGAGTACACATCAGTAAGATAGAAGTATTTAAAAGAGACATCCGCACATAATGGATCTCTAATTTTATCTCTCTGTCATGACTTAGTGTGGAGATTATTAAAAAAAAGACTGCGTTGTTGTATGACAGGATTTTCTTAAGGTCTTAAACATAAGATCATGCAACTCTAATTCATCACGCCAACACAGAGCTTTAGATTTTTTCATTCACACACACTCACATACAAGCACATATATATTGCCTTTATTTCACGTGAGCATGCACAGCTGTTCCCACAGGTCCTTCACTGTTGCAAAACGAAAAACACTGATAGTGGCTGTGACAGCTTCATCAGTAGGTGGAGGGTGCTGGTGAGCTGATGAAGAGTGCGTAGGTGGATAATATGTAGTCTACATCGACGCTTACCACGGTAACACTTATTAGCACTGCTGGTGGTATAAAATTGTCTAAGTCTAATTAAAGGCAGCATAAGATTACTGCTATTTATGTTCAACTAGTCTAAATTCTTGCCTGTGCCATACTATTATTTGGTACCTCACAACTGCTCATTAGCTCTTGAAGAATCTTGCTAAAGAGTGCTTTATAGATCAGTTGTTTACTTTCGTAGAAAGGAAATGCTCAAAGATATTAAGAGAATGCTTAAATGAAATATATATATATATCTTCTCTGTTACTTCCCACCTCTTGCACCTTGTAAGGACTTCATTGCCCCCTACCTGTACAGCATGTTTGAGCACAAGGGTGTTCATAAGTGCAGTTGGCACTAGAGATGGACCGATCCGATATTACGTATCGGTATCGGTCCGATACTGACCTAAATTACTGGATCGGATATTGGAGAGAAATCAAAAATGTAATCCGATCCGAAGTATCACAAAATCACCTCACAAAACGCGCTACTTGGCTTAACCCAGCTCGGCGCATCGGAGCAGTATGTGTCACGTGATAGAGCGTGACCTGTCGGCGGTCTCTTGGAGCATTTGGAGCCTCGCTACATACTTCCTAACCGCGGCATTTCATCTCGGCGAAAACTGTCCCAGAGAAGTAAAGCAAGTGTGTAAGTTCATCCCTGAATGTTTGCACAGTATTTCCACGTTAAGCTTAACAACTGATATATTGAGCCACAGCTGGACTGGCCATCGGAGTTCCATATTGAGGTGAAAAGGAAGCGATTTTGTCCCGTACTTCAGCACAACAACAGCAGCACGTTTAAGCTTGATAAGCTGTTGTTAGAATGTATTTAATATTACTTCCTAGTATCAGCTGAGGTTTGCTGGAGCCACGGCTGTAAAAGCTGCTGGTCATGACATTGGTTTGGATATGTGATGAGAGGGAAACATGAAGATGAAACCAGGAGATGTCCTTACTGAATCATCAGAGCTGAACAATGATGGAGAAACAGGTTTACCTTTTAGGTGACACGAATGAGTTGAAGGGAAGTTATGAACTGTTTCTGAGAGACAAATAACACCAGGATCCTTTTCTGTGTAGCTCAGTGATTCTTGAGATAAGGGAAAAAACATGTCCGGCAGATAAAACCCAATTTTGTGGTTAAAAATATGCATACAAGTGTTAACCCAACTGCCTAAAAGACAAACCAAGGCAATTTTTATACAACAAAAGTATGATTTTGCATTTTTTTTTTTTTACATATATATTTATTTTAAATGGTACAATACATTACCAGTACCTTAAAAATCCATTGTCCAGAAGCAGGT
This sequence comes from Mchenga conophoros, assembly GCF_057382185.1. NCBI lineage: Eukaryota > Metazoa > Chordata > Actinopteri > Cichliformes > Cichlidae > Mchenga > Mchenga conophoros. The sequence continues at coordinate 18,509,182 of NC_140543.1, forward strand.
GTGATAATATTAAAATACAGAAAAAAAATTAAAAGTAATGTAAAATTAAACATCATGGCTCTCGTCACTAAGTATTTAAGTCAATACCTTATATAATATCAAAATATGCAATTGAAAATTTATTTTTACATATTTTTTAAGTGATTAAAATCGTGTCCAGAGTTTTTGTCAACACCATCAGATTTTTTTAAAAGTACAAAAAAATCAGGAATTATTGTGGGTAGCTTACACTCTGAGGACCCCTTTACCACTTCCTGTTTCATACACATGCCATGAGGTCACTGCTGTGATAATTTTTTTTAATTTTAATTTCATTTATTGCACACCTTTCTGATAAAACTCTGCGTCACAACCATAGTGCGTCAACACCAAAGTCGATGTAATCCAAGATTTAATTATTTTTTTTTGTAAAAAGGCTTTTTTTGTAAATGTGGCTTCTGTCAGAAAAACCTGTGTTATGAGAGAAAGTAGGGTATTTTGTCAACACCATCAGGATTTTTGTCTGACGGTGTTGACCCTTTTTCTAATGTTGTTGACAAATGCCAAAGTGTGCTATTCACCATTTATATTAAGTTATTTTTTACTAATATTTCAGATATATTACTTCCTGTGTATTTTACTGATATTTCTGCTTCACAGATGTGTCAAATATTATCAAATTTGTCTAATCTTGAATCTCATTGTTTATGTATACATTATTAATCCTGTAGGAAAATGCTTAGTACTCTGCATTTAACCCATTCACTCAGTGATGCAGTGGGCAGCTACAAATCCAGGATAGCCGCTGTCCGTTGGATTTGAACGCCCAACCTTCCGATCATGTGGCATCTACTGAGCTAGCTGTGCCCCGAGAGTTGGTCTTTAAGTGATGATGTATGTTTCCTGCTTCCGGGCCTAAACTACATGTGTTTATCAAGCCTGTTGTGCTGTTAAAATGTTTTAATGCTTTTTATCTTGTTCTATTACATCTGAACAAGCCCCTAAAAACAGTCAGCGATCACTGTCAGCCTAACCATTGGGAACCCTCACGTTAACTTTTATCAAGTGGAAAAAAGTTAGCATTCATCCTCCAGCTTCACTGTGTTTATATTATGCTAACATAGCTGTGTCGCTAGCGATCATGTAGCACATCACTATATACCAGTTAGCCCAACTTCAGTAACCTGACAATAGTCACTGCTGTTTAGTTTTCTGTCTCCATTTATGTTGGAAGTGGTAGCAGAGCTGGTATATCATGTTCAGGTGGAAACAAGCAATCTACCTTCTAACTCTGTTAAATTTCATATATTCTGTTTTCATGGATGCCTGGATGTTACACCTGGTAGAGCAGCCACACTGATCATTTTTAATGCATAATTGTGTTGTGAATATTCATCCTTAATCTGTAAAAAAGCATAAGGTTCAAAAAATTATAGTAATTACAAAATGGTACATTTCAGGCTAGAATAGCAAAGGGGAACCTGTCAGTAGAGGAACAAAAGAGAAGGAACAGGGATGATCAAAAAAGAAGGAGAGAAAAAAATAACAGCCAGCCCAAGTTGAAGAAAGAGTTTCTCATAAAGGAAAGGGAAAGATGGAGAAATAGAGTGAAAAAGAGAAAAATAAAGAACATCAGTGATCTGAAGGAAAGAGAAAAAAGGCAGAAGAGAAGGTTTTGGAAGAAAGCACAGAGAGACAAAAGGAAAGAAAGTCCAGCAGGGTCTAAACACACAACCACAGAGTACTTTAGGAATCAAGGAGTAGTAGGTAGCTACTTGCTGGTGAACTGTTAAGGTGTAGAACTTGACATGTGCAAAAACAGAATTGTTATTATGTGTCTTGTGATATTACAAAGGTTGCTAAGGTTTAATGGTCATTTTGAAAGAAATAATATCTTGTTTTCTACTAGTGTGTCACCACCGTCAGATTTGTGTCACCATCGTCAGCACCTTGTCAACTCCATAATATGGAGTTTTGGTTTATTTTTCTCTTTTGGAGAACCATATAGTTTCCTCCCTCATGATCTCCCAATAAAATACGTAATTTTCTCAATAAATGTGTAATTTCCATTCTGCTTAATATGATTGTTTCTTATAGAGATTAAATACAAGCTTCTGAAAATATGTATGACTGTAACTCTAATAATAAAAACCCAAAACAATCTTACTTTTAAATGTGGTATAATTACTTTGAAAACATATGTGCATAAACAATAGAATAGAGAAGCTGCTAATAGCCAAAATAGCTGAAACAACTTAATTTAAAATATATATTTTTGCATTTCTTTGTGTCTGACGGTGTTGACAAAAAACCTTGCTCTTCTCCAGCAAAAACATAAATTATTAAAAAATGTTACACCTGGGAGATTGTACCAAAACATGGTGAGACAGCCAAAACTTTGTGTAACAATTATATATAAATATGTTTTTGAAAAACCCAAAAATATATTTTAGAAAATTAAAACCTGTTTTGTGCCTAATCTCAGGAGTCACTAACCTGACAGCTGGTAACTGTGCAGGGGCGGGTCTAGCAAAGTTTTGCCAGGGGGGCCAGGTTGGACATTAACAGGGAAAGGGGGGCACAAAGAAATACTTTTCTTTGTTATGTCATTTAAAAACTTTGAATAAATAATTATCTGAATCTTACAACAAAAGTGGTCATCTGATTAAATGTATAGAAATCCATTATTGTATATAGTAAGGAATAAGTCATATATACACCTCAGTAAGCTATAGTACTATTTTCTTTGGGAAGGTACCATCTGTGTAGTCTGCAATTCTGTTGAAGAAAGATGTTGAATATATTTAATTATTGTAGAAAAATAATTCATTCCTGTGCATTTGTTTTACACTTGCATTAAATTAAAGTTGATTACATCGATTAAGCATCATGAGATGAGGGCGGGGGGTGGTTCCCTAATATTTTTGCTGGGAGTTGGCAACCCTATTAGATAGGTTGCTTAATATTTTCACTAAGTACTCTTTAAAATACCAGAAAAATACCAGAATAGGGGGAATGGTGTAGGTTTAAATTTAGTAGATTGATGGTAAATGGCCTGTATTTATATAGCGCTTTACTAGTCCCTAAGGACCCCAAAGCACTTTACATATCCAGTCATCCACACATTCACACACTGGTGATGGCAAGCTAAATTGTAGCCACAGCCACCCAGGGGCGCACTGACAGAGGCGAGGCTGCCGGAAACTGGCGCCACCGGGCCCTCTGACCACCACCAGTAGGCAACGGGTGAAGTGTCTTGCCCAAGGACACAACGACCGAGACTGTCCAAGCCGGGGCTCGAACCGGCAACCTTCCGATTACAAGGCGAACTCCCAACTCTTGAGCCACGATAGTCAATCAGATTGATCAGTGTTGCTGAACTATAAAATGTTTTGGGTGCAGTGTATGTTTTGCATACAGGTATGCCAGAATAGCTTCAGTCTCTTGTTTTTTAAAACGTGATAATAAACTTATATAAATGCATCAAGATATATATAAAAAACTGTTTTATTGATTACAAAATATCGAATTCATATCGGTATCGGCAGATATCCAAATTTATGATATCGGAATCGGTATCGGACATTAAAAAGTGGTATCGTGCCGTCTCGAGTTGGCACCAGGACACCCTAGGTCAGAGGCTGATGACTGATTTTGAAATCATATCTTCACATCTGTAGCTGTATGTCTTGGACACTCAGTGAAGAAAGGAAGTGAGCTGCCAGCTGATCATCACCTGGTTCTGAATTTAACACTGGAGCAACTCTTTATCCTTTCAAGGACACTTGAGGGAATATATAGATTTACTGAACCCGTCTGATTTGTGGTCTTGAAAAAAGCATCAACCGTATCACTCTGGTTGTCCTGTGGTAAGTGCCATGGGAGTATGGAGTACTGGGAATGCTGTTATTGGCTATTTAGTCCCCGTGCAACTGTAGTGAGAGCTTGGTCTACGCTGCCGGCAATAAGTCATACTTGTTCCCAGTTGGCATTGTATTCCCCCAGGACTGCCCTTTGATATCGATTGCGATAATAAATTTTATGGCCAGAATTTTTTTTATGCGCTTTGTATAGCTTGCATAAAAAAACTGCAAGACTTCACAGAAAATATTGCTATATACTTTTATTTGCTTAGCTATAGGAAAAGTCCAAAGAAAGGTCATAATCATGGAGAGAAAATCTGGAATAAAATAGAATACATTTGCTGAATTGTAGGCTCTTATGCTTGTTCAGATTGTTCAGTGGTCTTTCTTTGTTAACAGAAGCACTTTGTGTTGCCTAATTGAGATTTTTTCAAACTGCTGTCAAATAAGATTAATACATCAGTAATACCACATTATTCTGAAAACATTCAAATCTGCCCTTCCAGTTTTATTTTGCCATTAAACATTGGCTTTAGACAATGGCTTAAAAGCTTTAACAGATAACAACACATTTTCTCAGATATTCCACGATAGCAGTTATGGCCTGTTTATATCCAAAAACTGCAATCTCTGCACTCTTTGCAATCTGAACAAGTTTTTACCACTATAAAGTTACACAGTTACAGTGCAAACACTGCTGAGTTTGTTTGTTTGGGTGTTTTTTGCTATTAAAACAAATGAAATTCGTTGAAAAGTTTCTTTTTTTCAGTCAGGGAGTTATTTCAATCGCAGCGCCCAAATGAAAGTGTTTGAAAATTAATTCCCAGACTGAGACATGCATCTTCCCTCTCGTCTAATACCCAGATTAACATTTTTGACACTTGGCATTTTTTTTTCCTTATCAGCCCAAGACAGTGGGAGATAATTACATGCTCTATCACTCTATTGCCATTACAAAACATTTCTTCAGGTACTTCTGTCAATATAATTCATGTTGAAAACAATTAAAACTTTGCCTGTTTAGAACAAGTTACAGCATCATAGGTGTCAAAGCAGATGACTATATGACCCATTCCTGATTATGAAGAAACTTTCACTACAATAAAAAAATACTAAGTTTAAGTCATTTATTGTATATAACTAATATAAGTTAGGCAAAACACAAAGGCTGCCTTGAACACAAAAGCTAAACATACCTAGATTTTCATCCAGTGATATTCACATCTTCAGTAGAAACACTACCTTTTTTTCTTTTCTTTCTTTCTTTTTTTTTTTTTTTTTTTACCTCAGTACTGCCTTCTTTTGGGCTGAGTGACTGCTTAATGTTTTATTTATTTATTATTTTTGTTAAATTGTTAATTTTCTGTTTTCTTAGTGTATTCTATGACATTACTATGAAACGTGTAAACACCACGGATAAACACTGAAATATGACTTCATTGCTTTATTTATATAGTCATTTTGTATCAGTTTGTTGAAAGACTTTAAAGACTGACTTAAACCTAAAGCTACACTCGGACTCAGTATACTTACACACACTCACAAGTCACTTTGTTAGGTACGCCTATTCAACTGCTTGTTAATGCAAATGTATAATCAGCCAAACACATGGCAGCAACTCAATGCATTTATGCATGTCAGCATAGTCAAGATGACCCACTGAAGTCCAAACCGAGCACCAGAATAGAGAAGAAAGGTGATTTGTGACTTTGAACATGGCATGGTTCTTGGTACCAGATGGGCTGGTACCTGATGTGAATATATTGTCTAATACATCTAATTAATTTGGAGCACTTTTTTAAAAGTGTTAAATGTGTTTACTTTGAACCTAGTTAAAAAAAAATCTGTCCTTCACATCTTTGTAATTGCCTGTCAATCCATAAAATAGGGTTTTGATTTCATTTATCAGAAATACATGGAACCATATTAAATAACACTTTACAGCTGTATGGAGTACTAAGCATGTTCAAGTATGCCAGCAACCACTGAAGCTCAGGAGTCTCTTGTTCTCACTTTTAATTAGCTCGCCTGTTACTTCGAATGGTAAAGATGTAAACCAACATTTGTCTACAAAACAGGCTGAAATCTTCCGGGCATGGATTCAGATTGTGAGCCGGGCAGGAGTAAACAAAAGTTGCTGCCATGGTCTTTAACTCTGTTTGGATGAAACCTGTTTTAATGCGTTATCCTTCCATTGTATATATTTAACACAGAGTAGACTAAAGCATCTGCTCTCAATCACAGCTTAGATTATTTTTTTATTTGTCCCACAATTATGGGTTTGGTGGTGTGCCCATTTTCAGTTAGTTTACCTTGAATGGTCAGAAGAGTTCTGCTGGCGGGGTGTGTGCACAGACAGCATAGATTGAGAATGATCTCTGCAAAAGAACAGCAGTTTAGTCTCTGCATAAACACAGGAGGCATTGAGGATGGATTTCTAGCTCACACACGATTGGGAAGCACCCAGATCCCAACTTTATATTTAGTAGGAGTAAAATCTGCGATGTTACCTCCCTCTGTTAAGAGTGCTGGATTGATTGAAATAAGAGTTGTATGACTTTCTATTTTACCGGTATAGCAAGATATCATTGTGATCAACACACAGGTCAGTTCTGTTAAAGCTAATAGTAGAAACAAAGCTCCTAAATTGCTAATGGCATGTGCACACACTACCAGACTGACTGAATGAAGTAATACAAAATTGCATATTTGGTCTACAAGCAAAATAACACTCTGGCTTCTCCACATTGCCACTGTGAACATCAGCGTATGAAGCTATTTACCTATGTTTAGCTTAAATGTGCCCTGCAGTTCCCCCTTGTTTCCTACACCAAAGCAGGACTTCTCTCTCAGGCATCTTTTTCTGTTTTTCTAAAAGATCTGCTGCATGAAAACCCCAAGGGTGCTTGAGGTCACAGAGTATTCAGAGATGCTAGAGGCATATTGGCCACCTCTCTACACACACAACACAAGTTTGAATCATTTACAGTATATCACAACTTGCCCATCTTAACATTTAGTCAAGCAGGAAATGAACTGGCCACAGCTGTCTGCACGCTTTATACTTGAGGTTTATTTACAAGGAAATGACTGGATGGATGTGTGAGCTGTTAGTGTTCAGGAGGAGACTGAAAACAAATGATTACCTATTGCAGCCTTCATCACTTCAAGTCATTTTCATTGCTTGAAATGTTAAATTACCTTCATTCCAAGCTCAACCGCAAACATTTTCAATTGCCTATCGTGCTGCATTCATGTTTCATGCCTAGTCCTTGGTTACTCTTATTATGTGAAATGGATGAATGATGCATTGAATTTACCATCAAGCTGAATGTAAATGTGATAAAACTACAGTCGAGTGCAAACCTTATTGAGAAAGACATAAAAAGAGGATACAAGATGGGTGATGCTGTCCATTAAAATAGTTTCTGTCCTCATACATTTTGAGTATAGGTTAATATAGCTGTTTTAAAAAGACTTAAAATTGTAAGTTTAGTTTTGAAGTCAAGCCATCTAGTGAGTGAAGTGAAATTTGATATTCAGCACTTTTGAAAATCTAAGCAGCAATGCACCTATGACTAAGAAATGGAAAACAAAAATAGTCATCCAAACCCCCTTCAGTCCAAGAACACATGCTGCTTTGGTATGGCAAAGCTATTAACATAAACATTGATAATGACTTCTCACTGAGGAACAGGGGCCCACAATATGTTTTCCACAAAAAGCTACACCATCCAATTATCTACAGATGTTAACTTCACATAATGCTGGTTCGCCACATCTGTTTGTTGGTGGGAGATCTCATTATAACAAGCATGTTTTAAGCGCCAGCACCAAGCACTGCTTGGCACATTTTATAGCAGCATGTTGAACATTTACAACAAACATTCCTGACTGCGGTAAAACTTTGTATGTTAGATTAAACGACTTCCAACAGTCAGTAAAATTCTCCTTGTCATCAAGACGATGATTTCGATGTCAACCTTTGTTTCACGTTGCAAATTCAAATTGCCAATGTGATTTGCTATGCAGTACTTTACCTTATAAGATACAACTTGTCTGTGAAAAGATGCAAGCCAAGTACTCTGCAAGTGACAAATTGAAACTGTAAATAAACTAGGGATGAAAACAGACATGTTCTTGGTTCCAGGATGGATACGAACTACAGGAAGATGTTTATCAGTGATGTTTTAGAAACAGCCAAAAATGCACTCCATACTCTGGCTCATAGGCTGAAAAAATACATGCAAAAAGCTGGGGCCTAGAAAATAAAAGAAGAAACATCTTGGGTGAACTCCCAGCTGCAAGGGGGGAAAAAGGGCAGAAAATAAAAAGGCCAGAGCTGAGATTGACCAATTTTGGAATGACACCTTTGAGAGAAATGCAGAAACTATGTGAAGTGGATGAATTTGCAGGAAGACAAACATCCAACAGTGAGTATCAGAAAGCAGGACAGAACTGGGAAACTCCTACTGACTTATAACATTTAGAGCACTATATTATAATCATGGTAAAAATAAGATTTTACATATCAGGACATAATGAAACATCATCTGGTTCTGGCTCAGGGGCAGCTGTGGTTCAGGAGCTTGAGCAGATCGTCCACCAATCAGTGGCTCAATCCCCCTCTTCTATAGTCTGTATGTCAAAGTATCTTTGGGGAAGAAAATGAAGGCTGAATATGTTCATCGGAGTGTGTGCGTGTGTGTGTGAATGTTAGATAAAAAAGTGCTTAGACATAGAGGAAAGCACTTCTGTAACTGTGGACTGTGTGCGTGTGATTGGGTGAATGAAGCCTGCAGTAGAAAAGTAGAATACATAGACTGGCATAAGTACCAGTCAGTATCTTACCAGGTCTTAATATTAGGTAAATACAACCTCAAATGAGCAAATGACATATTACACTATGGCATTTATTTAACTAAGAAAGTCAAACTGAATTTATTTGGGGAAATCTAGGTATAACCCATAGCCTGGTAGTTTGTAGACCATGTTTATCAGTAATAAAACGAAGTAATCATTTCCTGCATGACCTTATTAGTCATGTCTTATTATATCAGTGTGGAGAAACTTTAGCCCACTTTTCCTTACGGTGTCGCTTCAGTTCATTGAGTTTTTCAAGTTTTTCGTTTATGCACATAAGCTGTCTTAAAGATTAAAACCATAGCATTTCAGTTATGTTGAGGTCTGGACTTTGACTGGACAACTGCAAGAGCTTGATTATTTTCCTTTTTAGCCATTCTGTTCTTGATTTACCACTGTCCTTGAGAACATGACCTCAATTTGGGCCCGGCTTTAGCTGTTGGACAGATGGCCTCACATTTGACTCTAAAATACGTTGGTTTACAGTCGTCTCAAAGGCTGTGGCTCGGAAACAAGGCCAAATCATCCCCCCTCCTCCACTGTGCTTGACAGTTGGAATCTTATGTATCTTATGAGTTGTTATTTTTTTTTATTCAGCTGCAACTCTCCTTATAAACCTTCCAAAAAAAGCCACAAATATGTAGACTTTGTGAAATTAAAAGAATTTAAATTTTAACATACCTGTAGAGTCTGATATGTAGCTTTTTCGTATTTTGCATTTTCTTCTTATGGTCTGATATTTGGGTGAATTTGCTGGAGCATCCACTCCTAGGAAGATCGGCATCTGTCTTAAATGTTTTCTACTTGTGAATAATAGTTCTCAATTTAGAATGACGGACTCGAAATTGTTTGGAAACAGGCTTATAACCCATCTACGACTGTTGATGTCTTTAATGAGTAAATAACCTTAGCATTGTGTTGGCACACACCTGAATGTTCCAGACCTGCCAAAACATCTGCTATTATAGACGTGCTCACACTTGCTGATGATCAGTTAAACAAGTGCTTCTGATTAGAAGTACCTGGCTGCTATTTACACTCTTAATTCCTATGGAGCAGTAGGAGTGTACTTGGTTTTTTCAAAGGCTGTTTTTGCATTATGGCTTGATATTTGTTATGTGACACAGTGTAATATGTCATATGTTGTTGTTCATGTTAGGTATTTCTTTCTTTATTTGTTATTTAAACTGACTATTTAAGTTTTATAAGCAGATCAAGTTAAGGACAATACTGATCATGCAGCTCTTCCATTCCTACAATATTCTTTCCAATTCAACTTAAAAAAAAAAATATGGACCACAAAAGCGAATTTCAAAATGTGGAGTATAGCATTCTCTGCCTCCACAAGCTGCCCCTCGAATTGGTTGCCAGGGTCGCCGCTCCCCTGTGGAGAACGCTCATCTCCACGGTATCTTTGAAAACATACCTTTCACGCAAATTACAGAAACTGCAAAGTAGACATATCCAAACGTCAAGGACGCAGTGGGGGCATGTATGTGAAACCTCTTTTATTTCATTATACCATCAGGACATGCGATGTCAAGCCGAGGTCCCACGCTGATAATATAATTGGCTCCTTGTATGGCAGAAGCAAAAGCATGACACCGTTCTCCCCATGAGAAAGATGACGATCTTAGGAAGAAACGTGGAAACCTTGTTGACGTGCGCACATGCATACGTTTGTGACAAGTTACAGCATTAGCAAGTAATTACGCTGTGTCAACAGGAGAAAGAAAGCGAGAGTAAACAGGGAAACAAGAGCTTGCTGCTTTTATTTATTTATTCAGAAGTGCTTCGGATACTTGTAGTGTCAGTGTTATTCGCAGAGACGTGCGCCTTCCATAAACGGGGCCTTGCTGATGTCATACAGCATTTCACACTTTCTTTCTGAGTCAAAACTGAGGCCCCTTAGGCTCGCAGCATAAATCACTGTTAATACAGAGACTTAAAATGAATTTACATACAGGACTCGGTTTCCAAAATGTGCCTTCTATAAGGATCTTGTAGGCATGGCTGCAGCGAAAACATGACCTTTAAAAGCTGCTTTGTTGAGCAATCCATTCTTGCACACACTGCAGTATCCAGCCGCCGTGTCCCCTGTAGAATTAGGTTGATTGAGCGTGGCCTAAATTGGATCAACCATATCTTGCATGCTGGAGCCCAGGGCTTGCTAAATCGCCTGGACTGTGATGCAGCCAAATACTTGGCTATTTAGATGAAGAGACGGTTTCCAATTCAAAGCCTGGGAGAATTATAAACCCATGAGTCCCTGTGACTGACTGCTGTCATATTGCATTGCTCATTTAAGGAATGCTTTCTGTTCCACTTACACATATTTACCAAACCTACATACTGCTTGTTGCTATTGTGTAGCTATGTTTTGAATGTAGCAAACCTGTCGTTGTGTATTTTGATGCCAAACGAGTCCGAATTTGCCCGGCAGAGGAATTGGCAGCGGACTGGGAAAAAATATTATCTCAGCCACTAAAAATACACAAATGTACCAATCACCAGCATGAATATCAGCCGAAGAACTGAGATTGTGGTCTGCCTGAACTAATGCTATGCTCAATTAGCTCAACCGATAAAGTTTGCATTTTACTCAAAATTTGCTCCATTTTATCTTTTTTTTTTTTTTCAATTAAAAAAAAGATAAATAAATAATTGCCCTATTGGTGTATTGATATCTTCATAGCAAGTTCAGATGGACTTTCTGAAAGGCTTCCAGCCTCACCACCCTAAGAGTAACATTACAAGAAAGAGAAATTTACAATCACACTCTCAACTATTTGCATTAAAAAATGTATCTACTATTAGGAAGCTATCATTGTGGAGAAGGTCATTTAGGGGAAAATGAAGCTCAAAAATAATGACTTATTGCTGCTGTTCAACAGCAACCTCTATCAACATCTCCTTCTTTCTGTTGCCTTCTTATTACCTTCTCTCGCATCTCCCACTCCTTTCCCAAGTGAGCCCCTCTGCATCACGCTAAAGCCTGATGATAAAGGGATGGGCAGACAGTTGCACAGTTGGGGGCTAATGCAGAGAGGGATGGCTGATGATCCAGTCTGCAGATGGAGACCTGCCATGGGAGATTAATCCCCAGCACAGTCAGAGGGCTCCTGAGATTTTAATTATGCCTCAAAAAAAAAGGAAGAAAAACAAGGAAAAAAATAGGAAATGCCATCACATTAATTATTTATAAGCAGCAATATTTTAGCTAAGGGACAGTTTTATTTCAAACTGCATAGGGACTCCTGTCAGATGTGGCTTCCTTGTGTAGCTGACATGGTTGTAATAGGAGTATTCACAATACCACTGGGTTAAGAAGGGATAAGATGAAGTAGTAGGCGTAGATGCCAACCTCTATATTTTTGAAGGTAAGCAGACACTGGTGCCATTGTGTCTGAGTGCCAAATAACATGTAACGTGACATGACCAAAACTGCAAACGACTTTGAAAAGATGAAAAGAGAGAACGCCACTCGTTCACAAGCTGAACAAGCAAAAAGGACCCGAGCAGCTTTTAAACTTTACAGTTTCTTTTTCTGACTGATTAATGTGCAGCAATGAAGTAATGTTTTTTAGAAAAGCAAAATTTCACATTATGAGTGCATACAAAAGTTATACTCATGCTAATTGTTTTCACTATATGATGTCTGATTACATTTGATTAAAATTACAATTAAACTTAAAAAAACAAACAAACACAGAGTGCAGCTCTCCTTCTCCAGTTACATGTGCTTTGAGAAAGGTTTATGTAATATCTCGCATCTTCACAAGGGATAAATGAATAAATGCTATTTTTACTCCAGTAATTTGTAATATTGGAGAGAGGCTTTCAAGTACAAATGAGCTCATTTGTTTTCCGTTGAAAAGTCACTAAAACTGCTGCTTATAGAAATAATCTCAGCACACTTTCAGTCTTTGTGAGGCTGCTTGAACCTGTTTGGTTTCATCTCATTGGTCAGCTGCTTATACAATTATCCTTACTGTGCTAATCACAATTTAGTTAATATGTATCTGAGATATGCTTCATTGTACAGTACATGGGCTGACTACTTTATAGCCTCCTGGATGATTTATTCCAGAGGGCAATTATTAGCAATAATGCTGTACTGAAGACAAATATACAAATAATGAGACAAAAAGATCAATAAATAAGAAGTGAGCATGAAATGAGCACATATGCACACAATTACAGAGGCGCCCTCACACATACACACACGCACGCACGCACAAACACACACACAGATCAGATAAAGAATCAGGACTCTGCAGTTTGAGCTGGCAGACTGCCCTCTTCTGTAGTCGGTGTGATATACAGACTGACAAGAAGGGAGACATGAAGAAGCTGTTAGCTTTCTGACTCATGCAATTACACATTTCTGACTAATGGGGGCCACCATTAGCCAGACATAAAGATACCATGTGAACAAGTCATCGCCATTATCATCCGTTCAACAAAGCAGACGGTGCTCGGTCATACTCATACATTTTATTTAACAGAATGGTGAGATCAAAGAGAAGTTACATCTTATAAATGAGTATAGTTATTTAGCTCTTGATATTTTATTTGAAAATATGTCTTAAGGGACAGAAAGTTGCTTTGATTATTTTTTCTTATGTGATAAAAAGGACCAAATGCGACTTGAATTAATTGCACAACTTCTTTTCAAGTCTAATGTAATTTATTTCAGCTGATTAGGATGACTGAGCGCTAACAAGCGCTGCAAAAGTGTGAAAATGTGAAACTAGATTAATTACTTTAGAGTTTTAATGAGTGCAATGTGGACTCCATGTCCACCAAGAAAACACCATAATATTACATGTTTCTTTAACCGTGCAAATGATTCTTGTGCTTGAAGGGTATTGAAGAACAGCAGCAGGAGGCATGCCTTTGTCCCACTTGCCTTGCTTATCCTTCTGATGTTATATGTAAAGGTAGCGGCTATTAATTTGACCGCTTGGTTTGATAAAGGGCTTCTGACTTGGTTAAAGTGAAGCTTGAGAATTTAAATTGGTTGAGGGGGTGGGATAAAGACCAAAAAGGATTGGTCAGAGAGATAAGGTAAAGGGCCAATATACTGGATAGAATGAGCAGTCTGGTGTTGTGGCTGACAGAGGTGATGGAGTGCTGTGATGTGTATGATGGGGGTGGATATGTCACCTGCCCGGGCTTCACTCGCCACAGGGAAAAACCATTACTATGATCGATTCTTCCTCGCTATCCGTTCTCTTGTTTTTCCTGTCTATGGAGGAAGGATGCTGATAGGCTGGTAGGTGGTAAACAAAGGCGTAGTTAATGCTTAAACAATGCAAACTGAAGACCGCGACTTAGCATTCTGTTGTGTTAAAAAGATATATTTGGAATTAAAACAGCGGTGGGACTATTAAGACATCTGCATTTCATCTTCATAGACATCAGTGCTTGGATGTCATTATTACCCTCTTCATCACTGCAATCAAACTTGTCTTCAACCCACTTTGAAGTAGCTATTTTATGCAAATTCGCCCATATTGTGCTGCACTTTCTACAACTTAAAATTCTTATATTTCACCTTAAACACAGTGGGCCTTGAATTCACGAAGGATGAAAAAAAAATGCTGGAAATGCATTGTTGGCGTGTCTCAGATCACAAGACAGCGCTGAACAGTGTGTGAGCACGGGCCATGTAAAAACCTTAAAGGCAAGGTACTGTGTGGGAGTATTAGTCAAGGCCAAAGTATTTTTCAGCTGTAAGGAAAAAGGAAACAAAGCATTCCTCTAAGTGGGTCAGATGGACTCTTTCGCCTCTTTCGCCTCCCAAAATGAATCACTGTCAGAAGAGACAAAAGAAACAATTCAATAACATCTACTGAGACGTGCTCCTGAAGTGACGTTTCTGAGAATTAGTTTAATTAACTGGCTCACTTGAAAAAGTGTCACTTAGTTGTAGGTCCCATATAAAAGTAGCCAACATTTCGTTTTTTCTTTCCCACTGAAATGTTTCATTGTTTCAGTGTAAACCAAAAAGAATTCCACTGAACTAAAGCGCTGTCTTTACAAGCTGTGCATCAGGATTCCTCGTTGAGCATTTGTGAGCTATATGAACAGAAAAGTCCTCTTTTTTTGTTGCACCCCAAGTACTCTTCTCTTTAAACTTCTATCCCACTGGACTCCAGTACATGCAATCCAAAAAGACCTCTGAAAAATGCTCCACTGCTTTACGCTCTGTCTTACCTATTTTGCGCTGACTCAGTGCCCATACCAGAACTAGTTCTGCTTTGGTGCCTTTTGAGAACCAAGAGACTCTCACTTGGAGTTTCTTGAAGCAAATGTTACATACAGAGTAGATGTTGGGATAATTGCCGTGGAAAGAACATCATGGTAGACAAAAACTGCAGGCTGCATCTGTTAACTACGGGTGAATTTATTGCAGTAGCAGCTCCCGTTGCTACTGACGTCAGCGGTTCCAACTTTCCAAATTTAGCCCTGACAATTATATGGTGTTGTGCTGGTGCCAGGGTTTTGACGCTAGCACAAGTCAGTCGTTTTTTGAGATGTTTTGGGGGTTTTTTGGTCATCACTCAAAAAAAATGCAATACATTACATTTTTATGCAGTAATGCATTATGGGACTTAAATGCTCTCTGAAGAAGTTAATTTGTTACGCTACCTGTTATAATACTTTTGCATTACTCTGTAACATGCGCTGAAATGCACTTGCACATAATTACCAGTTAACAATATGAACCTTAGTCCCACACACCTACACAAATCACTATCCTAATGAGGACATAAAAACTGTCTTTTTTGTAGTGTTTCTTTTAGTTTAAAGACAAAGCTGACAACACTCAGCAAAGCTGAAATCCAGCCCAAAGAGACTTCAGAGTGATGCTTCTACCATAGCAACATTTACAGGGAGAAATGGAGGCCGCAATACCACAAGCTGTTCATTATTGCCTTTGTTACCTGATGACGATCAGGCTCTGGGTGCTGAGCTGAGATGGGCTTATGCTCAGCTCCGACTGAATTTTCTGTACTTGATGCACTTTGCAGTCAACCCCTGTGCTCTTATCTTTTCCTGCAATAAAAACAAAACAAAACAAAAAAACATTGCCCATATCTCCCGTCCTCAAAAGTTTTAGACACTGCACTATTTTTCTCTTCCCTGCACACAAGCTGAAATCAGCTGTTTGCAGTGAAAGTCAGAAGGAAGAGAAGGGCATGTTTGGTTTCTTTATTTTTATTTCTTTATGTATTTTATCTACCCACTGTGCATATAACTGAAGAATCTTTGTACTGCCAGGAGTGACATAAGTGTAGATGTATTGTGATTACTAAAATCTAGTACAGTAATGCATTTTTGCATTGTTGGAAAATGTGATTATAGTAAGCATTAGATGTGTTACACCCACATTGAGCAGCCAGGCTACAATCACTGCAGGCAAAGACAGGATTTAATACAGCCCAAGTTTGCTATTTTATTTATCAAAGCTTTAATTTACAAAGCTTAACATGACAGCTCTGTGGAGCACTGGTGCCCTATACCAGCAGCAAAAAAGAAATTCCGCTGTAACTGGCAGCCTTTTATACCCTGCTGCTGATGGGCAACATTTTGCTCATAATATGCCAGGGGTGTTTCCAAAATTCCCAAACAGGCAATTAAGCCATATAACCATTTTGTATATTATAATTTATAATTAAGACAATCAGCCAAAAGCACCCATAAACCCTATATTTTCATTTAAACAATATAATCCTACAAATCTCAAACAGCACTTAGAAATGCCAAGCAACTCCCCCCGCCCAACTTCCTACTTGGTTTATCCCATGATCTTTAAATAAGGTTAGACCCCCAGGGACACATTTCCCCAGACCCTGGAGAGGACAAAGGACATAGCAGGTGAGTGATTGCTAAGCCAGAAATCCACATGCCCTAAAATCAGCGTCCGTATTCACAAAAATTGCACAAATACATTACCTACACTTTTTTGACCCAGGTGATAATCAGTTACATTTGTGGCTAATACTGTCTCTTTAAATTGTAGATTCTGAGTAGCTGTTCAAGTGCCTGCAGTACAGAATCACACAAATCACTATAATATTTAAGCACCATCAAGTATGTTTCTTAATGCGCACATTTTTTGCCTAAAGTGCAAATGTGCCCTCTTTTTTTCCTCTTTTTCCCTTTAGGTTTCCTTGTTTAGCTGGTCCAACTTCAGCTAAACTCTCTTAACTTGCCATAACTTGCTTACTTAAACATAATGAATGCTATTTAAGTAAGAGCTGATGCCTATTGCTAAGATATGATCTTTAACATCACTGGTTCCCAGAAACTGGGGTTGTAAAAACCAAAATATTCTCAAATAATTTAGTGCCACTTAAAAACAAATCTGTCCACATGAGTGTTATGAGGGTTATTTTCTCAGTATTGAGAGATTTTCTCCTCTTATGCGTGCTTTTGTTTTCACATTCTTTCATCACAGCATGTGGATTCCAGTGGGCCTCTCTGCTTTATTTTTCTTGGATAAAAACACAGGTTTGCTGTTTATCTGTACTATCGGCATCTGGCACTTATTACACAGGGATGGGAGCACAAGCTTGGATTATTAGGATTACTGGTGGATTGATAGAAGGAAAGTGATTCATAGCAAGGTTAATAATAGCAAACTCTCCTTTTACCCGTATAACACCAGATAGACCGGCCTCGGGGCTTTCCCTACATTATAAACGTCTGAGCCTACCCCAGTCTTTTAGAATGCAGTCCATGAGAAAAATTCCCAGAACGCTCTCTCTAAAGCTGCTTTGATACCCCGGAGAATGCTAACACGTGTACCAAGGTACATACAAGCACAATAACAAAGCATACGGAAAGCCTCGACGTACAAATACAACCAAAATAAAAATGTATAGGTTTCTTACATAAACATGAAAATGACTCATAATTTGCTGTAATTTAAAAAGAAATTCCTTTGCTCTTTGAAAAGCACATGTATAGCTTTAGCACCTCATTGCTATCAACCATTGTACATATGTGTATGTGTGTGTTAAATGTGTGTACTGTACCTAGTATTCTTCAAGACAGATATAAAACGACCACTAATCCAGAGCGACAGAGGAATAAACACAATCCCTAATCTCATTGATCCCCTCACAAAATCATTCAATTATACTCCACCGCTGAGTATAGCACCATGCACACCAGGAAAAAGCAGCAGAGGTAACAATCTCTTTTTTCCCCCATTACAGAATAAGAAAGCCATAACTCAATGGAATATGATAATGGAATACCACACACGAGGAGACAGACAGGCCGCTCCATTCAGCACGGCGCTTCGTGATGATAAAAAACACGGCAGTCAGACATGTTCTCTATAACCAGCAGCAATACTTGGTGGTATCACTGGAGAGGAATGTAGTTAATTTTATCAGGGGTTGGGGGCGATAGTGGGTGGTGTTGCTCTGCTGAAGCAATAAAAGGACTATGGGGTGAAGAGCGAAAATGAGAAAAATGAGACAAAGGAGAGGAGAACTCTACTGTTACACGTGCCACTAAATGACCCAGTTTAACAGCCCTAAGCCTGCTACCTATTATCACAGGGGAAGGGTTTTTTCTCCTGCAGCTTCGGCATGGAGGGCAGACCTGCTCTGATATCAGTGTGACAGCTACAGGGATGCTGCTGCCTGCTCACTGATTTAGGGGTTGTGTTTTTATTCTGTTCATTAGAGCTTTCTAAGCGGTTGGAGTGCTTGTAGGTTCATGACATTTCTGCTAGTCAAATCAAAGGCTTTGGCACGGGGGATACACGGAGCAGCTGGGGGTATCGGGGTGGGAGCCTTAGCTTGGAATTGGTTGCATACACACCTACACATGCACGCACACACGCAAACTAGATGAACAAGCATTCCTATGCACACATTTCCTCTTTTTCAATATTTCGCCTAAAACCAGGCAGATGCAGTAGACTTGCACTTCTTGGACTGGCATCGACCTTTAAAAAGATTCTTGTTCTGCCTCTGGACCCTTCAGTGCCCCTTTTCCTCTGTAAAACAAATGTTAGTTTTAGAAGTTAGTTTGATCGGGCCAGCATTCAGTGTGTTGGGCGTGGAACGTGGAGGAGCTAGTTTGATGTATGGCACCAGATGCCTGCTGCCAGATGTTGTACAGGCTGACATGCAGGTCTGGCATGAGGTTTCCAGGGCTGGCCGTGAACTAATTAATCTACTCCCGCTCCGGTCCCTCAGAAGGTCACACTGAAAATATGCAAGGCTGGGAATGTCTGCATTGTATCACATGCATATTTTGACTAAAGCCTTTGTTTTGGGGAAAAGCAGGCACGGCTCCCTATTAAGTGCACAGTTGTATGAGACTATGTCTAGTGTACTCTTTAGAGGGGTGTATTATGGCCAAAGAGCATGTCTGCCAGTGAGAGGAAAAATTGAAACAAGATGTGCTGGCCCCTCGCTCCTTTGAAGGTGTTCCACATCATACCTCTGATTCTGAGGAGAGTAGGAGTACTACCATAAAAGGACATTCTGTTTACCTTAACCTGCCATCATCTGCTTGCCAGATGTTCCCGAGTTTTTCTTTCATCTCCTCACATGAACCTTATTTTTATTTTCACAGCAAGTTTGTTGCTCTACGTTTTTCACGGGTGGGAGAAGAACAAAAGTCGTCTTTCTTCAGCTGGAGGGTGGAGAGGCTAAATTTGAACATTGTTTAATTTGCCCTACAAAGCTTGGTAAGGCTGAAGGATTTTCTGCAGAGAGGCGTACTTGATGGAAACACTGGTACCACAGACACAAGAACTGGGAGCTATAAACATGGTTTCCATTAAGTCCTCAGCTTTGGCGGATGCATCTACACATGCAAGATTTTTTTTTCTCCCCAATGTCTGTTATTCTAACAGACGTGTTTCCTTTGGATTACTTACTAGCTGATTGCTAATGATGGCTAATAGTTATTTAAAGTAATTTTCTTTTTCATTTAGCACAAGGATACATTGCAGAAAGGAAGTGGGAAATCTCTTGACTCCAAAGAGAGTGTGCTGCATGAAAGAGAAGAAAATACAATAATAAAAAAGTATAATACGGTCTCTTCAATGGATAATTAAGATATGAATGAGTACAACATGCAGAGGTTTGGCCTCATATATTGTGTCAGCAACATCATGTCCCCAAGTTGAGCGCTGCTCTTTTGACAACATTTTATCGTGTGAATGATTTATCTTATGATGCTAGCTTTGGTTATAGGCAAGGAGAATGGCATTCAAATGAGATTGAAATATCCCAGTGCCTGCTTTTAAACCAAATAAATGTGTTATTTGGATATGATGTGGGCTGCCCCCTATACTTTTATTTACATAGCAAGTAAAGTAAGTAATTGAGGGAAAAAAATATTATAGGCTTCAGGATAAATATCACAAAGTGCTTCGCATAACAAATGCTAAAATGTAGCACCAAATAACAACAGTGGTGCACAACCCTGTGAGCAAGTACTAGGCTCAGTGAGGGGGTAGTTATCTGCTTGGGGAGTGAGGGGAAAGAAATAAAGGAGAAACAAACAACAGGAGCGAGAAGGAAAAAAAATGGCAATAGATCTTTTCACTCCCCAAGTGTTTGAATATCCCTAACTGAAGAAGAATATCTGCGCATCATGGGCAGTCCCATAGCAGCCTTAGCCTATAGCAGCATAGCCAAAGGTGGCTCAGGGTCATCTGATGGAAGACCCCTATTTGTCTACAAAACGCTTGCCATTAATTCTCTGAGCAGTAGCTTAACAAACTAAAAGACCACTCTCCTTCACATTAAAAGTTGTGTCTTTTTAAAAGTGCTAGTTGCTCAGCTTTTATTTTGAGAGCAGTTGTCTGTTTCTGGTTTGCATCACACTTTTCACAGATTCAGTTTACATACAAGTTGTCTGCTAGCAACCAAATTAATTGTACATTTTTTCAGTGCAGCACTATGTACCTCTTTTTGACCAATTTTACCCTAGAAATTGCCAACAACTTCTAGCAACCACTCGCTAATCAGCTGGGGAATAAACATTTTTAACATCGTAACCAGTGGCCACCAGATGGTCACCGACTGGTCTCTAGGCCTGTGTGACTGGGGCTTAGACAGCTGGCTAAGTAATGGTTTACAGCCAGCTTATCCTCTTTGTATTTATCTTTTTTTTTTTTTTTTAGCACAAGTTAGAAAATTCTTGGCTTGGTCTTAGACTATGAAAGTGTATAGATTCAATACTACAGCTAAGAGGGAATGTAGCAAAATATGAAGCAGACAGACTTTAAAGCTTTATTGTTAAGATTCAAAGAAGGTGGACTGTACTGAACATTCTTCCACAGTTCCCACTTTTACTATTTCTTTTTCTCTTTCAATGAATTTCCTTCCTTTTAATGTAATTGTGGACTTTTCACCATGATGGGTTTAATGAAATTATTTAGAATAAATGATTAAACTTAAACCTTGAGTTATTTTGACTTGAAAGAGAGTCATTGAAATGCAGTGGCAGTAAAGGCCAGTAATTATGAGACCCTTAACTGAGGGGAAAGAAAAAAAGTAGAAGGTCATTTGCTATTGCTGTCTCACTGCATCATGCAACACTAGAAAAAAAAACACTGAAGGAATAAATGCTTTACAGGAATGCAGGTGTACCAAAAGAAATGAAATAATTCAAGCAGAATTGTAACAGTGGTATTGTTTTTAAACCGTCAGGAAAGTCAATGTGATCTATTTTAAAATCTTCATTATATATTTCTGTGCCAAGTATGGGACCTTTTTCCAATTCATAGTCTCTAAACGGTGATAATATACAAAATAGCACATGACTGAACCAGTCATCTTCCCATAACATTACAATGAACATCTCAGTGATGTGTTTGGGAGCGAAAATAAAATATCTCCCCAAGGTAGAGAATTATTTCTGTGTTGAAGATGAAAGGTTGAAGCTCGTCTCATGGCTACAGAGAGGACATGTCAATGAAAAGAATGACTGTCCTTCATCACAAGTTCTTCTTTTTTTTTTTTATCTTAAAGTCATTTAAGAATACTTTTTGGAGCCATATTGAGGATTTTTGGTCACTAAGGTTAGCTTTCAAGGTTTTAAACATTTTTTTTTTGTCTAAATCCACATTTGGCATATTCCGATGCTCATTCGTTGCCATTTAGATTTTACAGTAGATAAAGAGACGGGGTAAGTCTACACTAACTGGCAGAGGCGCTGTTAATTGCCCTGAAAACTGCTATTCAGTGGTCACATGACGACATTCAAAACTTTGCACACTTTGTTTTTCTTGAAATGCTCATTGCAATGAATCGGGCCCAGTTTTCTACTAATCATGCTTGTATTCCTCTTTTCTAAGCTCTGCTCTGCTGCTGCTCATAAAACAAAGAAACAAACAAAGCCCTCACTCTTTTTTAAATATCTTTCTATTGTTTGCAAGGACACCCGAAACTGTATTTCCACACTCTTCTTTTTACCATGTTACAAGTGATAACGTTTTCAAATGACTGCTTGATTAGGCAGAGTGCAGTAGTCGCTGGGCCCTGTGGCTGTTGTCAGGCTCGTCTCTGCACGACTGCCTCTGCTGGTGAGATTTATCCTGTTTGTTTTGCTACGGTAGCAACATGTTTTCTCTCTCTGAGCAGATACGCACCTTCACACATTCGAGAGAAAATTCACAGAAAATAAGAGGCGTCGAGGCAGGTACTTGTCCTGCTTCCAGGAAATACTTTTCACCGCAATATACAGTGCATAACACATTCCGCGTTCCTTTATCTGTTCTGCTTTGAAGATATTTCCACACCACACACTTATGTAAACATTGGCTTATACAGTAACACCTGGCAGCGCCAGCATAAATTGCTACTGTAACTCATGCTCCATGATGTCGGGCTCACTGGTACTACACGTTATTCCGGTGTGTGTCACAGAATCCAATGTCTGTGTGTGTAAGCGGTATTTGAATATAAAGTCTTTGTTAATACATTTCGGCATATTTAAAGCTCAAATGTTTTGCATCGTACCTTCACCAGCGATTAAATGTCATTCAGCTGCTTTTGGGATTACTTAGCTTCTGCTATTGTAGATGATTGTGTGGAAGCCGACTGCATATTTAAAAAAAAAAAAAAGACATGTTGCTCAGTGTGCTCGCTCTTTTGAGCAGACTTTCATCCACCAAAGCAGACTGGACAAGCTAGTTAACATTTCTTGCAAAGCATCTCAAATCTTTTTCAGAAGAAACAGTGTCATTCCTGTTTATTACTTAAAATATATTACTTTATTTTATGGTCTTAGTGGTTGAAACATGGACAAGGATTATTCTGACTTGACTCTTAACAGAGAGAATTGTAACCCTGGAGACAGCTTGGCCACAGCGCTGGACTCTACACGTATTAACTGAGGTGCTGCTTTCTAAATGTCTTGAAAGAATGTCAGATATTATAAAGACTACAGCTAAATTAAGCAGGAGAAAAAATCATGTGGCTACTGTATATGCCTTTCTGTGCACTTTTATAATGATGTTGGTGCAGATCCACAGTATCTGACTGGATGATTTAAGGTAACTAGTTTTGCTTGTGACAGTTGCTCCCAACAGGAAATGCCTCAAGAGATACCATCTGTCCAGGCTTTTTCTGACTTTCCTAATATTCATTAAACATGGTGTGCCTAGCACAGCGCAGGCACCCTACAGCCCTCTCTATGATTCACATCACACACAGCTAGCGTGTCTCATTAATGGTGCCACCATGGCTATTGATGTTGCACTGGCCAGGGTTACCTATGGGCCAGTTCTGCGGAGGGTCAACAAGCAGTTGAAATTGAAGGAGTGTGTCCATCCTAAGGCACACTGATGAAAATGAATGAAAGTCACTTTAATGTGTGGCCTGCTCCGGGATGGATCACTGGCACTTAGCATTCAGCATAAAAGTAGAAGGTGTACTGCCTTTTTGCATACATTCACAAATCTAGGAGAGGAGACTGAAACTAGGAACGAAGACAAGTAAGCTTATGGCTCTGTACAGCTGATCTTGCAAGGCTGACAGTCTGTGTCCACAGAGTGTGAATTGTTATGGCACAGAAAGCTTAGCAGCTGCTCAGCGCTAATTGTGGGCCTCCGGTGAGTTGGCAGCTTATTCTTTGTCAAACACCTGAACAGCACAAGTCAGAGTAAAGTCACTGCTGGAGCAAAGCACATGCATATCTTATACAGGTGCATTCTCATTTAACATAAGCAGACAAACACAATAGTATACTAAACACTGATTTTTAAAATATTTTACCTGATTCTTTCATTACTTCATGCCAAATATTTAGAATCTTAGAGTATTGTGAAAAATTATAATAGACAGTCTATAGTAGACCATATAGAGTTTATGTGTTACTTCTAAGCACTTTCTTGTAATTTTTTTTTTTTGACGTGGTCTTGACTAGTTGCACTTTCACCTAGACATTAGGTGTTTTTTTTTTTTCTTTTTAAATATTATTTTCAGTCTAGTCCTTGTACCTGATCATGTTTTCTGTTTGTTATGCCACTTAACACTGACCTATGAAACATTCTAGCATAAAAAGACACCTAACAAAAACTTCTCAGCACGGTGTACATTGTGTCGTTAAAAAATCTAAGGAAACCAGATAAGGAGGACCAATGAAGTAGTGAGAACTATTTATGAACGGCATCTGAAAATTATATCCTTAAGAACTACTGTTTGCTGAAGCCTGATGAGAATGGAAATTTAGATTGAGTGATGAATCTAAATTTGAAATTGCTGTCCCTCTGTGTGGAGGTCAGGAGAGAGGTACAACAGTGAGTGTCTACAGCCATCTATAAAGCACGGTGGAGGCTCTGTCATGGTCTGAGGCTTGTTTGAGGGGATCTTATCAAAACTGATGAATGCAGAGCAGATTTTGATCCACTGCACAACAGAATCTGGAAAATGATTGACTGGCATCATGATTATTTTTTTTATAAGAATGACCCAAAATGTCACGGTTTGCGGGGCAAGCCGTGTGGATTTGTAGTAAGGACCAAAAGGGCGGCAGTTCTGGTGCAGGTGAGTGTTTATTTATGATAGTGGGTCAATACAAACAGCAAGGGTGGCAAAACATGAAACTAGAAACCTAAACTGGGTAAACTAATAAGACAAACCAGAAACGAAGATGCAGGGAGGTCTGGGGAAAAACATATGGAGAGACGCAGGGAGACCGAGGGGAAACAACACAGACGAACCAGCAACTACCATGACAGAAGACACAACTTAAATACACTCAGAGAACACAGGGAGATTACACACAGGTGGGGAACACAGGTGACACTGATAAACATAACGAGACAGGGCAGGAGTGAACACAACATGACGCATACTGACGAGAGACTGTCAAAGTAAAACAGGAAGTACACAGAGGTTCAGACAGGAGGAGAGAGAGCATGGGGAGAACACAGACATAACAGGCTGGGGGAAACATGGAATAAACACAAAGAGAGACGAGAGCTCATAAATACACAGAGGGGCACAAAGGGGGTAAGAGTCACAAAGGGAAAACACTTAGGGAACACCACAACAGGACACCTCAGAAAACCTGGCCTAAATAAGGAGCGAAAATACAAGGAACCAAGAATACTGGGCCAACATGGCCCAGGACCATGACACAAAACCTGTTTATCATTATTCTAACAAAATATGAATTAGTGAAATAAAGTCTTTGTGCAATACTGCATATGAGAGAAAGGGACTATATATTCATATATAATGAAACATTTACAGAAGTAAACACTGTAATATAAAAAAATTGTTTCTGTTTATGACCCTTCTTGTGTTAATGTGAATGTGTGTGTGTATGTGTGCGCTTTTTTTAACCTTTTGAAAAGAAAAAAGAAAAGAACAGAAAGGGCAAGAAGAGGAAGAGGTAATACTGCTTAGTATCGGTTTTTGCCCTGTGATGATGACATGGTCTGCAGGAGTTTCTCCATTAGTACATGCTGACCTAATGTAATAAACATCCAGGGCTGATCCCTCCCAGACCACGGGTACTTCATCACAGATGATAAACCCTGTTCTGGTAAGGCTAGCGGGAGGAAAAAAGGAGGGGATGTTGGGGGTGTTGCTTAAAGGGTGACCACAGCCATCACAAAGGGCAGAGACAGACTGTCATGCTTTTGCGTCAGCCTCAAACCTCCTTTTCTCCCTCTCCGTCTGTATTCTGCTTCAGTTGTCAGGAAAATTGGCAAGCAGTGAGAATAAAAAAGCGGATCAAGTTGAGCAAGCTCCCAACTCAGGGGCCATGCTCAAGCAATCAAAAAAAAAGAAAGTAAAGGTCCTCCTACTTGACAAAACAAGGGAAGGAAAAGAGGAAGAAAAAGAAAGTGCACGGTTATTTTTAGAGAAACTCGGAAAATATGTTTATAGCACTCGAATCAGCCGCTGAAGAATTATAAGTAATCACAGCTCATAATCATCATCTGTGGTGAAGGTTAAACTCTGCAGTTAACATCAGCGTGCCCCTAACTGAGTTGTGCTCAAATTGAATGTATTGGCCTGTGGTGATTGGTTCTGATCTTTTTTTTTATCTGGTGCAGCTTTCCAGCAAATTAAATACAAGGAAATGATCCTTTACACCAGTGTTAAATGGGTTATTATACATTATTGCACTGCTCATCTCTCCTTACAAGTTCCCACTTTAAGAAGTGCAGATGCGATGCAGAAGGTGTGATATCTGCCAGGCATGGAAGGTGTTTATCTTACCAGAGTTTCTGACAGTATGTGCGCAAGAAGAAAAAGGTTTAAGCTCACAAACCCGAGGCCTGAACTTTACACAAACACAGACACATATGCACACATGCTCATCCTTTGAGTGCTGTAAATAAAAAGAAATCCCCAAAAAACAGTGTGCCTGGTGTTACTAAAGACTGACCCTTAGTACTATAAAACCTAGCTAGGTGGGCTGAGTATAAAAACAAAAGAGGATTTTGTGTCTCAGTGTTGAGCTTTAGTGATTAATATGCCTCCCACAGCGTGCTCTCATTTATCAGACAGCTTGTGAAAACCGTGGGAAACTCTAGACTTCAAGCAAATATTAGGCTCTCTGTGGTGTATGTTCACTCTTACTTTGCTAACTTAAGTCCACTCACAAGAAAACATTAAATATGTGAGTTTCCGACATGAGTCATATACTGTAACAATTGACCGTGTCTGTTTGTCACTCTGGATATGCATAGCGGTTCCTTGTAGCTTTGTTTCAATAAAGAAAGTTAACTTATGTTGAAATAATACTGCATTTTTTCTCTCTGCATAGCTCTACAGTGAGATTGCTGTGAAAAGGAACAAGAAAGAAAAAGAGGAAAAAACAAAAAGGCTTGCTTGGGCCGGCTTGGCAGACGTCCAGCTGACATCTGCTGACAAGGAGACAGTGGACTTCCACACATTCACGAACCAACTCTTAGCGAAGACACATTACAGCACCTGATAAGCGTGTTTCCTACATTCGGTCCCAGCTGTCCAAAGGAAATCATTTGGGATTGTATTACCTCTGGTTAGGGTTGGAGTAATTAGCAGTATGAAGCCAGAGAGTACTCTGGGATAAATCCTTAACAAGCCACTAGTACACTAGTACCATTTATAACCCTGATAAGTACTCAATGCTTTCACAGTATAGGTCTAGGTCATGTGTCTATACCAAATTTTAAACTATATATTGATTTATAATCTATAAATGCATTAGTGATCTGGGAGAGTCTATTTTTTAGACTTTGGAATGGTCATTTTTGAGGTAAAACATCTATTATCATACATGTACTGTTTTACTTAAGACATGAAAAGATAATTGCCGCGATGACTGAAATATATTTTAAAGAAAATGGCAAACAAATTCTAAAGCTGTTGGATCTTTTCATACAATCATGTATGACCGTTACAGTGATGTTCTAACTGCTATATCATAAAAATCATCATAAATATCATGTGTAATAATCAACACTTAGAAAACAAATAATACTTAATGAAACACTTGTTTTGTGCAGCAGCAGTGGTAGGAAACTGTGTGTGTGTGTGTGTGTGGGACTTGGTTTCCTACACTCATTGAAATGGCTTCTCAGCTGCCTTTATACTCTCATGACCCTCTAACCCCTCTTTTGATGTCTATTTTAATCTCAATTAGCTCTCAGTTGGTTTAATCTCAGTTAGGTCAGAATAAATTCATTCTTTTTTAAGGCTATTTTGTTAAATTGCAGGTTCTTTTAAGTGCAGATGCACCATATATAATCGCTCTTATGGCCTCTGCACATTTGGTTTTAAATGGTCATGCATCACAGTGTGCCACAGTCGCTGAATGTGTGAGTGCTCTCTGGACAGCATGCTTGTACTGCTCCATGCTTTGCTCAGTGCAAACTGTGCATGGGTGGGGCAAACCGTAGGAAATAATGGGTTTCAGAGTGCAGCGATACTGTTGTTGCATTGCATGTGAAGCATCCTTTATGCTGTTTTACTCTTTCACTGTTTCAAATTTCCTCCGTGATCCTTCAAAGATCAGCAGGTGCCTGTCTCTGTGGGAATCTGGGCAAATGTCATGGGAACAAAAACACTGTCTTCTGATAGTGCCAAGTTCATCCTTGAATTCTGTCTCCACTGTCTCATAAAAATACACATATGACATGTACAGTGTTTCAGAATTCACAAAAAACCATCACTGGTCTGGGGGATCAAAAATCCATATGAATGGATACTTGTGAAATACGAAGCAAAACACCCTCAACGTACAAAAAATTGTATTATGTGCAGAGCAATCTAGAACTTTAACATATTTTCATTTTTGTGTATTTTGGATCACTTACAATATATAAGGGTTAAACTGGTTTTGCACAGCAAAGTATACCCACAATTTTAATCTGTCATATAACTGGAGGTTCATTATTGAATTGGGTAAACACAGAAAGTGGAGGAACAGTGCATTTGGATGTGTGTGTCTCTGTAAAACTCCATGTCAGAAAGAATATTACAACCCAATAACATAATCTGTGAACATATATTCTCTGGAGTTTCTTTGTTTCCTGCAAACTTCATTAATTCACCAAAATGAAAGAAAAACAATTAATTTCTCTCTTTAAATACCCCAGCACACATCGTAGTGGTGCACTAGGTGCTTTAGAGGTAACTGAAATGTTGAGAAGGGAAAAAGGAGGAATAATCGGTGTGTTTTGGCCACACAGCAACTATTTGAAAAATGTAGCAAAGAAGCTTTGCAAACAGCCTGAAATAGGAATTAGATAATGAGATCTCATATTCAAGCATCTCCATTCCAGAGTTTTGTCTCAATCATTATACACATGTTAGCATTAGCTTCTCCTTGAATACTTATAGATAGATAGATTGCATGCCTATCTAAAGGGTACTGTTGCAAATAAAAGTGCACTTATATAGCTTTTCTGCAGGCGTTTTCGATATGTAAAGAACTGTCAGAGAAGAATGTTGCATTTTAATTTGACATGATCAGTTAGAATAAAATCAAAACAGTACTGAATAGTCATAATTTTCAATTCTCCTAACATTACACACAACCAGTGGTTAAATGTTTAAAATAAGCTAAAGGTTCCCCCCTGAAGTCTGAGTTTTTAATGCAATTCTATCAAATCTTTTTGTATGCCAAGACAGCTGAGTGCACTTCCTGCTGATATATTTGCATTTTCATACATCTTCTTACAAATCCAAGGGGATACAGGCCATTAGGAACCTGGGCTAAAGGTACTATACATGAATGCTAAATGAGCTTTTAAATAAAATCACCCTCCTCATATTTTTTATCTCGAAGGGTTGGCAAGACCTGTCCTACTAGCAGTGACATATTGCTATAAATGTGAGTGAGTGGAACATATGTCTCACAAATTAGGGGAGTCATTGCTTAGCTATGCTGCTCATGCATCATCTCTTAAAACTCATATGATGTTTGTATATTAAGAAATCATATATTAAAAGCAAAACAAAAAACAGTATATTTATATATTTCAGGCCACATATTGAAGAGAGGACACGTTTGGATTCTCGATTGTTTACAAATCACAAAATATTTTACTGCTTTTTTTTCTTCACTTATTACTTTTATTTATTAAATAGTTTTCGGGGTTTTGTTTTTGTTTGTTTGTTTGTTTGTTTGGTTGGTTGTTGTTTTTTTTTTTTACAGAGAATAGACATTAGCTGTTCATAGATTTTTAAAAATAAAAATGTTGCAAGTTAAAAAAATAACTCTTCCTTATTAATACACTGAATCTCTGGCAGCACCCCCCCCCCCCCCCCCCCCAAATGCAAAGCATTTTATTTAGAGCATACACATTATTAGGGGCTATGCAAGGCTCATCTTGTTGTCTGTTGGTTGCTAAACATCAGTAAATGACTAATTATGAAGATGACCCGATTACACTTTGTTGATAGTGCAGTTTTTCCTCCAGTGACTTTTCTTCAGTACTCCTTTACTTGAAAGGCTTTTCTCAGGCTTGAGAGTGTAGATTCAAACTAACATGGCCTTCAACTTAATACTTGCTTGTTCCCTCTCTCTGCCTGTCTTCTTCTCTCAGTGTCTATGCATCTAACCACACATCAAAGCGCATGCTGTCGAAGCCCTGTGGCGAGGGCTCTCGAGGCCCTGCGTAGTATGCATCCACTGAGGTGTCTGCTTGTACAGAAAGTTTAAAGAATCACCGGGGCTTTCAAAAACTTAAAATCTTGTAAAAGCAGGATTATGATTTGTGATTCTCTTTTAAATCCTTGAGTCTGACAGCGCTGTTGGGCGAATACCAATTAAAACAACCAATTGTTGAGTCGACAGATAGCCCTCGTTTCCCAGGTGATACCAAAGCTTATAAGAAAACTCAATTTGGCAGAATTTCCACAGAATAAAGCTACTCAGATATTTTCTCACATACTACAAGTTAAGCGTTTTTTTACCACCACATTTCTCAGACAGGTTATTAAAATATTTTCCCATCACTTCAGACAGGAACGCTATCCCACAGAAAACATTACATAAATAAAAATGTTCATATACACGTCTGCCTTTACATGTATATGAACTTCCATTCTTAATCCATAGGGTTTAATATGGTGTGTGCCCACGCTTTGCATCTATAAGAGCTTCAACCTTTCTGGGAAAGCTTTCCACAAGATTTTGGAGTGTTTAGGGGAATTTTAGGTCTTTCTTCCAGAAGCACATTTGTGAGGTGAGTCACTGATGTTGGACGAGAAGGCCTGACTTTCAGTTTCTGCTCTAATTCATCCCAAAGCTGTTCTGTCAGGTTGCGATCAGGACTCTGTGCAGGCCAGTCAAGTTCTTCCACACTAAACTTCTCATTCATGTCTTTATGGATCTTACTTTGTGCACTGGTGCGCAGTAATGTTGGAACAGGAAGTGGCCATCCCCAAACTATTCCCACAAAGTTTGGACCATGAAATTGTCCAAAAGTTCTTGGTATGCTGAACCGTTAAGAGTTCCTTTCACTGTATCTAAGGGGCCGGGCCCAACTCCTAAAAAAACAACCCCATAAATCTCCCTTCACCTTACTTTACACTTGGCACAATACAGTCAGACTAGTGCCATTGCCTAGCAACCACCAAACCCAGACTCGGCCATCAGATTAGAGTAGATGGAGAAGCATGATTTATCCTTCCATAGAACAAGTCTCCACTGCTCTAGTGTCCCTTGGCAGAGTGCTTTATACCACTGCAGCCGACGCTATCCTTGCACTTGGTGATGTAAGGCATGAATGCAGCTGCTCAGCCATGGAAACCCATTCCATGAATTTCTCTACAAACTGTTATTGAGCTAATGTGAAGGTCACATGAAGTTTGGAAAAGTTGGTCAAATTTGCACACTATGCACCTCAGCATCCGTTGAGCCCGCTCTGTGATTTACATGGCCTATGACTTTGTGGCTGAGTTGGCCCAGTCTTTTCCACTTTGTTGTAATACCACTAACAGCTGACTGTGAAATATTTAGTAGCGAGGAAATTTCACAACTGGACTTGTTGCACAGGTGGCATCCTATCAGAGCACCATGCTGGAATTCACTGAGCTCCTGAGAGCGACCCATTCATTTGCAAATGTTTGTAGAAGCAGTCTGCACGCCTACGTGTTTGGTTTTCACACCTGTGGCCATGGAATTGACTGGAAGACCCGAACTTATTGTGAGCGTGCCTTGAGGCTTGCGTGATTTTCAGCTACATAAAAGAAGCTCTTAATTGCTGCAATATCTTTTTCTAACCATTACTCTACCAGCCACATACAGATGACGAGCACATGCTGTGTTACATGTGATAAATGACCTGTCTAAACTTACAGCTATATTGCTGTGTCCTGTTGCTACTACAGCTGCTGCGTAGCAGACTGCGAGTGTTATGTTGGTGTTATTTATATGCTGAAGCTTCGCGTCAAACATTTGTGTTTGAAACTGAACAAATTTTAAAGCACTTTAAACATTTGTGATTTAGAAAATATAGAATGTACATTGCTGATGTACTCATGCATGGTGACACGCTGGAAGTTGCTTTGCGTGATTTGTAAAGGAAAGCATGAGTCAGCTGACTGCGCTTGGATTTAATTTTAGACTGATGAAAAAGGCAAAAATGATCCTAAAATCTTCAGAATGCCTTCAAACCTTGAAAAGCTCACAGGAGCTAGTTACATTTTTAGTAATATGGAATAATTTTTCACACAAAGGGGAAACTTTGTGTGACTGAGTGTCTATATACTTTTGTGTCTCCATGTGTTTAAATATAGCTATTTATTTTTTTATTGAAACTTTGTAACTGCCACTGCAAGAGGTTTCCCTTCAAAAGGAATTGATTGTATGATTGCAGTAAAACAAAAAAAGAGAAACCAGTCAAGATTAGTTATTTAGTTTCCTGAAAAGTTTTTGGTTGATCCAGAATGCTACACTGACAGTATTATGTCAGACTAAAAAGAGAGATCATACATCTCCCATGTTAACTTCCCTTTATTAGCTCCCCGTTACATTCAGACTTCAATTTAATATCTTTAGCTTCACATATAAAAGATTGAATATTAATGCCCCTTTCATATCTTAAAGACCTCACAGTACATTATAATAATCCAAACAAAGCAAATCGCTCTCACAGTGCTGGCTTACTGGTGATTTCTGGAGTTTGTAAAAGTTCAATAACCAGCCTTTAACTATAGGGGGCTTAACTATGAAACAAGCTCCCAGTTTGGATTGAGGAGACAAACACTCTGTGCTGTTGAGATTAAGCTTAAAACTTCTCTTTTTGATAAAGCTTATAGGTAGGGCTGGATCAGGTGACCCTTAACCATACCTTAGTTATGTTGCAATAGGCTGCTGGGAGGGCTTCTCGTGAAGCCATTACCTCTTTTCACTCCCTGTGTGTTTACACACCACTGCTGTATTTAATCATTAGCAATTATGAAACTCTGGCTCTGTCTCTCTCCTATTTTGTCCTGTCTCTCCCTGCTCTCTTCTCTTTCCCATCACTCCCAAACGGTCGAACTTTGTGACTCCCAGTAGCATCACATTGTTTATTTTGTTTACTTTAGTTAACTTAGCTAGTAGGATAGCCTAGCGTGACTAACTTTATACAGTTGGGTTTAGTTCCCTAAGAGAACCTTAATGATAAGGTGCTGCATTTTGTAATATGTGCATAAATAAGTTATTGGATAGTTTTATGGCCTAATATGTATATTCATGGGCACTGGTACAGCTCACTGGGGTGAAGTATACCAGTGGCCATTAGCCATATGCCATGAAGCTAATGCAGAGTCCGGGGTTTGATTCCACCCTGAGGGCATTTACTGTGTCTTCCACCTGTTCTTTCTCACAGATGTCCTGTCTTTGCTAAGACTAAGCTAAGAAGAGGGAGAAGGTGTCACATAGACATTGATTAGAGTGGACAGCTTCTTTTAGACAGATGGAAAGTCTGTTTGTCTTTCAAATGAATGGTGGGGGCAGGAGAGTGGGAAACTGGGGATTGCCTTGCATCTGTAAGCACCCCTAAGTCTGAAAATAATGTAGCAGTGCTCCAAACACAGTGTTCTCAAAAGCAAATCTTGTCAGTGCAGCAATAGACATGTTACAAAATGTGAGCTAGGTGGGATTATATAGAGACTACTGTCATTACCATTAGCATCTTTTGCTGTGAATGCATGTGTGTGTGCACTCTACGTAGATTTATTAATAAATAAAATAGTCAGTATCGCAATACATGCATTTGAATTTGAGTGTAGCTTGTAAGAAGTAGTAGATTTCTTTAATCTTGGTCTGACGATCAGATAGATGGTTACAGTTATTTGTCTTCTTGGGGAAATTGGCTTGCAACATAAGTCACCTGACATATGTACATGCCACAAAAAACAACTAAGCAAAATCACATCAACATAAAATAAAAAGATAAGCACACAACATGCAGACACTTTTGCTCTCCTTGCATCTTGGAGATGATTTTGGCCACAACAATTTGGCAACAAATGTGTTGTTCAGGGGAAAAAAATTTGCTAGCTTTAGGAATAACAGATAACTCGGACATGTTTTTGTGAACAAAGAGGGGACAACAGTGGCGTGCAGATGGTAATAGATCATTTGTGCCCATTTTAATTATGGCAAAAACTCACAAAAAAAGATTATGATCAAGACTTTACAGTGCCATTATACAAGCATAATGAAATTACAGTGACAGTGACAATGCCACTGAACATTTTAATATGATTTGAGATAACTGAGGTGTTTGATAAGACTGATTAACATTTCTTTGAACCTGGTTTGATCACAGAGTACCTCAGTTTTAGAAAACTGGTATGTACAGTTAAAAAGGTTACTTACCTCTCATTTCAGTCCATTGTTGTCACTGGGCTGCTTGAGGTGCAGACACTTGAAAAAATTGATGAAGAACTAAAAATGTTTTGCATGGTTGCAAAGTGACGCTGTTGTAGACACATGCTGAATACAGGATCAGATCACTGAGAAGGCGCTGCCTATTATTCCACTAAATGAACACTTTGCATAAGTAAAATGTGTCACCTGTTCAAGCTTGTCAGCTTAGATTTTTGGTTTTTATGCTCATCTAACTTTTAGTGAAGACGAACAGCTTCATTCATTCCCAAATGTTATTTACGATATTACTTGTTATTCATGATTTGTCTTCCGTCTTTTTCGGGTTTAAGCTTAAGTGCTGCAGATCCATTTCACTCCTTGACTTAATGAGAGTTTTTATTGCTTCTGCCAAGGAGGTTATGTTTGCATTACTATTTGTTTGCCACATTGACTTCTAGTAGGATTACACAAAAAGTACTCAACTTATTTACATGGAAGTTAATGGAGAGATGAGAAAGGGAAAGAACCCATTAAAATTTGGTGTATGTGCCTCAAATTTTGCAGTGCTGCCTACAGACTGAAGTTAGAGGTGAATTTATAGTTTGCTTCAATGAACTATAAGCCTGATTTTCGCAAATATGATACTTTTAGTTAGTAATTAGTTTACTTTTTCTTTTACTCAGGCCTTCATTTCTTACACTCTTTACATGAAGACTGTAAAATCTATTAATCAGAATCCCAGGAAGTTCAAACTCTGGAACTGATCTGGTCGCTTGACAAGAATGTGCCTTAAACCTATATTCTTTTTAATGATCACCAGTGGGTGATACATGTGGTAAACACTTATAATGAGTTTGTGGGTTCAGTTGCTCAGTTCAGGTCATAAAAAGTCTAATTTTAAAATTTTGGTCATATTGTGTCTTGGAAAGGAGGACTATCCGGGGTATGTCCACTGGGTAACAACTTGTGATTAACAAGTCTTTAACCAATGAGCACGCAGTTTTACACTCAGGCTTTCCCCTTCTCATCACATCGAAACACCAAAAGCAGCAGCAGTGAAGACGTTCACCTCAATGCTTCGAAATGGGATTTCACAAACCAGTGGGTGACTCATACTAGCTACATCCATCTTTTAAATGGTCTATGCTCAGGACAGTATTTTAATGAAGCGTTAACAATATTCTAGTGTTTGCCACTAGCATGAAGAAAAAGGCATATTTTTACAATGCTATAATCACTTTGGAAATGTGGCCTGATATTTATGCTTTTAGTGGATTTTAGTGGAGGTATTTTCCCTGTTATTGTTCATGAGTTTTTCCATACACGTAAAATGTTGTTTTACTTATATTTGGACAGGTATAATGTCTTTTGCCAAAGCATGAGCGGAAGAAAATATGAGCTTGTGCCTGAAATCACTCTGCTCAGAAGTGCAAGCTTCCATGACTAAATCTTAGTGGCGAAGAAGGAAATGTGTCTTGCAGTGTTTACATGAAACAAATGATATTTTCTCTTTTGCCTTTCAGAAGAAAAGAAGCACAGCATTTCAAAGAGGAATTAATTTTAGCCTTCAAACTTCCATATCTTATCCTTTGGTTTATCAAGTCGTGTTAAATCTGGTTTCAGAATAAACAATAACCATTCACAAGCATAAAGAATGAAAAAAACTACTGTGGGCTTTTGACAGTTTGATTACAAATAAAAGGTAAATTAAAATAAAAATGGACTTCTGCTGCATTCTCCATATTCAAATGTATAATAGTTAAAAAAACAAGCAAACATGGTGAACAAGTGTGAAGACACTTGCAGAATTGCCTTTCTAAATCTTTGAGACTGGTTTTAGGATTACCCCAATGTTGTTATCTATGTCTGAAAAGGATTTGCGAAATTTTGTTAATGTGCAAACCAGAAATTCAGCCCTCCCTTTTCATTACTTGTCATTCTTTCTCCTTTTAATGCAATAAATCACACCGGAATGAAAATATGCAATGAAACCCAGGTACAGCAGGCAAGTGATAATTCTTCACTTTATCCACATCAGAGCAATGCCTCAGGGGAGATAGAGTCTGTGTAGTTCTGTTTGTGATGTGTAGAAAGACTTTAAAAACTGGCACATCAATCAGTGTTTTTTTATTTTTATTTTATTTTTTGCCTGCTAAAAGCAGTAAATCACGTTTGTTACTTTCTCATAATAC
Source organism: Mchenga conophoros (assembly GCF_057382185.1). NCBI lineage: Eukaryota > Metazoa > Chordata > Actinopteri > Cichliformes > Cichlidae > Mchenga > Mchenga conophoros. Next base: position 18,545,885 of record NC_140543.1, read on the forward strand.
ACACTTGCACATTAACAATTCTAATAAAAGGGTCAACAGCACCTAGGTTGTCATTTCTCATAATAAGCATTTGTAACAGTCAGTTAAATTCAGAGAGCTCTGTTCAATTATCAGCTCAGCACAATAGAAATGTGACAAATCATTAACCACTATTTTATACCTAAAGATTTGACAGTGCAATTTGCCATCTGGGGCCTTGGAGAAATTTGTCTTGATTGCTTACCAGTATGTTTTTAGCCTCTAAGTTCAACATCAAGTAGCTTCTAAAGTAGATGCAAAGAAGCAATTTTATGCAAAGTACCTTTGTTTGTGGTTTAAACTGGAGGTGATCGTTTATGCAAAAATCCTGAGCAGGCACTACTTGAAAAGCATCTTGTTATATACAACTAGATACTAATGCACAATTAGGATATATATATATATATATATATATATATATATATATATATATATATATATATCCTAATCTGCAACTACTGTTATACAGATCAGTGGTTTAATATCTAATCAATCTGAATGAATTATGAGCTCCTGTCAGCTCTATTAGAAATACAGACTTGACCATTACATTTTTAATTAACCTCAAGTACAACATATTGGAGAGCTGTCCCAGATGTCACCATGTATAACTCTGGGTAATAGAATGAAATGGCTCCACATATTTCACACAGTGAATTTGAAATTATATTGGAAAGTGAATGTCTTTGGCAAGACGAGAGCAGAGTTTGTACTACTTATCAAGTGATTAAGGCAATCTCTTTATTCAACTCCAGTTTCCATGGAGACATGGCTTGATTTGATGAGTACAATGTGTATATCTGTGTGTACATGAGAATATGTTTATGAGAGTAGAAGCTAGTAGAAAAGAGAGATAGCTGAAAGTAAACCCTAAAAACCTTTATTAGTTTAAATACCCATTCTATATGATAAGAATTACCAATAACAATATACCAATAACGGCAACATGCTGATTTTAATACAATACGGGTTTGTTCAACTCTTTTCCCAAAGAGCTGTAATTGATCCAATGAAACACACTATGAATCTGACACACTGTGTTATTGGCCCAAAGCAAGCAGTGCCTGAGAGGATGTGGTTGTAAGCGATAGAGAGGTTTTTCCACAAACAAAAACAACTTTCAAAGTTGCAGGGTTGAGAATTTTACCAGAGGCAATTCTTGTTTGATGAATAATGCAGCCATCTAACAAAATTGGTGAAATCCTTACAGCACATATTTGCACATGATTCTCTTAATTTTAATATGCCAGGGCTGTATGAGCTAAATGTTTAAAAAAACATCAGCGTTTTCATTTATGGAGAAACAAAACACCAGAAAGGTATCATTTCAGTACTGCGTATAATCTAGCATTACTAATGAGAGAATATATAACCCTGTAATGTTGTAAACAAACCTAATAGCACTCATTTTTAGAGGTTTCACAATGTAGGAAGTCATTTCAAAGCTGGTTTTGAGAAAAAGGTTTATATGAGTTTTGATTGCGGGTTAAAGGTAAGCAGGTGACCAGCTATACAGTTAAACCCTATTATAAACACACTCTTTCTTGTTTTCTCTCTCTCTCTGTCTTATGCACTGGCACAGACACACAAACGCAAACTCGCACAGCAGATGTGCACTAATGCGCTATCTTGGCTAAATACAGTGTGGAAAAAAGGAGGGTTCGGGGACTGCCTGAGGAGCTACAGAATTTGCTTGATCCTAACTGAACAATTTTGCTGGGGAGAAAATGTACATCAATATAGCCATTAGTTATAATCATAGCCAATTAAGGCCAGAGCTGGCATGCGCTTGGGCAAGCCCATCGACCAACACAGTCTAGCTATTCAACCATCATTACATGTGACAAGAAGCAAGGCAATGTAACTACTTGCTTTAATTTCTTCTTCTTTTTTCTTTTTAATCCCATGTGGACTTTCATGTTAAGGCATATAAATGGCATTGTTTCACAGGACAGAGTCATTTATAACAGGAGATGATTGGTAGGGTATGCCATGTGTCATAGGTTAATGGTCACAAATGATGGATAATGACAAAGCTGGATCGAATTTTCCAGAGCTTAAAATGCCTTTGAAGGTTGAGGCTCTGTGCCTTAACCTCTATCCGTACTGATGGGCACAATATGATTCGGTGGCTTTTCAATATTTCAACCAGGTATTATCTTCAAGGATCATATCCCAGCTTTAGTTGCAACAAGAGAGCCCATACTAATCCCCTGAGTGCATCCTTTCTCTTTGGGTACATCTATTACGCTATTCTCTTAGGGTACACACACATCCTGCAGCAACAGAGCAGTAGAGGTCATCTGCAGTTCAGTCTGCAATTAACTCTATGCAATTAATTGCTGATTTCAAGAGAATAAACTGTTCCGAACATAAGGCACGCTGTGGAATTTGGAAGGCTATGGTTTGATTGGCTTTCATGGTAGCTTAGGCTCAAACGGTTCATGCATAATGGGTAACACTGTGCATTAGTATGCCATTAGGTCCCCTTTTGCATATGGGGATGAGTATGCATTTGTAAGGAATATATAATCAAATAAAGCCTTGTGTGTTTGAATTACTGTGGAATACAAGGTCTCTTGCTGCATTATTTGTCCAGGCTGTCCATTAGTTATCCTTGACTTTCATACAAATTAATTTAGCCCTCAGCACCCAGCCCAAGACATAGGTATTCAGCATACGCTGTCTACTAAATTATGATTGTACAGTTTGCGCACAGGCGCAGGTCAGAGGTGCAGGTCAATTACAACCTGTAGTGGCTGAGAACTGTAAGCCCTGGGGGAACCTGGGTTTGATCTGTAGAGGCATGGGGAAGACTGGAAAAGAGTAAGCACTGCAATACCAAAAAGAGAATTGGACGTTTTGTCTGCTGGAAGGAAAAGACTTTGAAACAGTTATCCCTTTACAATTAGTTCAAGGTCTGGGCTTTTTTTTTTTTTTTTTACCAGGAGGGGAGAGGATACTGTTGATGAATTTAGACAGAAAAGAGTTTGTGGCCTGTGGAGCATTTTAGAAATGGAAATGAAAAAATAAAGAAAACTAATCACAGAAAATCTAGAAGCCTCAAAGACAAGAGAATAGAGATGACAGCCTAATTAGTTAGGTTCCAGCGTGGTTCAGGAAAGAAAGTACTGATGCTGTGCTGTGAACCAGGATGTAATGATGAGAGAGCTGGAGTGTGATTGCCAATGTGGCCCTGAGACCCAGAAGTTTTCAAAAGGCGTGGGAGGAAAGACAGCCAAGCTCTCCTCCCTGACTTGACAGTGTTTGTTTCACAATCTGATATTTGACATAATGAGCAAAAGTATGTGTGCGTGCGTGTGTTCGCTTGCGTGCGCGCGCGTGTGGGCTAGAACTTACTCGTAAGCATAGATTGTGATGGTAATAAAAGGAAAAAAGAAACAGAGCGCTCCATCTGGTGCTAGGCACTACAACTTCCCCTGTCAACAATCCCTAATCATTGGAGACAGGCCCTATTAGAGGACACAGACTGTCCAGCCCTCACCAGAGCCCCCTCTGAGTGTAAATCATTACTCTCTGTATATCTCACTCTTTTGTCAGCACAGGTCATTAGCCAGCATAAATATGTAATGCTCTGACATTTAGGCTAAGGAAGAGGGTGTAATGTTAAAGTAAAGTTAAACTTGGGCAATTAGGGAAAAGGGAAATGTGGAGAAAATTAAAGGACAATGATCCACTAATGTCACGTTTTATTGTTTAGCAGAAGAAGAGCTAGAAACACATTTGCGTTAAGGTTTTGATATGTATTTATTTCACACAATGCCCATTAAAGTTTACAATGTGTAATATCCACTATTACATTTTTTTCAAAGTAAGCGTGAAGCATTTCTTTCAGCATTTGAAAACAGCACTTTACTTATTTACTCCTTTTACACAACCCATTACTTCTGTGTTAGCCAGATACATGAGGCATTATCAGATAAGTACCAGTAAACAACATAATCTTAGACTTCACCTACAGGTATAACAATTATTTCTCCTAACAAGGAGGACAAAGGGCGCCAGCAAAGTGAATGGATGGATATTTTACATATGACTTTAAAATAATATATCACTTTGCAGTCTGTTACTCCCAACGTCACTGTGACGCCTCATTAATCATTTATTAGTTTCCTATATGTTCTTCTTCATTTGCCAAATGCTTTACTGCAATTTAATTATAATAATTGATGGCCGTTAACTGGAAGAGAAGACATTTGCGTGTGGCTGCTTATCATATATTAATATACATACCACTTGCAAATTTAAAAAGTGCCTCTCATTTTAACATTTCAGTGAGTCACTGTTTTAAGACAATAAATGTTTTATTGGCTACAAGATCATCAAGGCTGCCTTGACATACAGATGTAACCACTACTGACAGCTGACTATTTCAATCATGTAGTGTATAAAAAGCATGGATCTTAACCAATTCATGAAGAAAAAGCACTAATGTGTTTTAGTGTCATGGCTAGTGGTGACTGTGCCTTGTGCATAAATTCAAAGCTAGTTTTTAATCGTTTGTGTGCACCAGAAGGAGACAAAGAACAAGTTGTTATTTTAAAATCTAAGAATTTTTTTTTTAAGTTTGCAGAGCAGATATCAGGAAAAGTCTGAGGCAGTCTCAAAAAACTATTTTGATTGCTAGTTAAACTGGGACTTAAAGATCTAGCAATCAGCCATCGAGGCTGTATCACACATACCACTTATTGCTTGCCACCATACTACCGATTGCGTGCAATTGTGCAAAAAAGAAAGGCTGACGGCAAAAAGGAGATAACGTTTGCCTGCAGACTTTGATTTTTTAATTAGGGAAAAATACGGAGCAGACACAATCTTTTCAGTCGCATACTTTAATGTAAAATGCAAAAATCTTCCTTGTTAAGAGTAAAAACTGTCATTGCAGGCACAGAAAATGAATTCGATTTAGGGTGGGAATATTACATGCAAACAGCCTCGCTGTTTTGAGCAAACCAGAACACTGGTGATGTTCACGCGCTCTATTTCTGATCAATTTAATCTGTGCGATCAGTGAATGCCTGTATTTCCATAAGATCAGTCGAGTCTTTTAATATAGGTTAATGTGTGTTGTTGAATGTCAGGCGTCGCGTCACGGTTGAGGCTTGAGAAAGCCAACTCTGACCACCTGTCAACTTAAAACCCATTTAAACAAACAGCTCGGTGAGAAATGCTGGAAGGATATTGACTCGTGCTAGTCCCTGGAGATTGCACAGCAGCAGGAAATAAAGAAATGTCAAAGAAATCTGAACAAACGAGGCGGGTTGTTTCCAGCACCTTTGGGTGAGAAAATAGTGATGATAGTTTCTTCTTTGAGAGAAATACAGGCAACCTGGAAACCTCATAGTCATTGCAGCAGAGAAAGAAACTCTGGTGTATTGTAGTCTGGAGGATTTAGTCTGTTCCATTACTGAGACGCTTTAGTGTTCGACACCATATCTGCTCAAGTCACTCATTCCATCCATCATATCCTTTTAATATTAGCTTTGCAGGATAAGCAATTTAGAAGGACAAAAAGGGCAGCCCGTGTTAATTCCACGAAGCTCCAAACTTTTAATTAGGACAAGCCACAAAACAACAACAACATTAACAATAGAATACAACACAATAAAAGGGTAATTATCGTGAAGCTATTCTCTGGCTGCCAAGAACACCATAAAACTAATTACCAATGTCTGACAGCAGATGGTTTGGGGGTGGCAAGCAAAACTGGGAAGGTATATGTGCATCAGAGTATGTGCTTGTGCATGCATGTAAAAGAAGGAGTTGTTGACTGCAAAACAAGAGACCTGCTTGCAGTACTACTGAGCCTTATCTAGCTTTACTGCAACAACAATCTGTTTTGGAGTGACAGAAAAGAGAGAAGATTGACAGTTTCTCTTTGGTAGTCAAATAAGACACTGTTTGGTAGGAATAATTTACCGACTTTCACAATAAAACCTGTTCTAGTTTTCTTTAGGAGATGCAGAATCACAGGCGAGATGGGCTGAAACTTGGGAATAACAGACTTTCTTTTTAATTGCTTTCACATGCTGAGGAAAGTGACCTCTATTTCCAGCAACACAAGTTCAAGTGGAGGAAAAAAGTTGGGGGAAAAAAAATCATCTAATCTGCCAGTTAAAGACAAGAACAAGCAAACAGTGTAGTCAAAGCAAACATCCTGGGAGTGTTCTCCAGTTGACATTAAACAGAGCCATGTTTGATGGGTACACAATGTCAAACTAGTGCAGCCTGTCTTGGTGGCTTCGATAGCATAAACTCTTCTTTAATGAAGAAACAGTCTTTCTGGACCCCACTGTATGGACTGGGTGCACGTGGCAGTTATTATAATAAAGCCAGTATTTCATTTAGTTTCATTCATTTCATTCAGACTTTATCTATCTCGCTTTTAAACATCTGTCTTTATTCTGTGTATGTCCATGTGTGGCCTGTCTGTACTACTACTGCTTATTGAATTTCAGGAGTGATCACTCAGACTCATTTAAAAGGCTGGACCTGGAACATGTTGAGGACACCACTTTATATTCCTGAAAGCATCGTGGCTGTATTCCAAAAGCACTGGAATAAATGTAATTAACAATTATGGACTGCCCTGCTTGACATCTCATTATTTGAGCTTTCCTGGTGTCCTCTTCCTTCCCTGCCTTCATCTCTTTGTCTCTGCCACGGAAATGTTTCAGCCAGTCAAAACACACAAAGACAGCCACGGGGTAAAAAGGAGACAGGGGTCTAAGGGAATGCTCGTGTCTAAGTACATTTTTGGCTTGGGCTTCAAAACTAGGGGGTTGAAAGATCTTCTAGCAAACAACTGGATTAAAAAATCCATTTGTGAGCCCGTACACGCTGCTGCCCGCTGATATTTTGACATAAAAGGAGTAGGTGGATATGTAGTATGCACACATCAAACACACAGTCAAACATGCCTGTCTGCAGCAGGCCATTAGGCCCAGGTGAAGTGGCTGATGGATGATATCTCTGTCTGCCTCAAATCATTCACATCCAGCTTAGTCCAGAGGGTTGACTAACGGAGGTCTTGTAGAACTTCTCAAAGTCATGCAGTGAGCTGAGTGTCTGTACTAGCTCACCCCTGAGCCCAGTGACAGAAGCACAGCATTTCTTACATTGCTCCTGAAAAGGAGCAATGTAAGAAATGTGAGGTTTTTGCTTAACATCACATATCAACTGTTGAAAACAGGTGAAACTGTTTTAGACACTGTGGCATATTTGCATCTTTAAGATTAGTTAATGAATATTCTCAGTCAACAAGTAAAGATATGACCTGAAAAGAGAACATAGAGGATATAGTATTGAAAAAAAAAACCCAAATAAAACATTTTAAAAACTGGCAAAAAAGTGATCCCCCATAAAAAAAATCAGGATAACATTATTCACTGTCTTTGGCCATGTGGATCAAAGAAAAGTTATGAATGAGTGATGAAACGTGTGCAAAATGACTTTTAAGTACACTGAGCTGACGAAGAGCAGCATGATCATACCTAAGGTACTTCACCGCTACAGACAAGCACACTCTTTGATTTTCAGGGCAGTCTCATTTAACTAAATTATTCAGCTGGTTTTGGAAAAATTGTGTCTTCTTCATTCTTAGAAAGATGTAGACATTCAAAGAAATTCTACAAACAGGATTAAAGACGAATATCAAATGGCACTTGCTAATATTTCAGTCGGCTGGATGAAAGAGGAATTTAGAAAAAGGTATGGTAATGAACAGTTATCTGGTTGCTGAGAACTACAGCGACCTTATGACGAACTACACTTGAAAAGCAAAATGTGTTTTTGGCAGATGTGGATGACTAGTTAAAAAAAAACCAACAACTGTATAATAATTTAATATTATTAAAATGACTATAATGTATGATAATGATAATTATACTGTATTTTTACATTTTAGCTGAGTGACTGCACATACTATGAAAACACCCTGCTAAAGTCCTCTATTATTATATATCATTATATAAAGTAATGGACAGATGAATAAAGCTTATATGTCTTAAACCAGTCAGAATATTCAAAGGCAGCCCTTCATCTCAAAACATCCGTTTTATATACCATCAGAGTATGAGTCACAGGTTTTTGATGATTACCATGTAGCACATTTGTTTAAATTCTTCTTGTGGAAATGGGTCATTAAAAAAAGGATAGCACAACAAAAACTGCTTGTCCTTGACAGCTTATTAATCTTTGGGTTGTGAAAAGGTTTTAGCAAAACAAACTTTTTTCTGTATGTGTACTGATTGTTTTATTCTGAGTAACTGATTACTTCTTTGAATTAATTCACAGATCAATTGGTACAATCCTAAAGTGGTGAAAACATAATAATAATGCTCATGTAAATATTATACATGCATATTATTTAGGTTTCTGCGATTTGTGTGTTCTATAGAATCATAACTATAGGTGTATCCTATGATAATGTTATGCGTGCGGTGTTAGCTTTGTGGTTATTAGATGTCACTGTTTAAAGCAACTAATGTTATATTTCACTATGACACCAGAGTAACTGCCCAACTCCATCCTAGCTCACTTACATTAGCTCACTAAGCAGCTAGCTATTGTAGCTCAATTTACCTGTTTCAGTAAGCTAAGCAACTGCACATTAGCCTCCCTGACAAACGTTACTGCAGTGGCAATGTGAAATATTTGCAATAACAGTAGAAGGCTCCGCCTCACTGCACTTACTTTATGCATAATTCTGTTTAAACAAAACTAATGACAACAACAACAAAAACATTCATCAAATAGGACGAAAAGCTATCCTCAAGCCAGTGCTGAGTGGATCTGATAGTAATGATCAAATATGGTAAATAACTATATGCTGCTAGTCTAGGGTTAAATGTAGGGGAGACACACTTGAATGACATCCCTTCCACTAGGATTATATTATTTGTTTGTTTACTTTGAGGTTTCACATGAATTAGCTTAGTTTGGAATAGACACACCTGCTGCTGAATTGTTAGCATAGCTAGCAGGCTGAAAGAAGCTATCATTAGCGCTTCATAACCAATTAACTTGATCGCATGTTTTATGGAGTAGAAAATTTGCAGGGGTAAATTTAACAGATTTGGACACTACCTTTTTCTGTAGTTAACTGGTGAAACCTGCGTCCAACTGAGTTAACTGTCAAGTTATGAAATTTACATATTGCTGTTTTTTCTTTGTTTTAGGTTATGTATTATCGAATGGTGATAAACATTGGCTAGAGGGGCACCCTGTAAATTTTTGCCTAGGGCCCTAACAGATGAGATTTTTAATCTCAATGAGATTTGGATTGATAACAGATCACTGACCCCAACACATATCTTGGTCTTCCGCAGACCCAGGAAACTGATGTCAAGTGCATGGTCTTAGACAGGAGTGCATAACATTGAAATAAATTTTTTTAAATTAATATATTATAGGGAGATGTCATCAAAAATGGCAGCTTGTTTTCTTCTGGCTCGTCCATTGGTTTATTTATTAGTACTTTATATGTGACGTCTTTAGGGCTGCTGTGTGTTGTTTGCATATCCATAGGTCTGCATGTGTATAAACAGCAGTGTAAAGGGAACTTTTTGCTGCATGATTAACTAGGCACTTTCTGTTAAAGCACATGAGCCAGTGACCATGAAAGCTTTGTATAGACTATTGTTGTCAATAAACACAAGTATTGAAACACTGAGGTGTACCGCCAGAAGTTCCATCTTTCTGAATTCCTTCCAGTCGATATGAGTTGGAGTGGGTGCATTTCATAACTCTGTGATATTGTTTTCCATAACTGCATTTTGTTCTAAGTTTAGATCTCAAACTGCTGTACCAAGCAAAACTGGCAAAATCATTGCAGAGCTGTAATAAGATGTGTTAGACAGGCGCTCCAGTTGTTGGCACACTTGGATAATGATCCTGATTTCAGTGCTAGATCACTGTTAATATATCACATTTTAAATTTCATACAAGTAATGTCTCATTTTCTTTATTTAAGTTATTCTAAGTGTATTATTCTTCATGCATTATACCAGATGTATAGATTTATGCTAGATTAAACCTTTGCTTCCAGAACCTTTGCTTATTTGGTGTACTAAAAAATAAAATAAAATTGGTTCAGCACCTGTGGTGGTTAATGCACTTTCACTTTACTGTAAAAGAAAAAATCAATTTGCTGTAGAGTTCACTATTCAGTTGCTTGGATTTAATGCATACAGTGAGTGTGGCCCAGGCAAATAGGGAGAGAAGTATTTTCTCTCACTGACACAGAAATCCCTGCTAAGAGAGAAAAAGAAGCTACACTTAGAAGAGATCAATACCAGCTCTCGCCAAAGTAAAATGGATGACACGTCTGACCCGCTGAACTTGTTGGAACAAAAAGTCATCAGACCATTATCAGAGCATTCGTGCAAGACGCCCACAACAACAGAGAGAACAAGGGCAGCTTGTTGTGGACAAAAAGGCTGCACTTCCCGAAGAATCATCTCCTGTAAACTTCTGGCAAATATAAAACAAATCATTGAGTCATAAGACAAGTGTTGAAAAAGTGGTGATGATCATATTGATGGTGCAAATCTGGAAAGACGTAATGTCTGGAAAGAGCCGTTTTGTTAATGAAATATGTATTATTGCAACTTTATGGCATAAGAGGCTAATGTATTGTATTGTATTGCTGCTGCTCTGAATAACTTTGTCTTAATTGATTTGATGGAGCTTATTCATCAAGCTTTTTATTCAACATCCCCATTGTATCGATCAGGTGAAAATGTACAATTGCCTTGCTATGCCATAAGAGAGGAATCACTCGGGGGAAACTGTCCGGTAATTAAGAGCCTGCCCAAAACCATTAAACTGCTCAGTAGCCTCTTTAGTTTGAAGTGCACAGCCTCCAACAGTCCATTACTTTGATCTACAGGTCACAGTGGAACAAAACTCAATACTCGGCTTAGATAGTTTTATGAGCTATATCAAGTTCAGTTCACTGTCGCTTGGAAATCCATGACTTTTCCATTGTATAGCAGCTGTAATTTCTCAATACGATGGAGAATTGAGATAAAAATAGCTTAAGACTGTCACAGCGCATCATTTCAGTAATACAGCTGAGCAGCTCGATGGTGAATAAATGAATGAAAAGCCCCAAGTCCAAACAGCTCCATCTGAATCCCCCACATAACGATAACTGAATTTCACCACATTTGAATTTCAGAGATGTATTTGCTGATCGTGTGCCATACTTCACACATTAAATTGTATTTCTAGATGCCGTGCTCATAACGGCAGTGCTCTGCTTTAAATAAAAATGTGATCACCAATTTTAATTGCATGTTTAACTTTTGATTATGCCATAATCAATAATCTATAAGACTATTGTAATGAAGTAAAAAATAAAATAATGAAATTCTTACAGCCATCAGGTTATATTTTTTCTTGCAATAAAACAGTTTCATTATCAGTGCACTTACTACACAAGTGAGAAGGCAAGGTACTAGATTTGACGAATTATAACAATAAACTCTTTACATAGCTGATTGGTGCTGACAATTTTTAAGAAGACTAAAAAGGTAATTCTGTAGAGTCAAGCCCTGACAAAATATTAGTGAGTGAGAATATGGTTTTCTTTGATTTCTGATGGAATTTTTTGTGAGACTTGATTAGATAGTTTGTGGTGGGCCACTAGAGGGCTCCACTCACACCGAGTGTTAAGGAAGTGTTTTTCTGAGTTTTGAGGCACGTGGTCAGTTGTTAAGAGGTGAAGAATAAAGCTGGAGTGAGAAGTGAGCGCTCTTGTGTCGTCTGTGTTTACCTCCACAATGGTGACCCCGACGTAATGTGCGAGCGGTTTCACCGGTCACTCGAAGCCACGCTCCAGGCTTCTCTAACAGGTGGCAACTGGGTTGACTGTCTTCTGTGGGATTGTGCAGCGCAGTTAAAGAAGACCTCAGGGTTTTCCCGGCTGAACTGGTCCTCCAGGAATTCCTCCCTGAGAGCCCCCCATGTGTTTTGATACCTCTGTGCTGTCTATCCATCCCCCAAGAAACTCATTTTCTGTTCCTGGCCCGGTCCACCATTGCCTGCTCGACGCTATTGTTCCAAGGTCGTTGGACTCTTCTCAGACCTCAGCCCATAGACCTCCATTGCATCCACTGTATGAAGGCCCGTTCGGGGTTATTCAACTGGGCCAAAAGCATTTCCTTTTGGACTTTGGCGATCGGCAGGAGGTTGTCTCTGTTGATAGACTTAAGCCTACACATGTTCTGCAAGATGATCAGGTGGTGCCGAAGAACTACACAGTTTACAAAGCAGTCTCATTTTCCTGGACATGCTGAAGTAAGAACAAATAAGTAAGACCAATGTATCCTTTGCTATCTCTGCATTCTTCTAGGAATTTTTGAGTGCATCTGTTTACATAACTCTTGTTTTAATGTTTGTTTTTCCCCCAATGAAAGATTTAATCAGTCTAAAGTGTGGTGTTCAACAGTTGTTGTTGGCTGTGTGAATGATGTAATGCTTTTTTAAAACTTATCTGGCTCTTGCTTGCTGTAGACAAACAAGGTGACGCTGACAGCTGAACGTGAGAAACGTGTTGAAGATGATGAACATGGTGTGAAGGAAAGTACTTGAATCTAACTGTGATGATAGACAAACTCTTTATATTCATTTTCTATATATAAATTGATATATATATATATAGAGAGAGAGAGAAATTATTCTTGTATAGTTTCTTGACTTTTTTGTGTCTAAACTTTTTCTCTTATTTATTTTTTATATTTCTACTATATCTCTAATTCCTGTTTTCTTGTTGACCCATATGCTGGTGCAACTGTGGATTTCCCTGGTGTGTGATTAATCAAGTCTATGTCTAACAAATTCAGTAGACCACCATTGGTAATTACCAAATTACCATTTGGTAATCACCAAAATCAATTTTAATGCTTCTATAATGGTAAACCCCCCAGCATGTCCAAGCTCTTTAATTAAAGTGGTATTTTTAATGTTAACATATAATTATTGTTGTTATTATTTTTTAATTAAGCTGCCTAATTACAGTTATTTATTTGTATTCCTCAACAATAAAAATTGTTTTACTGGTTGATTTTTTTTTCTAACTGCACAGAGACTGTACTTCCTGAGAATTCTCAGGAGGAATAACATCACACAGAGACTGCTGGTGTCCTTCTACAGAGCCACCATTGAGAGTGTTCTAACTTACTGCATATGCATCTGGTACACTAGCTGCACAGGGGCTCAGAGGAAAGCACTCCAAGGGATCATTAACACCGCCCAAAAGATCACTGGCTGCCCTCTCCCCACACTGGAAGTTCTACACAACGCCCACTGTTTTAAAAAGGCCCAAAACATCATAAAAGACACCTCACATCCTGGCCACTCCCTGTTCGAACTGTTGCCCTCAGGCAGACGGTACAGGGCAATCAGAGCAAGGACTAATAGACTCAAACACAGCTGTTATCCAACTGCAATAACACATCTGAATACTACAAAAAAATGTCCATCACGCCACTCTTGTGTTAATCTATGCACGGTCTGAAGCATGTGTGTGGGAATGTATGTGAATGTTTTACTGTTATATCTTATTAGTATTTTAAGTATTCTATCTATTTTATTTATTGAATTTTATTGTTTTATTTATATTTTGATATTGCTAGGGATGATGCAATGATCGGGGACCATTCTTAATTTCGTTGTTCTCATGACAATGACAATAAAGTTTCTGATTCTGATTCTGAAATCCAATGTGCAGGTCAATATGAGATGAAAAAGGTGCCTAATAAATAACAATATCATTTTTAGTTTTAAACAAGCTATGGCAGGTTTTTCTAAATTTCAAAATAGTTTTTTTTTCATTTGTAAGATGGATTTTGTCCTAAATTAGTTAAGCACTATAAATATATTTATCTTTCTGACACAAATACAGTAATAAAGTTAGCAGTGAGTCACAAAATACCAAATATTATAGACGTTAGATTTGTTTATTGTATGTTACAATAATAGAGAATATCTTTACACAACATGTGATTTGGCTTGGATACCTATTTGTGATGTGTGTACTGAAATGCCTTTAATGTGTTCGGAAATTGGTTTTCCAATTTTCCCACAGTTGGGATAAGCTGAAGTGATTTGTCTCCGTAATTACCACCTTAATTCTACAGCAGCAGCCTGAAAAACCTATTTGGCCTCTTGTACAGCAGTACCATTATAATATCTGATTTCACTGGTCTTAACATGCAGGTACAATAAGTGGTAAATGATGCAGAGTTAGTCTCCCTGCAGAGAGGAATGCCCTGACTACTGCAATGAATTTGCAAAGCCCTTGTGAGCTAATTATGCTGTATTTCAGGGCAAATTTATCTAAATCAATCAGCACAAAACAATAGCATCTAATTTGTGCTCTTGTGTCCTATTCTGTTCCTCCCTGGAAAAAAGAGGCAAAAGGCTCACCATTCTTTTAGTGTTATTAACAGTTTAAGCACTCACACAGACACGCAAGATACAAAATAAATTATCCTTTTTTATACCCTGCTGATAAATACCTACAAAACAGAGCCAGTACAATACAGAAAACTGCATTATTTTGGAAATGTGGGGACCTTTAATTTCTTGAAATTTAAAAAATACAATCAGGAAATGTAATCATGTCATTTGTTAGGTGAGTTGATTTCCCATGTCAGGTGAACAAAAATATTCTTTTCACGATCGCACTCTCTAGATCCCAACTGTCATTTCATGTGACAACAGCAGCAGTATCCACATTTTTGTTTGAAAACGTAATTTTTTTTGTAATACCTTAATCATTGCTGTTCAGTGACAGTTTGACACCAAAAGATGCTTTGTTTTTCTTATCAAAAAGCCCTTTTCTACAATCAGCCGCTTGTTTGTGTTTCCAGTACTAGAACATCTTTGATGACAATCTTACCCATCTAAATTTAGGCATCAAAATTTTCTGCAGTTCCTTTCAATAAGCCACGTATACCCAATAACTGTTATAAGCAGCGGGGGGTATAATAGTGTTCCTCCAGTGGTGGCCATTTAATCTGTTCAAAGTACAGTGGCATTTTATTGACCCCGTTCAACAGTTTTTGAAATATTATTTGAAATGTAATCTCTGCTCAATGAAAGAAAAGATCATTATCGCTATTGCAGTCTAAAAATGAAATCCAGGGATCAAATGCAAGTGTCTGCAGATTTGTTAATTAGCTTCTTGTGGTTTTGTTGTGTTTTGAATGCTATGAGGATAATGTTTTGCATGAGAACAAAAGTGAGAACTTTTCTATAATCCTTCAAAACAATAACAACAACAAAAAAACCAAAAATGAAACTGCCATTATCACCTGCCCACACTTTATGTTGAATGACTTTGTAGCAAGAAGGTTTGTAACAAGATCCCAAGAGCCTTAATGTGCTCGTGAATGTTCGTCTGTCTCTATATGCTTTAGATTGGAAGCCTTTCCTGGGCGCATGAATCAGAATACCTTATTAATTCCTAAGGAAATTATGTCTATGACTAGGCTATGACTATGTAGTCCAGCCTATTCAGATTCAAGATTCCCTTTAATGTCACTGTAAAAAATAATACAACAAAACTGAATTTCACCAATGTAAGAAACAGATCTCAAAAAGGGTGGTTTCCATTAAGAAAACATTCACTTCACACACTA
This sequence comes from Mchenga conophoros, assembly GCF_057382185.1. Classification (NCBI taxonomy): domain Eukaryota; kingdom Metazoa; phylum Chordata; class Actinopteri; order Cichliformes; family Cichlidae; genus Mchenga; species Mchenga conophoros. The sequence goes on from NC_140543.1 coordinate 18,561,574, forward strand.
AATACACATTTTGCACACATCTAGTCAACATGTTTAAAAGTCCCATATGCTATATGCTAGATCACTATAAACAAGTTGTGTATATTCCACATGAAAAGGTATCACTGCAAATGAACAAACATTATTGCACAGATTTGAAAACTATTTCATAGCAGCATTCAGTATTTTGATGGCTTTTCAATAAAAACAGATCAATCATCGAGAGGAGAAACTGTTGAGAGAACTACAAGAAGTAAGGTGGTTATTGAACAACGCTCAAGACAGTGAGACGAAACTATTAGAAACAACAAAACAAACAAAACCAAGCTCCAAGAGCAGGATATGGCAGAGTGAACAGGTAAGACGATTTCAATAAACAGCATTTATAGAGTTATTATAAGAAGTCAGCGAGTGTGAATAAGCACTGAAAAATGTTAGTGGTTGTGTTGAGCAATACAGCGAGTGCTGATATAACAGCTTTAAGAAGCACTTGTAGATAGTATTACTTGTTTTACACTCTTTATGGTGCTAGCTTGAAGATTCAGTGTAAAAGTTAGCGTCTATTGTACTTAAGCGGTCACCATTTAAGGGATGTTATGACCGAAATGTCTCTCATGGCTAATTAAGATACTAGTTAATTAAGTTACCAGTAAAGTGATTAATGAAGTTCACACTTCAAATATGTGGAGGCATCATCAGATTGGCATCATGGATGTGTAGCAGACAAATCTGCCCCAACTATGTAATGCAATCACTACGGACCGAAATCTCAGAGCAATATTTCCAGCATCCTTTTGAACTATGTAACGAAGAATTAAGACTGAAGGCAACCCAGAACTACCAAAGTGTACCTAATAAAGTGACCAGTGAATGTGTGAGGGAATGTTTTATAATACACAGAGGGAGAAAGAATGTCAAAGTCTGACAGTGTCAATCAATACAACATGAACAAAACATCAGGTTGTCCTCAGTGTTGTACAGGTGTGTTGACCTGCTACAAGAAATAGACCAAAAACATCCTCTTACTTACCTCATGTGCTCTTAAAACATTCTCACCACATCATTGAGGAGAAATGATATTATCCATATCCAGATTAGGATTTAACCCCCCGTATGAATTAAATTATAATATCAGCATGGAACATTGCGTCATATACTATCTTGTTTACCCAGTTACCTGTTACCTGTTTACCCAATGTTATTGTTTCATGGGATCAAAAAAACAAACAAACCAAAAAACAGGCTAGAAAAATCCCCCTAACCCTCATATGTAAGAGAATTATGAGTTTGAATTATGAGTGTTTGCCAATGTCAGGCATTAGCTCCTAACAGTCATGGTTTCCCAGACCTCTACCACCCATCTCTTCTCCATCCTTTTGCTCTCTCACTCTCTCCTCTGCCTGCATGTGTATGCAGGTATGTGTTTAACTCCGCTTGTGTGTTCCAGAGGCGGAGTCTTACCTGGTTCTTCAACTGTCCTGCCTATTCACCTGGAGATTGTTTGATTGATAGCGTTGCTTAGCACCTAGTTTTGGTATAGTGATGATGTCAGTGAAATCTGTCATACTAGTGTTTAGACTTTCCAGTCTTTTCCTCTCTACACACACCTTTGTCTTTGTGGAAACCGTTGGAGAAAGTTTCAAGAAGGAAAGGACACATGTGGAAGAAAAACCTGAGCTTGGGAGAAAACCTCTTGGATAACCTGCCCGTCCCCTAAATTATTATATTATATTGTATTAATGTCTATGTCTAGAGGAATAGATACATCAAGTTGCATCATGACTTTTCATACATGTTCTTGTGCAATTTATCAAACATGCAGTACAGTGTTCTAAATAAATGAAATACCAAGGACATTATTAGTGAATATCAGCCCCATAGATATGGACCCCATCATATCCTCCACTCAGATGGAGGATCACTAACAGGAGTATGGGAAGACTCCAGAATCCACTATCGCTGACTTCTGGTGGATTCAGCGAGAGCTGATATAACAGCTTTGAGATGCATTTGTAGATATTATTACATGTTTGCTGGCTTTATAGTGCTAGCTTAAAGTGACAGTGTAAAAGTTAGCTTATTTTGTACTAAAGCGGTTACCATTTAAACAATGTCATGACAGAAATATTGTTATGAGAGAGGCTTTTCCTGGTTACCAGAGACAGCACCGCCTACGTCAGGACCTCTCATAGTCATGTATTAATCATGATGGTTATGAAGATGACACTGAGCGCAACTAAGACTGTAAAAAGCATGACCATGACTGTTTTGCTGCCTCCTGATTACGTCATGAGCATGTTTGTGTGTTTTCTCATTTTTTTTCACCATCATTTGTTAATAACAAAGTTGACCAATCTCAGACAGTTTAAATTCTGTATTTTTTCATCTTTACAAGCCACACCTTAACTGTAATTAACAAATAAACAAACTTTAGAGATTGTTGACTCAGTGACTTTATAAAACCTTTAAGTAGTTCAGGCAGAGCCAGCTTTTGAATTACTATTAACTCTTACCAATTGCACCTGTACAGCATGTTTTTGTATGAGACAGATAAAAGAGGCTTTACTCTCAGTAAGGTTGAAGTTATTTTCTGGGTTTTTTTTGTAATCTCTGGTCTTTCTGTATTGTGCTCAGTTTGCATGCTCCCTTTAAGAGTTTTTTTTCTCTGTAACTGATTGTAATTCAGTGAATATACTCAGTTGCTTGTCCAGCTATTTTTTTAATACTGTTTAAATTCTCTCTATGTATGACCCCTGTGGATTGTTCAATGGACTGGTTGTCTTTCTGTTTGTAACCACTGCATGTTTTTGACTAAAGACTTGGATTTTTGGCCTTAATACAGCCCCTCTGTCCTCCATTTGTGTCCTCTTCCTCTGTGAATGTGTTAAAGATACAGATGTTTTATTTTTGATAATGCAACTTAAATAACTGTACGGATTCATACTAAAACAAGTACGCAATTAACAATCTAACATGTGCTTATTGGTCCGTTTTTCTTCGAAGTCTTGTGAGCTGGGGAGAAAATCACCTCACAATGTTATGCTTTTTTTTCTATCTTGCTTCTTTTTTTCTTTTTGTCTTTTCCTTTTTCTTTTATAACTGAAACCGTGATCAAAGCTACGCACGCTCACAGAGTGTAATAATACTGACAGTTCAGGACATTATTGTTTGTTGAGCTACGGTTAGGGTTAGTAATTCAGACATTAATCCATATTACTCTTGCTGGATCTAACAAATATCTAGTATTATAACTATTATTACTGTCCAAACTATTATTATAACGATTTTCATGTAATAATCATATTCATTATCAGTCCTTTCAATTTATAACCACATATCCACCCAGGCTCGTGGTGGGGTTGAGCTCTGTCCTGGCATCCTTGAGTGAAAACCAATGTACACCCTGGCCAGGTCTCCTTTCTATCATAGTCATGTTCAATATTTGGTTCAAAAATATGAATGCAAACAAAAATCAAACAAGGATTCTTGCATGAAAAGACGGCTGTGCATATTTAAGTATGTCTTTGACTGTATCGTCCACCTGACCCATCAAATCTCCAGCAAGTAAACCTTATTCATGACATATTTGAAGGTAACAAAGTAAAAAATTAAACAGTGACGGTGCAGGCTGAATGCAATGTGCATTTTAAACTACACTTCAGTGAATTATAGGAATGTGCAAGGAGCCATGCAGGACTGTAAAACATCAACTACAGACCCCCCATCTTCATTAAACCTGTGGATGGTTCATCTTCCTTTTTATATCCATCCATCCATCCATCCATCCATCTTCATCCGCTTTATCCGAGGCCGGGTCGCGGGGGCAGCAGCCTAAGCAAAGAGGCCCAGACCTCCCTCTCCCCAGCCACCTCCTCCAGCTTATCCGGGGGAATACCAAGGCGTTCCCAGGCCAGCCGAGAGATATAATCTCTCCAGCGTGTCCTGGGTCTGCCCCGGGGCCTCCTCCCGGTGGGACATGCCTGGAACACCTCACCCAGGAGGCGCCCAGGGGGCATCCTTGTCAGATGCCCGAACCACCTCAGCTGGCTCCTTTCGATGTGGAGCAGCAGCTGCTCTACTCTGAGCCCCTCCCGGATGGCCGAACTTCTCACCCTATCTCTAAGGGAGAGGCCAGCCACCCTTCGGAGGAAGCTCATTTCTGCCGCTTGTATCCGCGATCTCGTTCTTTCGGTCACTACCCACAGCTCGTGGCCATAGGTGAGGGTAGGGACGTAGATCGACCGGTAAATTGAGAGCTTCGCTTTTACACTCAGCTCCCTCTTCACCACGACGGACCGATGCAGTGTCTGCATTACTGCAGCTGCAGCCCCAATCCGTCTGTCGATCTCCGGCTCCCTTCTCCCATCACTCGCGAACAAGACCCCGAGATACTTGAACTCCTCCACTTGGGGCAGGAACTCATCCCTGACCCGGAGTGGGCACTCCACCCTTTTCCGGCTGAGAACCATGGCCTCAGATTTGGAGGTGCTGATCCTCATTCCCGCTGCTTCACACTCGGCTGCGAACCGTTCCAGTGCGAGCTGGAGGCCCTCACCCGATGAAGCCAACAGAACCACATCATCCGCAAAAATCAGAGATGAGATTCTGAGGCCACCAAAGCGAAAGCCCTCCGCCACTTGGCTGCGCCTAGAAATCCTGTCCATAAAAATTATGAACAGAACCGGAGACAAAGGGCAGCCCTGGCGGAGCCCATCACCCACCGGGAACGAGTCCGACTTATTGCCGGCAATGCGAACCAAGCTCTTGCAACGGTTGTATAGGGATCGAATGGCCCGTAGCAATGGGCCAGACACCCCATACTCCCGCAACACCTCCCACAGGACACCCCGAGGGACACGGTCGAATGCCTTCTCCAAGTCCACAAAACACATGTAGACTGGTTGGGCAAACTCCCATGCACCCTCAAGTATCCTCGAGAGGATAAAGAGCTGGTCCAGTGTTCCGCGACCAGGACGAAAACCGCATTGTTCCTCCTGTATCCGAGGTTCGACTAGCGGACGAACTCTCCTTTCCAGCACCCTGGCATAGACTTTCCCAGGGAGGCTGAGGAGTGTGATCCCCCTGTAGTTGGAACACACCCTCCGGTCCCCCTTCTTAAAGATGGGGACCACCACCCCGGTCTGCCAGTCCACAGGTACTGCCCCTGATCTCCACGCAACATTGCAGAGGCGTGTCAACCAGGACAGCCCTACAACGTCCAGAGCCTTCAGGAACTCGGGGCGGACCTCATCAACACCAGGGGCTTTGCCACCAAGGAGTTGTTTAACTGCCTCAGTGACCTCGTCCCCGGAAATTGGCTCTAAGAAGGCTGGGTACTCCGAACTGCCACTCGGCGCATAAGCGCAGATGACAGTCAGGACCCGTTCCCCGAACCTAAGGCGCAGGGAACAAACCCTCTCGTCCACCGGGAAAAACCCCAACGTACCGGCAGCAAGCCGAGGGGATATTAGAATACCCACCCCAGCCCGCCGCCTCTCACCAGGGGCAACTCCAGACTGAGACAGAGTCCAGCCCCTCTCCAGGAGACTGGTTCCAGAGCCCAAGCCATGCGTAGAGGTGAGCCCGACTATATCTAGCCGGTACCTCTCAACCTCACGCACTAACTCAGGCTCCTTCCCCACCAGAGAGGTGACATTCCATGTCCCTATTGCCAGTCTTGGCAGCCGGGGGTCAGTCCGCCAGGGCCTCTGCTCCTGGCCGCCACCCGGCACACAATGCAGCCGACCCCTATGGCGCCTCCTGCGGGTGGTGGGCCTGCGGGAGGATGGGCCCATGTCTCCTCTTCGGGCTGTGCCCGGCCGGGCCCCATGGACTAAGGCCCGGCCACCAGACGCTCGCCCTCGGGCACCCTCCCCGGGCCTGGCTCCAGGGCGGGGCCCCGGTAACCCTATCCCGGGCAGAGTAAACTGTTCCCTCGATATTCTTTTCATAAGGGTCTTCTGAATCGCTCCTTGTCTGGTCCCTCACCCAGGACCAATTTGCCATGGGAGACCCTACCAGGGGGCAAAAGCCCCCAGACAACATAGCCCCTGGGATCCCTGGGACACACAAACCCCTCCACCACGATAAGGTAGCGATTCAAGGAGGAGCCTTTTTATATCAGATATTTTAAAAGTTTTAGTAAAGTTGCATAGTCATGGTGAGGTAAAGTGCTTTACATGTGTGTGTTTGTGTGTAATCAATGGCTATAAAATGATTTTCTTAATGAAAAAGTGGCATTTGAATTTGATTTATGGCAGACTGGCAGCTACATCACTTTGTAATGGGACATAGCCCTCCTACGCAGATAGCTACCGACAGGAATCAGTCTGCCCAAAAAAACTGTGGCTGCAACCACCACAGCAACTGCCTAGGATGACCTTAAAACATATTCAGCCTTCATAACTACCAAAAATATAAAATGATTTGCTAACAATGAAACTGTTACAGCCGCACTGGGCTATGGTGGTATCTTTGGAAGCTGTTTACAAAGCTAATAATGCACCATGTGATGTAACCACAGAGACAGAGAGTGTTAGCTAGCAGTCAGTGTTTACTGCAGTGAATGAAGTGATTGTGTGCACCACCTCAACACTGCACAGGTTAAATACATTACTTGAATGTTGTACTAAAATGTTTTTTTTTACTTTCTGTTGATATTCAATACAAAATCCTAGCATGCACTAATATTACACATCTCCAAACAACAATCCATATTTCAAAGTTTTTTATCAGTAACTAAAGACACATGTTGCTTTTAAAACCATGTGCAGTGCGTGACCATGACTGGCACACTGTGCACTGAGACCATTAACGCCACTTGTTTGAAGCGTTCTTGTTCTTGGCGTCAAAATGAAAGTTGCAGAAACAGCATGAGCTACTTTGATCTACCAAAAGGAAAAAGAAGAATCTGTCAGGTGAAATGACTCAGGTGTCGTAATTAGGATTTACACAGCAATTCAATGCAGTGTCACAGGTAGCTTAGTCTTTTACATCTCTTGATCTCAGCTCAGTACAAGTAACACGCTGTGGTAGGGAACTCCTGTTTGGTAACTAGTGGTTTTTATGTTTGTAGTCATTTAACTTCTATTCATTTAACCATTTAACTTATGCATTTAACTTATGGGAAAGAAATGTCAGGTTTGTGCAGGCTAGTTAGAGGTGCTAGGTACATTTGGTGCCGTATTGTCTTTAACTAAATGAGTTAGTTCACCTTCTGGCTGGGGTCTATCTGGGGTTATATTATGTCAGTTTGGCAGGAGTGCCTGTCCTCAGTTAGGCCTAGCAAGTTTCTCTAAGAACTTGTTGTGTTTAGGTAGAAGTGAACGTGGATAGAGCTTCTAGCTCAGAAGCACATCTGTGGCTGTGCAGGCTGCCAGTTTTTTGGTTGATCTTTTTACCCAACTGCATTTGAGTTTGGAAATACCCCTCACTAGTTAGCACTGACTGCAGACTTGTGCAGTAGTGGTGGGTCTCCTGTGACAAAAAGAAAAACAATTATCTAGGATACATAAGTGGTTCATTGCGACATAGAAACCTTTTAAACGAAATCCCATCACTTGATAACAAACATCAAAAACATCAAACCTGTAAAAGTTGTTTCATTTTGTAATATTTTTGTAATCGTAAATAAATTCGAACATGTGAGCTTTTCTCTATGTGTTGAATATCAACAGCAGACCTCTTAGACTAAGCTTTATTCAAGGACAACCAAAAACTGAGTTGTAGAAGCTGTCACTCCAGATGTCTTATGATAACAGGATAAAATACCCTTTCAGTACACGGCCTCAAATATTTCTTCCTCAACTTCTGAATGCCATCGGCCTTGTAGGCTGGTTTGAAGATAATAAAGTACAAAAAACAGGATTTTGTCATTTTATTTGCATCATGCAACTTCAGTGTGTAATGAGATTGAAATGCCATAGTTATCCCTCCCCCCGTGTGAGAAGTATTGTACTGTACAGCATCTGATTGATATGTAAGAAATACTTATGTAATATGATAACAACCATCTGGTCTAACAGCCACATACAATTTACTAAATAGCAGGATGAACATGAAGAATATGTCCATCATTGCAAATGACGATAAGAGTCACTCGAATAATATTCAACTAAAGATTTAAACGATGTTCTTAAATGTCCTTTGAGTGGCAGAACAAATGAACAAACCGTTGTTAGTCACTTACTTGAGATGAAATCTGTTCAGCTACTTTAAAAGCAGCTTCTAACTGGTTCCTCCCTGGTAAGGCCATCATGCAGTCCAACAAACTTTATAGTTCTGCTTTGATTCACCAGGAACTGGTAGGGGATCCTTTCAGCGCCTCAAGCCTCCTCTGAAACACCAGGGCATAAACATGTTCGACAGTGTTCCACAGTTTGATCGTTTTGTTTTTCTCATCCTGTGGGAAACTACGTACATGGATGCAGGTTGTTGTAAGGTTTATTTATTTAACATATCCACCTCCAGCACCTCTGTGATCCTGAACTGGATAATTAGTTAAGAAAATGTGTGAATACATGTGCGAATGTCTCGTGCTCATAGACTTGCAAACTTGACAAAACTTTTTCAGACTTTTCAGACTACATGTAGCTGTCCTTGTATATCACGTGTATGTAACACAATTACTTTTTCTGTCTGCTTTCCTGTTTTTGTAATTGGTCATTACTTACATTTTGATTACATAATGTAAGTTCTTAAACTATCAGATAACATAATTAGAAACAATGTTTCCAATTCAGGGTCAGCTGTGCCCTCAGTGCAGTTGTCTCTGCAAGTACTTCTGCTTCTTGTCTTCTCCTAATATTGACTGCCTGCCTTTAGTATCATTCACTGTCTAAAGGAAAAAAGGACAAACACTTGTCTTCGTTTAATAACTATATTCATACAATCTATGGAAACTCACTAGCTCACCCTATGGTAGAGAATCAATTTCTCTAAGACATTTCTGTAAATGAACATTGTGTGAGAAAGAATGAAATGAGTTTTTCAGGGGACACAGCAGTCCCACACTGATAAATGAAACTTCTGTGGATGAAGAAACTGCCAGACACCATCCTGGAAAATGTCGAGTGAATACAAGACTGGTATATAAATGAGAAATATGTTAAACGTACATAAGTATTGTTGCTCACCTTTGTTTCTCAGAATGTCACTTTAAAAAAATTGCATGCCATCAGCGCTCAGGATTGAGGCAGAAAAAAAAGCTTTTAAAGACCTTTTGATTTACAATCCGGCTCTGAAAGAGCAACAGGAAAAAAGCGCAGTGATGTAATAATTAGACATGCTGCCTATTGGTGCAGCACTAAACACAGGTTTCCAAACTGTAGCCGATGCAACTTAAAAGTATTAAGGATGAAGCGACAATGGTTCTCTTTGCTTTTCCTCTGAAATCTGTTCTTTGTACTAAACAAAAACAAACAATGTAAAACTTATTAATAAATTAGTAAAACTTATTAATACATTTATCATTAGGTTCCTAAATTGTGAACCATCTTCAACCTGTTTTCTACAGAAAAAAGTCTCACAATCAATGCAGCCTGACTCAAACCTGATTATAAATGTTCAGCAGAGACACACAGACAGAGAGCTTAACTTAAGTCTGGCTGTCGTTGCATTTAATATAAATGTTAGTGTAAACTTCTAGCTGATTCTCACGTGTGACAGATGTGCCAGCAGGAAGGAAGGTCTATAAATCTGTATCCTGAGGTTTCTCATGCAGGATTAAAGGAGTCAGACTTTGTTCAGAAATGTGGAATTTTATTTTATCGACCCTGGCTGAGTCTCATACAGTTTAAATGAAGCGCTGGAACTAGCACATATTGAATATAAATGCACTTAAGCTAATCGGGATTTTTATTTCAAATCTGTGGCTGTGATTAATCATTTTACTGGTAACTTAATTAACTATCAACTTAAATAGCCATGACAGAAGCTAATAATTCTGTCATAACATCCTTTAAATAGTAACTGCGTTACTGCAATATATGCTAACCTTTACAAGGCAACTTTAAGCTAGCATGTAATAATATCTACAAATATATCTCAAATCTGTTATATCCGCTCTAACTGACTTCCGGTGGATTCAGCGAGAGTGGATTCTGGGGTCTTCCCATACTCCTCTTAGTGATCCTCGATCTGATATCAGCTAATAACATCCATTGAATGGACTGATAACACCTGAAGCAGGTGTTTCTGTAGCTAAACTGCAGGAAAGAGAAGAAAAAAAGAATTTAAAAAAAGGACTTACAATTAAAATAACTGGGGAGAGTGAAGGTCAGTGTGAATAGACTCAGAAATGTTTTTCACTACTCAAAGTCTTTCTAAGGCCTTGGAATTTCATTTATTTAGACCACTAAACAAGCAAACAAACAAAACCCCTAATGTATCTATCCCTCTCTGCCTGGACATCAACACGTGGAAACATTTAGTTCATCATATTTTCAGTGTTTGGATAATTTAGGGGAAGGGCAGGTTATCTGAGAGGTTTTCCTCCAAGCTCAGGTTTTTTTCCACATGTGTCCTTTCCTTCTTGACCTTTCCTCAAAGGTGTGTGTAGAGAGGAAAAGACCAGAAAGTCCAAACACAAGCATGACAGATTTCACTGACATCATCACTATACCAAAACTAGGTGCTGAACCACGCTACCAATCAAACAATCTCCAGGTGAATAGGCAGGACAGTTGAAGAACCAGGTAAGGCTCCGCCACTGGAACACACAAGCGGAGTTAAACACATACCTGCATACACAGGCAGAGGAGAGAGTGAGAGAGCAAAAGGATGGAGAAGAGATGGGTGGTTGAGGTCTGGGAAACCATGACTGTTAGGAGCTAATGCCTGACACTGACAAACATTCATTATTCAAACTCACAATTCTCTTACATATGAGGGTTTTTTTAATCATATGAAACAACAACATGTATAAATATACAGGTAACTGGGTAAACAGGTTAGTAGGTGAAGCAATGTTCCATGCCGATATTATAATTTAATCCATACGGGGGATAAACCCTAATCTGGATATGGATAACAGAGTTTGTCCTCAACTTGTATGATGCAGTCAGTGAGTCAGTACTTGGAAAAAATAGTTTGTATTTGGAAAAAAGAAAGCAGATTACGAGGACCAACAGCTGCATCCTCAATCTGTCATAATGTCACTGATGATGTGGTGAGAATGCTTCAAGAGTGCATGAGGTAAGTAAGAGGATGTTTTGGTCTAGTTCTTGTAGCAGGTCAACACAGCTGTACAACACTGAGGACAGCCTGATGTTTTGTTCATGCTGTATTTTGTCAAAGTCTAAATCCTGTCCCGAATTTCTCTAAAGGATTGACACTGTCAGACTTTGACATTCTTCCTCCCTCTGTGTATTATAAAACATTCACTCACACATTCACTGGTCCCTTTATTAAGTACACTTTGGTAGTTCTGAGTTGGAAACCCTTTTGCCTTCAGAACTGTCTTGATTCTTCATGACATAGTTCAAAAGGATGCTGGAAGTACTGCTCTGAGATTTTGGTCCATAGTGATACCATCACACAGTTGGGGCAGATTTGTCCGCTACACATCCATGATGCCAATCTGATGTGCCACCAAATATTTGAAGTGGCCAGCAGGTCATCTTGATCCTGTCAACATGGTTAAATGCACCGAGTTGCTGCAATGTAATGGGCTTATTATTTTCGATAACCTACAGTGGCCATTGAGTGTATATTTGTAAATAATCTATATCGTTTTCTAAATTGTGGTGAAAACTGGTAAAAGATAACAGGCATTTAAAGATACAAACTGATAGGTGATCGTGACACAGAGCAGGAGTTCTTAAACTTAACTTTAAGTTAGTAGTAGTGTTAAATAGTACCATTAAAAGCAATTTTAATGCTAATAAAATATTAAAGTGAAAAGTCAGACATGAAATCAGGTAAGAGCAATCATCAAATCTCCTAGGACACCAAAATATTCAGAAATGATGCTGTATTAATTAGCTCCCAAAAATGAATCAATGTAATAATTACACATCAATGTTGAGTAATTAAGAGTCCTAATTGACTTCCTACATTTTAGTTACCACCTTAGTAGAGGCTGGTAGCCTTTCCTCTGCCTGGCGAGACATATCATGTACCTTGCTAGTTTGTAACCATTTTAAATTTTTAAATATCACTTTTTAGACCCCTTATAGATAAATGAGACTCTTCTGAAGAATACGATCTGGCTTGCACTCGTGTTCTTTGACTGCTTACTGTATTCATCTTATTTGCACTAAGTACACGGAGAACATGTGGCAGTGTTAGTGCCAGGTTAGAGAGAATATGTCACTGTCAGTCCAAGGCAACCCCCCCCTCGTCCCTGTCCCACAGTCAAGGCACTTAGTGCAAGGCCTTTATTAAAGATATCTCAGGGTGAAACTGAAGCAATGCCAGCAATGCAATTAAGAGTTGCGAAAAAAAAAAAATCAAAGTCAAGCTGTAAGGAATTTAATACGTTATTTTATTTGCTCAGCCTATCTCAGATTACCTCAGTGTTTGTTTTATGACGTGAAGCCAAACTTTCTGTCAGTGCTGAGAAGGAACGGGCAATGTTAAACCGATACCAGTTGTGAGCATCTGGATCTTGTGAAATTCAGAGCAGCAAACGTGTTTTATATGATTTCCGCTTCCATCTATACACAATCTTTCAAGTTTGCTGGAGAGCAAAGGGTCATTTTAATTTTCCACCTACAAAAACAAAACAAAAGAAAATTAAAAAAAAAAAAACAAGAAGAAATGAAGTAAAGGTTTATCACATTAATTACATGCAGAAAAACTTGCTGTTTAACGGAGCTGTCCCCTGAGTCTACCGACCAGGACGATGGGAACTTGCTGTGCAGTTAATAGTGGTGCTCCATCTTTGCCGCCTCAAATAAGCTGATCATACAGCTACCGAACTTTCTATTTGTCATCACCCTCCAGAAACTTCTCAGTGTGGCAAGTTTCTCTCAGTGGAGATTAAACCCTCCCAAAACAAACATTTTTCAGCATATCTCATTTCTCACTGAGCAGATACCGTTGTAGAGATATGGAGATATGCTGTAATAGAGGTCTTTTAGAAAATGACTCATATACTCTATACAATAATTTTGGCTGCAGCAACCTTATGCAAAATCATAATTTGTTATCATGCCAGCATCGGACATATCTCATTTAACAGATTTAAAGGGTTACACATAGCCCCTAGGTTTTTACTTCTTTTTTTTTTTACAATACATGCATAAGGCCAGACTAATCAAGAAGCTAAAGACAAGAAAATTAATTCTTAGTGAGAAATAACTCGAGGCCATGTGATTAACATCATTTTAGATCTAACTGATGAGCTCTCTACACAGACAGCGAGATGTTTCCACTCTGTTGGAAGGATTAATAACAATCATAAACATGGGTATGGTCCATGAAGGACACTGGTAGGAGAAGCCTGTTTAGCATGTCAGTATTTGTATCAGAAATCTAATTAGCTATTTTAAGATAACACATTTTTTCCTACTTTGGATGCAGGGAGATGTCACATTGTCCTTTCAAATTGTAAATTGCAAACACAAATTAAATTAATATCATAATATAGCAAGGACAATTTTCTGAATCTGCTTCACACCATTTGTTATTTTTATCCTGCTGTAGTACCGAATACATTTCAGATGTTTGATGTGTTTGAGAAGCAGAAGAGACATAGGAATGGCATAGAAAAAAGTGGGTTTTCACAATAGATTTCACTAATCTTTAGCCACATGTTTGGCCTATTTTTCCCTAACTCGCAGCGAAGGTTAGGAAAGGACAGCAAAGATGTCCTGCTTTTCAGCTGAACGCTTTGGCAGGAGCTGGATGATTATGACCGAGAGCCACAAATTTGTTTCTCTCACAGTATAAGAGGAATCATACATGAGCAGTAAATCATAAAAAAGCAGCTTTGAAAATATATTAAGGGGATTAAAGCATCCAAAATAACCTGCCTTTGAAATCAATCATTTTAATCCCATAAGTAATAATTCAGGTTAACAAGGTGATTTGCTGGATATTGAGCAGCATTTTAATTGAATAAAATAAACAAGCGTATAAAATGTGCTAAAAATATAAATGTAATTAATAGAATCAAAGAAAGTATATCGCACTTAAAAACAACAACAACAACAGTGAACAGTGGAAAGACTTGGAAAGATTTTAAGGGGCATAAATGTGGAAACTGAATAGTGAAGTTGCACATACATATAAAAGCACAGCCAACTTGAGTTACTTTCCTAGATCCAGGATTGCTCAAAGAATTGCTAAAAATAACATGCAGGTAATGGAAAGAGGTAAATCTCAGCTGGTTTCTTTATTTTATCACCGTATTTTTCTGATTCCAACATGGTGCCGTGGGGTGATTGAATGTTACACCTGTTCCAAGTTTATACTGGGGATAGGAAGGTTTGATAAGCAAAAGAGGTTTAAACTTTAATCTGATTGTTTCTGTGTGATATAAAGGATTTTTTTTCCCCTTTTTGACACATGGCTCTTAAGTGTTTCAGCCCGTGGCATCGCGGATTCCAAAATGTGGTGGAAAAGGTGGATTGGTGAGTCAAACTGAAGAAAATGCATGAAAATCAACAAAAGCAAATTTTTGGAAAAATAAATCACAAATTATTATATGTGTTTTAAGCATGCTTATCTGCATGGTTAATATGTACTGCTCAATCTGCATGTGTGTGGGTTTTTTTAATCTGTTTTTTGTTGTTGTTGTTGTTGTTGTATGCTGAGGTCTCTCAGCCACTGTAGAAAAGTGCAAAGCCCAGAAACTGGGAAAGAAAAAAAATGCTTGGCTGCACCGGCTCTTCCACTCCGAGCATGAGCAGCGTAAGCTTGTCAGGAGTGAACCGACTCATCTGCTGACTGCCTCTCTCCACCTCAGTGCCACCTTGTTTAGCCTGATCCGCCAATCTTCAGCAAGCTAATGCAAGATGACACTTTGTCACCAGAATCCTAAACTCTACCCACAATACAATTTGTCATCGCATTCAGGATCCCGTGACATTCATAAGAGCTTCTCTGTCAGTATCAATTTCAGTCTTACTTTAAGGGGGTCTGAGCCCTGGCATTCTCAATAACAGATGCTCCAACAGTGTCCCCAAGGTTCATCGCCACAGTATCCTCAGAGTGCTCAAGGCCCTGACAGCTGGTCATATTCATAGTACAATATCTACATCTGCTCTGCGTCTTTAGCTTGTCCTAAATTAATATAGTCATTTTTAGTTTAGTTTTTAAATTGTGCTATGTTTAGAAACCTGTTTCAAAAATAATTTCATACATCAACACACACTTTTATAATTGTACATTGATTTATACTGCATTTACTAGCCTATGAGGCTGTAACATCCATCTCTAATCAAGGTGACACCTGTCTTATACTGGCCTAAAGGCAGAAGTGAAATACAAGCGTAATGATGCATTTATGAGAAGTAATGTCTGACCCTTGAGGAAACAATGCAAATTAGACACCCGGACATTAACATACTGGCTCTTGACCTAACCGACATTATACTAACATTTACATTACTTGTTCAGCCCATAATATGATCACTGTGGAGAAAGTTTTAACTGAAGGTTGACGCAACCTTTTCAAGAGTAAGGCTGGGCAATCAGTCTTAATCTTGGGGGAGCAATGTGCGGTTAACCTACTCAGGTTACATCACATCTAATATATCTGCTTTTTGCAATCTGCCTGTATTAGAAAAGCAAAGTAATGAATTGAACGTGGAACCTAATTAAAAGTAGACTGCGAATCTGTAAGTCAAAAGGTCAGCAGTCTGTTTCACTGTATACTGGGCCTCACAAAATTAACCTTGTCAAGTAAGATTAGGATAAAAATACTTGTGTGCAAATCAAAAAACACCAGTAGAACCAACTCGGTGAAATCAGTGTGACTTCAAAAGGCGAATGGCTGTAACCTTCTCCGAGTAACCGCTTCCTATAGCCAGGCCTGGCAAAGCGATTAATCTTTTTATTTTTGGATCACTTTTCTACTTCTCTATTTCTTCATTTGTTAATGCAAAAGTCAGACAACAGTTCTGCCAGAAGAACTACTTTGTCAGCAAGTTAATTGCATTTACATGGTAGAGTGAAGCCAAAGCTGGAGCAAATTAGAGAACTCAGCCATGGACTCTGCTGAAACAACAGGCACTTTGCAAAATGCCACGTGAAAAATAAACACTCGACAATACTTTAAAAAAAACAACATTTGTCAAAGTTACTCGCCATCTGCATTTATACAAGATCTTTTCAATATTTTTCCTTCTGATTTGTCCACATGCAGATCATTTTATATCCTAAAACAAAGAAAGAAAGAAAATAGTCCTCCGAGGGAAAACAACAGGATAAAGAGGACTGCAGACAACGGCATATGGCCAGTATTATAACCTAAATCTCTGAGGGACGAAATCCATAATTTGGATATTGGGCAATGCATCCAGTTGTGGTTGTTGGTATATGAGACATTTGAACACTCAGTCAATGTTTTAAATAATAACGGCTTGTCATTTACAGTGTTGTTTTACCCACTTTATCAGTCTGATAACTGTATACTCAACAGTACCTTGATTTTTGAATTTCTCCTTTTCCTGAAATTGGGTTTGATTATTGCAAGTAAATATACTTCCAAATGGCCAACGGTATAATTTGAGCACAGCAGTCGACCAGTTTTTGAAGATGTCCCTGCTGATTTAGAAGGGTTGATGACTCAGTGTTTACCACTAATGTTTTCAATGAAGTATTTCCACTGAAAAACATTTCCACTGCTGGCAGCACTTGAAAACTCTCAAGGTGACCTCACCTCACTTCACATAGTTTATAGCTGTCCAGTACTTGCCAGTAACACGTCATCAAGCACCAGGCCCCGAAAAATATCACTTCCTACATTATAAATAACATTTGGGGTTTGGATTTTATTTTTCTTTTCGCTCAGCAGATTAGTGAATCTAGTTAGTGAATTGGAATAATGAATCAATAAGTTAACATTTTAAGGCAAACAAATTATTAACAAATGTAGCTTTTATTACTAGGGTGAGAAGCAGATGTTTATTTATATATCCAGTAAAGATAAAGTAACTTCACCAATAATTTGAGAGTAATACTCAACATAATTTCTCTAATTAATTCTGTTTTCAGTTCCAGGAAAAATCTGTCCCTTTCACAGCCTCATTCAAGTTAGTTGCACGCATCAGGTGTTTTCTGTGCAGTTTGTGAAATGCTTTTAGACATTCGCAGCAGTTTTTAAATATGGTAATATTTAACAGTTAAGTTGTAGAGATAATGAAGACGCTAAAACTTTAGGCACAATTAAAGGGAACCAGATAGTTGCTTGTCGTTTTTCGTTTTTCACATTGCACCCAGTCATTTATTACGGAGCCCCGCAGGGGACATGGGAGAAAAAAAAAATTAAGACGGACTTTTGCGAGATCTCGCAAAACTATCTCGAGATCCCGAGATAGTTTTGCGAGATCTCGCAAAAGTCCGTCTTAATTTTTTTTTTCTCCCATGTCCCCTGCGGGGCTCCGTAATTATCAATATAAAGTTATCAAGCAATTTGAGACTGGGCAGTCTTAAACTTCAATAAATAAATAAATGTTAGAAGTAAAGAATTGACCACATAGTGCTGGGTGTATCTATACTGCTGTTAGCAGGAGTTAAAGTGCACTGGAATGATGTGGAATGGTGTTCTGACACCTAAAGTAAATGAGTATTTAAGTAGTAGTTTAACTAGTAGTAGTTTTCCATCTGCACCATTTATACATTAATGGTGCAGATGGAAGAGCTGCTCTCGTGGTACTGCAGCATCTAGCTCGTGCTACTAAAGAGCAGTGAACATAAATGGAGTACAGTGGCAGGTACTTTCAAATGCGTCTTTTCAAACAGCTCAACAAATCACAAATCACCCAACGAAAACTTTGTTTCTGTGCTGTTTGTCATACAATGTATCTCATTAGCTAAGTTTAAACTGGCTAGAAAAAAGTGTGACGGTCTAGCAGATATAGAGATGTAAGAAAAAACACATGAGAAGAAGATAAGCGATTATTTTTCAAAGGTAAGAAATGCTCAGCTCATGACATTTGATAAACTGAATTTTAAAGCTTGCATGTGTAATGTCCTAATTCACTATTACTTGATGTGTTGCTGAAGTGATGATCTTTTCATGTTGGGAAACATCTTGCATGAAAAACTCTGCAGTTTAGTGCAGGGTTGATCACAGTAATGCACTTTGTTGGACTGGTGCAGAGTATGGTGTGGCGTTCATGGTCAATTAGGTTAAATAAAGGGTCGCAGACGTCAATTTAAATTTATGGTGATGTTGTTGATTAGATTTACTGACCAAATTCTACATTTTATACTAGCTTCGTTCTGTGAGGGGTCGGAAATCAGCCATGATGGCCCATGAAACATCTGCTTGTAGCTTGTTAAACTCAGCTAGCTAAAGCCACAGAGAGCAGGAGAAGCGGCAGGACAGATCAGCTGATCACAACCTGCAAACAAAGTAAAATCTACTGAAGCTCACAATACAAATCATTGGCTGAGTTATTTCTAACTGATTCTTTTTCCCACGCTCCACTGCTGCACCTGATCTTAGGGTCCCCCCACCTGCCAAAGCCCACTTTAACCCCTGCCTGTAAGGTATGATTTGTAAATTGTCTTTGCAGTGTGCTCCAGGAATCCAAATCAGCCCATCCTGTCCATTAATTTAAAATGAAAAAAAACAACATTAACCAAAAAACTATTTGCAATTACAACCTCATGAGCGCACCAGGGGCCATTGAAAATTTAAATCAAACAATAAAAGCTTAATTTCATTTGTGCGTTCAGATCATAGGACTGCGAATACAACAGTTGTGTGAGGCTGATTCATGTAATACCCCCCCTCTCTCTGGTTCCAGAATCCCGCTGACACAGCAGCTGTGAGAAATCCGTTGTGGTTGTGTGTGTGTATGTGTGGGTGTGGGTGTGGGATCTGTGTGTGAGTGGGAGGGTGAGTGTGGGTGTGTGCACCTCTGCCTGCGTGTGTGCATTTGTGTGTGTGTCACTGTGTGCGTGATTGTGTGCTTGTGCAGGTGGTAAGAGGGAGGGACAGAAATGCCTGTGAGCTGAATAACAAATCTAGCATACGGCACACCTGAGGAGCTGTCACTGTCATAATCAGCCGTTTATAATGCATGGCAGAAGGGGGACAGGAGTCGAGAGGAGGAAACGAGGACACAGTTGGTATCAAAGCTCTGTCAGTATTATATCCTTTTCTTTTATCCTCTCTATTGCTGCATGCAGAATTGAAAAGGTGAGGCAAGACTCTTTTTTTCAAATTCATTTTCACTCTGTTCAAATGTTCTATGAGTGATGCTGTGGATTTTTTGCTCAGCCACATTTGTCACATGTGAAAATCTGGACAGCTCTACTTCCTCCTTGCCTTCATCCTTTCTTCACACCCCACCTGGCCCAGCAGGTTTATGTCCGGACACCTCCTCCAGAGAGAACTCAAGGTGACACATAGTTCCTCAGGCACAGATGAGAGGCTGTGTCCCTCGGCTTCCTGACAACCGCCAGTTGGCCCCCTCGTTTCTTCCTCTTCACAACCGCACCAGAGTCTCTGCCCAGTGTGTACACGCCACCCCCCCCCCCCCTCTCCACCCCCCCTCTTGAGCCCTGTGTTGTTTCAGTGCTAGCTAATCTATGGTTCAGCTGTGAGGGCCACAGGAGCGGCAGGTTGACTCAATTCCAGCTCACTGACACAATCATTCACTGCTTGCACTGGGAGTGCTGGGGTTGTGTCCGGGTAGCCGGAACGCTGCCTGTTAGACAGCCTGCCTGATATTTTTCTGCAGGGTCAGCAGAGACTTGGCCAAGCTAGCATCGTGATGGAGTAAATCAATGAAACCCAATTAGATACCAAGAAAGATGAGGGGGGTATTGAGGAGAAAAAGCACAAAGAGAGACAAAACAGGATCCTTAAGACTTTTTTTGGATGAAAACATCCTAAAGCACAGAATATCATATTTTTAAAAAACGGAACTGCAGATAGCTTCAGTGAAGATCCATGAGATTTCAAAAGCATTGTGTGAGACATGCTTTGTCTGTTTAAGGAGTGTGGATTCTGTGAGTCACACTGATGAATCATTCTTTGGTTTAACCAAATATAGTAAAGCTATGACTAAGGAAACACCAGAAACACTGACCCTAAAAACTCTTCACTTCAAAGTCTTTGCTGTGTCCTACTGACCCTTCCTCAGCATCCCAGCGGGTGAAAGGAACAGTCATGAGTCTGTGTGGAGGGCGAGAGTAAAGGCAATATGTCTCATGATCACCTCCTGAGTGAGCCAAATGAGGCACCCTTCGCACTGAGCAACCTGCCACTAACATCTGCTGCTTTGGCTACAAGTGCCTTTCTATGCTATATAATTTGTGTGCTGCTTAATGGTTTGAAGCATTGTCTATGATACAAGGAAAGAACTGAATACAAAAACTACCATTAGTTTAACAAAAAAAATGCATTTTCTTATTGACATCAGTGGATCGTTTTTTTATTTGTTTTTGTTTCTTTGGATGGCAGAGAGTTGCACATATTGAAGGCAAACACAAGTCTATCACTGGATGAAATCCAGGCAGAATCACAGAATGAACAACAATGCATTACAACCTTCTCTATATTGCTCATTTTTAGGTGCTTTATTTTTCAGCAATTATCTGTTCCAGATGAAAAGTGCAGCAATATTTTCAAAGTTAATGAAAGAAAAACATCACTTTTGATAACCTGCTGACTGCTAATGAGCTGTAAAGATAGCATTTTGCACCAGACAATAATCCTGTTCATACTACCGGTAATGGGGAAAAAATAAATACTAATATCCACGGGCAAGCGTGTTGGAGTAGGTACTATGACAATTACTGTGAACGAGGATCATATTTTAATCTCATTAGAGCACACTATAATGTATCAAATCAACAATGTTGTCTTCAGTAAAATTCATAATGATCTTAATTTGGTTGTCCCTAAGACGATTGGTTTTATATTAAAAATAAGCATCTTAATTTTCTATGTTTAATCTATAATGATACACTATGATGATGTTTTATATTCACAAACTTTCTTTTTATAATTTGTTCCCCTTGTAATTGTAATGAACACACTGTACCGCTTTAAGCAATCTGACAAACTCCAAGAACAAGCCAGACCTTTGCCACCTTTTTAAGCCTGCAGTAATTATTAACACATTTTTGTTACCAGGCTTCTCCTTCATTTGCATTAAAGCAATCTAATAAATGTGAAAACTAAACTCTCCCAGCTGAAAACATGAAGATAACCAAAAAAAAACCCCAAAATCAAGCATTTATTGGGATAACCTCTAATCTCATTACCTCTGTGATTACAGGAAAAAAAACTGTCTTATTCCCCAACTGCCTCCAAAATTAAGCTCCTAATAAGAAAGCCCAGTGTGAGGTAGAGGGAGATGCAAGGGGTAGATCAGCAGCAGCACCAGCCTTCGTGTAAATCCACTGATGCCCCTGTGCTTAGACAGGCTGTTGGTCCACTCCTAAATCATATGGGCTGGGCTGTCACGGCCAAAGACCTTGTCTTCTTGCAGATCAATAGTGATAAGGGAAAATACATTTTTGAGCTGGAAATACTGAAGACAAAAGAGACAACAGATTTCAGAAAGCTCAGGAGGAATGTTAAAAGAATAAAAAGAAATGTTATGTGTCAATTTGGAAATTGATAGTCTCCCTGCATTAGCTTATCATTTAGGCAATGCAGTGTGGCCATGCAGTCGAGTGCTGTGAGTGTCTGTATATGTATGTGTGTTTTTTTGCAGAAGCCTTACTTTGATCTGTCATATAAGATAACATGGTGATATGACAGCATTATTTATTAAAGCAAACTTTCAAGTTTTGCTCCAAAAGCTCAAGTGACAGAATCACAGACGTGTAAAGGAAACTTGTTAAGCTGCTTTTCTCATTACCATTAGGATGTGCATGGCAGATATTTTATGCCATGTTTGTGGGTTGGGTCTGTGGATAGACTAAGATGTCTCAGCGCCTAATGACAGAACACTCCCATTAGCTTGTACTGTAGGTGACTGTGGGTTCTGTGCTAATGAGCAAATGTAGCACGCTAACACTCTAAGCTGAACTCTGAACAATAAATAATTGGGATAAGTGTCTTTTTGCACATGTGTGTGCCATTACAAATCAATAGCCACACTTTTATTGCATCACTAATTAAAGATGTTTTCTTCTCTCCTTGGGTTGCTTGGGAGTTCAACACAATTTCCCTCAATCAGGCAATCAATCACTATTAGATCTGTGTGGCACACCAGCATGCAGCAGACAGATGTGGCCTCCAGCAAAAAACTGCAATCCATAAATTGGGGCAGACACACACTTGTAAAAGCCCCGTGACTCCGTAGACATTGCCAGAGCTGCTTGCAAAGCAGCATTTTGCCTTTATTTGTCGACAAAGGGGGTGGCACCAAGCTGCTTTACTGACATGTCTTTTCACAAGAAATTACAGAGAGAAAATGCTCAGCAGAAATTTTCGTGCATGTCTCCCTTGCTGTTTGTCACTTTGCAAATAATAAAATATAATCAGATCCTTTCAAGGTTACAAAACTTCAGCCAAGTAACCGTGCAATATTTTCGTCAACATGCCACGCACTATGTGGAGGATGCGAAGCGGAAACCTTGCTAAAAATCATTGTAAAAAGCAGGAAAAAAACAGGCATATATCTGTGTACATGCTATACAGAGTTGCAGCTACACCACGTCTCTTTTTGGCTCTATTGTTCAAATGGAATAAAAGACTCAATGAGCTGATTTGGAATGAGAGGAGAATAATCAGAGCAATACGACGGTCCTTAGAGATCCTTTATTGAATGCATAACAATGAAGCTTGATTGAAATTGATAATGGCGTTGAGGTGCTCCTTTCCGCTCACTAATTTGTTCCAAAGCAACCTTTGACATGCATAGGACAATGACAGTGACAATGTAATTAGCCAATTGTTGAAGGAGGTCAAAATATGTGTGTTTTTACCCAAAGGGAATATATTTCAATGCTAAATACTACCATTTGCAAGATACAAAGCTGGGCCCACAAGTGTCATTGAATATTGTGATATACAGTAAATTTGGCTTTCGCAAGTAAATGCCTAAGCTCCGCATTACACTATGTGCGAGCAGAGGGTGAACTGTGTCATATTCCTGTATCAACACAAAGTCAGCATGAAGAAGTGCCGCGGATGTGAAAGTGCTGCTGACCTCGTCCATTTTTCTTCCAGTGCGGTCAAGGCCACCGTGCTGCAATACACCACACAACATCCAATTGTGCAGACTAAAAGGTGTGGAATCGAGGGCTCCTCCGGGCCACCGGCCCCCAGACACCTGTGCTTATGAGAGTCAACAGCAGTGTCAGCATCACCACCAACATGCATCATATAGCTGCCTCACACACGCTTGCAAAACAAAGTTATCTGTCTGCACACAGAGTCGCTCAGGCCGGAGAATATATTATCCACAGACTGCAAAGTGACCTTGATGGCAAAAATGTTCTCCTCTACATTTTGAAGCCAAAACATGTGTTGCACGAAGACTTCTTGGGGGTCTCAGATTGGTATTATGCATCATGCAATGTGATATTGTTTGATTGAATGCACCAAGTCCAAATTGGATTCCCACTAACGCCTCCTCCCGTCCCTGCCTAGACAAGTACTGATGAAAGATAACCGCCTCTGCATTAATCAAAGAGATGGAGCATTTTGATCCCACTCTCAATTAGATTACATAAATGTAACAATTTGTACAAAATGTGATATCAATTATCAGCAGGTCATTCGGTTTGATCTCTTGCCCTATTCTGTCACAGCAAAGAAAGGAAGGGCACGTGAAATGTGGCTGCCTTTGGTAAATAACTGGCTTTCCTTAATCGACGAAAGAAAGGGAAACGTGACCACAACAGTTTATCTGTGACAGGTGTGTGTTATATTCATTTTTGATGTGCATTCTTCTTCTTCTTCTTCTGTTTACATTAATGAACGGTTTAATTATTACTTTTAATCATCAGGCGTGTTAATTGATAACAGAAGAGTCAGAGGTGACTTAAGTCCCATTTCTGCAAGAAGGAAGCACTTAAAAAACTGAAGAAGCTTCTCGGATGAGAGGTGAAACAACTTAAAGAAGTCCAGACGCTTTTCTTTGCAAGCTTTGACTACAATGACCTGGATGACTGAGAACCTTCACAGACACACTTAAAAAAACAAAACTACACATCGTTTGCTTCTCGTATGTGTGTATGTGTGTTGCGTGTAAGAGGAATTTAATGGTGCTTGCTGTTGATTTAGGATTACAACAGACTCTCAGGAGTGGATGGTTTGATTTGTAGGAGTGGAGGCAGCATCACACGCCTACTTGTCTGTACCTGAAACCGCCAATAACTTGGAAAACAATAGATTGCCCAGGAGGGGGTGAACCGAAAGTCAGCCTTTGTTTATTATTTGCAGATGGAATAAGTATTTTTTTCCCTCTCCCCCATCTACAGAAATAAAATATCTCAGATGCGATCTCTTTCGTGGAGCTATCTCATGATAGTTAATTAGGTGTCAGCAGCACAACCCAGGTGACTTAACCTTCATCAGGCTGTATCACATGAGGAGGCAATTTAAGAGAATTATTCATTGTGTCTTTGAGTGGAACATGAAAAAAATATCTTTGCTTGCAAATTCTAAGCTGAGGAAAGATGAATAGACTGCAGAATTCCAAATTCCAGAACGAGTGAGCCATTTATGAAACAATGAGCTTGTTAGCCTGTGATGGGGTGCTCAGTGTATATGCATGTGCACATGTGTTTGTGTGTGTGTTAGAGAGAGAGAGAGAGATATCAATAAAGGATAACCAAAGCAGATTCACACCCTAATCACCGATAAATACCATACCATACCATACCACCTTTATTTATAAAGCACTTTAACATAAAACCAGAGTTCACAAAGTGCTGTACATGCTAAAAGCATAAGTAAAGAAAATTAAAATGAGATAAGATCAAATAAATAACTAAAAAACTAAAATAAATTGAAACATGTCAAAACAAATTGAGTCAACCCCTCTAATCAATGCCAAAGGCTTCAGCGAATAAATATGTTTTAAGAAGACTTTTAAATTCAGAGAGAGAAGAGGCCTGCCTAACATGCAAGGGTAGATCATTCCACAACTTTGGAGCAACTACAGCAAAAGCATGATCACCTTTAGATTTATACTTAGTTTTTGGTACCTTAAGGAGCTGCTGATTGGCGGACCTAAGGGAACGGGGAGGTGTATATGGTTGTATACACACACACTGGACTTTCTGGACATTGTTTTTGCACAACACTGGTCACTATATTCTTCATTTCCAGTTAATACTTGTACAGCTGCTGTTATTGTGTATATATTTATTTATATTTAGATTTCTTCATACATTCTTATATAGTTCTATATATTGTGTATTGTGTATTTTGTTGTACAGTTATTTTATTTTCAACTTTAATTTATATATTTTATCTTATTCTTCCCAGTTAAATTTACCCTTCATTCTAATTTGTGTTGTACAGTTATTTCATTTTTAACCTTAATTTATATTTTATTCCTTCCTAGTTAAATTTACCCTTTTTAATTTTTCATATTTATTTCCTATCTTATTCATAGCCTTTCCTTTTTTTGTTTTCTTTAGGTCACGAGCAGTTGTCCAAGCATTTCACTACATATCGTACTGTGTATGACTGTGTACGTGACAAATAAAATTTGAATTTGAATTTGATTTGTAGTAGCTCCGAGAGGTAGGAGGGGGCCAGGCCATTAAGATAAATGATAATCCTTAGGATGTAACATGCAGCAAACAATATTTATCCCAGGGCTGGTGTGATCTGAATGTCACACCTAATGATCGGTAAAATCTGGGCTGTTTTTCATGCCAGCTGACAGACAGCTAACTGGTTTACTGATGCCCATGACATTCAAAAAGCATTTTCTTTCTCAGAGGAGTCTGGAGCCAATGACCAAAGAGTTTGGCTGGGAAACTATAAGGAAATACCAAAATGCTCCACTAAATGTGTGGCAATCATCGCTAAATAACTGTGTGAGTCTTTGGTTTGATACACTACTAAAACTTTTTAATACCTATGTATATGAAAACCATATACTGCGTTTGGAATCAGGACACTAATGTCCAATTAGCAGTTTTGTAATCGTGTATCTTTTCAGGCTGGAAATGTAAACCTATAGTTGTTTCTTCTACGTTTGAAAGCATACTTTCATTTGATGCATACTTTACCTATAAGACAGACAACAAGAACAACAACAGCAATAAAAATGCCATGTCAATAGTCATTAGACGAGATAGCTAAAGAGAACCCGCTCCTTTCCAATAGTGAAATTGGCTGTGTCACCGGCAGGGAGAGACAGTGAGATGGGCGGTTTATAGACTAGTGGCCGGGGCTTTTTTTTTTTTTTCGTTTTCGTGTCGGACTGGATGGGAGGGCGCAGCAGCCTCAGTACCAGGCAGTGCTCTTCCCTCCGTCAGCTACGGACTGGATAGATAGAGACAGAGGAGGAGGCTGCTACATGCTGCCGCTGCTCCTGCCTTTGTCGTAGAAGGATCTCTCTTTTTTTCTCCATCGAGGGCTGTACTTGAGTCAGCGGGATATTCTTTTTTTTTTTTTAATTTTTAAATTTCTTTTTTTCTCTCCCTTTCTTTTCACGGATTCGGAGGGAATTAAGCATTCACGGGCGTCCAAATGTGTTCCTTACACGAGGGCAGCGGTCTGCTTCTGCTGCTGGTCTTGGCAGGACTGCAGGTAATGTAACGTGTAAAGCGGCTTCCAGCAGGAGTTACACCGGACAGTTTCTCCGCTTGTTTTCTTTCGTAGCGACGCTGTTAATGTTGAGTTTGGGGAAGTCGGGCACGGTGCTTAGACCCTCCAGCGGCCACTTTACATTGTGTGCAGTTTGATAAAAACAGTACACAAAAATCCGCTGTAAAGTGGCTTTGACTTAAATGGCTTCTTTCTTTCTTTTCTTCTTTTTCAAGAGATGCTGCGTGCGCATTTTAGCCAAAAAAACAAAGAAAATAATCATTTGGATGATTTGCAATCATTTTGCAGGCTAATGTGTTCTCAGTTGGGCGATACAGGCCCACGTTAACCTAGTTATGACTTGGTTATATTTAGTTTGGTTTAATATTTATGTAGATTGCTGCAGCGTGTCTCTGTCCCCCCGGGCGAGTTAATTGCATCTGTGGTAGAAAAGAAAAGTCTTTAAGATGAACAATGAAAAGTAGCCGACTACATGTTATTGTGGTAATTTCACCTCAGTGATGGGATAATGATTGTTGTCCAGCCTTAAGGTTGGAACCCCTCTGTGTAATGGGGTGACTTGTGGAAATGTATTTATTTTCATTAGTCAGACACTTTGAGCAACAGGGGAAAAAGCAATCAGGCAGTTAAATGAAAGCTTTTTGGGATCTGAAAAAACTGCAACTGTGATTTATGTTAACATTTGTATCTAGAAATATACATCCCTTATTCTAACGTGCCAGACTTCCAGCTCTGCTCCTCCTCCTGCTCCCCCAACCCTTCCTCTCTGCCAGCATTTTCCATTTAAATTCCTCTGATTAAGAATGGCAAGTGGCACGGATACTCACAATGCTCTTTTTCAGCGGGGCTCCTCTCGTCTTACATTCTTTTGAGAGTGCACGCAAAGAAACAGGGCCAGGCCTCCCTTCCTAAGAGCTGTTAGTTGGCTACATTTGGGCATGCCTGGAGACCAGAGCATTTTTTCTTAATAAGTATACCCTGCGTGTGTTCTTCACAGTCGCTGTTTTCTTTGTTTGGCGCAAAACTCACTCTTTATGGAAACACAAGTTTCATAAGCTTTGTTTTCTTTCTTTACAACAGCCACATTACTCTCTAAATATCTTGTCCCCCCAACTACAGCTTTCTTCTTGAAATTGGGGGGGGATATAAAAAGGAACATATTGATCAGTCACAACCTCGCAGAGTCTTTAGAAAACGCTGTGGTTTGAGGGTGTTTATTCAGACATTCACACGTAAATGTTTATTCCCTCAACAGTGGATTGTTAGCATTTACTTTTTATTCCCTTGTTCCTGTACTTCAAAGTGAAGAGTGTTTGTCTAGAGTAGTGTGTTGATCAGAGGGGCTGGCCAAGAGTGTTGGCTATTACCCTGTGCCTGGGCCCCTACACAGAGACAAATGGAGCTTGTTCTTGCCTAGCCATGCTTTTTGGCTAATGCTTAACCCTTTTGGCCTCATTATCCTAATTGCGGTCCCTGCTATAAAAACAACAGATGCTTTTGTACAACTGTAGGGACTTCAGAACGTGACCAAGGGGTTTCGGAGGCAACAGGAGTGCATTTCTGAAGGTTGATTTATGACATTGTTGCCCCTTTCCCACCCCCACCCCACTATTACAGATTGCAGCAGAGGGCAGGGGTGCCCCACCATGCAGGCCAGGCTTCTCTGAAGATGTATACAAGGTTGTGGTGCCAGATATCACCGAGAAAGGACAGCCCCTTTTTAACGGTAAGTAGTGAAACATTCCTTGCCCTGTTATGTCTCTCCTTGAGGGTGCGAGTGTGTGCATGCATGCATATCAGTTGAGCGTGCTCACCTACCTCCATGTGGTACAATTCAGGGAGGATCAGAACAAGCCTGACAGATTTAAACAATTAGCTTTAGTGCTGTTCTGTGGTATTGCAAGTCATGTAGTTTGCCTTGTAAACCAGCTTAAATTTGCCTCAGCTTTTTATGGCTCTTTTCTGCTTTGCTTGCATGGTGGTTTTTTTTCTCATCTCAGAGCAAGTTGAAAACCAGGCACATTGTTAGCTGACTGCTGGGCAAACACTGTGGCTACATTAGTATTATTATTATTTTTAGTTTACCTTTTTAGCAACTAATATCTGGTGGATCAAAACTTGTTGAATCCAGTGAAGATGTGACTCCTGTTGCAAAGCGTTGAAACCCAATTACTCACACATTCGAACACTTACACAACGTTAATCAAGCAAATAGTTTAGTTATTAAACATTCCCTGCCTTCCAATGAAGGGATGAATCATTTTCATTATCTTATGCCATTGCATTGCAATGTGTTGTCATAATTTATCATCACTTCTGTACAGATTTCAATCAAACTCGTTAAACATTTTGCCTGTTAGGTCAAACACTCAAAAGTTCCTGCTACAATGGTAGTGTTCTCAACTACAGGGTGACACTGCTAAGCCCACTCAATAGCAGTAATAACAGCAATTTAAATATCCTGGGGAATGTTTGTTACAGCAGTAGTCCTTCTTTGCTGAACACAGAAGTGGGTTTTATGTTTTTTCCAGCATATAAACTGGTGCAAACAAGAAAGTAGCAGTTCATTACGTTGCAGCAGGCATGACCAATACTGCTTCTTTGGAGTTTAATATTGGTGAAATGAGGATGCAGCTACTGTGAAATGGTACGCAGGTCTGGAGACGGTAATAAAAGTGGAATATATCACCGTTGTGCCATCAGAAGGGTTAGAGCCTTGAGGTCATTTGGACTAGTAAACATTCTCGATTTCACAGCGCGTGCCTAAAACTCGCACGCTGCCGTTGGTGTGAGTCTGTGGGGTGGAGGTGGCGGGGTAGCAGTGCCGAGGGAAGAAAGAAAGGAGCGAGGGAAGAGAGTGCTCCGATGGGTGGGTGCAGCTTTCACTGGGCTTTACCTTGTGCACAAGTTCCTGTTTGATCCAGCAGGTGATGGATTTCCCTCCGTCGGCTCGTGGATGAGCCGTGACTGGGGGTAATCAGGTTCTCTTTTGTTTGCCCCCACACTACCCCCCTTACCTCCTCTTTTCTCTGCCCTCCCCTCCCCCAGACACATTGCTGCTCTGTGGAGATTTCCTTGACAGAGTGGGGCACTCCTGTGTCATTGTAATGCAGCAGAGCTCAGCAGCGTGGGATGATGTTAATGAAACTGCATTCTCTAATGAAAATCTCCTGTGGCATGTTTTGAAAGACAAAGCCCCCACAGTGTGAAGAGTATTCCCAAAGTTTTACAACGTTGCTTTCACCATGCTGGTGTAGAATATTGCTTTTCACTAGCAAGCTTTTATTTTTTTAACTAATGCTTTTTTAGCCACGCTGAGCAGGCTGACGCTTTATGTTTCCTCGCATTTCATTAACGTCGTCAATTGTGAGCCTGGAGGTTTTAAATAACGAATCGGAAAGACACTGGCTGAATTGTGGAGTAGCTGATTAACCAATGAAGGTTCATTTCAGTATGCAAAGTTTTCTCTTTAAGTTGTTGGTGAAGGGTCACCAGATGTCTGATGGTTTGATTAGTTTATTTGAAAGAGGATCTTCTGGAGTGGCCCATGTAATACTATCAGTGCATTGCGTCTGGTGTCAGTAACATGAGTCCTTTGATCATATGATTTTGCATTTGACCCCAGATGCATTAGACACCTCGGAGGTGAGTCGTCTGACATCTTTGTCCCATCTAATTGCAGCGTCGTCTTTGCCATTGAATGACAATACACATCCCGAGGCCTGTAAGACCTGGAAATGGTGGCGGTTCACATGGAAACTGCTGACATTGTATGCGCTAATTTAAAGACATCCTGTGGATTTAATGATAGGAACTGTGGCCAGCCAGTTAACAAT
Source organism: Mchenga conophoros (assembly GCF_057382185.1). NCBI lineage: Eukaryota > Metazoa > Chordata > Actinopteri > Cichliformes > Cichlidae > Mchenga > Mchenga conophoros. The sequence goes on from NC_140543.1 coordinate 18,592,264, forward strand.
GTGTATTTAGTAGTAAGCGTTAATCAGGTTTGTGTAAAGCAGACTTTAACTGTTTGCTAACCACGTGAAAGCCCATTGATTTTCATTAGATTGGTAATAATTAATTGCATCAAAGTAACATGGCGGAGCAACACACAGAAAAGTCAGGGAGTACAACTATTCTTTTATGAGGATTCCTCTACAATGAGCCATTCAAGGGAGGCTGTGCTCATTGTTTGTAGATGCCAAACCACATCAGGCATGGGCAGTTGGGCGCTATGTCTCCACGGGGCTGGATATGACCTTGCTTTTAGGCCGGAATATTTGCTTTGGCCTGATACTACCGAAGAGAAATGACCAAACATAGTTGTTTATTATCAGACCATCACACATGTGAAGGCAGTGCTTCCCCCTTATCTAGTTTAGTTGTTTGACAAAGTGACTTTACTAAATTGCATTTAATTTCAGGTAGGCTGCGGCTGTGGGTGGTTTGCTCCTGGGTTTCTAATGGAATCCTTGCGGCTTTGGAGAGCTGACACACATTGTGCCGTTTTTTTCTAGATGAAGCCTTTAAAGCAGGGTTGCAAAGCGAGTTTGTTGAAGCATTATTCAGCAGAGGTTTCCCTCCCTAAAAACTGGGTTAATGAAAAGCCCAAAAGCTTAATTGAGTTTAATACACTCTCTTATGCTGCTGTTCTGCTATCCCCACCCCCTCCCAACCTTCTATGCTGCTTTCATTTTTCTTTCCTCCACCCCTGAGCCCCGAGTTTCACTTATTTTCTTGACAATTATGGGAGCTCTGGTGATGAAAAAGAAGTATGTTTATAGTCAGCTTTGGCCTTGGTTCAAGTGCTTTAAATGTGCTGGTGTCAAGAGGGCCCAGTTGGCTGGCTGGCTCCACGCATGACTTGGAGGATGGATTTACAGTTGACCGGTTTAATAAAGGGATTGAAAAAAGCAGCATCAATATCAGCGAGTAGAATACATCAGGAAAATGTTTCCAGGCTAAATATATCTTAGAATTTGTAGTAAATGTATTATTTTGACTAAATGCACCTCTTTGCTATGTTTGCAAACCTTTTAGACAAACCGATTTTACTCTTTTGGCAGAAGAACAAATCTGTTTGGAAATTCTAAAATTCTGAACCAGATAAACCCAGTATGTTGTTTTTCTGTCTCTCTGCTCTGTGTTAACTTTCTAATACAGCCGGGGCCACTCATATGTGTTCAAGGGGCCCCAGTGTTTGGTGAGACATGACCCTGCTCGACCTGCTCTGTAAACTGGACCTAGTGCTCAGCAACACACTCAACCTTTCTGCCTAGCCTCAAATTGGGAATGAGGTTGTCGGGGGTTTCCTGATGAAGTATAGATAAATGGAATACCAGCCAAAAAGGTCCTGACCCATCACCGGGGGAGGCCGCAAATGCATAGCACTTCTACCTTATGTTATTCTGACCCGCAGAGATGATCATTCATCACTTAGAGACACAAACGCAAATTTAAAACCTAGGGTTTTTGAGACGTATGCAGGTTTCTAAGCATTTGCCCTCCAACAGCATGATGGACAGTAGGTAACTATTATGGTTTTTGTTGAGTGGACCGAGAGTTGTATGGATCTGCCTTAGGAAAAATCTATAGAGCTCTTTTGTTTGTTGAAATATTTACTGATAACTCCGAAAAACAGGAGAAACAGGATATTTACTGAGCTGTTGAGATCTCTGTTTTTGGGATGTGTGAGATGGATCTATTTTTTGAAACTCTGTGGCAGCACTTGGCATTTTAATCTCAAAAAATGACTTTATTGATATTCAAATTCATTTTCGAGACGGGATCCATAGGCACAGAGTAACTACCATGCAGTATGGGAAAATTAGGAGCACTACGAGGAGACGCTCGTCCTTTATATTATATTTTCTTTGTATTTCATGTATATTCTTTGTCGCTGCGGAACAACGGGACCATGGCCATCTTTCTCTTTTTACCTCCCTTCATTTTTTTAAGCTAAGGCAGCACTTTCACTATAACTTTGTTCAAAAGAGCAGTCCGCTGCCCCTGCCTCCCTCTTTTTTTTTTTCTCAAAGTGAATCAATGAATTCAGGGTCTTTGTTTGCTGAGATCAATATGTTGTAATGAAGGCTGCGCTCCAATTCCCAGCTAAAGAATCACTGTCGGGTTCGGGTTGAATTTGTTTTATTCTTTATTGTTATCAGCCTGCATACATTTGCTTTCATCTGACTTCACTCTACCTTTTCTTTCCTGGGAGCAGCGTGGCCTAGATAACCACCACATATTGTGACGACAGATTGAATCTTGGCAGCAAATGGTTTTGGAGAGTAACCTCTTGTAAGTTGCCGGCAATATAACAAGGAAACAGAGTGACTGGAGTGCCATTGGTAATAACATCGCAGTCATTTGTCAGAACATTATAGCTCCATTGCAATCCTAAGGCTATACTGTAACAGTGAAATACTAGTAATGTTAGCGTATGAAAGCAAATACACCTATTTGTAGCTAAATTGTGTGCGCTTCCTGAGCCTGCTGTGCGGCATGATTTTATAGGATGCATTTTATTGGTGTCTGAACTTAGCTGAAGTTTTCTCCGAATCAAAGCTAGTATCAAATTAATGCTCCATATTTGGAGGCAAATGGGCAGACACTGGCTTGAAGCTTCTTATCGCCTCAGTTCATGTCCCTCTTATCAGTTACAGGCCCTGCCCTCTACAATGGGCACCTAACAGCATACCACTGACACTTGGAAGTAGTTAAGTTGCCCTTCTGTCATGCCTGTGTGTGTGCGTAGGAAGTTCGACCTTGGCATATAATTAGCTTGTTCTGCCCAGAGAGGTCTCGGTGGAGGTGGAGGTGACGAAGTATAATGGTGACTGAAGCTTCTATAACCAGCTAGGTTTAAAGGCTCTGTTAACATAAGATTTGACAGAAAATCGGCTGTCAGGCCGTGCTATATAATTTTGACTGTGACTGGTGTGTCGTAAATGGTCCTTTGCCTCTCGCATAGTGTACACGTGGAACTCCATTTGCCAAATCACAATTTTAATGTCTGTTTTCAAAGCGCAGTGATTGAAGATGGATTTGAGAAGCAGGGATTTCACAATAGAATTCCTTCACGTGATCATATGAAGGTTAAGGGAGTTTATGAGTTTTTATCTTGCCACGTTTGCAGTTACTAGTGACATGAAAAAGATCTGGAACATTCCTAGTTATTGTGATTATGAATGCCTGGCGCAGTGGTTCTGATATGTTTTATTTAATGTGAAGAACACCCAGAACGTGCAATAGATGACCCCGCCGTGTAATGAGGCCATGTATAAATAGCTGTATTGACCTGACTTTCTGCATATATGTCTCTATATAACTGGGCTAGTATTATTTTTCACAAGTGAAATGCTAGAACCAGTGTGGAAAAAAAAAAAGAAAATGCCAGCTTGCACCTAGAAGACAATACATCATCACTTTGGATTGAATTGTTTTCTTTTCTAGGGTCTGATTTGTGGATTTCAGCGTCATTTTTCTTCTGTGGGAGAGCCTTTTTTTGGCTGGTAGAGCAAACAACTCCACGTCTCTTTCACAGATTCTGTCTCTACAGAGAAAGCGCTCTTTGTAGTGTTTCTCCAGCTGTTTATTGTGCAATAACCCTGTTCGATTTTGCCCACAGTTTCTGTCTGTGCTGTGCTTGTTTTTCTCATTATGTTAAGCTACATGAGTGCACGGAGTCCTCACGTTTATGCTGGCAGGCATGTGAAAGGAAGCCCCTCCCACTCCCCCCGCTGCTTCTCACTCTTGTTAAATCTTTTGTTCGTAAGGCGTTACATTTAACTCCAGCCTTTTTTGCTTTCCACCAGAAAAGTAGGCATTCACTTACTGCTCAGGTGTAAAAGTCGTCGGCATTACCTGTCTTGCATAGCTACGAACGACAGACAGCGGGCAGACAATGCAGTCTTTGAGCGCAGGGTCAAACCAGGAAGCTAATACTCGAATGAATATATTAATGAGATAGTTTGTGCAAAATAAAGACTGAACAAGCCTTGTCTTTAGCCTTTTTTATGTATGCAAGTGACACACATATCTCACATATTTCAAGCCTCAAAATCAAGAGACTACAAGAATTGGCTTTGTATTATTCCTCTGACAAAAGCAAACAAGTGAAATTTGAAGCATGGATAGATTAATTGACCCACATACTGTCGCCGTGTTCACAAAGGCCCAGTATCCTGCTTAGGAAGAGGCCAGTTCAACTATTGTGTTCTGCTGCAAGCTGAAATTTCAATGCACCAGCATTTTTCTGGACACTAGCCTCTTATGACTTGCTAGGTTGTATCTTGTGACATTCTCCATGTTTGATCCAGTCCTCTATCACCTCCACCACTCGCCTTTTTTCCCTTCCCCCTCTGCGTCATGATGAGTGCTTTAAGATGGAGGAACTCCCCTGGCTCTATATAATGATTGATGTGCCTTAATTGGGTAATGCAAGGACAGTACTGTAGCATTTAGTCCTTTTACTTTGTTTCTTTCTTTCTTTCTTGGTTGCAGTGACCTTGGTTGAATACATATATATTATATATACATATATATAACATATATATATGCAAACTAGGTCCTAAAGCTTTCAGTGTAATATTGATTTGGACTGGCGATTGTAAATATTTCTTTACATTCTCTCCCCACAAACTGTTGGCTCATCATATGTAGCCCACAGTATTACTCGTCTCAAGTGATCTACTGTTACCAGGCCTTGCTGACACCAGTGTCTGCCAACCCCAGGGATATTATGATTGACCTACAGCAATTTCTTGCCTCCATTTGAGCATGCACTATAGCAGTAAGCAACATATCACTTTGCGGTCTGTGTTGTCTAAGTTTATATTAGCTGTGTCGATATTTACTAAGACATTAAAGATCTCGGAGAATGTCACCGTTTTCCCCCCCAGTTGCACTGCCTCCTCAGCAGAACAGGGTCTGCAAGGGTAATGTTTTTTGTTTTTTTTCTAATTGGTTATGCAAACTGCAGGTCTGATAGTTCAAAGCATGTTTAACCAAGATATATGGTGCTTAGGTACGTAAGAACAAAGAACAGGCATGTTTGAATCTGATTTCGATTGGTATCGCTCTTGTTATGAATGTACCTTTTCTGACATTTGTGTGTTTCCTTGCTTTTGTCCTTCCTATTCTTTATGAATTGAACAGCATTTGCTAGAAACCGTAAGCTAGCTATACAGTCAAGTAGCTACATTAGCAAAGCTTTGCTAGAAGTGGCTGTAAGATTTCTGAGATATAAATGTTACCGCAAAACTTACTTATACTTTCATATGAGATCTTAGCTAGCAGTGGTGTGGTTTGCACAGAAGAAAACTTGAACAAGGGAAGCTATATAACTCCTTGTTACAATGCAATGCCATACTCTTTGGATGCTGCGTGATTTGAGCTGGTTTCCTCCCACAACAGGACACTGACCCAAAGCAGAGCTTCAAACTTTGCAAAAACTAAAGTTTTAACAAAAGAAGCAGTCAGTTGTACATTGCCTGTAACAATGGCAGATCTCAAATGAATATTAATGAGATATGTTTTTGCAAATGTGCAAAATAACGAACAGAGCAAGCCCTGTCTTTAGCCTTTTTATGTATGCAAGTCACACACACAGGTCACACATATTTTAACCCAGATTTGAACCCCATTTTAAGCAGAGTGCACGAACTGGCATTATGTATATTTTTTTTACAACACAAGTGAGATTTGAGGCAGAGGTATGTTAAATCAGCTTTTAAGAATCTATCCATGTTTAACAAGATTCAGATGAAATGTGTCTAAACAGGCAGAATTTGCAAGTCCTGCAAGCCTTTGACTTCTGCATTATTCTTCAAGATATTCAAATATTAAAAGCAAAAATATATTTTAGGTGAAACTTAAAACTTCTATTCAGCTACCCTAAAAACAACAACAGCATTGTGATGTCAATTATAGGGCATATTACACATGTCTGCCTATTCTCACCTGTCAAAGCAGCTCAGGTATTGCCACTATTTTAATGGCCACTTTCTTCCAAGTACTGGGCCATGCTTAGTGTCCCGAGTTCTTCCGTACTTGTTCGTTTTCTTTATGGCTTTATATCATTTTATCCTGGGCAGATAGAATCTGCCTGTGTCAGAGAGCTGGCAGCAGCTGCCCATTAGATCTGCATGAGCACTAATATTAAAATCAATATTTACATTCCTAACTTTGAAATCTTATTCTGCATGTCAGTGTTTTTTTTTCTTTGTTTAAATTAGCAGGAAACCTGTTGGCACACTTGTCTAGATTCCAAGATGGTTGTGGTGGGCAAAAACACATAGCTGGAAGAAGAAAATCATAGCTGTACTAGTGGAAGGTGAGATCAGATAATTTGCCCAATGCCATGAAGCAGTCAAGGCCATGAAACTACTATGAAATCCCAGCTGTTTCCATAGTTTAGTCTCTTGACGCCTGAAGCAGAAAAAGTAGTCTTAACAAAAACCTTCGGGTCAGACGTTAGACTGGTGCTGTGCTTTACAGCGTGCAGGTGCTGCTGTTTTCTGGTCACTCATACTGATCTTTTTTAGCCAAGGGAAATGCATGGCAAGTACAGTGTATCTGTTATCCCATACAGGGTGTTGTGTGATTCAAGGTTAAAAAACAACAACAAAAAACTCAATAAGGCCTTAAAGAAGTTTCAGAAGTCACTCTGTATGCTGTGAATGTGGATTCGAAAAAGTCAGAATTGGTCGAGAGAATTGCACGTCTCTGCTCTTTATCTTTTCCCCTTTGTGTATATTTCTAAAGATCAGAAAGTAGTGAGTTGAACTATTGCTCAATAAAATTGAACTTTGACGAACTGAACATTCATTGAAAACACAATAGAAGCCCCTCAATAGCTTTTTAGATAGAGTACCAGAAGTCGTTACACTTTGTATGGCCTGGATTTGAAGATGCTGAACAACATCCCACCTACCTTCCATCTGATTTCTCACAAATAGAATATGCTCGGTCTTACTGTATATAGGTCCTGTGTCAGTTCTTCGCTGTCACACTAAGTGATCTAAATGTTGTGACCTTTGAAGAAGATAAGCTTCCTTTGGCTGACTTGAAGAGTTTGGAATAACGCCTTGAACCATTAATTCGCGGCACTGCTAACCATACGAGGGCTATGAGCCAAGGTTATTGACCTTTCACGCCTGTCACTAGTGATAGAGGGACCCACACCCAGAAGGGAAAATAAAATGTGCTTATTAAGGAGCCGAACTTTGTATCGAACCGAGGGGGCAGCTTTATTCTCCAGATTTTTTTTTTATTAGTTTTTTTGCTTTCATTTAAATTATTACTGTATTTTTTTTAAACAGCGTTTGACCAATTGTTTTCAAATAAATTAGACAGCGAGAGCACATACAGCTAGAATTACACAAAATCACAGTGCTTCTATGAATATGTCTGGGGAGAGATCGGGGTATGTAATGTGCAGACTCCATGGAGGATTAAAACTTGGAGCACAAAACACATTACAGCAGCCAATCTTAAACTGAGGTCATTATTATCTGATGGATTCAGAGCCACTTGCGAGCCTTTCTGCAAAGATAATTTGAAGGACCTTGGAGTTTTATTTCAATCACAAATCTTTCTTCTTTGGTTTTTTGTTTTTTGTCTTCACTTGCTTATGCTTTATTGCGGCTGAAAGACAATGGGGTAATCTAACAGGCAGAAAAACCATTTTAATAAAATGAAGCATGTAAAGAATGTTTGTGTGGACTGTGGCGAACCAGAGCTGTGAATAGAGAAGATTGAGTACATGTTATTTCAGCCCTGTCCTCCCTCTGAGCTCCCAGCCTGTAAAATCTTGGGGGAGGGATGCATTTATATTGGATCAACATGCTATGATGTTATTTTGTTTTACAGCCCCGCTGGTTTTGTGTTCATAATCATACCTGTTATCTTACTGGATTCAACTAAAACCGGTTTTATAGTGTAGAGAAGCTCTGTGATGCATTGTTTGTATATAGGTCTGCAATTACATCCCAGGGGAAAAGGAAATAGATAAAAACAAGAGACTTGTCCCATAAATGTATTTTAGTTATTAGACAACTTTCTCAGTGCGGTTTAAAATAAGGGCAATTTTAATATCGTGCATTTGTTTCGTTCACATATGTACCTCAGATATTGCGTGCGTGCTTCACTATAGTCCAATTTAGAGAATCAGTAAAATTATGCTACTTGCACCATCCTCCAAGGAGGGCTGATATTTTTTCAAGTGTTTGTTTGTTTGTAGGAAAATAGATATAGGTTGAGGTAAAAGGACTAATGCATGAGAATTGCGTGCTTGAGCGTGCTGTTGGTGAGTGCAGTGCCTACTTATGCGTTACGCTGGTGGGGCTTGTTTTTGTGCTTAAATGGACTGTTTATCAAAATGTACAGTATAAAACTGGAAAAAAATATTATCTTGGCCTGTGGGTAGCAGGGGTGGGTATGAGTGGGAGTGTGTATTTTGGACCTGAAAAGCTCCATATCGCAAGAGCTTATACGTCGAGCTGGTGCTGCAGACAAGTGGGTGGCAGCTGATGGAAAAACATGCACTTAGGGTATGATCACACTGTAGCTAAGCATGGCCGTCACCTAAATCTCAGGTTCACACACAGTTCAGTTACAAAAGAGGAGGAGCACAAAATGCTGGAAATGAAAAAGTAAAGCCCAAAAAAATATATCTGGCTGAATTTCAGCGTGTATTTATTTGAAATTTACAATGTGTGTTGAAAACACAGTGGCGAGAGAGTTTTGCAACATCACTCATAACCTTTTTACTTTCTCCTCATTTCTCTTGGAGGTGTGAGTTGCCTGTGCCCTTTCAGTCGCAGATACAGATATAGAGACGGGAATAAGCTGTAACATCCTAACATTTTCAATCCAGGCGGCATCTTTGCACAGGGGCCGCCTCAGAATGTGGGACATTTTGCAGTCTGTGACCGATTGCAGCACTTCTTTAAAGCATTTCTTCTTTAGAGCATTTCTTTAAAAAAAAAAAAAGCCATGAAATTTGTCAGAAAGAAGAGTAAGTATTGTGTAAAAGTCTTGAGCCACCCCTCATGTCTGATTATATTTTACTTCTGATGTTTTAAAGTGGTTCTGAATAAGCATTTCTCAAGGTTTTCTGAAAGTCTTTTACATTTGGGTTTATTCAACTTTGGCTGCTGTTTCACTCATTTTCAGTCCAATTCTTTTACCTAACCTTTTTCAGATGACTGTTTTTTTTTAATTGTCCAGCTACTTAATACTGGATCGTTCATGGAAAAACAAAAGCCAGCAGCCTGTCACAGTATCTGAAATTCATGTCCTTAAGAAATAGGAAAAATACAGCAAAGACCTGACACAGGACCTGAAAGATGCATTTGACCATTTAGTTACCCCCCACTTGCTCTTCACAAATGGTCTGAGTGAAAGAGTGGCTTATGAGAAGCTATTTCTAAGTAAGGGAAAGAGGAATAAAAAGGCTAAAGTATGCCAAATGGCACAAAAGCTGGGCTGAAAATTAGTGGCAACAGGTCTTATGAAAGTTTTTGGTTTAAATTGCCGTCACTATGTACGAAGCAGGTCAGGAGAGAGGTACAACAGCGGGAGGTACAATCTTCTGTAAAACACGGCGTTGGAGATCTTGTCAAAACTGACGAATTATGAATGCAGAAAAGTACATCGAGATTTTGATCCGCCATTCAGTACCACCTGGAAAGTGTCTGATTGGCTTCACTTTTCCACATGACAATAATCCCAAACGCACTTCCAATGCAGTAAAGGCATAGCTGGATAGAAAAACCCACAATGGACCTCAGCGTTATTGAAGCAGTGTGGGGTCATCTTAACAAAGAACAGAACAAAAGGCAGCCAACATCCAGAGAAGAGCTCTTTGAATGTCATTCAGGAAGTTCGGAAAACTAATCCCAAAGACTACTTAAGGAAAAAACAAAAGAGGTGCTTAAGATCAAGCTTGTGTTGAAGTAAAAAGGTGACCATACCAAACACTGACTTTCAAGCTTTGTAGATTTGTACACGCGCTGTTTTTGTTTTGTTTTTATGTTTTTTCTCAATAAATTGCAGCACCTATCTGACTTCAGACTTTTGCCCTGTATTGTAAATAATGTCGCTTTAATAAAATGAAAGCGATGTTTATTTGAACTATGCAGCCCTGGCGCTTTTGGCCGTTTGTAACCTTTTAACTTATCATGTTCTGCTCTCATGGAGTTTGCCATTTCTAATCTCGGTTGGTGGTTGATAGGGCTGTCAGTCAGGAACACACAGTCCGAACACTAGCTGGCCACCTTAGTCCATTTGTCATTATTAGTGTTTGAGTCAAGTTTTTACCGGAAATGAGAAATTAGCATTCACTTACATCACTCCTTTGTGGAGCAATGATGGTGAGGTGATTTTGCAAAAACACTGTTCCACTGATTATCCTTTCAAAGAGTAAACAAAGAACTTTTTTTAAACAACAGACAGCTGTTGATGATTTACCAAGAGCATAGAACATCAGGTTGACATGGCATATTAAGTCAGTACTTAGTGTTTGTTTAAAGCTGCTGTCTCCTCCCCCGCCCTTCTCCTCACAGGACACACACACACACACACACACACAGCTTGTCTTTTAAAGGAGATCTTATTGGATAAATAGCGGAAAAACAACTGCGGTGAACCCATTTGAATGTTTCCCCTCTGTCCTACCAAGAATGTGTTGTCTTGGAGAGCTGAGGTCAGACACACAAACAAGGCTTTGTTCTGCATTTACCAGGCTTATTCTGTGCAGAGTGACTGTAGTGGGCAACACTGGCACATATTGTTCATTATGCATCCGCTGAATGATTGGGTAGTTAATTGGAGGAGAATATTTATTTATGAGTGTCAGTGCTGTGTATTAGTTTTATTTAATTTTGACTGTCAACACAGTCGCAAACATCTTCGGAATTACAATATATTGAAGTTTTGCACTCTGAGGCTTTTCCATAGACCAAAAAAAAAAAGCATTCAATTAAATGCACTTATGTTTTTCAGAATTTAGACTATGCATATAGTGCATGCAAGCATGCAGCTGCTATTAGGATATGAGAATTTAGACGTTTTATTTAGAGTGATGCCGTTTCTAAAGGAGAGCTGCATAAATGAATTGCCTGACGATGTCAGCAAATCACGGTGTTATAAAGAAGATTCGTACAAATTTCAGCAACACTTAGTCTCACAGCAACAGTGTGGCTGGTGTTGCTTTTTTTACAGACAGTGAGACTAACAACCAAAGCATCTTTGTAGGTATTTAAAAACCTCTGAGCAGCATTCTATGAATACCGGTCACAGAAAGCGTCTAGCCTTTGCGCCGCCTAAACCCTGGGTTTCATTTATATGTCCTGCTGCAGTGTGCTTGGAAAATGCAATTGATTTGTGTTGATTTGTGGGGTTTTTTTTTTAAACAAGGCAGTTGAGACACAGGTGGCATGCATTGATGTTAGTTTTTTCATTTCATATCAATGTCCATTTCACTGCTATCCACTTCTAGCAGATCCATTGCTAGCATGCCCCACAGGTGAAAACGGTGGTTCCCTAGTTGCTTATCATGCCCTCTACCAGACCAACAAGGGGTCTGAGCATGTGTATACATGCGCCTGTGCACCACCGTTAAATTCCATTCTGTGCTGGCTAAGTGGGGATTGGCATTTTCTCTGCCCGTCAGAGGGGGGTTTCATCTGCTGGAAAACGTGACAGCTGGGCAGAATTCTTTCACTCTTCCCGTACCAGAAAGAGAGACAGAAATGAGGAGAGTCACGCAGAGAGTGGGGTAGCCACAGTTTCCTGGCTGCGGCTTGAAACGTGGCAAACGTTGGCACATGTGGTATGAGTTAGCGCTAACATAACAGTTTTTTTAAGAGTGGCCTCAAACATAAAAGATGCGGAGCCAACTTCTGTTTTCTTTCGTTTGTCGTGATGCTCTAAACAGTGAGAAGTAACAGGAGGAAGGGTATAAGAAAAGTAATTTATGTGCGGACTAGAAGCATGCGATGAGCCCTCCCTTTGGGATTAATGGGAGTCTCTGTCTCTGTTCACAGGAAATATGAAAGGCCCTTTGTTGGTAAAGGGCTTGCTGCTGCCAGCAAATAACTACCCCCTGTCATATCAAAAAATCCCCCAACCTCTAAATTCATTGCGTCCTCTGCTGCTCATCCTTCACCCCCTTTTCTTTCTATAAGCCAATGCTGTTTTCTGTCAAAGTCGCTCATTTATGATTCTACTCTGCGCCTGCTGTACGGAGGCCCGTGAGACACAAGCTCGCATTGTTAGTATTCACTGTCACTTCCAGGGTTCCGGCCATTGGGTGAGCAGTGCGAAGAGTAGGAGCAATAGTCCTGTACAGGTGGTGATTTATACTTTCACCTGTGACACCCATGTTCACCCCTTTGTCTGTCCTTTTTCTGCCTGTGTTTAATTTCAGGACGCGCTATCTTATCAGGCAGGGAATAGCTGGTTTGCCGTGGTTGATGTGCGACTTGTGGGCCGTGCTGGTGGTAATGGTTTATTTTTAGTGTCGGTGCCGGTGAGTGTCGGTGTGTGTGTGTGGTGGTGACTAAGAACACCTCCTTAGGCTGCTCTAAATTAAGAGTGGCCTATCAGTGAGGGGAAATGACTGTTTGCCACTAGACTGGCAGTGTGCCTTTCATCAGGTCACACATTGGTCTCCTCACACCTGCGGCTCAGGACAGGAGGGTGAAAGGCTGTTGGCAGGTGTTAATTGCTAAAAGAAATAAGACAGTGGAAAACGAGGCTTGATGCTGTTTGTGTTTTTGCCATAATTTTGGTTTTTCACCAAGTTGATATTTCATACATGTATCATTTCTGTTTTTGCATCTACTCTGGAGGACTAAGGAATCTGACCAACATTTTTTTCAGTTATTTGCTTGCATTTCATTAATTTTCTCTGGTCCTTACAAAAATCCCTCATTGTTTCAGAGTTTACTACAACTCATTTCCCCCCCAACTTTTCATTAAGCTCTTGGCTCACTGTGTATTGTATACACTGCACTTTTTTATATCAAAAAATCTTTTTTCCTTCCACTAAAAACTCTTGCCTTTAAAAAGTTAGTTATTTAAAGCTTTCTGTCATACTCTCGGCAAAGTCTGCCTCAGCATGTAATAAAAAGCGCATAATCTATTGGCTCCATATTGACTTCCCCAGGCTGACTCCAATGGATTTGACATGGATAACATGGTTGTGTTTGTAACGAAAGGGAGGGGAGGGGATTTAATAAAAACAGGAGACCCCCAACTGAAAAAAGGACGTAGGCAGAGTGAAATAAGAAGAGAGGAACTTAAATTAAGAGGGCTCAACTTGGCAAAAGCCACAGGTTGTTTGGGGCAACTGAAATGGTGCATGTGCAAGCTGCCTCTCTCATACCCTCCCTTCCTGAAAGCTAACATTCAGGCATTAATCAGGACTGAATATGAGCCTGACATTAAAAGACTGAAAGAAAATGTACGCACTGAGCGTCTTCCCTATAAGTGATTTATAACTGACTTATCTAATTCTCTTCATGGAGTGTAGATCGTCAATGAGCTTCATTGTTTGATGTTATTCAATGCTTTAATTGTAATACTGGGGACGCCATTCATTTGTTTAATTTACTAGACTGGGTGCTGATGGCTGTGCTGGCATAGTAGGAGGGAGTTTAATGGCCATCTTCTGGAAAGGATAAGGCTTATTAGGTCTGATGGGCCTCCTGTCTCATGTAACCTAATGTGGTCATGATAGACAGAGGATTCTGGGTTTGGATGCATTGGAACTATAAATCGAAGCATATTCCCAGACTCTGGACTTTGTAATTGCCCATTAAGGGCCATGTTTGTAGATCGAGGGGCCAGATGTCCCTGATGTGGCTGAAGGTCCAACGTGTGCTTTGAGGCAGCGTGCAGTTAAAGCGACGAGGAGCATGGACTGGACATTACCCCCTCATTAAAATGACCCATTCTCTGCAAGCAGGCTCATAAAAAACCCTTTAATGTTCTTAACAGAGGAGCTTCACAATTTGCCCACAATTCCACAGCCGTAAAAGAGGAGGAATTGAATTCCATACAAATTCTCTGCTGTCTTAGCTCACAGCACCAGCTGTCTGTCCATGTTTAAATCTAACCCATGGGCGCCACTCCCTCTCAGTTTAGTGTGTTCCATATGCTACATGGATCTTAAAAGCTCAGCTCCCACTGGTCTATTTGAGCAGAAGACTCTGACTGGATTGAAAGAGACATTTGCAAGGACAACATCAGACATTTTAGTATTTCATGGAAGAAAACAAACGATCCCGGTGATGATAACCTGATGGATTTGTGGTACAAAAAGGAGGCTTCTCATATTACCACTCACATCATTTGTCTATTATTGTCTCTTTCTCAGTAAATATATGCAAATGTGTACTTGGTTCTGTGAAACCATGTCATGAGATGGATGGTAATTTAATTTACTCCAGGCGCACAGTCAGGCATAGTGTTACTGTCATATTGTTCATGCACGACAACATCAAACCCCCGCTTTAGACAATAAACTGGCACGATTTGAGGTGACTCCCAAGCGTTAGTTAGCATTGTATATTTTTAGCAATGACAATATGGCTCAAAGTAAATACTGAAGTATGTATATCTGTTTTAGAGCTTCTGCGTATATCTGGATCCATATGCAATACTGCTAACAAGGATCTCAAACAAGGATTAGCCTATGCTCACTTAATAATTAATGGACTAATTATATTCAAACTTTTATTGAACATTATGTAGTTTTTGAAAGCTGAGTGTAAATCCGTGCCGCACGTAAATAAAGTAAAATTTCTACTTTTGTTCGTATTGCGATGAGAATAAAAATGTAATTTGTTGTAAGCGCTAATAAAATCCTAACTCTGGTTTTTGTTTGGCCTATAAAATGCACTTCACAGCTGCCATTGATCTGCAAGGGGTGGGGGTGAGGGGATCTATCATGCAGATGACCTCCTAATGTGGATTCCAGTGAGGTCAAAAGGCAAATGTTTGTGCTTACAGGTCTTCCCGTTATCCCGGGTTGCTACAGCTGTCACGTTAACCTCCTTTCGCATAAAAACACCAGCTCGAAACGCAACACATTATCTTCAAACATCGCAGCTGCTGACACTTTAATGCGTCTGCTGTTATTTTGACAGAAGTCACGATATTTAATTGTTAGGTTTCCGAAGCAGCCGCCCTCAGACTAACTTGAGGATGAAATCGTATTTCTAGCTCTTATAACGCCGTGCGCTAACGACAGTGCTGAATGAACCTACATTTTTAGGTGGGTTGTATTCTGGAGAAAGTCAAGTCTCCGCTATGCTTGTTTAGTGTGCAACAATCCCCCACTCACCATGTCTATAATTTAATTGTTTTCTTTCAGTGGAATGTTAGCCTTGCCTGTATGCTGGCTATAATGAGTGCCAATGGAAATCTTATTTACACTAGCTGGTTTAAAAAGTGTTGGCCAGCACAGTGGAAAGTGTCTGCTCTTTTTCTGATGGATGGGTCTTTTAATGTGACAGCTGAAAGAAGCCCTGCAGTTTCTGCAATGGGCCAGGATACAATAAAACACCTACAAGCAGAGGACTACTTTTACCCCCTCCTCTTTCTCTTTGCTTCACAATGCCTTTGTAGCACGTCTTGCTGTCTCGTTCCCTCTGCTCTTCTTGTTTGGCCAAAAAGTAATATGCAACGGACTGCTTCAGGTTACAATGCAGCATGTAAGATACTTTTCAAATGGTTAATATAAGGGGTTATAGTAGAGAGCTGGGAGGGAGGAGCTACTTTCCCCTTTGCTGCTAGGCTCAAAGCATTCAGCTCCTGCCCATTGTGTGTTCTTCCTGAAAGGGATTTGTTATGGGGGTGATCTTTGACCTCTCTACACCCACATTATGTAAATGAGTGCACAAATGAGAGAGGTGATACTATTAGATTTCTACAAACACAAGGAGCGTTAGTGCGTTAGTGCTTTGATTTTTGTGAGCTTGCTGATAAGCCAGATACTTGCTTGCATGTTAAAGTAGTTATTATACATTTGTCACTGGATTTCTGCAGGGCTTTTGTTTTTTTTTTTGTTTTTTTGGTAAAAATTGCTGGACAAAAAGCCCCTCAAGCTGTGAAGTAGCACAGATACACATAAAGTAAGCTATACCTGTTGTCATGCAACTGAACTTCTTCCGTATGTTGCTAAGGTAGTGGTTGGGAAGGTAACTGGATCTCCCCTCGACATCCCTCCGATGCCCTCCGCTCAAATGCTGTTATTGTCCCTGTGCACAAAGGATGGTGGGGGGGATGTGTAATGTAAGATGAAGCAACGCGCTGAGGTTCATGGACAACGCCCTTTCCCAGACTGTATCCGAGTATATCAACTAACGGTTTCTGGCCTTAGAGGTTTTAGATTTCGCACCAAGGAGACCATTTTGTCAGCTACAAGGGGAATAAACATAATAACAACTGACTGTCTCAACTGTTCAAGCATTTTAATTGATATCTCTCTATATATAAAGCTGAATTGTATGAGAAAAAAGGGGTATAATACCGCCTGATGTATTTAGAAAAAGGAGCTGACCCATTAGGCCGATGTTATACTCCAAAGTAGTTTTGAATGTCTTCAATAAGCGACTCATCAGTTACTATTTTGCTGTGTTTGTTTAATCAGTCATTAAAAAAAATCCTGTTGCTCTTCCCCTCCTGCCTTTTGTGTACAGTGTTAATGATTTTAACAGCCCCCTGGTTGACACTTTAGTAATGCAAGTTACACAGCTGGACTCAATGGTTCTCAGTGTTGTCTTTTTATTCTCTGCTTTTATGTTGATTTTCTTTTCTCTCAGTGCAGTAATGCGCTTGAAAAACGGCATAATGCCTTTCAAAGAAAGGACGGCCTTCGCACTCAATAAACTAAAGTTTTGCATCGGCGTGATTGGCAGTTGTTGTTAATGTGTGTCTACTACTGAAAATGTGCAGGCGATGGCGGGCATTGTAGCCTGTAGTCTAGCATGTTATGGCTACACGCACAATGCTTTGCTGTGCTGATAGAAAGAGTTTGCGGTTTACAGTATTTAATTTGAACCAGTCTGATTTCACCTGAGCTGTTCCAGCTTAAAAGTATTTTTAGAGGTGGAAAATGCATGTTGCTGCTTAAAGGGTCAAACCGAGCGATGCTCACTGTCAATAGCTATCTAGATTTTAATTTAAAACATTTGCTGGACGCCCATGAAACAGCCGGCTAAGTGTTTTTCTTTTGGTAACACAAGTACGCTGTCAGCATTTCTGCACATCAAGATCCATTTGAAATTTGTTCTTCAGTTTTTTTAATTAATTCAGCATTTGCAAATATGCGGGACCTTTTGCTTGTTTTTAAAAACTCAGTCTGACTCTGATGTGCATGATTCAAACCATATGCTGCAGGAGCTTAAAAGGTTTCCACTGCATCAACAGACACAGCTGGCCAGCAGTCTGTGATCTCATAGCATGACATGTTTGCTGTATTTTACTGCATTGCCAAAGCCCTACCTTTGCTAACAAATTTTTTTTTTGCCCGCAGATGCCAAATCGCATGCTGATGAATAACCTTCCAAAGTATCCAGTGTTCTGCTTTCGTTCAAAAACAAGAGCTGGTGAATCAGATACTGTGGTGAGCTTTAGGGCTCCACAAAGACTGTGGTGACGTCACAGAGCTGTTGAGACTGTAAAAATGTCAGCAGAAAGTTATTTATGTGCGCTCGGCTTTGGTGGAGCATCTCTTCGACACCCATGTATAGTGTTAGAATGAGAATTACAGTCTGCTCTGGCATTGAGGTGGAGATGGACAGTGAGTTACAGCTCAAATGTCATCACTGCTGATCATTAGCGGGCCTAACAAACTGAGCTATTAAAGTTTGTTTTAGTGCTCCTATCAACAACCATGCAGCGCCATAGACATGTGCTATTGAATTCATATAATATGAGTTATTAGGCTGTACATCTTGAGTGTCCATGTATATTGCCGCATCTGTCCTGTGTGGTCCTAGAGAAAATTGAGTAGCACAGGAGATCATATTAGTTCATAAGCAGCTGTGCCATACCCCGACCACATAAGATATGAAAAAATAAATAAAAGTTTATTGTTATCACCCCTGGACTGCTTGTCCGAATCCCTGTATTCATCCAAGGGTGGTCACACATTTTGTGCAGATACTTTGTTCAAAACAATAAATAATAAGCTTACTTCTACCAGAGTGTTATCAGCCAATGAAAGTAATGAGATTAAACTCGTAAAAAAAAATAAAAGAAAAAAACTTAATTCCTGTGCCCACTCCAGTGAATCAGAGGCATGTGGATAATTGAGGAGAACAGCCCTAGATGAGAAACAGTGCGAGCAATAAAATCAGCCACACATCACGAGATGCAACCCCATCACTCCTCTTGGTCTGCTCATGTGCTTTAAAAAGTAGGATCAATTTTCAGTCTTGAAAACTGCTATTCTCGTACCTGCAGGCCTATCGGAGGAGTTTTAAAGAAAACAGGACCCCACCTGGAACAATTTAATTCCGATACATATTTCCAACAAAGAAGCAGTGCTTTATCGCGCCCACGTCATGTGCCTGCTGGCCAGTTCCTGCCAACGTGATCCGACTTTGGCCTTTTCCAAGTAATGAAAAAGTGGACCAGTGTCCTTAATAAACAAAACCAAAAAACACCCCCAAAAGAATACCTTTTTTGTTAAGTAAGTTGTAATTCTCCTTTAAAAAAGTCTTACCAGAACTTCTCAAGCACAGGATTCAATGTGAATTAGTTTGTCTTTTCAAATGAATACATAAAGGAAGAAAGCAAGACAAACAGCGGAACACATCAGGAATTTGGCGTTGGATTAGGGTGCAACAGTGTGGTTTGATGTTTAATCACTTTCTATGCGTAAGCTCTTCTAAGGGAGATAGAAAGGCTTTTCAGTAAGCTCTAATGACAACGGGATGTTTTCTTGGTGAATCTTGCCTCGGCTGGTATAACACTCTGTAAACCGGCATTTTTAAAATGTATTTATTTTTTATTTTTTTCTTGCCTGAGAGGTTCCAGTGAAGCAGAATAATCGGACAGCACCAACCAAACATAGCACCTCTCTTCTCTCCCTCTCCTCTATGTATCTCGCTCTCTGTGTCTCCGGGTCTGTTAGCGTGACTCACGTGGAGGCAGCATTGCATGCTTAAAGTTTGAAAACCATATTTCACATTTGCAACGCACAGAAATAAGAAAGAAAAAGCCCAAACAAAAGAATTGTGCTGACAAATCAGGCTGCTTTTTCCCTTACTTTTAAATAATGGGCGCATGAAGGAAAAAAAGCAGGGAAACAGCGCTCGTCATTCGCTGTAAAACTCTGGGCAACGATATGTGATACACATGCAGAGACTGGCCGGCGGTGTGAGGAGCTGTCTGCAGTGATTCACATGTTTGTGCCACCTGCTTGTTTGTGCCACCGCTCTCGATGTTAGTGTGACCCTGACGAACATCGCTATCACCATGAGGCAACAGAGTATTCCCACGAGTCCTCGTATTAAAAACCCGAGGTCTGGAAACATTTCCGCAGGCGGCCTTTCCAAGCGAAGACAGATTTGTACATGGCCGTGCTTGCGGTGTGGTGTTTTAGCTGCAGACAAACTGAGGACAGATGTGTTTGTAGCTCCCTTTCCTCCTCTCCCTTGATCATCTATTCCCTTCCTCGCTACTTCCAGCTTCCCTAATCTGGGAGTCATTGTGTGTGTAATAAAGCACAGCTGCACAGATTCTTTTTTTTTTTTTTTTTAACCCACTTAGTTCAGCTGATTGCATGGGAGTAAAAAAAAAAAGAAAAAAGAGGGCTCTCGTCTCACAGAGTCCAGTTCACAGACATGCTCCCCACATGTTAATGTTCAACTGTTCCCCTAACACGGATAATGCTTGTGAGAGGAGACACTTCCTTGTGCTGGACCGATGCCAGGACTAATTGTTCACACCTGATGTTGCATTTGCACCGAGCAACTGTTACCACGGAGGGACTTCGAATATGAATTTATATCTGTGATTTGCAAAACAGATTTTTTTGCGCACAGTAGGGGGAGGAAACTGTGGAAGCGTACACATCTTCATGTCTACACGTTGTTAAAATGGGCACACGTTGTCTGATCAACAGGCTTTTTGGAATGGAAAACTTTTTTTGAATTAGACTCTTTTTTTTTTTTTTTTTTTTTGGTAGGTTTAATCTTGCTCTTGCTGAATAATGTGAAGACTCCAATGCAGCATGTCAATTTTCTAGACTGGATTGTGTTAAATTGCTTCTGCCCAGAAAAAAAAGAGAAAAAGTCATGCATATGAAAGTGAGCAGCTCCAACAGAAAGATGTGTCTCTTTTACAAATTGGTGCCACATTGAGCGACAGAGGCTAAACGTCTGCAATAAAGACCAAAAAAAAAAAAAAAAATTCAATAAATTCTGAATTCTACCCAAACCGCTTGCGCGCAACATACCGACTTTCTACTTAAATGAGACAAACAACTGGTGGCAGCATTGCTTGGGCGGTTTGCTTGCAAATCATATTTTAAAAATCAACAATTTAAAAAAAATTGCTATATTAGAAAAAGTTAAATATCTGCACGATCGCCACATATTTTTCTTTAATCTTTTTAATATCCATTTAAAACAATTACAGCATTACAGAAAACGACACTTAGACTAATACACAAAATCAGTTCAAGAGATCACGCCAAGAAACTGTTTCGCCACAGAGAAGTTCATTTTAAAGTAAACTTTTGGCAGACTACTTTAAAACAGAGGTGTATTTCCACTGATGTAATGAAACTGTGGAATCGCCAATAAAAAGCTTGTTGCACAGTATGAGTCAGATGATCTGTGTCTTTCGGGATTTGTAGAAAATGGCCAGTTCGGCAGCTCATTTTAAGGTTGTCGTGCTTTTTTTTTTTTGCTTCTCTTCTGTTTTTGATCTTGTCAGTGTATGAATTATGCTGTCACCTGCTTGTTTTTGTGCATGTTTGTTAATGCCCAAATGTATATTTGCATCCACACAGTCATTTTGCTCTTGTAAATTGCCTTATTTTAAACTCCTTGTTTGCACAAAGGACAGGTTTCTAAGATTTTCTTCTTCCTGCACCTTTTTTATCCGCTTTGATCTAAGTGTGTGTTTGATCCAAGTTTTTTATTTTCATCCTCTATATTCTAACTCAAATAAACTTAAATTCAGCTTTGAGATAAAGATTTGAGATGGATGTTAATTGCCTCGCAGTAAAGGCTTGTGGCTGATGCAGCCGTAGAATAACAGCACCCAACCACCCCCACACTCCACTCCATTCCACTTAGCTGATCTCTTTGAGCTCAAACTGAGTGTGGGGGTGCGAAGGTTCAGTCAGGTCAAAAGAAGTTGCACGCATTCACCATCTCAGTTGTGGCTTGATATCCCCAGGAACCAAAAGAAACAGTGCAAAGGATAAGCTCAGTTGACACACTAAGACACTGTTTGTAAATTCATACAAATGCATGGTTTCCTCGCTGTTTGCTTTCTTCGACTGGTGCAGCAAATAACAAGCTGTCATGTGTTGACGTGCAAGCTTTTGAGGGGAACATTGGACTTACCTTTAATCTTCCTTCTGTGTATTTTCCGTCTTTTTCTTTAAACACGGGCTAATTGTGTTTCAAGCAGAATTTGACACGTATTGATTCAAATGTACCAATTGCAAACGTGCACACTCTGTATATTGGCAGTGGCAGTAATCCCTGTCATTGAAGAATTTCGGTCCTTACAGGATTTTTTTTCTCTTCCTGTCATTGTTTTGATGGTTAATTTTTGTTTTTACGTTGTCTCTTCTACCCAGCGTTTCAGAAGATGCACGCTAACTCCACAGTGCCGAGATTTTCAAAATCACGTTGCTTTGTTTTTGTTCACGTGAAAGGGTTTCGGAGAGCGAGGGAGAGAGAGATTTCCAAGTGTCTCATGGTGTGTGGCATAGGGCAAGTGAGTAAAATGAGGATAATGGTTGGTAGCTGTGACTGTAATGGTCTGCCTACCACGATGACTCATTTGCTTTGTTTAGGTTGAAAGGGAAGCATTTAAATGTCCTTGTGGCCTTTTTGGCAGAGTGATTTTTTTTTTTTCTCTCAGCTCCTTTTCTCCTACTCTAATATTTTTGCTTTGAAATGTAAAAATCCACATTCCATCCCTATAGCAACATTTCAGCTGATTAATGCATATTTTTTTTACAGTTTATATTGATGCATACGTATTTTTTTTCCTGTGTGGATGACTCAGTAATTCATCTTTCTTTCTTCGAGAGAGATGCAGAAGCAGCCTCGATCTTACAATACAATAGTCTACTCCAGAAGCTGTCAGCCTCATCTTCCTTTGTCTGCTGCTTTGTTTCCCAGCCAAAGCAGATTCACATGCATTCTCCTTGTTTCTCCCTGTGCCCTGACTTCTTCACAGCAAAGGCAGAGAAGCAGGAATTCCATTAGCTTTGTTCTCGAAAGCTCAGCATGAACTTGTGACTGTGCTATACGTGACATAATGGCCCCGGAACTGGTCCCATATCCCCACGCATTTTTTTTCCCCCAACAGCTTTTATTTTACATGATATTCTGCAGGTAAGTAAATCACATCCATCCATTTACAGGCACTCTCTGTTGTATAAAATCCCCCAACTTGCTGCGCTGGACTGTTGTGAGCATGCACATGGATAAAGGGAAACAGTATATGTGAGCATGTGTAAGCATACTTTTTTTTTGGTGTGAATCTTAAGAAGAAAAATCAAAAAAGTGAACAAAAATGACATGTTTGTGTGTGTGTGGTTAGGTTTGTAATTGGATGCAGTGGACTGTAACAGTCTTTACCTGAACTAGTCATTTGCATGGGTTTGATTGACAACAGAGCTATGCAAAGTAGGCACAGGCTTTATTCCCCGTGAAGGCAGAGACGTTGTAAAAAAAAAAAAAAAAAAAAATGCAGCCTTTTTTTTGTATTAGCTATCACTTTTTTGTTGATTAATATTGAGTCATCATTGCTGAGAAAATTGTTAAAATAAAGATATG
Source organism: Mchenga conophoros (assembly GCF_057382185.1). Taxonomy (NCBI): domain Eukaryota; kingdom Metazoa; phylum Chordata; class Actinopteri; order Cichliformes; family Cichlidae; genus Mchenga; species Mchenga conophoros. The sequence goes on from NC_140543.1 coordinate 18,615,337, forward strand.
TACTTTATATTCAGATGCAGTCCTTGAACTGGAGTTGATCATGGTGGATTAGCTCTCAGCATAAGTTGAAGCTATAATGGGCATTTCTGCAAACGCTTGGGAGACATTTGATCTCCCTGCACTCCAAAAAACCCCTAAATGTCCTATTCTGTCCTTACACAAAAAGCAAAGCTAAAAAAAGAAACATCGGGTCGACTTTAGGATGCCATTTGTGCTTGAGATTAGTCAAGCATGAAAACACATCCAGGAAAAAAAAGCTGAAAGAAGGTGAAAGAAATCAAATTCCTTTGTATGTATGGTGCACACAGAAATAAACCTGGCTTCCCTATTATGCCTTGTACATTTTTCTACTGTTGTTTTCCAGTATACAGGATGTTGTTTTTTTTTTTATTCCACCCACTTTAAAAGTCTGCTTGACTTCCACTCACTTGTAAATGTGCAATTATGAGTCAACAAACAGATGGGAAGTAGTGCTTCTGAATCGAAGTATTATTCATTCCATTTTGTTAGGCTCTTTGCAGACACGGGAAACGTAAGATTGCTTCACCACGCTCCTGTCATCACACAGGCATTGGTCATTTTCATGTTAATATGCACTTAGACATACCTGGGACAGAGAGAACTGTCACATATGTGCAATATCATATTTTCTTACCATAGAATTGATACTTCAATCTAGAAAGACTTGCATTGGAGCTTTCGCATAAAAATGACCAGCATTGGCTTTGCCAGGATAAGAGTTTTAAGGCCGATACTAATGTTTGGTGTTTTAAAAAGCCAATATTCTGATATATCTTTCTTTTTTCTGTCAGACACACAAAACACAAGCGTTTCACTATCTGTTATATCTAGTTATTTGTAGTTACCTTGGATTCAGACTCGGATTATATGCAGCTTTCCGAATGTGCATTGCTATCAGAGAAGTTCCAGAGTGCCTTCTTGGTTCTGGTGCAACATTAGCACTCATAACATGAAGGGTGTTTCTTCCATCTTGTCTTTAGTTTTTAAACTTTTCATTTATCATCAATGGCACAAAGTAGGGGTGGGCCATATAAACGATATACGATAGAAACGATATAAATTTGGCCAACGATAGAGATTTTGACTATATCGCTCTATCGCGATAGCGCATGCTGATGATGTCATCAAGCTGCGCCTGTTTTGGTCGAAAGCATCGCAGCGGCTAAAACCATTATCATCTGCAAATTATGGCAGGCGACAGTCATAGCAAAGAGATGAAGCACTTTTGAAATATGGGCAAAGCCGAGAACTGCCCTTCCTCCACTTCCGTAACATTGATTCATTAATGTTGAATTCTCTCGCAGCTGTTCCCATGTTGTTGCAGTATATTAATAACTAACCTCGTATTGTGGATGAATAATCTCAGTTGTTCTCCTGACTAAAGTTTGGCCCGTGTATAGCATCCTGCTATGCGATTGCATTTGTCTCTAACCACCAGAATCCATCACGTTAACTTTTATCCAGTGGGGAAAAAAAGTTGGCGTTCATCTGTGTCGCTAGCAATCATGTAGCACAACATTATATACCAGGTAGTCCAACTTCAGTAACCCTGCAAACGCTACTGCTGTTTAGTTTTCTGTCTTCATTTATGTTGGAAGTGGTAGCAGAGCTGTACGTTTTAATTAGTTTCAAAAATCTCTCAGTCAGAACATGGTATGTCATGTTTAGGTGGAAACTAGCGAGCTAACTTCCTGTTAACTTCTAACTCCATTAAATTTAATAAATTCTGTTTTCATGGATGCATGGATGTAAAGCTTAATTGTTACACCCGATAAAGCAGCAACGCTGATGATTTAATTAAAGATGAAAGAATTTAGACCGTTTTTAACTCTTAGTGTTCGTTTGACTTTGGGACCTTAATCTGACGGAGTTTTGGACCCAGATTACTCTGCAAAGCTCCTCACTACGGCAGCTGTAATCTCTGACAATCCATCAAGCTGTGCAGCTTACCAAAGTTGTACTAAAACAATTTTTAACAGATTTCTGCACGCCAAAATCGGTTTGAGGTCAGTAAGCACAACCAGAATTCATACATAAGGCACACTCTCGATTTTTGAGAAAATTAAAGGATTTTTAGTGTGGAAAATACGTTATACAGAAGAAAAGAATATATCGTGATATATATCGTTACCGCACATGCTTCAAATTATATCGCGATATGGATTTTAGGCCATATCGCCCATCCCTAGCACAAAGTTAATATTGGTGAATATTATCAATGTGGCAACAATGCCGAGTGGGATCTAGCTCGTTCAGAAGTCAAAGGTCACATATTCCGTTTAAAATAACTGAATGGTGCGCACGTCTAAAAGGGTAGACATTCATGTTGGTTGTGCATCGCCACCTATAAAACTATATTAAAACACAGTATTATTAATCTATAAGTATGCATGCAGTGTCTGAAAAGCAGGCGTCTCAGCATCGAGGTCCACTGATTTTCTATATTAAATGAACTCCATGTCATTACTTGACATAGAGAGGTTAGGCAATTTGTCAGAAGTTAATCACATTCTAATAAACAACTGGTAATATTATCAAAATTGCAGTCAATCTGCTGGGAAATAGCCTTGTCTTGAACATTCATTTGCACAACCTCGGTCCAGTCCAAATCAAAGTTTTAATTAACAGTGTGGCTTGTTGTCTCCGAGTAAAAGTCCTTTCTAGCTTTTTAACTCACTGCACAACTAAGTGTGTATGCGAAGACGTCTTACTTATCGGATTCTTATTTCTTATTTCACAAACTGCATTGTGACGAGACGATGGCCGCCGTTGTCTCCCGTCAGTGGTTTTAACATTGCGGCTAATTTCTTTGTTTCGTCTCTCAGAAACAAATGGTGACAGGAACCAATTTGTTGGTATGATTAAAACAATCTTTCAAAGACCTGAAGCCTGAACATGCCAGCAGAGGTTATCTCATCACTGGCCACTACTACATTTTTTTGTCTCTTTGATTTTTATGATGGTGTTTTGACATGAATGATCAAGGGGAAGAATTAAATAGCTTTGAGTCTGTGCCTTTGAGATCAAAAGACCCTAATAATGTCACATTACAGGCTGTACTAAGGCAGTTTTAGTGCCTGGCCCTCGTGATCAGCCTCTTCAGAAAATAACAGCTCAGCTTGAAACCCGAGACACGGGGCTCATAGTGATAAGCTGATTCAGTAATAGACTGCATTACTTTTATACTTTTCTCTTTTGAATATTAACCACCAAATTAAAGCTGTATACCACTCGCTCTTTTAGCTTATTCACTAATAGGTTTAATAGTACAGTATCTTAATTGTGTCTGTCAAAATCTAAAGAAATCTAAAAAAGTGAAAATAATAAAACGGATAAAGTTATCTCACCTAAAGATTTATTTGAAGTTCTTGCGTAGTTCATAGCAGCAGATACATAAATGAAAGCAATCAATATCTGATGTTTAATATTTATGGTTATATCTCACCCAACCAGAGCCTCGGGGATCCATTAATTTTCTGTTCAGCTGAAAAAGCATGCGACGCAGCAGCGCCGTAGCAACACATTGGCGTAGTAGTGATAGATGCAGAGTGCAGTGGAGCATTTGTTAGATTGTGTATTACTGCAGTGTATGGTCACAAGAGAATGACCTCTGTAATAGAGAAACAATAAAAGCTAATGCATGTGAACACCTAAAATGGCGTATTAGGCTTATTACTCACAATCTGATTTCCAAAAACGTTTCTCAGTGTCTCAGTCAACCTCGACCAAATTGTTTATCCTTTTATATTAATTTTTTTAACCCCTCTTCCTTTTTCTATCCTCTGTTCTTCGTCATCAAAGCCTTTGTTGATTGAAAAAAATGACTATTGCTAGTACCTATAAGGAGAAGTAAGTTGTGGTGATGACTCAAGAATGACAATAAGGTCAAAGGTTAGTTATTACAGACATGAATTGAAAACTTAAACAACCCATTTCGCTGAACTTTGGTTTAAATGAGAGGCTCTGCATTGTAGACGTTTGTTTAAGAGATAGAAGTCTGTGTTCTTAATATGTGGTCGTGTATCTAACATTTAGCCTTATCATAGTGTGCAGTAATTATAAGTTTACTTTTTCAGTGTCAGTTATAGTTCTTTGGTGCTGAAGATGAAGGAAACTATGAACTATGTTTTTGTTTTTTTTTGTTTTTTTTGTTTTTTTTATAGAACCATTCTAATTTTAGTTGTTTTATTTTTCGACTTATTAATGCAACAACAATGCAATCAGCTTTACCTCCGGGCATTTGCATTAGGGTCACAGAGCTTTCCTCAGAAGGATTGTGATGAGTAAGCGTAATTGACACGTTAGTAATGTGGTCAGCGTGATGGCATACTAAAGGCTGAGTATCAAGCTGCTTGTCTCAATAACTCGCAGGACAAAACCCCAGTAGCTATGCACTGATAACTGCAGAAAGATGCAGCTTAGCCTTATCAGTTCTTCGTTTCACTGACACGGTAATCCACACAATGCTCGGCTGTCATTGTACTGGAAAACACAGGATCGTTTCATTTACCAACAAAGGCCTGGACATAATTGTGATGTTCCTTTGCTTGCCCTCTTTCACTACTAACCCAGTGAGATTACTCATCTTCAAAGGCTAATTATTGCTTATTCAAAAGAGACCTACTATCATACATTTTTCTTTTGAAATAACCACCTTTTTTCTCTTCTGGAATAAGATCATTTTAGGAAGTGGTTGGTTGCGTTTGATTAGCATTTTAGCCTAGTCAGAGCCCAGCGGGTATGTACCAAGCATGCAGTTGATGTGTTCGCATTGGGCAGCCAGTGGAGAGGGGTAGTTTCCCTGTGGCTCATTGCTGGAATATAACCACTGTATCCTACAGGACTATGGAGAAGTGTTGAGACTCCTGGAGAAAAGGGAGATGATTCTTGTCCTGGTGGGTAGTTTGCTTGCATTGTAATTGTCTTTGAGTACAGTAGTTTATAAATGGGATTTGCTGTACCCTAGAGAAAAAATGACCAAATGTACAAATGTGATATTAATGCAAGTTAAAAAAAAAACAAGAAGAAGAAGGAAAGAACATCAAAACAAATTAAATTTGTTTCCATCTCCTAAGGGCCAGATTGCTAGATCAAGAGAGCTTAAAAACCCCAGTGTGAACAATTAGGCATGCCTGCGTTGTATATTGTCTTCCCCAGTCAGTGTGTACACTAATATGTATGTGTATGTGATAAGGGAAGGTAGTATCAGTGTGGTTTTTGAGAGCCTCTTCATAATTCCCTAATTGAAGTGGCAATTTTAGGGAGAAAAAAAAATGATCTCCAACCATATGCATAAACCAAATACTAGGGGAATGGTCACTGCAATCAAGCTCGGAAAATGAGCCAGATGCTTGTTAAATGTGTTTATGCTCTGATGCAATTCCTCTTTAGTTTCCCTAATTGCTGGAGACACTGAACGGAGAATAAACACTGCAATATTTTTCATGCAAATCCCTTACATATTTTAGGCCTAGCTATAAATGCATGGAATGCTTTTGAGCGTTTGAAGTGCAATGCATTAGTAAAACGCCTTCAAGGGCTTAGTCTGGCAAAAGGCAGTATCATCATTCCCAGATCCAAGCTTGAGCTACATGTTGGTTTCTCTGAAGAATATCCTATTTTTGAAAGAAAGGGGGGAAAAAACACAAACATACCATGGGCCTCTATGTGCCTTTTAAATGAATCAATATTTAGCTTTTAATATAATGAGTGAGTTGTTGTTTTATGAGAATTTAATATTGCATGATGCAATCATTTCTGTACTTTTGAGTACAGAAATCCAAAATAGCCATCATTTGGCATAATTTATAAAACATATATGTTGCTAGAGATATAGATATCGATAGGAGGGCTCGAAAATAACAAATGAGCTCAGTATATGAAAACGGCTGTATTAAGTTGCACAGTGGTGTTTGTTTACTTACCAGCTTTGAAGGTGTAGTATACACTTTCAGAGTAATAGCATTAGAAAAAAACCAACAACTAATCTTGCAACAATTTAGAATTTAATATCACAGCAGTTTGAGTTGAAGTACAAGAGTGCGAGCTTCAGTGGGGGCTTAACGGGATCTTATAAACAGTGGTGCTGGCATGGATGTCTCTCACGGCACATTCAGTGGAAGCCTCTGCTTCATATCGCATTGTCTCCTTGCCAGTGCAGGCCACTGTACTAAACATGGTCACATTCATTAGTGAGGAATGCATTTTGTCAGAGGTGCAGATTTACCAGTGCTGGGTCAGAGAGGCATTTACCTCAGTATGCAACACCTGCGCTGAGTATTTCTCAACTGTCAGTGACCTCACTTCCCATAAAATGAATGATGGCATATTGATATGATCTCACACGAGAAGTTTCAGTCGCGTCACATTTATAGCGCATTAGGAGGGACTTTCAGCCTGCTCGCTTGCAGCCGATGCATTTGGCAGGCAGGCACAAAAGATGAGATTGTGGAACATATTCTTTGCTTCCGTGAAATCACAGCCTTCACATTGTATGTTTGAAATTAAGTGCATCTCTCGGTGCACCCCCCGCACCCCCACCCCTTCTCTCTCCAACTATTTGTGTCTGTCTGAGTTGGAGTTGTCACGTGACTCATCAGACAATAGAGAGGCACTCTTGCACTATGGAGAGGTTAGTCGGGGTTTTTGTGTTGTCAGGCAAGAGGGGGGATGGCATCTAAGCTGTGAATGGGATCATTGAGTTGGAGGTAATTTTGGGCCCCGGTGAAGGGCATTAGTCAGAGAGGCCTTTCTGCTGACATGCCTGTTTCCCCAGCTCTCTCTCTCTCTTGTGCTCCCCCATCTTTTTTAACCCCAATCCACAGTCACCCCCCTCCTCCCATGCTGTATCGGCATTTCTGCCCAATTCCAGCCTTCATCGTTGTGCCCACGATGGCATGTGTGTTAGGGCGTGGCAACCAAGACCTCTTTTCACCCTGTACCTTAGGGAGCCAACACACCTAGCTATAGATAAGCAGCAGTGCCACACTACACATTTCTCTGGTTTTATAAGCCACCAGAGCAAGCCTGATAAATGAATAGACACATGCAGGACATTCACATTCATTATCATTGGAAATGGTTGTGCCTGCTGGGAGTTTTTGTAGCAATTGCTGTGGGGCCTGACTGTTGAAGGACCTCTCAGAGGTGTCCTGATGGCCAAATTTCAGGCAATGTTAAGGAGCTGTAGCTCAGCTCAAGAAGAGGCCTGGGCTTAAAAAAACTCACGGGGGAAATGCTGCTGTCAAGTGCATGTCTGCACACATTTACAAAAGACTCATTGTTAAAAGTGCCAGTAGGACAGAACATGGAAAATAGGAGGCAACATATGGTATGAACCTCCAAACTGAGAGAGCGAGCAACACCTAGATGTATTTATATGTAAGTGGGGCCATGAATGTCAGGTATTTTTTGGGGGGCGGGAGAGAAGCCAGTTGGGCTAGATAGACATTTGTTGTCTATTAATTGCCTTTTATGGTTAGACATACCATTGTTTGTATGTCATTCCTATTTATTGACAAAAACCTGAATGAAGTGTCACTCAGTACAATGAGGAGGGGAGGAAATGGTTAGTTAGTACAGCTGAAAGAATGCAGAGGTGGATAAAAATGTTGGAGGGTTTGTTTCAATAATCAACCAAGCACTAGCCTCTCTGTTCCTGCAATTGCAGGTCATTATCTAATCAACAAAATAACCAGCTAATTTGATCAAATCTACGAACATTTGCAGAAAAGGATTATATATTTCTTAATTCACTTCAGTCAGAGCAGTGTGAGACTACCTACCTTACGCAGTGTGAAGCGTTTTGATTCTTTTGACTTTGACAGCCTCTTACTCTGTATTCTGCCTCTGAGTAGCTGCTGACTTGGGCTGGATCATGATAGCCTGAAGGCTCTGAGTTTGCGTGTACCTGTCTTTAAGGTAAAACCTTCAGAGGGAGAAGGTCATTTATCTGATGTCAGCAAGAAGAAAACAAATGGTCATGGGTAATTGAACCAGAAGGGGGAAGGTCAATAGAGAGTATATTCCAGTATGGAAGAAAGGTGGTGTCACTTTTATCTTTATTATTTGAACTGTTGGATATGAAAAGCTTGTAATGGAATGCAGAGCATGGTCCTTGCAAAAGATGTTCTCTTCCTATTTTGAAGAATGAATATGTGATTCCACTGCATGCCAATTTTCAAACTTTCCTCGGGCAACCTCATTGATTAATTCTCTCTCTTTCTCTTTTCTTCTCGCTTCTGTCATCACCAAGAGATTTAATAGTTGCAAGATGTGGTGTGCTTGTGGGGATTTCCAGTAGACCTTAAGCAAGTCTGCTGCATCCTCAAAACCCAGAGGAACTCAATGCTCTCCAAGAGCAGATGATGCTCTGAAGACATGAGCAAGTCCCCAGGGAAGCGGCACAAAGGAAGATTAGGCACCCACCTGCAAGGGTTTTGTTAAGTTATTCCACATCTGCTTTAATAATTCAAAGCAGCATCAGCAGAGCGGCCATAGAAATGATATATCTGTTTTTCAAGTATGGGGTGGGGGTGGGATGTTTGGGGTGTGGGGTGGGTTAACGGGGAAACATACCCATACACAAAGAAATCACACAAAGATGTTCTTAAGTGTCGAAGTATGTCTGTATGTTTGTGTGTATGGGCTTGTGCACGCACCTGCAAGAGCTACATAGGTTGTGCTGGACTGTCACTCACTTGTAACATGAACCGATGTTGTACCACTGCCACTGAGGCACCTGTGGGACTCGAAAGTCCACCTGTCTGACGCCTCGGTGTGTTTTTTGTGAACTCGCCTATAAAATAAATACTCATACACGCTCGCACACATGCCCACACGAACACACGCACCTGTCTTCCGAGGATTGCAGTCCCCCACAGAAGGCTTCCATGTGTGTCATCGGGGACAACGCAGCATGGAATGGCTTTAGCTGGAAAGAAAATAGCATTTAACTAGCAGAATAAACCATGTTTATGCACTTGCCTCGTAGTTTCTTAAACACGGGGAAACATGTAGACTAGTCTAATTTATACATCTCACTGTTAATGTATTGTTGTGGGTTTTGGGGCTTTTCATTAATAGCCCTTGAGGGGCACTCTTCCTCTCTTTTTCTTTAGTTATTTTTTCCTCCTCCTTCCATCTTTCTCCTCCGCTGCACCTGTTTTGAGCAATACCTTTGGGGCACAGCTTGAAGTGAATAATGTATGAGTATGAGAAGGAGAATCAGAAAACCTTTGTGGACCTTCTGTCTGGCTGCCTGTCTTCCTTCTCCTTTGTCTATATCCCTAGCTCTTTCTTCTTTATTTTCTGGGGTTTTACAGTTAAACTAATTTTGAACTCAAATCTATTTGTCTCTGTCTCTTGCAGTGAGGTTTGTCAGCTGTGGCCGTGGTGGTCTGATGCAGTTTGAATGCAGCAACCCATCTGACTTTCGGATAGAGGCCAACGGAGTCCTCTATGCTGCCAGGACTCTTCAGCGCTCCACACTCCCTGTGTCACCTTTGCTGATCACGGCGAGTGACGCCGCCACTCAGCAGCAATGGGTGGCCCAAGTCACGCTGGTGCCCAGGCAGCAGGTGAATACACCTCAACCCTTTTTATAACATTTTTAACTTGTTTGTTGAGTGTCTGATTGATGTTTAGTGCCATAAAGAAAGGTTGAATGGTCAATTCTCCCCTTGCATCAAATAACTTACACTTATTAGGTGCACTTCACATTCACAGTTGACTACTTCCCTAAATTGTAGCAGGTGTTCCCAAAGACTGGATGGATGCTTGCTAATTAAAAGTTAATGTGTCAATTTACTAGGAGCACAAACATACACTCAACACGGTCAGTGGGTAGCAAGAGCAGATGCCGAATAGCTCCCCATAAAGTTGATTTCACTGAGCATGCCTTGTGATTGTGAGGTTATTGCCTTATCATGCAAAAGGGGGCCACACCTCTTTTAGTGCTTTGGAAGATGGGGAGCATCTGCCTGAGCTGTAGTGTACCGCTCTAACTGTTCCTCTGGATGTGCTGTGCAGTCATCTGCAATTAGTCTGAATGACCATGTGCTCTTACGTCAACATTGTGGTTGGGAGGAGATCAAACGAATTTTCCAAAAAAAAAGTACTCAATTAGGAAATATCTGCTTACAGTGCAGACATATACAGTAATATATAAAAGACTTGAGTGACTCCTCATATTTTTTTCCCAAAGAGCCAGATGTTTTCCTTCTGGACAAGTGGAGGACAAACGTAACAGTAGTAGGTCTAAACGCTATCTACAGCAGATGAACAGCATCTGTAAGTCATGCCCTTAAGGATGGTAAAAAATCCATCTGACACAGTATCTGAGAGACACATCGGGTCCTTCGGGTTATCTAGCTGCTTGCCTATTGGTGCCTATCAAGAATAGACTCTTAAGGAATGGAAACTGGGAGAAAAGGCTGAGCTATGCAAAATTACACAAGAACCAGACTGAAAATCAATGGTAACAGGTCGTATAGAGAAAGGAATTTAAATTCAGACAGTATATACAGAGGAAGGTGAATATCTAAAGGAATCTGTGAAACCTGGTGGAGCTTCTGTCATGGTTTGGGGTTGTATTTCAGCCAGTGATGTTGTTGTAAGTACTCATTAAAATCAAGTAGTCAGTAAAAACTTTCATTGGCCTTCTGGAGACTCTTCTGAATTTTCTGAAAAGCAAAACTCTTTTCAAAAGACCAATGTTCTTTTAATTTCAATTCCAGTACTGGACTTAAATAAACTCCCAGAAGTATTCATTTTTAAATGTTTAGCAACACGGATAAAAAGTCAATAGTTATTTTGTGTGTTTCTAGAATTAATACTGACAGTTCTGTGTAGTTACTATCAGTGCTGCAGGCATAGTGGTCTGCTTGGTCGAAATTAAACTTAGTGGGCTTTTCAAAACACCATCGTTAGCCACTGACAGTCATTTACTATAGGGACTCCTGCAGGTATATGTGATTTTAATGATACCATTACTCACTGTTGTTGGGTGGTCACAGGTAAATATATATTTTTTTAAATAATCAGGTAAAAATAGACTTTTCGCAGTTTCTGCATTGCTAAATCCGAATCTCACGTGGTCGATACATGTGTATACAAATGATTAACTTTATTATCAGTATCTGAACTCTGATCTGTATCTGGTGAGAGCTGCTGGATTTGGCCTGATTTGCTTGTAATGAAATCAGGGATTGACTTTCCCGTATCTTCCACGTTTACGAGGTCACGAGCGGCTATGTTATCTTCCCCTAGCACAATTATTGTCATGAATCATCACGCATCTCTTAATCACATCAGTGATTACATTTTTTTTTATTAGTGCCCTGAATGCTCCAGCCTTGGGGAAACATTTTAATCAATGACAACAAAACAATATCCTCATTAACATGAGTGTGTACTCGCCCACTGTCTTGACCTCCATTAGAACCTGAGCTCCGCCACAGTCCGTGAGGAGAAAACATTTCAGTATCCGAAAGAAGAATTTCTCCTAAAAGGGGAAACACACACATATGAAATCCTTTCCACACACTCACAAACACTCAGGCCATCACTCAGCCAAACACTCTCCTGCACTCTGAAGTAGACTCCTAGTCGGAAGATGAAGAGGGGTTCGCGGAGTGTGGATTGGTACAGACCTCCAGTGTACCAGAGATAGATTTGCGTTGGGCAGAACAAACCCACCATGCCATTCATCATTCCAGACACAAGTTGCAAATAATTACTGCTCTCACTCACACCCATTTTAATAGGGTAATAGATATTTCTGAAGCATGCTCCCTCACTATCTGTCCGCTTGCCTCTCTGCATTTCCAATGTGTGAAAGCAGTATAATCGGATTTCAAACATGATTAGTGGAAGCTTGGCAACAGCTCCCCAGATGTTAGAGGAGGGGGAGTGTGGGATATGGGTCATGTTATAAAGGTGAGAAAGTGGTAATTAATTTCTGTGTTTGCATAGGGTACTTTGTAGTTTGTAGGACTTGACTACCTCACGACCGGTCAACATTTAATTAATTACATAAAAATAACAGTGGGGGAGATACTTGAAGGGGCACGGCAGCTCCATTAAAATTCCAGCTATCATAGATTGACATTGACGGATTTCGCATATTGTTTTTCTGTTTTCCTTTCTGCCTTGTTTTGTTCAAGGTTATTTTAACTTTCTCTGGCACTACTTCAGTCTCCTCAGTCTCTGGAGCAGCATAGGCAATTTGAGCCATCTGTGTGTTTAGTGTCTGGCTTTCAGGTACCATCCTCCTTTGTTTCAAATCTCATTCATTACAGCCGAGGGAGGATGGCAGATCCATTATGGAAGCTGCTCTATCTCTGTGGGTGTATTTTATCAGGACATAAGAAGACGTCTGCCATTTAAAGCAAACCAGAACTCGTAGTGTGTTTCCTTATCATGCTTATATTCTGAAATCACCATGTTAGTGTTTGCCAATGAATGCTATTAACCCATAAAATAAATACATGTAATTGCAAAGGAACATCTTGACAAAAGTGTAAGAATCACTTGCTCTTTTTTATATCCTGAAGGGAATGTACCGCATTTTTCTGGCATGCATTAATTGGTCTTTTCAGTTCCCAGATCCTGGTTCTGCCAGAGGTTTCTTCCTGTTAAAATAGAGTTTTTCCTTCCCACTGTTGCCAAGTGCTTGTTCATAATGGGTTATCTGGTTGTTTTTCTGTGTTATTGTAGTATCTTTACCTTACAATATAAAACACCTTGAAGTGACTCTTGTTGTGATTTGTTGCTATATAAACTAAACTGAATCAAATTCATTTGTTCTAACCACAGTTGTCCGCCTGATGCTTGTGTCTGAGGTAGAGTCAGGTCACTAAAGTCATCAGGAGTCTAAAATGCAAGAATCTCTGTACAAACAGTCTCTGCATAATGTAAAGTGACTGTTGAAAAACTTCTGTGGCATTCAAACTTCAAGCTTTACCGTCCACAGAGCCGTGCGCTGGCAGGGCTAAAAATGTACGTGCTCATACTTGACCGCATACATGTGATCACTAAATCATTTGCTTTTGCCAGGTGCAGGAAGGCGCTGTCCCTCCAGTCATGTCCAAGGATTTAAAGGAAATAGCATTTCCACCACGAAACATGGACAGCCAGCTGAAACGCATGAAGAGAGACTGGGTCATCCCCCCAATCAATGTCCCAGAGAACTCACGAGGCCCATTCCCACAAGAGCTTGTCCGGGTAATGTACTTCACACAAGCACATGCATGTCCGCGCGCGCACACACGCACACGCACACACACACACACACACACACACAAACCAAAAAAAGCCCTTTGCTTTATATGACAACCTTGCAGGCTCGTCCTTACCCTGGGCCTTCACTCAAAGGGTTAGAGGCAGGAGATTTGTGCCTTGAACAAAATGCTTCATATTTACAGCACTTTGCTAAAGGTTAGGGTTTTTTTCCCCCCACTGTATTATTTATCTTTTGTTTCAGGGAGCAGTCGGTGCCAGTATAACCTGGCATTATTTAGAAGCAGGGAGAAATCTGAAGTGCTCACGAGCATAATTGCTCTTCGGTTGACTGCTGAGATATTACACTCCTTTTTTCATGGCTCAAGGACAGACACAACCCAATTCATTTACACCAATTCTCTAGTCAGGGCTAGGTGTGGGTGGCTGACAGAGGACACGGAAAGCTTGAGACAGCTAAGAAGTAGATCCTTTCAGCATATTAAGCTTACTTTCTTACAGAGTGTTAAGTACTGTACATTCTCTAAGTATGATTTATTTTTAATCCGGCCATATTTGATGGGATGTTTATTGGCTTTAGTGGGTGATATCAGGAAGAGGAAAAGCTCAGTTTGCTCAGAACGGATCAAGAGTGTAGGAGCTGGGGTCTCAGCTTACATGGCAAGCAGGATAGACAGCCAAGAGAGAATTTCAATACGTGTATATGTAGACACTCATTTTATATGTACTATTGTATTCACATAACAACCTATTTTTAAACCAATATTGTGATTGCTGTTGAAATCATTGATTAGTACTAGAAATAATTAGCAATTCAGGGATTATTGGGTGGGTTTCATTCATATATATATATATATATATATATATATATATATATATACATATATACATATATATATATATATATATATATATATATATATATATATATATATATATATATATATATGTATGTATGTATGTATGTATGTATGTATGTGTATATGTATGTATGTGTATATGTATGTATGTGTATATGTATATATGTATGTATATGTGTATATGTATATGTATGTATATATGTATATATATATATATATATATATATATATATATGTATGTATATGTATATGTATATATATATGTATATGTATGTGTGTGTGTCCTATCATTAACAAATCTTTATACCAACAGATCCGATCAGATCATGATAAAAACCGATCCCTGCGATACAGCGTGACAGGCCCGGGTGCTGACCAGCCTCCCACTGGAATCTTCATCATCGACCCAATTTCCGGAGAGCTGTCTGTCAACAAGCCCCTTGATCGGGAGCACATCTCCAGCTTCCACGTGAGTCATGTAAAATAGTTAGAAACAAAGGCCCTCTTCAATAATTCCTTGTGATTTGAAAAGGTTTTTTCCATTCTGGATTATAAAGAGAAATGTTCTGTGGTAGTGCTGTACGTGCCTGCCAATTGGCATGTGCTCAAGAGTCATGTGTAGCCTTAACAATCTCAGATTCCATAAAGACTGGGGGTCTCCCAGGAAATCTGACTTATCCGTCTGAGAATTTCAAGGATTTTGAATAAATTGTATGTGTGTTAGATATATCACAATGAGCTGCGATGCTGCTGTATTAGTGGTTTTTCCATTCCATTAAGTTTGACTTAAATAATGTGCTTGAAAGCAATATGGTAGAAAATCATAAAGGTTGTAGTTTAAATGAAATCATAGCCTTTGACATATTCGTCTTGTAAAGTCTAATCAACTGGCCTTGGAAGGTCACAAAGTCACAGATGTCTATGCTTGTTCAATTTAAGCTATATGTCCGTAATTCTTTTGTAGTTTTTGCAATTTCCTCTATTAATGTTGCTGTCTGCACTTGACACTGTAACATGAAGTCCACTGAATATTTTGCAATTCAAGCACCAGGTATAAGAATCACACAGCAACTTGTGGTAAAAGACTAGTATAATAGATGATGCTATTCTGCTGCTGCACTCGATACATAACATCACCTGAAAGAAAACCGACAAAATCATTAAGATTTTAGTTATCCTCTCCTTTGTAGTGTCAGTGTGCGTGTATGTGTTCTGTTGTAATAATGTGTCAGTTAAGTTGATTTGGCTTCATTTTATATACCATTTCTACCCGTGTGAGTTTCTTCATTACAAGTTGGTGAACTTTATCTTCATTCATTTGATGGGAATTATCACAGTGAGTTAAGAAGTAGTATCTGTCAATCTGTTTAGAGAGCTTGGATCTAATAGAGTAACTATATTTGCTGCCACAGATATAACTCTGAATTTATCATTTGTTTTTATACTTTTATGCTATAAAAGTATGACAACTCATGTATGAGTGAATTTAAATCCCATGTTAGGCATGAAGCATACATTATGTTGGACAAAATAGACTTGAACGACAAAAAGATGCAGTGAATCAGATTTAGTCTCATAAAACAAATGGGCTTCCATGTTAGGCAGCAGTATAACTATGATAAATGATGAATATGGTAAATATGATATGAGTTAAACCAGAATGTATTTGTCTCGCGAGACATCCATGAAACAGCTGTGGCATTTCATTTGAATAAATATAGTCGTCCTTTATCTTTTGCTATACATGCATAGCTGTCTTTACAGCGCGTTGAAAAAGTATTCATACTCTTTGAATTTCTCCATGTTTTGTTATGTCACAGCCACAAACATAAATGAATTTTATTGGGATTTTATGTGATGGACCGACACAAAGAAGGGTATAATTGTAAAGTAGAAGAAAAATATGCATCTTTTTTATAAAGAAACATCTGAAAAGTGTCCCGTGCGTTTGTATTCAGCTCACTTGTGTCAGTACTTTTTTGAACCTTTTGCTGCAATTACAGTTGCAAGTCTTTCGGGGTTTGTGTCTACTAGCTTTGCACATCGACAGACTGCAATTTCTGCCCATTCTTCTTTGCAAAATAGCTCTAGCTCAGTCAGATTGAGTGTCTGTGAACACCAATATTAAAGTCTTTCCACAGATTCTCAATAGGATTTAGGTCTGGACTTCAAATGGGCCATTCTAATGCATGAATAGGCTTGGACCTAATCCATTTCATTGTAGCTCTGGCTGTATGTTTAGGGTCGTTGTCGCTGTTGGAAGGTGAACCTCTGCCCAGTCTCAAGAATGTTGCAGCCTCAAACAGGTTTCCTTCCAGGATTGCCCAGTATTTAGCTCCATCCACTTTCCCATGATCTCTCGCCAACTTCCCAACAACATGATGATGTTGCCGCCACTATGTTTCATAATTTTTTTCAGATGATAGATTGAAAAGTGGTCTGTGAGATACTGAAAACCCAAAATATGTTTTCATAATACAACCCTGCTTTAAACTTCTCCACAACTTTATCGCTGACATGTCTGGTATGTTTCCTGGTTTTCATGATGCTTTTTTTTGTTCACTAATGCTCTCCGAGGCTCTCTGGCCTCTCTTCTGTGGAACCAGCTCCCAGTTTGGATTCGATAGAAAGACACCCTCTCTACTTTTAGGATTAGACTTAAACTTTCCTTCTAGATAAGGCTTATAGTTATGCCTGGATCAGGTGACCCCGAATCCTCCCTTAGTTATACTGTAACAGGGCCTGGTCTTTTGCAGATGGCTCTCTGATCCTGCTTCCTGGAAAAGAGAGTTTTTCCTTCCCACTGTTGCCAAGTGTTTGTTCATAGGAGGTTATTTTAAGGTTGTCTCTGTATTATTGTTGGGTCTTTACCTTAAAAGATAAAGCACTTTGAGGCACATGATGTTTGTTTTGGACCTATATAAATACATTTGAATTAGCAAACCTCTGAAGCCTTCACAGAACAGCTGTATTTATAATGAAGTTAAAGTACACATAGGTGGACTATCCAAGTAAAGGAGGCTGAAAACAAATGCACGCCACACTTTATGTGGCTATCACATATAATCTCTGTTAAAATATGTTGTTGTAACGTGGCAAAACGTGGAAAAGTACTCCAAATACTTTTTCAAGGCACTGTATATGAGCAGTAACCCGCACACAAGTTGGTATAAGACTAATTCTTGTAATGGCTTTAACACAAAGTTTGATAGGTGAGACTGAGTAAGTGCTTTGTGGTTTAAGCCCATATGTTGTTTATGTGTATGAGAACATCCTTTACTTGAACAGTGCTTATAGTACAGATGTGTTTGTATTTTCCTCCAGCTAAGAGCTCATGCAGTAGACCTGAATGGAAACCAAGTTGAAAACCCTATTGATATTGTGATCAATGTGATCGACATGAATGACAACAGACCCGAGTTCACCCATCAGATCTGGAATGGCACCGTTCCAGAGGGTTCCAAGCCAGGTAATAAAGTGTATTCTCTACCACTGTGTTTGCAGATTAAAGAGTATTGATGGCATTTCTGGGGTGGCCACTGTGTTATCACTTTGTCTAGCGATCAGCTGTATTATAAGAAAACAAAAGCATTAAGGATGTATTACAGCAGAGCTATAATTCAGGTTGTGTTCAGCGTAGCGGCATTCGCTGAACTTCTAATGTATTTTGATTGCCAATTAGAGCGGTGACGTGAAAATATCGACACCCTGTCTCGTTCTTTCTATCCCTTAGGATCATTTGTTATGACAGTGACGGCTGTTGACAAAGATGACCCCAAAACAGCCAATGGGATGCTACGTTACAAGATCTTGTCTCAGAATCCCGAGAGTCCAACCTCCAATATGTTCACCATCAACAACAAAACCGGAGGCATCATTACAGTAGCAGCAGGCCTGGACAGAGAGGTATTTGACACTTTTCTTTCCTTGGTACTTGTTTAATCTGCTCAAATACTGTTACTACCTTACTCTGACTGTAAAAATTGTGTTTAAGAAGGTTGATTTAATAGGCATACTGCACCTGCATTTAAGTGACACCTTCATTAGCAAGGCCATCCGTTATATTCCATGTTCTTCATCTTCTTACTCTGGAGATATATCAGTGCATTTGAGGTTTATGTTTCGATTCCTTTTTAAAGGAATGCCAAAGCTGCTTAAACATATATCAAGGCTGTCTGAGAGCTAACAAGCCAACGGGAATATTTCTTATTTAGAATTAAAAGAGAAGTAGAACTGGACTTTCTTCATTTTCACCTTCTCTGTGTTTTTCTTTTCTTTGTTTTTTTCTTCTGTCTTTTTTCTAGCCTACGAGCTGTACTTTCATCTTATTTTTCCATCTCTGGAATTGCAGGGATCTATCTCATAATAAATAAAGTAATATATACAGCTAGTTGCCAGTTGGTTCAATTCTAGTGAGGGCAATCTGGCTGAGGTGGCTGCTCAATCACTTCCGCCCTGGGGGCCACCATTTTATGTCCGCCAGTTGCCACCATGAAAGTAATTTGGCCGACTCTCATTACCTAGCAACTGGTCCATCACCTGAGTGGTTTTTAATGTGAAAGGAGTCATTTGTTAGCTTCATGATACTGTCCAGAGCAGAGATGTACTTTTCGCACGCGCACACAGAGACACACAAACAAATTCAGAGTACCTCACAGGAAATAAACCAGATTAATATAAAAAACCCACCATCAGTCACGATAATTATGAAGCTAGCCTGTTCAGTTTGGTTTCACTTTATTTGGACACATTAATACTGATTTACATTGTGCTGCCTTCTTAATAGGGAGCCTCAATCAATTCAATAGTCTTAAGAATGGATCCTGTTTTTATGAAGCTTCAAATAGAGATTTTTTGATGATGCCATTGGGAGTGATGCTAATTCAGCCTCTTTTTCCTTTCCCTTTAGAAAGTGCCACAGTACACACTGATAATCCAGGCCAGTGACATGGAGGGCAATC
The DNA here is from genome assembly GCF_057382185.1 of Mchenga conophoros. Lineage (NCBI taxonomy): Eukaryota > Metazoa > Chordata > Actinopteri > Cichliformes > Cichlidae > Mchenga > Mchenga conophoros. The sequence continues at coordinate 18,634,418 of NC_140543.1, forward strand.
CCATGTATGGCCTCTCTAACACGGCCACGGCTGTCATCAGAGTCACTGACATTAACGACAACCCGCCAGAGTTTACTGCTGAGACGGTAAGAAACAAGCTCATATCGGAGATGTCAGCACAGCAATCTTAGCGTAAAAGAGGCACCACAAGGACTCCTGTTTCACCCCAATGTAGATATATGCACTCAGCTATCGGTTCTGCTCACTTACCTAGTTCTGCTTGCCCTGCATTTCTGAAGCCATACACAGATATACAAGTTACCAGCCATGCGTAAAGTGTTATATCCCCCTCCAAATGTTGACACATGCAAGTACAGGGGATGCCTGCCCGAGTGAAAGAGGCACTTGCTGTGCCTGCGAATCACTGAAATTTGTAATGCTACTGTTGTGCTATCGGGGGAGCACGGGGAATGAGATGACCATGACGACATGATAAGTTACCTTAGATATCTATTTACCCAAGATCGGTCCTGCTGTGCCGTGTGAGACAAGGCTCAGTGTATTTTTCGCTGCCACAGCAGTATCACTAACAGCTCGCTGCTCTCTGTGTTCATGGTTTATTCATGCAGTTTTTCGGCGAGGTGCCTGAAAACCGCGTGAATGTCATTGTGGCTAACCTGACAGTGACTGACAAGGACCAGCCCAACACGCCGGCCTGGAATGCTGTCTACAAAATCACCGGGGGCGACCCCACCGGCAGGTTCTCCGTGCCCACTGATCCAACCACTAATGAGGGCTTGGTAACAGTCGTCAAGGTAAAGCCTCCTATTGAAAAAGCTCTTCAAACAGCCTGTAATCCCATGGAAACGCATAGTATATGTATGCATATATGTTTGCAATGATACATGACATGTGGTCTGGCATGAAAAACATGGGTCATGTTTATTTGATTAGGAGATGCATGGATTTAATAGAAGGAAAGTTGCCTCATATGTCATCTCACCTCTTGTCTGTAAAAACCCATTAGCAATCCGCCCTGATTAATTATCTGAAAGTAGAAAAATAATTTTGTGTAAAGCATCTGTAGACGAGTACTGATAAATTGCAGCACCTCTCGGATTTTGTCTTTTTTTTTTTTTTTTTTTTTTTTTTACAAAGGTTAATTTAGTGACAGCAATTCATATTTTGTAAAAGCTTTGTTCCTAACAAATATTGTGCAAAATCAAAATGTTAAAATATAATGAAATATTTAAATCCTTTTTTTTTGTTAATTCCGACCACATTTCAAATGGAAAAGATTGGTTGCGCATCTCTTACACCAGCTCTCCTGCTGTTTTGTATCCTTGAGCTGACCATAAAAGGATTTAGTCTCTTTATCTCGTCCCACTGTCCAATGCAAGTGTTCACGATAGCATTTTTCAGGCAAAGACGAAGAAAATGATTTAGTTATTGCTTTCAGATCAGTGACACATAACCACAATTTTCATGTGATTTAGTTTACCCTATATGTTTAAGGTGTGATTCACTCCAATCTCCTTTACTGTTTTTCAGCCTATTGATTATGAAACCAGCAGGACGTATGTGCTGACAGTGGAAGCGAGGAATGAAGTTTCCCTGGCCAAAGGCATCCACACTCCCCGACAGTCCACTGCCACCGTCTCCATCAGAGTGATAGATGTCAATGAGAGTCCTTACTTTGAGCCCAACCCCAAATTCGTTAGGCTTGAAGAGGGAATGATGCCACAGTCAACACTGACCACTTTCAGTGCACAGGATCCTGATCGCTTCATGCAGCAAACCATCAGGTACATTTTACAGTAAAAAGTAAAAAGGAGAGTCTGATTGAAACTTTACACCTCTTCAAAAGATTCGAGTCCACCTTTCAGATGTGGAAATTTGGAAGAATTCCTCTAATCTTTAAAGTTAGCCCAATTTCCTCGAATGTGTTCTCCCCCTTTTCAAGTACATCACATCCAGCTTCTAATATGAATAATGCTATTGAGCATGTGAAAAATATGGAGTAATATGGTAGGTTAAGGTGACAGCTATTCTCTCCATTAGGCCTGTTAAGATAACACTTAGCAGCCAGCAGCAGTCTCCATCTCATTCTTCAGCCTTATTTTTTTTCCTTTTCATCACAGCTATTTGGCAGTGGAAGTATTTATCTGCTTGAAAACAGTCCATGAGAAATGAGCTAGCTTTGTAATTCCACGGCTTGTCCTACAAATTAGTTTGAGCTACTGAGTTTGGTTTCCCCCGTGAGGCTGCTCTCCAAAGTTAGAATAATTATGTAAAAATTCATGGTCTAAAATATTTATTCCGTGTAAACTAATAAAGACAAAAAGAATAAAATGCCAAGCTGGAAACAGACTTTTTTTTCCAGCAGAATACAAAATTAAACCTTTGAGACATTCTCGATGCTTTTATCAGAGAACTCGGTAAATAACGCCTGGCTTGAAATAACGAGTCACTGTGTGAATCTCTTTGTATTTCTCTTCAGGTACTCCAAACTCTCAGATCCAGCCAACTGGTTAAGGATCGACACAAACACCGGCCGGATCACAACGATTGCCATTTTGGACCGAGAATCACCTTACGTGAAGAACAATCTGTACAATGCAACATTCCTGGCTACTGACAATGGTACGTATCTATCTAGATGGATGCAGTAAGAGCTAATACTCACTTCTCTAAAGGAAGCCTAGCTGTCTAGTGTAGCCTACCTCTCAAAGGTCTATCTTCCACCTTGCATCACTTTGACTACCTCTGTGATGTGTTTCACCTGAAGCCAGTGCACAAGTGCAACGCATCTGCTGAAAAAAAAAATCTATCTTGGTTAAAGCCACAAAGACATTCTCAATTCTCGAAGGTCAACCTTAAACCAGGCACTTGGCACATCTGAAACGCCGAGCACCTTATTGGGGGGTTAATGTGCTAGCAATCCCAGAGCATGTGGATGTATTCACCTCGTCTCTGAACTGGCGGGATTTACCTCTGTTCAGGTTTACCCTGTTCTACGGAGCATAGCTTAGGCCAATAGGCTTAAAAACTCCACCAATAAAGAGGTTTCTCAGCATTAATGGGTCAGGATTGGATGACTAGCTCCTTTGAGCGTGGCCTGAATGGTAAAAAAGCCTCTTAGCTGAGTGAATACATAGAGGAGCCTGAGAGGAGCGACAGTGGGCTCTGTTTGTCTGCTTTAGTATTCCCGACCCGTGCCCTTCGTCAGGAAGACGTTCTTCAGACACACATACAAACATACACACTCAGAGACACACACACACACACACACACACACACTAAATGTTCTGATATCCAAGTGTTTCGGCCCATCTCCCCACATAAGATTAAATTCTCAGATCAGTATTCATTTTGTGCGGATCTTCCTCCACTAGAGCAAAAAGCTTTTTAGAGTGAAACCCAAAGTTTAAACTTCATGCTTTACTTTTCTATGTCCACTGTATAATAACTGCGAAATGAGAGATGGCATTTCAATAGCAAGTATTGCTTTCCATATGTGAATTTTGGGAAATCTTGCGTCTCGTAAAAAGTTGATGTTAACTATATGTGTGTTTTTTATTTTACACAGGTATACCGCCAGCAAGTGGCACAGGAACTCTCCAAATCTTCCTACTGGATATCAATGACAATGCGCCCCGGGTGTCCCCTCAGGAGGTGGAAATATGTGAAAAGCCAGACCCGAATGCCATCAACATCACTGCATTTGATGGAGACCTGAGCCCAAATGCTGGGCCATTCGCCTTTGAGTTAGCCAACAGGCCCGTTGATGTTCGGAGAAACTGGACCATAACAAGAATCAGCGGTAAGATGCAGACTATGATTTCACCGTGCTGCTCAGGCGCTCGAGCCCTGGGCTAATTTAGTAAAACTAACCTTCGTTTTGCTGTTCCCCTGATAGCGTGTGACAGAAGGCAATTCGGCTGTTTTGCGCTTGCGTGCCCACGTTTGTGTTTGTTGATGTAAAAGAAAAGTAAAAAGTGGCATTTGATGATTAATTAGAAAACTCCAAAGTCTCAAATCATACAGTATTTATAGCATTCACATCTGTTATCCTCCAAAGCACATGTGAAATTTGTGTATTAGTTACACGCTGTAGAAATCACACAGCCAGATCTGACAATGAAACAATATATTAACCTTACTCAGCAGTCACTAATTGTTTATGCTAATTTACAACAAAACACGAGTGTAGGAACTCATCTGTTGTTTGTTAGCTACTAGATGGTGCGAGTTGAAACGCAGTGAATATATCTTAATAGGATAATGGCATTTGGATTATCGCAGCTGGGAATTTAGCCTAAGCAGCATTATCAAAACGCATTCAGTAGATTTATAAGCTCCAAATCCAAATCAGGACCATGTTTTGGATTAGATATGCTGATGCAACTTCCAGGTAGGAATTTATGTTGCATATTTGTGGTAATAGGAGTGTAATCACGCTGCGAACATAGTCTACACAAACAAGCATTCAGAGTTTAGACTTAATCCCCTATGAAAGGCTTCCTGTCTCTTTTATATTTAAACAGCCTGAGTTATTTAATCTTTAGACTCACCACTCGAAATGTGTTTCCTCTAACAAGGTGCTAAGACAGCTCTTTTCTCCTGTCCGTCTCTCAGGTGACTATGCTCAGGTGAGCCTGAAGATTGGCTTCCTTGAAAGTGGTATCTATGAGATCCCCATCATAATCACGGACTCAGGCAACCTGCCCATGTCTAACACCTCCTACCTGCGGATTAAAGTGTGCCAGTGCGACATGAACGGAGACTGCACTGACCAGCAGCACATCATGGCTGCCGGCCTAGGCACAGGCGCCATCATCTCCATTCTGCTCTGCATCATCATCCTCCTCAGTGAGTGTCTCAGTGGCTCTCTCAAACAGCACACCACGGGAACGCACACGGGGATTATAAAGACAGCTAAACATTATCCGAGATATCACTAGATTACCGCAGGATTAACAAAAAGATAGCCTTGATCAGGCCCACGTCCAAGCTCTAAAACACTGGATCCGATTACATTTGAATGAAAATATGCAGGTTATTATTTTTCATTGTATGAGAGCTGCTTTTCTTTCTGCCTATTAGTTCTCGTGCTGATGTTTGTGGTGTGGATGAAGCGTCGTGATAAAGAACGTCAGGCTAAGCAGCTCCTTATCGATCCTGAGGATGACGTGAGAGACAACATCCTGAAGTATGATGAAGAAGGTGGAGGAGAAGAGGATCAGGTAAGAATCATAACAGTTTGGGTGCACCTCTAAAGAATCAGAAAATCTGCTGTTCTCAATAGAATAGGTAACAACAGATGTTAATTACTGATTGTGAATTGTACCAGGATTTAAATGATTTTAAGAGAATCTGATGACATTTGTGGCAGTGTCTGCTTTTTTATTCAGCCCCAAACAAACGATATAAAACCCAAACTGTGCTGAATTGAAAAGTTAAATTAATAATAAATAATAAATGAATCATAGAGTACTGTGCGCAAGCCTTGAGCTACCCCACAATTCTTTATATTTTGTTTACAAGGAGCCAGACGTTCTTGTTTTTAAAATGGTCCTGAGCAATAGTTTCCCTGGGTTTCTAAAGGATCTTTCAAAGCAGCAAATGTTTTTATGGATAATTGCTGCTTTTTTCACTCATTTTCAGTCCAGTCCTTGTACCTGATTATTTTCAGAGATTTTTTTGTTTAACTTAATTGATAATTGATGAATTTTCTTTTTATGCCTTGTATTAGTTACTAGCAAACACCCTCACCCCAATTTAGTTGAATCTACTGAAAATACCACAGACAACACAGGTATTTAACAAAGTATTTTTTGCACCAAGAAAGTCATTCCCAAAGAGCTAGTGTCCAAAAACTTGGCATATTTCGCCACGATGTGCACTGTGCCCTAAAAAGAACTGAGGAAACTGAAGTAGTTCGCCTAAAAAACAATCTGTATCCATCAGGCAAACAAAGGCTGAGTGATGCAAACTTACACAAGTACTATAATCAAAATTAACAGAAAGTCTTATGGTGTGAAATCTTTAGTTCAAATTGTTGTCAGTATGTTCAGAGAAGATCAGGACAGAAGTACGGCACGAGAGTCTACAGCCAACTGTAAAACACGGTGGAGGCTCTGTCATGGTTTGGGTCTGCTCTCACTGTCAAACTTCATGGAATTATGAACGCAGCAAAGTACAATCAGATTTTATCTACCATGCAGTATCATCTGCAAAGCATTTAATTGCAACATGGAAATGTTTCAGCATGACAAAGACCCCAAATAAAAGTATACCTGAATAGAAAAACACATGATAGACCACCGTCAATCAGCTTTCAGTGTCCTTCAAGAAGCCTGGAGAACTATTCCTGAAGACTGCTTAGGAAAGCTTGCCAGGGAGAGTTCAGGTGTGTCAAAGAGTAAAGGTGATTGTACCATATATCGACTATCTAGTTGGTTATAATTATAGAGACTCTGTTTTTGATTTTTGCACATTACTGTATGTCTTGATGTCTATATCAATTAGGCATTAATAAAGAAAGTAACAGAGAAATACTTTACAAATTCAAAGTTTCTGGTTTTTTTGGGGTTTTTTTTTTATTTGGACTGTGTCAGCATAGTTTAGTATAGGGAGATATGAAACAAGAAAACATCTCAGGGGCAGTTAATAAACCAGATTTTAATGGTCCTAAATAACTGTAATTCTTTGATGTATCCAAAAAGTATCAAAATTCCACAACAGCACAATTTTAAGTTAATAATAATGACAATAATGCTCAGATTTCTAAAATTCTTTTTGCATTGTAACATGTTTATATGTTTATCCAAACAACTTTTTGTTCTTTTTCTTTCTTTTCTTGTTTTGTGGAGAACCTTTGTGTTATTGCAGCTTAGGAGTCTATTCACACTGCAGAGAAATGCCATGCTATACACATCATCTAGCTGTACAGTGTGTGGTCTTTGTTGGTGTGGAATATTCAGGTCATATTTATGCAGCACGGAAGCAATTTCTGCATAGCTGAAGCTACAGAGGACATAGAGGACCACCTAGATTCTTTTGCAAGCATGCATAGACTTACAATGCTTCATTCTAGCATGAGGTCTGCTCATTGTGCCGCTTTAGGATACACTTCAGCAATTCACAATGAATTGTAAGACGTAAATTGGACGTTTTTTTTTTCTAGGAGGGAGCTGGAAATCGAAAGCTCGAATCAATAAGGCAAACACATTTTGATCCAATTGGTTCCAGAAATATTGGGAATGTCTCTCAACTGGAACTGCTCTCCGCTTCGCAACACCAACACAACAGACATGCATTGCCACAGGCATCGGGAGAGTCACATCTCTGTATCATCCCGCACTGATCAGGCTCACACACAGGCACAAATTCAATTGTCCTAATAACCCCTTGTTAGCAAAATGGAATCATTTCATAAAAAAAAGGCAGTAATATACCAAATGGGCTATTTTCTTGCTGCTTGCTGAAGTGCTTTGGTGGCTTAGATATAGCAGAAATGTGCGGGAGACCCCAGCCTGACCCAGAGCAGGAGCAAATTAGCCTGGGAGACTTGTAATTGGTAAGCTGATGTCATTTAGAGACAGACATCTGCTGTGGCACAATAATGAAGCCCTGTCTAAGGTAACAATACGACTGGAAAGCCATTACACATCTGCCAGTGATTAGACAGGAGGGACTGAACCACTTGTGTATTCGCGTCCTCACTTTCCAGCACAAAATGCACAAACTTGCGGCCCAAAACATGTTGAAAAGGAAACAGCCACATGATATAACACCCTTCAAAGGCAAACGAGCGGGTGCAGCAATTTATTGAGGGAAAACAAGCTTCCATTTTGAGTGGTGCTGAGAAGGGCAGGGAGCCAGGAGAAAATGGTCTTGTCTGTGGAATCGGCGAAGTCAGTGTTGGGTAAAAAATAGACCTGACTTTCCCAGCAACATGGACTTTATAATGCCCACCTCTGTTCTCCCTATCTCCCGCTGGGGAGGAAATTGAAGTGTCAGACCATTGGGTGCGCTCAGAGTATATGATTTTAGTTGTTGCTGCCATTGCCCTGGTTTTGTATTGCTCTGTGAAGTACGCATTTCATCAAAGGCAGACAGCTGATCAGGCACCCACTCAGCACACATTGAAAAAAGTAATAATAAGGAAATAATGACAGATGGACAGGCAGTTGCGGACAGGTTTGCAAGTTAAAAAAAATGGGAGAGAAAGAGCCATCTGCTTCCATAAGTGACCTCAGGAAAATTTCCTTCACCTTAACCTAACCCAGTGTGGCTTTGAAGGCATGCTTTGGAAAAACCCGAAAGGTTTTGATTTATTTTTCAATAAATGAAACAAATTAACCACCTGTTACACAGATAAGAAGACATTCTGCACATCAGAGGAACTATGACTTAACTTCAAGGAGAACTCCAAATTTATTAGAAAATAGCGCTTGCTTTTTTGCACCTTTGGTCATTATTTAAATTTTTCATAACCCTGAGCAAAAGGAAATAATTACTGAACTACATCTACAGCTTTCAAATAGTTTAAAATTTTTGGATTTCTTTTTTTTTTTTTTTTACTCTTGTTTTATTAATATTGCTGTATATAAGAAAAGGAAAACTATGCTCAGATCTGCACAGTAAAAAGTAACCTCAGCGAAGATGGGGAACTGCTAACAAGCAGACCTATTTCTAGTCTTTATGCTGAGCTAATGATAAGCTTATAATTGCAAGGACATGAGAATGGTAGTAATCTGTCGACCAAATGTATCACAGTAAAACAGAACGACAACATAATCCTCTAACAGGCACCTTGCATTTGAAAGCATGTTCTTATATATATATATATATATATATATATATATATATATATATATATATATATATATATATATATATGGGGTGTATGATGCTTAACAATGTTTAGTCTTCTTTGAATGTGGGTCATGAACGCCGGTGGCAAATATTTCATCAGGCCAGCGTATGTGTGAAAAGTCTGATCCCTGAAGGGGGCTGGTGTATCATTAGACCTTCCTGCATAGTTAAGCCATTATATGGCTCCATTGCAATTCCTGTCACTTGTTCCTGACCCTTCTGGAGCACGACCTTAGACAAGGTGAAATGGGAGTTGGACTGAAATGAGCCAAAGATGATGGATACCTTTTTCGTGTGGCATGTGACTGTTATTATACCCCATTCACCAACAGAGCTTTTGTTATTGGGTATTAAATCAAATAGCAAAAAAATGTCTGGAGTAAAGTACTTGTAAACTGACTTCTTGCTTGGTTGTGTTTTTTCTATTCAGGATGTTGGTGCTTCATTTGAGGATTTGTTGTAAAATTGTTTCAAGAATATCTGCACGTTTTTTCCACTCTTTCGAGTGTCTGTGTGTAGGTACGTGTGCAACTGAGCAAAGACAATTTTGAAGGGGCATATTAGAGATGGATGGATTACGAAAATCTCTTAAAGAGAGACAATCCATCATGCACGCTTATTAGGCACACACTCTGATTCTCAAATGGCATTTTCTCTATCATATCTGCTGTCACCCTGATACCATTCAGTCATTCAGCTCAGCTGGGTTGTTCTTCACCACAGCCTCTTTCTCGCTCTTAACTCTTTTTTTCTCTTCACCCTTTTTTTCCTCCTTCTTCCTTGCCCATGACTTTGCGCAAACTGCGAGCCATTCAGGTTGCCTTGGTAATGTTAATAGGATTAGAAATGGCTTATGCATATCCACCATCCCGTGTCTGGGCATTGATTAGAGCAAAACAGTCGCCTGCACATCCTTCCTGCAGCACACCGCCCAAGTACAAACACTCTGCAGCGTATGATGTGGTCCTCAGCTTGGCCCCCCCTCAGCGCTGGCGCTTTTTTATGTGTCAAATTGTCCCTGGGCTTGTACTTCACAGACAAGAAGATTAAAGTTTCCCTCGTGTTCCCTCAACTCTTCTCGCTGGATTCTAACTTTAAAATCTCCCCTCCACTGAGCTGAACTACTTCTTCCTACTTACAGCACAGGATGTGCTTACCTATTTAAATAATCATACTCAGTTTGGGGTCTTGCCACGGTGCTTAGCTAAGTCCCTTCTGTCTGTATTCCCCAGGATTATGACCTGAGTCAGCTCCAGCAGCCGGACACGATAGAGCCCGATGCCATCAAGCCGGTGGGAATCCGCCGTCTAGACGAGAGGCCCCTCCACCCTGAGCCACAGTACCCAATGAGGTCAGCAGCACCCCACCCCGGAGACATCGGAGACTTCATCAATGAGGTAAAAACATCAGCCAGTAATGTTGTTGAAATCTGACATTATTTTGCGGTGAGGTGAAAATCAAATCCAAGGATAAGAGCTGAAATAAAAGGATCAGAGGTCTTGCAAAGCTTGAATTTCATTTCCAAGCTGACTGGTTTTCTTATAATAAACTTGTGTCTAAATAAACAATTTGGCTCATATGACTGAGCATCAAGGAGTTGCTCGCTCCCTTGTAGTTGACAGAGAAGTACTTTAAATTGAATCAGTCGTTATGAGAATTGTTTTCATCTTTTCCCAGCAGAAAGTTGAAACTTTTTTCATTTCAGAAATATCCACTCAAACATGTATAAAGCCCAAAAAGTACATGATGCTAACTCACTTGGATATAATTGTTTTTCTCCTCATTTTCTGCCAAAGTAGAGTTATAGATGTGTCAGGATATAGAAATAGGAGATGCGAGAAGCAATACATTGGCTTTCTATCGCAGTGAACTGCTCGGCGTGCCCTCGTTTGCCTCAGGCCATCATTGACTCCAGCATGAAGGGAGAATGTAAAATGAAAAGAGCAGTCATATATTTTTCACAAGCTCCAACAGACAAGAGTTTCACAGCATTACAAATGGAGTTCTCCCCTAGTTTTTGGATGGTGCCCATGTTTTTAGATTAGAGCTAGCTCTCTCTGCTCTGCCCCCGAACATCTATCTCTCAGATCCCTTTACTCAGGCACCTCTTATTTTAATCTCACCGTGAGCCATGTTACTTGTCGTAACAGCTAATATGTGATGAAATGTAATAGTCTGTGCTGTCCCGCGAGTAACAGCCTGACAGTTTAAAACATTCTTGATCACTTATTTTTTTCTTTAGCTTTTTTTTAAACATATCATTTTATAGTGCTTGCAAGGCCTTTGAGACATTTCCGAGCACCCTGACCTGTTTTTAGTTCCAAATTTGACTGCCACTAAAGCTCAGTCATGGTAGCTTCAGCATGCACATGGAGCTGGAATCCGACCTAACTGATAGGGCTATCTGCCAGAGGAGCAGGGAGACAGCGAGGGCTGGGGAGGGGGAGTGTGTCTGATCTCCATCCTGAATGGTCTCCACATGCCCCAGGAGCTTGTGTCTCCTAATTAAATTAGATGGACAAAAAATAGGAATAGGTTTAGCAGAAGGACTTTAACTTGACAATCTGACAAACAAAGGTCTATTACTGAACTCCTGCTTTGTTCTGACAGAGGGGGAGGGGGTAGTTTAAATACAATAGCACCAACTTCAAATGACCTTTGTTGTCCACAGGTGGGACGTCTCTCCACAGAGGGACGCAAACCTTAAATGATGGCGTTCATTGTTTTACATAGAGCCTGGCGGGGTTAGGTGTGCCTAGAGATTACAGTGGATTGATTGCACATCTCTTTGTTAACCGTGGCACAAAAAAGAGACAGCGAGTTCACCATTTTACTAAGAGTGGTTATTATCTTCGGTGCGGTGTATGACTCAGTTAACAATGAAATTACAGTGAGTTCCGTGATTGACTAACCTTATGAAACTGCCAGTGGGGTTGTGGTTGTAGATGGAGGGGGCTATAACCAGCAGAGCGATTATGGTTGTAATTGTAATGAACGATCCATCTGTCATATTTCCCACAAAATTATCAGCACCACAGCCCTGAGCAAATACTTAACAAAAAGCTAACAAGTGGAAAATAATCGCTAAGTGCCCGGGCACTTTAATTCAGTACATCTTTTTATTTGAGAGCATTTCAGCACTGTAATGGCAGTGCGGAGGAAACTATAAATCTTCGACAAGTTCCCAGCGAGCTGAGGTCTCATTTCTCTGCGTTATGTTGCACCACTTTATTTTTAATTCATTTATTATTTGTTGGGTGTCCTCAGTTCCAGGGGGTAAAAGGGAGAAACAAAGCCTGGATCCACATGGTTCATGGCCAAAGCGCATCTCAACTCCTAGATTGGCAATCCATCAACTCTCCCAAGTCCCGTTAAGGAAGGAGGCTGGAAATCAATAACAATCCATGAGGACTTTTCACACCGGTGTGAGGATTTCTTGGAATGTCAAACATGATCTTGAAAGTAGAACCGCTCCCACCAGCACTGCGGGCTTCACGATAACACACAGAGACACGTTCTCGCTGGTTTCCACAGTTAGGCGTAGTGTTTAGGCCACATTCAGATATAAAATGTTACAAATATTTTGATCTGATGATAGACGACCATGTGTCGGTGCCAGAGTCGTGCTCCCTGTACAAAGCCAGAGGAGTGTTAGTTGGGGTAAGGGGAGATGGAACTGTCATCTGAGGCTACTGGTCATGCTCAATCTTGGCTTTCGATCAAGCCAGCAGCCTAGAAACATCAGGAGAATCCCAATGAAACAACACAGAGGAAACACACAGGAACAGTAGAGCCTGATTAATCCTTATTTCCTGAGCAAGTGCGGAGGGAGCGACCGACTGTTTTTAGTACAGCCATTTGTGTGCGGTAGTGGGTGGGAGAGTTATTTTTACGTGACTCACTCCTCGTTGGAGACGGTGTTTAATCTTCTCATCTAACGTTTTTTTTTTTTTTTTTGTACAGGGACTCAAGGCAGCAGACAATGACCCCACCGCTCCTCCCTACGACTCCCTGCTAGTGTTCGACTACGAGGGCAGCGGCTCCACAGCTGGCTCCCTAAGCTCCCTCAACTCCTCCAGCAGCGGGGGCGACCAGGACTACGATTACCTCAACGACTGGGGCCCTCGCTTTAGAAAACTGGCAGACATGTACGGTGGAAGTGACGACTAGGACACACAGTCACGCCCTGAAGGATATAAAGATGAGAGAGAAAAAAAATGAAGAAAAGGAAAGATTTCCTGTTGATGGACATGGACAGCTGATATTCCCTGAGAGAGAGAAAGGTAGAACCATGACAGAAAATAAACAAAAAAATAAACATTGATTCAGAATTTTTTTCAAAAAACAACCAACCTAGGCTTATTGTTGTAGTCTACGCATACATATGCTTGTTGAAAGCTTAGGCATAGACTGTGGTCCAGTTACGGAGGAAGTGGGAGGGAACACTGGTGGACTGTCACCATTCAGATTGTTGGTATTGAATGCGCTCAGTTACACTTGAATTTCACAGTACAGAAGCACTGGGATATAATGTGCCTTTTTGTACATTTTTTTGGATCTAAATGATTAGTTTTATGTTCAAGGCTTTAATGGTACTGACTTTTGGAGTGATTTCAAACAAAGTATGTTACACTCTGGTATGCTTCTACATGCTTTTTTTTTTCTCCTTTGGTTACAAAATGCTCCTGTTTGTTGAGGATTATTTAAATGAACCACAACGATGAAGAAATGAAGGATCATTTGTTAGTTTGGTTGGAAAAGAAAAACAGTTACGAGCAACACTGTACAGTATGCTAGACATCTAGACTTTCTCACTAAAAAAACACAAAAAAATTAAAAAAATTATGCAGCTGGTTGCAAATAAAGGGAGTTATGAATCATACTTTTGTAGCAGCTTTTTGTTCTCTTTTTTTTGAAGTGATGTAGTGTTTTACAAAAACAACAAAAAACTTTTTTGGTCTAATCTATGTACACTTCATTTGCCTTAGTCATCATCTGGTATTTTCAAGTTTTACTTCACTGTAAAAAGATAAGATAATGTGTACATAATGTTTTTTTTTTCTTTATCCTTTCTTTTGATGTAGTATATGAAGAAGTGCAAAAAGTTCCAAACTTGTAAATGTATAATTTGAACTACAAATTCAAGTTTTTTGCATGTTTTTATCTTTTCATGACAACAGAAAGGAAAAAAATTGTTGTTTCCCAAATTTATTTACAAAGTGGAAAGAAAAAAAAATAAAAATCTGGGTGACATTAAATGTGTAGAAGTTAAGAGAGTTTTTTGTAAGAAAAAAAACAAAAAAAAAACACACACTTAAAAAAAAAAGAAATTAAAGTAGTGATCTTGTCAGCACAACTGTTGAATTTGTACCAAAAAGGGTTGGGGGTGGGGGTGGGATGTTATGCTCGGCACTAATTACGGAATCAGCTTTAAGACTGGACAAAGGTGTTGGACTTAAGCTTTGTGGATAACCATGTGTACTGGAACACAAATTATACATCTCTGACCCCAACCTTCCAAATAAAATGCTAATTTTGGAGCTAAAAACTGCCTCTTCATTTGTTCTTACTGAAACTCAACGTTGTTGCAGAGGCTTAATTAGATTGCGAATTATGTAAGCTATCTCAAAGGACAATAGTGTTAAACAAAAACAAAAATAAATAATAATTCTACAACATTCTGCCAGAAGCAAGAATTAAATCATTTAAATCCTTATTTATTTGTTTCTCGCATATACATATAAAATCAAATCGCTTAAGGCCAATATTAGGCTATAGATGATAAGTTGTGTGGCTGGAAGGGTACACGCTAAACAATAAGCTCATTCTGGAACACTGTGTGTGTCCCTAAAGCAAGTCAAGGTCAAAGGCTCATGGCAAACTCAAATCCATCCAGCACCTCTCTGCCATCAGGGATTTGTACTGTTGAGTACTGTAGGTCAGATTGGACTTGACCTCAAAATGAAGAACGCCTCCAAAAACTGCCTCTAGGGACTCTGCGTGTATCTTGACTCCGGGGACATTTGGGAGGATGAACAAGAACAGCTGTGCGTGTGTGTGTGTGTGTGCTCTACGTGGGAGTTGCGGCAGTAACGATGTGTTCAGTTGTCACGTGCAAGTCGTTTGGCCTTCACCTGCCTTTCGTTTCCGCTCTCTCCTCTATTACATTGGGACTTGTAATTCACAGCCACCATTTGCCAAGTTGAATAGATGTGGACATGGCTTATTAATTCAACCAAATTAGACAGGAGCGGGTTTGGTTTTGTAGTCGTCACACAAAGCACAATGAATGTCTGTTAGAGAATAACCAGTGAACCGTACCTGGCTTTTGTTTTTCAGTTGGTGTAATCAGTGTGCTGATCTGTGTTAATCAGTTCCACATCCTGTACCTCTTAGCAGTCTTTCATATATCCTGCGTGAGCCACGGCGTTATTCTTGCAGACCTCAAATGACCTTGTGCGGCGTGTATCATTTATCTTGCTGTATGCATAACCCTGCCCTCCATTTGCCAGAAGCAACATAACATTTTACAGTGCCCAGTCAGATGATATGTTTAACGATGAACTGCCTGACCTCAAAGTGTTGTTTCATCTGCGACCGAATCAAATTTGCTTTTCCAAATTACTCCCTTTAACTTTCAAGTTTTTAAGTCAGATGGCTGGTGGGGTTTTTTGTATATCCCTTTGTTTCTGCTCTCCTGATAGAAGGCTTACACCACTTAAACCTTTGGTTAACTGTTTTTCTTTACTTTGATCTTGAGCAGGGACAGATGTGGTTAGTGAATCAACGTCTTAAAAGGGTTTTCATAAAATCCCTTTGATTGCGCTGATGTGCCCAAACTGTGTATCCATAGTTTTTCAGTCCTTAAAAGAAAAAAACTCATTTGTTTCCCATAAAATAAACATAGAGTCCAAAAGTTCCGACTCATCTGCTGTTTCTATATATTCTGCTAGGAAAATAGGGAATGGGAACCGCTATTTATTGAAACGTGCAAAGACACCTGGAAAACTGCATAAAAGGTAAAAGCAAAGTTTGTACAATACCAACGAGCTTGAAAGTCAATATTTGGTATGACCACCTTTATTCTTCAACACACCGTGAACTCTCCTTGACATGTGTTCTTTATGTAAGTAGTCCTTTGGAATAGTTCTCCTGGCTTCATGAAGGACATTCAAAGTTCTTCTTTGCTGGCTGATTTTTGTTCTGTTGTCTGTCAAGATGATCCCGCACTGCTTCAATAATGTTGAGGTCCAGACTCTGAGCAGGCCAATCGATTTTATTTTGTTCTATCCTGATATGCTTTTGCTGTAGTGGCAGTGTGTGGGTTCATGCTGAAAAATGAAGCCATTGCCAATCAGATGCTTTCAAGATGGTACTGCAAGGTACATCAAAATCTGACCATCCTTGTGTGCGTTTGAAATGTAATCAATTTTGACAAGATCCCCAGCAGTGTGGGATCATCTTGAAATGCAACCCTAAACCATGACAGGACCTCTGCTAGGTTTTACAGATTGCAGTAGATACTCCCTGTTTTGCTGATCTCCTGGCCTTCCTCCATACAGACTGTCTGAATTTCGATTCATCACTCCATTAGACCTGTTGCCACTGATTTTCAGTCTAGTCTTGGGTTATTTTGCATAACTCAAAATCTGACTGCATTACTCTGCATTAATAATTTGACAAGATCCCCAACATCCCTGGCTGAAACGCAGCCCCAAACCACGACAGACCCTCCTCTGTGTTTTACAGATGACTGGAGACCTTCACTGCTATGGATCAACTAAAAGGCTAGATGTATATCTCAGGTCCTGTCTCAAGTCTTTGCTCCTCAAAGACAGGACTTTTAGATACTGTTCATCTGTTATAGACAGTTTTTTTAGGCCTGCTACTTCTTCATCAATCCTGCACTTGTCAGTTTCCTGATATTTCTAAAATATCTTAGATATACCAGATAAGTCAAGTTTTGGCTAATAGCTCTTTGGAAATCACCAACAAGCTATGCCAAAATACTATTATACGCCTGTCAAACTATGTTATCATGTTTTTGTGATAGGCTGATAGTAACACAGTGCCTGAAGACACAATTTAATATTGGTTCCTTGCTAAATTGTCTCTTATGTGTAGACACTGTGCCTTTTTTTATGGTTGAATGAATCATTGCTAAGTGTTAATTTGCTTAAAAAAAACAACATTCCTTTGGAAATGGTAAAAACTTAATTACTTACTGAATAAATGAATTAGTTGCTTTCCTTGTTATATTACTTTTATTTTACTCTGAAGAAAATTACCTAAAATTCATTGCCACATAATTATCAGTTAACGATATAAAACTTATACAGGGTACACTTATGCACACATCCATATCCTAACGAGGACACACACACAATCTTTTTTTTGGTTTATATGTATGAACATAAAGCTGGCAACACAAAGCAAAGATGAAAACCAAATAGACAAAGATCAAACGGACTTTAAAGTGATCACTACAATGATTCTACTGAAACATATACAGGTATAAATGGAGACTGCAAGCCTGACTCCTCATTACTCCCTTTGTTAAAGTTCAGGGTCTGCCTGCTAGTCTACAGTCGGCATGGGCTCAGCTTTAATACTATTCTGGGTTCCTTGCTAGCTTTGTGTTAGCATGTCTGTGCAGTTGGTTGCAAGAAGTTGAAGTTGTATTAGCAATATTATGCAGATGTTTCTATCCCAAATGCAGTTTGCATTTCATCATTATGCACTTCTTTTGTGCAATAAAAATAAAAATGGTAAATGGTAAAATAGCCTGTATTTGTATAGCACTTTACTTAGTCCCTAAGGACCCCAAAGTGCTTTGCACTACATTCAGTCATCCACCCATTCACACACACATTCACACACTGGTGATGGCAAGCTACATTGTAGCCACAGCTGCCCTGGGGCGCACTGACAGAGGCGAAAAGAAATGACTATATCACCACTTCTCAAAAGCTGTAGATCACTTCACCGTTTTCCTCCTTTAAGCACATCAACTAAAAAAAGTTGATTGTTGCACAAACGAACAGGAAAAAAAAGTGGGTTTTTCTGTCGGTGTGAAAAGCGGCAGATTATGTAACGCATAAAACAACATACTAATATTACAGTTAATTATATTGTTATATTATTACCGAGATCAGTACAGTAACGCGTCACATTATTGCATTACTGGAAAATGTAATGTGATTACAATAACACGTTAAGTTGGAATGCGTTCGATCCTAATAGAATATATTGTTTGCTTATCATGTTATGCTTACCATGCTTGTAGTTTTTATGCTAAGCTAGCTCTTGCTAATCTCTACAATGTACACTAGAAAATAAATAGCTGTTGCCTTTTTTAGCCACTTTTTTTTTTTTTTAAATTGACGCGATGCATTTTTTTTTTAACTTTACTATCTCATTTATGCCTCCTCTCCAGCAAGATCTCCTCCACAGCACCTCCCATCCTGCCATATTGCCATCTTGATACATTGCTCCAGCCGGCTCCAAGAAGTCAAATTCTGTTCCATTTTTTAAAACTCCCAGTAGGGAGGAAAAAAAGTATTGATATTCCAGCACTGCACTTCAATTTCACAACATGGATTATCCCCTAAGGTACCTGGCATAGGACATAAAGGCAGCTGCTAGACAGTGCCTTCAGTATCCTCACCCAAAACATATAGCTTTGTACCATTTATAGACATGTACTGTTAGAGACTGTGGACTAATGCAAGGAAAGTTGTTTGCTATAGTTGGAGTGCAGCAGGAGTATGTTTTAAAAGAAAGTGAAAAGGATGTTACAGTATTTGGAAGATTCTTTTCACTGACATTGAGTGATTTTCATCATTAATATGCCATATGTTCTAGCAAGGTTGAGTGAAATTAATGTTCAAAACATTATCTCATTTGCACATTTTTAGCTAGCTGACAAATGGGTGCAAACACCCATTTAAAATGGATTAATATGGATATGAATGACAGCAGTTTCTTCCGCCAGTTTATGCAAATGTCACACAAAATGTATGCTAAAAAAAACACCTCAGAAACACTAAACAATAAATAATGAATGTGCTATTAATTGCTGGCTAGCATTATGGGCTTTGCTGTCCCTCCTGGGGTGAGATTTGGCTCTCGTGTGCATGTTGCTTTCCAGTGACACCATATCTTTTCCCATTAGATTCTGCAATATGTGGCGGACACATTATTATTTTAGGTTTTATCCGAAAAATTAACTCCAAATACGAGGTGGGACTCAACTTAAACCCCCCTTGGGTACTCCCAAGATGTTGTCTTGGAAAACTGCTGCAGATTGCTGTTCTTACAAGCACCCCAGGGCCACTTTTATTGACTGTGAAACAATGCTTTTACCATCACCCCCTACACCATAGCAGATTTACAAGACAGCCATCTCAGCTCCTCGGTGTGTGTGTGTGGATGGCTGCGCAAGTGTCACAGAGCCACCCAGCCTCCATGGGGGGGACTGTCAGTAAACATGCAGAATACAGACTAGAATCCAATGCAAACCAGCTTCTAAGTTATGCTGCTCCTGACCTTTGGTGGACTTTGGGAAGATGGATGCTACCCAGGCTATCGATAGAAATTTCTGGCCTGGAGGAGAAAGAACATATTTCTTATAGTTTCCCAGCTCCTGCAAGCTACCTTGAATGAATAAGTAAGCAGGCTGGATGACAGAGAATGCACAGTGGGCCACATGAAGTCTTTAATGTATTTGTGTAGTGTCAGCGGCGTAGAATAATTTTTGCTTGTGTTGTCTCACTAGCAGAGAGTGTAAGAGAACTGCTCTGGAGTCCCAGGTTTTGGTTGTTTGTTTGTTTTTTTGCAGTTGCACCAGCCTTGATCTATACCTCCCTGTGTTCACACTGACGGCAGACAGATATCTCTCGAATGGGTTTCCCTCTGTTTCAGCAGATATTGTTCTTCCTCTGTTCGTGATACTGATTTATCGGCTCTCATTTATCAGCTTCCACCCTGCCATTATTCTCAGTCAACACAGTTGTGACACTGGTCACAGAACTGAGAGATGGAGGGACGGCTGATTACGTGATTGGGAGTGAGCTTGGTGGCGTGGACTGACATGAATATGATGAAAGCTATTTTCTTTTTCTCCATAACATGCATATCAGCTGAGCATGAGACTTTCAGGTTGTATGTGAACGTTCAATGTCACTTGTTCTTGCCTGCGAGTGCACTGAAGGCATTTCTCATCTTGCTCTGGTCTCTCTTGCATGACTGGTTGATGCGATCCACAGAGGACATGTAATCGTAAACCATGCACATGCACAGAAAGACACCCAGGCCATCACTTTGTCTTTCTCTCTCTCACACTTGCACACACAGCAGCACTAGCCATCTCACGCACAACCTGAAACTGACTAAAAGGAGCAATTACATCAAGCAACTGCAACTCACTCCAGAGAAATACGTTTGAGATTTTAATTTTCAAATGAAATAGAATATGCAAAACTTGAGCTGGAAAAAGAGAACAGCAAGCAAAAAAGGAGCGAAACAAAGAATCCCTCGAGTACTGTTAGATTTATTCATGCTTTCAAATGCTTGACATTCCATCACCCTCTTGTCATTAAAGCTTTGGGTCCCTTGGCCACATTCGCACAATAAGTGGATAATTTCTTCCAATAAGCACAAATATGTTACTGGGATCTTGGTGCTGACTACACAGGGAGTTCCATGATCACTGGCTAATAAATGTAGAGAGTCCTGAGATCAATGTTACATTATGGTCTATATGGAGGGGGGAAAGAGGCCACTGGCTAGTCAAGTCTTTCCTGTCTGCTGACTCTATTGTAGTCAGTCATTCATATAGATAGCCGAGAGCTAAAGTGACAAGCGACTCATGAACAAAGCTCCGGAGCATAGACAGTCTAAGGAGCATTGGTTTTCATTCACGCGTTGTCAAAGAATGCTGGACTTGATATGGGAGTGCAAATCAATTCAAGAATGTTTTATACACCATCTTATTTCTTTAGCATCTGTAAAATGTCAGTAATAACATGAAGAACATTACTGAATAGTAATAAAAAAGTGGTAGTCAGCTCTGACAGATGTGTCAAACAATCTACTGTGATGAGCTAAACACAGCAATTATGAAATCCCTTCACTCTTTTTTTGCTTCTTTAGATTCAATTTAAATTCTTTTAAAAAATAAATTGCTCAAACTGGCATCAGATAATAATATATAGTGTAATACAATAACACCTTAATATCAACACTTTACTCGATGATAGGTGTTGAGAGCAAACATTTCCAAAGGGGCTCTATTTAATTGAAATCAGGTTACCGTGAAGGCAATTTAAGTACAGCGAACTGGTTGTGATGTCAAGAAACCAGTTTGAACTTTGTAACTTGGTGCTTTATTCTACTGGAAGCGTCCATGATGATAAAAGAATGTGAAGTTTAAACAATGCACAATGTTCGTTGCTGACAGAATTGGCAGCCGGTGCGGTCTTCTGCTGCTGTAGTCCATCTGTTTCAAGTTTTCACATACTGTACGTTCAGAGATGCTCTTCTGTAAACCTTGGTTGTAACGTGTGTTTATTTGAGTTACTGTTGACCTCCAGACTCAAAGCAGTGTGGCCTTTCTCCTCTGACCTCTGGCATCAATTAGATATTTTCATTCAGAGAGCTGCTACTCAATGGTTATTTTCTGTATTTCAAACCATCCGTCCATCCATTGTCTTCCACTTATCCTTGTCAGGGTTGCAGGGGGGCTGGAACCTATCCCTGGGCACCCTGGACAGGTCGGCAGTCTGTCGCAGGGTTAACACTGTATTTCAAACCATTCTCTGTAAACTCTGGAGACGCTTTTAGGGAAAAAATCACAGTAGATCAACAGTTTCTGAAATAGAACAGCCTTCTAGGCACTAACAACCATGCCCAGTCACCTAGTCATCTCTCTTTACGATTCTTAACTTTATTAGGGCGTCTTGAGCATCTCTATATGGCTAAATGGATGAACTTACTGCCATGTGACAGGCTGATTAGATATTTGTTTTAGGAGGCAATTCTGTCTCATTTTTTTGTTTTGTGTTTTTGAAACAAATATTTTTAGCTAGAAAAAGAAGAAAAAGAAGAAAGGATTGCAAGAAGGTTGTGGGTTCAAATCCAGCAGCTGATCTGTGTGGAGTAAGCATGTACTCAGGTACAGGTACACTGGCTTCCTCCACACACAATCCAAAGACATGCATGTTAGGTTAACTGGCAATTTTAAACTGGCTGTAGGTGAGTGTGAATTGTTATCTACGTCTGTGTGGTTTAACCCTGTGACAGATTGTGATCTGTGCAGGGTGTGCCCTGCCTCTCACTCCATGACAACTGGGATAAGTTCCAACTCTCCTGTGACCTGAACTGGATAAGTGGGAGAAAATGGATGGATAGACTGATGGAAAAAAAGAACAGAGTAACAGGACTGAGAGAAATCATGAACCTAAAGCAGTGAGAGGACTATCTATCCGTGATTTGGAAGCAATTAATACAACACCAGAAAATTTAGGATACTGCAACACTTAACCAGGTACCAGAATTCATATTTGTGCTTATACATCTACTCCCATCCATGCCAAAAAACATTATTTAGATTTGTTTTATTCTCCTGCATCACAGAGACAGATTCAAAAGGAAAGCAGTACCAAATGCCAGGCAAAGACAACAGTGAAAAACAAAAAGACAAAAAAAACTAAGACCCCCATAAACTCTTCATTTTATAAACAAGTAGCAACACATGGCTGCCAAAATGGATAAATCATCTTCATGCTTTTAAAACGCCAAACACAGAATTCACAATACCAAAAATGACTTTATTATAAACGTGTGCAGCATGCTGGAAGTTTTTTTTTTATACAGTTACACAAACAATAACAATGCTCAGTAGAAAGAAATGACAATAACCGTGTGCCCTTTCATACTGCTGTTTCAGTATCCCCATTTCTGGCAGCAAGTACAGCGCGCGACAGTCAAGATGATCAAGTATGCTACATACAGAACAGTGCGGCGAAGTAAATGCAAGCGCACAAACAGATTCAGCCTGGCATATCATGTGGTAATAAATGAGTGGTTAGATGAAGTTAAATGAACAAAAGTAGCCATTCATTAATCTTTTAATCAATCAACTTCTAAATACAGTATATTGCAGATGTAATGAGAGGGTGTGTGACCTCGCAAATGCCTTTACACTCATAATTCTTTGTTTAATTAGACAACCAACGTGGTACAATAAGACTAATTAATTCCAATTAAGTGTAAAATCTGCTCACCCTTAATTGATAACATAACAATTTCAGCTCATTATTTCCATCTATTGATACCAAGGCCAAGCCAGTCATTGCACATGCTGCTCTTTGTGTGTTTTTCATTGATTTCCCTCGTTTCAGTATGGACAACAAACTGCAGATGAGCATGCTCTCTTTAATTATGAAGGCCCTCTATGCACTTTTGCTCCAGACGTACTGGAGCAAAAGTGCATCAATGAAAAATACATCCTTAGCAAGACAGGTATGAGACAGATATTGCATATGAGGCTAAGATCTATCATTAATTAGATGTTACACACCACAGTTACTGCCGATTAGTGTCTTGAATAGGAACTATAGAGATACCATTAACACACATTAGTCATGAATTGGCTATGCAAAGCCAATAATTCCTTGGTTATAGCTGCCTGGGTGCGAGCCATTAAACATTCATATCCAAAGGTGTGTTTTTTTTTAAAAGATGTACTATTATTATATGGTAGAATCTGAATTTGTCCAATAATGCAAATCAATTACAGTGAAAAGTTTTTGTAGCACAAGTCACAAGCAGATATTTCGACAGTGTCAAGGATCAGCACTGATCATAATATGGTAGCAAGACCTTATTATCCAGTAGTCTCGGATTGAGCTCCACCATCACTGATGGCAGGATACTGTGATCAGTCACACTTTATAATATGGAAGAGTCAAGGCTTATTTTAGTGCTTCAACTGATTCCTTCTTTTATCTGTCTCTCTTGCGTTTTCCTGACATATAAGACAGTTTTATAGTTGCAGTGTGCTGCTTTGGTTTTAGCAGTCAGTCAGTCGTTCTTATGCAGCATCATTTATATGCAGCAGGTACTGGTGTCATTTTAAGACCTAGACCTGCCATGATGTTCAGGTTTACTGTAGGAGGCCTGTTTTAACTCATGACGTGAGAGAAATGTGACACTCAACAAAATTTGGATATCAAGACAGAAAGATGCTTTTTAACTTTTAACTATAAGCTATGCGTAAGTGTTTATATGGCTTAGCTTGTTTTATTATTTCCAGCACACAAATGTTTGTATTAGATATATTTAGTGTATTTTCCTGAAAAATAGAGACTGAAAAGGGATTATACATATAATCTCTTTTGACAAAATCTCCACCAGCTGAAAAATGAGCTACTGTGCAACATGGATAATCTTATCTGCAACTGAATGCACACAATGGAGTTCCCACACTCTAAGAATTAATTTAATGGAGCACACTGTATGCACGAGTGATCGTAAAATCATTACCAAACAGCATCCAACAGGTAGATGTGAATATTTGTCTTTATTTAGTTATTCGCTTGCCTGCTTTATTTGCATATGTAGTTAATATGTTGTGGAGCCCCTGCTTTTAGTCCAGGCACACAGAGGAAGCAGGACATCAGCAGAATATCAATCCCCAAGGCTGATGAGCACGTATGGAGGAGTGTTGAAAAACACACGGGCGGCACACCGGCCATCTATCATCTGCACCGGACTATTCGGCACATCCTTACCAAGGACAACACTCATGTTTACACAATGGAAATGATCTCAGATGAATATCTGATAAGGCTTTCCCTGGTGCATTACTCCACATGCTTCACTGATAATAAAGTGTTAGTGTGAAGATTACATCAGAGAAAACATTTTCTTAAACCTTTGACACAGTGTCATAAATCGAAAAGAGCACAATGCATCATTGGAGTTGTTTTTAGTGATGATTGCATACATGTGTGTATATTTATGGGACAGATTCTATGTAAAGAGGTCAGATTGACAATGTTAACAAAACTGCAGCATACTAAAATATATTTTTCTTTTTGAATGATCTCTACTTCTAAGTCAAGCAGAGCAGAGAAAGAAATTATATAGAGTGCACCAAATCTGTTGTTGCCGTCACCAAATTATGTTTTCTAGTGATTCCTAATGTCTCAAAGAGAGATAAGTAGAAAATAATCACTGGGGTGCCTACTGGGGTCAGCGGGGGGAGCTGGCCCCAGGGAGGGGCCGCTTGCCCCTCCCTTTCTTCCCTCCCCATCCTCAGCTGCCTCCCTATTCTCGCTCTACCACACCCACCCACACACGCAGGGCTTGGGGTGCAGGTATGTCAGCAGGGTGCAGGGGAGGCACTCCCCCTCTGTCTCCTTCTGGCTGCCTGTGCCTCAATTTTATTCTGCAACCTAGACATCCACATTACTCACACTCTCACATAACACATACATATAGGGCCTTGGGGGTGGGCACGTTTTACAGCATCCAGAGGATAGTCGGTGTATTCCAACCCACCTCTGGCGCTGGTGCCCTACCCTCAATTTTAAATGCATATAGACACTAAGGGTTTTCGGGAGGAGCCATGCTGCTCTCTGAGAGGAAACAAGTACCATGCTCTCCTGTGTTTTAAATGCACTTTAGAACAGCACACAGCAACACTACATATGAGTGGGCGTAGGGAGGTTTGGGGTCTTCACTCACCCCGGTTCTGTTAGCCATCAGGGCTGGGGGGCTGGGAGGAGGTGCTGGCCGTCAGATTGGGGTCTGGGATGCGGGGCCTCCCTGCTACTGCAGATAAGGAGGTGTTCCGCTTGCCTCCACCCCAGAGAGAAGGGTTACATCTCCTGGGTTTAGGTGCGGCTTGCCCCTCTGGGGGCGGGGGTACCTGGACCTGGGATATAGAGTATGTTTGGGGAGTGTGACTGTCTGTGCAGTGT
Organism: Mchenga conophoros; assembly: GCF_057382185.1. Taxonomy (NCBI): domain Eukaryota; kingdom Metazoa; phylum Chordata; class Actinopteri; order Cichliformes; family Cichlidae; genus Mchenga; species Mchenga conophoros. Next base: position 18,660,229 of record NC_140543.1, read on the forward strand.
CTATTTGTGTCTGTCTACACGTTGGGTGAGTGCCGAGTATTTGGTTGTGTATATGGGGTGGGAATGCACGTTTGTGTCCACGTGCGCCTGTTCGTCTGTGTCTATATGTCAGGTTGGGTCTTAGACTCAACCTCTCTGGGTACATCTCAGGCCCTCTAAAGTACGGAGGCCTATCTCACCACACTCCCTGCTGGTGGCTGATTACCTCAGACGTTGGTGTGTTGGTGGTCCTTGTTGTCTGGTGCTGGGCGCTCATGTATGTACCGGCTCACTCCTGGTGGCCGATTGGCGGGGCCTGGAGCCTGTGGCCCGGCTGGGCCCCTTCCGGGGGATGGGGTGCCCTCGGGCTTCTGGCCTCTGGGCCTGAAGCTCGGTCCTCTCTGGCACAGCTGGCTGCCGGCAGAGCCCGCGGGCACGCCACTGCAACCCCCTCTGGCCTCTGCTCCGTAGCTGCTGGGTGACCTCTCCTTTGGGGCTCTACTCAGCTCTTCACAGGAGGGTGGCACGGTTCCCCCCCTTTTGGTGGTCCACGTCGGGTCCTTGTACTCTGGGGCCTCTGGATATCTGGGGCCTGGATCTCCTCCATACCTGCTTCATGCCCTGGTGGACGGGGCTATGGCTCCCCACACTCCCTAGCACATCGTTACATGGAGAAACCTTTGGAATACAAGCATGCTGATCCACACAGGTATGCACACAGGTGTACACACGGGTGTTCACACCTTTCTTGGCTGCTGCCTCAAAGCACATTGTGCGCTATCTATCTTGCGTGCTGCACAATATCGTTTAATATTTAGTATCTACTGTTATCTACTGCTAGCTAGTTTATTGTGATGGTGCTGTTTTTATTATGTTTCTCTTTTTTTGTTTGCTTTCTCTTCTGGTTTTTTTTTCTCCATACAGGTGATCCAGGTGTTTTGTTTGTTTTTCTTTCTTCCCCCCCTTCTCACCGTCTCTTCTCCCCTTTGGTTTTCTTTCTCTCCCTCTCTTTCTTTCATTCTTTCTCCCTGTCCTATCCCCCAGTCATATCTGTCCCGAAAATAAAATAAATACATAATTATAATAAAGGTCAATCAAATGGACCAATATGGCAAGGCCATGATGATCCACTTGGTAAAATAAATCCGCTTGGCATCTTTCTTGGTCTTAAGACAACAATTCTGATGGCTAAAGATCCAAACGAGCCACACAAAAAAAAAGAAGAAAAAAGAAAATAATCACGTAGTGGGCCTGTCACAGGCTGAAAGTCAAGTAACATTAGGTGCACAATGGAGTATGAGGTTTTGTGAGCTTCTGATCGTCATGTAAAAGCCATGCTAGATTGTAAAATACCCCTTAGATAGTGTGCTAATCCCTTCATGTTTTTATTGAACCATTAATATTAAATGTCCCCTGCTTATTAAATGTAGTAATAATAATAATAATGGATTGGATTTATATAGCGCTTTTCAAGGCACCCAAAGCGCTTTACAATTCCACTATTCATTCACTCTCACATTCACACACTGGTGGAGGCAAGCTACGGTTGTAGCCACAGCTGCCCTGGGGCAGACTGACAGGAGCGAGGCTGCCATATCGCGCCATCGGCCCCTCTGGCCAACACCAGTAGGCGGTAGGGTAAAGTGTCTTGCCCAAGGACACAACAACCAGGACAGAGAGCCCGGGGATCAAACCGGCGACCTTCCGGTTACAGATACGCTTCCCAACCCCCTGAGCCACGGTCGCCCGAGTAGGTTATTTACTATATCGCTTACATTATGCTGAATACCTGTGTTACTTGGTACTTGGGAGAAATATACAGCTGTTGGGGGGCAGACTACAGAAATGAGAAAACAAAGGAACACATTTCATATGCAGATTTTGAATGACAGCTTGCTTTTTTGCTTGAGAAATACCAGGTGTCACGCAGTGCCACTCAAGATGGTGTGTTTGACCACCATTTTTATTCACTGGGTGGCATCTGGCACTGAATAAACAGTGTTCAACAAGCTCTGAATGACATATTGTGAAGAAAAAAAAACAGCTATTAAGACACACTTGTACAGAGAGGCCAACAAGCTCGAAGGCAGCGTGTCTGCTTTGCTTCTGCTGAACTTGTTTGTGCCTGTCACTCATCTGCTAAATTTAGCCAGTTAGCCCGTAGCTAGAACAACCAACAATTCCAATGTAACTCTTCATCAACCAACAATACAGCGCCCCTCCAATTAAACAGAGTACACAGGCAGAGTAACGAGTAACTTTGCTTATTAATAAGAATCCATATGCATAAAAAGCTCAAGTTTATAGGTCATATTTTACATAACTGTATTTTTTAAATAACATATTATGATAGGAAATGCATTTTTATAAGAAAAAAGTTTCTAATTTGAAATCTAACTGGAAATGTACAGATGCCAAAACAAAAAGAGCAAAAGGTTAGGAGAGGATTTTCTTAAATGTTCCAAAAATAATTGGTATTAGTACAGGACTCTGCTCTTCGGGCTTCACAAGTATGATTGGACAACAAGCATTGTACATAGTCTGTTATCTGAATGGTGTAATTGATGTGAGAATTTGACTGGCTACAGTCCACCAGTAACCCTGCAGTTTTTCTGAGAAGAAAGCCTTTGTTTTCCCAGCACTTGACTTGAATCTTCCTCTGAGGTTTGATCACCCTCCCAATGAAGGAAAGAGGAGGACTGGAAGGGGGCTCGAGCAGGGGCACTTTTCTCTTTATGCCAGTACCAGCTGCATCTCTGGGCACACAAACAGTATTAAGGTAGACACGTTTCTTTTGTGTTTCAGACACTGTGATGACTGCCAGTATTCACAGGTACTGCCTGGGATAGAGAGGGGAACCTTTGGATGTGTGTGGGTAGGATGCACCAACAGGAGCTCCTTTTACTTGAGAGGACACCCACAGGCTCCAGTGGGAGATGTTCTGACTGTGAGATGCCTACAAAGCTGGAGGTGGTGAGCAGAGGGAAAAAAAGCAAAGAAATGTAAATTCTTTTGCTCATTTGAAAAAAGGACAGACTGTGGGATACAGAGTGTTAAAAATCAGTTTATATCCTGCTTAGCTTTCTCAAAATAACCCAGTTTAGACAATGTTCTACAGCACAAGGGAATTAATCGGGCCCTGCAGGCAAATTAGTGGGACACTTGTACCTGCATGCCAGGATTCTGCTCAGCATTCAGAGCACAGGGAAACACATTAAACAAGGGAACTTCTGACTTTGGTATGAATGCCAGTTTTCATTCTTTGCACAGCTTTATTCATAATGCTGTCATAAAAAGACAGTGGAAAACATTTCTGAAAAGCCCATTTTTCTGGAAGCCTGTGCCACAGCATTAAAACCACTCACAGTTAATATTGATAACATTATTACAATCCAACCGTCTTCTGGGGAATGCTAAGTACTGGCATTCATTTGGATTTTATTTTGACATGTCCCAAACTTTAACAGACCAAACATCCCACAAGAAAATTTTAAAAACAGCCAAGAAAATTTACACCAAAATTCCCATATCCCAGTCAGATTGTACGTCTCTGTGTGCCATTACAAGGTTGTTCCACAGGTATAAAACATCAGACAAGTCCGATCTGTTTTGGTGAAATAAGGGGAGGTAACTGGTTTTAATCTTTGGGCTGATAGGTGGTTTTTTAAAACATTTTTAACTATGAAATGCTGCGGGGAAGGATATTGCAAAATGTTAAAGTTTTTGAAGTGGCTAATTTTTTTATAATATGCTTAAATTTGGTGCTGTGATCAGCGGTCAGTACGCATGAACATCAACCAACATATTAAACCGCAGGATTAAAATTTTTAAGAATTGTATAGCAAGAAAAAACTGCCTACGAGTCTAATAGAGCAAGCACAGACACAAAACACAAGCCTGTATTCATGGTAAGATGTGACTGAAGGTCTCTTCTTCTATACGAGTCCATTAACCCTGCAGTTCTCTCCAGCCTTATATGTTTTTCCACAGTTAAGCAAAGAGGTGAGGAGGCACTGACCCACTTCAATAATGAGGAGGGGGTTTGACCATCCCTTGTACGCAGCCTATATTTTATTAATATGGGTATTAATGCTGTGCTAGCGTGGAGATAGAGACAATGATTAATATAAATATCTTGACAAAGGAAATGTACTAAAACGGTGGACCAATTTGCACTTTTTCAGAAATACTTTTATGGAAAAAACTAAAAGCTAGGTGATTAGTCAGGGCTCATTGGTCTCTGAGCTGCTTTGAAATAAATGAATAATGCTTGATACAGCCTGCCCCCTCTTAAGCCCCCAACACCCATCACACAAACACACACACCTCCCCTCCATCCCACCCAAGAAGTGGTACCAGCGATTAGAGCACCATTAACGGAGCACAGGGGGGGCTGAGGTCTGGACCGCACCAGATTTATGATGGCTGAGGCCCACGCACCAGTGACCCTCTTCAAGCTGGCCCTTTGTAAGGCTTCACCATAGATACAGTTAATGGATGCGCACAATGAGCCTCAATGGCCCTGCAATGATGGATCTGGGGCATTGTGAAAAGCTCTACAGACAAGGTATTTCAGAGGCCTGTCACCCAAACTTAGAAGTAGGAAGGAGAGGGAGTAGAGTGCGCACTGCAGAAATGTTGCTGGGAACATCTGGAGGAAAGTAATTGGGACACGGTGTAGTATTCCTTACTTTTGTCTTTCTTTTAATTGTACATAGAGGGAATGGACTAAATTAGAATCTGACACTGGAGTGTCTAATTTTGTGCCAGCTTAGATAAAATGAACATACACACACAGAGAGACACTTACACAATAATGCATGTTAGAACAAAACAGACACTTAGGTGTCAGATTCAAATGTAGTCCATTCCCTCTATGTACTGTTAAAAGAAAGACAAAAGTAAGGAATACTACACCGTGTCCCAATTATATTTCTCCAGGTGTTCCATCAAAAAAGACCAGAGAGGAAAATTTAAAAAAAAAAAAGTGTGGTGACAGCTTGTGTTTTTTTAAGTAATCAATTAACAGATATGCTACTGGCATTTTGGTAGAAACAAATTTGATTCTGAAGCTATTGGCTTTTTTTACCTAATAAAGCCCAGCAGGACCAGACTGGTATTCACAAAAACTATTAGAGGTAAGTGACACAGTGAGTTACATTTATGCATTTTTGTGATATTATTTAAGCTTTTTTTTTAACTTGTCAAACCACTGTTTTCTGAAATTATCATTATCACTTTTTTTTTACCTTGTTAAACCTCAAACCACCTATAACTTTAAATGTTTGAAATATTTACCATGAACCTCCACAAATGTTTGAAATTCTACATTTGTTGCAATGAGGTATCTGCATGTGCACAATCTATAGGCAAGGGACAAGCTTGTTGGTACTGGAAGCTTTTTGGTGTCTGCTTGCGGTCAGTGCATTTGTAAATAATAATGACAAAAAAAAAAAAGAAAGTATTGAAATGAAGATTATGTCAAAGTTCATTAAGGAAGATCTGTAATCACTCATCTGCCTGCTTTCATGGGCGTTCGCCTTCTTGTTTATTCTTTTCCACACTTCCATGTTTTCCACGCTGCCAAACTCAGTGCTGACATCATTGCTCTTGGCCAATCATTTTCTTGCCTACTTTCTCTGAGCCAATCAGTCTCCGTTCTGCATGCTTTAAATCTCAGTGCACTTGTGCCATTCTGCCTTTCAGACTGTCATTCGTGCAACTCACTTCGTCCCCCATCCAAGCATTCATCTTAATCTTCACCACCAGCAGCATCTAGACTCCAGGGGGTCCTGTCCTAATTCCTAAAACCTCTGGTATCCAGTTCTGCTGTGATGGGTCATCTGAGTCTAATGACCAAATAACTGAATTCTGCATCTCAATAAATCATGTTCAGTTCTTCCAAATGATCTCTATCCTTATTGAACTGGATATTCATTATTCTCTAGATGGCTATGTTAGAGGTCCTGAAAAAAACTGAACCAAGAGCCAAAGTCATCAGACCAGCTGATCAGTTCTGAGGCTGAATTTTGTCTGGTTGCATTTCTGTAATTGTATTCACAGTAAAAAAAAAGCTTCATTCACAGATTAAAATATGCATTCAGAACTATTCAGCAGATTGCACTTAAAAATAAGGGCCCGCTCTCCGATGTAAACAAACCGTTAGCAAGAAAAATGATTACAAAATGTTGTTGTCCAGTTATCAACAGAGCAGTCAATAAATGTGCAAGATCCATTGTTGCGTTGTGAATTTATTTTTGATTTGCTTCATTATTGTCTTGCCATTAAATACAGAAAAAAATAAACAAACATTGGTAACTGACAGAGTGAAAACAAAACTAATTCTGTGGCTCGTTGATTCACGGGGAAAGCTCCACGCTGCTCCATTGTGAGGAGGAACAATGACATCATACAGTGGGATTTGAATCAGTGAGCATCACTTACAGCTTTGCAGTCTGCAACACAATTTGGATAGCTCTAAATTACACCCATTTAACTAGCTCCATTTAATTCCACCACCCCTTTACGGGTTACTACTCGCCCCGTCCAATTCAGCTTCTTTCCTGAGCGTACAGTTATTACGTGGTAGCTGTCTGCTGATCCTTGCCTCCACCCAGTGTCTGATGACAGTGGTTGGTGTCACACGTCTATCTCCCTCTACAGGGATGCAGCTCCTACCGGTAATACTCACTACAGGGGAGAAATGCGGTAATTATGTACAAGTGGGGAGACTGTAAATGGAGACGGAGATTGCAAGTGTGCTACAGAATGGAGGTTGTTCCCTTGTCAGTTTGATTACAATGTACAGTGTTGACCGGGCCTCACGCTCTGACATGTGTTTTTCTTTCGACGGGTCTGTCTTCTGTCACACCTTAGGTAATAATACGATTACTGAAGACGCAGAGGCTACTGTTTAATTACAACGCAGTTGCAGACACAGTATCACATCTCGACTGGCTGTGAGGTTACGCCATGAGACTATAAGGGTATTGACTGGTTATGATTAATGGATTGCAACAGCACGCCCATTTCATCCCACAAACTGCAGCGCAAGAGAAACTTTGTGTCGAGGTGATCTGTTTCACTACGCTACATACTGTCCTCCACACCCCCACTCCAATCAGTGTTTCTTCCACTCAGCAGCTTTGATCATGCTGAGATTGTTTTGCTCAAGCCTGTCCCAGTCCCCCCCACACTGAATCATTTCAGTGTCGGCAGTGCTGTCCTCCTGAACTCTGGTAACATAGAGAAAAGAAATTAACAATGGGCCCCATTAGCCAAATAAGAGGCAGAAGCAATAAGCATTAGGAGATTTGCTAATAATGCACATTCTAAAAAATAATTAAACTGTCAGATAGACTGTGGGGAGTCATTACAAACATCTGGCTAGAAGGTTTTGTGTTATGAATTACTGAATAGGTTGTGATGCCAGCTTGTCTTTCAAAAAAAGAGTCTTTGTTACTTCTGAATATTTTAAGCAAAAAATATTCAGAAAGCAAAAGATAAATAAAACGATAAATACAAGTGACAATATTGATCTATTTGTTCTTGACTTCCTTCTATATATTGGGGTCATGGCTAAAGAAAACAAACAGTACACAAAATTGTACCAATTCTAGTACCTGTGCGACGACAAGTGTATTTCATATTACTCTAAATCGTGCAGCCCAAGGCACATGATCAAGAAACACCAGTGCTTTGGACCGTTCCCAAAGCAAGTTCATGGTCACCTTGTGTACACACAGCTTGAGAAAAATGCCAAAGCGGGATGTAACAGTCAGGAAGAAGGAAAGAGGAATGTAAGACAGAAAGGTCACATTGACTCCACAGCTAATCTCCATCCTCTCCAGTCAAGTGTACACGGTGACAGACAAATGAGCTCCTCTCCGATACATTAACACCATAAATAAATCTGCTGTTATGCATCCTATTTCGATGTGCAGGTGCCACCGTCACCTCGGACAATCTCTCTCCTTTGTACCCGATGGGTGATCTCTCCATTAGCCCTGTGATTTGGAGTGTGATGAGTCTATCACAGGTGACAGTGACAAGGAGATCCCTCATTATACTTCATATATGAGCACACAGCTGCGAATTTCCTTTTTGCCCTTTTTGCTGCTTTCAGTCACTTTATCATCCAGACACAATGACACCATATGGCCAGTGAATTACAAGCAAAAGCGGATACTATAAAAGCGTGTCTCATGAATTATTCTTCACATATATTTAGCCTAAAGAGGAGAAATTGAGCCATTTACCAAGGAAATATTCCCTTCTGATCTTGCGGACCAAAAAAAAAACGTCAGCCAGAAGCCAGAAAACACACACACACACACACACACACACACACGCGCGCGTGCACGAACACAAATGCTATTCGAAGTGTCATAACAATTAGGCACCTGGAGCTGAAATACAGATTCATGAGTCACTCATCTGCAACTAAATGCTTAAAATGACCTTGATATCAATAAATGCCATATTGTAACCGCGGAAAAGAATTGTTATTGTGGCGAATGCGTTTTTCATTCCACATTAGGCTGCAGGTTTGCCTATGTTAAATCTAAAGGGCATAAAGTTGCGGAGGTTCATATTTAAAAACTGGAAATCAATCGTGCTTCCTCCAAATAATTGTGTCCGCGTGCATGTGCAGAGTTGTGCTTGTGTAACAAGAATGATTTGGCACAGAGCATATGGCCACTCTGCCAGTCCTAGTTTCACAGTTTCGTTATTGCCAGAGTAGTCAAACGGATTTCGACTGTGCCATGCGATCCAATTGTTCTCAATTTGCAACTCCTGAAACACAATGAAGAAAGGGAAGAAAAAAAGAAAAAAATGTGTAGACAGCACATTATCCTGTCCATCTACCTTATTTTCTCTCAGATTTGTTGAACTAAGCAGCTTAAAGTGCACACTGGGAAAACTTGTCCTACATTATGAGTTGCTTGGTACTGAGGCATTCTGACAATCCATATATCTCTGTCTATCCTTTTGGCTGCAGCATTGTGCTGACCTGATGCTTCTCTCTGCCGCATGGAGGCCCAGTCGAGATAAACAGTAATTCTCTTTCAGTTCACTGGACCCACACTTAAATTAAACAGCTACTGTTTAAAAGAACTCAGTGGAGTCTGTCGCCTGGAGGGATCCTGAGAAACTCACAGACGCAACTTAACTTCTGTTAGGGCAATTGCTTTTTTGCTGGATTGATTTTTGTACCACAGAGACATGGCTACTGCCCTTTCCCCCGTGCGACTTGTACTCCATTTTCAGTTGTGTGTGTGAGACAAGCATTTCTGATATTTTTCATCATGAGGTGTCACAGTAATGTCTGAACATGCATTTGTTGACCAAAAAATGCCCCCAAAACATCTTCGCATTTACACCATATTTCCCACAACACGATATGAAGTAGCACTCTTCAGTTTGCTTCTTGCTGAGAAATTGATAACATGACTTGTGTTTGTACATTAAACGAAAAGCAATAAGCTGCCTGTTATCTTAGCTTAGCAGAAAGACTCACTTTGTCCAAAAGTAAACTGCACGACAGCACCTATAAGCTTCACTAGTTACATGATATCCTGTTTGTTTAATATGTAGCAACAAAAAGAAGAGTGTTAAAGCCACTGTGAGTTTTTAAAAGGTTATGCACAGGACAGAATTTTGGCTTGGAGGCAGTCACCTCTCCTGATTGCTTTGTAGCTGCAAGTTGATAACATTTTATCTTTGGACATGCCAGGCTGGCTGCTTGCCTTGCAGTCTTTGTGCTAATCTGAGCTAAGTTGCTGCTGGCTATAGTGGGTTCATATACTGTACAGACATGGCATTGGTTTTGATGCTTTCATCTAACTTTCAGCAAGAAAGTGAATTAAAAAACTTGCTGAAATGTCAGTCTTTTAATGATGGTTTTCGTTTTGCAGAAAACATGGCACAGCTAATTTATTTTCTGATTGACTGCGAGTGATAATAAAGAGGAATGGCGAGTGCACACACAAAAATTTCCACAAACTGAAGCATTGTTAGGTCATATGAATGTATTTGTGCAGTTTGAATGTGTGTCAGTGTGAGTCGGTTCATGTGCCTATAAGCAGTTACTCTTTAGGCACTTTAGTGCAGAAGTGTATGCATAACAATTCTCTGTCTCTCTGTCTCTCCCTTGCTGCTCAGTGGAGATCAGCAGACTGTCACAGGGGAAATAAACAGCAGCAGCTCAGCAGGACAGGCCTAATTAAACAAAGCGCCATAGCACTGTACCTAACAGGCTGCTGCAGCTTGGACCGGTCTAGACCTGAGCGGTCCCGCCAAAGACTATTCGTTGCCATGATCACCGGCTGCCACAGCAAATGAATGCCAGGAAGAAAGAGGAGGACGAGCCGGAAGGCATATACAGTAGTTCATTCCTGCTCTGTGCAGCAGCTATGGACAGCACTCAGTCAGCACTTTAATGAGGTAGTCCTGAGGAAATGGACCTAGGACTTTGCTTTTTCTTCCATTATGACTTGAAAAGAAAGCTGAATCTGGGGATAAAGACCTAACATGAGATTTTGTTAGAAGTTTAAAGGCGTTAGACAAGTTTCGAAATTGAATTACTATATCTGTGATACTAGGGGGGAAAAACTTCATCTTTTTAAATTCTGCCCACGTTTAAGAGAGATTTTAACTAACTATTGTACCTCATTTTGCTTAAACCTACAGTATAGCTGCCAAAAATTACTGAATGTCTCACCCTGAATGCTGGAATGAGTTAGCCTGTAAATGTTGCTGGTTAAGCTGCTTATTTATTTATTTATTTATTTATTTATCCATTTCTTCCACTTATTCAGGTCAGAATTGCTGCTGGGGGGATGGAGCCTATCCCAGCTGTCATATAGTGAAAGGGAGTGCAAACGCTTGACAAGTCATGAGTCTGTTGCAGGACTAACCCAGAGATAGACAACCATTCACGCTCAAATTCACACCTATGGCCAGTTTAGAAATGGTAGTTAGCCATCTACTGTGAGAGGAAGCAGGAGAACACAGAGAGAAGTCACGGCAGCTATTTGTCTGTTAAAGCTTTTTCTTTTCATTACAGGTTTAATTAGTGTCATGTTAAAAGGTATTTATCTCATTTACAAACATTATAAAGTTAAATCAAAAGTGGTGATGAACTAACAATATGTAAAAATGGAGTTTTTGACAAAATGAGAGTTGTGGGCAAAATAAGGCAGAACTCTGTAGGCCAAGATCTACAAACAAAGGCATTGTTGTTTATGTTGTGTTTATCAGTTAAAACACCTTTTCTTAAAATAAACATGTAATTTAGAGCGACAATGATCATTTAAAAAATCAGGTGGCTTATCTTACTCTCTCAGCTGGCCAACATAATCCTTTACATCAGGCAAGTTGAGCCAATTGCTATTGACAGTCAACAACCTTGAGTTCAGTTGTGTGTGTTATTTTTATTAATGTGTCATTCAGCTACGCTTACATGAAAACTATCATTTTGCATCTCACTCTACATTGCAAGCGACTATTTTTAATTATTAGTTGAAGAACTCTTTTATGGAAAAACTTGTATGGCTGTTTTAACCAAAACAGCTCTTCAGCTGCAAGATGTTTATTTACTGTGTGTTTCCACAACACCTGTCTGTTTCTGATTTTTTGACATAAGAAACAGACAGATGGATTGCCAGAGTGCTAAGAGTAATTGTCCTGTTGAAAAGTTCACTTTCATTCCACGCTAATCTCATATTAACACTTAAAAAATCATTTTATTAACATAAAATTTACAGATGAATCAACAACCATGATGTTGTCGGCCACTAAGGCAGAAAAATAACCCAAGATGAGAACATTTCCACCAGCAAAATGCACAGTTTGTATACTCCTGGTCTGTTATTACTGTTGTCAAACTGTTCTTTCTTTGACTTGACTTTCCACAGCAAAGTTTGTTCCAAAAAAGCTCTTTTCCCCCTCATTGGCTCATTGGCAAAACTGTAGTTCTGCTCTGATGGTTATTTGGAAGGCGCGGGTTTTTCTTGGCACATCAACAAATCGAGTCAACTTCAGGTAATCTCTTTCTTACTGTAGATGCATGTGTGCTGACACTAACAGTTCCAAGGGTTCGGTGCAGATCTGGTGATGAAATTTCGAGGGCCCTTTGAAAATTCTTTTTACATCAAATTGTCTGCTCTAGGGCTGAATTTGCTGGAATGGCCAGACAGGGACAAATTGGCATGGCATCTTAGCCAGTTGTAGTTTATTCATTACAGTGGAATGATTTATTTCAAATAAATTTTTTAATCTTCTGCTAGACTCATGGGCATCCACAGCCTCTTTCTCAGATGGTGGATGGCAGCATACTAAGGAAGAATTAAGAGAGCCTAGATGTCAGAGTGTCAGATATAACGCGGGCCACCTGTTACTCCTTGAGGAGGCTCTAATCATTGCCAGCTAATCCAAAGATTTTTTTGATGTGACTGATTTGTGATTTCATCAAGGCTACTTTCAGCTGCTGGGTCTTCTATTTCTTTTACGCGTATTCATTTCCACTAATCTACTATCTCTGATTAACAAAAGGTTAGAACTTGTGCAATATGTCGTGAAATTAGAAGAAATTTGTCACAGGATACTTTCTCCCATTGGTCGATGAGCCGAGAGATGTTCAACAAAAATGAAATATCAGAGCTGCCCTCGTGTGATTTAAAACAGCAGACTGCCGTAAGAGCTATTCCTGACTGTGTCTTTTAAGGTCTCACAGGAAATTACGATAAGCTTTTGTGAATGTTTGTGTGAAAGTGTGAATTGGATGGAAGCCAGGGTAAAATCACAAGGCAGTGTAGCTCTAGCAGGAGTCTGAGCACTGACTCTGGTTTCAGCTCTGTTTCCTTTCTGCTTCACACAGACTCGCTTCCTTTATTGCGTCGTACATAATAGAAGATGACAGCAAAGACGTCGGTGAGACAGCATAACATGCAGAGTGGCATTTGAATCTAAGCACAACCCACAGCATTACCCTAGCATGTGCCTCAGTCGTCTAATCTACTGAGCACCTTTTTCGTCTGTTCCAGCCTTGTATGTTCCATTTGACCTTTTGGCTCTCATGGTGTCACTTAAAATAAGCAGCTCCATCTCTTGTGCTATTCTTAAACCACTTAAACTGCCAGAGCGAGAAGACGGGGAGAGGGAGGAAGCTCATTCCCAGTTTGATGTTTATCTGGCATTTTCCACTGGCCTGTGACTCGGAGTGCTGTGATTGCTAGCAGAACACATCAGGTTGGCAGAGGCTCTCCCAGCGCTGGCTGTAGGGCACCACACACTGGATGATGAATTCCCGTAAACTCGCTCACACAGGAGACAGTAACGGCAAAATATTCCAGTAGGATTAGAGGAGGAATTTGGACCCATTCATGCTTCTTGTTTCCTCCATCTGCATTGTGTGCGCATTTGTTTTGAGCACATTCATGTGCATCTGTGCTTTTATTGTCTTGGCGAGAGCGCTGTCAGTTCTGTGGTGTGGTGTTTTTCTATTAAGTAATAAAAAAAAACAAACAAACAAAAGAAAACACCTGATCACTTGGTGATTAATGTAGTATAAAAAATAGAAGAAAGTATGCTTGTCTTTGGTGTACTGCCTGATGTGTTGCGTACTGTATGAACTTCCACTATGTAAACCTTTATTTCAGGATTGTAACTTTCATCCTAATCCTCTCACTGCTTGCCTGTAATAATGGGAAGAAAGCAGCTATGCAACACCCTTGAGATTATTCTTGTAGCAAAATGTATGAGATTCTCTATTGCTTTTTAAAGCTGTGCAGTCTATACATATGCAACTTTCAAGAAACGTCTGTTAGTAGCTGTGATGTGACAGCATAACATCCAGGTGTCCTGAAATAGGAAATACAGATGTCATTCCTCCATATTCAGATTTCATACAGAGAAATAGTGATTAGCATACATATCACATCATGGCCACCTGCTGATTGAGTTACATTTTTGTGCCGCACCGATTCAAAAACTCTCTCACCTACACCCACCACACACACACACACACACACACACACACACACACACACACACACACACACACACACACACACACACACGTAAAATTTAATTATTCCAGATGTTGCACTCTAATGTATTCAGTAACTGTGCATGCAGTGTGGGATTCAGAGCCTCTTGGTGACGATATTAAGATATTTTAGAACATGTGGCAAAGAGCGGGCAAATACACACTTTGGGAAACATATTTCCTCATTCTTGATTCAGAACAGCTTTTAAGCATTTAAGGTCACCAGTTTTCAAAACCACAAGGCCCCTCATAATAAGAGCCACATGTGAACCGGGGGCAGAGTCTGGTCACCAGAATCAGCAGTGCTAACAACCCAAAGCATTAGCCATGACACATTTTTCATCAGTTTGATCTAATCTTGTTTGTCTGCATTCAGAAGAAGGTTCCCAGATCATTTTTCACAGCAGCAGGCAGAAAAAACCCCTCCTTCCATTCATTTCATTCATTTTCTTCTCTCTGTAGACTGAAATTACCAATCCACATAAGCACAGCCTGCCTTTAGGTTCCCTGTTTCTATACCTGTTCTTTGCAGTGTAAGTCTGACGGGAATGTTAAATACTAGGGCATTAAATAATGTAGGGGATTCACTCAAATGCAAAATTTAATTGCCAAAGTGCAGTAAGTGTTAAGGCTATTCACTGGGTGAAATGACTTAACAGCACAATTTAATGAAATGTCAGCTTCGTATATAATCTTTCAAAAAAAATTTATTTCAGTAAAATTACATTTTTATTTCAATTTTCTCTTTTTATTCAAGATCAGAAAAGTCATTTTAGATATGGACCCTGTTCTGTGACATTACATGACTTTAAAGGTTTATACTCATTTGTTTTCTTAATCTCACTTCAAACACTTTGTTATTAGACTTTTCCAAGCAGAGAATTGAACTGTTAACAGGACACCATATGTCATACTGCGTCTATCAGTTCATGATTCAGTTCAATTCAATTTTATTTATATAGCACCAAATCAACACAACAGTTACCTCAATGTGATTTATATGGCGAGGTAAAAGCCCTACATTAATACAGAGAAAACCCCAATAATCAGATGACCCCCTATGAGCAAGCACATGGTGCTGCTAAATTTGAGCTTTTATGTAATTTGACATACCTCAGCATTCTGTCCCTGCCCTCCATCCTTAAAACTGCCTTCTTGACACTCACTCTTCCATTGGGTCCATTTGTGATGAATGCTCAGAGATCATTAGAGCAGCTGCATCTCTCTCATTAGGTCTTTGGTGGATTATGTGTTTCTGCATCAGGCGACTAGGAACAAAGTGCCTAAAGTTACAATTTGAACATTTGTTCTTTGTCTTTTATGTGCAGATACAATACTTATTCATCCGTGTAGATATTTAGTTGAATGATTCGTGGGTCAGTGATAAATGGTTTAACAAACAAACAAAGAAAACGCTATCAGGACTGGACTGAAAAAGCAGCCAGTGTCTAAAAACCTAAAAGACCTTCAGAAAGCCTGGAGAACTATTGCACAACACCACATCAAACGACTAAAAAGCGAAGTCTGACTTCTTAGAAGCAAATATAAAGAAATGAGGAGTGGCTCAACATATTTCCACCGTATTGTAGAGAAGAATAACATTTTAATAGAATATGATGTTATGAATGTATGTTTTCTGTCTCTAATAACATAATTATGCTGTGACTATAAAGCAGATTTATTTTTTGAAGAGGAAAACAAAATAATATTTATGGGACTGTAAATGCATGCAAGAATAATATAATTTTGGGAGTGCAGTGAGGCGTTATTAGTCCCTTTTTATGGTCATATAGCACAAAAATATGATTTCTGTCTTTGTGTCTTGGATTTTGGATGACATGCACAGTCTGCCATGGATGAGTTTACAGGCAGGATATAACGGCGGACAGTCAGGCAGGCACTGACTTAATTTTAAGGATAAATGAAGGCAAATAAATGTACGGGAACTGATATAGACTGGATTGCAACCAAGGGGGTATTAGATTGCAAAAATCAGTCCATGTCATGAGAAAAAAACTATAAATGATATAACAAACCATCAGCAAGTTCACTCTGTGTAACACACGCACACACACTTGTTTTCATATCTTAGTGAGGACATCTGCTGCTTACCCTAACCATCAAAAACGAATGCCTAACACTAACACTTAGCCTAAACCTAACCAAAACCTAATTGTAACCCTGACACTAAAACCACATTTTGAGCCTCAATAATGTCTTCGAACTCATGGGGACGGGCATTTTGTCTCCATAAGTGATTGTTGATCCCCACAAGTGTAGTGGCATGCCAATTAGCTGTCCTCACAAAGATGTCTAAACATGTACACACATGCACACACGCAAACACACAAACACACACACAAGACAAGTGCTTGAGCGGGTGGGGAATGGAACAGAAATGCTAGGGACATCTGGTGAGTAGTGGCATCTAGTGGCAGGTTCAGAGGTCAAGTTCGAATCTGTAAAAGAGGCAGAGAACTCGTAACACTGCCCTATAATACACTGATCATATAAGTTATCATTATATTGCACTTGACATTGAAAGTACATTTTTTTGCAGATTCCACAGCATTAAGTATCCATTGCTGCTGACTGTTCCCATACGGAAAAGAAATAGTAAAAACTTATATGTGATTACTCATGAAAGTGGCCACTTTCATGAGTAAATCATATAAGGCTTACATGATTTACTCATGAAAGTGGCCACTTTCGCATTACTTTCATACATTGTTTTAGTAAGTATCCAAAACATACAAGTTTCATTATATAATTTTTCAAGGGATCTCATATCTGTTTTCACACTTATATGCTTTTCATACAAGTTTCACACAAGACAGATACAAACTTTATAAGATTTATATATATCTTTTCCATATGGGTTGTTTCATCTCAAGTGACCGTACTCTCTTCCCTCTGTGTTGCCTGGTTTCATCTGCGGTATTTTTATATTTTCATTTTCAGCTTTATTGATTCACTTATTTTGGAATCCAGTCTGACAGAAATGATCTGATACGAAAAAAAAAAAAAAAGCAGATGGAAGTCCAAGCTCCTTCAGTATTAATCATTACTGAGAGATGTTTTTGGTTTGTGTTTGTCCTCCACTCTTCTCTAATCAAACGGTCAGGCTTTCTCGTTGACAGCCTGAGACACAGTGCTCATTGACAATGTTGTGTCCGGGCTCCCTCCTTCAGAGACTTCTGCACCAGTGAACAGAGAACCGTGCTTATTAAAGAATTTAAATTTTTCACACATGTAAGATCTTGTTGTGCAAATAGCAGGGAACTGCTAACATTCTAGTTAACAGCAAACAGAAGGATTTTAAATGTCCAGTGAAATAAATTACATATGGATAAACTGCCAGTGACTCACAAGAAATATGCCTATATTTTTTTTCTCTTTAATATATATATATATTAAAGAGAAAATTCTAACAATTCTATTAAAAAACAATCCTGTTTTATTTCAGCTAAAAAAGCCTGTAAGCCACTTCTGGCAGGCAACTTAAAATGCAGTGCCACCTCCCACATGATTTACACTCCTAGCTGAAGTATACATCCAAAGCACCCTTTGCTGTAGCCAAAGATCTGTTTTGTGCAGCCTTAATGCTACAGTTTTTTTTTGCTGCTCTGCCCATTTGGTAAGTTTTCCCTAACACTTGCTGCTACAGCTTCTTCTCATGTTAGCTTTCAAAAGAAGATATGTCACCAACTTCAGTGTGACTTTAAGGCAAAAACAAGAGGGAGGAAAAAAAACAGATGTCGAGGAATAATAATGCTTTGGACCTTGCTCGCCACTGCTGTGACTTCCACAAACACCATTCATTGTTTTCTTTATTACTTCTCAGCCACAGGATGCTTTAGAAGCCAGTGGACTGTTTTTCTGTCATTGGTGTGTCATTTGAGATCAATGCTGCTAACAAGTGGTTGTTTACTGAGATGCCAGGTATCACCACTGTTTCTTATCAAGATCAAGCACAGTTCACTTTACCAAACCGGTTATGTCTTTGCGGCCTTGCTCTGTTTCTATGTTTTTTGCACTTAGTAATATGAAACCATAATCTGCTCCTAAGCAAACTCTTAGTTTCTGCTTTCACAGTGCTTTATGTAGCTTCCTGCTTAAACTAGCTGCAGCAAAAGCCAGCTAATAAGGATTCTAGGATTAGAGAAGGTCTTTAATATCCTTTATAACCAAAATATACATTTTATGATTGGAAAAGTCTACTAAAATCCTTTCTCATGACAGATAGCCCACATTTTCTTTCCATGGAGACTTCAGCCATCCATCCATTGTCTATACCAGCTTATCTATTTAGGATCCCAGCAGGGCTGAATCCACCTCAGCATGCACTGGCCAATGGAGTACTGGATACCCTCAGGTTTCAACTGTATCTGTTCTAAAAATAAACATAAGGAAATGTGAAAAAGACTTGGTTTCACTAAACATGATCCTTGGACGTTTGACATGAAAGCACATGTTACAAATGCAGTAAAAGTGTTAGGTTATGGTTTTCTATTTCCCAGGTCTTTGTAAACTGCATTTTATACATCTTGACATGCAGTGTTTATAGTTGTGATGTCTTTCCTGTGTTTTTGTGTTTTGCCTCTTGGCATTGTCAAACATTCCTGCAGATCTACTCTGTGATAGTAGCTGCTCTTCATTGTGTGCTGACCTTGCCGTGTTCGATTAAAACTGATAAACTCACACAAGCCATTGTTCGGATTGAGCAGAGGGTAGAAGAGAGGTGCAAGGTTATTCATCAAGCCATCGAAGAAATAGGCAAATTTTTAGCTGTGTTAAAAAAATAAAAGTCGGGATAGAACATCCTTCCTTTGTTTTTGTTTTTTTGTTTTGTTTTTTACAGAGTTCTGAAAGAAGAATCACTTTTCACCTTTCTTAGGGAGACTTTGGATAATAAAGAGCGATGCACGTAATGTTTACAGTTAAATCCCAGGAAAGTAATAAGTAATAACCTGGCTTTCTGGCTTTCCCAGAAATATGGGCCATTAAGAGTAATAAAGAGTAACATTTTGTTGAATATTTAACACTATTAATGGAAGGATATGTATTCCCAAAGGCTTGGTCAGATAAACAACTGCTGCAGATTTATGCTGTTATTTTTTTAATGATTTTATTTCCCCCCCATCATTAAATTTACCATATGCTCACAACACATAAGAAGCTGATGGCTCTCAATAGAGCTGCACATCATCCTGTAGAGGATGGAAGAGGCGATATACAGCTAATGAGTATAATTACAATCATAATGGCCTCACTATTGTACAGTGTTAATAAAGGTTCAGAGTTCTATTAATTCTGACCTCCAGCTCTCACTTTCCTCTTTTGTGCCTCCCTCTAAATCATCTCCTCGTGTTGCTCTGTGCACAGGATGTGAACCCACACACATATGTTTGACTAACTTGTGCATAAATATGTGTAGATGATTTGTGGCTGGATATGTCGTTACCCCTGTTTATTTGTCTTTCCCGGTCATTATGGAGGAGATTTACTGTGAACACATGGCACCATAATAATTTGTGTGCAATGCCAGTGCAGGAAAAACAAAATGAATGGTGTGGCATTTCAAGTTTATTATTGTTAATATAACAAGAGGTAAAGACATTTCAAAGAAACACAAACAGACATGGAGAGAATTCAACAAGTTTATTCTAGAAACTTGTACTCACCAGCAAGATTTTGAGAATTAAATGCACTTTGGAGGATTTTGTTGCAAAAATATTGTAGCAAAAAAGTCACGGGCCAAAGTGACCAACTGTACTGTGTCCTCAATTTAAGGGCGCCACATACGATGCTGTTGTTATTGACTGTGTTTAATGATCATCAATGGAGAAACAGAGGGGTCATGATTCCTCAGGAATCAAAGAAGAGTTCTTATCTGAGTGCAGTGACCATCCTAAATCAAACATGATTACTGTAATGCACCATGGCACCTTTGATTTAATTCTTGATTCCTTCATATTAATAACTGTTTTGTATTGTCTGCTGAAAGATCTTGGTTTAATATGTGAATGACTTTGTTGTTTTGTGACTGGCTTGTTATTTATTTTGAGATTGCTACAGGACTAGTTCCAGATTTTTTTTCCCCTTTCGAATGAGCGTGAAACGAACTCTGATTCTAACTAAATATAAATTACAATAGATGCTTCATAAAAATAGTTATAAAGATAAACCATATGATCTTCTTCTGCGAGGCAATAACGACTCACAAAGACCAGCATCAAGGTAGCCATAGCAACATCAACTGGTACTAAAATGCTAAAATTAGAACTTTCAAAGTTATTTTTCAAGTGAACACCCAGCAGTACCCCTTTCTTTTCTTTCTTCTTTTTTTTTTCACTTCAGGGATTCATGGACCAAACCAGGACTGACATGTGGTGACTCAATATTGGGCTTTTATTTGACAGGTAGAAGGAAAATAAAGACTCCAGTGGGATGCTGTGGTAGCTCGGTGTTTGTTGAATGTGTAAACAGCCAAATTTCTGCTAATACTTTAGCCCTAAGCACTTGCTAAGCCGATGGTATATCAAGGCTCTGTTGATTCTGTTTTGGAGGCTCCCCTCTCTCGTGGTAAAAACTTAATGCAGATTTAGGAGACATTCATTAGTGCACGACAGTACATGACAGACTTTCCTGGGGGACATCTTATTTGTACTCTTAAATTTTATGTTTAATTTATCATTAGACTAGAGGCATTTCGCAATACCAATACTGTCAATGGAAGACAGTAAGCACAAAGAAGAGGCTGATCCTGTCACGTTCCTGAGAGTAGTGCAGATATTTACCCAATGGTTTTTGTAAAATGCTCCACCAAACTTCATGTGTCGAAACACTTATGATTTATGAAGCCTTCACTCTATTGGTCCAGTATAGTTCATGACATCTTGGAAAGCCATTAATCATGTGATGTGCATCTTGCACTTCCCATGGGGCTGATCTACTGTCATTGATCATTTTTATGTCAACAGGCCTGAAACTCAGCCTGGAGATATTAAACTTTAAAATAAAGATGATGGGAGCATTTCTTAACATTACTTAATGGGAATGACTATTATGACTCTTGACCGGGCTATCCTGTAACTCAACAGGACTGTGAATGTATTACATGAATGGTCACTCTCGGTGAGGGGAGATAATCCCTTCTTGGATTAACCTGAATGTTCACTGATGTAGTAAATATGAAAAGGCAGTTTGTGCTTTCATCTTAATTAAACATGGAGGTTCACATTTCAAGCAGATTAGACGGAGGTAACACGTTGGATCACATGAAATGTATTATGACCTCAGGTAACTTAGTGAAGAAGTTTAAGTCAGACTAGAGAACTGAGAAAATATTGAAAATTTACATAACAATAAAAGTGAGATATTGCTAATTGATATATTTATCTCTCTATATATGGAAAAGAGATCAATTCATCAATTGAAACTGCACTGCAAAGACATGTGTCTAAACCAATATTGATTCTTTTTACAAACATGGGCAGTTTGCAGCTTGGGCGTATGACTAATCAAAGACTTCCTCATAGCTTCACTACAGTTAACACATTCTAATAAATATCATCAAACCAAGACAGAACACACACTGCAGGTGCAGTGCACAAATTGTTAAGCCACTTAACACTGACCTATGAATCATTCAAGCATAAAAAAGTATCTGACTCAAGAGATTAACCAGTGTTGTGTCCACAAATAACTATAAAATATTAAATGGTAAGTTGAATGGTATCTGGCAGCCCGATGTTCCCATTTATTTTGCCAAATTAGCAAAAAAACAAACCCAAATTACACAGTTTGACAGGCATAAAAAAAGTATTTTTGGACCAACAAGGTAATTCCCAAAGAACTATTAGCCAAAAAAGGTATATGTTGGCATGGTTTGCAGCGTGCCATTAAAAATTGAGGAAAATGGGAATTGGGAGACTTAAACAGGACCTACATCAGATGAACAGTATCTGAAAGTTATGTCATTAAGAAATAGGAACAATCCAGCACAGTCTGGTCACAGGACCCAAGAGATGCATCTGACCCTTCAGTTAATCCACCCACTATTTGGATATAAAAAATCCCCCCCCAGTCTTTATTAAGCTTGGGTCCTCTAACACGGGCCTGGAAGCTTGAGGGTCCTGCACTGTATCTTTGCTGTTTCTAGGACTGCGCTCTTCTGGACAGAGGTCTCAGATGTTGTTCCTGGGATTTGCTGGAGCAACTCGCCTAGCTTGGGAGTCACTGCACCAAGTGCTCTGACTACCACTGGGACCACTGTTGCCTTCACCCTCCACATCTTCTCGAGCTGTCTTTCAGTCCAGCCACTTTTAGGGTTTCTGAATGTCAGTCACTTCCTCTATCTGCCAGTGGTACATACCGTGCAGGGGCCTGTCCTTCCATGATGATTCCTCCTCTTGCTCCTCTTCCTTAGGTTTCTGCTGTCTTAGGTATTCACTGAGCACGCAGTCGGGTTGGGGCCATCTTTTTGATGTATACGTGAATGTTTAGTGTCTCATCCTGAAATGTGGTACTGACACTCACTAGTCCCCAGCCTCCTTCCTTCCACTTGGCATATACAGTCTCAGGGTGCTGCACTTGGGGTGAAACCCTCTATGCATGGTCAGGAGCTTCCTCATCTTGATGTCAGTTGCTTAGATCTCCTCGTTTGGCCAACTTATTATCCCAGCGGGGTATGTAATCATGGGCAGGGTATAGATGTTGATAGCCCGGATCTTGTACTTGCCGTTCAGCTGACTCCTCAGGACTTGCCTGACACTTTGCAGGTACTTGGTGGTTGCAGCCTCTTCACGGTGCCCATTTGCCTGTGGGATCCCCAGCTACTTGTCAATGTCTGTTTATGTATATATATCGGTGTTTATTAATGGTAATTGTAAAAGGTGCAATCACGAAGCCATCCTTATCACTATATTCTTTTAAATTTGTTTGTCTAGCATTCATTAACTGCTAATGGAAGTCCACCCACCCCCTTAAAAACCAGGTAATTTTGCAGAGCTTGACACTGATTGAACTAAACAGTGTGAGAAGTAAAACTGTCACTGGCGACTGTAACAGATTACTTCACTGCCCGGTTAAGGTTCAAAGAATATCAATAGCTCGTAGAAACATGGTAATCAAGTTTCACACTGTACACATAGTATGGACAGCCACCCATTTTCAGAGGAGATTGTGAGTAAAGCCTAAAGCGCTCAATGGCAATACTGTTTTAATCACTCTGTCACAGACTGGAAGCCAGCTTTAAGAGCATGCTAAAACATGATGAATGAGGGCTTAGGCTCAGTACAAATATGAGGTCTGCAGGATTGCTATGATACTACAGTAGAAAAAGCTGATTAGTGGCATCTGTGGACATGATTAATTGATGCAAACACATTTCAATTTAACGGCTCTTTGATCAATTATTAATTAACAGATATCCCTGCCCCCCCTACCCACACCCCTCAACCCCTTCTTTTATTATGTACAACTTCAATTAACAGTCCCGCTGCTTTGACCCATCACTGCCCTCTCTTGCAATTCTAAAACACTGGAAGCAAGAATATCTCAAAGAGCAAATAGTTCATGCAGATTTTTATTTGGGAGAAATCGCCACTTTTACACGTGTAAATCTCACTGAGAGTTGTATGCGGTTCTATTTGGACACTGTGATCTTTGCCTGAAGCTGGTTTTCACCCAAAATTAATGAAATTTAACAATGAGCTGTTTCCTCATCTGAGGGCAGTGATTTTGCACATTCTTGTGGAAGCAGTAAACTGGAGCACAGATTTCTCTAAGGACTTCTAGGTGAATGTGTTGCAGGTACGCTCAAAATTGTTCCCCTTAGGGCATCACTCATGATTTCGCTTGTCTCACAGACTAGTAGGAAAAAAATAAAAAAGGAAAAAAATACCTTTTGAGGATTATCCTGGGGCAAATGTTAAAATGCTTCCAGTAACATGTGGATTTTATTGTTGTTTCTGATTGCCTGGTAGCCATGGGTAATATCTGACACCCACTTAAAACTGGCAGAAACCTGAAACTGGAGTAGAAATATAATGATTGTTTGCTCTTACTCCACTGAGGTCAAATTGCACCTGAAAATGAAATATTTAGAGGGATTTGATCGATTTTAATTTATGCAGCAGAGTGGATTATTACAGTTAAGATCAATTGTTTGCACGGAATTCATAAAATAACAAAGTGATGCTAAATCTTTTTAATCAAAATTCATGTAGCTCATTGTTTTCCATTTTGGAAAAAAAAACCAATTGCTGCAAAATTTTGAAATTTAAGATGGTGCACGACTTATAATACTTTAAAACCTGTTTTGGTAAAGGGGCAAATGATGCTTTCCATATCATTTTATTGCAGTCATCGCTCCTTTTATTGGTATTTTTACTCCGAGGTAAATGCGCTACCCCCTTGCTCTCCGTAATATAAATAATTTATTAAGGAACTGAGGATAGCAAGGATATAACAAAAAATATATGCATTGCTAGTGATCTGGGAGTACAGCCAAAGGATATGTCAGACATAGTTATGGGGAAAGGGGTGAATAACTCCTTCCATGTACTGATTTGGCCCACTTGTCCCTTTGGCTCTGTTCTCAGCTCTTCTAGCCAGTGTGGATGGGTACATTAAGACACAGGTGGACTGATAGGGGTTGAAAGTGACCCTCTGCTCTTAACACTTGTGCAATGCTGCAGTGCATCAGGCTAAGCCACTTTGACTCTACCAGCTCGCTTAATTGCTCAGTGAACCTGGCTGCAGCATTGAGCTGGCTGACTTGCTGGTCCCCTGAGAATGTATTACGAGTGCTCTGTCCAATTAATTGCCTCCTTTGTCCCCCATCATCGCCACACGGTTTGTCCACACATGGTGACAGACCAGTCATGGCCATACCAGCATCATCACGTTCCTCATGTTCCCCGGGATCCCAGTCACTATCTTATTTCCCCAATACACCATCATATACAGATATAGGCAAGTAGAGCCGATAAAAGAAAATTGGATTTTCCCTGTTCTAAAGTCATAAAAAATATTCTGCACGGACGTCTTCTGCAAACACTCGCTACAGTTCGACACTCTAACACACACTGGAAATTTTTGCATTCATTTTACATTCTTTTCTCTCTGTACAAGCCATCAGCATTCAAGGACACTGGATAATTTGATTTATAAAGATTGCTGTAGATCCAGGGCTTCTTTCTTTTACAAGGTGCACTTACAAATTAATATATTAGCTGTAGATTTAAGTAACCCTTGGGAAAGACACAGATACACAACAGTGAGTGGGGCATGTTTTTGAAAGGACTGGATATCACAAATTAGGGAAAAAGATAACGGCTGCCAAGATGTATTATCAACGTCTAAGGTATTTAAATAAATTATTAAATGACCTTGACACAGATTAAATTAGATATTTGATTTGCATTAAATCATGCAGAAAAATATCTGAATCTATTAGTAAATTGTGTGCTAATATTATTAACATTATAATAGAGCAATATTTTACAGGATATTAGGCTACCTTTGTGAACTGACAGCCTAAGTCTGCATCCAGAACAAGAGGGGTAGAAAATGTAGATCTATTAAATACTTTTACAGCACTTTTTCTATAATTTCAATGTCATTTATATTGTCAAGAGACCTCTGAAGTCATTCCAGTTTATTTTTAGTGCAATAGTTCAAATATAATCTTTAATTTAAATATTTAAAATGCATTTTCATGTTGTGACCTTAGAAAACATTCAACTCTTCCTTTCCTGTTATTGTTTAAAGGTTGATAAAAAAACAAAAAAAACAAAAAAAAAACAGAATATACTGGCAAGGTTCAGGAAGAAAGAGGACCTGAAAGCAGGACTTTCAGCAAACCAGGGAAACATAAAGTTGACCTTTTTATGAAAGTAGGATTCAAAAATCCCCAAAGTGCAAAAAAAAGAAAAAAAAAAAAGAAAAAAACACACAAAAAATTTAATTTAAAAACAGGAACTGGTCATCACAAGGGAGGTTAAACAGACACACTGACAAAGACTGAAGGAGACTAAGGCTATAAACACACACATGAGGCAAAAAAAAGGAGATAAGAAACACCTAGGAAACAAGAGATAGCTCAAAAATAATCACGGCAATGACAAAAGGTAGCAAAATTAAATGCAAGACACAAGCATGTGACAACAGAAATGATATAGGAAGTGAAAAACTGAAACACTGAATACATAGACCTTGACTCAGGAGGGAGAATAAAGGGAACAAACCCTCGCAGGAAAGAAACTGTAACCAAGACTAAAAATCTAATGGGAACTAAAAGCACAGCTTACAGGAAAATATACACCGGTAGCTAAGAAACCATTACTGAATAAAAAGAAATCACACACTTGGTAACAATTAAACTCTTGAATGATTCTATTAACATAATGATTGCTGTTTACCTGATCAAGTTTATTAAATGTATAATGTTCATAGTATCTTGCGATACGCTAATAAGTATTTAACCACAACTTTACTGGATACTTAAGAGTATTTTTGTCTGATAAAAAAATCAGACAAAAATACTCATAAGTATTGTTTGTTTTTTGTTGTTTTGCATCTTAGAGTTGGCTTTTAAGTTTTAACAAATGAAATTGAATATAGCCAAAGTAATTTTCACCTGGCGAGCAACGGCTAGAAAGTAATGAATTTATGATTTATTTTTGCTAATATGTTTCTCATTAGAATAAGTTTTACTTACTATTTGCTCGCCACCTTAAGTAGAACTGCAACATCATTTTTTAACTTATAATAACTAGTTTTGTTTGTTTGTTTGTTTTTTCCTTTACCTAAGTGTTCATTTTTTTAAATATATTGTTAATAGACATTTTAAAATACAATAAGAAATTCAATTCATTTGCTTTCTTACTTCTAGTTTGTGTGTGTGTGTTCATCTTCATCTAGTTATGAGCAGTATGTTTGATTTGGTAGTTTTGCTGGTCACTTTTGGGAGATACATATAAAATCTCACTTAGGGTCACTAAAATCCAAGCACAAAATGTTAACCTGGGCTTTATAAATCTAGTTACTAGCACATTCACATGGTTAGGGTGGTGTTGGTGGCATCTGCCCAATCAAAAACAGAGATAAGTGTACTAGAATCAGAGCAAATGATTTTCCAAGTGAAGATGAAAGTGTAATACTGCAAAAAATATGAAGATGCTAAACAAAGAAACCAGACCAAAAAGAACAGAACTGATGCAGACACATCAGCCTGTCTGTAACAGGAAAAGCATTGCACACTAGTATCATTTTAAAAACGTTGTAGGAGTGGGTGTGTGCTTTATATGCTTTGGTCGGTAAAACTGGAAATGAGCTACTATATTAATAACGTTTAGTAGATTTGAAGTCAGGAAGGAATGTTGGTAAGTGTAAGTTAACAGAATAATAATGCTCTACCAGTAAGACACATTTGATGCATTACAGTTGATCTTCTTCTTTCATGTTCTCCTTTACTACATCCACAAATTTCCTCTGAGGTCTTGGCAGCTCCATTTTCCACATTCTTTGCCCAATTGCCAAATCATCTCCACCTTGCCTCTTCATCCTAACATGTCCCTCTGGTGTTCTAATGTCTAATCTTGTCCATTTTGGTCTTTCTTATTGCCACCATCTCCAAACCATAAATTGCAGCAGGTCTCGCTACTGTGCTACAAAACCTTCCCTTTCACTCTTGCTGCCTTTTGTCACAAATCACACCGGACAGTCGTCTCCACTCTCTCCACCCTGTCTGCACTTTCCCCCCTCACTTTTCTTGAGCCCTGTCGAACGCTTCTACTGCTTTCTTCTACGGACTTTCATTCCTCTTCTCTCCAGAACACGCCTCCACCTCTTCAGACTCTCTTCAACCTACTCCCTGCTCTCACTACAGATCACAGCGTCATCTTCAAACATCCTAGTCCATGGAGACTTCATGTCTCGGTCTGTCCTTCACAAACACAAACAAGAAGGGGCTCAGAGACGATTCCTAATGTAATCCCACCCCCACTTTGAACCCATCTGTCTTGCTGTCCTAATGCATTTTGTGCACCAGTTTCACATACTTCTCTTCCACTCCTGAATTGCTCACACATTACTACAGTTCCTGTCTATCATATACTTTCTCTAGATCCACAAAGACACACCGTATTTCCTTCCGACCTTCTCTATGCCTTCCCATCAACACTCTCATAGAAAACATAGCATCTACAGTGCTCTTTTTCAGCATGGAGCCATAGTACTGCTTGCCAACTGTCACCTCTCTCTTTAACCTATCTTCAACAACTCTTTTATATAATTTCAAATAATAATCTTCATGGTATGGCTAATCACTTTTATCTCTATAGTTACAGGTATGCATATCACTCTTGTTCTTGAAAGTCTGTGTCACAATTCATTTCCATTTTTGCTGGTGTCTAAGCCAGATGCCGAACCATAGTGAGGCAGAATGAGCGTCAGCATCTTGATGGAGGTTGCTAGGCAGGAGGACAGGGCCGGAGACTTTCTAGCTGTTGCTGAACAAAGGAACTCGAAGTTGCATACATAATGGTGGCATTTTAAATGCAAAGTTTTGGGGGCAAATTCAAAGAAGCATCTGAGCAATGACAAATGTGTTTATCATTCAAGGGAGGTGTTCGTGTTGACTGTCTTCTTTGGACAGCCCCATGAAGGGTTCAGAGGCTATTCACAAGAAAAGGTGACTTTAGAGGTGACTTTTAATGCAGCTGTTAGAGAATTTTAACCACACTTAAAACAATTTCAGTGAGTACATATTTGCTGTCTTGATACCAGCAGGATTCTTATGACACAAAACATCATGTTTGAAGCACACCAACATATAAAAAAACCAAATAAAAGTCATGAACTAATATCATCCTGGATTATATACATTTTGTAGAAAAAGGTTAGAGCAAAGAAGAGGAGACGATCAGGCTCAGGTTTCTGGGGTTTGGGGTGTGTAGCTGTTAACAGGTTTAGGGGCTAAATGAGTTTTTAGGCATTGTAATCAAAAAGAGTGTGATGTTCTCAGCTTTGAGTAATATGTCAGTGTTCTACATCTAGTGTCCAGTTCTGTCTGAGTGGGAAACTTAAGGTTCTTCATTTCAGATGCTGAATGGGAGAAGAATGCAGCTTTACCGTCTTGTTGTTCTTGAATTTACTCCTGATAAGAGGTGTCATAATGTCCCATCCTGTGGCTCTCTAGGGTCATAAAATGCATATCTTTGTGGCCACTGGTGGTCTGTTTCAACAGGATAATCTATATTAGGGAGGCTGACAAAGTGTAGGCCTTTAGGTAGTCCTTGTTTTATCACAAATTCTTCTGAGCTCCACCAGCAGTTTCCTGCATTGATCTTCAAAAGATGATGTTTAGATAGATAACAACAGATAAGCCCAATGGGTGGCAGGAAGATAACAGACACTACGCACTGACGGATATTACTCTGTGCAAATGACCTCTCATTCAAGAACATCTGCCCTTTTGCATAAGCTATGGGCCAGTATTTGGAACATGACCTTTAAAAACAATGAGATATTTACCCAAAGGAAGGTGCTGGCATATTAGAAGGACTAAAGAGATGAAAATATCCACATACAGTATGAGACTGGCAGAAGGAATTAAAGATAATGGCTGTCTAAATAGCCATTTAAACGGCTGAATCTTTCAATTATAACATAAAGCCTCCCTCACATTTCTTATATCTCACTCTTTTCACCATTTTCCTCCTTTTTTTCCACTCCATATCATGTGTACATAATTTATTCATCCATCTTCACCAGCTTTCAAAGTGACCCATCCCCCTCTCAAACATTTACCATTAATAAAACATTAAGTGTGCACGGAAATGTAAACAAATCTGGTTTTCATGTGAACATGACGTCAATGAAGGACAATGTTGTTAAATAGAAAATCTAACATAAATTGTGTTTTACAATATGTGCTTGCTGTATGCGTGGCTTTTCTTAATAAAGGCTTGTAATGCAAAGTGCTCTTTGTGTTCTCGCCTGCGCCTTGAATCAACAATGTTAATGAAGCCTCTTTCCTGCACATTGCCACACATCAGTAACACGTGGCTATGAGAGATTTGCTTCTCCCTTCCCTGTGTGGCTTTCTGCCTGTCTCTTTGTGTTTCTTTCGTCTTTTCCCTCCCTTCCCGCTTCGTCTCTCCTCCCCCTCTCGCTCTTTTCCTCTTCTGGTCTGTCTCCCTTTCGCTGGCATCAAAGATGTGCATAACCTGAAATGAATGCATGTGTTAATCACTATCTCCTAAGAATTAAATGATCTCCAACCACGCTGACAATTCATGTGCAAAGGAGAGCTCTCAGTATTCATAAGCACTGTGCAGAGCATTTACATGGATAACGGTGTCAAAACATTAAGTAGGAGGTTCAGAGAAAATGGCTCTTGCAGGAGATGAAAACCTTTCACTGTTCTGTGTGAATTGGTTTTCCCATATGTCTCTATTGCAGCCTAGGAGTGTGTTTTGTAACCTAGATATGTTCCAGAAACGAACCTTTTCATGAGATTTTTAAGGTTTCACTTCTCTGCGGAGTTCATGCCGCATGAGTAATTAACAGGAAACATCAACATCACATAACCAAGCTAATAATACTTTTATGAGCATTAAACAATGATCTTTAGGCTGGCCGTGTGATGTTATTAACTAGAGGCGTCTATATCTTTGAAATCTGCAGCTAGGAAAAGAAGAAGAAAGATCAATGAAAATAAAAGAATGATCCAGCTTTAGCTATTTTTTTTTTTGGCCTATTGGAAACAATCTAAATAAGCTGTGACGAAAACAGTGAAATATTCTCACCCTTTACTGCACATCCATCAGCAACAGAGTAGCATTAGCATTTATTTATAGTCATTTTCCTTTTAGCCCTGCTTTTGGTCTCAACTCACTTCTCATGAAATTACCTGTCAGTGAAAAGTTCCTGCTAATGTTTTATGTCTGCAGTTTGCTCCAGAGTGGATTTCTGCAGCTTTGTCACTGAAAACATCTGCCTGCTGCATCGAGGGGCGTAATATTAATTCCCAAAATTCTACGTTAAACAGTATTTCCATTTAGTGCCATCCAAGATCCAGGGATGAGGACCAAAAGTAATTACATTTATATCCTTGTTTTACTCAGAGAGTTGAATTCATTTTAAACTTAAGATGTCAACTTGTGATCACAGAGTTATGACACGTCCCTGCGAATTGTCACACAGCGGTTCTAAATTCTGTAAGTATGAAATGAGGGATGTGTCTGTTTTTGGAGCGGGTTAACATTGTTAGAAAGACACTTATCATCTTTAGAAGTAACAGCAGTAGGTAAATGAGAAGGAAGTGTTTTTCCTGATTTATGTAAATGGCTTTGTTGAAAAGCAGATGTAACTGTGGAGTGGAAATGTTTGCACTGTTTGCTTTCAAATACACAAAAGAATTTTGAACTCAAGGAACTCCAAAAATCCTGCTGCTGATGAGTATTCACAAGTAACTCAAAATATTATGTGGGTTCGTGATATAACATTAAGCCATCCACTCTACACTCCACTGACTGAAGTGGCTTCATTTAGTCATGACAAGTATTTTTGTTGTTGATCGTTTCGTTTTTAAAAGGAGCACCAGCATCAAGAGAACTAATGCAAGTGATGCTAAAGCAATCAAAAAACTCTTCAGAAGTGAGCGAAAGCCCTGAAGTAGTGTTGGAAGAGAAAATGGGCTTAAAAGACCTCCGTAAATTTGTTGGCTGATGCAGAGTTAAACCTTTAGAAGTATACGAGTGTATAAGAGACTGGGAAACCATTTAAAAGGTTAGCATATGGTAGGCTACACACAGAGTACTTTGAACAAATCTGTCACACAGTCAGAGAACCTCAAATAATGTTGTGGATACACTATGAATAAAATAGGCTATGCACCTTAAGCATAGTCCAGTGTTTCTAAAGCATGTGTCAAAACAACTTAAGCTGTCATCACATCAGAAATCTCCTCAAACCAGTGCTTTTCCTTGTGTTTGCTTTGCAGTTTCTATGGAGTGAGATTCTTTTACTTGACTGCCCTGGGGCTGAAAAATGAAGCCAACCCAAAAGGTAAGTCAAACCCAATAGACTCTCATGTTAAAACGGTTACATTCTCAGCAAAAATAACAAAAAAAATTCGCTTTGGTGTTTGTAAGATAAGTTGCACCTTACCTTCAAACTACATATTTCAAAAGCCAGAACTTTTACTTTAAAGGTATTTTGCCACCACTTCTGGTTCACTGCTTAACTATTCCTTGGAGAGCAGTTGCATAGAGTTTGTAGGCAAATCTAAGTCCATTCTGCAATGACCAAAACAATCAAAATCATGTTTTTATAGTAGCACTATGTGTCACTTTGCAACAAATTTCATGTCGGAAATGGCAGAGCCCTCCAGCAACTCCTCGTCAACCAGTCAGGGAATGCATTTCTTTTTCTTTAGCAACCTATGGTTGCCAAGGGGTTACCGACTGGTGTCTACTGTAGATATTACTCATTGAACTCTATGTCTTGATGGTGTTTCTGGTACCTTTTGCAGCATTTTTTGCAGCACAGTTAATGGCTTGCTCTGTAGTTAATTGTATTAAAAACCCGTCTGTGTTCCACAATTTATCATTTTATTAGTATATTATCAAGCACTATCAAACAGTTGTACCACTCAACTTACTGATAAACCCAGCTAATGACACATTTTTACAAAATAAATAAATAAATCACCAGCGGTAGGTCTGAGAGGCGGTTAACTGGTTGATATTTTTAACTTGGACGAGAGATACAGTTTCAACAACTGGCACAAGTGTCGAAGCTCTTCCCATTTAAATTAAAATGTTGTGGTTTTAAGCAAAATAAAGAGATTCAGCCTGAAAAAGTCAAGTGCTAGAAATCACTGGAAAACTCAATAACACAGAAGAATTTGATCATTACTCAGCCAACCCAATTTCTAAAATGAGAGGTAAAAAATGACCAAGTGGAGTGATATCATTTGAAATCAATTTGGTTTATAACTGCATTTTCATCAGCATGAACAAACAGCCTTGATGGTTAAGGTATGAGTAATTTCAATCAATATGGAAAATCCCCTGCCTCTCGGCCGCAAAGCTATTATCTGGAATCCCTATTGAATTTGGAGATAATGAAGTCTTGATAAAAGATCAGACATGCATTTGACACGGGATTGTGTTTAATAGTCCAAAGTTGTCATTAGCAGTTGTTGCATTGAAGAGAGCCAAAAAATAAATGAGTGTGAAGTATGAGTCGCTGTAAAACAAACTAAGAAAGGAAACAATGAAAATTAAGGAGAGAGATGACAAGTGTCTATGGATTTTGAAGACCACAAAGCTCTTGTTAATTAGTGTCGAGGTAATTTAAGAATAAGAGGAAGCAGAGAAAAAATAATGTCATACACAATAAAAGGCTTTCCTCATACCAGCCATCATTTAAGCCTCTGGTGCCTCTGTTTTCGTTTTACCGGAGCCTTATATCTCTTAGTACATAGAAATGTTTATATATCTATACAAGCAAATAACCAGTTTGTTCCACAGAACCGGAGCTATCTGAATACAAATGCTGCCAGATTACCATGTTACATTAGAAATAGCTACAAAAAAGAAAAAAGAAAAAAAAAACAGTGCTTTTTAAATTATTTCTAAATGCTATACAAAAAGGACCTCAAATATTTATCCAAATAATTACTGCAACATAACCCACTTCTTCATATTATGTTATTTCACATATTACCAGCAGTCCATAATTGGTGAAAAATAATATATATTATACTGTCTACAATAAGAACATCAACAGCAGCATTTCTTAGCATGGTGCATCATGTGAACTAGTCCTTAAAGATGCAAGAACTTTATAAAACAAACTAACTAACAAAGCAGTCCTAGTAGGAACATTGTGTCAGCATCACTCCAAAACATACTTAAAAACCACTTTAACTGATTTAATCCTCCAGGTGTACGTCTTGTTGACACGGGATTAAAGAGTTAATACAGAGAAGATACCTAAGGCAAACCCCAGAAACCTCCCTCAAATCCCCCTTATTTCAGGAAACAATTAGCCCAGCAGCAAGTGCATGCCCTCACTCTTTCCTCGTGTTGATACATTTCTTTCCATGTGATTCAATTGATACTTTTTAATGTTTTCTGACATTTCACTCTTTTGATTTTATAGTGCTTTTATTTCCTTACTTTCATCCTGTTATACTGTAGAAACTCAACAAAGGTTAAATGGAATATATCTACACAGCTATAAAGGATCAGAATCTAGTGGTGCATTCAAGGACTTTGCGGATCCCAAAGCAGACCTTTTTTGGCTAAAAAGGAGCTCATGGGCTCTATTATCAGAAAATGTTCAAATGAAGTCAGCAAACTGCTATGAGAATGACATGAATTAAGTTCATTTCTTTCTGCTTATTCACGTTAAACATCCTTGAACATGTCAACAGATTTTCTGTTTTCACAATGTGAAGGTGTGGAATACACCAGGCACAGACACACGCACACACAGGTAGGTACAGCCAACTTCCACATTTATTCAAGTGTTGTTGTTTTGACAGCTGACTCAGTCACACAGTCTGACAGCTCACGAGCCCAGCTGATCTCTCTTCTGGCCGCTCCTCCTCGTCTCACTATAAACACAGCGGAGGGAGACCATCATCAGTCCATAAACAACATCAGCTGTTCTTACCGGCCTCGCAGCGCCGCCCTGTTGAGCCTTCCGCTCCACTCCTCCCCTGCAGCTGCGCCCGGGGCCACGCCTCCGCCACAGAAGGCTTTATAATACAAAGAAAAAACCGAAACAAAAAAGATGGATGATAACATAACCATTCAAAACAAGTTTCAGATTTTTCACATGTTTGCAGTTCATAATGAAGAAAGAGAAAAACAAACAGCCCAATCATAAAATGCATTCTTGGCAACAATGTGAAATATACCACTCTTCGCTATTACCATTTGTATAATGTATTATATATAATATATATATATATATAACAAACGAACCCCGGCTGTCTAAAGATTTCTCTTGATGCCTCTTATGTGAAACATTTTCTGACATGAAGTTTACTTTTGCAGATTTACTTCTAAGCCTAATCTCGAAAGTTCTGTGCTTCTATCAAAGTTCCACAACATTAAAATGAATAATGGGCTGCGAAAGCTTGTGCAGTGTCAGGCTCCCAAGGCAGAGTGTCTGTCTATTTCCCAAAGTACAGTTTGTAAAGGAAATTGGTTTATACTTATGAGCCATTGATCCACAGAGAACGGTATAGTTTGTCATTCAGCAGATCTCTGGCACAGAGGATGGAGAGATAGCGGAAACTCCAGGGAGAGCTCGATCTAGGCAGGTTACATCCACAATAGCTATCAGCGCAGTCTAGGAGATAAAGCTAAAAAGAATGTCTCAGTGCTTAAAAACTGTTTACCTGCATTGCTAATTCCACTGTTTTATCTGCTGAGATCGTAATCCACAGTGTCTGACAAAAAAAGAACCAAATGACATGGCTCTTAAAGCTGTTTTGCCAGTGTTATTTGTCTACATTTAGAATATTTTATACTGGTTTAATTTGTACCTTGCCCCCCCCCCCCCCCCCCCCCTTAATCTTTCTCTAAAATGGCTCACTAGCTTTATTTAAATACTTGCTTAACTAAAGATTCAGAGGATGCTTTTTTTAAAAGAAGATAGTAGCAGCGTTCATCAAAGGTTATAAAAACACTGTTTTGATGTGAAATACAGTAAATGTAAGGCATGTTTTGCTGTAGTGGTGTTTTGATATGTTTCTATGAGCTTCTCCTGTTTTTTTTTAATTGTAGAAACCTAGAAGCTATTGTAATCCTCGTGCTTTCGAGGCAGAATTCCAAGGTCACCACATAAAGTGCTCACAAATGAGAAAACAACACGTTGTGTTAGAGCTGCCTTTTGAGTCTGTTGAGTGAATATTTTATACCAGAAAAGAAAAACAAAACAAGGCCTGCTTCTATCCTATTTATAATGCATAATAATATTTGAATGCTTCAAGTTGCTGAAAATAAAAAATACTTAAGATAAGAAAATAATGATAAAAAATTTATTCCATCTTCCTCTTCTAAAACTCATGGTTCAAAGGCAACAAGAAGATCAACCTAAGCAAGGATTCGGGGATAAAATAAAAGATTCAGAACAGATGTGGCCATTGCTGTGAATCATTGAAGATAATGTGGCAACAATCTAAACTTCTTTTTGTGCTGGTAGAACAGTTTACTGGGGAATTGCATCAACTTTAGTTCACACTTTGCCCCAAAGCTGACATTATATTCATTTTTTGTGCTCTGATAACGACAAATAAACTCAATAAATACCTTATTTTCTTCAAATGGCGTCAAACTCTTTTGAAAGGGAAGATTCAAGCACTTTTGATGCCCATGCTCCACTATCTGCAGTCACAATTTATATGTCATCACATACTCAAGTATCAGAAGAGCAATTCATGCTAATGGAAGTAATTATACAGAAATTACAACCTGTCTGATTGAAAGACTACAAATGAGCAGGCATGTGGCTGAAATAGGTGCTTGTCATACAATTAACATATCTATCTGTGTATGACATACTTAACCACTGTGCTCTCACTGTTCTTAACTACCGAGATGAGAGGAAGGAAATAGACTGACATTTCCATAATCTTACATGAACACTGAATTTGACCTTGTGTTACTTAATACCCTGCACAGCTCAACACTTGAAAGAACTCTTATCTCGATTTTGATGAATTTCAGAGGGGGAAGTGGATACATCCTTTCCCCCTGTGTAAATCCCAAAGGTTTAAATCTACTCTCTTGATATTTAATATATGATAGTGAATCTGATATAACAGATAATAAAGATATCCTTTTTGTAATATCATGGAGCTCAGTACATTTTAAGGTAGCCAGAATTTGTTCCATTGGTGAAACGCTGGTGATGTATATGTATTTGAAGTCTTAAAGTAATAATCAAAGATTTTTCTACAAAATCTTAAATTCTTTGTTCATTTCTACAGCACTTTAGCTGACACTGCAAACTTTCTATGTAAGCTGCAACATGTGAAATGGTGAAAAGACTGGACAAACCGCAAAAAGCTAAGATAAACGATATGGCATAAGATAATCTTTAATATATATTCACCATACAAGAAAATATCCCCTACCCGACCATGTGAATTGTAGCCTCATTTTTCTGTTCTAAGAGGAATGGGGCCTGGCGTGGTCTTCTGCATTCAGAGACGCTTTTCTGCAAACCTTGGTTGTAAAAAAGTGGTTATTTAAGCTATTGTTATCTTCTTATCAGGTCAAAGCATCCTGGGCATTTTCCTCTGATGTCTGACACACACAAGGTATTTTGTTGAAGAGAACTGCTGCTGGTCATTAAGCATTATCTCTTTTTCATACTATTCTTTGTAAAACCTTGAAATGATTGTGTGGGAAAATCCCAGCAGATCAGCAGTTTGTGGAGTACTCGGACCAGGCTGTCTGGCACCAGCAGCCATATTACATTCAACGTCACTTAAATCACCTTTGCTCGCTTTGAACTTCAGCAGTTCGTGATTTCGACACGCTTAAGCATTGACTCGCTGCTACGTGACCGGCCAAGATATTTCCGTTGGCAAGCAGTTGAATTGCTGTAACTAATGAAGTGACCAGTGTGTGTAATGTGGTGTGATAATAAAAACAGTAACAATTATTGTAAGTAACGCGGTTGCATAATTTACAAGACACTTTGTACTATGTCAGATGGTGAAATTATAAAAAACAAAAATGAACTGCCATTACGGATTAGGTATTGGATCATTAATATTCATTCTTTTTTGTCCTTTTGAATATTTGATAGATGGTCATGCATAGTTTTTAGATTTATAATGAGCACAAGAGCCATATATCTATGTGGAATTTACTCAAGCATGGAGCTTATTATAATAAATAGAAAGGCTTTTGACAATTGCACAGAGTTCGATGTATATCATGACTAATTGGAGGTGACAATACCTCTACTGTCAGTAGTTTGAACTGTGAACCTGGCATTTTCAGAGAGAACAATCTCTGAACCAAATCCCAAACCTTTTCCGGTGGAGTTATGTGATGTTTTAAAGAGCTCCATAATGACTGATTGAGTTTAAAAGCTGAGGGACCTGGGTACCATTGAACCCCCAACCCTGACTGATATAACACAGTTAAATTATTCA
The DNA here is from genome assembly GCF_057382185.1 of Mchenga conophoros. Taxonomy (NCBI): domain Eukaryota; kingdom Metazoa; phylum Chordata; class Actinopteri; order Cichliformes; family Cichlidae; genus Mchenga; species Mchenga conophoros. The sequence goes on from NC_140543.1 coordinate 18,698,463, forward strand.
TTTGAAGTAATAGTCTTCCTGATGAAATATTCATCATTCTGTAATGAGGGATGTATTGATTTAAATAGCAGAGCTTTGTTGAAAGACCCAGCTTCAGCTAATGCAAAAAGCATAAAGAATGAAAGGTATTCCACTGATCATCGTTTTGTATTTGATCAGCACTGAGCACTCATACTGATTACTAATTAGGCACTCTTATGTATAAACTATTTGGAGGAAATCATAGTTCCTTCATACAGTAGATTAGAAATCAGCAGTTACTGATAATGAAAACATTGTTACTCTTTATTGCATCATTTCATTCTGAACTTCATTTGCCTGAAGCATGAAATTGTGCAGACTGTTCAATGACCACTTGTTGAAGCTGTGTTACACTCTTTTAAAAAAAAATTTTTTAAAGGCAAATTTAGAGAACCAAATTAATTATCCATGGTGGTAATATTTAATAATACTGGGGTATTAAAGTATGTGCTTCTTGCTTAGGTACACTGTTGTGCAGCTGCAGATGAAAATGATTAACCACCACACTACAAACTGCAATTCAAATTTTCTAAAAAGTTCAACACTGAAACTATGGCACCGGAGCCTTTCACAGATCTAAGAAAACAGCAATTTACATATCATAATGGATGGTTTGACCCTGATGGACAACTTCCTCTTTGTCACAGCCTATATGACTATTTTGGAAATAAAATAAAGTATGGAATAAACAAAAGGAAAGCTGCAGATTTAACACATTTTAATACCTCAACATGTACAATAGTAACTATTTGCAGTCTTGTAACAAATTTTAACAGCTATTTATTTGAAGCAACAACATTTAAAATGTGAAGTTGCTGTCATATAGCACCATTGATGTTCTAATGAAGCAATAAACAGCTTTCACTGAAACAGGCAACATGAAAAGCTTTTTTCCCTACCATGTTCCTGCACAGCCTGATACTAGCTTTGATCTTTGTGCAGTATGGTCGTCGTTATAAACGAATCCTGTCAAGAAATCGCTATTTGTGTGAAAACACAGTATTGGAGGGGCTGTCAGACAGTTTATGGCAGAAAATAATGCCTTAGGATAACTTTGTTTACATCAGTGGAGAACGTGATAGCGTAGCATAACAGGTTTGAGTGCCAGTTTAGAGGATGCGCGTTAAGGATAAAAGAAGCACCATTTGTCTTGGGTAAGCATCGGCCTACGTCTGCTTCATGGCATAAACTGATGATTGAACATGACATATTGAGGGGGCTGAACAGGGCTTTGGAGAATTATGACACAATCATAAACACATAAGAAAACGTGTCCCTGCTGGCTAGCATTAATTAAAATACAATACTAGAGCACTTCTTTATTTAGCTGAAAAAAATCTTGGGACAAAAACTTGGAGTACTTTATAGGAACAGACGATTAGGTTTAAATTATTAAGTATGACTTCATTTGTGATATTTTGTAAAATTATACTGGAAAATACACAAATACAACTGCACAATACAAAATTTTAAGTTATTAGATACAGCAGTTTTTATCTTTATCTTTGCCCAAAGACAAATCTCCACTAAAAATGGTGAGTAACAAAGGTCTACACTGTATGCAAAATGTTGAGGGTAAAGTTATATCAGGCACTACTACTAAGACACTAATGGATTCAGATTCATCTATAGTTTACGGGATGAGTAAAAAGACAAAGTAGAAATGGCAGTGGATGTCTATTCTGCTGAACTGATCATTATTGTCTATTGCAGAAAGTCCTGTAACTTAAAAGTAAAGTTCAGATATATGGAATAATCTTCTGAGTATTCGTCACAATATGAAGATTTTCATGTCTTTGGTGTTGTTAACCCATTCTATTAATGGCAAATATAATTCATTTTCAGCTCCTGTTAAATATTTATTATTCAACAGTGTTAAAGAAGAACTAGGTCAGCCCTGAATCTGAGCGGCAACAAATATGACAAAGTCATGAAAAAGTTACACCAATTAAATAATGATGACAAAAGTCTGGAATATTCATCAGAAAACACTTTGACTGTCATTACTGTTGAGTTTTTGGCCTGCCCCATGCACTGAAGACTTCACTGTGAAGAAGACGTGAAAATGATTAATGACTCGTAAATCATGATGATTGAAATACCTTACTGGTTCCATTAATTACGGTATTGCTTTTACATTGTGCCATGCATGAGATTATTTTCAATCATGTCTGTTCCTGATATTTAATGAGGTTTTTTGCAAGTAATTAATGCTTAATATAACAAATATTTTTCTACCTATCCCCAAAGAAAGAGACATCCATTGATGTTCTTTTGCTTTGATGTTCACCTTTCTTTTTTTGTTTTGTTTTGTTTTTTTGTGAGATGTGAAAAGTTCCATTCACAAATATCCCAGTTCATTCATTCCCATTGATTAGTGGTCTAAAATACGTTTAAATAGTATATCCAGGGTAAAAGTTGCATAATATTTGGTTGAACGTTGAAAGTTAAATTACTGCCTTGATTACATCTAGTCATTATTTTTAAAATGCAAAGATGTGTTGTTATTTTTTACTAACACAACATTTGAAATAGTTAACAGCCACATGATGTCCACTGCAGGACATCATGCAGTGGACTAATATTATCTTACAGCACTTTTTTAATCATAAAAAAGTATCTATGTCATTTATTTAGAGCTATGCATGTATTATGAACTGTTCCCACGTGGAGTGGTGAAGTAATTATCACTGCTGCCTCACAAACATATTGTGTCGGTTGTTTGAAGGGTTTACAGAGAAGCTGAGAAGTAAAAGCATCCTGTCACCTTCTAAAGAACTGAAGGCGGTTTTATTCAACAAAATCATGTTTAGTGTCTTCTCATTGCGTTTTTGCTAGGTTGAGATGTTTAACATTTATTTGTAATTACTGTTTCATCCCTATAAAGGGGTTAGCACAATTAGATTTATTCCTCAATTAAACAATACTGAAAACATATATACAACAATGTGTAGCTGAACATGTAACTGTTTACTGGGGTTTCCATTAGATTTAAACTTTTATTACAGAGAAAAATTGCAATTTTCAGCAAATCCTTGTAACTCCCTGTGGGAAAAGGTATTAAATAAAGTCTATAAAACAAAAAGAGCAAGGGTTATCCTAAAACTTTGATGTTTTATGATGTTTTTATTACAACATGAATTGTTGATGTCTGTTTTTATTATAGCATGATGATGTCAGCTTGTTATGGCATCATTGTGGCATTGTAGGGCACTGTATTGACATTTTTTTAAAAGTGTCTTGTACATCTTGCTCCATGACGTTCACTTGATATATTTTTCATTGTCCTGGATCTTTGATCCAGTGTTTTGAGTTTTTTGTTCTGGAGTCCACTGAAGTTATGAAATGCTTGTGTTCAAGTTCTGCATTAGTTATTTTGAATTTACTATTCTCTAGCTCTTTTGAGCTTGTTATTGTTTGTTAGTTGTTCCTTGGTTCCTTTGGGGATTATGTTAGTTGCCCTTTATATCCAGTCTGTCCCAGTCTTCAGCGTCTCCTGTGATATTCAGTCTTTCTCTCCAAGTTTGTTTACCTTTTGTCACCGCAGTCATGTCCCTGTATCTGTCCAGCCCAGTATCACGACAAAATATTTAACAGATACACCAGTTCCCCCATGTCCATGCAAAAGTTGCAGTACTGTATATCGAAGTTGCAGTTACAAGGGGAGGTAATGCGTTTTAGCTGTGTTCCCAAGTGTGTTCACTCTGCACTAATCCCCCAGTGTGCGTCTCTCTCTGTTCTTTGTTATGTCCTCCTTCAGTATGAGCGTATAGCCTCTGCAAGTCTGTTTTACCTCTCTGTTCATACTAAGCTCAGTTATAGTGTTTGCTTTTTGACCAGCATTGAATAAAGCTGCATTTTGAGTTTAACTCTGTCTGGTCCACACTCTGTTCTTTCACCGCCACCTCATGACAGTATTACTTGATATGGTTTCTTGAAATTCTTTTTCAAGGTCATCTTCCATCATGGAAGCCACAGCACTAATAATGAACGTCAAGGTCAAACACGTAGGTGTTCATGTCCCCTAAGGCCTGCATGGTTGTAGGACCAGGTGACCCTGAATCCTCCCTTAGTTATGCTGCAATAGACATAGGCTGCCGGGGGATTCCCATGATGCATTGAGTTTTTCCTTTCCAGTCACCTTTCTCACTCACTATGTATTAATAGACTTCTCTGCATTGAATCATATCTGTTATTAACCTCTGTCTCTCTTCCACAGCATGTCTTTTATCCTGTCTTCCTTCTCTCACCCCAACCGGTCGCAGCAGATGGCCGCCCCTCCCTGAGCCTGGTTCTGCCGGAGGTTTCTTCCTGTTAAAAGGGAGTTTTTCCTTCCCACTGTTGCCAAAGTGCTTGCTCATAGGGGGTCATATGATTGTTGGGTTTTTCTCTGTATCTATGAAGCGCCTTGAGGCGACTTATGTTGTGATTTGGCGCTATATAAATAAAATTGAATTGAATTGAATTGAATTGTTGTACAGTTTGAAGACAATCCATAGAAAATTTTGGATAATATAAAACTTACTTACTGTACATTTACCATCAAACAAAATTTGAAAATGGCATCTTGAAAACTGTGGTTGTTATCAAGATGCCAAACAAACAAAATGAACCATTTACATACTTCCTCTCTTTGGAGGAAGAATAATTGAGCACCACAAATTTAAAAGAAAACATAGCTTCTGTTGTTGCTGCATTTAACCAGCTGATGGAAGAGTCCGTTATTTTGTAATTGTTACCTGTAGTTTACTTTCTTTACTTTTTCTTTTCTTTCTCTTGACGTTCGTTACTGGCACTCAGCAAGGTAAAAACAAAAGAAGAAGAATTACACCTGAAAAGACGAAAGCTGACATGATGATTTCATTTCCCATTCAGTTTATAAAATATCTACAGTGCCATGACAAAGTATTTACCTCATTCCTGATATCTTAGTTTTTTCATAACTGACATGGAAATTCCAATATCAGACAACATTAACCCAAGTTAATACAAAATGATTTTAATCATTAAAAAAAATGATTTTATTTATTAGGGGAAAATGGCAAACCTACCTGGTTCTACCTGGTGAAAAAGAAAAATGAAACAAAGTCATTGACATCCATCATTCTGGAAAGGGTTACAAAGCCAAGGCTTTGGGATTCTTATAATACATAGAACTAACAGCATTTCATGAAAAGAAAACCATACCAAATATCAAACATTGTGATGGTAGTGTGATGGTCGGACCTGGGCGACTCTCCATAATGGAAGGAACCATGAATTCCTCTCTTTACCGGTAAATCGTGAAGGCAAGGCAAGGCAAGGCAAGGCAAGGCAAGGCAAGTTTATTTGTATAGCACAATTCAACAACAAGGTGATTCAAAGTGCTTTACAGAGACATTAGAAACAAGAACAAATAAAAAGCATGATTTAAAATTGATTAAAACAAGCAAATAAACTAACTAATTAACAAACAAACAAACAAAACAGTATATAAAATCAAAACAGATAAAATCAGAACAGTAGATAAAATCAGTAGTTAAATGTAAGTTTTGAAATTTAAGCTTAAAGTGTGGATTTGGTGCTTTATTCAAATGCAGCTGAGAACAGGTGAGTCTTCAACCTGGATTTAAATAAACTGAGTGTTTCAGCTGATCTGAGGCTTTCTGGGAGTTTGTTCCAGATATAAGGAGCATAAAAGCTGAATGCAGCTTCTCCGTGTCTGGTTCTGACTCTGGGAACTGATAAAAGACCGGATCCAGATGACCTGAGGGATCTGGAAGGTTCATACTGGGTCAGGAGGTCATTGATGTATTTTGGTCCTAAACCATTCAGAGCTTTATAGGCCAGCATCAGAACTTTAAAGTCTATCCTCTGACGGACAGGCAGCCAGTGTAAGGACCTCAGAGCTGGACTGATGTGGTCCACTTTTTTGGTCTTAGTGAGGACTCGAGCAGCAGAGTTCTGAATGAGCTGTAGTTGTCTGACTGATTTTTTAGGTAGACCTGTAAAGATGCTGTTACAGTGATCAAGCCTACTAAAGATGAATGCATGGACTAGTTTTTCCAGGTCCTGTTGAGACATCAGATCTTTTATCCTTGATATATTCTTGAGGTGATAGTAAGCTGACTTTGTTATTGTCTTAATGTGTTTTTCTAAGTTTAGGTCTGCATCCATCACTACACCCAAATTTCTCGCCTGGTTTGTGGTTTTTAGATGTATAGATTGAAGTTCTCTGGTGACCTGTAATCGTTTTTCTTTGGCGCCAAAGACTATTACCTCAGTTTTGTTTTTGTTTAGCTGGAGAAAATTGTGGCACAACCAGTCATTGATTTCCTCAATGCATTTACCAAGAGCCTGTACAGGGCCTCGGTCTCCTGGTGACATTGTGATATATATTTGTGTGTCATCTGCATAGCTGTGATAGTTTATTTTGTTGTTGTTTATAATCTGTGCCAGTGGGAGCATGTAGATGTTAAACAGAAGGGGTCCCAAGATGGAACCTTGGGGAACTCCACATGTGATACTTGTCTGCTCAGATGTGAAGTTACCTATTGATACAAAGTATTTCCTGTTTTCTAAGTATGTTTTGAACCAGTTTAGTACAGTTCCTGAAAGACCTGTCCAGTTCTCCAGTCGTTTGAGTAATATGTTGTGGTCAACTGTATCAAATGCTGCACTGAGATCCAGTAAAACTAGGACTGACATTTTTCCACTGTCTGTATTCAGACATATGTCATTAAACACTTTGGTCAGAGCGGTTTCAGTGCTGTGGTTCTGTCTAAAACCTGACTGGAAGGCATCGTAGCAATTATTCTGTTTTAAGAAGTAACTGAGCTGTTGAGAAACTGCTTTTTCAATGATCTTACTTAAAAACGGGAGATTTGAGATCAGCCTGTAGTTGTTCATTTGTGTCTTGTCAAGATTGTCCTTTTTCAGTATAGGTTTGATTACAGCAGTTTTTAGTGATTCTGGAAACACACCTGATAATAAAGAAAAGTTGACGATCTGTAACAGGTCTGACTCTAAAGTCTTTGAGACCTTTTTGAAAAAACTTGTTGGCAGGACATCTAAACAGCAGGAGGAGGAGTTCAGTTTACCTAAGATGTCCTCCAGGTCTTTGCTGTTAATAGGTTGAAACTGTTTCATGGTGTTTAAACAGTTTTTTGGTGGACACAGTACATATCCTGGATCTGCTGTTGATGTACCAATTGCTTGTCTAATTTTTTGGATTTTTTCAGTGAAGAATTTGGCAAAGTCATTGCAGGCCATGGTCGAATGGAAGAATATTCAGTGATTAGTATGTGCCCATGTGTCTGAAGCACGTGGGCACTTGGGTATTGCAAGTTTACCTCTAAATGGCTCAAAAAAAAAAAAATTAAAAAGAAGAAGAAGGGTTTGAAGTGGCCCAGTTAGGCCCAGACTTCAATCTAATTGATGCTTTCACATGGCCTTGAAACTCTTGAAATTGAATTGAAAACCCTCCTGTGTGGCTGAATTAAAACAATTCTGCAAAGAAGGCTCAGCAAAAATTCCTTCACAGTGATGTGAAAGACTTACTGCTAGTTTTCAGAAACACTTGATTGCAGTTCTTGCTGCCAAGCAAGGCAAAACCAGTGTTTAGGTTTAGGGCAAAATAATGTCTATTAAATTTGTTTGATGATCCGAAACATGTCAGTGTAAAAACTTTGCCAAAAAAATGAATTCCAAATATTTTTTCACAGCACTGTACCCTCACTTTAAATGGTCAATAACCCACTATCTTATATAAACAAAAGGTAAAAAGTAAAATATTTCTATTTATGCTCTGTTTTTTTAATTGTAGCAAAATAAATAGTTTAACAGGCTATAGCTACACTGTATTTACTATATTTACTTGTCAGTAACATTTATGCTGCATTGAAAAACAAATCAAAACAAAACAAAACAAAGAGATAAAGACACTTTGACTTGGCAGTATATCGTTCTGCTTTTTGTGTTGCTCCCTGCTGAGGCAACATGGCAAAGCAGCACAGAAAAGCAATAACATAATAAATAATACGCAGGGGGTACTGCAAACAGTCCTCAAATTGGATCATAATAATAAAACAACACAAACAAACATTGTAAAAGAAAAGGTGTCTTCTAAAGTCTGCTCGGTTATTTGGACTGTCATGCAGTTGCACTTCTGACATTAATAACTTGTCAGGAACTGTACTGAAGACCAGCGTTGTAGTTCTGGAGTTGTTTCGTCTTTCACAGATTTGAGCTATAAAAATGTATCTTGGTTTAAAGATCATGCTTGCAGGTTTCCTGTTTCTAATTTGGTTGACATTTCAGTTAACGTCTGTTGGGAGACTTAGGATGGGTTTAGCAGGCTAAAGTACAATCAGTTGATTGCTCAAAGCTAAAGTAGAGAAGGCTGAGTTGAAGAGCCATGAAACGTGCTGCAGAGGGATTGATTGATATTCTGCTCTACACGAATATGTGATTACAGCAAAGCAATACTCAAAAAGAGATATAGGACCACAGCAGGAGAGGTTGAGGACAGTGTCCATTCAGTTACTGACATTAATATGTACAACAATACAGAGCAGTCACTTGCAAAATTACACAGAAATTATACTGCTATTAAATTCAATTTGCAAAAGGTTAACTATGGTTAAAAGAGGTGACTTTGTATAAAAGTGTAGCAAATCATAGAGGACTTTTGCTAAGTAGCTGCAATTACAAAAGAGAGCACAATCATTAAGTCATCATTAAATAATTTAAAAATAACCTACTAATGTATGTATAACACCAGACATAAAAAACTATGACAAAACCAGTTGTTTGATTGAATTGATCCAATGTACACTGCCAATGTAAATTCACTGTTAATGAATTAAATTTTTCATTTGTTCCATCCGTTTCTGTCCACAATTCATAAGAATTCACAAGAATCGCTGCCACTCTGAGAATTTAAGTTACGTACAATGATCACCCAATGGGTCTTTATCCAAACTGTGCTCAAGATCAGCATCACGTTTGTCATTTTCTTTTCATTTTCACTTTTCCAACTAGAGGGCTGGTCAAATTTTATAGAAACTTGTGCAGAGTGACCACCCGATGGGTCCTTTTGTTGTGCTTAAATTCAAGTCAAGATTTGTCATTTTACAGGCAATAACTTGTTAAGTGAGGTTCATGACCAGGAAGAGCTATTATGTCTTCTGATTTTAATTATTTTTAATAATTTTACCATTGACAATACATTTTTCTTTCAAATACTATGTTAAATGTGTGAATTCCAAAAACACGCAGTTACGTATTGGTGATTCTAAATTGCCCATAGGTGTGAATATTTGTACTTTAAAATCTGCAAATGCAAATATTAAAGGGGAGGCATGCTTTAGCACTGAAAGCTGCACCAGAGATTTCATACAAAATTGTATTATATCATGCCAAACTTAATCTAACATATTTTCTTCAAAAATCCAGGCTGCATGCTATCTTAATGTGGTAATGATAATGATAAACCATGATAATTTATACAGTGTCTGAGGTGGTGCTGCAGACTGTGGCACGTAGTCAGTGATACAATGTGGGTGGCTGTATTAATCTTTTTAAGCATTATTTATTTATTTATTCACGTTTTGTTGCCTGGAGGATATACAAATCCTAATATTTGAGTTAAAGTTATGATGCTTACAAAAAAACTGTTTGTCAATCTGCTACATGGAAACGGGATGTAAATCTTCCCCCATAACAGCCGAGCAAAGGCAGATGAGTCTTAAAATGTTATTTTTCCCATTTCTGCAACAACACCATCTTGGAAGCAGCTCTGTGTGGGCAGAGGACACAGCAAAAGTGCAAAATAGCATTTCATCTTTTTAACTGCTTGTGAAAAGCGAGGTGTTATCTAATGAAATCTAATGAAAATGAGAAACACTATTCCCCCCGCAGAGTCAACGCCAGAAGAATGTCAGAACAACTGAGCTCTTGCCCCCACTGCCGCTCCTGCTTCCTTCTTTCATAATGAATTTAACAAGCTTCCATAACGAGGCTATTATAGACTCGAGCCTCCCAGCCGAAGAGAGAATTAGATAAGAGGGCACCTGGACACTTCAGCAGCCATCAAAATAGATGCCAATCACATTAGCCAAGGTCTGTGTTCTCCCTTGTTTTTCTCCCAAAAGACAAGCCTATACAATCATCCAAAGGATTTATCACTCTGATTTACTGTTTTCATTTTCTTCAGACAATATGCTGTCATTAAAAATAACTTTATAATATATTAAAATCTAAATAAAGAAAGACACCTCTTTGTCTTGTCAAGTGTCTTTATAAATATAAGAGAAAGCTGAGACATCTCTGGGAGAGCACAGCAACTGACGGCCTCTGATAGATTTAATAATAATAATAAAACATTTTAAAAATGCTCTGAGGATTTGCATCAGCAGTAAACCTTAATTTAAATGTGTAAAATAGATGAAGACTCAATGGAACAGGACTTGGAGCTGGCCATCGGTGAGGCAATACTTAGGAAAGGTTTGAACTAAATGTTATCATGGCAACATGTCACCAAACCCGATACCAATCCTCCCCCAGAAAACAAGCCCTTGTTTAAACTGCTATTAAGATCTACTCTTTAAAGTGGCTCTAGTGGCTGTGCACTGCAAAAGCCTATTTATTTTGTAGTTCTGTGACCACTAACCACGTGACAATAACTTCCCGGCTTTTTGGATGCGTTATAATATAGGATCAAATTAACAAAGCCCTTGTAACAGAGGCTTAGAGAGTCGTCAGTTACTCCTTGGAAACCACCAGTCGCTAGGAAAAAATGTTTATTCCCTCAATGTTTGGCAATAGCCTCCTCCGTGGTCACCCATAGTTTGCATGAAAATCACTGACCTGTCTGGAAACACTGACCAAATACTCTCATAGCAGTGGTGAAATTGAAAAATGTGACAAAAACTGGAAATGAAGCCAGTTGTGGTTTTTGAAAAGTATTGGCGATAGGGCTGAGGCACAATTTTCACTTTGAAGGTAAACATTCTTCTTTTCTGGTTTGCACTTTTTCAAGTTAGTAGTAAGCAGATTATTCATTGTCTTCCAAATTACAGGTAACCACCTCCTAGTGGCCTAAGCTATCACATGGAAGTTTTTGGTACAGTACCCTCTTTGTAAACAATTTCACCCAGCAAAAGCCAGCAACCTCAAAGAGCCACACAACAAGCAGTCAAAGAATACACAGAGCTTTTCTAAAATGTGTTTAACTTTAGATAAGTGTGTCCGATTGGTTAATGATGATGTAAACATCATCATCATATGGTGAGCGCAAAGCTCTGTGCAGTTGCCCACATGTCAAACCATTTTTTGTAAACTCTTGTTCATGGAGAATTTACTTTATAATGCACTAGACATGCAAACACCTCAAGAGGTGGATTTCAGTGAAGTATAACAGGAATGACCGCTCAGCCGTGGTGAGCTATCCAGCTATCTGTGTCCACAACAGACTCTAACAAAGGCTTAAGAGTATAGACAACAGTAAGTGTGTGCTTAAGTCGAAGATTGTGTGTGAAGCATGCCAACACAAAATACAGTTAGTGTAGGTAGTGTAGATTTCTGATCCATTATAGTCAGGGATGGACTGGTAACCTAGTTATCTTAGTGAACTTCTCAGGCCACATACTCCTGATAGAACACTTAAATCTACTACTCAACTACTTCTGACGCAACCTAGATCTCGGCTGAAGTCTCGGGGTGACCGTGTGTTTGCTCTGGCTGCCCCGGTACTGTGGAATAACCTCCCTCTCGCTATCCGCGCCTCTGATTCTATTGCACTTTTTAAATCATAACTAAAGACCCACTTATTCAATCTTGCCTTTCGTTCTAGTTAACATTTCACTTGTGATTTTACATTATGCACTTTTATGCTCATTTAATTCCTTGTTTGTTCTGTATCTGCTGCTTCACCTACAGTATGTATGAGTGACAATTATCTGCTTGCATACCTAGTACTTGCTTTGGTCCTATTTCTATGTCTGTTATCTTCCTTGTATTCTCTATGTTACTTGTTAAGCACCTTGGTATACCCTTGTGGTAAAAACTAAAACAAAAAAAATGGATTAGGGAGGGAAACTAAGCAAAATGAATAGCTGCTTTGACCATAAGCCACTGCTAACAGCTAAAGTTTAACTTTTACAATCCTGATTAAAAACAAAAACTGGAAAAAAAATACTGGACCAAAACGCAGGACTTTCTGGTTGGTGACAGCAAGTCTATTTAGACTGAATAAACAATCAATGAAGTACAGTTTCCCAATAACGTGGTTTCCTCTGTGACAAGTTCCCGTGCATTGAATTCCAGACACAATATTTACAGATAGTGCTCAGCTCCAGCCACACTCTCCGCACAGCTTTCCCGGTTAAAACAAGACATGGCGATTAGTTGACGTTTCTCAAAAACGAAGACCAAAGACAGCTTCACCTTAGTGAGCCAGGGCCTTACTGACTGTGTCACTCAACAATCCAGCTTTGACTAAAGCTCTGTTAAAAAGTGAGTTCCTGATGAGGATAACCAACAGCAGGTAAGCTTGATTTTAGACAGGTGTGGCTGGCTTAAGGGTGGGAAACTCTAAAGGCCTAGTGTAGCCTGTAAACTGGCACACTGAGTCGCACACACACACACACAAACACACATGGGGGAAACGAGGGACATGGAGCAAACAACAAGACAAAACAAAAAGAAAACAAAAATGCAGGTCGACCTGCGAGGACCAACGGACCATGACAATATCATTACTGGGTCTTTATGATGCTGATTAACAAATGGTGACAACTGTCAGGATGAGGGGACAAAAGATTAAACTTTTCACCTGAGGCATTCCAGCTGACATCAGAAAGGAAGAAAGAAAGAAGACTGCCAAACAAAGCAAGCACTAGCCTGCGGGCAATAACTAGTCATACAATCCCATCAACACAACTGTCATTTTTGGGACTTCTTCTTAAGGATGTGGTGGGAAGATGGAGAGAAGCAAAAATAAAAGGAGAAATAGGATTATTAACAAAAATATACTTCTTGACAGAGCTTGACACTGCATATGCTGTAATTAAGACGGGAAATGGTCTGCATGATAGCATTGTGCTTCAAAATGTCATTTTGAAAGTGTGTACTCACTCAACAGTGTCTTATTGGGAATTTGTTTTCCCCAAGATACATGTCTGGATCTGGTATTAAACCAGCTTTAGTTAAATGTCACTGCCTCAGTGATTGTTGATTATATTATTGATCTCGGATCTTACTTCTTCTTCAGGGTCCTTCATCATTTGTCCTTGGTAGCCCCATGGCCTGTATAGCCACCACCCACAGCTTAGTCAGAATCTCCGCAGCCTCTCTTTCTTTTTTCGGTGTTCAGGAGAACTTGATTTCCTTCCTTAATGCTTTATAACCCTGCCACTGTCTCCAGGCAACTCAAAGGCTGTTGAGCTCGTTAAGTCTCTATCCCCTGAAGAGGCAGAGTTCCTTTAAGATTTTATGCTCTTATAGAACCTCTGTGTGTTTCTGGTGAAGATCAAATGATATTCAAAGACTGAGTACTTTAAAAATAATTAGAGCAATAGTAAAATAGGCAGTCTAAATCTTCATTAAGTTCCTGTTAATGTGGATATTTGAAACAGCTGTTTCTGACGGATCCATATAAAAGAGGAGAGATGGAAGACGGTCATTAATAGATGTATGACAGTTGACAAACACAGCCTTATGTCACATATTTTAGCATTATCATCATGAGACAGTTAAAAAGACATTTAAAGTCAAATGCAGCACATTTTTCTTACAACACAAAGCATAATAGAATATTTATAATTAGAGTATAATGATGTTTTACATTCTCTCATATTCTGTCGCATTAATCTTGGTAGTCTATCTTCTTATTCCTTTATTTTCTTCATCACTTTGTTTTCCCAACAAATTCACCTTATTCAAAATTAAAACACCACCAGTCCTTGTTAAATAATATATCTGCCCACATTTTCTGAACCAGACAACCTCTAGTTGCCATTCCTTACATTCACTGTGATCCGTCACTTTCCCTATTAGGCAGTCTGTTATGCAGTCCTCCTCTTCCCCATCTCTGCCTCATCCGGATTGTCCAGAGCAACTGAGCCAAACTCTCCATCAGCCATCTGCCTACTGTGCCTGCCACCACCAGCATTTGGACCACAGGGGATCCAGGTAGTTTCTCTCACTTTCATTTGGGATTCTGATCTATGATGTTAATTCTCATAAGAAATCATTAATTTTACAACTTTATGTTTTTGAAAAAATGTTTACTTTTTCTTCCAAATAATTTCTTCTTATTGAATTAATAAAATGTATCAATAAATAAATTCTTTGTGGCACTTAAATATCTTTTTATATTTGTTTGTAACACATCCACTTTTTTTAATGCAACTATCTATAACTGATGTTGAGATGAGCTGCTCCAATATTCAGATGGTAGGGTAGGAATTAAGCGAGAGTGCAGTTTAGAGGTGTTTCTATCCATCAAGGACAGGAAACCATTGCGGTATCAAGCTCCTTCAGCAGGACCTAGATCCTGGTTCTGAAAGACCACTGTAGACACTGTCTGAACAGTGGCAAAAGATTTTATCTTGCAAATACTAGAAAAAAAATACAATCTGAGGTCAAATGTTGATGAATTTTAACCTAAAACAAAACTAAGAAACAGAAGTTTAAGAGATTTTATATTTGAGAACAGAGACAGAGAACTAAAAGAAATTCTGGTAGAAACTCTCTCATATAAGCAGACATAAGAAGGTAAAGACTGCTGCCAAAAAGCTGGCACCAATACAGCACGAAAAACACCGGTGCTTTAAGTTGGAACTACTGGTACCACTGGATGTGAAAGGAGCTACAGTAAGAAATTCAAACATGATTCAAAGAAAAGAAAAAAAGACCCAGATTCTCTTCCCATGTAAACTACCCCAACCTCCCACTTTGTAAATGTCAGTTCTCAGATCTGTTGAAATGTGGGCTGGTTTCAGTGGGAAACAAGACAGAACTGCCTGTGCAATTCTAGCAGGTGGAGATGCAGAAACATAAAAATAAAATAAAAAAGGGGGAATAAAGTTGTCACAGTCAAAACAAAACCACACTATTTTGTCATATCCTTTATGAATAAGTTATCTTAATCCATGTAATCGCTTATTTTATACTGAAAATGGGGAAAATCTGACAGGAGTTGCCAAAAGTATAGTTTTATGAGCTACACTGGTATCTCGTGGACCATTAATGTGCAACAAGAAATTTTCATTTTTGAAATGGAGGTTTTCGTAAAGATTCTTACAGCTTTAACGTTGAGTCTTGCTGATATTTTGATGTAGAATAAATAAGCATTTAAAACCACAGACTGCATCTGCCAATTTTCAAATTCAAAAAAAACTATTGCTGAATTTGATCCAGTCTATGTCTCTCCCAGGAGGGTGGTATATTAATTGTATATTAGTTATAAAAGGGAAGTATTCATACCTGTTTAACCAACCAGAAAATGACAGTTGAAGACATCCACATTCAATTGCCAGGTTCAAAAAAATGTATCCACTTTCCTACAGACAAAATACATCAGACTAGTTTTCTTGTCTTATCAGAAAACACTGCTTTTGCTCATCTGGGACACATTATGTATGATTCAACAGTGTTTTCGAGCATGTTTGACATTTCCATTTTCAAACATGAGTCATCAGTCTCACCTGAATGGTTGTGTGATTGTGGTAGTTTCTTCTTTCCTATTTACCAACACAGATGGCTTCCATAACCTTCCTTTTATCTCGCGTAACAGTAACAGAGATACATAAACTTCACTGTATATTTTTGTAGGTAACATCTTTATAGTTTTTTTTTTCTGATGTTTTCCTGTAAGGTGTGTGTATTGCTCTTCCAACAACACACATCAAACACATCTGTGAGAATTGACAGGGCCACATTTGTTTACACCACCGACGGAAAAAATTCACAGTAACACAGACGTCTCTGGTGGCTTCTGACAGCTCTGAATATCAGAGTTCATCCTAGATCACTCATATCTGCAGTGTGTGAGTGGCGTTGCTATTAAGAAAATGTATCATTTCATATAAAGTTATTTTCCAACCTAGATAGTCTGCATCGGTTTCCCCAGAAACTGTAACATATTGTTCTGCATCTCAATATCAGAATACAAGCCATTAGACAGGGGCAATTGAGTTGAATTGTCAAATTTAGGAAGATCTATTGTGTTGATGGAGACAGATACGTGGTGCTATTCCCAACAGACGTAAATAAAGATGTAATCTGTGTCCAGCTTACTCCTATAGCTTGATAGTGTTGCTTTTTGAAAGGTATTTTTATAGTCTTCGTTTAAAAAAAAAAATGCTAGGATGGACAAAATATTGCCTGATAGCTTCCCCTAAAATCAATGACAGCCAGCATAACATACAAGCAATGTTGTCACATGACCACATTCTCATTGCCAGATAGGCAAATGATGCAGAGTACACTTGGGGAAGCCTCTAGATGTGCAGTATAATATGCATCATTGTCACAGCAGAGATCACATGCAATCAGTGTTGCTGCATTATTAGAGGACTGCTGTCTTTTGTGACAACCTCACCCGTGCAATTCAGTTTGATTACGTGCTATTCACTGAGAGAAAACATTCAGACTGTAATCATGCACATTCAAACATCATAGTGAAATGCATCTATTATGATAAAATTGAGGAAGATGATGAGTTTAAACTATGAGCAACGGTTGATTGAGGCTTTGATTATTAAGTCTAATTAGATCATCAAATTTCCATGTCATGCAGAAAAAAAAAACTATTACTTGTGGATGTCTCTGCAGCTTGCAAATGATTTCAATACTTCAGAATTACAAAGCCCTCTTCAGGCAGCCTGATGTGATTTGCACCAAGCGTCTACTGTGTCAAACATATTTCTTTATAAAAAGCTGTCTGTCCCACACCTTTCCCAGGGCTGTGCAGTCTGTCACCCAAACAGAGCGTGTCCATCTGTCCCTTCCCATTTATGGTATGTTGTTCTCGCCACTGCTGAGCCCCGTCAATATAACGCAGGGATGGTTGACAGCTGTTTGTTGATTCAGTGCCACGGCTTATTTCCTCTGTCGGTTTGTTTCGATGTCAGCATTCAGCGGCATCGCTGCATGAGTCAACATGCTTTCAGTTTCAAGGCCCATTCCCGACATTAGGACATACATACTGCAAAGTTAGTCTTTTTCCTGCCGCAGATAAACAATTTCAGCAGGTCATCACAGCGACCGAATCCTCTTTCTTGCAATAGCAATTATGGGCTTATCATTTGAGGAACTGTGTGTAGATGACTTGATAAGTTTAGTGACATGTAAGTATTTTCAAGTTGTGTTTTAGATAAATTACAAAGGTAGAACACTGATGAATTACTTAGCCTTTTAGGTGCAAACCAAATTGCTCGCCTTTCTTACTTAAAGCCTTGCCAACCAATGCCCCTCATGCACACTATTTTTGTTATATATTTAGAGGTTTTAATTTCATAAGTCATCACTAACATTAAGGTCGAACAAAGCTCTAAGATACTCTGTAAACATTTAAAAAGGTAGAGCCCCCAAGGTAAGTTTTAAAATTTAATGTGCCTAGATTTTTTTATGGCAGGGTTGGTAGAAAAGGTCTCTAGTACACATGGTACCCACTTTATTAAGAACACATTCTCAGAAACACAAACAGCTTGTTCCTCCAGACAGTGAGTCATGATGTACATTAATAATGCATGAGTGTGAAGCATGCAAACAGAGTTGAAAGGTTCAGTTACTGTTTGACTAAACCGTAGAAAGGGCAGGATATGATCTAAGGAACTCTGAATGCGGTGTGATGTGTGATCCCACATGTGCTAATTCCAGCATAAACACCTTCACCATTCAGGGAAGTTTACTCACTACGGTAGCTTTAGTTTAACCGGCACAGTGACGTGAGCAAAACCTATGAGCAAACAGAAAGTGTCCAGTCAGTGACAGGTTTGTGGACAAAGACACCCCGTTGCCAGGCGAGGTCACAGAAGAATGACAAGATTTGTTCAAGCACACAGATGGCCCACAAAAAAACGATTCCGTACCAGGGTGATGTGCAGGAGGGCATCTTAAATCAGACAACTAGACAAATCTTAATGGAAGGACTAGCAGCAAAACATGATGCTAGGTTCCACTCTGTCGACTCAAAACAAATGAGGAGAAGCCATAGCGGGGATGTCATCACCACTGCACAGTGGGATGCTCTGCCACAAGGATAACGGTTTGTGTTGAGACATGGTCACGGCAGGGTAACAATTTAGCATAAACTACATGAAACCATGGGTCCATCCTTGTATGGAGGCTGTGCAGGCTGTGCAGGCTGCTTGTCGGTGCTTTCATGGTGCAATGTCTCTTTGGTGGCAACTGAGCAACATTTTAATGACACAGCGTGCCTAAACATTTCTGACAAAATTCATTTCATTTTCTTTTGCACAGCTCACACTTGTTTTGTTTTTTTCGTTGTTTTTTAAAAGGAATGCTTCCAGCAAGATGACGAGTCATATCGTTTTAAAACATTTCCTGAAATGTCAGAGATGCCAGTTTGGTTTCCAGATCTCAACCCAATAAGCTACATTTGTTTTGTGGTGTTAAATTTTGCTGTAGTCCCATTACAGATCTACTGTTTAATCCTGGCTTAGAAATAGTCAATTTTCTACAACATAAACAGCATATTTTGCATTTATCACAGGATTAACTGTTTTTCAGAC
Organism: Mchenga conophoros; assembly: GCF_057382185.1. Taxonomy (NCBI): domain Eukaryota; kingdom Metazoa; phylum Chordata; class Actinopteri; order Cichliformes; family Cichlidae; genus Mchenga; species Mchenga conophoros. The sequence goes on from NC_140543.1 coordinate 18,717,224, forward strand.
ATTAATAGCAATGCAATGCTATGAAACCAATTTATGATGTGCTGCAAGCCCATTAACTGGCCATTATTGAAGTGGCTGCGAGGAAAAGAAGAAAAAAAGAAAGAAGCTTTTGCCGGCCAGTTTGTTTTGGTGTTCATCAACAAGCTGCTTGTTTGGTGAGTATTTGCAAATTGTAAAACTGCCTTATGCTCACACACACTTCTGTTCAACGTTTTTTTCCTGGTACAATCTGCAATCACAGAGCATTTTATCATGTCTGACTTTCAGGGTTCATAAAAAAAGAAGAAGAAAAAAAAGAATTCAAAACCAGTATGGGGTACACTTTAATATCAATCAGTTATTCACAGCTCCCAGAAGGCAACACTGTGAATATGATAATGAAAGCTATGACAGGTAGACACTTATTGTCACAGGAAATTTAGAAAGCCACATAACTGGCATTTCTTCATCATATGATACTGCCATTAATCTTTATTAAGTGATTTTTAAAAGTCTTTTTTTTTAACAGATTCTCTGAATAGGCAAAAATAAATCAGTCCCTATACTGCAGGAAAAAAAACCTGGGAAACGATGAATCTTTTGAAGGTTCCTTGCATTTTGACAAAGGCCTACAAAAATTAAAGTGAACATGACTTGTCATCCCCAATAAGCGCAGCTAGTTCATCTTATACCCTGATGCCTCATGTGAGAAAAAGAGTAGAGCCACTCCCTGACGAGGTGCTGATCAGAGTCATTCCGACAGGCATGCTGTGCATTCGTAGGTGAGTTCAATTTATCATGTAGTTCCAAACTAAAACCGTTTGCACCTTTGTTATTGCTGGCTGTTAGTGCTGTCTGTCATTTCTCTTGTGTCATCACACGGATGAGGAAATCACTTGCAACAAAAACAACAAACCCTTACACTCCAAATGCCTTCGGCTAAATAGATAAAGAGAAAAGATATTAAGACTTGTTCGGGTTCTTGTTGGCTTTATATTGTTGTACAATTACAATTTGTTTATTTTGGTCTAGTCCATCAGGTTGGAACTAACTCTTAGTCTTGGAAATGCCAGTTTTAAACACCTAACTAGTAAAATATCCTAGTATTGGAGTAACTGAAAAAGCAACAATGTGGATTTTTAAGACACCTACCATACTCAAGGAAAGATTTCCTATTATATTCTCCACATCTGATACAATACTATTTATCCTGTGCTGGTCTCATAAAGAGCTAAGCTGGGGTCTGCCCCAGCCTTGACTGTATTGTCTATAAACTATAGATTTTGATGACTCTGTACCAAAACTTTTTGACATATATTAATTTTCTATGGGGCGAAACACTTTTTTTCATCTATGAGAAATCTGGTTTCAGGGTGTGGCCACATTTTGTATTTAATTATTTATTTAAATACCATATAACAAGTTTTTATTCAGGATTTTAAAAAATTTAGACATAGTATTGAGAAGAAGGAATGGGTGGGATTTAAATGGAGTGTATTTCAATGTATAGTCAGACTATGGTGTTGTTGGATGAGCTATCTAACCCTTATTGAAGGATTGTTTCTCCTTCTTTCTTTTCACTTTACAGCCACTCTCAAATTTTGTCTTTGCTAAGTTACACAATGCGTACACATTTTGTAGGTGTGCACATTACATAACTAAAACTAGGGGGGAAATTTTAGAAATCTTCCTCTTTCCAGTGTTTCAAATCATCCAACAGAAAGGTCAGTTACACAAAATGAAAGCTCCTTAAGTCAAGCCAAGAAGATTGCTTTGATTTCACTCCTCTCACAAGCCGAGTTGGATCTTCTGGATACACCATCACTGTTGCACCAAATGATCCACCGGTTATGTCTTAAAACAAGCTCAAACTCTTTTCATACCAAAGTAGTGCAGAGAGTAAGCTGTGACTGGATATACTGCATATGTAATTACTAGATATATGGACAATAAAGGGAAAAAATAAAAGGAGATATGAAATAAAGGAAAAGAAAAAATGAGTACAGTTTTTGTATACTCCTCTTCCTGTGCATGTACATGATGATAAGTGCTATCTTCATAAATGTGACTGATCTTTTTCTTTTGCAGGGCTCGCAAAATCGCTAGCCCGACGTCCCGGAGTTAGCGATATCTCCGGTCGGACGACCAAAATCTACCTCAGGACGTCAGGCTAGCGATTTTGCGAGCCCTGTTTTGATTGCCATAGCAAATCTCGTCTCTGTACATTTACTTTCATTAAATATTAGCATGTTTTGTAATATTTTTAACATTTTTCTACAATGCTTTATGCTGAAAATATCTTTTCAAAACATATGTTTAAGTCACACTGCTCTAGAGACTGCTCCAGAACTTCGGTCTACATGTCTCTAGCACCACTTTTTTAAATCAAGAACAGATGTTTTAATTATCGTTCATGTTTAAAACTGCAGTGAAGGTTTAAGAGCCCAAATGTCAGATAGTCTGCATGGAGCTAGTTGTCTAAAATGCATGCTAATGACACAGGGCTAAACATGTGTGGTTATCATTACTTAAAGGTGAAACAGGAGCGCGAGTGACATCAGCCTGAGAGTATGTGGAATGTAAATAAATATGTAATCCAAAGAGAAAGGCTGGTTTTTCAATGCATGTTTAAATCTTTGAGAAATGTGGTTGAATTCCCTCTGTGTGGGGTTTGCATGGTTAATGTGATGCAATTATGAGCACATACTGTATGCTGATTTCTAACCAGTCATGAGCTAGTCATTGTCTAAAGGGGGAGGCTGACTAAAGCTGTCTTTGAAGATTCAACACTGTCCATTTTACAGAATGCCATACTCAAAAAGGATGGCAAGAGAGTAGTTTGTTAAGGCTTAGGGCTGGATAGTAGCACTGAATCTGACTGGGTTATACTGTGTTTTGAACTGCAAATATAGCAGTGCTCTTAGTCTAGTCAACACAATTATTAAAGCTTGGGAAAGCTAAATAGGGATACAGCAACATCATAGAACCTTAATTTTTTTTTAATTAGTGCTGTCAGCGTTAATCTCGTTAAAATGACGTTAACGCCATAACTGTATTAACATGGCAAATCTCCGTTAGCGAGTTAGTGCGGATCGCCCCGTGCGTGGGGCTGCACGGCATCAACGCATTAGCTCATTAACGCGCTTGTACAGACCCACGCATGGGGCGATCAGCGTGAACTCACTAACGGAGATTCGCTGCATTAATGCGGTTAAGACGTTAACGTCGTTTTAAGGAGATTAACGCTGAAAGCACTAATTTGAATACACCATTTTTGCTTTGTTATCAATACAAGCAAATTTCGGGTTCTCGAGCAAGAGAGGAGCTTGAGGGTCCTGCACAGAATCTTTGCTGTTCTTAGAACTGTGCTCTTCTGAACAGAGATCTTGTGTATCTATTCTGGTCAAAAGATTCCACGCTTCATACTGATGTCCACAATTCTTTTTTATTCCTTTCACAATCATGGAGAGGAATAACTAGAAACAAGTAAAATAATATCAATAGCACACATGACATCCATCTCAGCCACTTATTTCTTTTCACAAAGTGCACAAGTGCTTAACAAATTAACCAGCATAATGTTTTTACCGTGTACGTCTTGTAAAACCAGCAGCAGAAAAGTTGTAGATTCCGAAGTCTGCCGTGTTACCGTTCTGTCTTGTCTCTCCCGCGCACAACTTCCGGTTCCCGCGACTCACAGGAAGTGACTACTTCACAATAATTTTTAACAGAAACATTTTTTTATAAGAAAAATGGATACGGGACTCATAGATTATCTTTCTGATCTATCATTATGGCCTTCTTTCTCTGCTTGTCTACCAGTACTGTCTGGTTAGCCATCACAGTTTTGTCCTTTTCTATCTGGAAGTCCCATATGATCTCAGCTTGGTCTTTCTCAACTATCCTAGGGGGCTTTTAACCTCGAGACTTCCACTTGGAACAAATATTCCTGCATACTTTGAGAGCCATTTGGTTATGCTCTTCCATGTATATCCTGAATGCTAGCGTCTTACACCCTACTGTTATGTGCTGGATTGTCTCAAGGGCATCCGTACACAGCCTGCACCTGGGATCTTGTCTGGTAGACCTCAGCCTCTAGCGATCTTGTACTTAGAATTTGTTCTTGTGCTGCCATAATTAGTGTAATGTGTGCTGTCCTTCAGACCAGCTTTCTCCGGCGATATCAGCTACTTATACTATGTGCTGATGGCACATGCTGTGCGGGGTCCTGTCCTTCCAAGATGGTTCCTTTTCTTCCTCCACCTTCTATCTTGGGTTTTTGCTTCCTGAGGTATTCACTAGGGGTGCAACGATACACAAAATTCACGGTTCGGTTCGGTTCGGTTCGATACTTTGGTGTCACGGTTCGATATTTTTTCGATACAAAAAAAATGTTCATGCCTTTTTAATTTGTCATTTATTAAAATTATAAATATATATTTTAACTCAAAAGTACAGTTTTTAAATTTAACCCTAACCCTTGTGCGTGTTTTTTTATTTTGACAGCGAATGCGCACCTGCGGACCACTTATGTGCAGCCCTGGTTATTTAGCTCGTCATATTGCAGCCACAGAAATTCTTTTGTCCGTGAAACCATAAAGCTGCACTTTCTTTTTGCCTTATAGTCTGATTTGTCATAACTTCTCCGTTTTGTGGTAAGCTTTTCTTTGGCTGTCACTTCTTCACCCTGACCTGTCTTATTTGGCTCAGCAGAACTGAAATGCTTTTACACACGGACTCACATAAGCTCAGCGATTCTCTGCGCGATCAACCTCTCACATGTTTAAGCTGCGGGAGATTTCACTTGTCATGTTTGCATAGTAAGCTAACGATTAATAAGACGATGTCAGAGGAATTGGTGCACAAATTATCATCACTCACAGATCAGTGCTGTCGCTCTCTATACACAGTTCGCGCGATTGCAAAGTGAAAGCAAAAAAACAAGCGCAAATTCAAACGCGATTTCAATATGTCACATATTGACAGTGGCTCACCGATGCCAATGACATAATTACCCAGCTACATTTCTGAAAGAATGCAAAAGCATTGACATATATTTTTCCTTCCTACAATAGCCCGACGGGCAGGGCAGAGATAGATTTTGGTAGCCTGACTGAAAAAAATCGCTAGCTCCAGGACGTCGGGCTAGCGATATTGCAAGCCCTGTATCTGATTGAGGAATCACTCATCTTTGGAAAAGAGAGTTTATTACAGAGAAATGTCTCTTTCCAAAATAAAAGCTATACTATCCGCTTCTTCTGGGCTATATTCTCAGCAGCATAAGGAGAATCATGTGCTAACAGCTGTCTAAATGACTCGGCTAAAGTTAGTAGCATGCTTGTTGTTTTGGTCTTTGCACTAGGATGATGTCTGCGTAAATGTGCAGTCATATTCGTTGTGTTCCCACTAGTGCTTTCAGGTTAATCTCGTTGAAATGACCTTAACGCCACAACACGGCAAATCTCCGTTGACGAGCTACCGCCGATCGCCCCGTGTGTGGGGCTAGACGGCCAACACGTTAACGAGCTAACTGCGCTAACACACTAGTTCCCACCCATGTAATTGAGCATTGCATGGCACATCCAACATACTGTTTTACTTTAGTCCATGACTCGCTTACCTTCAGGGTCATACGTCACATGAAAACCAAAATAATTCCAAACGCCAGATCTGAATGAGGGTGGGGGAGGTCCATGTGTCTTGCTAGCTTGCCCTGCGCTCTTCCTTCTGACTATGCTGTCTGTGTTGAGTGCTCAGTGGATCTGCGCTCGACAGTGCAGCCTAGGCGGAGTAGTCGAACGCAGATTCACTGAGCGCTCAACACAGACAGCATCGTCGGAAGGAAAGTTGATAAAATAAATTACAAATGTTGTATTGTTCGATACATATGCGTACCGAACCGAAAGCACTGTATCGAACGGTTCAATATCGATACGAATATCGTTGCACCCCTAGTATTCACTAAGCATTAAGCTCATGGATCTGTGCTGATTCATCATGGATAGTGGTTCTGACACTCACTAGCCCGCTTTCTTCCACTTAGCGTACAATCCTAGGGTGCTAGACTTAGGGTGAAATCTCCATGCATGGTAGGGAACTTTCTTGTCTTGATGGCAGTAGCTTCTATCTCCTCCTTTGGCCAGTTTAGTATCCCTTCCGGGTATCAGGTGGCTGTCAGGGCGTAGGTGGAAATTGCCTGGATTCTGTTCTTCCCATTCAGATGACTCCTCAGGACTTACCTTGCTCTCTGCATGTATTTTCCTAGCAACCTCCTTTGTGGTTCCTATTTGCCTGTGGTAATCAAAGGTACTTGTAGCTGTCCTCGAATTCTGCAATGTTGCCTTTTGATAGTCTGAGGGTAGGCTTGGGTTACATGGGGGGATCCAACCTTGGGCCCTGGACGGGATTCAAATCTCCAACCTATTGTTCCAAAGAATGTTACCACTACACAAATTATTACATATTTATATATTACAATAAAAGACGGAATATACGAATGAAAATAGAAAATATAGAATGAACCTCAAAGATATAAACAGTACAGTCTGATTTCCAACTACCAAATATTTATGACCACAATTTGAGCTCATAGATAGTATGTGATGTGTGATGCTGAATTAAGGTCACTTTATTACAGCGTCTCTTAAAACATGCAAGAAGAAGAACTATGCAAAGCTAGGCCCTCTCAATATTTCCAGTGACTTTAGCACTGCTAAAGGACAGCTAAAGGTTCTGACTGATTTGCTGACTAAATTTAATCACAACTGGTGCAATACTGAACCCTGTTACTAGTATTAGTTTGGACAAGGCATGCATTTTCCATAGTATTATGTCATCATTACTTAGGAATGCTGCTTCACTGCTGACTTATTTATAGTGCTACTTCTTGTAGTGATATTGCATGCTATATTACACATCTAAAACAAGTTGTCACCAGAGTCTCTGTAACATCAGTTAAAAAGAACTCTATATCCTATTTTTCTTACCCTAATTTTTATATATATATATATATATATATATATATAGATAGATAGATAGATAGATAGATAGATAGATAGATAGATAGATAGATAGATAGATACACACACACACAAATATAAAACCCATGAAAAGAAAAATAACATTAATGACATAGAGGTCTCAAAAATTCACAAAAACTCACATATCAGATATTAAACATTTATTTTAACCTCCATATTATTTCTTATGTTATGATATACAAATGTCTTAACTTCATCTTTCTATCTATATGTTTATGCCTAAGCAATAACAAGACTAATGATGCACAGGCAGACATAAAGTTATTGTTTGGAAAAAAACATCTAAACACAGTGGCGGCTCCTGAAAAAAATCTCAGGGGGGGCAATTTTTATGATATCGACTAAAATGACCCATTTAATGAGTACATCAAACAACACAATTTTAATTTAAATTTAAAATGAACAACCATATTCTGGCCATTTGTATAGATTTGTAAAAATGAACAACCATATTCTGGCCATTTGTATAGATTTGTAAAAATGAACATGAACAGATTTTTTTTTTTTTTTTTGAATGAATGAAAAATAACTATTGAAAACAACAACTGTAAACTGATTGGGGGGGTGGGCTAAAGAGAGAAAGAGAGAGGGATGGAGAAAGAGAGTAAATATGGTTAAGGGTTCTTATTTGTACAAGAACTTTGCTCGTCTGTCTTTTTGAGTGGCAAATTTCTCGATGACCCTGGTGTTGAAATCAGGAAGTTCTTGTGTGAGTTTTTTCTCTATGGACAGCATAGCCAGAGCGTTGAGCCGATCCTGAGCCATATTGTTTCTCAGGAAAGTTTTTATCCTCTTTAAAGTAGAGAAACACCTCTCCGATTCTGATGTTGTCATTGGTGTGGTGATGAGGATGTTAAGAAGACTTACAGTTTCGGTGAATGTGTCTTGAAGGTTGTTTTCCATCAGAACCTGATAGAGCGCCAGCGCACCACTACAACTCTGAAACTCCTCGTTGTCGTAGATCAGGGACAGTTCTGTTTTAAGTCTGGCTTTGTCCAATGAGGGATAGGCTTCCACTGTGGTTTGTAGTGCTGCATCTGGAAAATTTTTGCTGTGTTGTTGGAACAAGTCTCCTTGCAACAGAGTGGCGCTGACAAGGTGCTTGGTGAAAGAAAACCTCTCCTTGGCATGGCTCATAATGGTGTCGCACACCTATCCAATAATATATAATTGGTAAGAGTTAGATTCAGTGGTAAGACTTTGGCACATGTCTCATGTTAATCATTATTCTGAAAAAAAAAATCTGTCCATAACAAAACAAAACAGTCATGACCACTATATCAAATGACATCTGACAGCATCGTCATTAGATTTTATCTGATGATCCGATTTAAATCAGACCAAGCAGCTAGTGCTTACCTCCAGTGCCAAATGGTGTTGCCTGTCTTCCCCCAATGTTCTCCGTCTCTTTGTGGGTGGGTCTTGAACAGGTCCCCTGTACTCCTCATCCACAACCAGATTAGGAAGTGCCTCCCTGATCCAATACATAAGTTTCATTAATGGCTTCTGAAAACTGAATAGGGATATATTAACCAAACACAAACCAAACAAAGGTTGTGTTCTAATTACCGGGAATTACCGGATTTAATTAATAACCGGACCTGGTTTAATGGCTGGGGGAAAACCAGTGCAAGTAAATAAAGGCCCTGGCCATAATTTCAGGAAATAGCCTATGGTATAGGCTACATCAAATCATTACTGGGAATATACTTCATCAAATATACTTAATCAAATATTTTTCATAAAATTACTTCAAAGGCTGATATAAATCAAAATTATCTGAATTCCATTAAACATTTAAGTCACAGAACACAGAATATATGCAGAGAATTTGATAGAATCTATGCATAGATAATTAACATTTATTCTAGGTTACATATTTATGCTTTTATGCCTACCTGATAGCCTGCATGCGGCTGATGAATGTCTGGGTGATCCCTGCGATGGTGACAGAATCGATGTTTCTCTTCTGTAGGTGGTTATACAGCATGTCTACATGTGGCATTATCTTGTGAAACAAGGCCAGGAAAAAACAGAAAGCTTCGTCTTCCAGCATTCTCACGAAACCACCGGCATCTCTCTTTGTAGGGGCATCAAATCCTTCACTGTTACGGATGGTCTGAAAACACCTCACCAGATCGTCTTTATGTTCATACACTGTATTCACAGCACGACTGTTGAAGTTCCAACGGGTTGCCGATGCACTTGGAAGTCGGTGCGCCACCACCTCGTCAAGCACTGCAGTCCTCTTGCTCGATTTAGTAAAAAAAGAAGCGAATCCTGCTATGTCGGAAAAAAAGTGACTGATTTGAGGGATGTGGGAGGTTGCTTGTTGCATTACCAGGTTTAACTGATGGGCATAACAATGTACGTAGTGAGCGTTAGCATAAATGTCCTGTATCTTACGCTGCACTCCTCCAGTGGTACCCCTCATTACAGCGGCCCCATCGTAGGCCTGGGCGATCAACTTTCTCTCTTGTCCCTGGGGGAGGATGAAGCGCAGCCTCTCCGATAAGGCACTGGCTATTGCATCTGCACAAGCATTGGGTAGCTTGATGAATTCAAAAAAACGCTCTTGAATACGGTTTCGTTGGTCAATGTATCTTAGCACCATGACTAACTGACAGTGTGTAGAAATGTCAGTGGTTTCATCAGCTTGAATGGCTAAAAACTTCGCTGCCTTTACTTCTTCCACGATCCTTTCTCTCAGAACTGCCAACATGCAATCCAGGATCTCGTTCTGGACTGTTTTCGAGGTGCCTTTAAATACAGTAGCATTTTCAAGGTGTTGCCTCAAGTCGTGATCAATTGATGCCATCAAGTCGACTAAACCTCTAAAAATCCCTGGATTGTCTGAGGAATCACTTTCATCATGTCCCCGCATTGCTAGCTCAAAAGCACCACAAAACTTAATACAATCGATGATTTTAGATAAAATATGACGGTTTTTATCTACCTCTTCGTTGTGCCTTCTTAAAGCAATCCGATGTCCATCATCTAGCTGCGCCGCTATGCTAGTTTTCCCTAGCACAGCTAGCTTTACACTGTTGTCCATATGAACTCGTGAGCTTTCATGTTTCTTGATTCGTTCGGAGAGGTGCTTTAAGTCGGTTTGTCCAGATTGTGTCCACGTCAAATCACACTTGTCACTTTTGAACAGTATGCACGGGAAACAAAAAAGTGCATTAGCTGTTCCACAGCCTGTCAGCCACGACTTGCGCTGGAACCAACTCCGACAAAAAGTCCTGTTGTATGCTTTTGACTTCTCCTTCGTTGCCTGGGTTAGTTGAATTTCGGGCTTGTCAGGTCCCAACTCTTTAACTTGCAGTTTTTCTGCCATTGTCCTTCTGGCAAAAGGGTAGGTTAGAAGCGATCTAACCGAATTTGGGGGAGGCTGTGCCTCAACCATTAACAATACCGCTGCCATCGTCTCTCTCTGACCTTATAGCTCACTTAGGCTACTGACTGAGGTAAAATTCTAGAACAGCAAATCTTCGCGCGTTTTCTGCAGGGGCGCAATTTTAAGCGCCCCCAAACCATTTAATTCAGCGACGCTGATAGGTCAAATATTTATTATTTTCCCCTGGCAACCATTTAATGATAGGCTATTTCGCTGCATATCAAGGGCGCTTTGACGAGCGCCCCAGAAGAAGAAAAACACCGTTTGTTGGTTGAACTTTAATGAGTCAGCTGGTGAAAATGTTAAAATACGCCTGGCTGTATATGGGCACACACATAGTAAAACTATCATTGATGAATTTTTTAAAAATATATATTTTTACTCCTCCACATTTGGGGGGGCGGAGCCCGAGCGCCCCCTATGGGCCAGCCGCCACTGTCTAAACATGTTATTAGACGCAGTGTCTTGCCCACTTGTTTTGATTAGAACATTGTTCAACAGAGTGTTACTCTACCTGAAACCATCATGTAGGTGTTAACACTTCTGCTATTGCTGCTTAACATTTATAAGCCTTATTGATTGATTTTCCAGCCCAGGGGAATCCTCTGTTTTATGTGATTCTAATTCCATATAATTGTGTTATTTCACCTGGTCATTGCAGATGTAAACAAATTACTGAATTATGGTACATAGCATGCTGAGCACAGCTTGTAGCCACTGGCAGTTGTTGTGCATGGAAACAAAGACCACAGTGACGCACTTATTGATTTTGCTGTAAAGCACACACTCAGAGGGAGTATTCAAATAAAAGGTCAAGAAAAGATGAAATAGAACTTTCTTATTATAATACTGACAGTCCCTATTATGTCCAGCCATTTAGTGAATCCATAGTCACCACTACTCCAAAGAGAGAAATGCAACACTTTGTTTGCATTAATGTTTGTTGCTCAAGGACACTCTGTTTTACATTATTGCAATAATCAAAAAGATTTATATACAGTTTCTATTATTGCAATATCAGATACTAAAGGTTTACTACGGTGGCCCTGAGAGGCCAAACGGACTGCAACTTCAGAAAACACTTGCAAAAAGAAAAATGCTGCAAAAAGAAAAACGCTGCAAAAGCACACACAACACAACGGAAATAGGAAAAAGACAACGGAAATGTTTCTGGGGAGACAATAACCGGACGGACCAGTTGCACGAACCAAAACATGTATGTATGGCTGTATCCCAATTCAGGGACTGTTTCCCAATTCAGGGTCTGCAGCCTTAAAGTACGCAGCCTTAACGGTCCTCAAGGGCCGCACTCAAAGACCGCTGAGGCCGGAAGTGTGAGGCTTGTAGGCTTGTGAGATGGGACGGTCTAGCCCATAGGTGTCAAACTCTGGCCCGCAGCCTAATTACATTTGGCCCACGAAGCCATACCAAATTACTATTAGAGCTGGCCTACTGGTATTATACAGCTAATATATATATTGTTTAGTATTAAGCTTTTCTTGTTCCATATTCAGTTTTCCAGCAAAACTTATTTGAGTCCATAAAAAAAGATTCATTCTTATATCTGGAGGAAGATTTTTTTTTTCAATAAATATTAATGTTAGCCCACGACTTTGTTCCAGTTTTGAATTTTGGCCCACTGCGTATTTGAGTTTGACACCCCTGGTCTAGCCTCTGTCACGCTGCCCAGGTTGCCTAGCAACCATGATACTAACAGCTGGAAACGTTTCATACAGCTTTGTTTGACAGAAATGAAGGAGAACATATTTTGTACATTTGTTTCTACATGAGCTCTGTGTGATTTGATAAGTATCTGAGGCTGAGACCACAGGACTGTAAAACATGACTTTTGGGCTTCATTTCTGTACTGAACAGTCATTTAAGATTAGCTAGTAAATAACAATTAGCTAATGTTGTTCATCTCACTTTGGTAATGTAAATATAATATGGCCAATATTATATTAATCATTATTAGTTATTACAGCAGTGAACATGAACTCTGTGCCAAACACTGAGCTTCAGTAAAGATTCAAGTTGCATTTATTTATATTTCCCTTCACCTTAAATCTTCACTTAAAGACAAGTATCTGTGACAGTGTATATATAGATGTATTATATATAAGAGACAAATATTGTTCTTTTAATATGTTGGCATTACTAAATTTGGCTCAATATGTGTGGAAAAAGCAAATGTACGAACTGTGATAACTGTTTCTGATAGAATTGGGTGAGAAAATCAGACCCTGTCATAACTGCTTTAAGTCATACAGAATAGATATCAGAGCCTTAAACAGGCTGACTTCTGTTAAATGGGTCAAACTGGGCAGAAAGTAGGGCTGCTCGATTATGGCAATAATCACGATTATTTTCACTGAAATTGAGATCTCGATTATTTGACGATATTTATTTAACCCTTACGACCTACTATAGAACCAAGTCCGCCAGAGCTTATATTATTTTTTTACATGTTGTAGTGCCATTTGTGGGAGCATTTCAAGTTGCTATACAACTGTTATAGCCCATATTTTAATAATATGTATGCATTAAGTCCATAGTAATTACATTAATTGCAAAAAACTACAAAAAAATTGAAAATCGTTTTTGTTTTGTTTTTTTACATATATTTCTACTTGGAGAAATTTAAGAGGTTTATCCCTCAAAACTTTAAATACAAAAAAGTTGCAAAAAATAGTTTACAACAACAGGAAATTTATTTTGAGTGCCTTCATAGTTTTATTTTGGAGATACACCAATTTTTATATACTGCAGGAAAAACGAAAAAACAATCCTATGACGCAAATTTGCAAAGAAAACAGCATGTGCATCAAAATAAAATATTTCCAGCAGTGCAATTTGAGTTCTAAGCATCCCAGAAACTATTCAGGAAAGTCAAACATGACCAGTATAGGCTTTTAAGGCCTACAAGTAAAAAACTACATTTTCTGCGAAAATGACGTCACTTCCAGTTTCGGGCAGGAAATGGCGGACATGCGATAGTTCGCGCTGATGTCTGTTTCACTGCTGTGGGAAGTGTTACGAACAGCTGATCGGATCGGCAAAGCGTGTTTCTGGAATATTATGTTTTTGTTCCTGCAAGAGCTTTTTACGCAATTTTTGCAAAGCTATATGTGGAAGGAAACCGTGACCGAGGACAAGCTGATGGCATAAGATGTAAGTACAACTCCTCCGGTTTCATATGCAAAACAAATTATTGCGCTAGCTTACACGGTTCAGGTTCTACAGGGATTTAAAAATAGTTACACAGCGTGCTGCTCTGACTGGCTTTAAAGGGTTAACAATAACAACGTATTGAATAATGACTTTAAAAAATAATATAAAATAGTGTGCAACACCACTGAAGTTTTTTTTACCTCTCTTTTCAACCAACGGCAGTCACTCTCCTCTCCAAATAACTTCTGCTTAGCTTTCCGAGCTTCCCTCGGGTCCTCTTAATCAGCGGTCTCCACCCTTTTTTGCGCCACGGACCGGTTTATGCCCGACAATATTTTCACGGACCGGCCTTTAAGGTGTCGCGGATAAATGAGGGAGGGGCTAATAATCGGCTCAGTTATTTTTAATGATCGTTGAAAGCCCAGATCGTAATCGTGATTAAAATTTGATTAATTGACCAGCCCTAGCAGAAAGTATACAAACACATAACATCCTTATAGAATATGATGTAACGCTATAGATCAACTTACCTCAGAATATATAAAGCATATAAAAAATTACAGCAATATGATGCAACAAACACAGCAGTGCTACTAATCCAAAAATACTCAAAGCTTCATAGAACTGAAACAAAGATTTATTTTTAGCTCCATTCTGCTGCTGATACATACTTTAGGTTTCTGAACATTAAACTTGTTGCTGCCTTTCATAGTGTGTAACTTGAAGGCCCTGAGTACTTTCTCCCACACTGAAAACACTGGGATGATAACATTATTTGAACATTACCTAATAAGACTGATTCAGGACAGACAATTAGCTATGTTAAACTTTTCTAGCAGTCCTTCACAAACAGGGAACAGTCTGTCTATTCTCTCCATCTGTCAGCTGCTGCTGGCTCTTCCTCCTCCTCTTCCTCACACACTGCTGAGTTTGTCCTGGTGGATCATCAGGGGTGCAAAGCCTCACAGATGATGTGCAGCAGTGGGTCCCTCAGTCTGTCCTCACTCTGGACACTTGCAGTTGTCACACATGGAAATCAAATGTGTGATAAGCTGCAGGATTCAAACACAAGTGTAACTTATAAACACATGTTCATACTTTTATTACACAATCAGAGAGAAAGAAACAGAGAGAGAGTGCACGACAGACAGACAGGTGACAGTCTCAGGTGTATACACTGCTACAAACAGGAGGATTTAATGTTTGTGTTATTACGAGTGCTAAACAAGAAGAGTTCCCAGATGGTACAGTGGACATATGTGTGACTCCTGTGATTAAAGCATCTTTCTTTCAGCTTAACGAGTGAACCGTCAGCTCGTTCAAACACACGTTAAAGTCCCTTTGGCTGACACCACCGAACAGAGGCAGCAATATAACATAGCTAACATTAACAGTGCAGTGGATCCTGCTTGTGCCGTGATATTCAGGACTGCAAACCGAGCAGCATCACTGACTTTCAGCTTGTTGTGTTTGTGGATATATGACTGACTTTAATTATCCACAAAATCATCAGATTCTCTGTAAGATTAAGGTCGACTATCTAACGGCGTATAAAGTAAAGGCTTTAAAACAAAGTAAATGCTGAAAGTACAAACATCGCTAATGAAACATAACTTTGCCAGCATGTGGCCAACAGTAATGTTTTAATGTTCCTCATTATTAAACATTTGCACATAAATAAGTGACATAATATTCAGAACTTACTTTTGAAAGTTTACTCTTTGGCCGCTCCAGTTCTTTGAAGTGTCTCCCAGTCGCTCTGCCCAGTCCCAGTGCACTTGTTAGCATGTTTTGGTTCGTGCAACTGGTCCGTCCGGTTATTGTCTCCCCAGAAACATTTCCGTTGTCTTTTTTCCTATTTCCGTTGTGTTGTGTGTGCTTTTGCAGCGTTTTTCTTTTTGCAGCATTTTTCTTTTTGCAGCGTTTTTCTTTTTGCAGCATTTTTCTTTTTGCAGCGTTTTTCTTTTTGCAAGTGTTTTCTGAAGTTGCAGTCCGTTTGGCCTCTCAGGGCCACCGTAGTAGGTTTACAGTTTTTTTTAAGTATGTTTATTGAGATTTTTTGATATAAGGAAAAAAGAGACACACAAAAAAACAAACAAAAAAAACAGACAACACAACAGCAAGGGCTAAAACACACAAATAAGACAAAAGATTACACTGCAAAGACAAAAATACTACATCAACACTGGCAATAAACAGAAATAAAACTCTAAGGTGGTAGGCTGAGTTATTGGTGATCGATCAAACAGGACTTTGTTTTAATACATGGTCTAAAAATGGCTGCCACACATCAAATTATTTGCAAACCAAGTTCCCCCCATGCCATCTTCAAAAAGTCAGATTTAAAATTTAAATACTCAGAAAAAGCTTTCACAAAACCAGAAACCAACTTTTTAGAATCCGGGGAACTCAGAAGGAGTGTAAAAATTGACCCCTCTTCCAGAAGAGATGGAAAATTAAGAATACTCTGACGAACATAGTTTCTTATCTGTAAATAGTGAAAAAAATGTGACGCAGGGAGAGAGAACTTGTTTTGCAACTGAGTAAATGATGCAAACTGCCTGTCAATATATACGTCTTTGAGAGTAATAATACCTTTCTGTGTCCAGACCTCAAAAGAGGCGTCGAAACACGAGGGTGGAAATGCATGATTACAATATATTGGAGTGTCTGGTAGAGCACAACCTTTTTTGATCTGACTAAAGATTTTAACGCAGTTCAAAGGTTTACAGTTAGGTGAAAACTTCAAGCTATCCAAAGGCAGTGTAGCTTTTTTTTTAAGTTTAAAGGAAGTATATGACACTATAAAGGAAAGAGGGGGATTATTGGCGCATTCTCAGTAAGACAGTTTTTTGGAACATAAATACAGAATAGGCACTTTCCTTGATGAGGATAATTATACTGTTTTTTTTTTTCTTCAATCAGCTTTTCAGCTCAGCATGGGACCCAAGAGTCTAACTTGGATGAATTTTTCACAGCCTTTCAACAGCTTTCAGTTTCAGCCAGTGAGCAACTGACATAAGAGGAACAGGGTACTTAGCTAACCTAAATAAACAGCATCACTGAGCACAACTCAACAGGAGGACACAGTAATGTGCTGCAGCACTCTGGTATTGTTTTTCTGAAGAGACAGGCTCCTCTTCAACCATTTTGTGGCAATGCAACACAGCCAACAGAGACAGGGGTAAAACTGTCACTGGCACTTTCATAAATGCATCCCCATGAATGCCTCGTCTAAGCTATGCAAAGTTTTTTTGTTTTGTTTTGTTGTTTTTTTTTACACAGAAACCACTGTGGCCAGCAGATATTGCACCAGTTTAAGTCAGGAACTGTTACTCGTCCAAAAAAGCAAGGGGCCCATTTAATATTCACTGACTGTAAATCATTTAACAGGAGTCCAACATAATAAAGGCAAACCTTATCAATTTGGCTAGATAGTATAAAGCATTAAAAAACAAACAAATCAAAACTGTAGGAAAGCCAAAAACTGTTATATGGTAAGCTGAAATAATACAGCCAGTGAGAACCAGTTCTTAATGTTTTGATAGTTTCACTACTGTAGTTAATGCAATAGAAGATGTACACTGGTAACGTGAGTTTGTACTTTTACTATATCAGGACCATCAAAATAGGAATATTATTGTATCTACATATTTCAAATTATGGTTCTGTGCTGGGAAGAACCTTAAATAGAGACAATATCATGACTTCATCATTGATTCTGACTTTATGACATCATATTGACAGAGTGAGAATTAGCATGAAATGAAGGCGCTAGAATGGAGGGGAGTTTGTAAAGCAGCTTTCAGAGGCTGTAGCAACGGCCCATATGAACTCTGATAAAAGGATTCAGAAAGAGGTTTCAGCTGAAGCATATGCTGAAACTTGGGCTAGCGTTAAGATCGGCTAATCTGAGCTGAAGTTCACATTTTTATTTTAGCAGATAAAGGAGAAACTTCTCAAGTCAGTTCTACAAGCCACAGGAATTAAATAGTGTGCTATGTTTGAAATGTTATTTAAACAAATATCACTTATAACAAGATTGTGAAAATAAAATGATGGAAGCTATTCCTTTAATTTCTCCTGTTCCAATGTGGTGCAAGCAGCTGCTCTACTTGATTTTGACTTTCAGTAAGTTAGTGCTATTGCTCTTGTTCTCAATGTTAACTTCAACTGAAAAATGATAACGCTGTTGATTTTTCATCCTTCCTTACAGAATGATGACCTTTGTTGATAGGATTTTGAACATCATTCCTTGATCTTTTTTAATTAACGCCCACGACACTATATAAATACACCACATTAAATTTGCTGCCCAAGAAAAGGTTTCTTGCTTCAAAGTTTCATTCATCTAGGTTATGTGTCATATTTAGGACATAATTCCTCATTGCTTAATGTTTCCTGGAGACACTTTGTATAGCAGGAACTACCACAGCACTGTGGTTCTGTGGTTGGTGTTTATCATTCTCTGTCTTTCTGGGGACAGATTTTGTCATCAAGACAGAACTGTAACTGAGCATGAAACAGTCGCAAAACTTTTACATTACCTTACTTTTCGAAATGAAGGTCAAGCTTGAAGATAGCTGTGGTCTGACCCACGGATACTGAATAACAGGGAGATGGACGAGGACAGCCATAGGGGCAGTGGCACCCCAGCATTAACCCTAACCCTTTGTTCTTTTTACGATTTCTAATATATTTTTAAGCGCCCACTATACTTTTAGTATATAAATTTGATTTATCATGTGCATAAACATGTATAATAATGCATGTACATAAAGAGTGTGCATCAAGCCGCTGCATGAGCATTGCAGCTGGTTAAATTCGATTGAATAGAGGTCTCTAGTTTGTTACTGTCTGAAGTCTTGTCCATTTCATTTTCTTAAACTGTTTGATCATATCACTGTGAACAGTGACTTTCATTTGTTTTAACATTTCCCTTCATTCTGCGGATAGAATGGAAAGTGTTGCCATAATGTGTTGCCATGTGGGAAGAGTCATGAAGCCAGAGGCTAACAGCCGAGCCCGTCAAAGGCAAAGTCGGAGCCACGTCCGCCCTTCACATGCACCCACAATACACACATCAGGCCTATGTGTGCATTTCAGCCACTGACTTTCGCTGCAAATGAGTGTTCTCTGAATGTTTCCAGGCTAATTTCAAGCTCACATAAAAATGATTTGAAAAAAAGAAAAAGAAAAGAATGCATTATACAGTAATAAAAAGATGGTACAGATGCCCATCAATCCTTGACTGTTTTCCCATAAGAAGTATGGTTTAGCCCATAAATTCATATCTATATACAATAGCTTGCGCCTATAGTGCATTAAGGGAAGGGTTTGCTCCTACAGGGACCGGCCTTTGGCAGCCTCACTAATGGGACATGGTCCACAGCACCACCTGTTCCAATGAATTTCTCTCTCTGGATCAGCTAGACACCATCACGTGAGAGGCTGCAGAACGGGAGTAATGGAGGGGTAGTGATTTGTGAGACAGCAACGATCATCCCTGATTTCATGGATATTATTCCTGCAGCCATTTAAAAATCAAACATCATCACTACTCTCTCTGCAGGGACAGAGAAGGGGGGC
Organism: Mchenga conophoros; assembly: GCF_057382185.1. Classification (NCBI taxonomy): domain Eukaryota; kingdom Metazoa; phylum Chordata; class Actinopteri; order Cichliformes; family Cichlidae; genus Mchenga; species Mchenga conophoros. Next base: position 18,736,403 of record NC_140543.1, read on the forward strand.
AAGAAGTTAAAAAAAGACAAAAAGGCTTCAAGGACAGGAACCAAAGAGCCCTGCCAGCATAACTTTAGTGGCTTTCAAGTTGATGTGGCTGTGTCACATATAATTATGATTTTTTTGATCACAACAGAGTGACAGTGTTGACAAAAAAAGAAGAAAAAAAACCTCTGGCTGTCCTATTCCAGAGGGGGTATCCCTGCACATTAAATAACTTATATTATGTATAAACTTATATTATGTATTTGACGGGTTATTATTTTAGACTATAAGATAAGAAAAAGTCACAAGCAGAAGACCTGAAAGGCGAGTTAAGTGTGCCTTTCACCTCTACTTGAAGCTCATTTGTAATACAGATGATTCTGTTTGAACACTTTTCCTATCAAATGCACTGTACGTGGCAGGGTGCACAATTTACTGCCAATCCATCTTAATAATTGTCATATGCCAAGTGGAGTGTTGACAGGATGAAACATGGTTATGCACCACCTCGCAAGTATTAAGAAGGACATTTTGTTTTATCACAACACACAACCTATATGTAAAGTAAATCATATTAAGGGGAAATGTTCAATGTGGACTGTTGTGACAAGCAGGGTATACTGTGGAGAATGGGATCGTTAAAATGTGCATTGATGTCGAATGGGGCTTTCAATCTACTCTTGTCTTACCCCTCACCCTATTTATTGTCTTCCTACCAAGTCGCTTTACATTTACAGCTCCAGTCGCATATTCACTTTGAACGCGTGTGCTTGCGTTCATGCATGTTTGTGTAAGTGTGTGTGGTCGGTGCATGTGTGTGTGCCATCCCTGGGTGTTTGTTTGCTAATAGAGTTCTTTAGTCACAGATCTATGTGACAGGTGGCCCTGCTGGCCTCTAGTGAGTGCTCAGTACAAGTGCTCTCCTGGGTGAGGATCTGTCACATTCACTTACATGAGGGAACAATGCCACCCCCACCCCCTCTCAAAACTCAGTGTCCTCCCACACTTTTCTTGAACAGTTTCACAATTTTAAATTCACACTGTTTCCTCTTTTTTTCAGCAAAGTCTACTATGTGCACAAATATCCTGAAGAAAATCCTGACAAACTACCCTAAAGTTTATTGGAAAGTCTGTGACTGCACTCAGAAATAACATTAGTACACATAAAATAACTCACTCTGCTGGTGTCTGGAAGATCTGTTAGATTTAAGCAATGACCATACATACACACGGGTGTGTGTGTGTGTTTTTGTGTACAAATATGCTGCATACTCTTTCTCCAGGAAAAAGTTGTTTTGACTTAGCGACTGAAGTGAAGGAAATAAGTTTTCTACTTCATATTCTTTCTATGCACCCTCTCCAGAACTTTTTATTCTAAGGTCACAATTATGCATTTTGAACTTAGGCAGGCAGTGTGGCTGTGGAAACTCAGATAAACATGCATCTGAGTTTCCACAGCCACACTGTCTTCTTGATGTTGGTGATAACGGTGGTTCTTAAGCCAAAGGTGTGGTCATCTCTACTACTGTCAGATTAATTTTCGCCACTGTTCTGACTTTGTTAAAGGAATAGTCTGACATTATTATTATCATCATCAGTAGTAGTAGTTGATAGATAGACACTGGCTCTACCCTACATTAACAATCCAGAAATTATAATAATAAAATCAAGAAAGCAATAAGAACATTTCCCCACCTGTACTCTGTTCTCCATATTATGACAGTGCTGGTTTACCCAACAAACTGTGGTAACCTGTAGCAGGGTGCTTTATTAAATTTTAATGCTTTCCAGTTAGCTACCTAACAATAGCCCCAGCCAACAGGTGTTGGCAGTTGGCTTGGCTTGTTTTATCTTGTTGATTACCACAAGATAAACAACAACAACAACAAGCTTTTTTATGTCACATCAATGCAGCTATTATATAGATGCACTCAAGGGTTGGACATTGACTTGGTGCAGTCATGAATATGTCAGTGTGCACCTTCATGACAAAACGGACTGGTCTGTCAACACTGAGACCCTCTGCAACAAAGGGTAGAGCTTTATTCTCAGGAGACTTGAATCCTTTAATATGCGTCATGAAATATTGATATTATACTGCTTTGGTTTGTTGGGATAAAAACATCACTCATAAAGACAGTAAGAAGTGGGACAAGCTGGTTAAAACGGCCAGCTCAGCTAGGAGCCAACTAGGAGAGACTGGACTTTGTGCGTGCTGTGCAGGAGAGCTGTATAAGGATCATGTTGCAGGTCATCCTCAGCAACCCCAGACCCCCCCCCCCCCTCCACGTAACACTGGTCAGGCAGAAAAGCACACTAAACAAACGTCTCCTGTTCCTGTACTGCAGAACTGAGCAGTAAAGATTATTGCTCTTACAGGGATGATTCACACTTATCTATCGATCTATGTATCTATAGTAACTTCTCAAGCCATTTTCCCAATATTTTTGCATGCAGCCATTGCTTGAGTTGCCACAAGCTGAGATGTTGACACAACTGGAAAAGCTCTGAAGATTTTTTTTTTCTAAGCATGCTTTTCTTATTAAGTCATCATCCTGGGATAAGACTGATAGAAATATTAATATCAGAAAGCTGAAAGAGAGCTCATACTGTGTCACAGCATTCGCTGTTAAGTTAATGTCATACTGTATGATGCCACTAAGACTGTCACTCAGACTGTAAAGCTGAGGATCTGTTAATCTGTAGGTGGCCATGGTCTCAGTGTTTCAAAGCACACTGGCACCATCCTGAGGCTTCACTCAGCACCTACATCAGTTTAGAAAACATTTTGTCAGGTCTATTGCAGTAAACAAGGGAAATACCCATTCGCCATGTTCATCACAACTCTTTTATGATTCTAAAAACCGCTGTTGTGTGTGACACTAAGTTAAAAAATATTTTGCACATTTATCATACAGCTACTATTATTCATGCTGTGTTGACAAAAATATAGGTTTTGCTTTTTACAGTGTTGTGCTAGATGATTTTGTCTTTCTGGAGGTGTGACTTCTCTTTCTTGGCCTGAAGCAAAATCCATATTGTAAATGATGCATGCAGGCAAACTCTGCACGCTCTGTTTCCTAAACCAAAACCAGTACTTAAAAATTAACATCTGTAGGGAGTGCATCCTTTTTTTTAAAGTCCAGTCTATACACCAAATACGTTCTTGTAACTACAGGTTATATCTAAGGAGCATCCCACTGTTTTGCTTTGATCAGACTAAAAAGAGCTCAAAAGTGGTGGAGCAGACACTAAAGTATGCTAGAGTTTGAGTCAAGTCCGTAAGTCAAGGGTAGAAATCATGGATCTTTCACTTCCAATATTGCGTCTGAATTGCATCTTCCTCTGCCTAGCAGAGCTTACATCTTTAAAATTGTGAATCTCCTCTCTGTATGCAGGCTCTCTGAAAAATTTCACTTTTAGACTAGATTAATTTCTCAGACCTCTGAAAGATCTCTCCACAGGCACAGACCCTGTTTTTTTTTCCAGAAACTAAACAATAACAATTATAACAATTATATTTGCGATATAATCCTTTCCGGAAAAATAACACTCTACTTTAGTTATTTCATCCATTTTATTTTAATCCATTTTCATGTTTTCTGTTGTTTTATCATTGGCCTGATTGCCTGGGATCCAGGGTAATCATTGACCTGTGGGCAGTCCATACATTACCTTGCTGTTCTTTTAGGCCAGACAGGCAGCTCCTTTCTCTATGAGTGAGGTGATCGATGAAAAAAAAAAAAAACAACTGGTGTATTTCTTTCTACTGGCCCGACTACAACACCAGCCTGTTTTTGGCAAATGGAAAGGAGTGAAATGTTTCCAGGACCGAGCTGATGAATGACTGCCATCAAATAGTATATTTTAAAAAAAGGAGCACAATGAAAAGAGCAGAGTTGGCACTGAGGCCAAAGAGGCAACATTCAGTAGCAAATCCGCCAGAGGCTGATTTATAAGTGGAAGTGCCCTAGAATTACAAAAGAAGGAGAGAGACACACAGAGAGAGAAAGAGAGAATATAACTATAACTAATGAATTAGAAATTTTAAATGAAACTGGTGAAACATAAGCTAGCTGACAAGATTTGGTATTTTCCTTTTGTTCTCTGTAAAAAATGTGGTCTACTCCTAAAGGAGGTTTTATGAAACAACAGATAAAGGAGAAGCCTTTTTACAGGAAAAGCTACAGAATACAGACAAAAATCTCCATCACACCCTTGGGTTTTCTGCTCTGTAGAAGTCTCATTTATTGAAGTTTTTTCAAGTCTTTGTCTTATCTACTTTTTATTTCTTTCCTGTGTGGATTTGCCTTTCTTAGAAACCCCTAATATAAGACCTCATGACTCAAAAAAAATTGTTGGCCTTGAGAGTTGGTGTCACATAAGTATTAAGGCACTGGTGGAGTGGTAAAGCCCTCACCTCTTGACTTGACAAATAAGTGAATGTCTTCCTATTTGCCTCAGTAACTTAAAGATGTTTTCCTCATTGACAAGACTTTCAGCTTGTACTCTGACTGTAAAACAATAGGTTATAGAGTAAAACATTAATCATCCCTGATATGTGGCGTGAATATGATGCAGTTTAAAGATATTTAAAAAATGGTTGGTATAATCCCCCTCCAAAAAAATAAAAATCAATAATCGGCCGACTTAGCGCTTTTTTTTTTCTATTGCCTTTTTTGCACAATATTCACAGTCATTTGTATATGATTTATTGATTGACCTTGGTCTAAACAAGAGCATGGATGGCATGGATCAATTCATGAGGAGGAAGCTCTATAGCTCACGAATATAACATATTGATCACCTTGGGCGATAAAGAAGTTGTCAGTGGAGGTCTTGGGAGATTTCTCTCACTCATTCTAACTCTAAAAAATGTGGAGAATCAGTGTTGTGTTATTGAAGGAAGATTTTACTACTGGGACATCCAGATTTTTATGAGCATATTAGTAAAATAGTTAAATCTGTCCACTGGCAGCTCTGACAGCAGATTGTAAACTCAAGCTGAACCCAATGGACCGACACCTTGTGGAAGAGTAAGCTTATAATCAAAAATTCAGTTTGAATGCTTACCTCGTAAATATTTTCTTTTCCCTCTAATGCTGATGCTTGCAGACATCCTATTTCCTTCGATTTGGGAGTTGATGCTGATGGTTTGCAGCATCTGCAGTAGGCTCTTGTGGGTTTCAACCTGACAGCTTGCCTCAATGAAGGCTTGGTAATGAGAAAGACCGTGTTCATTCTGTCTACACGTGTCAGAATGACATATATACGAGTGTTTTTGGAGCTTGTGTGCACTGTGGTTTTCTTCTAACATTGCTTGACAAGTATAGCGACTGAAAAAAAGAGGAAAAATATTCAAACATTTATCTGAACCATCTACTTGTCCAGGATTGAAGATGTGTGAAGATGGTGTAGGCTTTTTGGAGTAATTTTATCCAGACATGACAACAGTGTGGTGCAAATCTCAGCCCCCCTCTGGGTGATGTTTTCAGTGCTGGCTGAACAAAATTGATTAGACTTTGTACTGTAATGTTAGAGTAGCTATGATAGTGTTGTAGTAGCTTTATAATCATACAAATGAAAAGCCCAAAAAAGGGTTAAAATCAGGTTTTGCAAATGTAAAATTGTCAATCATTTTTGCCCAAATGGAGGCCGTGCAACAAGCTACAAACTCAATATGGACTTACACCAACCAGTAAGATGATAGAGAGAGCTTCTCAGCATTACTGATGTAGAGCCATCGGCATCCATGTGCCAGGATTCTGTCCATTTATTCCCCTCTTAGCCCTGTTTTGATCTTCACCATTCTTAAGGAGACATTTAACTGCTAAATTTCATGTTCAACAGCTACTCCCAAATTTTCCTTTTTCTAGCAGCTGGAAATGGGGCTGATAAGAGCAGTGGGCCTGAACCAGAACACAAACTTGCAGACTGTAATAACCAAAGTTTAAAGATAAGGAAACTTTAACAGGACTGAGGCGAACTGAGGAAATTGGGATTTTCTTTTATTTCTTTAAGACCTTTTTACGATGCACATCATCCTTTCTTATTAGAAAAATAATAAGGGTGGCTGTATCTAGACATGTACTGGTACCATGCCATACATCATCAGCTTTGCATTTTGCATCAATTTAGGAAACAAGATTATTCACTGCTTCAACTTTTTCTTTCTGAAAAAAAAGACAGAACAATTATACTATAATCTATGTTATGAAGCTCATCTCCAGGTTGTGAATTAAATGTATATATGTGTATGTGTGTATGTGTGTGTGTATACAGTAGGCAGTAACCAGTTGTGAGATATTCATTTCTGCAGTGTTACAAGAGCCTGAATCATCTTTCCTTGACACTGTGGAAAATCTAAAAGGCCTGAAAGCCACTCTCTCATTATTTACTTATACTTCCACAACACAGAAGAATTTGTTCCCCTCTAATGATCTTGTCATTTGCTGCAATGAAAAACACAAGAATGCAGGCAAAATCACTTAACAAAACACACAGTTGTTGCTGTGAAGGCAAGATATTTATGATCTTTGGCGAGTGGGTGGTAGGTCCCAAACTGATCTTGACAGTACATAACATGCTTAGTGAGGCTGGATTTTCTCAGTCTCTCAGTTTGCAAATGAAGTGGAAAGACAACATGATATACTCAGAACTGACAGAGTTATAAAACCTAAAGCATTTGTGTCACTACCTTTTGTAAAATATGCAAAATGGGAGTGAAACTAAGTGTCAAACTACATGTGTTAGACAGACTGTTCAGTTGTTTTCCAGCTTCTGCTGATAATCATGTTTGTATACAGTTTTTCTGTAGCTCCAATGACAGTATTAACGGTGGAAAATTCTGGTCAAGTCACTGAATGTCTTTGAAGTCAATAGAACTGAACGAGACAGATAGTGGAAAAAAGAGGGGTAAAGGGAAAAAGGGGTCTTAAAATTAAATCCTGGGCAGGTGACAGTGACTTATGCTGAAGGTGATGCAATTTTCCTGTAAAAGCTTCTTGTGACATGTATTACCCTACCCTAGAAAAATACCACAAGTGATGATGGTCAGATGGTTCCCTTCAATTAAGAAGGTTTGGATTCTAAATTTACATTTGAGCTACATTCATCTTTTTTTGTTTTGTTTTGTTTTTCAAAATCACAGAGCATTTACTGCAGTGTATATAACGGTAAACACAGGACAACTAGTCATCTGTTCTCTATGTAATGTAGCTGTCAGCTTTGTTGACTGTTATCTGGCTATGTGTAAATGAGATGAGTGGCCTATGGCTGTTGTGTTCCATAAACTTTGTAGTGCTCATCTAGCAGTATCCAGTTTGCGAAACTTGTATAATTGATTTTTATGTGTCCTTCCTAGAATATGGATTCATTTATAATGAAGATTTCCTTTTTTCAAAGGGTAGAAAAGTGTGTAGAAACAAACATCAGTAATGACAGGATGAGTCTGAACCACCATCTACCACTAGAGGGAGCTGAAGTGCACTGTGTTGAAGTTGAGGAAACCAAAGATCTAGATTCACTCAACCACAGTAGTTTTGGCTGTAACTATGCATTGGCAGGTGAGATAAGGGAATAGGTGGTTTCATCTTCCTGGTTAGGTAAAAAAAACAAAAAAAAACATTATTTTTGTCTTTCAGTTAAAAAATTTAATAAATAAAATAAAAATGAAATATTGTTTTTAGCTCCATATTTCTGCCCCAGCAGTGAGGCTTTTTGCTTAAGTTAGCCCAAGTAGAAAATCTGAGTATGCTCTCTGCATGATTGAATAGGAGTAATGAAGCTGACATGGAATGTGCTCCCTCCCCAGAGCAGAAGACAGAGGGATCCTTTCAAGTTGTTTTTGTCTAACAGCGCTATAATCTCAAGGTCTTTTGGGTCCCTCTGTGAAACAGACAGGGAGAAACAGAACAGATGATAAAGAAAGAGAAGAATCTGTTCTCTCTCTCTCTGTGTCCATCTGTGTGTGTGTGTGTGTGTGTGTGTGTGTGTGTGTGTGTGTGTGTGTGTGTGTGTGTGTGTGTGTGTGTGTGTGTGTGGTCAGCTGACTCATGTTAAGCTGCTAGCCACTTATACTGTGCAGGCATTTCTGTGTTGTGCTGATTCACCTCACTGGTTTGCCATTTTCTATAAAATAACAGCAGAAACTGGATATCCAGTTCTCTGGTCTGTGAGTCTAGGATACAATTTCAGGGGAAATAAGAAAAGATACAGCGCACTGACTTGGATAGAAAAAGGTTTAAATTGCAGAGAAACCATTTATGCTGCATGCATGCATGTACTAGCTGCATCATTCACTTGCATGAATCCATTTTGTTGCACATTTTTCTCTGCATTTCAAAGTTCAAACAAGCTTTTGAAGCACAGTCATGATTGGAGCACACAGAAAGAAGGTTAGGTAACAGAAACTAGCCTTTCATTGTGTTAAACTGAGAAAGTTACAAAATCTAAAAGGGCATGAGGCCAGGAAGCAAGAACACGCACCACTGTGACTAGACTGTGACTAGATATACACAGAAGACTAATTAGGGCAGTCTAGAGACGCCAAGGAAACTAGACACACCTGAACTAGACGAGACCTGGGGATTTAAAATTAAAAGCAAGGTACTAGGAATACCAAACACCTGATACAAACAGAATATACAGAATTACAAATGAATTAAAAATCCCCAGAATACCAACGAACAACAGGAATTAACTAGAAATGATAGTTAACCTAAAATAAAAGGGGCAGAGACAAGAAAACATAAACATAAAACCATAAGTAACAAATGGTAACAGCAGTAAAGCAAACCCAGATTTTAAGTAAATAACTCGAAACCACAAAACACAAGAACCATAACCGAAGAGCGAGTGCTTAATAATGAATTCAAAATCCAAAAGCAGAGCACTGGGAGTCCAAAGTCCAGGACCATTACAAGCATTCGTTTTCTTCATTTACTTCCATAAGAATAAACCCTTTCACAAGTTTTGAAAAGAGGCCTCACATTTGGTTCCCAGGCAAGCCTATAGATTATATAACAGTGTTGGGATTCTCTTCACTGTGGCATGTAGAGAACTTGGCGTGGTGCAGTGATAACAAAGACAGTAGCTTCTGCCTAACAATGCATGGCAACATTACCGAGCAAGTTGTTCACTACTAGAGACAGTTTGCCAGCGTTGCTCTCCATAAATTCCCAAGGTTACAGCTGAAATAAATATGTATTAAGTATTAATTAGCACTGCCCATGTGTAAATGGTAAATAATACCCAAAGTGATAATGAAATCCACTTAGTTGTTGTATTTGTTTGATGGCTCGTATGCACATGTTTAAAAGTTAGAAGCTTCTATGACAAACATGAAGAGTAAAAGTGAATACACAAAGTATTAAAAGCTCAAATATTTTAATACAGTGTCATCTTATGGAATATACACAATCCACATTTCACTTTCACAAGTGCGATAAGAACTCCTTTCTTTAAAGATTACTTAATTTGAAACTGAACAGCATAATCTAGGGGACAGCTCCCTAATCAAACACAACTCATACTATATCAACAAACATTAAGCGACTCAACTGCAATTTAAAGACATGCAAATCTGAAGAATTAAAGCAAGCTTTTAATTAGTAAAGAAGGGACTCCTCTGATGTGTGTGACGCCTGGAGGAACTATTGAAACAGGATCCAGGAAAAGAACCCCACATGATACTAAGTAACTGTTTTAAACGATTTATGTAGCTCATCAATATTCAAGTGTGTATACTGCGCAGATATAAATTTCAGTGTAAAATGAGAAAGCCTGGTGGCCATATTTAGCATTGTAAATAATACTGTATGCATGCATAATTATCAGATTATGCATAAGGTGACTTTTTTGTTTGTTTTTCTTAATTGAGAGTAATCAAAAGAAGAGAAATCCTTCTTCTATGAAACTACTCATTCTGTGTTGTTTTTTGGCTGGACTTGCACGAAGGTAATTACTGGCATTACTCAAGCGTGATGATTGACAATAACAATATATGTCTATATGGCTTTATGTCATGAATGAGATTTTAAATTCAGAGACAAAAATTTAACTTCTGAAATTTATAGTGAATAGTGGATCAATCATGTTATGTGTACACTGATTAGCAGTAATTCAAAATACCCCCAACTGCACCTTGACATGATAAAGTTCTACAAGTTGTAACCTTCATGCCCAAACAGCTAAAGGTTGTCCTGCAAAGGTTGTGTTTGCAGAACAACTAATAAGTCATCTATAAATGAGATTTTGCATGTTATTGCGCGCGTGTGTGTGTGTGTGTGTGTGTGTGTGTGTGTGTGTGTGTGTGTGTGTGTGTGTGTAGGACACACAAAGGTCAAAAGATTTTATCTGAATTATTTATATTGCAACTTAGTGACACATTAACACAGATAACACCAGAGAGACAGACATGGGAAGAGAGATGAAGAGGAGAGGTTGTCAGTTGTTACTTTTAACTGAATTTTATCTTAAACTCTTACTATGTTAACAAAATCCTGTAATATATTTTGATAAAGTGTGTATGTTTTTCTTTCTTTTCCTTTGTTAAAGAAGCATTGTGTTTTCTCGTTGCATTCTCACAAGTTACTGTATGTCAAAGTCACCTCTACTTTGTTGTTGGCCTTTTTGTTCGTTGATAGGGAGCAGAATTGGTGTGTTGGCCTGTGAAGGATCTTTAAGACAAATACTAACACATGAACTATATTAACACTTGAAAATTTTTGGGGAAAGTCCTTCTAGAACAAGGTCACTTACATGGTCACTGAATGCATCATTAGGTTTGGTCTGACAAAATTGTATTGTTACATGTGCAGTACAAGTAAATCATTGTAGATGTGCACTCAGGGCTCACACACTACTCCATCTCAATGCCACCAGCATCTAGCTGGGGGTCATAGTTGGAGGGTAAAGTGGGACAGACTAGCTAAGAACCTAATGCTAGGAGGGGTTATAACAACTGTGGATTCATATATTTGTTTTAGTTTATGATTTTTTTTTTAATTTCTAAGTAATAATCAAAGTAAACAATTAAATTGTCTCTCACCAACAAAGCAAATTCAGATATTTAAAAAAAAAAAAAAAAAAAAAAAAAAAAAACACCAAAAGAAGAGAAAGAGAACGTAAACTGGGGGATGTCAGTTGTTAACAACCTTCATAGATAACGTGTTAAGAATGGATTAGCTATGGATTAAGTATGAGCAGTTGTTAAAGACAGCAATCCAATCTTAGATGTGACACCGTATTCATCATAATGAGCTATGACACAGCTTAACACCGTGAAACCCTTAATTTCAGAAACAGCCAGGGAGAGTGAGGCAGCAGCAGGTCACTCTCCAAATGATGTGACAGAAGATGAGCTCATATCACAGCAGCTAAAAGATATTCCAAGCAATTATTTGTATCAATAGCAGTTTCAGCTTAAACTTTTACATCGCTGACATCAAGTAGCATTCAGCTTTATTGTAATCTGGACCAGTGGTTCTCAGCCCGTGTGCTGTGACTCTTAAACTGCTGCATAACTCTCATGTTCGACAACATGAACACTAACACGAACAAAAAATGGATACGATATGTCATGTAACTGCAGATAACGTAAATCTAATGTAACCTAATGCATTTTAACATGCAAGTACTGTAGTTCAGCATTACAGTTTTAAAAACATAGTACGGTTTGAACACATATTTAAGCTTTTGCATATTAACATTATTGGGTAGTACTTTATAATAATGTCACACTATTAATTGATAAGGTATTAAAAAGTGCTTAATTTACCATTCATATATAATTCGACAACCTTAATATGCCATTTATAAATACAGATATATTATTATGCCTATGATTATGACTATGATTAGGATTATTACTAGCAGTGATATAGTAGCACTGATAGCTGTACATAGTCACACCATGTACTGCAGTGATAGCTGTAATGGCATAACAGTAACAGTTGGATAAACATATCTGTATTTGTAAATGTCATATTAAGGAGCAGTAGTGATATAAAAATGATGACTTAAGCACTTGCCTTATACAGCCTTACTAATGCTTAATAGTGTTATGTTATAACAAAGTGCTAAAGTGCTTTGAAGCTGGATTGAGGATATAAGTACATAAAATTAAAGTTCTGAAACGTTTATTTCCATCTTGTTAAAGTACAGAACATCACATCATGGGGTTGGTTGGGTGGTTGCAGTTAACTGACTTACATTAGTTTATGTTAACTAACTAGTGACAGAACTGATAAGTCAGTGCAAAACAAGGGGACCAAAACTAGCAATCAGTCTAAGGGGATCACTTTTTCACTTCAAGTAAACATACAATTTATGGTTTTAATGGTCGTTGCACATCTTCTTAAGCTGATAACTTGGATGTGTGTATACCAACAGACTGTCGAACTAGGCCAGTGTTAATGGGGTTAATCCCCAAAACCTTTTGCACAGTGGTCTTGTCAAAGGTCTTGCCTTGTTTAAACAATGAGGTGATGTTCAAAAGGACAAAACAAAGCACTCTTTATTCCTGTTTTGTTAATTTGCTCTTGTCACCCCAACTAACTGAATGAGTTCACATGAAAAAATATTGCGTGTGAGATCTGTACACATGTTTTTTTTATGGTGGAAGTAGATACAGTAGCAAATCTGCAATCTAAAAACTAAATTCCAAAAATCAAACTAACAAATTCTAAGACTTATGAAGCATAATGAACCAAAAGTAAAACTGTAAATTATGTATATGATCCTTTTCACAGCTTCATGTTATGTTATGATCATAACATTTTTAACTGTTGATAGAATCAGGGTAATTTTGTCTTATTTTAATGTAGATATTTAAGCAGTATTTATGGTATGGTATTTATTTAGGTATGGTATGTGTTTATATTTAGTATGATGTATTTTTGTATAAAATCACTTTAGCCAAAACATTTTGCTTGAATAGTTTTTTAACCTGATATACCTTGTTTTCATTCAAGGTATTACAATAATTTCAGTGTAATATTTAGATATTACACTGAAATTATTGTAATACCTTGAATGATCTAAATATGGCAATCTTTTCATAACAAGCTATTTTGGGATTACCATACCTTATTATTGTTGAGGGGTTTTATTGTTTACAACTTTTTAAATGGGCTGTGATAAACGGGTGGACATCTAAAGTGACTATAAATGGGCAGTTGCACAGCAAGAATGATTACAGCTTAATATTTGACCTCTATCACATGTTCTGCCTACTATATAAACGTGTCATTTGAATGCCAACCTAACGTCCTGTAAGAATGTCTGTTACAGAAACTAAATCAACATGTTTGATGGAAGCGTGTCAATAAACTACAGGAGGAAAGTGCTGCTTTTATGTTCAACGAATACAGTTTAATAGTTTCCCCTGTTTTGTATGCTCTCTGCTTGATAAGCCTGTCATTTGAATGACATCCAGAACTACTGTAAGAATGTCTGTCAGAGAAAGTTAATCAACATGTTTGATTTAGTTGTGTCAATACACTGCATCAGTAAAGTACTGCTTTTATGTTTAGTGATTACAGCTTCATATTTAACCACTGTTAGGTATGCTGTCTGATATGAAGGCTAACATTTGAATGACATACAGTCAGACATACAGTCAGAATTTCTGCTACAGTGACCTACTCAGCATGTCTGTGTTTAACGCTCCCCTGCAATAGTTCAGCTCAGGCAGCTTGAAGATTTTCAAGCTGTTTGTCCTTTTTTTCCTTAAATCATTACAACCAACCAAAGCACCAATGGCTCAACTGCCTTTTCTCACGCATGGTCATAAAGTGTAAGAAGAAGGTAAGATTATTTACTTTGGAACGTTTCTTTAAAGTGCCATACCAGAAATAAAAATAAATTAATAATATAAAACAACAAATTAATTAAAAGCTGGTCTGTATAGAGACGTCTTCAGCTGCTTTTTGAAAGAGTCAGTGGAGTCTGCACAGCGTAAAGACAGTGGAAGAGAATTCCACAACCTTGGTGCCACTGCCTGAAAAGCCGGATCCCCACGTGTTTGGAACAGAGTACATGGGGCCAAGAGCAACCTCTGACCTGAAGACCTAAGTGCTGGGGAAGAAGCATGAGGTTTCAACAGGTCAGAGATACATTGGGGAGCTTTACCATGTAGAGCCCTAAAAGTTCAAACTGAAATTTTAAATTGAAACCTAAAATTTATTGACAACCAGTGAAGAGAAGCCAAAAGAAGAGTAATAATAATAATAGTAATAACAAAGTAATAGGAGTAGTAAAGGAGCAGAGAAGCCTCCTGTCAGGATTTTTCAGTTTTACTTAATTTAGCATATTTAGAAATTCACTTTTCTCCGATTCAGACCAACACTCTGCAGTAATGGATGTTTTTCTAACACTTGTTTGAGGTTGGTTTGAATGTTATGACATATTATCAAATGCATGTTAGGGAAATCATTTCTGACAGTGAGGACAGTGAGATAGATAACAGTGAGGAGGAGTGAAGAAGAGATGTAGAAGGCAGAAAAACAGTAAAAAGGGTTTAAAATATTGCTTGTCTGGTTGTTACTGAACACATTTAACCCTCCTGTTGTGTTCGCCTCTCAGTAACAGTAGTGATGTTCCTGGGTAAATTTGACCCGGGGCATATTTAAACCGAATAGTTAAATAGTTTTAATAGTGTAAAACTTCTTTGCTTGGATTAATAAGTGTAATCACCGTAAAAGATGAAAACCTGCAAACCCTCCTGCATGTTTATATGGCATAGATACTGTTTGGGTCAGTTTGACCCAGCTGTCAAATGAACGTTAAAGACCTCAGAAGTGTCAAATAATATTTGTTTCTTTGCATTTGTGACAAATATGTCACTCCAATTACACACACACATAAACACACACGTGCACAGACTCCCTATCCTATTGACTTCATCTGTAAAGTGCAAGAATGTAGATGTTGTTGTGACTTTTGACGGGAACCTTTTCTGTTCCCATGAGCAAACTCCGCCTAGTGTGTGTGCACATAAGTGGAGATTCAGCAGAGAAGGAGTAAAAACTTAAAGATATAAAGGATTTTTTTTGTTTCTAACACTTTTGGGTCATTAACAGATGAAGTTGAGTGAGTGATTTATTTTATTATTTTTTATTTGACAACTTTTCTGAACTGGTGACTTTGCACCTTAAAAAATAATCATTTGTAAATATTCTTCTTACTCCTGCAAGTTTTCAAAGCTCCAATATGAATGCGATTTGACACTGAATGAGTAAATGTGCAGTTGCACTGTGTGCATCAAAGATATTGTTTGCTCAGCAGGCAAATCTCTTGACTCCTCCTCCTGAGCAGGATGTTTAATTCCTGTGAGGGGATGCTCGGGTAGTAACCTAATAAAGCTGCTGGATGCAATCCCAGGGCACAATGAGTGGATCATGCTCATCTGACAGACCTGCTTTCTCCAACAACCCTGCGCACGCACGACCTGCTGCTCCTCTGTAAGTACTGCAGGTCACAGCAATTACAACTTGTACAGTAGATAAAATGAAGAGTCAAGTGTCTCTGCTGGTTGAAAAGATCATCAGGACGCATGAATGAAATATATTTCACGTTATGGGGACAAGGAGAGAGAGAATACATTATTGCTTTCGGTAAGTTTTAGATTTTTGTTTGTATTTTTTTTTTCAAAGTTATTGTTTGTTGTCCTGCAGGTTTGCAGGTCTTATATTGTTTTTTGAACGTACATTTTTGTTTTGCAGATATTTGAATTCGTACAAAACAGATTCCTTTTAGCATTAATACTCAAACAATGTACAGTCTTTCCTCATCCTGGTTAAAGTCCCCTGAGTAGCAGCAATTAAAAGTTGTATGCTTTGACTCTAAGAATGATAATTTGCCCTTATGTACAATGTTTAAAGAATGCTCTCAATTGCATTTTGTCATGGAAAAGTCACTTGCTTAAATCCCTAGTGGAGTTATAAATGTTTTGCCCAAAGGCAGCTGCTCTGATAGGGTTCAGTACAATTCCAGCCACATGCACACACTAGGAATCCACAAGTAGGCTAATCATTTTTCTCATTATTCTTTTTGCCAGGAGGTTGCTGTCCTGGTGTAACTGTCAGAACATAATGGTGGCATTTAAAGGGATCTGGACCAAGGACTTCTGGAGGGCTGTGTCTGGAGAATACCTAGCCACACTCATCTTTGTCCTTCTTGGCCTGGGCTCCACCATCAACTGGGCTGCAGGGGAGGAGAAGCCTCCGCCAGCTGACCTAGTCCTTATCTCCCTGTGCTTTGGCCTTACTATTGCCACTATGGTGCAATGCTTTGGCCACATCAGTGGTGGACACATTAACCCTGCAGTCACTGCAGCTATGGTTGTAACTAGAAAACTGAGCCTGGCAAAGGCTGTGTTCTATGTGGCAGCTCAGTGCCTGGGAGCTATTACAGGAGCTGGGATTCTCTACTTAGTCACACCTACTGCTGCCAGAGGGTCCTTTGGTGTGACCACAGTAAGAACTTGGTTGTTATTATGGTTATGATAAATGTAAAATAGGTTTTTACTATTGTTCCTATTGTTTCTTTTCATCATTTGTTTCCCAACCGCATTGTTTCCTAATAAGGTATTCTGATTCTGAATCCTAGGTGAATCCCACCATATCCGTGGGACACGGCTTTCTTGTGGAGCTCCTGATCACATTTGAACTGGTTTTTACCGTCTTCGCCACCTGTGATCCCAAACGCACAGACTTAGGTGGTTCTGCAAGCCTGGCTATTGGTATTGCTGTAGTGATAGGGCACTTATTTGCAGTAAGTAGCTTTCAGCAAGTTAAATAAATACATATAGATAGAAACAATGTCACATTCACAGGAATGGTATATTCAGATCACTTATATAAAAAAATTTAACTACATCAGAGCCTTAGAAATTTTCTGCAACCACATCTACATATCAGCTGACTCATCTAGTACTCCTACAACTAGCAGTGAAACAGATTTAAAGATTAACCTGAAGCTCACATTACATTCCCAAATTAAAGAATTTCAGTGCAAGTTCTTTTCCAAGTGCAAGCTTTTTCAGTGGAAAAAGAGCAGGTGGATCAAGCATCTATTCGTGAATGTGTGATACTCACACTTGTCAGTGTTCACACCCACACGCCATCGCATGGCAACCAATCTCTGGGGGCTTCCTGAAACCTGCAGAGAAAATGAATGCACAGGGAAACAGATATCATCTCTCACAACGCACAACTGATTTCTCATTTGGGCTGTTTACATACATACACACACACACACACACACACACATACACACACACACACACACACACACACACACACATATTGATAATATGCAAATTTATGATGTACAGTCCTTTTAGACTAAAATCAGTATTATTATCCATATTGCAGATCCCATACACAGGAGCCAGCATGAACCCTGCCCGTTCTTTTGGTCCTGCAATGGTCACACTTAACTTCGAGAACCATTGGGTGAGAGATCCTTCTGTATGATGTTATTCTTACTTTAAGGAGTCTGTGCAGGCGAAATTTAATTCAGCATTTCTTCCCTGTTATAGCAGAGAAAAGTCAGTCTTTCTGTGTGGAATGTTATAAATGTTAAATATACAGTATAAACATCCTTTTTAGGTGCGAAGTGTCTCTTTAAGTTGGTTCAATGAAAAAAAAATGCTTCAACTGAGGGTGACTAGTTAGTTGTGAGTTTTAGAAATGCTGAACTGAGATCAATGAAGTGCTAATCCTAATTGAATGAGTTGAGTGAACCCTTGCCAGACCATTTATTTAACTCATCATAGCCTTCAAGGCGTCAAGTCACAGTTTATTAATGTGTAATTATTTGCTAATTAAAATAATTTGCCTAGCGACATAAAAATTGGGTGTTCCATGATGTGAATGACACCAAGTGTAACTCGTTCTCACTGTGTCTGCCGTCATATTCAGAAGTCACTTCAGCCTGCAGACACAAAACGTACCTACCTCTAACAAGGCACCGATTAACCAATTGACTAATTAAGGTGTATGTCTTGCTGCTTGTGTTAGGTCTACTGGGTGGGACCTATTATCGGAGGTATCTTGGCTGCTGGTTTGTATGAGTACCTGTACTGCCCCGACCCTGAGATAAAGAAGAGGATGAAACAAGTCTTCAAGAAGGACCCAACGGGGAAATACAGGGAAGTGGAGGCAGGGGACATTGCCGTCAAGCCCAGCTCCATCCATAACATCAACGTGGAGAAAGCTGATGTTATGTTAACAGGAGAAGTATGACTATCACGTGCACTGGAAATGGAGACTAATTTGTAGAGCACAATCACAATCAAACTTTGGGGTTATCCAACTTAAGACTGCCCCCCCCACCACCACCACCACCACCACCACCACCACCAAACACCACACACACACACACACACACACACAACCCCCTCCCCATCTAAAGACTGTGTCTTTAAAACAGAAAAAAAAATTCTGTCTGTGACACACCCGAACTGCACTGCTTTTATTGTCATAAAGCTTGCGTGATGCTATGGCTCAACATCTGCACCCTGTATAAATGATTTAGGAACAGTGTTGGCATGTGGCATACATTGTACAGCCCACAGTACATGAAGTTAAGGAAATGTTGGTAGGGTCAACCAATTATGTGAGGTCATCGCAGTGAATTGGAGGCGAGAAGAAGAAAATGCAGCCTTGTTATTTTTGGATTAGTGTCACATTTGGTCCTCTTGCTTTATATGTAATTAAAAGTAGAGGCTTTCCTTGTAATCATTAATCACATTACAGATCCCAAGCAAAGTAAGACAGCTCTGACAAGCATTATTATCAGAGTCAGAGCATTAAGTTGGAGAAAAATAAATACAGCTCATTTTGTTTGAAACACAATGTCTTTTGTTTGTTTTTTGTTAAATAAAAATCAAACTCCACTTTTTGCTGTTTATTTTTATCATTTTCCATTTCGTAAAAATGTCATATTTATAAAATATTTTTCTTGTTTTTTTGTTTTATAGATCTATATTCTTGTAAGTGTTTGCTTGGCTGTATATCATATCTTCTCTTTTTTATAGGATAATTGGCTAATCTATGTTTATGTTCAAGTATTATTCAGTTATTGTGCTCGCAATCTGGAACATGTAAAACTGTGAAGTTGCAATAATAAACCTTCTACTACTCAGTTATCATTAATAATTCACCTTTTTTAATATTTCAGCCTCCATAAGAAAACTAGTAATGATACCTATATGTTGTTGTTTTTTTGTTATCCATTCCTCTTGGCTCATTGCTTTCTTATGGTAGGTGGTAGACTCCGGGGAAAAGATAAGTCCAGATCACTGATGTATTGGCTCATCTACACATGGATAATGTCTCCCTGTGGCCCAATAACTGTCTAGGATGTGTGTTCCTTGTGAGTTAAGTCGCTGAGAATATCTCCAAGTAATCTCATTTCATCAACAAAGCACAGGAAATGATAACGCTTCTGATAGGAAATAGAGGTGATCTATTATAGGATTTTTTTTCTTAACTGAAAAAAAAAAACACACACACACACACAAAAAAAATAGGTGCTATCTCATCTTTTTCTACAACATGGAGGAAATGATCAGCCCCACTGATTCTGTTGCATCCACTGAATTTGTCTACATGGTGCAACTAGATTGCATTTGCAAAGTGAAAATACAAGTATGAGTCAGATACTGACTCAAAAGTGTTATTACTCCCATATTGATAGGATCATACCAAAGTCACTGGTTCAGCACAACCTTTATATGGGACAACAGCATCATCTACTGGCCGTGGTGTGAGAAGGGTTCCCTTTTGCATTTCTCCAGGGGAGGGCAGCCACGAGCTTTTAATGGACAGGTTACGCTGCCATAGTCGGCAGACAGTTCGTCTTTTTCACAACTCTATATTTAAATCGATCTAGATCATCAAATGCAAAGTAAACAGCAGTATTAGGTCTTGTGCAGCCCCCATATTAGTACAACAAGAGTCCCAGTAAGTTAATAATGTTTTTTTTCTCTTAAGGGTTGTATTACAAGTTTAAAAATTGATTTAGTTATAGTATTTATTTATTGTGTGCATTTAAGAATGAATGGCAACACTTTTTGTGTTACCATCAGTAATAAATATAGAGAAGTAATGAGGCGGAAACAAAAAGGTAATAACGTAGAAATAGCAAGTTATTACCACTTAATTTCCAAGGTAATGCCTAGGTAACTCTTTTTCTCACCACCCATTATAGCTGAGTAATATGAAAATACTCAAATTTGTACAACTGGTTATAACTAGAATGTAATTAGTAATAGTATAATAATATCCTGGTAACAAAACAATAACCTGATAATAATAAAATGGTAATATGTATGCATTAGAATTTGTATATGCTGACTTTTCAATACTACCTTATGTCCTCTGCATTCTTCTTTTTTTAAAATTAGCAATGCAAAAATGATGCTTCATGTTGTGGTTATTACCTGAGAACACATGCAGCAGTTTCTGTGTAATAGCCAAGAGTAGGGCTGCAAACCCCAAGTGACCATTTTCAACTAATTCCATGTTTGTGTCCCATTAAAGCAAACTTTAAGAAATTTGATGAGTACCTGCAGATATGTGGTCGTTTATGTGTTTACAACTAGAAATCAGGCACAGAAATATCCATACTATTCCAGCTCAAACTTTTTGAACTTTGCTTTAACTGGTTATTAATGTGGAATTAGACAGAAGGGGGAAAGGTTTGATTTTGAAGCCTTGCCTCCTATTTATTACACAGAAACTACAACAAATGTTTCCAAGGAAAAAGCTGCAAGATTAAATATAATGTTTTCATCGTTATCGTCAAAAAAAAAATGCATTGGATATACCAGCATTATAATGTGGTAATAATACACTAATGTTTAAAGCATCAATAATATTGCCTTATGTTGCTAGCAGGTTATTATATTGTTACTAATATATTACTATACTGTCACTAATTGATTTGTTTCTACATTGTTACCTGTGGTTTCTGGCTTTTTATTACCTGATTACATAGATTTCAGCATAGCATCATTCATCATTACTTGGATAGTAGTCGATATTAATTTGGTAATTAAGTGGTAATAACTTGCTTTTCTATATTAGTACCTTCTTGTTTCTGCTGTGTTGTCCTACTATTACTATAACTGAACTGCATAGAATGTTCTACGAAATTAACTCCAACTGTGACTCTTCAGATACTGTTGTGTACTGGAGTTGAGCATTTACAGCACCATCCTTTACCTGCTTGCATGGGGCTATGTCCCTTAAGGCTTCAGTATTTTGAGTCCAGCACCCTTTCATTTATATAGCACAAACAAATGAGTACGTAAATCTGATGTTTTATGCACTGACTGTTTCCTCTCAAGACAGACGATGAGAAATTGATCGTTGGTTGGTTTGGATTTATTGACCCCACTCATCTTCAACTTACATTGAAGAAGACAGGTGACATTTTCCTGATGAATATTTGTGACCTGAAAGTATATGTGACTTTTGTTTCCATACACAGACATTGACTCTTAGATAAATGCGGGACTGTTGGAAATTACCAAACAACATCCTGAGCAAACCACTAGCACAAACAGACAGGAAGCCATTCTCATCAAATGCCCGAGCTATACATGTTTTTATGCCAGAGTACCCAGAGACACCATACAGACTCTACACAAAGGATGCCAGCCAGCTGGAGGGTTTGAACCCAGAAACTTCTTATTGTGACACAACAGTGTTTATCATTGCACTACAACGCCTCACGAAAGTATATCAAACAAATATATCCACTCTATGTTGACAAACTTTCAAAAGTTTGCCTCAGACCCCTCAATTAGGAAAAGCTAATAAAAAGTGATAGCAAATAATACACCAACATTTTTTTCAGCTGTTGTTTGTGAACATCTTGAATGGCTTGTCAGCAAGATGTTGAACAGAAAACTGATAACGCATGGCTAGCCCTCATCGCGTCTGCTTCCATGAGTCATTAATTTGCATTCACATTCAAATACCAACAATGGCTATATGATGGGAATATTGTTATACCCAAAGATTCATTTGCACATCACATAGATGCCAGAAAATTATATTTCAAAGTGCACCCCGTCCTTATCTAATTGAAAACAGACCAATTTCTTGCGACCTCAGATTCCCCATTCCCAGCGTAGAATAGAAAGGGCAAAAGATAAAACATACACCTTAAAGATCATTAGCAATTAATATTTGGGGATTCGTGAAGAAAAACAGCGTTAAACACTTGTTTAATAATTCATACTATAAACAAGAAAGTCTCCCACTTCCTTAATAATTTAGACGTAAGCTAATGTTGATTTATTCAGGAAGGTCTCTGCCACCAGCACTGCCTGGAGTGCCCAAATTTGAATTAAAGTAGGACAGTAGCAGGCGAGTCTGTAATAACATTTGTATAATTTTATTATTGCTCTGGGCTCAGTTCATTTCCTCCTCCAGTAGCTGCGTGAAATTGTTTGATTCTGGAAACTGCCTTGAGTCTGCGGCTCTGGGGTTGGAGGGTGGTACAGGAACAGGAAGGCATGCGACACTCTCTCTGTCTGATGCTGTCAGAAACATAAACACAGACACACACCTACGCGCACACACACTAAACTCCACGTACATGTACATACACACATGCTGAAATGGAGCGAGAGAGAGAGAAATAACTTTGTTATTCTGGGTTTTGTAATACTGTTACATTGGCTCACTTAATAACTCAAGCTGTCTAGAGGATATGATTGATATTCTCACTCACCTTGTCACTTATGATAAATATTATGCTGCATTTATGTGAGATGGCTAGGAAGTGGAATAACTCGTTCATTACATTATCATATCACACAAATATGAGAGTTTGTGTTTATGTCCCTTTCTAGCAGGGAGATTGTCATTTCTTCCTAATATTAGTCCTTTGACTAAGTCAAGCAAAAAATGTTTCTGTGCAAAAGAGTTTGTTTGTAAAGCGGCTAATCTGATGACAGCCCAGCTTTTTTTGGTAACTTTACCACTTGGAAAGCTTTAATTTTATTTGGCCCATGAGGAAGAATTAAACTCCATAATTATTTGGGGGGGGGGGGTTGCTAGGCTATCAACTCTTATCATGTGATTTCTAGTTTGTGTTGTTCCACTACAACTATATTGTGATTTTGTTTACCAATGATAGGACTATCATTTCCAAAATGGTAATTTAGAAAACTCTGATTACTCTAACACAAACAATCAAGTTTGGGAGGTATTAGCTCATGTAACACACACCTGAGACCCCAATGGCTTTGACACAGGAAGGGAGGGTGGAGAAGTTCTGATTGGTTTCCTCGGGGCTCTGCTTCCAACTTCCCACCCGCACACATTCTCTCACTCCTCCCCGTCCTCCCCCTTCAATTCCTTTATGCAGAGCAGCCCAAACTGCAGTTTGATGAAACACATTTGTTTGACTTAACTCTTGCCTCCCCATCATGGCTAAATCTCGAAGGCCTGTCGTTGTAATGTGGCCCAACAGCAATTGGGTTAATGAGAGGATATATGTACAAGTGTGGGACTTGACCGGAGGAGCTGTTTTCCATTTGGGTTTGGTCTGCTCATGTTATTAGGGAAACCTTTATTATTGTTGCCCTCTAGTGGGAACCATATAATAGGATTACATTTTATTAGAGCCTCCCAGCATTACCCAAGCAGCCCCCTCCTCTTGTCTCTCTTCCCCACATAGTAGTGTCACTGACTTCTGTCCACTGTGGGTGGGAAGGGTACATTTGGCGCTGCGAGGGAAGCCAACAAGTGGGGAAACCGATGACACCATAGAGTTGAGATCTCTATTGTTCCTCAGTTACTGAAAAAGAAACTCGCTGTGGTAAAATCTTAATTTTTGCATAACAAACTTGAACAATCTCATGAACATAACAGACTCTGTCATGTTTTGTTTAATGTAGGCTAATAATCAGCGGTTACACTGGTCAGGGCTCTATCTCATCACTCTTCTGCCACATCATAGCTGATATATTGTTACAATTCTCTGTCTTAATATTTTTACACATTACTATATTACATTTTGTCTAAGACCATTAGCTCTAATAGCTCTAGCTAATTGCAGCTGAGGGGTATAAGAAAGGGGTTCCAGTTCTACTTGCAGTGGTTTCCCCGCCTTTTGTTAGTCGGATGACGCAGGTGATGTGATAGATGCAAGCTACCTATGCCTAGGAAGTGGGAGAAATTATTCAAAAGTCGAAATGGAAATCTGGCAGGAGCCATCCTGAAGCTATTATATTAGGTCTGAAATATTCCACATGATGTCTTACCAGATATCTAGTGTGGATGGCATAACATTAGAGTACTACCAGAGACTAGAAAGAGAGGTCGTATTTCTCCCATATTAACTTCTCTCTGTTGGCTCCATGTTAAGTCGAGAATTGTATTTCAAATCCTTTTCCTCACAGATTCCTGAATGATCAGGCCGCATCATATATTAAATACCTCATAGTATCATATTAGTTCAATAGAGCACTTTGGTCTCAGAGTACAGGCTTACTCTTGGTTCCTAAAGTAGGTCCAAAAGTACAATGAGAGACAGAGCCTTCAGCTATCTCCTGTGGAACCAGCTTCCAGTTTGGGAGACAGACACACTCTCTATTTCATACTTTCCTTCTTCATAAAGCTTATAGTTAGATGATCCTGTTCGTGAACCACCCTTTGGCTATGCTGCTGTAGGCTCAGGCTGCTTGGGGACTTCCCATGATGAACTGAGCATTTCTCCTCCACTCCTGTCTTTTTACTCCCCATGCCACAATCGTTCATTTACTCCCACCTCCTTCATAGTATGTGTTTTACCCTATTTGGGGTCTCCATGTATTCCTATTTTCTGTCTTCTCTTTCTCCTCAGCCTTCAACCAAGGGGAGCAGATGGCTGCACCTCCCTAAGCCAGTTTTTTTTCCCCTGTTAAAAGTAAAGTTCTTCCTTCCCACCACTGCCAAATGCTTGTTCATAGGGAGTCATCTGGCTGTTGTGAAATTCTCTCTAGTATTAAACAGTCTTTACCTGAACATAAAGCAAACCTGGCCTGTTGTTGTGAAGTGACACCCTATAAATATAGCTTAGCTGAAATAAAATAAGATTAAACTTAATTGTGTAACTGGAATTAAACTGTTAAAAAAGTCTTAAATCACAAACGTCTCTCTTTTTACTAAATGCCTTTTACCAAGCTTTGGGCCTAGCTGAAATAATCCAGTATGGGTTGCTTGTAAGCTCAAACTCAATTTAACCTTCCACGCTAGCATGGTTTGAACAGAATACCATAGCAAGTCAAACAGGCTGTTAATGCAGGATAGTCTGAACTATAGTTTTAGTATTGTTTGTGTATATTTTGCTAGAATGTATAATATAAATTAATGATCCATTAATATAATTTTCTTTAAAATGATATTGATGCATATTGGCGATCGTGGCTCAAGAGTTGGGCGTTCGCCCCGGCTTGGACAGTCTCGGTCGTTGTGTCCTTGGGCAAGACACTTCACTCGTTGCCTACTGGTGGTGGTCAGAGGACCTGGTGGCCCCACCTCGCCTCTGTCAGTGCGCCCCAAGGTGGCTGTGGCTACAATGTAGCTTGCCATCACCAGTTGTGAATGTGTGTGTGAATGGGTGGATGACTGGATATGTAAAGCGCTTTGGGGTCCTTAGGGACTAGTAAAAGCACTATATAAATACAGACCATTTACCATATTACTGTCTCCTACTTATGATAGCCTGACACCATTATTCCTGTGTGCTAACACACTAGAGTGTGCACTTATAGAAAGGTGTTTTTTCACACTACAAGCAGTGTGCATCAGACCTTACAGTTATTTATATACAGTCTGGCACATGCTCTCTATCATAAGCCTACTCTTTATAGTTTGTTTTTGGATTCAAATCCAGGAAGAAGTATGTATGAAGATATATTTGTTACTGCGGGTAAGTTGTGGCAACCCTGTAACAAGGTCTACACATACTACAAATCCCAGTTTCACCCCTCGTAACAGCCCCACAGCAACACCGAGGGAGGCACATGTACATGCAAACTCAAAAGAGTTTGCATACTGAAAGTTTCTATTGAAGGGAGTGAACAAAGGCTCAACTATTATGCAGACACTTGTTTCTTGTCTTTTTCTGTTTGCTATTACTAATTGAATAAAAGAGCTTCAGTTATACAATTACTATAATTCATGTTTAGCCTTTCAAAGCCTGATGTGACTTGGACTATATTATGGCAAAGGAGAGGTTCTCCAAAGCTAAATTTCATTGTGCCAAAGATAATACTGTATTTGATGAACAGGTCTGGCCTCAAACTGTGCAACCCTGCAGGGCAGACTGAGTCAGGAGCTACAACAGCTACAGCACTTTCCCTTATCCATCCCACTCCCTTACATAACCACAGGCCATGAGAGGGGTGTGGCGGGTAAAGCAGCAGTTATTAACTTGGTCTCAGGCAAAACCAACATCTCTTTTAGTCAACACTGAATTGCAAAGAGAGGAGAGCCGAGTAAGGTACTATAAGTGCAGTGTTAATTCACACAATTTAGGTTTATCAACGGGTTTGGGCGCAGGGGTAGGGGGAGTGTCATGTGTGTAGGTAATAAAATATATATGCAGAGGGCAGTGAATTATTAATGGTAAATGGAGTTTGCTTAGAAGTTACATAAATTATCACTTTGTCCAGAACAGAAACTTATGGGATAATAATAAATGTTAACATGCAGTGTAGCTGTGGCACAATTAAATAATCACACAGTAAACAAGCTGACTAATCTAAATGTTGCACACCAGTACTATTTGAAGTTTGCAATCTTTAGCCACCATAAGGCAGTAGTTATTCTAGCAAGTTAGGGTGCAATTAGGAAAAGTCTAAAGAAAAGCTTTCCTGGACTTCTAATGCTTATTGAACTTCCTCTTTCAAAACTTACTCTCACTAAGTGTTAACAGCAGAGACCAATTGTCATGCAAGTAATCACACCTAGTGTTTCTGAGACATTACTGTAGTCCGTTAAAATAAATAAATAAATAAAAAAAAAGAAAAGAAAAATTCCAGCAGGCGGAGTGAGTTTTCCAGGCTTCCTCTCTGCTTTCTCCAGTGAGAGCATTTATAACCCTATGATGTCATTCAGGTTCGGCAGTTTCTGTTTGGGGCAAATTTAACATCTGCAACCAATCTGGATAATTTGTCCACCAAAATGTGGTACAGCCAGTGAGTGCAGGCCTGCTGTTGCTGCCATTATTTAGGTCTAAATCCAAGTTAAATACCTGCCGTTCACAGGGACATTGGAACAATTGCTTAGGTTCCTTTTTTTGGCAACCAACACCGCACTCATTCAGCAGTCTACCCTGGTTAGTTTCATGATACGCATTTTGAATGCTTTGAAGTTTATATTAAAGACAGCTTCACTCGTGCAGAAAAAAATAACATATGGGATTTCTATAAAGGTTGTTCATTCTTATGGCATCATGGCTGACACCTGATTCTTGAAGTATTGTGGCCCAAACCAGCAACCTGTGGAAAAAGTAACCTCATCTTAACAGTTGAATCCCCTGTCCCTGTGGGACGTGCTGGTCAAAAAGTGGAAAGTTTCATGGCCGAATTGGACGTTCATCCTCAAAAGGCAATTTTGTTTGTAATTTATAAAAGATCTGAGGACACCACTTTCCTGATGAAAAGAGCTGAAATATGTTTTCACATGGTTCAGTCCATCAGTCCCTAGTGACGTGGCATTGTTTCTCCACTGTTGCTTGAACTTCAAAACGAGCTTGGATTCAGTTTTGTCTCTGCGTGAACATTAGGCTACATGGCATGTTTATAAATATTTAGTTTAAATTGATGTCTTATCCATCTTTTTTTCTCTCTGGTTTCTCTGCTTTTTATGTTGGGTAAAGTTACACTAACAGCTTTGCTTTCATATAAGAAAGTTTATGTTCTGCCCAGTAGGGGGCGCAGGAGATATTTCAGCCTTCCTTCATAGTGTATGGTATGGGGATAACTATTAAGAATCTAAAGGAATAACTGTCAACCCTGTGCCCACATGTGCACAAAACACCACTCTTAACTCGGAAAGAATAATTATGCCTGTTGACTTGTAACTTTGAACATGTAATTCCTTTACTGTTTGCATCCCCAAAGTAATTCTAAAAGCCTCAGAAGTGCCTCAATCTTCCTGAAATCATGCATGGTTGAACATTTGAAATGAGCTCGCACATCACCCTCGGGCACTGATTCAGACTTGATTGAGGCAAGGCAAGCTGCAAGTGCTTATTTATACAACTGGTCTACGTCATTTGGAGGTTGTCCAAAGGGAGGAAAGAGACTGAAAAGATCACAAAGACCAAACTCGAGTGAAAATTTCATTTAAGCACATTCTATTAATTTCGTTGATTCAAGGTTAATCAACAAGTTGTCAGGGAGCACATGCTGCGTGTATACGTTAAAGAAGCAAACTAGTCAGGTTAGATGTCTGAAAAGTAAGGGGGAGAAAAAAAATCAAAGGACTCCACCAACAATCTATATAATTATCATCATCTGCTGCCTTTCCTCCCTGGCAGAAAAACACTCCATCCATTTGTAGAAATCGCCCGGGGGAACGTTACATCAAAACTAATCATAACGATTAAAATCAGCTTCTCTGCGAGACCGAGGCAATAGGCAAGTTGGAGGCAGGAGGGGTGAGGGTGTTGTAAATGCAGAAAGAAAAAAAATATTTGATTTTATAAAAACATAAACTCAACAAAGACTGAGGCACTGCTGCTGTGATCTCTTTCTTTGCTCGCGGTTTTATTTTGCAGATTGGTTTAGACTGGGGCAGAGACATGAGCTAATTGTATCCTGATCTTTGCCTTGAGGGGTTTCGGAGCCCTGGAGCAAGTATTCTCTGTATTTTGTTCTGTCTACCTTAGCCAAGCTATTGCATTTCTCACTGGTGTAGGAACAGAGGCAGATCGTGGGCCAAATCGGACGGAAAAGGTGCCCAAAAAGATACTTTATGCCGCTCTATGTTTCAGGTAAGCGAAGATTTATTTGGTTTGATTTTATTCCCGAGGTTGGATGGACTGGGACATAGAGGCGCAGCAGCTTTTACGCATGTGCCAAGCGATTCGAGCGGTACAGTTCTTAAAAAATATTTAACCACTTCCTGGCTATTGTCCCTTACTTACTGTACAAATGTATGCGCGTGACTACAATGTAGGACGTTCTGGTGCATCCAATCTAAACGAACAGCGGGCTCAGACTGTGATCTTGTCGAGCAAAGACTCTACTTATCCACCGTGTGAATTCGCTCCTGGCGCGTTTCAGATCGGAAAACATCGCCGTCTCCGTGTCTGCTGCTGCTGTGCAACTTGCTCGTAACTTACTTAAACCCGCGTTTGTCGTTTTCGTAAAGGTTTTTCGAAGTGAGTTTTGTCGTGAAACACTTCCATTTCCTGGCTGCCCTAGATCTTCTAATGAAAGACGCCATTGTGGAGTAATTTTGCCGAGGGCGTATTTCTTATTCTGTATGACAGGATGTACCTTTTACACACGTCAGTGCGGAATCTGTGAATCATCCGTTAATGCAAGCCATGTCCGCGTTATGAGATTCACATTTATGCATTTAAAGACGAAAATAGGAGCGAATTTAGTCTTTAGTCTAATCGCTTTACCACCGCGCCGTGCGTAATCAACTCCAAGGTCCGGATGCGAATCGGCACAGATATACTTACTCAGTAGTAGTAACAGTATCGACTTATTTCGCCTGTAGGACTATACTTTGTAAACAGACATGTACTCCGTTTAAAGTGTGTACTTTCTACAGTATTGCATGTGGTATCCTAAAATATAAAGATTTTTTTTAAATAAAATAAAATAAAAGATTGTGTTTGATTACTAAACATCTACCACTGGACCCCAGGGAGAATACTCAAATCCAGCTCTGGTCACCTGTAATGAAGCCCTTAGCCAGTTTCACGAGTTCCAGGGGGTGAATGAATAAAGAGAATGGTGGGACTGAGATGTTTGGTTGTCAGGACCGATCACCTGATGGCGCTGTTAAAAAGGGAAAGGGGGGAGGGGGGGGGGGGGGGGAGAACTGTATATAGGGCTTCAGTTCATCTGTTTCACAGTGACAGTAGATTTACAAACAGAGCTCTGAGCTGAAAGAAGACACTTAACAAAACAGGCCAGAATCGCATTAGTGAAACTACAGGATCGGTTTGAACTTCATCTTTGCTTGCTCTCGATTGGAACACTGGGAGAGAAATGCTGTTATTGTATTTTTGTAGTGGCTCTGCCACTCCTGTGCCCTGGGATAGTTTGCTCTATGCCAGTGAACATGCACTACAGTCTCTAACAGCCTGCGGCTACATAGCACTGATCACACTTCCTTATCTGTGATGTCATGCTGATGTACAGCTCCAGTAACTCCACAAAGAATCGTTTTCAAGTAGATTAGTACGTCTGAGAAAACTGAGGGAGTAATTGTGTGTTCCTGGTTGATAAATAAGTAAGCACTACTATGGCTTGTTTTATAGTTACCAGCTGTGTATGAAATTCTTGATCGTGTGGAGAATCAAAGCTTATCCGGACCACCGTGCTCTACTGGAAATGATTATTTTTATGCAAGTTACAGCCAAAAATTGAAATGGTGACTACACACAAAATCAACAAGATGCTTTAAAGTACGGTACAGGTTTGCATAGTATGTTCAAATGTGGTGATGTGTTTGTGTTTGTGTGGGCAACCTCTTCATTCTTTCATTTAATGCCTTAGTACTTTTTCATACTAAACACATCTCCACGGGTCATTTGAAGCATACCAAATACTCCCTTTACTGTTAAGTATAAGACGTGGAGTCAGTTTGAAGACAAAGTCTCTGCAGTCATTGTTCAGAACTTATATGCTTATGTCAGTTGTCATCAAAGAGGGGAGATGTGAAAACAAAAACATTAATGACAATGACAAAAGTTTTATTGAAATGCGGTATTTTGGCTTTGCTGCAGCATGCAGTTACTTTATATTTACAAAGTATACAAAGTCCAGTGGGATATGCATTTGATCTAGCTTACAGTTTTTACCCAAACCATGCTGTTATAACAGTTCATCATTACCTTTTTCATATATATTTTATATATACAGCTAGCAGCAACTGATGTTAACCCAGAGTTTGTAGTTGTCTGTGTATGGACATTTCAAACAAATGGCCACAGGCAACAAAGCAGAGACAACCCATCCAGATTATGTAAATACCAGTCTGCCTGCCTTGAACTGAATGTTAATGCTCTGATCTGAAATGCTAATTGTATCTTGTGAGATATGTCGAAACAGTGAAGAGTTGCATTCTGGGATGGCCAACTTAAAGTCAGTCTGTTACATATGCTGAACCCCAGAAGGCCCTTCAATTATTACAACAGCAGACAGATCCTTGCTTTCTATGTTTTTGGATTAATTATTAGTGGAACACATACCCTGCTATTTCTTACTAAATATTCAACCTGAGCTACTGTAAGGTGTTAGTTCCTTAAAGTTTGAAGAAAGATGGTCTTGCATTAAAGGCCTGAAAGAAAACTGGTGAAAAACAACAGAAACAAAAGGGAGTAGCTCGACTGCTCCGGGCTTTGATGCTCTGCGCATGTTTTAGATTTGTTTGTGCATACTGTGGTGCAACAAAATTACACGAGCTGGATAAACGAACAGATTCCCTGAACACATACGTTTTGACTTCTTTCGCAAACATCCTAACATGCATGGGAGACTTCTGTAGCGCTGTGCCAAATTCAAAATGGCAACAGGTTGGAAAAGCGCTCGTGTGGCACATCTCAGGATTCGTACTTGTAGATTCTGAGGACGCTGTGACCTTTGAACTGATTTTGAGCAACGTAGACACAGGTCCGACTAAAGGTTCACGACACGTCTTTATTTCCAGCAACTCGGGATGATTTTGTGATATGAGAGCTCATTCCCTCAACTGGCTCCCTCCAGCTCCCAACCCTCCACTTCCCACCCACCCAACCACCCGTTCTCTTTCACTCTCTCTTCTTTCTCCCCTGCAATTTTCCATAATGCCTCACAGATTTTACACTCAATCCACCTTTGCAATGACAAGGCTTTGAGGAAATCCAATTCCACCAAGCTGTTTTCAGAACTTACTCTCCACAGGCACACACTTTCTCTCACTCACTCTCTCTCACACACACACACGCACACACCACCATCTCCACAAATTAGTCAGGGAACAAATTACCTGCATTCTGAGTGTGATCCCACGCACTTTGCCGGCTGCCTTACACAGGTCCCCTTTTGAAGAGCAGCCATGTGATTTCTCTCTCTTTTGCCCCGCAGGCCCCTTTGCCTTCTGCGAGGGATTCTGGAGTTGAATTTTAAAACTATGTATGGCTGCTGCCTGCGCTTATCAGCGCGTGCACAAGTGGCATGCAAATCAGACCAGGATCACACACCGCATTGGAGGCCTACACTCAAAGGCAAGCTTAATTGCTAATTGGGTATCTAGGTGTGAAACTCACACTGCCAATGAGAAACAGGAATGTGGATGTTTTAAGGCCAGTGGTTGAACTAATTAATTTTAATCTGAATGTTATTAAAAATTGTGGATTCCCTACATTTCTTCTGCGGAAAAAAAAACAACCCAGGAGAGTGCTGTGGCAGTACTTTTAACCGCAATTGGACATGTTGTGGTCTGGTTTTATACTCCACGATATCATTAGTGTGGTAGCTTTGCAATGCTGATGTGGTCACTGGAGGTGGTGTTAACACCACACCGCAGCGCTTAGACTTGTCAGACACAGAGCCAGGGAGAAACAGATGAAGAAGTTTTATAGCTGCTCTGAGGGTCACACCGTTGATTTGAAGGGGTGTTAGCTGGTACTTCACATGCAGTGTTTCTTTGCTGACCTCAAGGACGTTTAGTTATTGATAACATCTTGCAGCCTGTAAATAGTGAAGAGTCTTTTCCCTTAAAACATCATATTCAGAATGCATTTGGCCATCTAAAAAATAAGAGTGATGTTCCTGACTGCTTTTGTGTGACTGGAAAGCGCACAATCAATCAGGTGCTTATGGCTGGTAAGTGTGTGTATGGGTGGGGGGAGGTTGTATTTTTTTTTGGGGGGGGGGGGGGGGGGGGTTGAATGGGCTATTGCAGTGGTATTTTTTTCTTTTCTTTTCTTTTTTTTGTCCATGTGATTGAGAAGGTTGGCCACTGTTTCGGCTTTGTCACAGACTCAACTTTGTTCGACTGATGTGTTGGAAGGCTGAACAAAAACTGCTGCTGAACAATGGGCAGCAACGTGTAGGGGGGGGGGGCAGTGGTCGCGCGTGGAAACACTGCTCCGAAAAGGGGGGCAAAGGCCAGCTGTTCAAGGTCCAGATGTGGCGTGTTAACCCAAATCGCATCATAAGCAGACGATCGCATTTTGCAGGCTAAGGCAGGATTTGTTTCATTCCGCGAAAATGCGACACACATACCTGCCACTGAAACAGCGACAGCCCAAAAGAGCCGCGGGCGCTACAATGCTAATGTTGTCGGGGGCTTTGACTTCTCCCAGCCACTGCAAAGAAGCCGCTCCGTGTGACAGCAACGGCTTTCGCTCTCACCCCCGGTGCTCGCTATTTTTTTCACGCCTCTTCATTTTTGGCAGGTGTGTTGGAGAGGGTGAAAAAAAAAAGCCTCACTGCTTTCTCCTATCTCTTTGACCCTAAACGTCTGAGCCGTAATGGACGAAACGGATATCATGGACTTAACGCATCAGAAGGCGAGAAAGCGTCCCCGTCCAATCAGTTCCGTGGATGAGTCCGTGCACGCTTCCCTCAAACGGCTCCCGATCCGAGCGGCGGAGTGCAGGGAGAGCTCGCTGATGTTCGCTGTCAGAGGAGAGCCCGTTCCCGCAGCATCTCTGAAGCAAAATGACCATTCGGTGACTTCCTCTCCAACCACAGTGATGCCGGCGCAGGTAAACGCGTAAAAGTGTCGTGTTGTCTGGGGAGGGGGAGAGCGATTTAACTTTCGACTTTATGGAGCGAAGTGCCGGACACTTTGTTTTTTGGTAGTTTTGTTTTTTTTATTTACCGAATCGAAGAAATCATCACCTCGGTGCCCTCAACCGTAGACTGCGCACACAGTGTCAGATAGTCCTTCCTGTGCAATATACTGTAAAATGTATGTGTTGAGTTCACGGTTTTGTTTTGTTTTTATTTGTTTTGTTTTTTAAAGCAGATGTGTCTAATGTCCTGCTCACTCCTTAGTGATCGGGACACTTTTGAGGTTTTCTCCAATCTTCACTCAAACTTTTTCGGGTATAAAGTCATTTTTCATCTCAGAGCTTAACAGAAATCGTCTCCTAATGGTGTTTGTAGGTTATCGTGAGACGTTATTCTCCAAATCCTATTATAGTATTCAAATCAGGAATCATTATTGCTCATTTTCATGACTGAGATTGATGCTCCAAATTAATTTGGTTTTGGAGATTATGGCCCACAGGAGTGGATGCTTGTGGATTGTGGCAACATTCAGGTCAAGGTCGGGCTGCTCTATCTTGCACAGAAAAGGGTAACAAGAAAAAAACCCACCCTTGCTCTCCACTCCTGACTGCAGAATATATTGGATAAAGAAATGCACAGATTGTTGTCTCTTATTAGCCTTTCTTTCTTTTTTCTTTCCTAATATACTAATTTTTTCGATCTTCCCTAGAGTTGTTTTAATTGTCTGTTTCATTTGCAGCAGAAGATTACAATCTAATGTGTCTTCCTACATGCATTTCCTTTGTGCTCCCTCAGGATAATCGCTCCAGCATGTCCAGGCCCATGATCACACGGTCACCGGTGTCTCCCTTGAGTAACCAGGGCATCCCAACACCTGCTCAGCTCACCAAGTCCAATGCTCCTGTGCACATCGATGTAGGTGGGCACATGTACACCAGCAGTCTGGCCACCTTAACAAAATTTCCAGAATCTCGGTGAGTTTGCCCTGCCATACAGATGTATTTTAAGTGGAGGGGGAAGGTTAAGATCCAGGGTCAGGGGTAACCATTTGTGGCAGGATTTTTGCATGTATTGTGTGTTTTACAGGGATGTTTTCTGATGGAGCCTAATGTTTTTTTGTCAGAATTTCCTCGCAGTTTGTTGTTTATTAGTTATTGTTGTAACGCGACGGCCAGATGTCACATTTTGTAAAACTCTGCTATTTTAAAGGGGTAAACAATTTGTGAGCACTTTAAGTGCAGAATGCAGAGAGCAGACAAAGGCAACTTGGTTATTCTGACAGATGTCACAGCGGCAGTAAAGAGCCAAAGGGCATGGAGCCATCTGGAGGCTGGGAGGCCACACTGTCGCTCCAAGCACAGGCCCGCGGGTGACTGCCTCCCTGCCTCAGGCAACCAAGCACCAGCTGGCCTTGACCTCTCAGGACCTTCTTTCTTTCTTTAAGACAGATTTAGTGAGATCAAGTTTAGGTTTTAAAAATTGTTACAAGTATTGTTTGTGAGTGTAAAAAATACACTGATATGTTGTCCTCCTTCTTCCTTCCTTACCTCCCTTTCTGCTTAAATCACCACCCCTCCTCTCTCTCTCTTACGGGCAGAATTGGTCGTCTCTTTGATGGCACAGAGCCTATAGTCCTGGACAGCCTGAAGCAGCACTACTTCATTGACAGGGATGGACACATGTTCCGCTATATCCTCAACTTCCTCAGGACGTCCAAGCTCCTCATCCCCGACGACTTCAAAGTAAGTTGATGCCCATCCTAGAAACTGTAAATTCCCATCAGCCAGTCAGCAGTCCTACAACTTAACACACACAATGAATGCTAAGGCCGTGGAACGCCTTTGGTCACTGGTCCTCCCTGAGTTACTGAAAATGGTTCACATGCTGGAGAGAAAATATCAGGGCTCTACCAAACAAACCCCAATTGCAAAGCATTTCCTCATCAAGAGATGCAGTTTGATTCCTTCTAGCTACAAACTGGCAAAGATTCTTTTGCAATACATAAGTAAAAAAGCAGGCTCGTACTGAAACAATTATACTGACACCCATGGCCATACGATATCCTTTTTTCTGCAGCTCTCTGTGTTCTTGTGCCAAGTGTCCATCCAAGGTGCCTGTCACTGTATGTGGCACATAAGCAGCCCACCCCCCACTCAAATAGTTAAGCAATAATTATTGAACTTGCCCTGGGAGAAAACAAATAACCACATTATCAGATGGACTGTCCACTGTGCAAAAAGTATGTCAGTTAAAATAAGCAGAGGCAAAAGACAAGACCAAGTTCAGGCTAAGGCCATATGCTCAGTGAGTAGATGTTGAGAGGATCATGTGAAAACTGGAATGTGGTGCAGTTTAGGCCCTGCAGTGCTGTGAGTAAAGGCTCTGCTCCTCTAGCCCATGCAACCCTGTGTTACACGTCGCCCTGTATCTTCTCTACTTTGGATCTTTTGTAATTTTTCCTGAGTGGTGTCTCGACTAGGGTTTATTGTTCATTCATGTAGAACAGTGCTTTTAAAGCTTCCTTGTTCTTTCTGGGGGTTTTTTTGGAATATCTCAGCTTTAGAAAGAAAATGACGACTTTTAACTGTTTTGCTTTTTGTGTCTTTTAGTATGTTGCTCTCTAGTATCCAGATTGTCCAGAATTCTGCATCAAGACTACCTGTGTAGAAGATAATATTGTACAATTAAGCATCGATCTAGGAGGGAAAAAACAAAAAATATTACAAAATACTTTGAAATCTAAACAGAATAATCAACAGGAACAACATATTTGATACAACCCTGAAAACATATACCATATTTACCATGGTTTTAATGTGTAAACCGTTAAGGCCGACAACTTCACATTTCTTTTTCGAGAATGCAATGATGTGAAAACCCTTCAACTTTTATATCCTACAGGACTACAGCCTGCTGTATGAGGAAGCACGATATTTCCAGCTGCAGCCCATGCTTGCTGAGCTGGAGCGCTGGCGCCAGGACCAGGAGCTAGGTCGGGTGTCCCGTCCCTGCGAGTGCTTGGTGGTGCGTGTTGCACCCGACCTGGGTGAGAGGATCACACTCAGCGGTGACAAGGCCCTGATCGAAGATGTGTTTCCAGAAATCGGAGACGTTATGTGCAACTCCGTCAATGCTGGCTGGAACCACGACTCCACACACGTCATCCGGTTCCCACTGAATGGGTACTGTCACCTCAACTCTGTCCAGGTTTGTATCCATCTATCTTGAAAACATAATAATTGATTGCAGTAATGTTGTGCTCATTTAGCCTTTTTCTGTCATAAAAAATTAGTTATGTCTGATTGCAGGCTTTCTTTTTTTTTATCTTTTTTAATCCAATCAAATTACAAGAACGGCCTCGCAGAAAAATGGGTGCTTTGATGAGTTCATCAAAGCGCTAATTTAGAAAGCTATCATTACACAAGTCTACCACCATCTTTACTTTCTGTGATTTGTATGGAATAATAATGTTGACTGTAACTGGAGAGCTGAAAAAGGGCTGAGCTTCAGTACTATCCACTGATGTAACACTATGTTTTTGGATGGTTTTGAACATATAACATTGCATCACACAAAAATGAAGCTGTAGGTGTGCTTCATATGCCAAAAAAAAAATCAGTTAATCTGGACTTTTGGTTTTACATACAGTTTGAAAGGTCTCTGTTCAACCCATTACTTCAGGTGAAACCATGTCTCACAACCTATAAACATTTTATTTTGGTCTCTTGGTCTAAAAAGTCATTACATTGGCCAGAGTCTTCCACCATGTGCTAGATGGTTTAAAGACTGAAAACAGAGACCAGAGAAGCTGAAGGAGCCTCTCAGCCCATTTCAAGTTTGTTGTGAATTATTTGAACAATGATGACCAAAACGCCAGCTTACAGTGGGCATTAGGGCCAAACTAATGAAAAGTGATGAGAAAGTTGTTAATGATGAGAGTTTTACATAGTGGAACAGCTGAGACCTTTATCAGTGGTGCAAAAGGAAACTGTAAGGAAGAAGAAAGAGGAAGTTCAGCGTGTAATGAAAACACAAGTCAGTAACTCTGAGTGTCTTAGTGGATCAACAGATTGACGTCCAATTTAAAATAAAATCAAGACTTTGATGGTGTTCTGTTCAAGTATTGTTTCTGCGTATAACATCCGAAAAGCATTTGGCAAGATTTCCTACTAAGAATTGGATGCCTTAGTGAATCAATACCAGCAATATCTTGAGGTTGTGCACTTCTGATATATTAGTTTATCTTTGTTTATTAAAGTTAACTTTGCCTTTGTAAACTCTTATAAGTTATTAGGGGTGTTATAAATCTAAGGGTTGGGAGTCTATTCGAACACCATTCATTACAAGGAGATAGAAAATAAGTTTGTTGTAAGAACTAGAGGTCAAGTTTCAATTTGCTTTCTATTAAAATATGATCCTTTCCCAGGAACTGTGTTTTTACCTGAAACTAATACATGCAAAACTGAAGCTTTTAAAAAATAGGTGTATGCTGCACACACAAGTAAGCCTTTACTCAACAAAACACTCTTTTTGTGTCAACCTCCATTGTTATTGTCTGCATGTATTTGGCAATCCTGCATTTCCCAGATTATAAATTCATACTCCAATAACTCATTGATGGTAAAATCCTCAGACATGCATCCATAAAGGATGAAGTAAAGGCATATTTGAAAAGATTTTACAATGATTTTGGACTATGTCTCCGTCTGAGGAAGTCAAATCACCACCTCCTTCCCAAAAAACACACACACAAACCAGACTCTGGAGTGTGTGTGTGTGTGTGTGTGTGTGTGTGTGAGTCGTGGAGAGCAAGCAAGAGAGTGAGCATGCTCCCTAGCAGGTTGTCCCCAGGCAGGGCCCATAATCCTGTTTGGTTATTAAAGCACGCCGGCGGTGAATGCTGTATCTGCGGCTAATGGAGGCAGGGCGGGGGGTTTGAGAGAAGGAAGGGGAGCAGAGAGAGCTGCCAGCAGTAGGGGGACCTTTGTAGTTTTGGTGAAGGCTTGGGCCTGGGGGAGAATTGGGGAGAGGGTTTTTTTTTTCCTGAGCAGCCCACACTGAGCCAAGTGGCAGAGAGAAAGCCTCACTGCTCCCTGGGGCCTCTTCGATGGAATGTGATCCTACAACCCCCCTGGACACGTCTGTAGATGTCTGCGAGGCTGTGGGATCAGGAACAGCTACACACACATAGACAAACACACATATACACTAGAAAACAATGAAAATGAGGTATGAGGCAATATGAGAGGCTCTTGGTTTTGTGAAAGTCTTGTGAAAGTCCCATCCAAATTCCCGTCACAAGCCGTATGTTGCTGCTACTTACTCCCAAAGCTGTTTCCAATGCTAGACTAAGGCAGCAGCACATAATTGGAGGAGTTTTGGGTGATTGAATGCTTTTCAGCTTTGCAGCAGTGAACAAAAGGTTAGTGGTTAACAATTTAGCATCACTGTTGTAGCGACTCCCTGACTGGCTTATCACACTGACTTTTACCAAGAAATGACCAACCGTGTGCATTTCCTTCTATAATCAATATCTTGCTTCTGACATCCTCCCCCCTTCTATCTTGTTCCACATTTCCCAGGTTCTAGAGCGTCTCCAGCAACGTGGCTTCGAGATCGCTGGCTCCTGCGGCGGAGGCGTGGACTCATCCCAGTTCAGCGAGTACGTCCTGAGGAGGGAACTGAGGAGGACAAGTCAGCGAGGGCCCAATTCAAACAGGATAAAGCAGGAGCAGCTAGACTAGAAGCCTCCCAAGCAGCAGGAGGTGCTAGACTTTTCTGTGGCAGCCAAACGCTTGACGCTGCAGAGCTCTGTGGACTCTGTTTTTCTTTGTTCCCTTGTTGATGTTTTTTGTTTTCTTAAACTTGAGAATCATCTAAAGAATAAAAATGAAGTGCAACAGGAGATTTTTTTTTTTTTTTTTTTTTTTGCCATAAGAAGATACAAGATATTTGATAAGTTTGAGATTGTCCCCCTAAACCAGTTTTAAAAAAGGATTTATATATGCTGGATCCCCAAACAAAGTTTGTTTTAAAACTTGGAGCCTACATTAGGTTGAATAGGAGTCCTAATTTTCCCATATAAATTAAAAAGAAAAGAATTTGTTGCTGATTTTATGTGTTGCATAGCTTTTTTATTTGTATTTTTTTTAACCAGTGACTTGATTCAGTGTCGCTGGCATATTGGTTAAATCAGTTTTTACCCCTTGTTTTGAAAAGGTCACTAATGTGTTGCTTACAGTGCAGAATGTCTTCGTTGTCATAAACAGTTAGTCTCAACAACAGCATCTGTTTTTCATATAATAACATGACGTTAAATAATTACGACACCAATGAAGTGTTTTTTTCTTTAATTGCTTATTTTATTGGCCTAAGTCAAAAAATACAGTTGACATCAAAATTTAACTTCAAAGACTTTTATTTATATATATATATATACACACACACATGTATGCAGTAAGGAAATAGAAGAAGCTACTTTCGTCTGCTCTCTTATTCACAAGGGGTCACCACAGCGGGTGGCTCTGCATGTTTGATTTGACAGATTGTTCTTATTCCGGATGCCCTTCCTGCCACAACCCCAAAAGGGATTTGTGTCTCCTCAAACTGGGGATCTTTCTTTTGTTGGGCAAATGTGTAAACCACTACACTATGGAGCCGCTAGATGCAGTAAGGAAATCATTTTGTGAATTATTATGACACACCATTTGCCTCATCAGGGACTATGAGCTGCAAACCCCCCGCGTCCTACTTTGGGAATTATTTAATTGGATCAAAAAAAATTCCCTTGAGTCATGACCTGTAAATTTTCATCGTATATGTGTTTGTGTTTTTTACATTTAAACTTTTTAAAGGAAATTTTGTTGCTTCAGACATGACTGAACAGATTAAAAGCTTATTGTACTACCCACTCCAAGATCACTTTTATTTGTAGCACATATTCATATGAAGTTGAATATAAAGTATTTCTTAAATAACTGACCCACCTATGCTCCCTAGATTTGAGTAAAGAAGAATGTAGCAAAAAAAAAAGTGAAATAAATCTCAGCTAAAGTAGTTATGGTGTCTGTTCACAGTTTTTACTTTGCTGCAGGGACTGCTTTCACATGTCTCACAGCAGTTAATTAGTAATTCCATAAATTTGATTTTGCTGCATCTGTTGTACCGCTCGCAATTATTTCAAGAAACCTGAATGTATTTATGGCAAACATGATAAAAAAAAAAACCCAAAACATGACATTATGTAGTGTCTTTGCTCTTTCCAACCAGAGAGGTAAAGCAAACTGCCGAGGCAATATTATACCTTGGAGGATTTATGCTGGTGCATCAGTGACTACACAGGGCATTCTTTACTTAGTTATATTGAATAGAGCCGACTTCTCCACGCAAGTCCTGTCAGTTGTACTTCCACATATTCCTGCAGGGTCAAAATCCAAAGTGAAATCCCACACGGAGCCATGTTGTCTTGTCTCCATCCCTTTTGGCAGAATCTCCACTTTCTTTGGCTATCTACAGTTTATGCTATATGTCTCCCTTTCAGGCCCCTTTGCCCCAGATTCCCTTTTGATTGACTGTTATGCTCATAGGCTAGAGGTGCAACTGTGAGTGGTTCAAAGCAATGCTCTGTTCTCAGTCATAAAATCAAAAACAATTCCTGTGCACGTGGAAGAAACTATCAACTTTCAATTAAAAGCACTAGAATTCACTCAATTAAAACTTTGTGTTTAAGACAATACATCATTGGCTAAACATTCTTTTAGCAAAGCTAAATATAATGCTTTAAATATTCAGCTCTTTTAATTTTTATTTCAGTACTCATTATTTAAAATGACTGATCATTTTAAGCAGA
Source organism: Mchenga conophoros (assembly GCF_057382185.1). Taxonomy (NCBI): domain Eukaryota; kingdom Metazoa; phylum Chordata; class Actinopteri; order Cichliformes; family Cichlidae; genus Mchenga; species Mchenga conophoros. Next base: position 18,778,210 of record NC_140543.1, read on the forward strand.
GCCATTTGCTTTTTTTTTTGAAAGTTAAGTGAAAAGGTGACATCTTGGCCAGGATATATTGCTACCAGTGACTGCAGATACATTTCTAAAAGCTAAATCATGATTGGAAGAGGTGACCTTGTTGGTTTCTAGATAGATGGGCATCACCCAATTTACAGGAACTTTACTTTGGTGCAACCAAAGCTTACTCAGATTGGTCTATAACACTCAGACTACGAATACACTACAAATCAGAAAGTTTCCACTACCACCAGTCTTATCCCTCCCCTACAGGGTCTGGATATTCACACAGATAGTGGTTTATAACATTTAACACATAGCATAACATATAGCAACAACCTGCAACGACAAAGTACAAAAACCTGCAAAACCAAAAGCCTGTTTTTACTTTACAGGCCAAACAAAGAACTTAATCTTTACATTTTTAGGATTGACTTAACATGTAGATGTTTACACGTAAAAACATGTAAAAACATGTTTTTACGCACACGTAAAAACATGTAAATATAGACATGTAGTTATCTTTGTAGGTGCTGCTGGATAGATTTTGTATCTACCGCTAAGCTAAGCTAAGTTAAGCTAACCAAACCAGCTACTGGCTGTAGCCTCATATGCATCGCATGAGAGTGGTATGCCTGTCTCTCAAGTATTTCTATAGTAACTAGAGCATTTTTTTCTTTTAAAAATATGTTGCTATTCTTAAATAAGTTGTAATTTTATAGGTATATTAATCTTCTTATGAATAAAATGTTATTAAGGATAGTGTCACTCACTAAACCAGTGAGCTTTATTTTAAATTCTGTAGCACTCCTACTTTTTGTGCAACATATGTGATTTTTGTTCTTTAAGTTTACTACCTGTGGGGCAGCCTCAGTATAATGAGACCTTGTCCATCCCTATCGCTTTTCACTTCCTGGATTTAGACTAACTTGAAAAGGAATTAGAGATATCCTCCTCTCAGAACGCATTATGCTGAAGAAAAGATGAATAGTATTAAAAACTGACTTCCAGTTCTTTAAAGGGCAGTAGTTTGGAGGAGAATAAAGTAATCTGGGATCCTCCTCCTTCTTCTGTGGCGCCTCTGTGATTATGTCTCTTTCACTTGCTTTCTCTCTAGTGATTATTTCCAGTCATCAAAAGGCATTGCAGGGCCTGGAGAAAGTGGCTGTGGCCATCTTTCCCTCAATCCCGAGGCTCTGCTTACTCACCACTAGTGAAGGTCAGTGGATGGACTCATTCACCTCATCTTCAGATCATCAGCCCTCGCAGTGCTCAGTTCTACAGCCTATAGTGCAAGCAGTGGCTCCAGTTCCTAATGAATATACAAACTAAACAGACTTATTAGATCATGTACGCTGTACACCATCTTCCTCTAGCTGCAGTCTTCTCTCTTGTTCTGTGTTGATCTGTAGGTAATATTTTCTACCGTAGGTGCCTCCTACCTTTATTGAAAAAGCCTCTTGGCCATTTTATGCCAGCAAGATAATTATAAATGTAACCTATGGCAAAAAAGAAAAACACAACTCCCACATCTCTCCCTTGCCATTTCTCTCTCTCTCTCTCTCTTTCTCTCTTTCTCTTTCCTTCTCTTTCTCTCCCTCCCTTCCTCCCCCAACCTCAGCCTCAGGAGCTGATTTCAAATTTTCAAAGATATCTCATAGTGAGGCTGTGAGATTGAAGGCTCATAAATACCTTTATTATAATATAATGGTCACATATTTCCACCCATTATTTCTGGTGGAAAAGAATAGTTCATTGGTGTGATGAATGTCTCGCAGTCTTTGGTACTTTAAATGTTTTTAGTTGGACAATCGCCGGTAGAATAATATCTCAAACGGACACTCGCTAGTATAATGATATCTCATTGTGGCTTTGCTTCAGTTAATAGCCATTCTCAACCACTGGATGTGTAACATTGCTGACCTTATTTATCTGTTAAAGTCACAAGGCCCTGTCCGTCATGTAGGTTTTGGGAATGCCTACTTTCCAGTAATTTGGGACTATGTAAATATGCTGTCTTCTGGTTCCTTTTTTTCTTTTATAAGAGGAGTGATGGACAATGCTAACGAGGCAGACTTGGTAACATTTATGTATCACTATTCCCATTGGCACAAGCCTGACTGCATGTGCTCACATTAATGAATAGGTGTGTACAAGATTACCACTATGGAATGAAAACAATCTCAAGTCTAATCAACTTCATTTCAAATCTGAAATAAGATTAAGACATTAATCCATGAGGCAGTGTGCAAGGTGTATGGGCAGTTGCTGCAGCACACAGTGCACAGACTCTGCGTTTATGCACAATGTTGATCGAGTGAATTTTTGGGTGAACACTGACAATTCCTATTCCTGTATGTGCAACAAGCCATTTGCACTTCCGAAGAATCATGTGCAGACCTTAACTCTTTCCATCACTGTCATAGATTATATGGACCAGAGTACTGGGCCACATTACAAGTACAGAAGGCACCCAGTCATGGAAATCCATGCCAAAAGACCCTGGTTCACAGTTTTTGTGCTGCTGTTAATGTCAAAGTAGGTTTTAAAAGCTGCACTTAGTGGTCTGCCACTTTGTGGCTGAATTACTTTGTTTTCTATATGGTTCCACTTTGCAATAAGACTGCTCACCGATAGTTAAACAAACTGACTTGTTGCAGTTTTGTCATCCTATTACAGTGCTGAGTGAGCTCTTTAGAAAGACCCATCGTTTCCACAATTTTTGTATGGCAATGAGCCTGAAAGCACCTGAATTCAGATGAAGAGGTGTGGCTCAATTCTTTTGTTTATATAGCGTATATGCGAATGAAGCTATGAGGGACACTAATGAGAGAGTTAACAGAATTATGATCCAGTAATTTATGATAAGTACTTGAGACTTAGAATGATTTTTTTAGGTTCATATGACTGCATTCAGTTTCATCCAGACATTTCCACAACTATAATGGAGCCAAGGTTCAGGTGCATACCATGTGTGTATCGACAGAGGTGTGAAAAAGTATTTACCCATTTCCTAATTTCTTCTTTTTTGATTATTTCATTTATACAGGGTAAAAATCTATCCAGACCTAGTTGGCATTGTGTGAAAGTAATTGTCCCCCAAGACTACTGGGAACACATTCTGTGCACTGTCCAAACTAAAGTTTAGCTTTTTGGAAGATTTGAGTCCCACTGCATCTGGCATAAAATTAACACAGAATTTCATAAAAAGAACATCATGCTTAAAGTCAAACATGGATTTGGCTTTGCTGCTTTAGGACTTGGATGACTTGCCATAATTGATGGAAACGTGAATTTTGCTCTCTACCAGAAAATCCTGAAAGAGAACGTTTGGCCTGCAGTTTGTGGTCTAAAGCTCAAGCCCACTTGGGTTATGCAACAAGACAGTGATCCAAAACATCAGCAAGTCCACCACTGAATGGCACCAAAAAAATAGATAAATAAATAAAAGTGCGTGTTGGAATGGCCTAGTCAAACTTAAATCCAATTGAGATGCTTTGCCATGACCTTAAACATGCTCACAAAACCTCCAGTGTTCCTTTAGCTGTACACTTGTCTCTTGTTCTGTGTTGATCTGTAGAAATATTTTCTACAGTAGGTGCCTCCCATACCTTTATTTAAATTTTGGTGTGGCACAGTCAATGTCGGGACTTAAAGCCAATTGAGATGCCCAGGCATGACCTTAAAAAACCTCCAGTGTGGGTGAATTAAAACAATTCTGCAAAGATGAGTGGACCACAATTCCTCCGCAGCAATATGAAAGGCTCATTGCCAGTTACCACAAACACTTGATTCCAGTTCTTGCTACCAAGGATGGCGCATCCAGTTATACAGGTTTGGGTGCAATTAGTTTTTCAAAGGCAAGTTTTGGATAGCTTTTATTCTGAAATGTTTTTCTCTGATGATCTGATGAACAAATAAGCAAAGATAAGAAATCAGTATGGGGATAAATACTTTTTCACAGCACTGTATGCAGATTTCTAGCACTTGTGGCAGCTAATATTGACTGTGGAGTCTGTAATTAGGTCCCATTTTTTCCTATGTGAAATACATGCTAAGCGTTGCAGTCTTTCGTGTGCTTATCCATTAATGTGACAACATCCAATTTAGACTTCTGAAATGTTGATAGAAGTTAGTAAAATTTGCTAAGTCTGACAGGTTGCTTCCTTAGTTTTTAGGAGAAAGTAACCTGGTGCTCATTCATGGCTGAAGCTAAATGTCTTAGATTAATTGAAAAGTGTTTATATCTGAAAGAGTAGCTTGGTATCTTTATGGATGCATCGTTAAAGCCCGCTCTTACTCCCAACTCATAATACGCTGAGGCTTCTCATACCATTTTAGCTTATACGGTGAGGAAAATTAATGTGTAAAATTGGCAGGTTTTATGCATTCATAAAAACTGAAATTATGTGAAACTTCAAATGGGTCGTTAGGATAACGTGGGCTTGAAACACTACATGTACTAAGAGTAATTTACACCATAGAGCCATACTTTTAAAAAAACCCTCTAAACAACTATTTCTTAAATATGGCTTTACAGAGTTAAATCTGTGTTTTATTTTTACTTATAAAGAGAAATACTTTGTGTATTGAAAACTGGTGGTAAAGGAGTACTCAGCGTAACTTAAAATGTGAAAAGAAAGGCTGATGACCAAGGACCTGTGTGTGGGATTTGGGAGTGACAGTGTGTTGGGGTGTGTTTTGGATATAAAACTGTTTAAGGCATGATGAATTCTATAGAGAATCTCTTACTTTTGTTGCAGGATACTTGTTTACACAAAATGAAAGGGAAACACACACACACACACACACACACACACACACACACACACACACACACACACACACACATGCATAAGGCAACTTCGTATCTATCCACACAAGCATGATACTTTCATTGTATATGGAACATAGCATTTTACCTGGAGTTATTTGCTGAATTTCAAAGATTCATCCTTATGTAAATGAAACAGTCCCTGCAAGTTATTCATGTACAGGGAACTGTCCAGTCAGTCGTTGGGCTACAAGCTCTATGAGACTGTACTTTGAGCTGAGAGGTAGCAGGGTTTAACTTACTGTGTGTACATTTCTTTCGGTTTTGCAGTGTTGTACATATGCATCCTCCACCATGATATACAGAATACTGTCAAAAACAGTAGTTATTATTCCGTAGACCCACCTTTACAATGTAGCCTATGGTGTTTGCCCTATAATGTGCGACAGTGCTCCAAGTGGAGACATTGAGGTAGTGCTTCACAGTATGCTGTGCTTTGTATTGTTTATTTATCAGTCAGGCCTTGAATTATGGTTTGCTTGCAGTGAAGAATTTTAGACCGGACTACGGTCGCTGCAGGCCCCTTGGCATACACTGTACACTGAGAGGGAATCATTTATATTCTACTCCAGAGGTAACAGAAGAACATGAGATTGGGAAACAGCTCAAACACCACTCTGCTTGTGAGGCTCAAGGCGGAGAAAAGTCAAGCTGTTTTTTTTTTTTCTTGTGGGCTGCAAAGCACATTCAAGCAAGTTGTGTTATTCTTTTCTATTTTTTAAACTTATTCCTCCTAAAAAAGAAAAGCTTCATATATAGGCTGTGTCCAGTTTCATTGCCATGCCTAGTGTCTCAGTGGAGGTCTGATGGAATGCTCAGCAGCACGGAAATCTGATCAGTGGAGCTACATGATTAAAGATGACATATTTTAACCTGTGCTGAGAACTGCAAAATCGACTTTTTGGCGAAAACACTAGCAAAGTTACCCCATCACAGCTTTTCTTATTTCCCCCCTCTTACCCTCCTTTCATTGGTTGAGAGTTAATATGAAAAAGCTAGCCTTAATCAAAAGGTCTCAACTATACTGTAACTGTACTGTTCACAAGGAGCACACCTCCCTGCACCAGTCTTTCACATGGGTAGACCTGCATGTTCGGAGTGCTCTAATGATTCTGGAGCTTGCCATTCGAGGGCCACCCATCCATCATAGTGGTAAGGCCAGCGGCTTTATTATAATACAGAGGACAGATATGCTCTGAGGCTATGTGGGACACAATAGAGGTCTTTCAACAGACCTATAAATACATGATCTGTCAGAGTTGCTATCCTGAGGGCGCTCTCAGCCAGGCTCTAGCCCTCCGGTTGGCCATCACTTATGCTAAGATATGCGCCAGCCCCCAGGCTAAGGCTAAGGCTCAGTTCATTTCAGCCCCTCATCAACCACCACATTCTACCTCCAGCCATGAGAATAAATAAGAACAAGATGAAAAAAAATGGTGATTCATTATGATGGAGTGCAAAACCTTAACAAAACAAACAAATCGAGGGAGTGAAAATAAGCAGTGATAGCCCACTATTGACTCTTTGGCAACAGCATCTGAACGAAAAAAAAAGAGCTGTTGCTGAAATAACACAGGGATGTTGATCCAACAGCACACTTCAATATGAGGCAAAAGCTGACTGAAAAGGCTTACATGCCAAGATATTTGCTTTGCTGCGTATCGCAATGGACGACTATATCAAAATTTCTCACAAACATCCCTGTGGAAGTGTGTGTGCTAATAAAAGAAATGTCTGGTGGGTAGATGTCACCTAGAGGAAGAAGTGGAACATCACTGTACTGTCTCCCATCAGCTCTTCCTCCAATATTGTGGGGTTTTTTTTTCAAAGTATATTTTAAGTGATATATGCAGCTCCTCCTCTCCTCCTCATCTTATCTCAGGTGAGAATCTCTTTTCACTGTTGCCTCCAAGCCAAGATCAGCAATCTGGGAGTTGGGTGTGTTCTTTTGGAGATTAGTGCGGATGGAGGCTGTTGCCTGTTGGAATAATAAACAGGTGAAGACTTTAGCTCTGCATAATTCTCTATCTCTGCGCCACCTTAATGTATTAAAATCATATTCTTCCTCTGGGCAGAAAACCAGCAGCAGATTATGTCCGGGGCACGGTGAGTGGAAACCCAATGACAAATCTCACAACTCTCACAACAATGATCACCTGGGCAGGAGGTAGCCATTTATCATGCTTTTCACCAAACCCCAGCTTTCAAAGGTACGATTCGAGCTGTTTAAATTATAAGCATTGCTTAAGTGCCTGGTGATGTGGTAATGCCGTGTTTACACTGCGACACACTTCACTGTATCTGTAAACAACACCTTTCTCCAAACACATGTTCATGTACGCGGCCCTCCACCCCTAACCCAAGTTCTTCCTGTCCCCACTCAGAGCATACCTACAAACCTCAGCCCATCTCTGAGTTCTCCAAGGGTTATTCCAGTCACGCTGACAGCCAAGCCAGGTAGAGAGTTGTGTTTATAATGGCTGGTGTTCCCAGCTTTAGATTTTTTGTGGCCTCATCCATTCACACACTACAACACAACACCCCACCCCCCACCCCCCCTGCACCAGCCTCATCCACCCCCAAGCGCTCCCTCCCCAACTCACTCTCTCCTCTTCTTCTTCCCCCAGATCTCTCTTTGCCACAGCTGCTGCCTCCTGGCCTCACCCAGAGCCTTCAGGAGGCTTCCCAGCTCCCTCTCCTTTTCCCTGAAGCCAAGAAGGAAAAGCAGGCAAAGAAGGAAAATAAAACTTCAGGCACACCACGCAAGGCCATCTGGGTAATCTTGTTCAAAAGGCTTGAGGTGATAGCTGCAATTTACACAGGCAAAAAAAAGAAGAAGAAGAAGAAGAACAGACCTCATTTCCATACCTACCAGCCTCAAGGAGATGAAATTGAATAAACTAAGAATTAGAAAAGAATTACAGTAAAACCAATACGGAATATTCAACATTAGTTCATTTTGTCCTTGTAACACCCCCCTTTTCTCTCACACACACATACACACACACTGACACACACGTGCATATTTTGATTTCTTAAGAAAGAAACCGTTGCGCTGACATGAAGGTGCCATGGACTAACTAACAGAAGCACACAAGTTTACACACTCGGCTGCAATCACACGCTGAAACAGTTCCACTTAAATACACGTGCAGACACACACACAGCCGAGGGGGGAAACAATATATGTGATGAAAGCAAATCAAACTGAAATCCAACATGTTAAAGTCAAGTTGATTAGTGTGGAAATGTAAAAGCATCCTCAACTGGCATATCCCACAGTCATAAAGATATGTTAATTTGCAACTTAATGGCTGAAAGCATAATTTTGCTTATATAAACCTTGAAACATGCTGCATTTCTTAAATGTGCCTTAATTTAATGAAGTAAACACCACCACAAAACAATAAATGCCCCAATTAAAGAACAGGCATGAAGAGAAGTGTCTATTTCCCACTTTGCCCCTGCGGACATATGTATCCAAGCGTGTCTGTGCATTTACCCACACGCAGAAACATATGCATTGTGTGCAACTCATAAACATCATGCCTTCACGTTTCACATTAGCATATCTGCCGTGTTGTTTTAGATGTAGTTTATCTGGTGTGAGATCCAGGCTGCATGTTTCTGTCAATATCGGCGATTATGCATTTTAGTATGAGTGTGGTGGGGGTAGGAATTTAACACGTAAAAGTACAGCAATAACTGCATAGCAATACTGTATAGTTAGCGCACAATGTAGACAGGGCTACCATTCATAATTGCATGCATGTTATTAAAACATATTGCGTATCGGAGGCAAGATGTGCCATCCTCTATTCTTCCTTCCTTCTTTTCCTGCCCCTGTGTCTGTATGTCATCTGGACTGCTTCACACCCCTGGGGGGCATATCCCATCAGGCTTGCTGTGCTCCAATGTGTCCCGACAGACCTGATGTGATCTGAGTGGCTGACGGGTTTGTCCCTGCTGCCCGCTGTCTTTTCACTTCCCTGCTTCGCTCGCACATGTGCCTAAGAAACACACAACCTGATGCAGGCTGACTGGAGTTTGCACCTCCTGTGGAAAGCTTCCAATGTGCATGTGCAATCATCTGCTGCATGCTCATCCACCAAAACGTTTGCAGCTTGCAGGAGTCATGCACAATGCCTCACAATAATAATCTCGAGTTTAATCTCGACTTTCAGTTTCGCCACAGATAATTCCAGTGCGGAACGGGGCTACGTGCTTCACTTCTACTTTTAGTATCTATTTGAATGTGTGCATAAATGTGAATGTTCAATTATGAAACCCCGCTGGAGAGAAACAATGCCCTCTTGGTTCAGTAGCCATCTTACGCACACACACACACACAGAAGCCTGAGGGGATGCAGAAAGAGTGGGGGTTGGATACCATGAGACTAGGGCATCAAACTGGAGCTTAGAGACAGAGATATACCAACTGGAACCTTATACCTACAGGGTGTGTGTCTGTATCTATGTGTGTGTGTGTGTGTGTGTCTCCTCGCATCCTCATGCTAACACAAACTCACACATACGGAGGAAGCAAGTGTCATACTGAGGAAGGGAGAATGCTACATAGGGGGAATGCTGTTTGTGGAGGCTTTGTGTGTGTGTGTATGTGTGCTTGAATATAATCTAATTGCTTACTAGTGGAGGACAAAATTGTTTTGCCTGCAGGTATAAGTATGGGTGGTGCTGATGAGAACTCATCTGATATCTCAATCCACCAATCAGCTAAGCTGGGCCGCCCCAAAGCTTACCTCCTAAAATCGTGACAGTCATATTACAAATAGGGTGTTTGTGAGAGCATTTTTTAAATAGACAGTAAGGGCGATTTAACTCTCAAGAGATCAAGTCATCATAAGCAATGACCTGCGTAGAATGAACATTTCAACTTGTATTTCTCCAAAACATAGGGTTAGGACTGAATCAGCTAAGCTAGGGTAAAAAGGTATTTGGGTGTAAGAGTACCCACTCGAGTATGGAAGCGACAGGGAGCATCAGGCTTTTAGCATTCAATTAAAAAAACAGAAAGAAAGATCAAGGGCACTTTTATTGATATTTGTCTGCACACTTCAGGCGCAGTGCTATATTGCCCTAAGTTCACAGTAATGTTTTTTTTTCTTTTTTTCTGATCAGTGATTAACTACCCTAGTCAGGATCTCAGATCACCTTTAGGTGCTTAACACAACCTAGTGTGTATCACGGCTAAAATAAACCACAGCATGAAGGAAATGGCTGCAGAAATGGCTTAGGGAGGGCATTGATGAAGCAATGCTATTATCGCACTTGTATCCACTCAAGCAGCACAGCTCGGTATTTGCTTGAACTCAAGGTAAAGGTCCGACAAGACAGGTGCTTTCAATCACAAATTTGCTCTCAGTGACTGCCATCAGTATAAATGATGAATTACTTGCTTAGTTTTACTGTAGCGCTCAAACTCTTTCCACTTGAATAATATTGCAGCTCTACTGCTTTAAGATGACACATAAAGTTGGCCATTTCTGACATGATGTTTTGACACTGTCAACTTGGAAAATTCTTCCTCCGAAAGCCCAAGGACATTACCGCCATTTTGGGGGGGCACATGTGACCCTTATGTTGTTTGCGATCATTCTAACTGACTCGTTGAGAGGAGGAGAGGGGTTGCAAGAGGCCACTCAGGTCAGGAGTCAGTCAAGGCATGTGACAACCCCAGGGCGTTGTTGGGAGTGACAGGGAGACCAAGAAGCAGAGCTGTGATGTAGCTGCGAGCCCACGGGTGAAAAGGAGGTCACTGGCCACAGGAAGCGGTGTATAAGTGAGCCCCGAGCTACCGTCCTTAATGAGTGCACATCCCCTGGGGTGTATATCCCAGCAGCCTAACTGCCACATGAAAAACTCCAATCTATAGAGCGCTGCAGGCACAAGAGAGCAGCCATTTTCATGGTCCATTCCCTAAGCCAGGAGCCATCTTATGAGGTAAACAAACCCCAAGTACAAAGATGCTCACCTTGGTATGTGGCCAGTGTTGTTCAATCATTCAATCCGTGCTCTGTGATCCCCTTGTCTTACAATTTGTTTGGTTTGAAAAGCTCACGTCTCAATCTGGGCCTCCTGCAAAGCACTGTAAACTGATTTATTAATAAAGTTTGTGTGCTGCCATGGAACGGAGGCTAATAAAACAGGATCCCTATAGGCTGAGTGGGAGAGATACATTTGAAAATAAACTTTGAGTAACTCATTAGATTAGGAAAATTATAAGAATAATAACCCTGAGCGCTGCCCGAGGAGGCAAATCTCATTAACAGGTTTTTCGATTCCCCCTTTCAATACATTTGTTAAAAGTGCCAGAGAGTGTTCAATTATCACCCGCCCTCTCACCTCCAAGACACGGGGTGACAAGAAACCCCAGAGAAACCTGCAGGGCTAGGGCGGGACCGCGTGTACACAAGAACAAACACATATACACACAGTTTCCATTCATCCACCCTGTGAGTAATGGGCTTTCTGACCATTTGTTTAATACAGTCAACAAACAAGACAAGAGCTGGAGGGCTACTCAGGCAATGCAGTGCCACTTTTGAATGAGTATGAGCACATGAAACACACATATGCTCTCAAGTCTACACATGTCCGAGTGTTATTACCTGGAAAAGAAAGCGTTTGCCCAAATGTATCTTTGTGTTCCCAAAACTCTTTCATTCAGCTGGGTTTCATAAGAGGAACATAAAAGCCCCACCTAAGTTTTTTTTCTCTCATCTCTTTCCAATCTTCCGATTGGCCTTTGGGCTATGTCCTTGAGGCAAAGTTTGGGAGGCTATATTTGCTCTGGAATTATTTACTCTGCCCTCCTCTTTCTCAAGACATGGCAGAGTGCCTAAGGGAGGGTTCAATCCAGCCTATACCTGGAGTGTCTCCACCCAACCCCCCTCTGGTGGTAGGGAAAACAGTGTGCAGCATTGGTTTCTGTCCCACAGGCCTCCAACTACTGCAACAGCTTAGAAAGACATCACAATCTGAAGATCATGGATGAACAAAGCCAGATCCTAAACATACTTTTCTTATGTATTTAGGTGAATGAACGGATTAAAGGCAAAGCTCTGTTAAGACGGTACCCATTATCGTTTACAAGTCAAACCTTTAAAGCAGGGATTTGTTGCCGAGTAAAATAAAAAGGAAGCCGAACTTTATGCTGGAAGTGCATAAACACCTTACACTCGTTTATTTCTGGTACCAATTGGCTAACAGTTAGCGTCATTGCAGCAACACCTAGAGGTAACCTATTTTGCCAGCTAATACTTCTTAAAATAACCTTCAAGATCCATGCAAAGAAGGCGTAAAATGGACTTGCACTCAGAAGACAGCTAAGCAGCTTCCTCATTAGAAAATAAGATTTAAGTTGAGCCACATGTGATTAGGCTGCTTGCAAGTGCCAAATTCAGAAGATTTTGCACAGGCTAAAAATGACTTATGCTGTACCAGAAATTGAATACTAATTGAAGTCTAATATAGTTCTACTTTTGTTGTGATATGCGTTTCTCACTATTAAAAATAATTTAGATCATGTATTAATTTTTTGCAGAAAAGTGTGTCAAACAAAGAAAACACCTGCGCAATCTGGCTGTGAACAACAAGTAAATAATAATAACAAAATAAAATAACACTCATATGAAATCTGTTGACGGGTTAATACATTTCTGCATTTTAAAGGCAGGGATCCACTAGAACGGTCCTCTGGAATTCAGATTTGAAATGTACAAATTAAAGACTACAAATTAAAAATTTAATTAAAGGACACTGTTTTGTTATTTTGTCATTTTAAATGAAAGGGATCAGCATCTGAACCAAAATGATGGATTGTCTCCACGAGTTTCATAAAAATTTCAATTGGCACTTTTTGAATAACAGATGGTAACAGTTACCTCTGCCTCAGCTCTCTGGTACCTGGCAGAGGAACAATGTAAATAACACATATTCGGTACACTGAAGTGCAGACACAAATGTATGATGGCTGTGTGCTATACTTACACTGAGTGTATGAACACGTGTTCTTTTTTACATAAAGAAGGAAGAGGATTGGTAGATATATACATACACTGTATAAAGGCAAGAGAGGAAGTCATTTCTATTCTAGCCTTCTAGCTCCAAACATGGCATCATTCATTTCCATTTCTGTGTTGCCTACGCAACTGTTGAAGCTGCATCACATGCTTGGCTTCATTATTGGTTTCCTTTTATTTTCCGTGGATTGACACTTGGCGTGACAGAGGAAAAGGAGAATGAGTTTAAAAATCAGTCCTTTGAAAATTGCTTTTCATCAAGGAAACGGTGTCTGATGTCTGTGTTATGTCAAAGCACAACCACACACTCTGCAGAGTGGCACTGATGCAGAGGAGCAGAAATCTACATGAGTGCAATGACAACAGTTTTAGGCTTGTAGGGCCCAACCTCTGCCTCATCATGAAGACTTTAAACTTTAAATCTACAAGAGCAGGAGATTTGCGGAATAAGCTGTTTTCCCAGCAGACATTTTGACTTGATTACACAGTGATTATTACAAACTATGGCGCTGCTTTGTTTCATGTCCAGGTAAGCCAATACAGTGAGTAGAGGTGGGCGGATAGATCTAAATATCAATAGTATCGATACCAATTGGTATTCAGAATCAGAATCAGAATCAGAATACTTTATTGATCCCTGGGGGAAATTATTTTGGTATTGGTATCAGATCGACACTAGTGCAATAGGATCGATACTTTATTTCTATCCCGTAAGTTCAGTAAGTATCCCACTGAATTGTGTTATATAAAATATGTTTCGGAAATGAAAAGAAATATACCTCAAACATGCACTATGAAAAATGTCTGGGCCTTTTTGTGTTGACTGTCACATCTATATTATACAGCACGTTTAAACAAGAGTAGTTGACCCAAAGCGCTTAGGAGACATTTACACATTTACATCCCAGCGGTCCAAAAAACCCCAACTGTTTTTAAAATCAATGAAAAGGTGAAATGTGTGTTTTGTTGTGTAACTAAATATTGTGGTGATGTAGTGGTCATTAAAATGTGGTCAGAATTTGCAAATTCATGATAATTTATCTCACAAATCATGCCATACTGCTCTCCCCTACATAAATTGAATATATAGGTTAAGAGTCTCGGCAATGCTGGCCCCGTATTTACTAGATATAAGATCGGACCAAAATTTGCAGTATGGCACAGCACTAACAGTGAGCCACAAGCGTAATACCAGGAAGGTGAAGCAGCTAAATGGAGTTCAACTGTCATTAATTATTTAAAGCTGTTCTTCCTCTATTGTGACATATCAAAAAGTATTCATAAAAAAAGCCTACAGGCAAAAAAAATTACTTCCATTTGCAATTTTGACAATAATGCCACCTGTGAGTGAGGCAGCAAGCAATGAATCATTTATTTGTGAGTATACATCTGTGCATTTAGGCCCACCTGTGTGGCCAAATTGAAAAAGAATACAAACACTAAGATTTGACAGATTTATTTTCATTGAAATGTACCCACCATGTATGAAAATATAATTGCATCTATAGGTTGTTTTTTTTTTGTTTGTTTGTTTGTTTTTTTGGGGAGAGGGGTTGTTTTTAAAGAAAAAAAGGGAACAGTTGTAAAATTTATTGTCTGTGGATGGTTTCATTTTATACCTGTCTTTGCCTGTAGGGGGCAACCTCAATGTGCCACCTAGCTTGAACAATTGTGGGTTCAATTCAGTGCTGTTCTATTTGCGTGACAAGGTAAAAAAGAAAAAAAAGAAAAAAAAAAAGAAAAAAAAAAGAAAACTATTATTGCGCCGTCTATGGCACACACTAACGCTCCTTGTCTAAAAACACAGTCGTGACGCAAAGAATTTAAAACAGAGCTCCTGTTGAAGTGAAATGAGTAACAGTGCTTTCGTGATAGACTGTAGGACAAAAAAAAACTGCAGGCATAGACACACACACACACACACACACACACACACACACACAGTCAAAGTTTTAGTGCTTAGTTTTGATTCAGCTCCTCATTAGCCACAGGGCCCAACTCCGGTTAGCTCCAGTATTAGGCTCAATTAGAACAAGATCCAATTAGAGGGCTCCTTTCCCCTGGGGCAAGGAGAGGCAGGAAATGGAGACTGAGAAATGTATAAGTCGACAACATGCGGACACAGCCAACATAAACAAACTTACTTTGTTGATCTCTGCTGTTGCTACGCAGGAGTCCTCTGGGAGTTAAAACCCTGCTAGTCTAAACTACGAGATAAAACAAAATAAAAAATAAAAAAAGAAAGCAAAAAAAAAAAAAAGCCCCGCAGCAAAACATGAACTCTGTGAACACAAGGGCTCCGACACCATGAAGGGAACGTCTGGGCCCAGAAAATGAAAAGCCCACAGGCGTTTTCCATTTACAGCTAAAAATCCAGCACTAGCTTCTAGCCACGGTTAGTATCAGACTCTCAAAATGAACACTAACACTACAGGGGGAACAAATGAGTAGCTTTCTATTTTCGCTCTATTAAATCTGTCGGTTAATAGACATATACCTTACTACTGACAGAAATCAATAATGTACAATAAGATAAAGGGCAACGAAGAAGTGAAGAATAGAAGGAATAAGTAGGGGGAAAAAGAAAGACAGAAGATCCAATGAGGCGATTCTGAGCTCAGTATTTCTGTCCTCCTATCCGTATGGTTAGAGGTGGTGATGGCGGCAATGTTGTGCGAGCTGTTTGGCTTGCCCTTGCCTCGGGCCCCTAGTGTTCCTCCCTCAGGCGCCATGTGAGGGAAATGGTGTGTGGTGCGAGGGTAAACCTTGACCTGCCTGCCAGGAGGCTGCACACGGAATGAAATGAGCACAAACAAAACGGGGGAAGAGAAGAGGAGGAAGAGGAAGGGTGTCAGGCCAGCAGCAACAGCAGCAGCGGAGGAGGAGGTATATGGCTTCACTTGTATCACCTTTCTGCACCTCTTTTTTTTATTGCTGTCTGATCTGACTCTGGGTGGCAGGATACATGCTGCACATCAGTGACAAGGCGCACACATCTTTCTGATTGGGAGTGCTCAGGTGTTGTGGGTGGCATCCTGGTACGCCGGCAAAGATGGAATGTGAAATGAACCGTTTTTCCTTCATGCTCTGCCAAGTTGTGTTTCAGGGAAAGATGGAAATCCCATTATGTCACATGTCTAACTTGGCCCCATACAAACTCTGAAACTCATTTGTGAAATTGGGTTCAAATCTTAATGAGTTGCAAAGTGGTTTTGGCTGTATAAGTCTGCGGAGAATATGTTTGTGGGGACGTTACGGGAAAATGTGGCAATGCGTCAGCTCTGTTTTAAAAGTTCACTTACAACCAACTTGCAACCTGGAAACCCAGACCTACAGGTCTATTCTGCTTCTAAGTCATTTAAGTGCAATAAGTGCTGTATTTGAAGATTTGCTTATCTTTATGCTGTGAGGATTTTAAAAAGAAAACAAAATTAACAGTTTTAATCACTCGAAACAAGCATGTTGACAGATGTGTGTTTGCCACATCACCCTGCTTACCTGTGAAAAGCCCAGTGAAATCCATTACATACTTTAGAGACGACTCATGAATGGAATAATTAGCACAGCATGCTTTCCGCCCGGCTGGAAGTCTCTCTCGATAATGAACAAAGGAAAGGAAATTAGCTTTTGTCTCATAAAGTCACAACTTCAAAGATCCCTGCCATTGCATTAATACAGCCATAGCCTGCAGCAGCAGGGAAGAGAATAAAATAAGCACTCTCACTCAGACCCCATTCTTATCAAGGTCTTTCTCAGGACAAATACAAGGAGTTTGGCTCTTATAGACCACACATACACACACTGAAAATGGATGAGTGTACGAAATAAGAGGAAGGGGCTTGCACGTCTTTAGGTGTAACGCTATTTCAATGCATTATTCTCCTTTGTGCAGCTGGATGTACACTTAATCATTTCAGATCAACACTTTGGCCCAGGGCTTCCCCAGCTGTGGCCTGGGCGACCTGTGATGGCTGTCTCGCCTAACTGCTGTTCCAGTCAGCTGCCCCCAGGAGCGTGAGTGCTACACTGATCTGGTGCTGGGTCATCTGGCCTGGCACTACTACATTACAGCGCATTAACAAAGGCCTAAACAACCCAGTGTTTGTATCTGACCTGATGCAATTGATGGTGATGGATACAGTTTAGCTCACAAATCGAATCAACGTCGGCGGGGGGTTGGAGGTTTCGAATGCTGTTCTCTGCATAAAACATATGTGCAAAGCAAAAGCACATTGTGGGCAAACTAATATGTATTTTGAATTAGAAAGAAAATGTATGCGGCTGCAGAATGATTGGTGTTGTCGGTGTTCTCATTATCAGCATTAAGAGTTCTGCTCTCAGAACTAAGGGAAGCAGTGCTGATGACGAGGGCGAGGCAAGTATTGTCCAAGGCACTCTCTCCTCGCTTATCTGCTCCTTTATCTGCCGGGATCAGTTGTTAGTGCTGGCAGTTTTCCTCTCCTGTCCTCTGGAGAGAGGTGGCTCTCAGCTGGAGAGAGGTGCCAGAGGCTATGCACTGTCTCCATTGTGTGGAGAGACACACAGAGGCATTGAGAGACTCAGTGCAGGTGCAGAGAGGAGGAGTGAGAGGGAACACACCTGAGGGGGCTGATTTTTTATTTTTTTTCCTCACAAAAGTCAGACTTGTTTTTTGAGGGCCTTTTTAGTGCAGGGACATTTCTTGTCTGGAGGACTTATTTACTGGAGGTGCACTATACTAGAGGGAGGGAAAGGGTTTGCAGTACAAATGCTTCCTCTCTGACTGCCAGAGATACTTGTTTACAGATAGAGGCTGCCAGAATAAATAAAGCATAAAGAACATAATGCAGGACAGCACTATCGCTGGTACTAAAACCGTCTCGTGAATTTAATTAGTCACTTTGTATGAAGAGCAGCCTATGGTATGATGAGGCATGAAACCGGTCCCTGCGTGAGGTCATATTCCTTCAATCACAGGGTGGGTGTTCCCATACAGGCAGAAGCCAAGAACCTAAAGCCGATAACCTCATCTCAGACTGGGAGTTTTCCTGTGAAAGTGATCCTTTTGGTAACTGTTTGTTTAAAAAGTGACAGGCTACAAGAGTCTCGGTGACAGCGTCTATTCATCTCAGAGTGTCAGTTGGAGAGAAAAAGGGAACGAGGGAGGCAGAAAGAGACAAGGAGAGAGGAAGGCAGAAGGAAAGATGCTAAAAGAAAGTCCAGTAAGGAGTAAACGGGAGATTAGAGTGTTTTCACCGAAGGTGTGATTTACCTTTAGCTCTTAACCATCTTCAGATCATCCTACTAGCAATTTCAGAAATTCATCTGTTGGGTGACTGAATGAGTGCTGATGTTTTCATCACTTTCGTTTTAATTATATGTCTCACTCAGCACAGTCTTCCTTCTACTCGGCTAATTTAGATTGAGATCCTTCCAGGCTTTCCCCTATCTTTCATTTCCCTCCCCTTCTTCTCTCCTCTCTGCATCCCATCAGCCCCTTTGTAGAAAAAAAGAGGAAGGAAAAAAACCTTCATGTCTGTGACTTTCTTGCCCTCCAGCGTATGAAGCCCTCTTTTATTTTGATCATCGCAGCACAATGGATTCATGCCATTCTGGCAACTTTATTCAGTATCAGCCCAAATTTACATACTGCTTAACAAGTTTGTGCGTGACTGTTGATGCCTCTGATCAAAGTGCTTTTGGAAATCTTTCTCATCTGATTTTTTTCCTGTCCTTCATTTCAAATGCATGCTGCAGACAGGCATCTTTAACTCAGGGGCAAAGAAAGGTAACCTTAGTGCTGCACAAGCCCAAATGTCATCCAACAAGGAGGGCTCATGTCCCGGGGATAAAGATAATGTAATCTAAGCAGTATACAGTGTGTGACTGTGTGTCTTTGAGTGTGTGTATCTACGCTAGCCTCAGTGTTTGTTGGAGGCTTGGGTTCGGGGGCGTAGGGAGACAGGGGATGACAAAAGTCAAAGCAGTCATGTGTCATTTTCAGTGCTGAAGGGCTGGGACCTGCCTCCAGGGCTGTCCTCTCTGTCAGACGCACTCAGATATCTGCGCTGAACTCTCTCGCTGTCTCTTTCTTTTCCTCTTTCCATCCTTCTCTCCGTCTTTATCTAATGCACGCGCATATGTGCAGCTGCACGTCCATGCACCAGCACACGCAACAACTCTGTGCTCGAAGAGCCATACAGCAACAAAGGTAGAAGAACATTTGCATAATAGAGACTATGCAAAACAGATGACGGTAAACCATAAACATCTGCTTTAGATATACAATATGCAATGAGTATTTTCACATTTCAACATCAGTGTCTTGACCGCGTGCCTGCTGCGGGAGCGAGACTGGAAGGGACGGGAATTGTTCCGTGACCAGAGACGCAACATGTAGCTCCCCACCCACCCAACCCCGATAGGGTCTGTGAAGACAAGTGGGGGAGAATATTTCACCACACTGCAAACCAGCGGTCCATAAATTTTCCACGAGGATAGAAAAGGCTTCACTGCAAAAGCCCTGAAGTAGCCTCTATTTACAATAAAACGGGACTTTTGTAAATTTATGTGGCTACCAGGGCAAACAAGGGAATTGAAAACATTAAAGAACTAAGATTCAAAAAAATACAATGAAAAGAGGGTGTGGGTGGAAAGAGAGGAATCGTGGGAATGCAAGATTGCACCTCCCTCAGGCAATCAAATTATCCTATGGGCCGATGGTTCCTCCTTATGCGTCGGCTGACATTTTCTTGTAACCCCATCCCGAGTAATGCTATGTGATGTGTGTGACTGGCTTCTGCCACGGCCCTCAGAGGCCATGAAGCCCTAGGGCCATTTGCTTTTGGCCTGCAGCATCCCGGGAATTGTTTATTTTAGCTCTGTCTGCCCCCATTTTTTTTTTGCCTCTCCCCCCATCATTTCACTTAAGCTCTCCTCATCTCTCCTGTTCTCTCCATTTCTCTTTCCTTCTTGCCCAGTGGTATCTACTTTCAATTAAAGAAGGATGCACTTCTATTCTTCTGTGAGACAAAACCACTGACAGGTGACTCTTGAGGGGTAACTTAAAACCATGCCTTTGGTCTCTTCACACAAACTGTTAGTAGTATCCCCGCACCTTTCAGAGATTACAAAGGTAATGACGGCTAACAACGACAGCGGTATCTGTTACTTGACTGTATCTCTGTGCTGTGATGGTGAGAGCGGTAGGGGTATGCTGGAGAAAGAAAACAGCTGAAAATCAATGTACGATGTGCATGTGTGCGAGAGAGAGAGAGAGAGGAAAGAGATTTGAAGACAGAAAAAGATAAGATGTGTGATAAGAGATAATAGAATGATATTCAAAATATATCCCTGGAGCTAGAAGTTAAAAGAGAACATTAAAAGAAAACATTTTTGGATAACTTATGGATATGTAAGCCAGTACACCAATACGCCCGAACTTTACTTCATACTGACGCAGAGCCCTAAAGGGCATTGGTGGAGGCAGGCCAATCTGCTATACCCAAACAATGTGTGTGTGTAACTGTCGACATGTGACATGCAGAAAAGGGACAGTGTTGAGAGCGTAGCCTTTTATGACCCAACACACTTTGACAGCTTGGCCATCGCTTGAGGACACAGGCAATGTTGCTTTTTCATGTGACAATTTTAAGCAAAACAACTCTCCCTCGATGGATTCGATTGTTTCAGAGAGCCTTTGTGGCCGTGTACGTTAAAGTACAGAGACACGTCACAGTGGCCAGTAGATTCTGCTCGCTGCTAGCTAGAGGAGTCATACTGTCAATCTGTAGAACAAAAAGTGAGAGAAAGTGTAAGCGATATGATGGAAACTGCTTTTATGCAACACTGCGCTCTGCTGGTAGAGAGGCTGCTAACACGTTGATTAATTTGGCACAAGGAGGGAGACAGGCTTTGCAGGACTAATGCAACCTTAGTTCCCCGAGGATGTGAGTGTGCTTCTATCCTTGAAGCAGTTACCTCATTTGGACCTAAGGACATTTTGCACTGGCAAATTTTAAATATCCCAGGAGGGGCATACTTTGAAATATGGCCACAGGGTGGAACATCAGAATGACAAAAATATAGATACTTAAAGTGAAATCTGCCTGTGACTTGGAGACCAACTAGAGAGGATAGCATTGAACAAGAGGTTCTGACTGTTGAAGTAGATCCAGCAAATTGCTTAAATCTCATCCAGCTATTGTTTAACATCATCTACAAAATACGAATGAATGACGCTTAAAGTGTACATGAACGCACGCAGATGGAAGAGATGCAAGGATTGTTTTTTTTTTAAAAGCTCTGTTACGTGTTCACATTAATACATTGTGTGTGTGCAATTGGCCTGTAAGCTGTGTGTATGCATGCGCATACAAATAATGCACCGTCGACAGCCTGCAGCAGTGTGCATTCTTGCTCGGAGAGTACATGTCCCGAGGCCTTGTTCCTCCGTCAATGACCTCTGGTGAAGCCATTATTTTCTGCATTAATGATGAGTAGCAGCCAGCGATGAGAGAGATGGACTTAGTCCTGAGGCACAGTAGCACCGATTATGGGCAACAACAATGCCAGCAAAAAGAAAGACGGAAAACTCTTCCCACAAGCAGTTCAAACGACTCGGAGTCTTAGCGAAGAATAAGCTGCATTTGCCTTATTGGCAAGATGAATTAGATAACCTAGAGGATTACCCAGAATGCACTATACCTATAGCTTTTCGTTTGGCTAATTTAGCGTCTCTCTGTCCACAATATGAACACCCCCCCAAAAAAACTAATGGCCGCTACAGCCAAGTAATATTAAAATCCAACTGGAAATGCATTAGTGAGAGCAATTAGCGTATGGATGAAATGGCTGAGAGTGAGTTACACAAAACCCATTATGTCCTACAATTTATTAACTTATTACATGGGAAAAGATATCAGAGCACTAATTGATCTCGGACATCAGCAGAAACACCAACCTGTAAAGACTCACAAACAAGACAAAGTGCAATTGCTCTAGTCAAGGCAGCCAGGGCACCCACTCAGGAAATCCTGGCTTGGGGAGATGACTCTAAATGAAGGACTTTACCATTCACCATTATGTCTTTGGTAAGAGTCAGAGGGAACCCCCGGGGCTCTTCAGCACAGCACGGTACAACTTTTCAAAGGGCTCCAGATTAAAGTCACTGAAAGTTCCCACTGGGGTCTGAGGCCAGGATCCCATTAAGCAGCCCTACCACACCGCCGGCCATAATTGTGTCGTTGAGAATTCAGAGCAGTGGTTGCTTGATAAGCGAATTTAGGGAGAAATAAAAAAGGAGAGGCAAAAAAGGGGGTCTCGTTGGGCCACCATTAGACACTTCATTCGTTCATCACTAATTCGTTTTAAATGACTGAGGGAAAGGTGAGCACTTTATAAAGCAATCCAAGCTTCCAGCAACTCCCCACCCCCTTCCATTTTCAGGTCTGTGCAACAGAATGCTGATAAATGAAAAACGTTACACTTTATAGCCACACGCTTCACTTCTGCTGGTGGCGTTTTTAAACTGTAGTTATCTTTATCACACTACTTGCGTTGCAGTAGAATAATCAATAAAGAGAGTGAGGAAATCTTGTGCTCTTTTTCCAAGCCTCATCTTGAAGAAACCAGTCTTTGTTACTAGGAGTGTCACTACTAATAATTTCAGTCATTTTTATACAATGGCTGTATTTCGTAGAGCAAGCTGGTATAATGGAGTGAAACAACTTTTATAATAAATCATACAAACAACTCTGCTTTTATTGAGTATTTTGTTTCATTAAGGTTCTGAGTATCACATACAGTTTATTTTAACACCGGGGAGTTATTAGAATTGCTTACTGAATGATAAAAAAAAATGTGACCATAGTTTAAGATCTGAACCCTAACCTGAGATCTACGACTGTGTGTTTTCGCAATAGTCAGCTCAACAGTTGGATGTATAATTCTGAAGGTCTTTACAACTGGTATAGCATCTACACAATAAGTGAAAATCACAAGTTATGAGTCAGTTCTTTACAATGAAATAAATGAATAAACCTTCTGAAACCTGCTAATATTTGGAACTTAAGTATGATATCATCATCATCATCCAAGTGCAATAAGGACAAGATTTTATACAACTGCTTTATGTGGATTTTTTCTGCTTTTTCTTCTCTGCTTCTTCTTCTTTTTCCTTTTCAATCTCAGCCACCAGGGTCTCAATTTCCTTGGATTCCAAAATCTGCAAAGAACAAAATGCAAACCCATTAGCACTTTAGTGAACTAGTAGAAAAAATAAAGTAACATTTGCCTTGTTAATTACCTTCAGTGGCTGATTTCGTCTGATAACAGCAAGTTCAATATTTTTCCCTCCTGACTGGACAACCTGTGACCAGCAAACAAAAAATAAAGTGAATACTGTGACCAATTCAGGACACATTTACTACGCCTGCTAAGACCCCACACACACACACACACACACACACACACACACCCACCCACCCACCCACCATTGGAAAGCTATATAGAAGTTATAGTTTATTTGGCAGCAGTTTGTGCTCTTTGATGAAACCACGACTGTTTAATTTCACATCATAGAAGATGTAAATACACTGAGTTCAACATATATGGAAATGCAGAAACTAATCGTAACCTTACCTCAAGCAAAGCTTTGATGGCCAACTTGATTGCCTCATTGTCCCCAGCAATGGCTTCTTCTGTGTAATTCTTCTCCAAGAACTCTCTCACAGTTTTTGCGCTACGGCCGATTGCATTTGCCTGTTTTGTTGTTTTTCAAAAATACATTTTTTAAAAGTCATTTTCATACTTGTACAAGAAACCTTTTGGACACAGAAATCCTACTGACCTTCCAGGCATGGTACGTTCCTGACGGGTCCGTCTGATACAGCCTGGGAGTTCCATCGTAGTCAAAGCCAACAATTAATGCAGAGATGCCAAACGGCCTGCGACCATTGCTTTGAGTATAGCGCTACAAATACATTTAAAAAAATAAAAATTAAAAAAAAATTTGACAGGTTATTCATGACTCTGTACTGAAAATGAAACGGCTAGCAACCATGGTGCAGTGCACAAATGCCTACTGAAAGGAATAGCTAACACATGCCTTTTTGAAGGTGTTAACAGTAAACGACTGCTCAGATGCTTCCATACCTGTTTCAGTGTAGCTATGTAGCGTGTGATGTATTCCACTGTGACTGGGTCCTCAACTGTTAGCCTGTGGCTCTGGCACTCAACACGAGCTCTGTTTATCACAATACGAGCATCTGCGGTCAAACCTATAAAACAATGAATGAGGCCATTTAACACATTACAAAGCTAAAACAAAAATATAAAAGCCAAGTACTAACACATGACACAGCTGTCTTCTACTATGCCATGTTAAATAATGAACACATTATTCAGTTATGGAAAGAAAAGTATTATCTGGGATACCTGCAAATGCCATGCAGACGTGCTCATCCAGTGCGCATATCTTGCGGACAGTCCTTTCCTCCTGTAACTTTGCAACAGATTTCTTCTCCACACCAAGGACAACAATGTCTTTACCTCTGATTCCCACCTGCATATATAAAAAAAGAAAACATTAATATTAATTTTCTCCCACAGGCTAGCAGTTGACGTGAGTAAATAGTATACAGCAAATATTCAGATTCCCAAATAAATCTACAAAGCGGATACCTCTGCATGTTTGATTTGGCAGAGTTTTAAGCTGCAAGGCTCCAAATAAGTTTATGTGTCCAGGTGTAAATGAAAAATTCCCCAATAAGTTGACTAAAGAAAGTAAGTACACAATGCAAAGTATATCAGAGGGACAGCTCAGGTTGAGGTTGAGGAGAGATAGTGAATACAGTGAACAAGGGAGCTGACTATGGAGCTGCCAGGCAGGAGCAAATGAGGAAGAGCAAAAAGAAGATACATAAATGTAATGAAGGTGGACATGCAGAGGGTTGGCATGACAGAAGAGGATTCTTGGGATAGGGTGAGACAAAGGCAGATGATCTGCTGTGTTGACCCCTAAAGGGAGCAGCCAAAAGAGGAATTAGAAGAGAGTGATGACATTTTTCAGTTACAACTAGGGCTGCCACAAACGATTATTTTGATAGTCGACTAGTCACCGATTATTTTTGCGATTAGTCGACTAATCAGATCATCATCCATTGGACGTAAAACTACAGCTTATTGCACCAGCAGCATCTGCTCTTATATAACTATCATTAGCTTACAGCTTTAAGTGTTTAAGGTCTGTGCTAACTAAAAATAAAGACAAGATGATAGTTTATTCAATTTTAATGAAATTTGCAGATTGTTTCGGTGAAGTTTAATAAACTTCTTGCTATCTAAAATATAACAGGACACTGGAGTATATTCTGGAGCATCTCACACTTCTGATAATCAGTTGTCTGCTTGACGTTTATTCAGCTGTGTAAAAACTATAACTTTAATCTCAGACAAACTGATTTACTCAGGAACAAATAAAATACAAAAAAAAAAAGCCAAACAATAACATTTTAAGTTATCTAAGTGACTCATATATATTTTAACCTGAGTAGCGAAAGACGGCGGTGGGTTTGAAAACGATTTGCGGGGAGTCCGGTGTTCTCACGGCGCTAGTGAGCCTAGCCCCCGGCTCGCTAACGAGCTAGTGGGTAACAGATGTCTCCGAAAACGTCGGAGCGCTTTTGAAAATATGTGGTGTCCTGATAAACTGAGCAGATATTTGAGGTTTACACAGCTACATTCTCGCCTGAAAATATGTTAAACGTTTATTTTGTGACCCAGAAAGAATAATAAGAGTAACATTAAAACTAACTAGCTGCCGCCATTGTTGGAAACTGCGCTGGGCCGCGCTATGAATTCTGGGACACAGCTGCTGCTCCTTCTTCTTCTTCGGGGTTTAGCGGTAGCTGACATCCTTGTACATGCAATGCTGCCATCTTCTGTTTCAGTCCGTTATTACACTCTTAAATCCTGCCACTTATTCCTGCGTCTTTTGTGATCTTACAAAGCTTCAAACGACGCGTCGACTATTAAATCAGTCGTCGATGATTTTGATAGTCGACGTAATCGTGACTAGTCGACAAATCGTGGCAGCCCTAGTTACAACCTCAGTAAAACCCAATTAAAAACTCTGCTCAGGTCACAGGTGTTTGGGTTTTTTATTTTTATGTGAGGTTTTTTCTGTGGTCCACCTGTCCAAAAAGGAGCCCTCTACAAAGTAATCAGTTATCATAGCCAAATTTACTCAACAACCCTGATTAGGACTTATTTAAGATTACTCCCAAACACTCTAAAGTTAGAATTTTTTTTTTTTTTTTTGCATTTATTTTCATATAATAAATATAAACCGTTTGGTTTAGCCTTCATCGTTTCTCAGTGTCCTTTCTAAGCCACTATTATGACAGATGTTACCTGTAACCAGGGGAGCTGTGACTTAGTAGCTTTGTGAGTTTATAACCTTTGTCACTAAACCTTAACATAACTACCATTAGTTATGAGGCTACTACAGTGGCTTTTCGGTGATTTAGAGGGAGATATAATATGCTGAGTAAAATTCAACTTTCCAGACCAGGTAATAATCAATCATGGGTACTTGCAAACTCCTGTCAGTTAGTACCAACACAACGAAAATGAAAGTTAAGTGAAGAGTGACACAGCGACAAAATGCTAGCTAACGCTGACTGCTTTTTGTTTGCCATTTCCGGCATTAAAAATATGTATTACACATTAGCACGCCAACAAGCTCGTAAAATTGCAACAAAGCCTTTGTCCATAACAGAAGGTGTTAAGAAAGAAAACTGCTAAACACATAAAGGAAACCGCTAGCCGCGCGTTGATCGGCTAATCTAGCGTCACCCATGTTGCTATCGTTAGCTTTAGCATTAGTTTCATTTAAAGACTTACCGCTGTAGAACCTTTCTTTACAGCTTCCTGTGCATACTCCACTTGAAACAGATGACCATCGGGAGAAAAGACAGTAATAGCTCTGTCATATCTTGCCGCCATTGCACCGCAAGACGCGTATTATAGCAATAAACTGGAGAAAAGGCTACCAAATGATTCAGCTTGTTAGCAACAAGCGATTCACTCCGTGTGTTGAAAAGGGCGCCTGCGCATGACCTGTGAACTGAGACGATACCAAAAGTGGAGTCCACCCAGAGGGAACTTGTGATTAAAACATAATACTCTGTATAATTTTATTGGTTCTCCGAAAAACAGAAATCGTAAAAAGTAGAATATTACACTACGAGCATATACGGTATTTTAATATCAAGTTTCATTTACTTTATATATTGAGAGAGGTTCCTCCTTTGAATACGGATGCTATAAGAGTGAATAAGAGTACATAAATCCCAGGACTGATATTAGTTATTACTACCAAAATATATGCAATGTTATTTTTGATTAGATATATACACTAAACGCTCCGCTTTCCCCCTTTTTCTGGCAGTTTATTTTATATGGTCTTATGGTCTAGCTCTAGACTGTTCCATTATATGAAAAATAGGTGAAATTGTAATTTAATTAAGCCAAAATGTGTGTGATTTTAGCTATTTAAATAAATTTTCTTATATATTATGATTTATCTGATCTTAAGTTTTACATCAATTACTCATGTATGGTCAGAACAAGCAGAAATCAGTAACTATGAGTTAAAATGTGCTACTTCGTCCCCCAAAACGGACCACCGCATTACGAAATTGCATCGTATTCTCAACTGCTTGATCTGAGTTCTACCGATTTGTTCAGTGTGTTAGCTACTTTTAACTTTTATGCTGTAGCTTACGTTAATATTCTATAGTATCACCATGTCGGTGGCATTTGCACCTCACAGACAGCGTGGGAAGGGTGATATAACACCCGCTGGAATACAAAAGGTAATTCATCTATTTTAGCGCGTCGCAGAATGGAGGCTGTGGCATCAAACGCGGCTAGCCGTTGAGATAATCAATGTAGCAGTGCCCATCCAAGTCCAACTGTGAGCAGCTCAGGAACAATGTTACAGGGTCAGAGCGCGGTGAATATGAACCTCCCTGGAAACGGCACTCCACGTGTGGAGTACGAGTCTTGGGTGGATTTATCGGACTAACGTATAATTGTGTTTTAGGTTAATGGAGGCCTGTGGTTTTGTTAGCAAAGCACAGCTAGCTAGCAAGACGCGTCTTTTGTTGGCTAGAAACGCACACTCACATT
The DNA here is from genome assembly GCF_057382185.1 of Mchenga conophoros. Lineage (NCBI taxonomy): Eukaryota > Metazoa > Chordata > Actinopteri > Cichliformes > Cichlidae > Mchenga > Mchenga conophoros. Next base: position 18,806,260 of record NC_140543.1, read on the forward strand.
TTACAAAACACGACCCTTCACTGTCTCAAAATTAAGACAGAATAACATTCGGCAAGTAAATTAATTGTCACGCCAAATGACCAAGTTCGTCTGCTTTATTATGAATGTTTTGGGAAGTTATATTGAGTAACACACGTAATAGAAATATCTGAATTTACCATTGCAGTTACTTGATGAAAACAACCAGCTGATCCAGTGCATAATGGATTTCCAGAGTAAAGGCAAAACGGCTGAGTGTTCACAGTAAGTTATTTGAGTTATTAAGTTTTTTTATTTTTTTTATTTCACGTTATATTTATTTCAAGTTCCCATTCACTCAAACACTGCACTGTTCACTTGCCCAGGTATCAACAGATGCTGCACAGAAATTTAGTGTACTTGGCGACGATAGCAGACTCCAATCAGAACATGCAGTCTCTCCTCCCTGCTGTGAGTATGAATTCTTAGTGGTTGTTGTGAATGACTGAAATGTCTGACTGTCTTCTCTGTACCTGTCTTCTTCGATCATACCCAATTCAGGTCACTTGGGTGTTTTAGATAAATCATCAATGTTAAAGAAACATTTTTTTAATGAGATTAAGAATTTTGAACAAAGTCATGTTTTTTTTTTTCCCTGTCAGCAAAATTAAAATAAGTCTTTTGAAAACCCTCATTGTTATGGATGTTCAGTACAAACAGACTGCAGTATTTCTTTATGTATGAGTGCTATCTGTTGAGCTGTTGTAGCTGCCATTTAAGGATTTATTGCCAGTAGTGCTCATTCGCAAGGCTTCATTAAGTAGAATAAATATTTTGGGTGAACAAATTGAATCCTTTGCTGAGAAAATCTATTCATTTCTCAGTTTGGTTAAGCTCTCAGGCACTTGTTAGTAGTGTTTAATATTGATATTGTTTTTATTGGTAGTAGTAGTGTAATTATTGAGTCTGCTTATAGTTGGATTATCCATGCTCTTAATCATTTTGTAACAATTACCCATTTGAATAACAAGTAGGCTACAAGAGTCAAATATGTCAAAAACTAAAAGCACAATTTATTTTTTTCAAGTCATTAAATGTAATCTTGATTAACTCAAAGGAGTGTTTATCAACTAGAACATTTATTAAACCTCAAATAAAGGTGTGCTTTCCTTGACCTTTAAATATAACCGAATTCCAATAAAAGATGTAAATAGGTACATGGAGAGAGGGGGAAAAAATGGTTGAAGTTAGCCCGAGAAAGCCCATCTCACAAGAGCAACTGCCAGTCACAGTGGATGCAGGCAAATGGGGATAAAGAGTCATCATTATATCTCGATTACCTTTGGAAGCCAAAACTTAATTCATATTAAAACTTGATCAATTACTCAGCCCTAAGGTTCCCAGCATCAACAAGCAACACTGTGTACAATGTGTCTGAACACAGTGTAGAAATGGCCCAAAAAAGGCTTTTATTTGCAGTTTATTTGGCGTGCTCATCTACGCAAAACAGTTGTCGGCATCGAATAAGAAGAATTGATAAGCTTGGAGGCATAGAATTTTATTAGACTTGATTAATTCCATTAAAATCTGTTATCGATTTTCAACTGGAACTATTCTTGCATTCCCATCCGTAGTTGCGAAGAAGCACAGTGGTTACAAAAGTGATTGAAGTCACTGATTTGCTGACAATCATATAGTAAAGGAGTGAGTGTATTCTTATGAGTAAATGTTGCTTACATACCTTAAACTCAGATGATGAGTGTGGGCACATTCATTTTCTTAATATGCTGCATGGTGAGCATGTTTCTGGAGGGGTTGTCAATGACTCAAACAGCTGAGATTAGGACCAGCTGTTTGAAAGAAATGCAGACTAGAGAACGGTTTTAATTGCTGCTTTTAAGCCATAAACCGTTTAAACTGCTGCATGCATAACAGTCTTAGTTCAGGCTAGTTTTTTAAGCCAGTTTTGTTCAGTTTGTTGCAACTTTGTCTATCTATGCATTTTTTAATCATTGAAGGTTTCTAGCTGTTCCTTTTATTGAAAAACTTTTTTCCTTTCAGTGTATATTAATAGATTTTATTCTCCTTACATTAGTGTTCTACATGAATGCCGCAATCTCTGTATCAGAGTTATCATATTTTTTTCAGGAGTTTTTATCTCGAGTGGCTCAGGTTGAGATCTGTTTTCAGAGAGGTCATGTGGATTTATTTTTTTGTCTGTGTTGTGCACCTACAGCCGCCCACTCAAAATATGCCCATGGGTCCTGGTGGCATGAACCAAAGTGGCCCCCCTCCTCAGCCTCCTCACGGTCACAACATGCCCTCTGAGGGTATGGTCAGCGGCGGCCCTCCAGCCCCACATATGCAGAACCAGATGAATGGACAGATGCCTGGTATGTGTCCCCCCCCCCCTGCCTTGTCTTTCTTTTCTCTTTCTCCTTTTCCCTCAGTTCCTGTCTCACTTGGGTTGCCTAGCAACACCACAGAACTGTGAGGGAGGTCGCTCTAAGGTATTATAGGCAAACATGCTGAAGGATGATGTCACCCATTTGCCAGCTGTGGTGGTCTTGGGCTTGATTCTCCATCTGATTGTGGTTATCCTTCTCTGCTGAAGTAGCATAGTTCATGCATGCATCATTGTCTTTCTCCTGTTATTGATTGTTTTGTTTTTTTTGGGAGGGAGCATTTTCTTTTCTTTCTTTTCTCTTCTTTTTTTTTTTTTTTTTAAGAAGAACTGAATTAACAATTTTATAAAACAAAATGTGCTGACGTCTGCACCACATGGTAATTAACTGAGGAAAAATGAAAGATATTTGACAAGCCCTGGTAGTACACATTGTGTTTCCCATGTTTCCCATCATGCAGTTCTTATTGTTACATAACAAAGGTAACATCATACACAGTTGGATCAGACATTAAACAGTCTTTAACCTGCCAGCTGCGTAGCACAAAATCTGGGTAATGTCCTGTTGTAGCCATTTGAAAATTTAGGTATTTGTCCTTTGCTATTCACAGCAAGTGTGTGGGCATCATGTGCCTTTGCCTCCTGCACACTCGGGCAGCAAACTATAAGTGGAGTATTTCTTGTTGTGTGCTAGATACGAGAAAATGCAACAGCGAACAATCCCCTGACCTGATCATTCAGCACTATGTGCAGAAATGGAGTAGTCACACAACATAGAAAACACTCTATTATTGTTCTCCTTCGAATTGTGATATCTGGACCCCGTGTTTCATACATTGCTTAGAAGATCCAGTATTAACTGTGTGATCCAGGATCAACTGATCCTTGCTACTGTTATCCAGTTTGTTTGGTTATTCAAAGCTGCAAGAGACTTAAATTTGGCAGGCTGGAATGAATCCTTCAAGATGACTGCTCGTTCTTGTTGTTATCGACAAGGGAAAAATATAGAGACAAGAAAACTATGATTGTCAACTCTGTGATGAAATTATTAGAAAAGTCATCTGGATGTAAATAGCATCAATAGTAACTTACAATTCTACTGGAAGTCTCAGAATATATATATATATATATATATATTTTCTGTTACCTTTCAAAGCATCATGGAGATCTTCTTCTTATTTTTCAGGACCTAATCACATGCCCATGCAAGGTCCTGGTCCAGGCCCCAACCAGCCCCCGAACATGCCCAGTGGCTCTATGAATATGCCCCCCAGCAGCCACGGCTCCATGGGTGGCTACAATCACGCTGTCCCTTCCTCCCAGGGCATGCCATCTCAGAGCCAAATGAATATGACCCAAGGCCAACCCATGGGAAACTATGGGCCTCGTCCAAACATGAACATGCAGCCCAATCAAGGTAAAGCAGAAAACTTGTTATCTTCTACTCAATTGCATTAATTTCCAATTGCATTATTGTATAAAATCGCCCTTCTTTTCTTTTTAGTCATCGTGGACGTGAAATAGGTCTAAAAATACATTCACAAAAGAAAAGTCTTTAACATGTTGAAAATGGTTTTGCAGTGCCTTGTCATTTCTCTGACAGCTCATTTTTATTTTTTATTTTTTTGTTTACTTCAGGTCCAATGATGCACCAGCAGCCTCCCTCACAGCAATATAACATGCCTCCTGGTGGTGGTGGACAGCACTACCAAGGACAACAGAACCCAATGGGCATGATTGGCCAAGTCAACCAGGGGAATCATGTCATGGGGCAAAGGCCAATGCCGCCCTACAGACCCCCACAGCAAGGTATATTCTTTCGGAGTGTGTTTCTTATGTGTGCGAGTTGTGAGTGTTGGTCTTTCCTCTCCCTAACCCACCCTCCTGTATTTCTTACTCTCATTCCTCCCAGTTCCCTCTTATTTCCTCCACTGTTGCTCACAGAGATGTTGGCGACTAAAGATGTAACCTAGAGCCTCCCGCCTCTATAAAAATTAGTCAAGTGACCAAAAGAAAGCTTTCTACTAGGAACTAGTGGCAAGGAATCCATCCTCTTTACTCTTCCCCTCACACAACCAATCCAACAACACCTTGAATCTACTTGTGTGTATGTTGTGTGTATGTGTATGTAGGACCCCCTCAGCAGTATCCAGGGCAGGAAGACTACTATGGGGACCAGTACAGTCACGCAGGACAGGGAGCATCAGAAGGTAGGAGAACCTTCCAGCCGCTTGGAAACAAGGAAAAACAAAAACCTCAACAAATGAACCCAGGACTTGTGTTAAAACACAAATGATGCAAAGAGACTGTGACAAAGCAAACACTTCAGTTTCTTCATTATTTTCTGGGGAAATCAAAGTAAAAAACAAAGGTGCTGCTGTCCATTGATAAATCAGGATCTAAGCAGTCATACAGTTCTTGTAATGCTGACTCCGCTTATTCGTGAACGGGTCTCTTCGAGTTGGGGTGAAAGAAAAGTCAGGGACAGTCTTATTTGAGGCGTCACGGTAAAGTTGTGCAGAAGTAGCCTGATATCATGCTACTGCACTTTTTTGGTGCAGTAGCTGATAAGTACATATGTGTTTATATATATTTTCTATTTGAGCACTCAAGAGTTTTCCTCATTTACCCATTCACATACTCGCATTACAATAGATGCTATGGGGGAAACTTATGAATCACTATGTTGCCCAAGGATACTTCAACATGTAGATTAGAGGATCGAACTGCCAACTTTGCGATTTACCTCCTGAACCACAGCCACCTTATTCATATTTATAAGCACTTGTAGGTGTGCCTCTGTCCACTTCACGTAAAGCAGACTGACATTTGAAATCAAAAACTGTGGGGTTTGTTTAAGAGCCGCAGTAGCGACACTGAAGTCTTCAAATGTTTTTTTTTTTAAAGTATGGCACCTTTGCATTCTTGTCAAAATATAACGGCTCATGTGCAGTAGATTTTCTTGTTGTTGGTGTATTTAGGGATAGTATTAATTGCATAAGCAAACACACTTTTAAGATTACCTACTAAAATGTAGCTTTTTTTTCTTTTCTTTTTTTTTCTTCAATTAACATTTACCTTTTTTTTTTCTCCTTTTGTTTTGATTTTCCCTCTTTCTACACTGTTTCTCTTTTGACCTTTCAAACACAAGTGATTTGCTTTGGGATTTTTCTTTTTGTTTGTTTGTTTTTCTTTTTAGTCGTTTTAATGGCAAAAATGAGGAAAAATATGTATGTTAAAAATGTGCTGCTATTAAATATGATTGTGTATGTTTGAAATTCACAATAATGACCTGTTACCTCTTTTTCCTATCTTAGAAGAAATTATTAATATGTAAACTTGTACTTTATTTTTATATTCGTACTTATTCATACAAAACTGATGTTAGACTTCATACTTCACACAAATCTGATATGGTGGCTGGACACTGACTTCTGACCCTGACACTCCCTACTACAGCCGTAGTGTAGCAGTAGTGTCTGAGTTTTATTTCCTCTATAAGAGCACTGGCACATATCATACTCTTACAAATCAAATTCATCTCTTCATTGGATAGTAAGATATTTTATTCACAGTCTTCCTTGCTTTTGTGCTGTAGTCAATAACATGTTGCTCACATTCGCTGCTGCCCCCTTCCCCCTCAAAGGTAATGCTCAATATGGCCAGCAGCAGGAGGCATACCAGCAAGGCCCACCTCAGCAACAGGGATATCCTCCTCAGCAGCAGTACCCAGGTCAACAGGGCTATCCACCCCAACAACAGGGATATGGTGAGTTACGGCAAAAATTTTATTTCCCCTGTAGGAGGCGCTATAAGCCCTCTTTGGGTGCCTTATAGCCGTTGAAAAAACATTGTTCCTTTATACACTGTTGCTTGATGTAACTAAGCTTTGTGCATATCAAGATATCATTTTGAGCAGAGAGTTGAACGACACAACCGTTCTTAATGATTACAGTTACTTAATTTTAGTAGTGCTGTGTAATATCATGTTAGCAAATTATACATGATAATAGAAACTGTCTGAAAAATAATTGAAAGTAGAAACATTCATGTTTTACAACAATACCTGGAAATAAATTTGTCAAAAAATGTTTTCCTTGCACTTTCAGTGTAGCTCTTGCAGCTTTTAGGCTTTTCTTTCCTCATCCCATTTTTCTCTGCAACTTTCCATCACTCACCCTCTGTCTGAGCCAGAGCTCATGCAAGTAATGAGCTACTGGAGACGCAGAGGTTGTGAGGTGAGATCCATCTGGCACATACACATGCCTGCTCTCTCAGGCCCCCACAAGGTTATGCTCAACAGCATAAGGCATTATGAGCGCCTAATGATGTTGCGTGGGCCTCATTTGACTTCAACTCCAGTCAGACTTTGCCCAGTCCTTCACAACATCTGTACAGGAGCATATATAACATAATAATATAATATATACACAACCTTTTTTTCCCCCCCTGCTTTTTTTCCTGTCTTTCTGGGTTTTGTTTTTTTTTTTTTAAATGATGCTTGCTCCTCTAATGAAGACCAACAGAATCTCTTTGATGTCTCCTTGCATTAGGGAACCACTGCCTGTCTCCAGCCTGACTCACTCGCTCTCATTCATTACTGAGTCAGGCGTGGTGGAGGCAGCCGTAACAAATGGGTCTGACAGATCCGCTATTCTTTTTGTCATCCATCACTTTTTTTTTTATTGCAGCCCACTAGTTAATGTAAACTAACAGGTATTTCCCAAAGTTTTCAGAATAACAAGTCCAAAGCATAAGAAAAATGGAAATGAGTTTGGCAGAATCAGAGCCGGATTAGGACTTCAAGTATAAACCTGTTTTTGATGCTGCACCTTAACACTTCAGTAACACTGGTTGACAGTCAGTTTTTATAGAATTTTCCTGCACTGCATGCTTCAGTGCTTCAACCTAAATTAGTTTTTTTTTTGTTCCATATCCTTTCTTCTTCTTTTTAATAAACTGTGTTCATAATAAACTACACTGTGTGGAAGCATTTCATTTCTCTGTTAACAGTGCCCAGCAATCAAAGAGTTTTGGGTTCACTCAAGGCTGACAAGCATAAAAAGTTCTCCATTTATTAATGTGTTTGTTTGTAGGTCCCTCCCAAAGTGCCCCAGGACAGTATCCTAACTATCCTCAAGGGCAGGGACAGCAGTATGGGGGCTATCGCCCTCCACAACCCGGTCCCCCACAGGGCCAACAGCAGCGCCCTTATGGTTATGACCAGGTGAGTATAACCCCAACAATGGACAGTGACAGAGGCTTGTCTGTACATTGCACTTAGGCTTTCTCTTACTGTGTTTATTGCCATGCTAAGTTGTATGTTATATATAACTCTCAGTTAGACCAGTAATTAATGTAAGTGAAGTACGATGGTAAAAATTAAGCAGTAGTACGTTATGCATGCTGTCATCATATTCGGTGGTTAAATGTGTTCTTCCTAAAAGGGTTTTCTATGTTAATATTGTTGTGTTCTGGCTAATGTGGTATGCCATTCCAGTGAAATATGAGGGCTTTAAAGAAGATTCTTCCTTAAACTTGATGCAGACTGCTCTAGTGTTTAAAGGAAGATCTGTTTGTTGCCCTGTATTTCCTGTGGTCTTATGTGGGGACCACAGCTACACTTTGATATCTTTATCTTTGAATATTCAGGGGCACATGAGGAAATAAAGACCCAGGGATTTGAACCCCTGACTAGCTCTGTAAGAAGCAAAGGTAATGGTTGCTGTGAAGACCTCAACGTCCAATCTAGACGCTTGACCACCTAGCCTTAATTTGCATTTGTTTTGTTTCTTCTGTCTCTCGTCTGTCTTTCTTTACCCATCTTTTCTTTTTCTTAAATTTTTCCTTTTCTATTTTTTTTTCTTTTTTTTATTAACCAGGGGTCGAATTGTAAAGATATGAGGTCCAGAAACACAGCATTCTTAGATTGTAATAAGACAGACAGGAGCTCACATTCTCTGACTGTCCTTAATCTCTACAATGTATGACACTGGTCTTCATAACCAGTGTGTTTGTTGGATTTAAATTTTATCTTTCAAATCATTGTTTCCAAATTTGCTTCCATTGCATTTTCCATTAAAGTCAAACACATACTTCGACCCCTGTGTAGGAATAAAGAGAATACTGCTGTTCTTCCACTGAATTTGTCTCACTTGAAAATTAGTGTCCACTGTTTAATAAGGATTATCGTCCTCAGCCATGCTGCTGCTGAAACCTGAGGTAAAAAGTTCGAATTTAGAGCTCACAGGTTGTGAGGTTATGCTGCCATCTGCTGGTCAAAACCAGTCAGTGCAGGCATAAATCACGGTTTGCAGTATGATATGGTTGAAACCACAGATTTTTGTCTGCACCTTATTGAGATTTGTGAACATAAACTTCTGATTTTTTTTATTTTTTTATTTATTTTTGTTTGTTTGTTTGTTTTGAAAAGGTCAGTATCACGAGGATGTTGCATTTCTCTCCACAGGGCCAGTATGGAAATTACCAGCAATGAGAAGTGATCACAGCAACCAACACAGCTCTGCTCTGATCTCTAAGCTCTGACCTCTGGTCAGTTACGAAGCAGACTTTAATGATGGTTTTAATCTCTCGGACACAAACACACAATGCTCAAAAATACAAGATACAGTTTCCCCTCTCTTTGGGATTTTATCTTTGCTGATAAGATGTAGTCATGTTTATCATATTTGCTGACATTACGTCAAAGTCAGCGAGTCACCTCTGGTCCAGTATGTCTCAAAGCAGCAATGCCTTAAAAATGGAACTGCCTTATCCTTTAGCATTGCAGATTGTGAAATGGGCTAACAAAATTTTGGATAACACATGATGTAAATGTACAGTTTGAATCTACGTGGTGCATTGTTTCTCGATCCTTCAGCTCCCCGATCATCAGAAGCAATAATGCCAGCAGTAGGTAATTGTGTGGGGGACAGGGAAAGATGAAATGGTGCACCAAGTGAACTTCCAGCTAGGCCATGGTACATGTCTTGATGTATGTGATGATGTAAAAATATATTTTATGCTTTTTAGATCAAGCTAACTTTGTATAAGACATTGGAAACTAGTACTAAAGCTGTGTTGTTAATTTCATCAAGTGTATGTGTCAATGTTTTTGTTTCTTTGGTTTTTTTTAATGCTCTTTAAGATCCCATCCAGCACATTTCCTTTAATTGTTTAATTGTGGAACAATTAAATTAAATCTGCAACATCAGCAGCGCGAACACCGAAATATAAGAACAGGGATTTTTTTTGACATACACAGTAATTCATCAGTAAACAAATATGAACATCATACTTATCAGAAATCTGGTGTATTCTGCGAGTTCTTTAGATTTTTTTTTTTCTCTTAAAAAAGTGGGTGAGTAATTTTTTTTTTTTTTTTTTTTTTTTTTTCCCAAACCCACAGTACTTGACAGAATAATGGTTGTTGGCCTCTATTTCATAAATGCGCCCGAAGAGGTAATATGTAGCAGATGCCACTGAAAATTGTGAGTAAATGCTCTCTGGAGCCCTGTTTTTATTTTTTACTTTTTCTATACATGCACCTCAGTCTTGTCCATTGACTGCAAATTAGTGGATGGGGAAAGAATCCAACTCGGTATTACAAATATATCTGGCAAGTACTTCATTTGTTAGTTGATAACGTTAGTTTGTTCACAGTGCTGGAAACCCTCCTCCCCTTTGAATAAACGTCTAAGTTGATGCCATTCAAATAGTGTTGTGTGTGAATAAATGATTGTTACTGTCAAATATGTAACATAAGATGTGAAAATAATGTTCTGAAATCGATTCCTTAATTTCACAGTAAAGACTGGTTGTGCAGTTTTATATTACTGGCTTGATATCTGTATTATGGTGCATATTTTATTGATTCCCACGTGTACAGCGACATAAAAAGAGGAATTCAGTGTCCTCCTGGTATTGTTTATATGGTTGTTTTAATATTTTTCATTCTGCACCCCATTTAAGTGGTGGTCACATTTGTGTCATGGCAATGTATAACTGTACATTATAATAAATCGGAAGAATCTTTAATATATTTTGCCGTGTGTAATTTATAGATATTGACAGTTTATCAAGAGACTGTTTATGACACCAGAAACATTCATCCTGAACAGCATAAACAAGATGTGCACTATTGGTGCTGTCATAATGTGACAGTATGATATAATTGTTTTGTCTTCATCTGCTATCTGGTAGTCAGTTTCCAACTGATAATGACCCTGCCCTGCTCAGCAGCGTGTCTGCTTTGTCCAGATGCATCCAGAGAGGTCCAGACCACATTTACACCCAAAATTACCTTCCGTGTCCCTCTTTCCCCTTCTGCTCCCTCCAGAGAGGGAGAGGGACTACCTGTCACATTGGGGGGAGTGATACAGATGGTACACCAGATGTGTGGCCAAAGCACGTGATGGGAGAGCGGTGCGGTATTAAGAGCGCTGCGGACTGCTTGGGATGCCTTAGTGCTGATGAAATGTGTGTTTGGATTAATGAGTGCAGCAGAAGTGCTTTAAGAAAAGAAGCGAGAAAGAACTTTTTTTTTTTTTGCAGTGCGCCTGTTTTTATTTTTGCTTTATGTGCTTGTGTGAACATTTGTGTATCCCTGCTCAGGTTTAGTGGCGTCGCCTAGTCACCCCACCACCCTGCTGCTCCACAGCTGGCTGCCCCACCCTTCCCAGCTGCCACTGGGGCTCCCCCTGGCCCCTCTGCTTGGCAGAGCTGGCGTTTTGGGCGCTCCCCCACCAGTCCTCCCTGGCAGCTGCTGCCCTCAGCTGCGCTCTTGCAGACGGTATTGGGGTCGGACAAAGTCACTCCTCCTGTGACTGTGTCTCGGGCCGTCGTGGGAGGATGAAGAGGTGGCAAGGAGACTCTTGCTTCCTATAAAAGCTTTGCTTTTTAGGCTCTCGTGGATGCTTGAGGGTTGGAAATACATTCGACAAGCTTAACATTCGAAAAATCCACCTGTTTTTCCATTGAAGAAAAGAAGATGTCTTTGGCTGTGCAGATCTAAATAAGTTATCAAGAAAGCTTGCAGGAGAGCATTACACCATGCATGTTCTGTGATGGCAAATAGTGAAGTGGCAGCATCATTTAAGAGGATGATTATCTTGTTCAATATTTTGATAATTATAATTCAGGGCACCTTTCAGAGGAGGCTCCTAACCACTGAGGAGAAAATGACATCGTGATCATAGCTGGCAGGCAAGATGTGATCTCTCTCTCTTTCTCTCTCCCCCCCCGTCTCCACACTAGCTCTCCTTTTCACTCTCTCATACCCACACTCTCAGTGTGACAGAAAGTCTATGGGGAGGTATAAGAGGTAGTTATGGGGGGAATGCAGCAGCCTCCACAGTTTAATTGGAGATGTGTCACACTAAATAAATGGTGCAAAAACAAGCCCTGACTGGAGGCTTGAGGGAGGGGCCCTGGGGATGCAGCCTGTTTTATTGGGCAGGAGCTTTGCACCGCTCCAGGGTGAAACGGGGCTATGCACTGCTGAGATACCCTCCAACCACCAAACCACCAGGCCTCCCAAAGACTACTGTGGAGGAAAAGACAAAGGCATCCATTTCTCTCTTGCAGGGGAGAAAAGAAAAAAAATTGGTGCTGAGGAGAAGGTGTGGGTGAGTATGGTGACCCGATTGTTTCTCGTCCAAACGGGAGCACATCATAGTCCTCATTCAGTTTCTGAACGCCGGCAAACAAATCCATAACTGAAAAGTCTTGAGTAAGCGCTGTCTGCCTCACTTACTCCTAGATCTTATATATGTCAATTTATGTTTTGAGGAGAAGGCAGCCAACAGCCTCCAGCTAATCCCATTTCCCTGCGTAATCCATAAATGACCTCCAAGTTAGCAGAAGAATGTGTTTTCCGATATTCCATCAATGTTGATATAACTGTTGGACCGCTTTGCTTGTACAGTGCGTGTCTGTTTGTGTGTGCGTGCATTTGCACCTCGGATTGCAGAGTTCACGGCACGAGTTTTGATTTACTTCTACAGTGTGCTGCGGTAATTGGATGTGACACCATTCTCTCTGCTCTCCCTGGGGGATATAACAGAAATCTGACTATTATGGCCCCAGTCATGAATATGTCAGGAAAGCTGCAAACAAAAGGCCCGCGATTTGGATAAGACTCCTTTGTATGTTGTCTCTGCACTGATGTATGAGATAAATGCTGCAAGAGTAAATGAGTTTTCCGTAGAGCAATTTGCTGTGTTTACAAAGAAAGATTAATTGTCATTGTTTAGAAGAAATCATAAATATGGTCGAGACAACGTTTAGTATCGCATTATGCTTGCCAGATACACGCTCGCTTCACGCATATTTGTGTAAGCTATTATATCTAGTTTCAAAACAACTGAAAAGATTTTTTGGACCTGACGATACACAAACAGGGTGATCCCCTAGAAAGACATTGTTTTGCATGCATTTGATGTGCAGAGCTTCGCTTAAATCCCATCGTTTGTTGAGGGTTTAGCTATCAAATCAAATTGAGTGTGCTGTTTTGTATGTGTTCTAGCCTCAAAAAAGTAGTCTCTGGGTAAAATAGCAGGTATGCTGATATTAGTATTCCCACAGCCTGCATAATTGCTGTAATTTGCTTTCCCTTTGGGTAATCTGTAAACATGGCTGTTTTGATGTTTTTGGCATCCTCCATTGGCTGAGCTCTCAACTCCTCCAGTGGAGCCCCCATCCCGGCCCAGGGTGACACAAATAGATCCTTCCCCAGAAGGTGCACGTAGTTCCACATGGGCACAATCAATACAACCCAGTCATCGCTGGAACTGTGGCGGTATTAAAAGCACCCCGTGAGCTGGTTCTCACCATGCCGGCATTTTAGGGAAATAAAGCTATTGATCCTCCAGGGCTTCTGGCAGAGCATTAACCTGGGCCTACAAATTAGAACGTGCTCATCTGGACACATCTGCCTGCAATGTTCCAAAAAAGCCAGTCCCAGGGAGAGAAAAGGAGAGCTGTGAAGCCTGCTGCTTCCAGTGATGAGAAGAGCGCTACTTGACGCCCATGTCAGAGCGGGGGAGGCATCTGGATGCCCAGGACTTCCATTAGAGGCCCAGGATGGTGGCATGGGTCGATGTGGTAAGGTTTTGTTGGGGGTACTCCATCTCAGATCAGTGTGGTTTCTTCTCCCTGTTGTAGGAAGAGGGGGGTTGACCCACAGTAATCCCGAGCTCCTGACTGGAAGGACAATAAGGTAAAGGGCTGCTGCTAATACTGTTTCTTCCAGCAGTGTTGAAGACCTTGCCTTTTTCCCCCTGCTTTTGAATACACTTTATGAAAACTGGACTGTATCTATCACTGTCACTATTCACAAAAATATTCAGTAGAACTTCATATCTCCGTTTTCAGATTATATATTTATTTGTCTGCAAAAACACTTCCCAACATGGAGATCACGAGGCTGTATCAGCCGCTGATTCAAATGTATCACTTGCTCGAATGTCATACAGGTCAGTAATTATTTTTGAGTGGGAGATTAGACTCTGTGTATTAACACACACATTTTCAATACTTCTACTCAGACTTTATTCTAACCATTTTCCTCTGGAATGTAACCCACCTATATGAGATGTGACACCAGTCTAACCCCTTCTTTAACACATAATAGGGTTTAATTGTGAATTCTATATAATACATTTTACATTTAAATGTCTTGCAGACTAGAGGTATTCTGTGCACAACAGGCTTTTGCTTGATTATTGTTTACTGAACAAGAGAACTGATGATATCCCTTTTAACAACGCATTTCACTGGTAATGCTCAAACAGATCGAGACACTTTGGAAACTCTCCCTTTTTTCTCAGCCTGCCCTAACAGTGGGAAGCTTGGAAGTTCTCTGCCCCAGTTCTCCATGTCCTTGAGAGTTGTGCCTTCAGGCCGGGGCTGGTGGGGTCCCGCAGTGCACAATGTGTGCTTCTCACTCAGGCTCCCGCTGTACTCCGCAGCCCCTGCATGGCTCTGGAGAGTTGCCAAGCTCTGAGGGGATGTCCGTGTGAGGTGGGGGCGTGCGCACGTTAGCACAGAACTACTCTAAACATCTCACTTCCTTTTTCCCCATGACAGTCGACCGGATATAAATCACTTTGCTGGATTGGCGGACTACAATGGGATGCTTGGGAAGATTGTTGTTATGAATAATCAGACTAATTGCAATAACCAGTGTGAAGTGATGTGCAAATGAATGAGGAGCTTGTTTTTCCACATTCTGCTTTTGCAAAGGTTAAACCTTAGGGCACGGTCTGATTCCTACTTAGTGAAGTCAATGAAAGCCTGTGTGGAATTTGCATTAAATGGGACGAAAATTAAATTAGTCGTGGTATATTTTTATTATTTTTTTAAGTAATTTTTTAGACATTATTTTATGTCGGCCTTTTGATTGAATTAACATAAGAGCAGAGTATAGGAGGTGGTCTTAATTTGTAGCTGTATGTATTTGACAAATCTCTTTATATTTTATTCAGTGCATTTGTATTGTTGTTCTTTTTTCTCGCAATTAATATGGATATTGGCCAAGAGCAAAGATAAAGATCCATTTTCTAATATTTTGTCCTTGGATTGTGCACTCAGGGAATTCACTCCCCTTCTTCTCTTTCGTTTCCCTGGTTAAGGCATGGGGAATTGGTGGGATGAGAGGCTATTCCCTAAATAGCCCATGGCAAGAGGTATCCTGATTAGCATGCTGCCTGCTCTCTGGCAGCAGTCCTCCAGGCCACCAGTGCTATCACTTATGTGCTGTTTGTATTTGTAGTTGATAGTGTGTGCTGTTATAATTGGAATGAGCTCAGGAACCTCGTTTGCTTTTGATCCGCTGCCAGCCACTCAGAGTGCTACTGGGCCACAGCTCTCACCTCAACACTCCCAGTGGATTATGGGAAACTGCAACGCTTATGTTCTAAAAAGCGCCTGACAGCATCTCACTCAAGGTCGAACAATACAATGGTGAGTGTGGGGAGTAGAACAAAAAAAAAAATATGGGGGAAAAAGTTGAACAGATATTTGATGTAAGACTGGGTATTGAGCTTGGAACTGTCAAAATGACATTTCAGACTTGTGAAACTGAGGCAAAGGGCTGAATGATTGTTTAGAATCATTTTAATAACAAACAACGATATGTGGATTTGCAACTCTGAGAGCATAGCCTAAATCTGCCTTTTTATGAAGAGCAAGATGAGCTACCGATGTGTCGGCGAATCCGTGCGACATGAGCACCAGATGTTTACAACAGGTATCGCGTGTTGTTATCTTGGAATAGCACAGGCCTTACTAATAACTTTAAAGATATGATCTTTCAAAATTTCAGTGCTCCGTGATTTGGCGACACCTATGGTTGGTGTTGGTAACTACAAGTGTAGTTAGATAAGGCTGAAATGCATTGAACAGGTAACAGAAGAGTGACAGCAGACTAAACGTTTGATTCATACCATGAGTCACCACAATCAGATTTCATGCGTCACATAATGCAAAGAGCTTTCTAAGCAACAGCAGGTCACCTCACTGAGAATGTGGATTGGTACATTCGCTCTGGCTGCAACTATTTCTGTCTGGCAGTGCACATTTCAGTTGTTCTTACTGTCTTCATTTTGAAAAGAAAAAAAAAGGTAATTTTCTAGTTTAAAAAAAGTTTAAAATGTGGGATTTCTTCTTCACCAAAAATAGTGAATTCAATTCCACTTTTATTTTTATAGCTCAAAGCCACAACAACAATCATCTCAAGGTGCTTTATATTGTAAGGTAAAGACCCTAGAATAATCCAAATTAAACCCCAACAACCAGAAAACTCTTGGCAAGAGAGAGAAGGAAAATCTCACTTTTAACAGGAAGAAGTCTCCGACAGAACCAGGAGGAAGATGTGGAGGGTGACAGGAAGAAAAAATAAAAGATAGTGACTCTGTATTTTGGCAGATTAATGTTTTTAATGTGCAGACACAGCAGGAGATGATGGATTCCCAACAGCAATAAGGTAGTTTTTGCGATAATGCTGCAGAAGAACAGCAGAGAAATAGCTGCATTGCCACTATCAGTGAAAACCATGAGAATAAGAGTATAGAATTACTGAAAATGGCCTAATTACAAAAAATCAGGCTTGATTTAAAGACAGTCTTATTTAATTACTATTAAATAGTGATAAGTGATACTATTTCCCGGTGATAAGCAATGACACTGACATACAACAAACCCTAATTTTGTCTTATTATGAAAAATCAGGCACATTAAAAATTCTAGCTTCACTTTGGTTTTGTTCATATTAACATCATGGAAGTCTATAAGATGTGGAGAAGACTCTCAATCAATGCACGCTTGTAGTTCATTTTCTTTCACTCTGTGACATTTCTACAGTTTGATCTGCTGGCTCAGCACTTTTCCAGAGTGGACTAACTCTGGGGACTTATAGGAGTTTGATGCTCCCCTGCTGCCAAATGCCAGCAGGCCAATGAAAAAAGATATCTGAAACTCCGTAGCTCAATATTTAATCAAGCGCTGGGTTACATTTGCTGTTTGATTAGGTGAGAGAATTCCACCTCCCAGAGTCTTTGATTGCTTTGAAAATATTTGGCCAAAAAAATGAATACTTCTTTTTGAACTGCGTGCTCACAGCACTAATATTTCAGCATGCATAACAGTTTATGATTGTCAAGATTACATTGGTATTCTATCACAGATGGGACTCAAGTACTTTCTTCTTCTTCTGTTTTTTCCTACGTCATTTATTTTTCTTCTTCTTATAATGTGTAGTAGAAGTAGTAGTGGTGGTGGTGGTGGTGGTGGTAGCAGTGTCACTGTGAGTTTTGGTTATTTTTTTGTGATGATGATTATTATTATGTTGCTGTTTTTGTTGTTGTTACTGTCACCAGGTTCGGCAGCCTCTTTATTATCCATGTTTTTGTCCACAAGTCCATCTTGTCGCATAATAATCACACAGGACTGCAGAGATTCACCTGAGAATACTCCTGATGAGCTTGTTCCAGGAGGGCATTACCACTGGTTAAGTACAAACACCTGCTAAAATATTGGCAATTAGGACATAATTAGCTGCTAATGTATTTCTAATCCGAAGCGGGCCATAGATTTGTCTTTTTCTGCGTAGACTCCTTTTTTTTAATGTTCTCAGTTGTTATTGTTTTCCTCAGGTATTTGTATCCCGAGAACATTGACTAAGTGCCCTAGTTCATCATATGCAAATGGCTTATTAATTACACATGCATTATGCCCGTATTCACAAGACATCAAAGAGCCTGCGAGTCTTCAGATGGTCCCCCTCTGTACCACACTCAGGTTACAAATGCCTGCGTGTGCACTTTCCTGCATGCCTTTTCGGGCAGAATATCTACATCCTCAATTAAAAATTTTCACAGGAACCTCTCTCATCTTTCCTCCTAATATTTGAGAAACACCTCCGGTGGTCTGTGGTTGTTTGGGAACTGCAAATTGCAAATAATCATTTGAGCCTAGATTACATACCATTATTAGAAAGCAGCGAGTCTGTGAGTGCATCTTTGTAAGAAACTTAAACCAATGTTTTCTTTACTAACTCAGACGCATCACTACTAGTTATTTAGCTGTATGGCCCCCTTTTGTACCAGTTTTTCTCCTCACTGATCAGCTCTTTGGGTCACCATAATGACGGTCTAATATCAATTCGTTATCCTGAGCCTCAGACATTTGTGTTCAGCCTGTCTGCATGTTTGTTCTGTCTATCCCTCCCTGGTGAGTTCTCTGTTAACGACCCATACAGCAGGTGTCAGAGTGTGATTTATACAACCTATAATGTCTCACATTGATTAGCAATAGAGCTCTAATGGGATGCCAGCTCTTGAACTCGGGTTAAAAAGGGAACAAAAAAACCACGCATTGCACATCACACCTTCTTAATGTTGCTTTGTATCATCGCGCATCCTATTAATGCAGGAATATCAGCAACCTCAACCTGCCCAATGAGATGGCAAAGAGGAAGTGAGTGCAATCACTCTAACCCTGGGCAGTGCTCTGTTATCAGTCTCTTGTGGGCTCTGACTGGGTGCTACTAGCATAATTAGCACAGCACTCACTTTGATGATAAAAAGGGTAATAGAGCATTCCCCTCCCTCCCCTGCCTACCTGATTTTACCATAATTCATTGATCTAATTAAAATTATTCAGCTGTTAATGGTGTATTTTTTATAGCCGTCATTATTGAAAGGGGAGTTTTGATTAAAGATACTTAAAAATAACATGTGGTCTCCGTTTTAACACTCATAAGACTTTAATTCTTTTATTATTTTCTATTCAACTGTATGTGTTTCTGTTTTGTTACCATCTGCAGGCCCAAATGCTTAAAATATATATTTTCTAAAGTCAGTCTGAAGCAGATATAATGTTCTCCATCCACCCAAGATGTCTCAAAAAACAAAAATCTCACTGAAAATATTGCGTTGGTGTTGAAATACTGTGGTAAACTGAGGCTAATCTAAGCTATTTCTCCTCTTTATTTATAGCAGGGTATATTGTACATCAAAGCCACCAGGTGGGGCCCATTCCTTCACAAGTACATCTCACTTTTGCTATTTTTGTGGAGAATCACAGAAAATGCTTAAGCGAGGTGTTACTCTATGGCATTTTTGTATGGCACCTCTGAAAACATCATTTCTCGTTAGGAGACCAAACTGTTTGTGGTTGTCCTCATTACTAAAAAGGTAGAGCTCTACCCCCAAAGGTAACTTCATCAACACCAGAGACAAATCTATCTTAGGTGCTCTATTTATATTTCTAACTCACTGCCACAAAGATTTATTCTGCTTTCCTGTCAATCCATCTCTCTAATGGGCAATGGCATCCTTTTTAGTTTAGTGCGTGTGTGTATATGTGTGTGCGTGCGCGCATGGGCCCACGTTCTTTAGCACCAGGATTTTTTTTTCATCAGATGCGCAGACAAAAACAAGTACCTCGAAGTCACAGGGCCTGTCTCATCTCTGAAGAGACTCATCTTTAGATAAAGAGCTCAGATGTCATGTAATTAAGATGATAAAAAAAAAAGCCCATTTGCACTTCCATGGGTTATTAATGTGGACTAATGATGCTCAGATCAACTATAAGATGTCTGCTAGTTATGGGGTTAATCTCCTCATTCTCGCAAAAGCCATAAAGATAAACATCTTTACACAGAAATGGGCTTGTGAGGATCCCCAGAGATCTGTATCCCAACTTCATAGGAAAGTTTGAAGGACCAGAAATAAAACTGCTGTAAAGACTTGCATGGGCATTTTTACAAAATAAATTTAAAACAAAGCAAAGAACTCTAAGAAGAAAATGCACTAATTACATTTCTATGTGGGTGGTGGTTTCATGCATCGTATATTTTATTTGATGTGTGCGGAACGAAAATGAAAATGTATATTATTAAATATTTGTAGTACGTAATTTAAATCATTCTAAGCATGCTAAAAGTCTATTCGATAAAGTCCAAAAATATGGACCCTAGCACCCTGGGCAAGAACAGGATATTTACAATATATGCAGCAAAATATCTCCGTGGAGTAACAAATAGCAGTCCCTATATTTATCAATGAGACTTTTTCTTGGCCTCAAAGATTTCAGCTGTTTCAGTGGAGTTTGTAATTCTAACTCACTAAAAGTGGAAACACAAAGTTTCTGGCTAAAAAGTAAAGACGGGATAAATTGTTTCCTGCCTCTAAGGGTCACAAGTCTAAAGTTGAATGTGTAATCACTTCCCCACTTCTCAAATGGATAAAAGTGTGGCGGAACCTGGGTTCACCTGAGTGTATGGGTGGTAGAGCTCATGCTAATACATCAAAAGTGTAAGTGTCACGGCTTCTGATGACTTTATCATAAATGCTCTGATCATTACATTGTCATTAGTTAGCCGACTCGGTTGCATCTCGTTAATGCACGCAAACAATCCGAGGAGCAGCAGATAATGTTGTGTGGTGGTGGTAGTGTTTAATGAGGGTCTGCATTTGCATACTGGCCTCCACCCCCACTTGCATTCCCACCCCTCTCTCATTTATAAAAATAAATCACATTAGAACATCACCAGCTAATAAAGTCGACTCCGGCCCACATCCCACGTCCCAGTGATAGCCAAGTCTCAGTGCAGGAAATACACAAAGCAGTCTCCCAGGATTAGAGAAAACCTATTATAGAAAATTCTCATAAGGCACTGGAACATTCTTCATATTAACATTGTGCTGCTGAAGAAAATTATGCCAGTTGTTGTGCATGATACAATCAAATCATCTATCAAGAATCTCCTCTGGAAGTAGGAGCAAATGTTCAAAGTCAGCCTATCAAGTAATGCAACTACTTAGAGGAGTCAGATTTAATTACATATTCCATCACTGAAAATAGAAATAAAATAGGAGTGGGTTTGATTTTGAAGTAGTTTGTATTCTTGATTGCACTTAATTGTACAGGATACCACCTGAGGCGAGCCAGTTTCACTGCCATTTCTGCATTACCGAACAGCTTTGATTTGGTGAAGAAAAGATTGCACTTTGATTTTGAAGCAAATGCAGCTAATAGCAAAACCCACTTTTTCTTTTTTCCAACTTAAATAGCTCAACCTGTTTAATATGCTTTCCCGATATCATGCAGCGATGGCAACGAACATCGCAGCCAGAACTAGAGAGGTCAAGAGCTGCAACCTCGTAAGAGTACTTTGTCTTGTGTCGGTGTGTCTGTTCGAGTGTGCACACATTTGTGCCCCCAAGTCAAAACCCACTAAATAAACAGTGTGTTTCCTGATGCTTAACGGTGTGCACGGCCCATGCACAGCTGATGTCAATCCACCCAGGACTACCAGTGGCCCCACTTTGCTCACTTACTTACTCTTTGGCTCACTCCATCCTTCCTTCATGCTCAAATTGACACTTGGTGCAGAGGCAGTCAGACAGGGGGCCTCTCCGCCCTGCGCCTCCAGAGATGTGGCCCAGCTGTCAGCCGTCTAATCCAGTCCAACCTCCCCCTGAGCCAGGCAGGAACTCCAGGCTGCTCCCCCTCATCCTCACGCCTAGAGGCACAGCAAACAACTCAGCCTTTTTCAACACTACACACAGCAGGCCGGGAGGGGAGCACTTTGCTAGTCAAATCAGTCTGGACGACTCTTCATAAATCAAGCACAACTGTGTGATAGTGCACTCCAAAAGCCTCGTGATTGAGCTGAAAGACAACATGTTTTTGACCGTATGTCGATATTCTGTTGGTATCAGTTGCATCATATATCACCTGTTAATTTGATGAGAAACTATAGTAAAGATAAGGGATGTAAGGGGAAATAAGCGACACTGCTATTAGCGCAAAACACACACACAAAAACTGTCAAATACTGTAGCTGTACACGACTGTTTTTGTTTCCACTCAGCCATCACAATCTGAACAAAGGCTCAACTGGCTGTATCATCTCCTTTTACATCCTAGGTGTAACTGTTGCCATTGTTACTATGGAAACAACTATAGAGACAAAAACGGCATATTGTCAAATTTAGATACAATGCTAAGAATGAATGAGACACAATACAATCGATTCTATCCAATATTAAGCCACACTCTGGGTAAGCAGTCTGCATCACAATTACTGACTATTTGTTAATACATAAAACAGCATTTTTAAAAGTGGATTTGCTTTTTTGTGCGGTTTGTGAGCGCTCGTAACAGAGTTGTGGGCATGTGTGTTTTGAGGAGTACGTCTGTACCCTTTCGTGTGGATCCCCATGGCATTCCCAATATCTGTATTCCTGTAGATGTGTTTGATGTGTTTGAAGCCACGCAGCATACCTTGGAACATGACAGTAAACATGGCAGAGGCTCTCCCTCAGTGGAGCAGTGATGCACGTCACCCCTTCAGATGTGTGTGACGGGTGTACAAACCAAACCCACCGGGCCACGTTGCCTCCCGGGGATTTTCCTTTACCATGCAGCACTGACTGGCTGCATTTTGCTCAGCGCTCTGCTGTTCTACCCTCGGCCTGAAAACAAAAGAGCAAACTAAACTGGGTGACGAGGAAAGAAAAAGGAGTGCATAATGTGGACTTGTGACAAGTTGCGGAACCCAGTTAACTGGTTATCTGACCCAGCAGCGGTAGATGTCATGATATATTGTGGTCTAATGTTTTCCCTGTGTTTCATCCTTGGAAAATCACTAGTGTATGTTTCCCGCATGCATCCCCGGGGAAATTAAGAGGCACACTACGTATCTCGGGAGAATTCCCCCAAGAATGAGAATAAAGCAGGCAGCATGAAAGAGTAGTGTTGGTGTGAGGGAGTTATTGGTCTGGCAAAGGAATTGCCAACACATCAAAATAGCATGGGTGTTGAACAAGACAGAAACTTGCACCATTTACACCTGCCAGATAGAGAGAGCGTGAGAGAGACTGAATGAGAGGGAGCGTTATTCTAACATGGGAAATTTCCATAGCCACATACGCGCCACCTGATGTGAAGTGCAAGAGTTGAAGCTCCATGTCAGACTGAATTTTTCAAAGTGACATGTACAACATGTTCACATGACAGAGGTGCTTTGAATATTATTTTTGGGTTGATAAGATAAGTCCTTTGTATACAGTAGCAGTTTTATAATATCACAAAGCTTTGAAAGAGAATGTGTGGACCCGAATTAAAAAGTAAGTGCACGAGACTTGACAAAATGCTAAGTAGTTTACAGTATACAGTATGTAGTTTATGAAAATGTATAGTATAGCGTTCCTAAATTCAGTGCACAGACATTAACGTGCCGTACTGGACAGCAACATATGTGAGACAATACTGAAAATGAAACATAAAAAAGTAAGAGTAAATGAGTTTGTGTTGTTTATTTTCTGGGTTTTCTACTTCTTAACATACGAGCAGAGACAACCAACAACCAAAAGCAAACTCAACTCACCATCTCGCCATGAGATCACTTCAGTCATCCATCAACATCCATTAAGTATTCAAAAGTCATTAGTACTTAAGTACTCAGTGCTGTTATGTTCTGTGATATTGTATTTATTTAATTGAGTTAAGTTGTTTAAATATGTGCACTGGTTAATTTTTAATGTCTTTATCCCTGTAAAATAATGACTTACTTATTACTTTTTCAAAACTACTCTGAGTGCCTGGACTTTAGATGTTTTATGGCTTCGTCTGCTCATAATTTCACTTTTTCTCTCTTTTTTCTAAGCTGTCTTTTCATGTTTTGGCTGTTATAATGCCGTAATTTCCCAGATTTTAGAAATAACTAAAGTATTTCTTCTTTTTGTAGTATTATTACTGCCCATTACTGATCAAATTTGCCGTCCTGTAAAGTTTGTGACAGTGTTATTTCACATAGACAAATACTCAAAACCTCCTTTCTGGTAACTTTTGCTACAGTTTTGTTATGATGACACACGCACGCAGACTCATAGGTGATCCATCTAAAGGAAAAACAAGGCGAACACAGTGAAAACGTGTTCTCAAAACCAAATTAGTATGAGCTCTGATTTTGGGATTCTCTACCAGTTTTTTGCTGAATACAGAAGCAGCACTTGTTTTATGTCTATTTATAAAATGACTTAAGTCGTACCGAGATTTTAGAAGATTTCTGAGAACAAGTAAAAACAGGAAATGAAAGGACAGGGCAAAGGGAGAAGATGAAAAGGAGGGGCTGGAGAAGGGCAGTTCATTGAGGGCAGGATGACAGTAAAGAACAGATGAGATGGGGAGGCTGAGGAGTGTTGTTGTAGGTGGTATATTGTAGGAGGGAATAGGAAAGGAGGGGAGTAGTAGAGGGGGGTGAAACTAGGCCATTGTCCAGACTCAGAGCACCAAAGGCCCCGTGTCCCTAGATGCCCTGTGTCAGCCTTCTGACAGGAGAGATGGGACTTTAACACAGAGTTTCTCACCACCATACGCTCCCTGTCTCCTCTGAAGAATACCCCTCCTCCCTGACACACTCACCAGTCAGAGTTTGAGGAGAGAAATGCACTCGTTACAATAAGGAGGGCACATGGCATGGGACCTGAGGCTTTGAGTGCCGCCTCCTCCACACTCTCAGTAGAATTAGGATCTTTCCTGCAAGAAGTGTGCATTTCTAAAGTTGATGTGCAGTAAATAGAATGTTTTAGGCAAGTGCACGACCATATGTTTTTTGTTTTTTTTTTTGCTTGTTGGCCACAACCTTATTAACAGTGAATTCATGACTCTCTGATAGCTAAATTTGAATATTCCTCCTCATCCCTGCAGTCTATTCTGCTCACTCCTACCTCGCAGATAAAGCAGACTTATTGTCAGGCTTAATCAGGTGGTCTGTTACCTTGGCAATTAAAGCCTTGTTAGAGATATAAAACCTTGAGACTCAAATGGAGAGTCCCTAGTGAGTCAAACCACTGAGCAAATCCTTAAACCAAACAACCTTCCAGTGGGAACACTTCTTCTCTGAGGATAGATGTTTAATTATCTCTGCTTGTTTGGGGGGGAAAGGAAGGAAAAACTGTTTCACTCCCTCTTGTTTGTCTTAAAAGCTCATGAGTATTTATTGGAATTAATTAAAGTGGCAATCAGCGAGCTATGTTTGATTGTCACAATGTATTGACCTAAGATGGTGAATGATGGGAGCCGTTTGCGTTAAGATTTAAAATGACTTAGTGCGTTGTTGTGTTCACTGTGAAAATTAAGAACCAAAATCCAAACATAAAATGTCTGTAAAATAAAAAAAATCTTATTACTGGAATATTAAACAGATGCAGAGTTCTTAATGTAATTTAATGAATTAATCTTTAAAATATTGCTGCTAAATGGGAATCCATTTATCATTTATTCCCAGTTGATGCAAAACACCTAACTCTTCTAAACTAGGTCAACAGTTTTCCCCTGTGAACGTTGGAGTTTTTGGAAAATAACGCGGCAAAGTTGAGCGATATCAAGTGATAATTTATCATTATTTAATGATCTCCCACAGACAGTACATCACATATTGTGCAGTCAGTGACAACAGCTGTACGGCATGGCAACGTTCTAATCTCAGCGATTCAACGTTTCTGCACGTTCAGGTTCACAGAAAACTCTGACCCACGCTTTGGTGTCCACCAAAGGCCATTTCTGTTCCTCTCTGTCTCCCTTCATTTTGCCTTTTTTTTTATCTGTTTCTCCTTACCTCTCTGACATTCTCCTCTAAATGGGCCTGGCACACATCCCACTGTCTAACGAAGGTTTTTGTGTGTGTGTGTGTGTGTGTGTGGGAGGTGTTTAGGGAGGTGAGACCTTCTCTGGGACACACTAATCAGCTCAAAGCCAAAGCCCAGGCAGGGAGGCGCTGGACAGGTGAGCGGAACCACTCAGTACACCTACTGGCTGATCTTTAGTTTGAGGGTCAAATCCATCCTTTATGCCACAGTCACTTCTTCATTCTGGTGTCCCCCACTCACCTGGCCTCTGTCCCAGGTTGCCAACTCCCTTCCTTGGGGTCTCTGTGGGAGGAAACAGCGAGCAGCTGCTCTACCAAGGGAGCCTCCTGCTGAATGCACCTTCTGCTAACCCCAAGTGTGTTAACCTTTTCTTTTAATTAACACTGTACCAACTCCCAGCTCCTGCAACCATAGTCCAGAGAGAGGTGGCTGCAACTGTCAGAGAAGCCAAGGAATCATCAGGGGACATGAAAAGGTGGTGGGTGGGTGGGAGTGGTGAAGGTGAGAAGGGTGAGGAGGAAGAGGAGGAGGAGGTGGGATGAATAATGCGTTCATGGCCTGGAAGTGAGGCCTCTTCTAATCCTTCAGAGCCTTCTTTATCTGCATGCCTTCACAAAACTCCAACACACCAGTCACTCTACACAACAACTGCCTATTTTCCAGGGAAAATCCTGAAGTAAATGGGACATTCTGATGAGAAGATCACTACTTAAGTCCACCCTCAAAACTCATCTGTTTAAAATTGCCTATTCTTAAATTTCTGTATGTTTTAACTTTTATCTTCTATTTTTACCATTGTGTATATTTCCAGTTTTTATCTGTTGTACAGTGTCCTTGGGTGCTTTGAAAGGCGCTATTTAAATAAAATGTATTATTATTATTATTACTTCTAATTTACACTATAACTCATAAGGCTGCAGGATAATCAAAAAACCTTTAATTCGTTGTTTAGTCACTCAATTTGCAAGTGTGTGACATTTCAGGAAAACAAAAAAACAACAACTTTCGAACTGTGCATGTTTGTGTTTCTTCACCAGGTTATAAAAACTATAAGCAGTATAGAGGCAGCGGACACACTGAGTAATACATGATATACATTTATTTCTAATTTTATATGCTTCATTAACTTGTTAATTCAGTGTGAAATCCAGTGAACCAAATAACCAGACACCGGTACCCCTCCAGGTGTCTGTCTGACTGTGTAAAATGTTCTGTATGAGAAGGGGCTAGCACAGCTATGTGTGGCAGCCTAGTTAACTAGCACCATATAGAGAGGTGAGCATGCTTGATCTCACCATAAAGTGAAGATCTCCTAATGAGAGAGTGGTAATGAGCAAGAAAAAGAATTACTCTCATTTCTCTTTAAAAAAAAAGTGTTGAAAGCATGAAAGTATGCTGTCTTTTCCTTCCGTCTCATGTGGTGGTGCCAAGTGGAAAGTGTCCATCTTTCACCGGGAGATTTTTATGTTCACCTTGGCTCATGGTAACGTCCCTGGGGATCCTCTTTCTTGGCATGGTCACAGTGGTCACCATTTGCGAGAGATGGGCTGCTGAGGTCAAAACCATTTGAGAAGGACATAAAACCTCTAAAATAATTTTTGATCACACTATGAAACCATCCCATTGTGGTCAAATAATATTCTTTAGGCCAGTAACGCATCACTGTGGAGGTTATTGTTAGAAAAGTAATTTTAGCCGGTGTATATTCTGGACATCAATGCAGCCAGCTGGTGAATGCTAGAGCTTTAGTTTGTCTGCTAATTTTTCATGCTAGCAATTAGCTAGCTGATGGTATTAACCACCTTTCATTGCCTGATCCAGCGCCACGGGTGATAATTTAGTTATCAAACCATGCTAAGACCCTACAATTCAGGTCGCAGCGTTCCAAGTGAGCGATATATGCGAATCTAACATCTCGTGACCCTCGGTTTTATGATGGAGTAAGTAAGGGGGGAAACTGCCAGGACCTTCTCCTCATGAAGACCCAGAGCAAGGGCACTGTCTCCCCAGCCCCATAGATCAGCCAGCCCTGAATGTCAAACTGCACAGCAGCCACTACAGTGCCAGGAGTCCCTCTCTCACTCCCTCTCTGGCCCATGATCTGCTGTCTGGTGACACCACTGTGCTAATGACCTGGTTTGGGATTTGCACCATGGGGCTCCTTGGCTTACGAAGATGGAAGTTGTGGATATCCAGCTGGAAGGTCACCGTTGACGACGTCCACTCACTCCACATTTCCTCTATTCCGTTGACATCCTTCAGTTTTCAAGGAGGTTGACACAGTGCGGCTGTCACCGTTTCTTTGTATATATTTTTTTCAATATAATACACAGTTTCTCAAATTATGAAACAATAATGTCGTTTCCACAGAGTTATTGAAATGCACTATTTATTTATTTATTTATTTTGGTAGTGGGGGACACAATGTTTATGTGAACTGCATGCATATGATGTTTTTGTTTTTGTTTTTTTGCTCCAGAGTTTAATTGCTTGACAATTTGGATAACAGTAAAGTTGGAAAGCAGCACTCACGCCTTGCTTGCCAATGAAGCCTTGTGATTGTTAGCTCTCCATGTAGTTTTTGTTCTTTTTTTTTAATCAGTTTACTGTGAGAAAAAAAAATGCCTCATTGCTTGGAGAGGGCAATGTTTTCAGTCACTCGCTATCTTCACTTTTTTTTCAGCCTCAGGAGTTTGGCTTGTTGGAGCAGAGTGTAAAGTCCCTGGGGAGGAGCTCCTCTGGTGTTGGGGGCACTGCCTCGACCTCGCTCATGCCTGGTGTGGGTGGCATCCAACAAGGGAGACACACAATGGAGAGCAGGACTTGAAGATGGTGATGCTTCTGGTGGGCTCTCTCAGGACTCAGCCTTATTCTCAGGGTCATGCATTCCAGCAATCTCTGTAATTATAAGCAAGTGAGAAAAAAGTCGAGTCTTCTGCCTTTCTCAAAATGAACGTGCCCCACTCCTCAAGGGAAACATTCACATCTCTGAGTTCTAGTAGCTGGACGGGTTTTAATGAGGCAAGTCAAGTGTGTGTGTGTGAGTGTGTGATTGTGCGTGGTTGGTGTACATGTACGTCTGTGTATCTGCCCTCTTCTAACGAGCGTAATTGACCGACTATGCTTTTAAGCCGCCGTTTTTCACCATTTGTGAGAATATTCTACTAAATAGCCTTCAGTGATTATTACTTCTACGGGAGACACTTCATTGGGATTAAAACTTTCTCTGAGTTTTAAACTTCAGTTACTACTTTTTTTTCCTCCCTTTTTTGACAGTGTACTGTTAGAGCCAAATGGACAGAGGTTGAAGAGGCCACAGGTCAAAAGGAACTGCTGAAGAATCCCACCACCCGAGGACCATGAATTCCACTGGGGAACATTTCACCCTGCTGAGAGGCAGAGTGAAATCTGTGATGCAGCAGCACACGCTCGCTCGCTGTGGTGCCTCGATGTCTAGCTAAAATCTACGGGAGATGGGGGGGAAAAAAATCTCTGCACAACTGCTCAGTTTTACTACAAATACCGTGGCAAAAAAAATAAAAATGGAAAAAAAGACTGTGCTTTTGTGCATTCGATAGCATTTCAAAGACTTCTAGTCCACATAATGACTTTTGGAAGCACAACACAATATTGGGGATTGATGTTTATGCAAATGGCTTCATGTGAAGCTACAATGCAGGCCTATAAAACAAAAGAAAATAGTTGAATATTGAAGGCACGTGCAGGTACATGCATGACCTTATGCGCTGAATAGAAATTTCCTGGCTTGCGTTGTTTTCATTGCAAACATGTCATCTTTTCTGTATAACTTTGTTTGATTCCCCTTTCCATTCTCCTCAGAGATGAGACTTGAAACAAAAAACAAAAACAAAAAAAAACATTTGTGATGATCTTCATTGTGCCTATTTGCTCCCAAAATTTCCACATGGTTCTCCTTTCCTTATTTATAAGGGTATCCCTAAGAGGGAAGCCATGTCAGACACGTTTTTTTGGTTTTTTTTTTGGAGCTTCTTGAGCAACATTCCTCACATGAGGTTTCTTCTACTTGAAGAAAAAAAACAACTTCTGAGGAAAAGTGTACTGTAACTTAGAGACTTAACAGTGCAAGCTCTGAGTCAAGCCTTGCTTTGTCACTAATGAAAGTAGCAAAGAGCCCTCGAGGACTGAAGAGCACTGTTTGTTTGTGTTTGTGAGAGGAGGTGTGTATGTGGGGGGGGGGGGGGGGGGGGGGGGGGAGGCAAGGTGGTAAAACTTTGGGAGAGCCGCCTGACAGAGCGCTGAGACACCGAGGGGGGAACTTTGGAGCATTGTTAAGATTGAAGTTTTAAGGCAGCTGAGACCTCCTGACAGATTCCAAGCACCTACAAATAGATGTTTTATATGAGTGTGTTTACCAACTTTACTGTAGTTTGTGAGGGCTTTGAATTTACCAAAGCACCTCGTGTCAATCTGTGTCATACTACCTTTTATTGATCTTCTTCGAGCATTTTATGGCACCATGTGGGTGGGGAGATTATTCCAAAAGCAAAAGGTGTGGACTGCGATTACAAACCGGGGAAAGCTTTGACATCACATATACATCGAAAGCCATATCTTAGAATATTTTAGCCTTGCATTTACTACTGATTGGGGAGAAACGAAGGAAAACAACAAGGCCTCTTTAAAACACGAGCATAATAATGGCTGTCAGTTAATAGCTACGTCTTCTCCCTTATAGGTCTAAATTTTCTATTACTTGTGCATTACTTCTCACTAGATGATTACCTTAAATGCCTGTAACAGTATTGCCTCATTATGAACTCCAACGAGAAACTGGGTATGCCCTATAGAATAAGAGCAGCATTATTATACAACCACATCATTAACTTTTATAGTTATAGCTGACTTTATAGTGAATTTTCTTTAACAACATTACATTTGGCCACACTAAAGGCTATCAAAGGTTGCTGTTAATTTTCTTCTTCTACACCAGCCCGTATTCAGGAGTATATCCAGACTGACTGTTTCTCTCCTTCCCTTTAGGATTGCAGTTGAAAAAAAAAACAAACCTTTGGTTTCCTCTTATATTTGGCTCTGTGGATCAGTCCAAATAAGAATGCACTGAAAGTGGTGGAAAGCAGTTGCGTGACTGTGATTTTTAGATGGGGCCCCTGGCAGAGGCAGCCTCCAGCCTGCAGAGGGGAAGAGTGCAGAGTGAGAAGCCCACTGCAGGGCTCCTCTCTGGATCTCATTTTCACGTAGCAGGGGTAGGTTTGGGGCATGGACCTCCACATGCAGGTGAGGGTGTATTCCAGTGCACCGCTGTGAACATCTTGATAAGAAGGGAAAGGAAAAAAGAAAGAAAGAAAGGAAAAAAGCCATTTCAAACATCATTAAATTAAGACACACTAAAGTGATGATTAAAGAAATGATAAAACAAGAGAAATCACGGAATATTAATATTATAGTGGGTTGTTTTCATTCTATGTAGCCTCTTATTTGAAATGGAAGAAAACAATGTATTTCTCATGAATAACACTGAAATGATTAGGGGATAGGCTGTAATAGTTCTAGTCCGTAGTACGTTAAAAATCCCTCAATCTTAAAGTACACTCGATATCCCAATTCCACGCGTGCCGTTACATGTCATATATGTCAACAGCAAAAGAGAAAATGTCTTTCTGCTTAACCATTTCTACCAGAAGGGGGACCAGTCCGTCTGCCGTAGACGGAGAGTGGCCGACGGCGAGCTGAGGCAGAGGAGACGCCAGGGTGAGCAAGCCGACTTTGGGTTTAGAGTTCGACTCCGGATCCGGGGACAAGCAGATCCAGCAATCCGCATCTTGCCATGATCCCTAGGATTTTAATCATGCCTCTCTGTCTGTGTGTGAGTGCAGGCAGGCTGACAATGATTTCCTCAGTGATTACGTACAGAGCGAGTCCCTGCGGGGTAGGGGCCCCCTCTGGAGCCATCCTGATGGCTTTGGGGGCCTTGCTTCCATTTTCCATTATTATGTGGACTACCGGAGCGACAGCGCAGTCCAAGACCTTGCAGGTTTGTGATGAGGAGGGAGCTTCCATCTTCTCTCTGCTTCTTCATCCTCTTTTTAAGAGCAATTTAGACGTAGACTTAGATCAGATTCCGAACCTAATTCATGATTAGCTGACTGGAGTGAGAAAAGGAAGAGTCTGCAATAGTTTTGATGCTGTTAGGTGGATATGAAGTGAAAAGTGTTATTGTCATTTTTTTTTCCTCTTTTTTTGGGGGGGTTTTGTTGCATTTTTGCACACTCACGGGAGGCGTTTTGCTGATGTCTTTCTCACGCGGATGCATTTGAGATGAGAAGCGAAAAGCAAATATTGCGCTTTTGTTTCTAAACGAACATCATGCCTACACGCGTGTGTGTTTTCCCGGAGAATGGACGCGCATGACGGGATTACTATATTCTCACACTTTTCCCGATACCTAGCTCAACTAAATAAAGTCGCCTATAGCGATCGGGCTAATTGGATTTTATAACATCCACCTACTCATCACAAAATAACAGCAAACTCGTGTACAGACGGCGCGGCCGGGGCTAAGTTGCATCTTTATGTAATGGTAAAAAGGCAGCCGCGGTTTTGGTCAGTCAATTTTAGAGAGACTATACCTTTAGACTATCCCGTCCTACACAAATTGTCAGGCAGAAACTGAGCAACTTCAGCGTTTTCTATAGGATGTCGCGCCGCAAGCAAGCTAAACCAAGATCACTGAAAGGTAAGTGATAAGCCTGTTTGGTGGCTCTCAAAACATTTTGCTTTTTAAGGACATGACACAAAATGTGGACGAGCATGAACTGAATGCTCGTGAAATGTAACTGTCTCTCCCCCCACCCCTTTCTTTCTTTCTTCCTTTCTTTTTTACGCATTTCGAAGTGTTCCTTCCTATTTGTGTTGCGCATGAAATCGACTGTTTACGTACTTGGCATCGGAGGGGGATAAATAATAATACTAATAATATTAATAATAATAAAAAATTAAAAACATGCTCGGCTTTCGGTTCTCACTGTATACTGATGAGAGTTAAAGAAGGGGCAGGGATACGTTTAAAGAGCAACAGTGCAGCGCGACGCTGGCGAACATCTGGATGCGTTAAAGACGCTCCTGGTCGGAACTTGAGCCGTCTGATGGAATGGGGTGCACAGTCACGTGACTCACCCCGTCTGAAAACTCAAAGAGGAAACATTTTATACGTTGGGGAGGGGGGGCTGTGATGTGCGTGCTCGCAAGTGTGTGGTGAGGTGCAAATACTACCCAACGTTTAATACTAATGAGACATTTCATTAAGAAAAAGAAAAAGTTCTGGATTTATCAGTCAGGTTGCTTAAAGCTTGAAAACAGCTGAATTTAATCGGTAACGTCTATGATGTTATTTGGGGTTTTTTTTCTTACTCCCCTTTTTGGTCACTTTTTCCCTTTTTCTTCTTTAAACAGTTGGTTTGGTGGTAATCTGATCTACCATTTGCCACAGAGTGTACATGTCTGTGAGAGTTTCAGAAAGGGGGAGGGAGAGGGAAATAGAGACAGAAAGGGAGAGCAACATACACACACACACATACACACATATTCACACATTACTTTTCTCTGTAGCATTTTAGTGGGGGGAGCTGTAGGTTTTTGGAGGTTGAGCTCCAGTTCATCTGGCAGGCATTGTATTTTGCTCAGCAAATAATTGTCCACAATTTCACATTCCCAGCTTGTGGTCTGTGGACCCCTTTCTCTCTCCCCCCCTTTTCGTTCTCGGAAGTCTTCATCTCAAAGGAAGATTACATGGTCTGTGGTACATTCATGCAGCCACCATTTTAAATCAATACCCAGGAGAGAGTGGAAATGTGAGTGCATGCACATCTTAAAATTGTCACATTCTGTTTCCAGACCTGCACTGCTCTATTCGCGGTAAACAGCTCCATACATAGATTTCATATTTTCTCAGAGCAGATTGGCATTGGCATTATTTTTTTTTCTTGTTTAGTTGGTGTGACATTTGCTATTCTCAAAAGACATATCACATATAATCGTCTCCTGCCAGCATGCCTACATGCTACAAGTGTGTGTGTGTGTGTGTGTGTGTGTGTGTGTGTGTGTGTGTGTGTGTGTGTGTGTGTGTGTGTGTGAGAGAGAGAGAGAGAGACTGTGTGTGTGCATTCAGAAGAACATCTGTTAAGATTTGTGTACATCTAAGTGTGCAGCAGAGAGGGATGCAGAGTGAGCAAATCAGTATGCAAATGAAGTCAGAGTGATGACATTGTTTGTTTTGTTATTGTCACTAAAATTTAAATTGGGAAAATGTGGAGCACGGAACATCGTGACTTTTATGTCTTCATTCCGGCTGCTCAACCGGAGCAGAAATGCAGATACGTCATAGATATTCCCTTGTTTTGGATCGGACCCAAGGAAGGCCAGGCAGATGTTATTTATTGTTCTTTGTCCATCTATTTCCTCAGGGACAGAGATAAACTTATACAGATGTCCACAATAACTTTGTTTGTCTTTTTTTTTTAATTGACATTTGACACTTTATTCTTCTCTATTGTTCAAGGAAGACATGATTGGTCATTTTATTTGTAGTTTCTTGTTTTGTGGCATCTCCTAATTTGTGTCGCTCACATTCATACATGTGTGAGCCCGTGTCTCCTATTCCTGTGTCTTTTCGCGAGCAGACCGGGATCTCCGAGTTCAGATTTCACTTTTATAGGTTGTCTTGAGGCAGTGGTCAATGTGAACGTTCCAATTTTTTCCCCTTTGCTCAGAAAGAACGCATTGTTCTGCAGAGGGGAGAATGAACAGAGATGCCGATGGAACGTGGTGGGAAGGTAGAACGAGCATCATGTGCAGCGTTTTGAGGGACTGGTATGGATAGTATGGACGTGGGGTGCATGCAGAGAAGATGAGAAAATAATGCTGTGACAGTTGGCACTCCTTTTTCCCTTGTGTACCTCCAACACACACCCACTTGCTCAGTATTGGCTGCTTGTGGGAGTCAGAGGTTATGTTTTTGGTCCCATGGAGGAAAAGGGCAACATTACAAGTCCCGTTTCAATTAAGTCTGAGAGACAGATCCGGCTACGTTATTGCTTGGGGGAATAAATGGCACAGGACGAGACCATACATCATTCGCTTATATGCAAACACTTCACCCCAGCCACTGACATTTACTCAATCCTGAGCCTTCTATATTTCTCAACTGTAGGCACATTGTAATTTTGTTTTGATGTGCAGAGGCTTTGGGTCAGCACATTGCCTCAGTCAGTGGTGAGCAGCGAGGAAGGAGGATCTCACTCCAAATCCTGCATGATGACTGCCACGTTGCCTGTCCTCCACTACTTCCTGAATAACATGAGACGCGGTTGATATTTTCATTTGGAGCGCAAATTACACTCTCAGGTCTTGGCACTGATGTGTTCATTGGCCGAGGAGGAAGTTTCCAGGTCTGTCAATTGCATATATAAATATATTTTCTGCACCATTTCCATTAGGTATGGTGATTGCCATGTAATCAGGGCTGTGCCATGTACACCGTAAATATTTGATGATTTTAAGAAACTCAAATTCATCACCAGACAAGTGATCCCAGGAGGTTATCGTGCTTTAAATATACTTGACAGGAAATATCACTTTACACTTTAAATATACCCCTCATGCACTGGGTGGATTTGTAAAATCTGTAATAGGCCTGTAAAAATAAAATTAATGATTAAATTGTCTGTTTTGGGGGAGGGGTTGAATTCCTAAGCTTGTGCATAATAATTCGATTTAAAGTTTTTATTGACGTTTTTCTGGTATTGAAACCAGACCTTTCGGGAAAAACTGAAACAAATATTTACTTGCTTAATCAAAAAAAATTGGCCATAAAATTTGAAGCTTTTCCTTTTAGTGAAAACAAAATTGAACATTTGACACGCATAACCACTCCCACTCCTATTCTCTTCAGTACTTTGAAGCATAGGTCTGTGTATGTACAAAAAATAAATAAATAAAAGTGTGAAGGGGTGGTTAAAGCTTCTGTAGTTTAGTCGGAAACAAGTCAAAAACTAACTTGCCTGTTTTTTTGGGGTTTTTTTTAAGGCAGCCTGTTTGCAGTATGTTCACCGTTAAATGGTCTGAATGTCTAATCTTAATTTTATCAGCTGGAACGCAGACGCATGCTACAGTCCACTCTTTTTTTCTCTTTTCATGTCTAAAAGGTGCGTTATTCTTAGTTTACAGCAAGCTGCAGTATTCCAGTCTGTTCACAATTAATGATCTGTGGCATAACACCCATTAACACTTTTCTAATGTGACACAAAAATATGGATAGTATTATCATTAAGGAAATTATGATGGAGGCATGGAAAAATCCCATTAGCACGGCTGTCAGTGCTCTTGACATGCAGCTCAGTGTGTCGGACTGGGCGTCGCGGGAGCTGGCCGATATGTCTTCTTATTCCATGGCATGTGTCTCTCTTGTTGTCATGGATTGTCTGCCACATGGAGAAAGAGTTCTGATTCAGAGACAATGACGGATTTCCTCCACTGCCGCAAATGAAATGCTACGTTTCTGGGGTTTCTTTCTTTCTTTTTCTTGTCTTTTTTCCCCCTCTCCTCTTGTCTCGTTTGCATTTATGAATAGCATTAATATTTTTGGAAGCTGAAGTTGCAATAATTGCATAATGAGATTATTGATTTGTGACGTTTTTATAGTGCTGCTAGTGGAGTTCTCTCGCGCTCTCTTTCTTTTCTTTTTCTTTTTTCTTTTGCTTACAATGCAAGGCAAAATATAGAATATAAATATTATGCAACATGATTAACATGCTCCTCTATTGCAAATTATTTATGACACCAATCACCAGTTCAAATAATGCTCATTAAGAAAGTTATTCATGTGCAGTGTGTGTTCTCCTCCCTCCCTCCCCAACCCTAATTGAGGAGCGTTGACCTCGTGACCCGAGCTAAATTGAGTTGTAGTCCCTGTGGCGAGCGTCTCCTTCCCGGTCAGTCAGGGCGGATTACACAGCCATTGTGTTCGGCACTTTATCGTCCAAGCTGGCTGTAACCAAGCAGATGAGTCACGCATATCCAGGAACACACTCAGGGCTTTTTTTTTAAATGTCTGAGAAGTGCTGCGAGATACCCTCACACACAAACAGAGACACACCAAATTTGTGGCAATGCTCGCATAAAAGCGCAAGACATGTACGGCATTAAATACATGTATCTGTGCACATACACACTTCCCAAAGCAGCAGGAATTCATTTGATGGATTTGAAAAAGTCCAAGCTTCTGCGACTCTGCCTTATTCATCTCTGTTAAGCCATTAGTTGTTGCTGTTATGGCGTGTCATGGTTTGTGCGCATGTAAATTAGCGTGGGGTATTTTTTCAGTTGTTCAGTTGTGAGGGTTTTGGGGGGGTTTTGTTTCGTTTTGTGTTATTTTTTTATTTTTTGCTCCTCGTTTTGTTCCGATAGAAAATGAATTCATTTCCTAAAAAGTAAGCGTCCCGTCTTGGGAATTGTCACTCACGATATAATGACAGTTACTCCACATTCATTTTTTTTGTGTGTGTGTTTGGCCATTGTGTTAATTAGCGGCCTTTAATGCTGTGCCACTTGTTGTGGGATTATGTTTTTCCTGCTCTGCATTTTGAAAATCAAAGGAGCTGTGCTGAAATGGTCCCATGTGTGTTTGGTATTGTATCAACAAAACCTTGCGGCATGATTACAGTTTGTCACTGACTGAGTGATACACTGTACCTTGTCAAACATTAATTAACTGATAGCAGTGATGCAGTTACAGCAGTGTGGACTGAGTTGCAGTCAGCTGAAGTCATTATGAGGTAATCATGAGCTTCAGAGTATATTAATTAAAAGTGCCCACCCTATTTATATATGTACTGTTATGACTGTTCATCAAATGTCCAGCTAGAAGGAAACGTCACAGGAATTTGGCCTGACTTGACAGCTTACCCTCTATGATTGCTCCTAGCTAGCTATTAATTATCTAGCAGACAGGTGCAAATGAGAAAAGAATTTGCACGGTGATGGAAGTTGTTTACTTTAAATGGCAAAACTTTTAATAAGTTCACCGTGGTGACAAATCATCGCAAACTGCTGTAATGTTTAAGTTCTTATGGCAATGTAAAATAGAATTTTCTGCCTGAACTCCCTCATCTCACCAACAGGGACGGTAATCAAAACAAAAACTCCAGCTCCCACCACCAATCTCTGATAGAACCATGGGGGATTTATTAGGACCCCCTATCTCTAGCCCATTTAAATGATTCTAGATGCAAGGCGCTCAACGGTGTTAGAGAAACTCATTAAACTCTCAGGGCGCCAGCCACTAAGGCCTCCTTTAAGAGGACAAGGTTTCTCTGTTGGCTGAAACAGTCCTCTTTGGAGGCTCTGAGGGATATATACCTCCACGGTGTCCAACTATGTCTGCTCCATCACTTTTAATTGATTTAGCTAATTAATTGCTAGACCCATGACCATTTGTTTTGCATATTTTCTTCCTACATCAATTATAATTGTTGCTCGGGGAAATATTCAAGATATTCGGAAAACATCCCTATATGTAACTGAATTTACATTGTCGTTTCTTTACAAGTTTATTTTGAATAAAAGATTCTTTTTTTCTATATTGGAGTTCCTTGAAAATTCACTTTTGGCTGGACACCGGATGACAGCGAACCATAGTCGCTCCATCGTTTGCTGTCTTCATAAGAAACAGCTCGACACTTTCCTCTTCATTTTTCACTGAAGTTTGACACCTCACTTGACACTAACTTGTGCTCCCCTGTGGAAAAGGCTTCTGCCACCATAGGATCCTGGCTTAATTATGCAAAGTACAGGATATTTTGTGCGATTTTAAAAGTGCGCCAGTTTCTGCTTTGGCAGTCACTGCCACACTCCCCTACTGGGAGGTCCTGTCAGACTCCCCCTTCCTCTTTGCCCAGGAAAATGAAAGGCTAGAAAGAAAAGACATAATGGAGAATGCATTTCAACTGCAGGGGTGGAACGCAGAGGCGTAAGAAGTCCTCAGTGAGACCCTCATTTTACATGGAACAGGTGGGAGACTCTTTTGTTCTCTTCCCGCTGTTAAAATCCATTTCATTTCTTGTACTTGACATGCCACGAGGAACTCTCACCGGTTCCAAAAAGGCTCCAATGTAAAAGGTTCCTACCTTTTACTAAACATAAGTCGTGTTTTTCAAGGCCGGTGCTGTTGTCAGAAAGTCAAAAGTGGTTTAGCTGCCATGCACCTAATGAGCAGATGCGAGTGCCGATCAAGCCGTCACTATTTTGTCACCCACCCTGTTAAAGAGCAAAAACACTTTGCAGCCACTTTGGCTGCATCTATTTTCTATGTGTCTGTTGGCGTCTTATTACATTTGTATACTTTACTGTAGGTTTCATTTTGGATCACAGGATCACAGCTTTAGGAAGATCCATATTTATGCTGCAGTGCTCTTTTCATGATGCCAGTCTAACGTAGCTAACCAGTGCACCGTGCAACCTTCTTACTAATATAGTCATCAAGGTATTTTTCACTTGGTCACTGTTGATGTTGGGAGTGTGTTTCATGGGAGACGTTCATAATTCATCACGTCATTACTCAGTCCAATATGTTATTTACGTGGGTGGCTGTTTGCCTCGTTGCCAAACCTCATACATATGAAAGGCTTGTGCGGATTGCCAAACCACAGGTTGAGCTTTGGAAAGCTGCTGAAATCTCCTGGAGTTTCCATATAGAAAATCTCAATAGTAAATAATAGAAAAGAAGGAAATCTCAATGTGTCTAACTTGTTTTTCGCTGTTAACTGTTTCTTTCCCTCTGTTTCTCCCCCTTCTCTTTTTCTGGCAGTAGAAGACAATGTGACAGAGGACCAGCACAGTCCTGGGCAGACTGCCATTCCAAGCGGTAATGCTCCATTTCATATTTCATCATTTTCGGCTGGAAAGTGGATCATGTGTCTCTGTGTGCGTTTGTGTGTGTGCGCCTATGTGTGTGCGTCTGTCTGTAAAATTTTTTGTTGGGATCAGAATGAAATAAAGTCTGTGCTTCCTGTTTCTGAGGTTTTCTTGCTGTAAACCGAATGGTTGCATGTGTTTTTTATAACTCAAGCGCTTTAGTGCATTTTCCGTGTTTGTGTGCACGCATGCAGGTGTGCCTATAGCTGTCCTTGTGTTTCTGTGTGTTCTTGCCTCTTTTTTTTTTTTTACGCTCTTTGTTTCCAAACCCTCTGTATGATGTAGAATAGAGCTACGCAGATGAATGTGTCCTGTCTCCACGCGTGCCATTCACAGTGGCCCTCCAGGAACAGAGCGGTAATTCAGGTCAGGCTAGCAGAAAGCCCCCTATGAATGAAGCCTGCTCCTGATGCACCACACTGTATATTTTCATTTCATTTGTCTCTGGTAAAGGTTAAGTCTCAGGCGTGGTTATTTTAAACCCGATATGGATGGTTTTGCCCAGCAGGCTGGGGACCCTGGGTACTCCTAGGCTGCCACATTAGTCCAGCATTTACCCATAGCGTTCTGAGTGCCTCTGTGTAAAATACAGGAGCTGTATGCATTACTGCAGTAAATCCTGGCTTAACTCACTTGCTCACTAGTACTCAGTAACTGTTTTTGTCTGATGTCTTGTTTGTTAGCTGGTATCTTAAGGTAGATGTGAGGTTCCTGCACTGATTTAGAAAGAAGCAGTTTTTGCACATACACTTTTCTGCTATCTGTTTCCGACTGAGCTTTTCCTCTTCATCAGACTTACTATTAGACCCTTTTGCCACATATTTGTGTATGGCTAAACTAAATAGCCGGGCCAATACATCTTCTGCTGTGTTAATTTGTATTGATGGCTATTGGTGGGTGGTTCTTTGAAAAGAATCTGCCTCCTTTGCCCGTCTAACCCCGGCTCAAGGGATGAAGGACTGGGCATAAGAGGCAGACTTGCCTCGGAGACCTCCTGTCATCCAGAGCCAAAGCAGAGCTAATGAGTGTGCCTGATTACAACGACCCCCTCAGACACACGAATCTCCCCGTCTCTGCACCGCCTCTATCTCCAGAGCGAGGGGAGACAGCCGCCACATGATCGATGTCTGCCTGTGGAGAAATCAGGAGGGCGCACAAATTAATTTCTCACTTTCCTCATTTGACTTCGTTTGACTGATTTATTTTTTAACCTCCTCTCAGGATGCAGCTTGACGAATGGTCAATGAGGAAATAGTTGTTTGCAGCGATGAACTTTTAAGATACAGCGAGCTTTCGCTTTGCCTATCTGTCACCTGTCTGAGTTTTAAAATGCAGTAATTCTACATAATGCCCCAACAAGTCCTCATAAAATCAAACTGAAAAGCAGCAGAAAGAGCTTACCTGATTGTCATGCGTTTGCTGCTTTGACGGACAGGGCCACAATAGCCATTAGACTTCTGACAAGCTAAGGGCTTCACCAGACATGGTGTCAGGATCTGCCTCATAAGTAGACCCCCAGTTGCGCTCTTCTGTGACTCTGCAAGCATTCTGCAGACCCTGCATCCTGTTTCTTATTCATGTTTGATATGTAGCAAAGGCAAAGGAGAAATGCTAACAAAAGAGGCCCTCTAAAAGATAGACAGTATTATGCATAGTATAGAGGGGCAGGAACAGTGTGATATCTGAGATTTAATGAGGCAGTGTGCTTTTTTACCCAGAGAGTCTGGAGCAGGCTTAAGATCTGCAGCTTGGCTTTACCACTGCGCTGCCTGTGTGTAATTATAACCACATGCTCAGTGCTTTTTCTTCTCTTTTATATATACATCCCTTTCTTTTTTCTTTCTTTCTTTTTTTTTTTTGCTCTTGGCTATTACAGATTGAGGCTTTTTTCTTTCTTTGTTTCTTTTTTTTTTTTTAGAAGACTGTGTCAGCTCTGTCAAAGTGGAGTGGAGTGAGGCAAATAGAAGAGTTTCAGAGATCTGAAGGGGTGTCTGGGTGGCTAGGTGCTCTAGTGTGGAGTAGTGTTGCGTGTTGGTGCGGTGTCTGAGACTCTGGCTCTGGCTGAGGTTGAGGCTGCCCACAGATCAATGTACTGCAGGGCTCGCAACAGCAGGAAGAGGAAAAGGCTCTTTCACTACACCACTTCAGAAAATCATATTCTCTATTATTCATTTCCTTTGATGTTTTACTGCACTAATGGCATAGCAAGGCGCTCCGTGCAATATTATCACTGCCTGTGAGAGCGCAAGTGAGACGGCTGAACAAGAGAAAGAGCATTTGGTGTGTTCAAATGTTGTTTCTCATTCAGCTTCTTTGATTTCCATTCTTCTTTGTGTGCTCATATCTTTTTTTGGTGCAGAGATTTTAATGGCGGTTGATGCCATCTGTATACCTGTGATTATATGTGCTGCTTGCTTCATGAGCTGCTCTCTGTTGTCTCCGTTGTTTGTTCTTGTCTCTCCTGTAATTGTTTGACACCTTTTCTCCCTTCCTTTGCTACTCTTATCTTCATCTCAGCGTGCATCATAAAATTTTCATAAAAATACTACATGTTTATTTGTAATTTATAACAAGGTGCCAAACACTTTCTGCCAGTGCACCACTTTAAGCTCGTCTTTAGTGCTCTAAGAGAAATGGCTTTTGACAAACACCTCTGCTAATCGGTGTTCAAATTTAAAATGGATCAAATGACTGACTAATAATTAGACTTAATAATTAATAATTAGACTTAGACACACACACATGTAAATTCTTGACAATTATTAACAATCTGGCAAGTGTCAAGCTCACAGCCCTGTCGCCGCATCATATTCTTTAATGATGGCGAATCAGTGGATGTGACGGTTTAAGCGGAGAGCCCCGAGTCCCATCCTCACAGAGGAGGATATACTTGGAGGCACATGTGGCATTAGAATGTAGTGTGACCTATATATGGTAGGTTCTCGGCAAAAAAAAAAAAAAAAAAGAAAAGTTTCAGATTTTTAAATAATGAGGTGCCGGCAAGCGTGTGAAGGTTATTCAATCTTAATGTCCTCCTATTTCTGACAGCCTCCCTCACTCTGATAAAGAAGCGTGCCCACCTTTGATCAGGCCTGCCGACACGTGTCGAGAGAAGCTGCTTGCTGGTTGGAATAAATTCTTAATTCGAACTTGGGAGTGGGTTGTTGTAGGACGGGGTGCCATGGAGAGAGGGGAGGGGCGTGGGGTGGTGGAGTGGGGGCATCGTAAGATCAGGATCTTTGTAACATCATGGGGAAATGAGGAGATGGGTCCACTGGTAATGATGTTTTTGACACCCAAGTTCTTACGCTGCACAAAGGAGGCTCTGTCAGGCTAAACCCTGATGGAGCCTGTATCTACAGGCAAGTAAGAACATGGCCCTCAGTGGTTTCACACTTTTTTGTGCTCAGTATGTCTCAGATGCATTTGAGTCAAATTCAGATTAAAACCCTGACATCCGTTAAATTTTGTGCCTAGCATCCACAACTACTTTTTTGTCTTCTCTTTATTGTAGGCCCAAGTTTTTATGAATTTTTCTAGCTTAGGGTTAGATATTAAATCTCCAGTGTTAAGGTTCACGCAGAGACTTAAACTTTTTAGATTAAAATTCTATTAACAGGCTTGGCCAGACAGTTCACTTTATATTATTATTGTTTTTTATTATTATATTTTCTTCTATCCCTCTGTGCTCATGCCTCCCTCTCTCCCTGTGGTCAGTGTCTGCACCTGTCACAGTGTGTGGGCCAGACAGTGGGGGATGAGGCTACGCTTCCTTGCTAGGGACCACGGGTCCCTGGTGGGGCTAATGGAGCAGCGAAGAGAATATCAATTAAAAGGTTATAAATATTTAAAAGCAAAAAAATATTCAATAATATAAGGGTAGGGGGTCCAGGAGAGTCTTCAACTCACAAGATGAAAGTTGTGGCATGATAAATGTCACTAGGCACCATAAGAGATCATAAGTGTGCGCGTGATGGATGGATTTGGACCCGGACAGATATTACACGGCTCTAAAGACGTCAATCACCATTCAGATCCCCACATTTTATTAGTACAGTATTAATGTGCTTTTAGTACAATAAAGGTTTGAAATTTATCCTTAGAAATCATTTTGTTAGATCTTCATTATATCCCCCCTATGAATAATTTCTCAGTCGCAGCTATGATCATCTCCCTTTGAGCCGCCCTTATCAGAGTATGGATCAGCGGTCAGTGTAGCCTCTCTCTTGTCCTTACCTTCCACGCCGACGCTGTTAAGATGCTCATCGGAAATTAACAAGGGTGTTAATTCGAACCTTTGTTTTAAATTAACAAGGGCGTTGGGCCTGATGAAAAATTCTCAATATCTTACACATCTTCGCCCAATATTCCACAGCCATCCCGAGCATACTGGTATCGATCTGCTGTCCAGCCAGTAGAGGCTGGTAGAAGAGAATGTCCTGATCTGATGGATTACTGTATGAGGCCCAGAGGCACAGGAACCTCAGTATTGATGTGGCTCTTTAATCCCACGGTTGGACGTGACCTTGCCGTGTCTAAACCCCCACGCCCCCAGAGCGACTTTCCAAACCACCGCCCCCATCCCCTTCCCCCAAACATGTAACAGTTTACACTTCCAGTGCCGCATCGCTACAGCTCAGGTCGCTCACCTCAGCTGAGTGCAGTGACCCAGCTCGGATTCGCTGAAAGTTGGAGCAGAAAGTTGTTACCTAAAACAAGAGAAAGC
The DNA here is from genome assembly GCF_057382185.1 of Mchenga conophoros. Taxonomy (NCBI): domain Eukaryota; kingdom Metazoa; phylum Chordata; class Actinopteri; order Cichliformes; family Cichlidae; genus Mchenga; species Mchenga conophoros. The sequence goes on from NC_140543.1 coordinate 18,850,475, forward strand.
AAGGGATTGGAAATCAAACTTACGAATGCATAACGCTGATCCTTTTCCCCGGTAATCATAAAAAAAATGTATTTTATTTGGTCGTTATTGTGGATCTATGAAATAATATGAGAATACCAGTGAAATTCATCCACGCTCTGCTCAGAGGAATGTATTTCTATTTCAGATTAGACATAAAATGCTTAAATGTAGCCATCAGTTGTTTTCCCTGACAGGACCATGCTGTAATATTAGAGAATTTAATGATTCATGAAGGCCTTTGGGAAAAAAAGAAAGTTTTAACCTCCTCCACAGGCACCCTGTAAAAAACACACACACATGAAGTGTTCATATTTCTGTGCATATTGTGAATTCTGTGCCTCTGTGTGCGGATGAATCATAACTCTATATTGTGTGGCTTTTGGCCTCAGTCAGAAGTGTTTCCCCCCAGAGCAAGAAAGGCCTGCATCTGTGAGGATTGGGTTGGGATTTTCATTTTCTTGAAACACCTTCTGTTCTGTTCTGCATGGTCCCACCGGGGACCACAGTGCTGATATTTTTAGAGGGCATGTTCCGAGAGCCTCAGTCGCCAAGAGGGAAGGACAATGGAGGGTGTGATGTTACATCAATACTTGGCGCAAGTGGGGGAAAGAAAAAACCCCTGGGTGGCCTTGATGAGTTCTCGACCGCCTTTCCTCAAGGAATTTCACAGTTTAAGAGCACCCTAACAGAAAGAGGACCTAAAATGGCCGCCCCAGTGCACACGCACCCAGCACCAGTACAGCCACACCTGCACGCTTTTGGTGCCACACACTCCTTGTCCTCAGGCTCTGTTAACTGTGTGCGGGGTGAAAAAAACAGGCTTACTCCTAACATTCCCCTCCGGAGTTTCCAGACAAGCCGAGGAACACTTATTGGAGTGGGGCTTAAAATGGCTGCCAGTGAAGTGCAGAGGCTTTTCTTCCACCCCGCAAAAGCCTAACCAGGGTGGCATGATTGTTTGATTGTAAATATGGTGTTTTAATTAGAAGTATTGTGAAGTGTAAAGGTCGCAATGTGAGGAGAGACAGGGCTGCGGGCCATTCTGCCTATTAATAAGATACTATTCCAAGCTGCTTTGGCTTAACTACGTGTCAGAATGAAGATATGCGTGGTACGCTGCGAGTGAGCGATGCGAGGTTTGATTTGCTGTCGGAACGCTTTAGTATCACGTGAAGAACTTCAGATTAGAGTGGTAATTTGAAAGATGGTTCCTCCTGATTCAGGGTAGTAAGTTGCCCACCCCTGGCACTGCTGCAGCACAAAGCCAACGAGAGACAAAACTGCAGATGGATTGAAGAATATTGATGTGCGCGACCCGCAGCTGCCTGCGAGCAAAGCTGAATAATTTAGGGAAGTGTGTCGTGACGACAGCCCAACACACACCAATCTCAGTTTTTGTGTGTCTTCCTGCGCTATGCTACATACATCCACAGTTCTGGTCTAAATGTCTGAGTAATATGGCAAGGTCTTTCTCCTCTGATAGATGCTGACTGATGCAATTCAGCACTCGCTGGCAGAATTTCATATTTCTTTGGTCCAGCCAAAACTGCAATCCAGGATTTATTAACTACACATATTCCCATCAGTCTAGTTTCATATACTGAAGTTTTGCTTGGGTGAAGCAGGGCAAACACAACGTAAAACCATTTCTAATAACAGAGGGTGCGTGCTTGTGTGTTTGTATGTGTGTGTCGGATTTGTGTGTGCGAGCGTCGTACCGCCTTCTCCGCCTGTATATCTCTCGCCCGCACCTGCCCAACAGTTCTGTTATGGCATGAGTGGTTGAGTTACAGAGGCCCAAATTGAACCTGCATTTTTATTACAGTTTTTATTATTGTTTTTATTAAATCCAGAGTCTAGAAATCCATTTTATTGTCACCCAGAGGAAGCCGTAGTACCTCGCTGTGTGGGTCACCCCTCTGACTATGTGGTGCTGTCATTTCCTGTGGCTCGGCAGATCCAGAGTGCGCCCTCGAGAGGGCGGCGGAGGATGGTGAGACCGGGCATCTAAGGAAGAGGCTGCTCTCTCCAGAGGAAGGAGAGGAGGGAGAGGAGGAGGACGAGGAGCCCGCGCTGCACAGCTGCGACAGCTGCCGGCAGGTGTTCGAGTCGCTGAGCGATCTCACCGAACACAAGATTAATCAATGCCAGCTGACAGGTAAACAACGTTCAGCCCACCGAGCCTCCCCTCCACTCTGCCACTCAGCTCTTCTCCCACTCTCACTCTATGCTTTCATCTGAGAATATGCCACACTATGTGTGTTAGTACACTGCACCAAGGGGAGCACAACACCAGACTACCAGTTTCTTTGGTAGATATCCAGCAGCACAGGCCTCCACACACATAGCGCATTAGTTATATTGTGGTGTACGTTAATATCATCAGAGACGACATCTAAACAGGCCCACACGTGCCCATTAAAATAGATAGCAGTATATGTATTTATAGTATGAGCCTCGTGTCCTTACATGTGTCAGTGCAAGGTTTTATACGGCACCATACTAATTCGAAACGTTTCAATAACACCGAGTATTAGTAACATGGAGCTAGTAGGTCCCACAGTAACCAGACCACCAACTGGAGATGGATCTTTGCTCCAGGAAAGTCCCTCAGCTGCTCCCAGTGCGAGCTAGCTGCAGTAGTAATACCTTGTGGGATTGAAAGAGAAGGATGCCATTGGCAGACTGTGTCATTGACCTGTTGATGGATGAATAGGACTATAAATACCCTGACAAGGTGGCAGACAGAACTAATGATGTGAACTGAAGGTTTCCATGTGCTTCTCCTGGACTTGCTGTCCTCCTTTACATGCCCTGACAGGCCCGTATTGAGAAACACCATCTGATACTCATTTCATAGTGTTTGGGCACATGTCTCGTCTCTTTCTACTGTCAAAAATAAAGTGAACTAAAATGTCCTATTTCTGTTTCAGATGTAGTACAGACGCTATTGTTTGTCATTCAACAGAAAAGCCCAGAGATGTTTACGATTGAGTTGCATTCAGTCTTTAAGTATGATGACTAGCCTGTTTCATTTGGGCTCAAAGTCCAATAAAGTCATGTAGTGCATGGTGTGTAAAAATGCCAGTCATAATTCTTTAATGACAGTCATTGCATGTGTTATCATGAGGATTTTTCTCTTTAATATGTTTAATATTTCTCACTGAACCCAGTAATCGACTCTTTTATTGATGCCCCAGGGATGGTAAATGGACACAAGAGGAGAAATTGCAAGCAAGAAAGTTTATGGCTTAAAGATACACTCGATAATTGAAGTGGAATAGATAGCACATTGAATTTTAAAAAGAAAATGAATGTATGTATAATGTATATATATAAATGAATGTATATAAAACATAAGACAGAAAAAAAAACTCAACTGCACTAGCAACATAAAAAGTAAGCTGGTAAGTAAGCATTTGCAGGAAACAACAACCTCAACCAATTAGAGATGTCGCTGTTTTCAGTTTTGTAGGGTAGTTCTTTTCCGTGACATTGCAAATAAGATGGGTTTCATGCAGACCTGTGGTTCCTACAAGAACACATACTGTTGTTTCACAGTGTTGTAGCTCTTGGTAAGTCTACATTACAACACCATGGCTCATAATCAAAACCCCTGCTTCTAGAACATCACTGTTGCGCTCCATTAGAGGTAGTCCTTTAAGCCTTGTGGTTATGTGCTCTAAGTTCAATGTCACAGCTTACTTTATCCATTTCAAATTTAAAGTCTTGGAGCACCTCAGTGCACAGAAACCCTTCCTAACAAGGCTTTTATTGTGAAACTTTGAAAGAAAGAAAGTGTCGTATAAACATCATATTGTAACCTTAGGTTGTTGTTTTTTTTTTTTAACACAACTTTTTTTGTTGGGTCACTCAGCAGCAGGATGTTATTACTGACTAGCTGACAGACACAGTTGTCGGGGTCATGCGCCTCTCTGACTGTAAGGAATCTTCCCCAGCTGGTAGAAACAGTATTTACGTGTGTTATGCCCCCTCTTAGAATGTTTCAGCTAGCACTTTTGTGTATGCCCAGCAATAGTCTCTTTTCTGTTTACATTCAAGCACAGTTTGATTTCATATTTTGCAACCGTCAGCAAACCACAAATTATAGGTTAGATATCCCATGAGTTTTACAAAGATTTTCCATTAACTGTGAGACAGCCTCAAGTCTCGTGTTTTTGTGTACTCAATATGTAAAAATGCCTTCTGTTACCCTCCTGTCTGTGTTAATTTGAGCAGAAACGCATACATGTGCATTGCACAATTGATTTTATGCCCTGCTATGTGTTTAAATTCAGAAGAAGCGACACTCAATCAGCTAAAGGTTTGAAAACTGACTGCACTCTTCACTTCTGCATTACTGTCATCCAACAAAAAAAATGACTGGTCTAAGGGAAAGAAAGTGCAGAGTCTCCTGTCACTCTTTTTTTCTTCAATCTGACACCCAATTCAATCAAGTCGTTGCAGATGTGTGGACAGTCTTTGTTTGGGGACAATTTGAGGAATGCAGAAAGAAAAGAAAAAAACCCCACAAAGGATTTTATTTAATTAAAGTTCTTCCTATACTTATACTGTTGCACAACACTGAGAAAACAATAATGTTATAAAGTTGTGTTTCTGATTCAGGGACAGGTCTTTAATGTTCAGCAGCATTTTCAGTATGTGGTCATGACTGACTCAGCCATATTTTTTTTCTATAATTAAGCCTGTCTTTTAAAAATGTCAATCTTATGGACAAATAACTCTTAATTGCTCAATGATGAAAAAAAAAAAACACAGTTTGGATAAGAGCCCCTGTGGAAGCCAAACAAAAGATTCTAATTGCCATTAGGGTATTGTGATTGTGCAGAAACACTCTATTAGTATTCAAACACAGTGGGAGAAAAGAAACTTCTAGATGGCATACTAAGTACTTTGAATGTGTGTGTGTATGTCTGTGAGTATGTGTTTGTGCATTCTCTGGAATATGGGATATGAGATTTCCTATGTGGCATTATGTAGACATCCATGACCAATTAATCTGCCTTACATCAAGTCTCTACTCACAGATGGATCCTTTATTAGAGCCGTTTTCTAATCAACCATCAGCACCTGCTAAACTCTCCATTTTTACGATTTCAAATATTTTATTTTTGGTTAACAAATTGCAAAAGCTTGACTGGAACCAATCCATGTATGAAGATTTGCATGCTGACACAACTCTGCATTTTTTCCCCTCCCATCAAAACATATACAGTGAGTTTCCTAAGACAGACAGCCCATATACAGTCAGTAAGCTTAAAAAATACATATTATAAAAGTAGTCGGATAAGGCAAGTGAAATAAAGTCTAAACAGATTCTAACTGTGTGTCGACCACACCCGATGGACAGAGAGAAAGAAAAAGATGTTACATGTCACTGCGATCAATGGCGGCCATTGTCTCTCCCCATCTGGCAGAGGTATAACACCTTCCCATGCACTTAAGCTGTGGCCACTGCAGTGCGCTAAGGGAGCACATGGGTATGGATTGCCTCGTGTCCCCGATGCGATCGGTGCTATTGATCGCACTAATGCTGGACTGCAGAGGAAGGCGAGCGCCTGAGAAAGAGAGCAAGGGAGAAGAAGGGAGATGTGGAGAGTGAAAGAGAGGGAGAGAGAGTGCTGCAGGAATGTGTCCCCAGGGAGCCCGTCTTGGGCTGGGGCAGGGCTTCAGGAATGCTCCCCAGGAGATCCCAGTGAAGGCTAGGGCAGGGCTGGAAGAATGCTCCTCTAGAGAGTTGAGAGTGGAGGCTGGCTGGGGCAGGGCTAGAAGAATGTTCCCCCAGAGCACCCCTCTAACTCTGGGGCAGAAGTAGAGAGGCTCTGAGGGGGGAGACCCCCCACCCCCCCCACCCCACCCCTCGGCTCCAGAATGGCTGCGGATCAGGTTTCCGTGTGGGGATCAGCATCCTGCCGACATGGCTTTAGGCTACCCTGGGGAAGAGACAGGAGGCTGGAGGCATAGCTATTCCATAGGACTTTCCAAAAACGCTTCACAAATGCTTTGTCTCACTATCACGCTGCATTGTCTGCGCACACTTATAGTGTTACCTATCCTTAATGGAGAAAGAGAAACAGTGTGTGTGTAGTTTGACTTTTGTTCTCAGTTGGCACAAGAGATGTTCATATGCCAGGTATGAGATTGCAGTGGTAGGCAAGGAAACATGCCTTCAGGCCTACTCGCCAAAGAAATACCTTGCTTCTCATCTCATTTCAGCTTGTGTTTACTAGCCCACACTGTAAATAAAAATAACACCTCTAGCTCAGAGTTTAATTCAAAAGATTGCATTTTCACACAGCCTTACTCGGTCAATTCTTCAATTCCGCGTCTCTGAAGGTATTTGAATAGCCTAGTGCACACATGGGCTGGCAGCCTAGTGGCCGTTCTTTCATTATGGGTCCAGCTCCCTTGAGCAACACCTTTTCTTGTGTCCTTCACTAGAGGAGGGGCATGTCTGCTCCCCCCAGAGAGATCTGTGCCCTGCTATTTTAACCCTCTGTGAGATGACCTTTTTAATAAGTGTCTTTCTCTGCTTTCCTGCCGGCCACTGTGCGAGCAAACAGAGCATGTCTTCTGCTTCCCTCAGATAAAGGAATCAATCAGAGTGGGTGCAACAGAGAAAGAGAGAGAGATAACTGGGCCATATATGGATTTATATTATGTAGATTTCCCCTTTTCCTCATCCCTGTAGACACTGCAAAATGCACTCAGCTTCAATAAAACACATTTCAGATTTATGAGAAAAATACAAATGAAACACTAATACTCACTGAAAAACAATAACATTTCCTCACAATGCAGAACATGCTAATATGATAGAAACTCTTTCTCTGTTTGCAATGGGCACCATTTCTTTTTTAAACCTGCTGATCAATGTCCCCCCCTTCTATTCCCAACCACAACATGTTTGCTTGAAGTGTTTGAATTCATTTACATCAAGCCTTTGGGTCAGCAGCATGGAAACATTCAGTAATACCCTCAACTATGAACAGACTCCTGGCAGTCCGTGCTTTATACTAACTGTTTCCAACAGGCTCCTATTGGTTGTACTGTTTTTTTTCTACTAACTTTGTGTATTGATCCAACAGCTGCTTTGTAGCTGCCAAGAAGAATGTGCCAAACTGCAAAGACTTTATTCGCTTCAAAAGGGCTCACATAAGAAGAAAAGCGACATGACAAGACCTGATTAGCCGAACTCTGAGCCACCGCCGTTCATCAGAAATTCTGCTGTGTTTTTGCCGGGGTGTCTTGCGACATCCTGGTACAAAGAGCAGCACACTGATTACAAGGCTTTGAAAGGAGGAGAGGCGGTCAGGGGAGAATAGCTACTTCTGGCACAACGCAGCCACTGAAAAGAGACCTCATGCTAGAGTGAGCTCTTACAATTGGGCTTGAGTCTTTCCTGTGTATGTGTTTGTGTGGGGGGCATGTTCTACGTGAGCGTCTGAGAGAAAAGAAAAATAGGTATGGAGGGAAAGAGGTAGAAAAGATATTAAAGTAGATGTTGACTCCGTGGTATAGAGTCCCCGTGCATTTCCTCTTTGTGCAACAGTGCCAGCAACGTTAACAGGAATGTCATTAGGAATTCAAAGCATATGCCCTCGTGAGGACGCCCTCTTTCTCTTTCCCCTGTGCTCCACACGGCACATATTATGCACTGTATAAAGTATTTATTGGTCTTTGTCAGACGAGGGCTGCATTTTCTGCAGAAAAACCATCAAAATAAGAATAGAGGAACTTGCAGGGTTTTTTTTGTGTGTTTTTTTTGCTCGGCTTTGTGGGTTTAAAGCATAAACAACAATGGCTAGCACTGCAACTCTTTGCTTTTCTCGTATCCGCATCCCCCATCTATCTAACACTCTGTGTCTCTCACGTTTTCGCTTGTTCAATCAGTCATCCGTGCACACACAAACACTTATTAACAAGCACGAGCACACACGCTCCCTCTCAGCACCTGCGTGCCTGCACTTTGCATTTTAGACGACACATAATTCATCGCCCAGGAGGCTAAACACATGCCGGGACTTCATCCAGTTGACCTCTTTCTTAAGTAGGTAGCCACAAAAGCCGAGATGACATGTGGACAAAACAGAGATAATCTCCTGCACTCACCCAGAACTACAAGCTACAAGCACCTGAGCGAAAACCTATACCAACAACAGTGTTCTTATTTCCCCTTTTTGCTGTGTAGCGGTCCTTTGAAACTACTGTCTTCAGTTCTGAGACAATGACCAGCCCAAGAAGCGGTTGTTTCGGTTTCTCTCACACTCAGTATCTCTCCCTGGCCCTGGCTCTGCCTGCTCTTTGTTCACTCTCTTCCTCAGCCTGCAAGTCTTTTTCAGCGGCACAAGCAGAAGAATGGCACATTAAATCTTAATAGGACTGCGTCTGGCCGTGTTGAATTGCAGAGCGTGTTAAGCCGGCGCTTTCCTCCCCCTTGGCACACGCTTGTGGAAGTGGAAAACAATTGAATAAAAGAAACCGCTCTCTCTCTCTGTAACACAAGTGACTTCGGCTGTTCTGCTGAAACTATGAGATTGAACTGACTCCAGCTCACAAATGGCTTAAGCCCTTACTAAGAGACTGTAAAATAAACATTTGTACTTTTCAAGATGCATATGTGGAAGGTGCACAGAGGATTTACCTGACCACCCACAATGAAGCCGTCACATTATTCCCTGTTCCAAGTGACAGCTGAAAAATGCTGCCGTAGACTCTGTGCTTAACTGGTGGCTGAGGAGGCAGGAGTAACCTCGCTAGGAGGGATATGTGAAATGTATGAAGAGAAGGAGATAAAAAACTGAATATTTAGATTGAATAAAGTCAGAAAAAATAATAAAGAAGTAGAGAAAAGACAGTGAAGGTAGGGAAGAGCCAATCTTAGCAGCAATGTGAGTCCAGGCCTTCTTTGTAAGGCAGTCAGAGGTGGTAATTAGCCAATGATGAGTTGACGGGTTGTGTGTCCAGTGCTCGGCACTGCTGGGTGGGGCTGTGGGAGGTAGATAAGGCCAGCAGTGGGCTTATCTCTGAGAAGGACAGGCACCAGGCCTGCCAGGCAAATCCACCCACAGACCTGCCGTATTTTATTAACAACATCATTAATGCCAGACAGGTTATGTGCGATGGCTCGGAAGAGAGACGGGAAAAAGTAAAAAACAAATAAAGTCTCAATTCCTGCTTGGCCGGCCAGTCTAAAGTACATAGGCACCGGTTGACGTGTTTTGAAAGCAAGGAGCTTGTGGAGATGTTTACCAGGTAGGCAGCCAACGGAAGGGCACGGAGAGCGAGCTTGGATCTTACCTCTGGGTTTTGCTCATTCTCCTCTGGGTCCCCAGAATTCAAATGATTTTCTTTTTTTCCCTTTCAAACGTGGGACTACTCACCAGAATAATGATGAAGCAGATACAGAGAAACATAACTAGACACAAAGAAAAGGCAAAAATGTTGTTTTTTTTTAACTTTACGGACATCCAGGGTTTCATTTTTAAACACATGCTTTGTAAAATGCTTAGTTTTCCCCATTTCTCTTTCTCTCGCTCACCTGCATCTTTCAATCAGGTGTTCAAAGTTTTGTCTTCTTCATGCTCCTTTAAATTATAGAGCATTAGTAATGCATTTATTACATTTTCTTTAGTTTGCAGTAATCTATTGACCTTGAATCAGATGGCACTATAACAGTTATCAGTTATCCTTTTGTATTAGTATGTGAAATATGCCAAATAGCGTTTGTTCAGTGGCATGTCTCCCTATAATAATAATCACCCCCAGGTTATGAGGATGTGACCTGGGTGCACCAATCAGTGTATACCTCACTCACCCCAATGCACACCTAAATGAAACAGGCTTTTGAATCGTCTTCTGCAATTTCCCCCAATGAAAAAAAAAAAAGTCTTAGGATTTTGCTCATGTCTGTGTGGAAATGTACTGCACATTGATCCCCATAGGGCTTTTTCCTTACATGGCTTTTGCCAAACTCACCAGTAATGGGAGGAAAGGAAGGAGGGAGTCGGAGGGTGGTGGAAAGAGTGACCAGTCCGACAGGTTTATGTCTCCCTGCAGGCTGAGCTCTGTGGAGCGGGCCCACAGGAAGGAACGGAGCCAGCTGTGACGGCATCCTGCTAGCCACTGTGGTTTAGGAGCTTTGGGGCTACACTATCACCAACTCAACATTTCCCCCTCTCCTCTACCCTTCCCAGGGGTTGTTTTTGTTGGCCAGGGGGCAGTGTTTGGGTGGGGGCTGCTATGTGGCTCTGTGGAACAGCCACTCCTACACTTCAGGATATGAGAAGTTGAACCACCCGCAAGGACAGGGATTCTCAAATATCGTGTAAAGTAGCACATTTGTTCCTTAGCACTAATTGCCATTTTCAGACTGGAAGGTAGGTTCATAAATGTTATTTTATGGGCACGATGGGTGTCATTTAAGGTCTCCAAGGCCACCAGCTGGACTATGCTTTGGCAGTGAAAGCACCATGTGCTATAACAGAATGTAATGGTTCAACAGTAAAGACATGCTGTCAGGTAGCACAGAGACGTCCTTCTAATGTTAAGAGCAGTGGACAGATTGGGTGGGGGGGGGGACTGAGAATGTAAAGGTTATCTGATCTATTCCACCTCCAACCTGCCTGGCTGATCAATCTGCTGGAAGAGTCAATCGATTTGATCAGAGAGCCTCTCCTTAGAGAGGACCTCCCAAGGAGTGGGTAGGATTCTGCGAAAGGCTGCCAGCTTGGAACATGTCTCCGCGATAAACCGAGACATTAAAATCCCTGATTAAATAGTAACTCACCACCTGTGGCAGCCATTCTCTAAATAAGCCACTGATTTAAGACGGCAAAGAACATCTACTGGTGCTGTCACTCCACCGTGTTATCAGGCTCATTATAAATGCAATATGTGTACAGTGAAATCACATCAACAAAATCCTGCAAGACTGACTGACAGCCAAGAGAGATCAGGCCGTAGTAAACAGAGTGGTAATCTTTATATTAGGACATTATGTGCCCCCAGTCAAAGCATGATGCATCTTTCTCATCATGAACTTGGTTTGTAGAACATACCCCACAAACAAAGTCAACAGACAAAACCATCTTATGATTGGATTTTAATCCAATTGCATTATTATTCAGGCCTCCCATTGGCCATTCATTACTCTCACATGGAGCCTGTGTGGGTTGTTATCACCCAATCAGGCTCAAGACTGTATTCTGGAGAGCATGCTTTCGTTTGCATCCTTTAAACCCTATGAGCCTTCCCTCTCTCTGGGCCCGCCAACAGAATACCTAATTCCAAAGTAAACTGATTGCTCTCTCCAACAAGATTACGCTGTGATGATGTTAGCCAAATGAGACTGCTATTCAGATGCAACCAGGGCAGGCAAGGATGCTTACCGCAAGATGACTGATCAGCATGTTAAGAGAAACAAGGTTGGGAAAAAAAGAGGAGAAAACGAGGGATAGAAATCGAAAGAGTGCGAGAGAGTTGTGTGCGTGGGGGTAAGCAGAAATGTAATTTGCTTCTCACCTCAGGCGACTGGGCTCTGAGGCCAGTAAATATGCAAACAAGCTGAGCCTGGCCATCAATATGAAGACCCTAGATGATTACTAATCTCCACCGCTGAAGTAGATTGAGGTCTGTTCAGCAGTGCCATGTAGCATGAGGGTAGGGGTGGGGGGGGATTGGGAGGTTAGAGTCCAAACTTCGTCTCCATGTTGGCTGCCAAGATTATGCACAATTTAGAGTTATAGGTGTAGCTGACCTTCAGTTTGGGAAGTGCTATACTATTTATGATGCATACCAATTAGCAATAGAGCGGCAATAAAAATGCAGGCGTCTTAAACCTATATTGTACATGTTTTTGAAAGGATACATTAATCATGTTGTGAATGTAATTCAGAAACTTCTGCTGCAAGTTTCCAGTAACTTTGAACCTTGTTTCAAACTCAGCCTAGTCTTTTCATCATGGAGAGCTCCTTGTCTGATATGAGCTCTTAGACGTGCGGCACAGTAGTTTACCAGCCCATTGTCATTCCCCATCCGTAATCCGGGATAAAACCTATGGGACGCAGACCGGTCTGGAGTCATTAGGTGTGTGCGTGGCTTACCCAGACAGCCAGATAAACCAGATGCCTCGGGATGGCCAGGGGTCATCTCTCTGTGTGAACACGTTGTTGATGTCCTTGTTTGTCTCTACCTCTTCTTTGCCCGTATCCCCCCTCACACCCTTCATCATTCCTTTTTTTGCGTGCTTTCTTTCACTCCCTTGATTGCCCTGCACAGTCATCACAAACACAGAAGTCCGCGTTGGAGCTTAGCAGTCGAAGAACCTGTCAGCTAAAGGGAAGGAGGAAAGAGAGACAGGGGAGTTGACTGTGGCCCTAGGTTGAATGCCTGAGGGTGTACTACGTGTGGAGGATAGTTAGTGCAGAAGGACACGCCACAGTCTGCAGGTGAATTCTCTCATTTTGGGAGACTTAATGCATTTGAATCATCACCTCTAGGGGGACGTCTTATGACTTTCTGTTACAGAATGAGCCTTGATATAAAATGCAGCAAAGGTTGTGTGTGTATGTGTGGTTTGTGTTTTTAATACAGCAGGAGGGCCTGTAAGAGGAATATATATATTCTAAGAAAGTCTTTCCAGTCCTAAACATAATTGACTATTTCTTGTATTTTGGAGTATGTTTCCAGCATTGAGCTTTACCCTCTGCAGTGAGTGCACAAGGCTTGAGGATGTTTACCTGGCATGGTGCCTGTTGTAGCTGCCCTCCTGTTGAGGAAAAGCAGGTCAGGGTATAGCTTTGTGTTTGTTTGTTTGTTTGTGCAGGTGTGTGTTTTTCTCGCACGTGTGTATTGTGTGGCTTGTGAATGTGTATGGCTTCGTGTGTGCACGTATGTGAAGAGGAGGGAAGATCATTAAGATAGAAATAGTCGGAGAGTGCATTACATTCAGCTAGTTAAAAAAAAAACACAGAATGTAATCTAATGTAAGCAGTTATTTTTCAGGAGAGGGCGGGGTGGTCAGTGATGGGGATGGTGGATGGCGGGTAACTGGATTCTCAGTTCACCTGAACCATCCATCTGCTCAGCCATCAATCTTCCTGCTTTCTAGCCCTCCGTTCATTTACTCATCCACCCATTTATCCAGCCTTACCCATGGCCAAAGGGCCATGTCTCTTTGTGGCCCTGATAATCTAGACCAATTTCCTCTGCAATTTATTTCCCAGCCAACCACCCACCTGGTCAAGCAGCATCAGGCTTCTCAAGGTAGAGCCACTCATCCCAGCAAGCCCCTTCCCACCAATCACAGCCTTCCCCCCCCCCCCCCCCCCCCCCTCTGTCCTCAAGCCTTAGATCTTTTTGTCTTTTGTGTTCTGAAGTTTCAGCTTTATACAATAGTAATGGAGCATCCTTTCCTTTACAGTAATCTCTGACACCACTCAGCATGTGTTGTTTACCTCTAATGCCTCAGCCCTTCTTCTTCTTTGATTTCTATTATCATTTCCTATTTCTACCACTTTCTGTGCTCCTTCATCTCCGTCTTTCTCTTCCTTTGTCACTTTCTCTTCCTCTCTTTCTTGCATTCTTTCCTCCTTTTCTCCATCCTGTCATGGCTCTTCAGTATTCTGCTGCTGTCTTGTGTAGAGTGATTTTGCCCAGACACGTCTGGCTCTGGGTAAAGTGCAGTCCCCAGAGAGCGTGCTCCGCAGCCCCCAGGTCGCCAGCACCATGAATACATTATGATCCCCATTTCCATCCTGTTGCCACGGCAGCACTTTTGGAGCCGCAGGGCGATTAAGACGTGTGCTGTCGATACCCTGATAGGAGCAGAAGTTGGATCTGGAAGCTGGCCTTTGATCAGATTTCATCCTCCTGCCTGCTATTGGTAGCTTCAGTGCAGGAAGACAAAGACGGAGTCTTGTGGGCTTTTTATTGGTTTGACAAGCTCACCTGCTGCACATAAGCATACCATGCATCCATCCTTGAGCTTTTTTTCCCACCTCTATGCTTTATCTCTGTCTTTCCTGCCTGAAACCATTTCCCTCCCTTTTTCTCATTTCCTTTGCTCCTCCCCATCACCGCAGTTCAGCTAAGGCAGCATTATACGCAGTCTCTCTCTGCTCTATGATATTCTGCTATGCTCACAAAGGAAGCAACTCCCTTACCTTTTATTGTTTCCTTTTTTCTTTGGGGGATGATGTATAAAACATGGTGCCTCAGGTAGAGGATGTTGGGTAGGAAGCCATGTCCCCCTAAATGGCCAGCCGTGTGCATGCGCCTAACACTTCACTGAGCAATCTGTCAACATGTCAGCAACACATGTTTTGTAAAAAGCCTCTGGTGGGAGCCAGGGGAAAAAAGGCACTCCTGCCAGACCAGAGAGGAAATGCTTTTTTCTCCTCTATGCAGTGGATTTTCTATTGCTGGTGCTCTGTCCCACGGGCCCCCCACCACCACGCTCTCCTCCCCCACACATACACCCGTTGTCTGCACTTCAGAAATTTGAACTGGGGACCCTCGAGGGGGTTTACTGGGAGGGTGGGGGTAGGCTGCGAGGGAGGGGCTCCCTCTTTTTCAGAGCGTATGAAATTGTGAAGGTATATTGTGGCAGGTCCCCAAGCGGTCTTTTCTAATACCTGAGTTTCTGGCGAAGCTGGAAATTACCAGCGGCTCCCCCGAGGGACGGCTTTATCCACACCAGGAAGGGGAGCAGAACTCAGTGGGGAGGTTACTTAATGCATGGCTGAAATAAAAGAATTTCTGAGAGACAGAGGCTGAAAAGCTAGCTTTTTTTTTCTTCATTTTTCACCCCCCTCCTCTCTTACTCTCGTTCCCTCTCCCTTTCTCTTTTCCTCCCCAGTAGTATAGTTTACTACTCTCTGCCTTCTCTTGAAGGGTTCTAGTTTAATAAACTTTCAGAGGATCCTGCTGGTGCAGACAGCTAGACAAATACCCTTGTGTGTTCTCTTTTGTCAGAGATACAGCTTTTTGTTATGTTCTTGCAAATTTGATTTCTCCCTCTGTCTTTCGTTTTCTCTGCCGCCCTCTGTCTCTCTCCCTTTCTGCATTTGTCTTCATCTCCCTTGTCCTTCTCTTGCTTTCTGTCTCCCTCTTTGATTCACAAACACATAAATACACACACACACACACACACACACACGAAGTTAAACTCTCTTGTGGTTGAGTTTATTGTTTGGTCTGTCTCTTCGTTCTCCCCCTCTGTGTTCCCTTTTGTTTTCTGTATGTTTTGTTGTATTGTGCACAGAGGCTGAGATGCAGATAGAATGCAGACAGTTTGCCCTGGGTGAAGAGTGTGCACAAGCATCGCTGTTATCTATTTAACAAAACACATTATTCTATTTATACATGACCAAATTCTTTAAGTTCCGCCTACCGTTAAGGTGCAAAGTGCAGTATATTTTTCATCAAGGAGATTTAGAGCAAAGTGTTGGGGGCAATTTACTCATCTCTGTATAGTTTCTACTCACTGAATCCAGCTGCCTTTTTAATCAGAGCCTGTATCTAATGTCTGTGCATCATTAAGCTTGCCATGTTCATAACCTATAAAAAAACAACAACATAAAAATCTCATCCATGTATGAAATGCCTCTCTCCTTGCATCTTAGTTCCTCTGTCTTCCTCCCCCTCTGCTGTTGGTAAATAATTCAACCTTTCCCTGTAACAAGTGCTGGCCTTAATAGGGAGCAGTACCTGTAGTTGGGATAAACAAGGCAGCCGGCCTCACCAGTGAAACAGAGGGATTTGGGCTTCATGAGGGCAGAGGAATAAGTCGTTTCCTTCTGAAAGGCAGAGTAGACTGGCTGACATTAATTAAACCCTATAGGATAAAGGTTATCTGAGGCCTAGCAAAGCAGAGGCCGTGAATGCAGGATGTTATGTCTGACGAATCCTAATCAAGACTTCTTGGTGAAGCAACATGTACGGGTTGAGGCATTATATGTACGCTATGTCTGTGATATTATTATTCTAAAATCTGTGTTCCTGCGGGAACTAATTTTACAAAAGAGTGGTATTTCATCGATAGAGGAAAGGCACTATGATGTTTGACTGTCTGTTTTCAGTTGCAGACACATGCTGATAAAACAAAAAAATCGTTTTAAAAAAAAAATAAAAAAAATACGAAGAACAGGCTTTGCTAGAGTTTCAATTCCAAGAAATTTCCTGGAGAATTTCATGTTGAGAAAACACTGTTGCCCACTGTGCTCTATGGCGGAAATTGTGCCAAGGAGTCTCCCATGTGATGTGTGATCAGTGTCGGATGTAATGTGTTACTGTAATCTCATCAGCTTGTTCATGACACAGTAATGTAACACAAAACTGCGACTTAATTCAGTAATCATATGATAATCACTAATCAAACAAATCTGAACTTGCTTTTGTTACAGTTCCTCAATTATCTGCATGACGAGTAGAGGGCAAAAGAAAAAAAACCTAATTAGCTTTTTTGTGTGCGCTTACACCAGAATCTCCTCACCTTAATTGGTAAGAGGGTGAAAACATGGCGATGGCAAAACTGCAGGACGGTTTATGACTTTTGAGTTGTTAAGTTATGCACATTGCTTTGAATTTCGTTTGCACACTGTGTCCAGGACAAAAGCAGCTATCTACTGCAGCAAACACAAGATCAAGGCTCTCCAAGTCGCTGCAAACGTGACATGCTAACACAAGGTTAATAGCAAACCACCCAACCCAGAAGTGAGTGTATAACGGCCTCAACCAAGCAGTCAAGGCTAACAAAAGCAGAGATGAACAGGCTTTTAGCTCTGTGTATTCTGCAGCCAAAACACTGTCACTACATTTTCCATGAAGTGTGATTAATCGTCTTTGCGATAAAAGCTGAAATACTACCAGAAAGATCTTGGGTTTGCTTTCCTTATTAGGTTTAGTGATTTGCACATTATATGCAGATTTGACTTAATGCAGTTAACTGTCACAAAAGTAATTAAACAAATAGTTTCATATAGGCAGCAAATAAGGAAAGAAATGCATTTAAAAATAAGTAGTGCCCAGTGCCTTACTTTTTTGAATAACGAACAAAATCCTGCTGTGACTGACTTAGCTGACCCTAAGTTTGGCATGCCACTCGGGTGCCAAGGCTCATGTTTTACAAATTACCCAGAGGGCCGTGCATCACCTCTGTGCCCATATTTTCTCCCTGCTGTATGCATAGTGTGTGGGATTATATTCCCCCAACTCTAGCTCTTCCCTAAGACAATGAACAGCTGCAGAGATGACAGTCACCTCACTAACCCAGGAATGCAGAGAAAATTTCAAATTAGGGGAGAAGCTTCACTCTGACCTATTGGCATACCCCATTTGTCCTGGTTTTAGGTAGGTAAGGCTCCATGTATATGTCATCAGGACACCCGTGGAAATTAAAAGTCACCTTCTTTGAAATGGTCTTGTTATTTAAAATAGCCAAGTAAGTGGGCGAGTGACACGGGTTTTATTACCATCTCATTGTGTTCAGTTTCTATATTAAGGACTTGTTTTGTAACACTAGCTCATCCGCGCGAGTAGTAAAATAGTAATGTGCGCTCCTTCCATATACTGATAACAGCTGATGTCCGCTCATGAAAAGTAATTAGCTGATATGGATGTTGCTGTCAGTGAGAGCTGATATTGGCGGATTATTACATTCACTCTCCTTGAAATGAGTTCATCACAGTAAGCTGTACATCCAGATAGACATTAAGATTGCCACATGTAAGAAGGACAGCTTGTTATTACAGCAGGATAGGAAGATTCCAAGAGGATGTCACAAAACGGCCGCACTATCCACAAAAATTAAAGGACCGAATATATTCTTCTTCTTCTTCTTCTCCTTTTTAAGATATCACAGAATTTGCCTGTGACCGTCGATCTACTCGCCATATGTTGCTTCAGATGCAAAAATCATATGTAAAATTATACAGGGCATCTGAGATGTTTCCTCTGATTTTCTTGTATTGAATTGATGGTAATTCATGTGGGGGATATTTTTTGGCAGGCATGCCAAGCTCCTCTCCTGAGACTAAGATAAATAACCTCCCCAGGTGGTGTTTTTACTTAGTAAACAGGTACTAACCCAAGAATCGCTGGTTTTATGTAAATAGGGAGATAAGTATTTGTTGAGGTGTTGGAGTGAGGGGATGGTATTCAAGGGTGAGATGAACCTCAATAATCTCTTTTAAGGATTTTTCGACAGTGACCCTGAAAGTTTTCCACTAAGTACGTCAGCATGCAAACTTTTAGCAAAACAATCTAGGGGAAAGTGGGTTTTTTTTCAGCTGATAAATAGATAAACATGAATAAATCAATGTGAAGTGATGGATGAATAAGTAAAATGCCCTGTAGTCATTTGTCTAGTTGTATTCAGGCCTCATATCCCATCCTTGTTCTGCAAATGAAGATGAGGGTGAGGGGCAGCGAAGAACGTGCTTCGCTCGGTGAGGTGTTGGCATGTTTGTTTGCCTGTATCGGCGTCTTGTGTGTGCATTTTTATCATCTTTTAGTATTAAGATAGGATGACGAGCTGCCTGGATACCAGCAGAAAACAATGGAAGGGGAAACAAAGCAAACCCCTAAATCTGTCTGCCATTTGCGCTCACATACTGTACACACATGTCATGAGTATCTTGGCACAGTTACTGGGCCAGGGAAGTGCTGGTCTGGGGCCTGGCCCATTCTCCAGAGACACCCCACCACCTCCCACCCCACCACCTCCCCTCGCCTCCTCATTCTCCCCCCCCCCCTCCCCCTTCCTGTGCAGTCTGTGGACGCAGTCTGAGGCGACAAGGTTGCACAACAGCTCTCAAAACCTTCACTTTGCAAAGATGATCATAAAAAAAAAACACAGTCTGCCATTAGAAATCTGTTAAAGAAGGAAAATAATTAGAAGGACTGTGATAATTGTGTCAAGGGGGAGATAGATCAGACGAATTATGGGAAGAACCACAAAATCTTGCCATGGCTTTGTTACTTTGCTGTTTGGTTCATTCCGACATTGATCCACCCTTCCATCTGTCATCCTTTTCCTGTGCTCCTTCTTCAACTCTCCATTTGTATCTCTCTTTCTTTCGTTCTTTCTTCCTTTGTTGGATTCGAGAGTGGAGGAGCCTTCTGGCTTTAACAGAGAAGGGATGAAGATGTTTATTCATCTGGAGGGTATTAGAGCCATGATTAAGGAGGGGAGGGAGTAGTAAGGCTGATGCGACGTCTGCAATGCTCGTTCTTGGGCCGCCTTTGGGATTCTGGCCAACACACACCAGGAAAACAAGAAGTGAAGAAGAATGAAAAAATACTTGTAGTGAAATTCGATTCTCTCGGGAAAGGACAGAAGTTTGAATTTTAGCTGGCTCGCTCTCCCTCTCTCCCTCTCTCTCGCACTCGTTCTCACTCCCTGTCCTCACAGCTAAGCTAATTATTAATGAATGCGGTTTCTGTTGAACCTTGGAGAGGTGTCAGCACTGCAGTCACTGAGGGTTAAGAAATCTTGACATTTAAGACAGGGATGCATGAAAATACATCGTCTTGCTTGAGTTGATGCTTGTTTTTCTTCCCCTCCCGCTTTCCTCTCCACGATGCATGTTTTCTTCTCCCTCTTGGGCTGTCTCCAGTTGTTTTACCACTGACAAGCTGGGCTGGTATTGAGGAGATATCAAATAAAGCCACAGTGTATTAATCGGGGGAACCAAAGGTCATGGGTCAAAAGACAGAGTCAGAGTTCGCTGATAAATGCTAATGCTAAACCTAACACAAGTTCATTTCCAGGTTGTTTGTCCACATGCATGTGATTCTCTTCGTTGTTTGCGATGAGGGGAAGAAAAAAGAGGGAGAGATGAGGATACAAGTATTTTTATGGGCATTTGGCAAACTAACTGGCCCTTTTAAAATATCTCCAGTGCAACTTAAACTAATAAGTGAGACGATCCTTTCTTGAAGTCTAGCCCAAGTTTTATGGGTCACTCTGAGGTAGTTTGATTAAAAAGAATTAGACCCTATTTTCTGAATTCAGTCAGTGCTGTGTTGGGTTTTAAGTAATGGATAGCGTCTCTGGAAACTTGCAGACCAAACCCTATTTTAATGAAGCAACCATACAGTAACTCAGCATATTTCTCTATGCACAACAATTTTTTTCTGTTCCACGGTGATCACATAAATCACATTTCTGTGAGTAACTAAGAGTGTTTGTGGGGGGAGGGGGAAATAAAAGAGCATCCAAGTAAACTCCCGCACAGTGAGAAAATATAGTAGCGGCACAGTGCTGCAGCATCTCTCAAATTGGCTGACTGGCTGGCTGGCTGGCTAGCTGACTGTCCACTGGGTCCTGCGCCTGGTCTGCCGCAGTGTTGAGGGAACAGCACGCACACACGCAGGCACCCTTGCCTATTGAAGCCCGGCCCAGTCCAGTCCCGCCTGGCCCAGCACTCCCTTAGAGCCAGTGCAGTGAGGCAGGCGGTGAAGGGCCATGCTGAGGGACAGATTGTCATCCTCCTTTCTCCCCCTGGGAGGCTCACTGTGGCTGCTGGTCCAGCCAAGACCTGAGGAACAGCCTCCTTCCTGTTTGTGCTGAAGTCTACCTGAAGTGGTCAACGGTCCTCCTACCTTACCAACACCACCAGCTGCTCAGTTGAAGAGGAAATGATACCACTGCCACCGTCGCACTCCCACACACAAACTGCTCCAACTACATCGCAAATACAGCATTGATCATAGATAGATAGATAGAACACCAACATGAGCCATCAAGCCCACCCACTACTACTCTGAATAATAACCTGCGGTGAACCCCAAATTCACCTTTTTGAATAATAGTTTAATTAAATGCCTTGATTTTCCGTTCTCTCGTTAATTTTCCTTTTTCTCATTTGAAAAACGGACTTAATTTTGAAAGGAGGAAAATGAAGCACTCCTGACAATTTAATTCCTCCGCTCCATGTTAGCTTGCCTCATCCTACTATAACACCTTCTTTTCTGGCAGAAAAACACAACAGGGCGCACACAGGGCCAAATAGCGATACAAGATGACATCCCTGCAAATGCTGTGAATTCACATTTTTACAAGCATCAAACGGCAAATTATTAAATTAAAAACATTTTCATAAATAAGTTCACATCTTCTATTAATATTAAGTGTTTTAAGTCTGTTGCTGGCTTCAGATATTTAATAGTATGCAGAATGATAAATGTGTTATCCAGCAGACAGACAGCCCTGACATGCTTTTAGAGTTCAGTCGCTGTGGTTATGGATTATGGTACGATGTTAGCTTTCACAGGAAATGCAATGAGTCAGATCATGCACTAAACATCCTCCCTCTTTTTAAGAAACCTTATCATTGATTATTATTATTCAGCTTGTCTGTTTTGGCAGAGACGCATTAGTGCTGCAGTGACACATCTTTGCAATAAGTAATAAAATTCCTCTTTGGCTGTGTCTCACCGTCACAGAGAGAAAAAAGCATAGTAAAGGATGACTGGCCGCCCTACTTTTCTTGCTCTGGCCTTCCATTTGTCTAACTTTCCTGTGTTGCCACTGGGGTGCTGTGATTTCTGGGACAGTGACCAAGTGCTCCTGTCTGAGCTGGGGGACGTGGGTAATGTGGACAAAGTAGTTGACAGTTTGCCGCTTCCCCATGGTTGAGAGACAGAGCCATGAGGGCCAGAATAATGGACACCCAGACCACAGAGTCAGGACAGCGCTTGATGTTCCAGCTCTTTGTGTCAGGCCCTGCGTGAAAAAATCCCCATTGACTGCAATTTTCCCTTCAAGTTTGTGTGTGTCTGTGTGTGTGTGGATATGTGTTGTGTTGCGCATGTACATGATGTTAGGCCAGAGTAACTTGCTGCTACGGCACTGATGAAACCGCGGGAAGTGAATCCTTATTCCATCTAATGTTTTTCTACCTTGTCCAGTAAAAGACAGCATCCTTGTTCGCTGATCCTCCAGCCGTCTCCCACCACCCCTCCTTCTCATCCTGTAGCATAGTGGATTTGATTGATCTGTAGCAAGGGGGGAGAGGGACCTGACATTTCTCAGCGATGTGTAAAAACATATTGTGTTTGCTAAGAAAAAAAAAGAGGAAAAGAGAGAGACAAACCCAGTATACACACAACACTAGTACCCACACACACACATACACAACACAATGTCTGAGGTTGGGGAAAAAGTGGTGAAAAAGCAGCCTCTTTAACTAGCTGTGCTTGTGCTTATTTGTGTGTGTTAATCAGCTGCATGGTGCAAAAAGCCACATCAAGCCACCTGGTACTTTTGTTGACAGCTACTGGGAATTATCAGTGCTTCATTTTGACTGGATTTGATGTCTTAAAACAGGGATGTAGCAGGACTACTGTGAGTAAAGCCCAGCACTGGGCCTCTTCCAATAGCTCTGTGTCCTCTGAGCTCTCTGTCCTGAATCAACTGAGTCATTTGTTCATCTGACTGGAATTAGTCCCCCCGAAAAAAAAAAAAAAAAAAAAAAGAAAAGAAAAAGCTATCCTTGCCCACCTCATCCTGCTTCTCTGTCAGGAAAAAGAGCGCTAATATAGAAAAAAATATATATATATGTATATTACACCACTTCTTCTATTAGATCTTAAGTGATTGTGTCACAAAGCGGCGTACATGAATACGTGTTGTTCAGACACGCACTGCTATTTGGACATCAGAACAGGGAAAAGTGTTGAGATGACACATGCATCATCTCATGGGAAAGGCTCACTACTTTTCCCAGTAACTGTAAAAAGATCCCCTCTCTGAATATGAAGTGGGGTCACGGTGTTACATCAGACAAGTTGTCAGCTTTTTGTTTATTCAATGAATCCCCAATCCCCAATGTGCCACAAATACACTCACACAAACACATCTCTTATGACAACCACTATGTACAGATCTCTGGTACAACACACAGGAAGATAAGGTTTGGCGACTGAAAGCCTGGCCATGCTTTGCTTCACTAGAATGGCTTTTGAACAAAGTCTAGCTTGTTATAGAAGTGGCAGATGAGTGATGGGGGGGGGAAACATTTTTTCTGATAAGATAAGGTCCTGGACCTGGATAAGAGTTTGGCTTCCTAAATAGAGGAGATGTACTCTGTTGCTGTCAGACAGTGATAAGGCATCATGAACAGCTTCCAGTGCCTCAGACACGAAGGTCTGGGCACCAGAAGTGAGTTGTTCCCAAATGATGCGGTCCCTGAAAGGTTTAAAGAGGGTGTAACTGCAAAAATTACATTTTCTGAAACACAAAAAAAGGTAGATAATTGCTTTTTTTATTGCTTTTTTTTTTTTTTGTACTTTTCATAATGTGGACTAAAAAAGTGTAGATACAAAAAAAATAAAAAATAAATTCCCCCCCCCAAAAAAACACCTCTAAAAAAATGTTTGGTCAACTGAGGCATGGTTTGTATTTTGAGCCAGCTGGAATAAAATAACCAAGGATATTTTCAGTATTTTAAAAGCTCTGCACAAAATCAGCTTGAATACAGATGTAGCTGTTTTTGCTCAGTTGTTTCATATTGTATGAGACATTTCATAATTATCTTTAAAAAGCGAGACATCTATGTGCATGTGTATGAAAGCAATAAAATGCTTTTGCAAAGCAAGATGCAGTTTTTTAGGATATACATGCAAAAGCATTAAATATTATACCAAATGTCAAACCAAGCACCCATGCTTTATCTCAATTACATTTAACAAGAGACTCAGTTACATTTGTGTGCACTCATTCCTGTTACAAATACTTAAAGGCCATTAAAATATTTTTATAATCCCATTTTAAATTTTTTTTCCTGCCAGTTGAACTTTAATGTATACCTTTGTTTCCCTTTTTGCAGTCTCTAACGGAAAGGAGCTTTATTAGATTTTAATATCAATAACTTGGATATTTTATTTATTGGGCCACTGCTAAGCACAGCATACAGCCATACATTTGAAGAACAGTTTATGTGAAAATCCGTCTTTGTTGCCTTCTTTTAAACTCTTACGCTCAAATTATACTGAGACCCAATAGTATTTGTCTACAAAGAAATCAACAGACATTATTCTTTAAACATTTTTGTATCATTTAGCTTTTAAAACATAGACACAGTTTGCCACCATATGTGTTAAAGTCCAAAGGGAAACAATGTCATCATGAAAATTAATGACTTGCTCTCAAAAAATATTTATGCATGCTAATTTTCAAATGCATTAATTGCATAAATAAAAGATTCTTCAGGGGCTTGGAAAGCTATTCTGCTGTGCAGAAAAATGGTAAGCGTACCTGTTCCCAGCATTAGGGATCTTATTTGAACAGGGGTATTTACTTTGGGAAAGGGTGCTATAAATGAACACAGAGGAAGTGCTGCACAAAAGGCAGTTCAGACTGGCTTAGAGGAAACTGAGACCTGCGTGTGAATCGGGAATTCTCAGTGGTTACTTCTGCAGTACCAGGAAAAAAAAAAAAGAAAACATAATTTGTATAGAACAGAAAACGTCTTTATTAATTTAGCATATTTTGATCAGTGAACTTCACAGGCCAAGTTATATTTTTGTGACTTTTAAGAAGTTCTTAGTTACTTTAGCTTCGACTTTAATGTTTATCTTTCTGGTAAATGTGGCAGTGGCACATTTTGTGCCATTCCCTATAGGGGAACTCCAAATGAGGTTGTTTTGTTCCATATAGGAGACATTAAAAAAAAGGAGGGAGGGGGGTAGGGACAGAACTCCCAGAGAGGGACAGGCCTTAAGATGGAGGTCTTCCTCCCAGGACGTGACAGGCTGTTGGCTGGAGGATGCTCAGGAAGGCCTTGGCAGACCAACAAAGACAGCCCTTCAGCTGCAGGGTGTAGTTTTTCAGGCCCCAGCATCCCCTTTGGCAGCGGCACAGAGAGTGCTGGCGTGCACAGGCCCCCGGCCCGAGAGACAGGGAAGTAAGGCCCGTTCTTTTATTTACTCAGGCTGCTGCTGAGGCCTGGGCATTTCTTGTCTGGGTGAAGAAGGAAAAAAAAACAAGTCTCTCTCTCTTTTTCCTCTTGAGGTCTCCTGAGGAAGATTGCTCTTTCATCTGCAGTTGTTCACACACTTGCTTCGGCCATTGGACTTGTATCTGTGTATTCTATGTGTACATGCTATGTGTGCACATGTATATTCTTGTCAGTGTATGCACACAAGTGTGCTCTTGCTCTGTGTGCGCGTGTGTTTGGTGTGAGGTTGGGTGGGGGTGAGCGGTACACAGTAAAACTCCTGCAGTTCTATAGTTTTATCTATCGACTCACCAGAAAAAATAGGTGAAGAAGCACAAAAGGAGAACCTTTGTCTACTGGTTACAGCATGGCTATAACGTATTTGTTGGCCAGTGTGACTATACCCTATGCAGTCCAACGTGAAATCAAATGATGCATTATTACTAACTGTGTTATATTTGCTATCCAGACACAAATTTTAACATAGCTACTTATTCAAAACCCTTCATTGCAACTTCCATATATATGAATCAGATATTACTCTATATATGTCATCACCGTAAGGCCCTAAATAAATAATATACACTGAGCAAACAAACAACGAGAATGGAATGAGATTGTCCTGACAGCTTAGTAATGTCTCAAGGCATCAAGACATCCTCATTTAAGACAGCAGAATTTCATTTAGCCTTGTATACAGAACCATTTATTTGTTTGTTTTATACTATTGTCTCGAAGCCAATACGTTTGACTGTAAGGCATTGGCTGGGGTCATTCTTCTTGCACTGTCTTCTTCTCCTATACCCGGAGAGGCAGTATGAGATAGGGCAGATCCGCCCCCTCTGTGGAGGAGGGCATAGCACTGAGTCACCCATCCTCCCTCAAACCAGAGAGAGAGAGAGAGAGAAAACATTGAGACATGTATGAAAGATAAAGCAAGTAAATCAGGCAAGGTTTGCTCCTTCAGTGAGATGTGTGTACAGAGTGGGCGCCTTGCCAGGGGTGGGAGGTTTCCGGGAGGGCCACGGTGTGGAGGTGGGCTCTCAATGTGCCGCTTTCAGCAGTTTGGAGGGGCAAGGGAATGGCCTCCGACCCCATCTGTTTCCTGAAGATAGGCCCTGATGGGGGTAAGTGCTCAGAGAGGGCATGATATCCTGACAAAGGGCAGATCTCCCAGCAAAAACAACAGAAAGGGGGAGAGAGAGAGAAAGACTTAGATTTGTCAGCTGAAGGAGAGTACAGAGGTTGGATCCTGGAAAGAGCTCGTGCTTTTCCTCCGTCCCTCTCATAAATCTTTGCAGCTTCCTCTTGTTTTTCCCATTCCAAGTTATGGCCTTTTGACATTTTTTTTTTCTGAAGAGGTTGGGATTATGTTGTTTTATTTAGGTAAGGAAGTTCACATCACTTAGATTTCAGCAGCGGGAAGAAGTGGCCTGTAACCTTTTGAACCTGTGGAAAGTGGTGCTCTGTTTTCCATGCATATAACCGCACAGTGAACCAGTGGATTGGAATGTTGGAGCCATTTGAATAGGAACACATTAAAGTGATTGTAAAAAAAAGTTGGTCATTCTCTGCACCTGCTTGTCCTTGACCGAGACAGTAAGCCACCACTAGCCACCTACCCCCTACCCCTCCTTGCATCAGAACATGGATGGCACGTTCATCCATCCACGATCACTTGCCTCACAGCTTAACGCAGACTGCACAGACAAATTTTGTAATAATGCATATTCTATAATCTGATATCTATTGACGGATGTTCTGATGGGTCTATGTTTCATGAAAATCATCCGTTTTGCAGCAGAGCGTTCCCAAAGGCTATGCATAGCTGTGGTTTAAATTGCATATTTAATCTTCTCCTTCATCCTTAAAACTGCTTTTGCCTGTTTTTTTCTTGTCTTAAGGTCATTTCAAGGGCTCTTGTTATTCAAAAATATTCAAGTAATTCTTCAGGAATAATAGAAATGTTCTAATTTACCTCATGCAGGGCTTACATCCTAGAGTAGACCCATTGTCTTGTGTTGGCTTTAAATGTCAGAGAGATTGTGTTTTGAGTCACAGTGGGCTAAGCCATTACATGGCCACATACAAGGTTAATTGTAGTAAAAGTATTTCCACTTATTCTCTTCTCTAATTATACTTTAAATTGCATATTTAATGTAACTTTTTAGATAACACCTAAGGAGAGGTATTGTTTCAGCTGAAGAAAAAATGGTCTACATTGCAAAGAATTTGAAAATCATACACCACAACCTTATAATTACTATGACAAATAACGCCACGGTGGCCTACCTTTTCAAGACTAATGACTTGCTAATATAGTGACTAGCTTACAAAACACCTTTCTAACTCACTCACTTTCTCCATTTTTCCTCCTCCATCTTTTTCCCTCTGACCTGCCCTCAATGCCTTCATTTCTACATTTCTTTCTGTCTTCTTCTCCAGACGGCGCTGATCTTGAGGATGACCCATCGTGTTCTTGGCCAGCATCATCTCCCTCTAGTAAGGATCAGACTTCTCCAGGACACTGTGAGGACTATGATTTTGGCGAGGAAGAAGGAGGCCCTGGCCTACCGTACCCATGCCAGTTCTGCGACAAGTCTTTCAGTCGTTTGAGTTTCCTCAAGCGTCACGAGCAGAGCCACGGTGATAAGCTGCCTTTCAGCTGTACCTTTTGCAGCCGCCTGTTTAAACACAAGCGGAGCCGAGATCGACACGTGAAGCTACACACGGGTGATAAGAAGTATCACTGCGGAGAGTGTGACTCTGCCTTCTCCCGCAGCGATCACCTCAAAATCCACATGAAAACCCACGCCTCCAACAAACCCCACAAGTGCCCTGTGTGCCGTCGAGGCTTCCTTTCCTCCAGCTCTCTCCACGGCCACATGCAAGTACACGAAAGGGGCAAAGATGGCACGGGCTCCGGTTTCTCTAGGGCTGATGAATGGAAGCTGAAAGAAACCCGCAAATGCAGCCGGTGTGAGGAAGGCTTCGATGTTCCAGAAGAGCTCCAAAGGCATATCGCAGAATGCCACCCTGAGTGCTCCCCATCAGAGGATGGAGGCCTGGGTGCCACCCTGCAGTGCATCTACTGCCACGAGCCTTTCAGCGATGAGGGCACCCTGCTGACCCACATTGACCAAGCCCACAGCAGAGATAGGAAGGGCCACACCTGTGCTATCTGCTCAGAGCATTTTCTGTCTGTTGAGGACCTCTATGCTCATATGGACATCCACCAGCTCCCTGAATCTAGTAACCATAGTAACAGCCCTTCCTTGCTGACTGTAGGCTACACCTCTGTGTCTAGCACAACTCCGGACTCCAACCTCTCCGTTGACAGCTCCACAATGGTGGAGACAGCACCACCTGTGCCCAAGACCAGGGGAAGGAGAAAGAGGGCTGCACAGAACACTTCAGACATGGGAGGACGTTCCTCTAAGCAGCCTAAAGTCTCTTACAGTTGCATCTACTGCAACAAGCAAGTGTTCTCCAGTTTGGCTGTGCTTCAAATTCACCTGCGAACCATGCATCTGGACAAGCCAGAGCAGGCTCACACTTGCCAGTTTTGTTTGGAAGTTCTGCCCTCTTTACTAAATCTGAATGAACATCTTAAGCAGGTCCACAATGCAGAAGATCACGCTGCCCTGTTAGCGAGCTTGCCTGATGCCCTCCTTCAGTGTAATTTCTGCCCCGAGGTGTTAAATGACCTAAATGCCCTCCAGGAACACATCCGCTGCTCTCATGGCTTTCCCAGTCCAGTGGCCAAGGAGAGCAATGCCTTTTTCTGCCCCCAGTGCTTCATGGGGTTCTTGACAGAGGCTACCTTGGAGGAGCATGTTCGCCAGACTCACTGTGATGGGGGGAGCCTACGCTTTGACTCCCCCTTGGCTGTTACTCCCAAGGAGCCAATAGTCGAAGTGTACTCCTGTTCATACTGCACCAACTCCCCCATATTCAACAGTGTTCTAAAGCTTAACAAGCACATCAAGGAGAATCACAAGAACATTCCACTAGCCCTGAACTA
Source organism: Mchenga conophoros (assembly GCF_057382185.1). Classification (NCBI taxonomy): domain Eukaryota; kingdom Metazoa; phylum Chordata; class Actinopteri; order Cichliformes; family Cichlidae; genus Mchenga; species Mchenga conophoros. Next base: position 18,879,485 of record NC_140543.1, read on the forward strand.
CATCAACAATGGGAAGAAATCCCTCCGCACTCTCAGCCCCTCTTCGCCAATATCTGTGGAACAAACTGCCGTACTGAAACAAGGTAGCTCAGCCTCCCGTGCCACCAGTGAGTTCATATGTAACCAGTGTGGTGCCAAGTATACAAGCTTAGACCTTTTCCAGACTCACCTCAAAACGCATCTGGATGGTCTGCAGCCTCAGCTTACCTGTCCGCAGTGCAACAAGGAGTTTCCCAACCAGGAATCTCTGCTAAAGCATGTGACAATTCACTTCACTATTACGTCGACTTATTACATCTGCGAGAGCTGTGACAAGCAGTTCACTTCAGTGGATGACCTGCAGAAGCACCTACTCGACATGCATACTTTTGTGTTCTTTCGTTGCACTCTGTGCCAAGAGGTGTTCGACTCAAAAGTGTCTACTCAGCTCCACCTGGCTGTGAAGCACAGCAACGAGAAGAAAGTGTACCGCTGCACCTCCTGTAACTGGGACTTCAGGCATGAGACTGACTTGCAGCTTCACGTCAAACACAGCCACCTGGAAAACCAAGGCCGTGCCCACCGCTGCATTTTTTGCGGGGAGTCCTTTGGAACGGAAGTGGAGCTGCAGTGCCACATCACCACCCATAGCAAGAAGTATAACTGCCGCTTCTGCAGCAAGGCTTTCCATGCCATTGTTCTTTTGGAGAAACATTTGAGGGAGAAACACTGTGTGTTTGAGGGAAAGTCACAGAACTGTGGCGCCAATGGTTCTACTGTAGTTGGTGGGGAAAGCCAGCCTAAAGAAGATGCTGAGCTACAAGGTCTCCTAACTAACAGCCATGGTTCAGGGGCAGTAGGTGGATCTGTGATGGAGTCCCAGAACAGCCATGATGGAAGTGAGGAAGAGGTGGACACTGCAGAGCCCATGTATGGATGCGACATATGTGGGGCATCTTATACTATGGAGTCACTGCTCACTAACCACCAGTTGAGAGATCACAATATACGCCCTGGTGAGAGTGCCATGATAAAAAGAAAGGCTGAGATGATCAAGGGTAACCACAAGTGCAATGTTTGCTCCCGTACCTTCTTCTCTGAGGCTGGGCTGAGGGAACATATGCAGACCCACCTTGGGCCTGTCAAACACTACATGTGTCCCATCTGCGGGGAGCGCTTCCCCTCATTGCTCACCCTGACAGAGCACAAGGTCACCCATAGCAAGAGTTTGGACACGGGGAGCTGCCGCATTTGTAAGATGCCACTGCATAGTGAGGAGGACTTCCTGGAGCACTGCCAGATGCACCCTGACCTGAGGAACTCCCTTACAGGTTTCCGCTGTGTTGTTTGCATGCAGACGGTCACCTCCACATTGGAGCTCAAGATCCATGGTACTTTCCACATGCAAAAGACAGGCACTATGTCCGCAAACCAACCCATGGGCCGCACCAATGCCATGTCTCAAAACCAGCAGCAACACCACGCCCCAAAATTTTTCAAGTGTGCCTCCTGCCTAAAAGATTTCCGGTCCAAACTAGACCTGGTAAAGCTGGACATCAACGGACTGCCTTATGGACTCTGCGCGTCCTGTGTGGCGGCTGCCGGCTCCAAGAGCTCCAGCCCAACAGTGAATGGAGGGAGGCAACAGCAGCAGCAGGGGGGAGCCACCACTCCAGCAACAACTACAGCCACATGGGTCCAAGGGGAGAGTCTCAGCCCTGGAGATGGAAAAGGCAAAGGTGTTTCTTCATCGTCCTCATCCTCTTCCACGTCGTCCTCGTCTGCAGCCAAGACACGATGTTCCAGCTGCAATGTGAAGTTTGAATCTGAGGCAGAGTTGCAAAACCATGTCCAGACAGTGCATCGGGAACAGTCTGGGGACAGCAACAGTGGACAGCTGAAGACCCCCCAGGTGTCTCCCATGCCAAGAGCCAGTCCATCGCAAACTGAAGAGGTATTGCTAAGTAGCCTCGCACTAAATAAGTAAATGAAAACATGCAGAGAATTTACAATTTACAAATGACACAAATATTTCTACCATATATCTTTTATTCACACTTGACTGTAATCCCTGTTGTCTGATTTACAGAAGAAGACATACCAGTGCATCAAATGTCAGATGGTGTTCTACAGTGAATGGGACATCCAAGTTCATGTGGCCAACCACATGCTGGGTAGGAGATAGCACTTTCTGATTCATTTATTATGGTTTCTGTTATACTCCAGAAACAAGAGTCATTAAATACAGTGCTTGTGTAATATATACAAATATGTTTGTCCAAATTTCCCAAGTGTTTCTAAAATCTAGCGTAAATTTAATCAACATATCTTTTAGGCATGCAATTTAAGTGTTAAAATCTCACCCGCGCAGTGTGCAAATTATTAAGAAAAATTCACCCAATTTCAGTGTTTTCCTACCTTTTTAAAGATGAATCACATACTAAAAATAAATGTGATATGTAATAAAATATTTGACCCTGTCTCATTCAGGCTCACAAGTATCTGGATCACATCACCAAATAGGTGGAATTATTTTTTTATTTGACCATCAACTGCATCCCCAGTGTTGTGCTTTCATAAACCCACAAGCTTCATTTCTCCATGCATGTGAATGGTATAATATGGTCCGTGTGCATGCTTCAAGCTGAATTTCTCCACTTCAAACCACTCTGTAATTAAGGTAGTTTGAAGTAGTGGAAAATAAAATACACAGATTATTCAAATATTGAAATATCAAACAGATTTGATCATTCTGATCATCCCAAAGATTATCAATCAATTTTCTGAAAAAAAAAAAAAGGTAAAAATTTCTCTAGTTCTTCTATATGTATTTTTGGTTTGTTTGTCTGTTGTACTTTGTCACACAAGTACTGTTTTCAGATGACTGAGATCTGCATACTAGATTTTATACTTTCATGCTCTCTCCTTTTATGACGTCAAATCAACTGAAAAAATGGATATTTGCCATTTCGGTGTTTAATATCAAAAGAAATATTCCAAATTTTGCATTTCATTTCGCAAGATTTCTCAGCTAAGAGTGCTGGTGTACGACTAAGCTCCACATTTTCAAAATGTCTCTACTTTTGGTTGTCATTTGTATGCAGGCAGAATAATTTATAGGGAACAGACAATTGGAAAACAGGTTTTCTTGCCTGCAGTAAGTAGGCGTCTGAATTCCGGTCTCACGTTCCTTTATTCATTCATTTATTCAGCTCGTTTGGCGGCTCTTTCATTACACTGCATTATCTGTTGTCTTCAGTGGGAGAGAGACTCATTGATCTGGAACCAAACCGCCTCTCTGTTTGGGACACGCTTCTAGGCGCAGGTGAATTTAAACACGGTGGGCAATTCTATCAGGACCGGTAGGCAATTCTATCAGGGACCCACTGTTTGTGCATAAACAATCAGAAGCATGTGATTTGTGATTTTGATGCTGCGGTGTATTTGCAAAAGAGAGAGATGAGCTGAGAGTGTGTAGGTGTGTATTTTGTATTCATCTTTGCGATCTGCTCACCCACTAGTCTACTGGGGGTGCCTAATACAGTACCATGCCAGCATTAGTCCTTTCTCTCGCAAAGGCAGGCACGGAGCACACTGGGAGGGTAGAAAACAAACCCCCCTACTGGTTATTTTATGTTTTTCAGCCGCACAAGCACACAGTTTCCCCGTAATAGTGGAATTCAGACAGCTTAAGATAACAGGAGGATAGGTGATTGGGTTATTGTCTGATGTCTTACTTCTCTGATATGCCATCGCTTTGTATTCAACATGATCACGGGTTTCATCTGACTTCTCAAAAGGGTTTCTGTTAGATACGTTTGCTTTGTGATCTCTAAAATAAGGAGAAAACAAAACTCATTGTAATGTGAAGTTGTCAAACAAACAAGAGGAAAACAGAGCAGAATGAAGTAAAGTTAAGGAAATGTGTTTAATGGACAAGGCGTGAGGTACGACATGTGAGCCGTGTTTCAAGCGCTGATCTTGTTCTTTTACGTACCCTCTGAAAAATTGCTCTGTTTAATTTGGAGCATGGTTAAATTCAACCCACACTTTAATCACTGAAGAGCCAATTTGGGCCAAAAACAACCCCCCAAAAAATGCACATTTGGAAAAGCTCTAAATATCTTTTCGACAGAAAAAAAAGGGACACTTTCTCCTTTTAATGACCATCTGCACAGGAGAGGGGAAACAGGGGGCTGGGGTCATCTCCGCTCAGCTGTCAGCGTTATTAGCGTAGGTAATGGAGCAGACGCTGGATTCATAGGGGTGTTGTTTTCATCCATGCCCCGCTCCATGGTGTCAGTTCACACTGATAACTCTATATATAGTGATGTGCCGTGACATAACCATAGTGCTAAGTGTATGGAACAACAAAACCTGAGCCCGTCTCACCCAGACGAGTCCACATTAGCTGCCTTTGTAATACAATAGTCTCCCTCAAACCCGGCGCAATGAGCCTCCACCCCTTACCTCCTCCCATCAGGCCGAAGTGGTCGCGGCTGCCTCTTCTGTCCGACTGCCAGCACATTTTGATGCATGGATATTACACTCAGATGATGACGCTCCTGGTTCAGACATAAAGGGCAGCTCTGGTGCTCAGCTACTCAACATTTACTATGATAATGGAGGTAAATGAAAGGGACGGAGGTAGCCATGGGTGCAGAAGGGTGTGTTGCGGACCAGCCCCAGCCAAGCCTGTGAACGGCCCCACGTGTCTTAAGATGGAGGCTGCAGCCTGCTAGGGCCCAGATGGATCAGTACACATTTGCTGTACAGCTGGTCGCTCTGTTTGGGGACCTGGTGTGATACTCCTATGGAGAAAAAAATGATATCGCCACCATCCAAGGAGCAATTTAATAGCAGGCCAGAAGACAGCTGGCCACTCTTTAGTTTAGAGTTTTTTTGGCATGGCACACTTACAGAATTGAGGGTGTCCGATTTTTCTCCAGAGACACACAGATTTATACAGCTTTCAGCTGTCGCAGTCACTATCAATTCTTTAATTTTCTGTTTTTCTTTGAGATTAGAAGAAAGGCCTCTTCGTGAATAAAAATTTCTCATTTTGAGATGTAATAACTGCATTGCAAAAAAAAAAAATGTAAATAGTAGTCCCCGTTCATTTTTTTTCTTTTCTTTTTTTTTTAAGAGGACCTTTGAAGGTCCTTCACTGACACAAAAGCCTGTTTGGTTTTATCAGCATGCCATCATGCCACCCCATTGCTTCACTTTGACCCCAGTGTAAACTATGACATTTGGAGCCTCATGGGGGGCACGTTTGGCCCATTTATCGCACTGTTTCAAATGTCCCTGTGTGGATTTTCAGAGCCCTGACATGTTTTGAAGCATGGGCTCTGTCTTAAAGGGTTTTGAAGGTGAAAGAGGGTTTAGCTTTTTTTGTGATATCTGCTTTCAATCTCATTCTCATCTCACTTCTGTCCTTTCCAAGTAGCTACTGCCAAGGTGGCAGTACTGAGAAGGACAACTGTAAACAAACAAACCAAACCACATCCCCCCCCAAAAAAGTGTTTTTTGGGGTCACCTCTACAGATTTTTTGGGTTGGTGACAGCACAGAGCTTGAAGCCAAGTCAGGGAGGAGGCTTCTCTCTCAGAGTGGAGCCAGTGGCCTGGTCGGCCCAGGCAAAGGGGGGCACTGGAGGGGTGGAAAGGTTCGGGGGCGGAGAGGGAAAGGCACATTTGCTGTACAGCTGGCCGCTCTGTGTGAAGCAGGCACTGTGGGCCGTTACAGAGCTGGAGAGGAGAGCGAGTGAGAGGCCTTTAGCTCTCCTCTAGTTTCTCCTCCTCCGCTCTGTTCTCTCGTTCTCATTCCCCCTGTCCACTATCTCTCAATATTCCTCTGTCTCAGTATCTAGCGTTTGCATTTTCATATTAACTGAGCTCCATCCTGGCAAAACACACTGTGTTGGCTGTTATTGGAAGAACCGACAGGAGGCACACTGTAACAGTATTTGAAGCTGAAAGCCTTGTTTTGTTTCTTGCTAAGGGCCGCAAATTATCCTTGACACATATCCTCTTGTCTTGGGCCCCTAGAGCAGCTTGGCCAGTGTATGTTGATTATATGGTCTCCATCACTGTCTCTGCCCTGGTGGAAACACATTTACTACCCCATTAAGTGCTTTTTTTCCCTCTTGATACATAAGCAGAATGTGGTATTTTCATTCTTTGTTTCTTTTCCTATAATCCTCTTTGATTAGGTGCGTCTGATGGTGTTCCCTCCGTTTCTAGAGCTCATTCATAGAGCACATACACATGTAATCTGTTAACAAACATGACCAAACACTCCTCATTTGACTCCTAGGGGGCTAAATCAGAGTCAGAACTCAATAAACAACACAGCAGAGGAACAGGATCAATCTTATGAAATAAATAAGAGAACAGGTTTGGACCAGCCATTGGAAACAAAGGAAACCATGCATGCCTTATGCTGAGCGTGATATCTGCCTGCTTTTATTAATTGGTGATTAATAACGCCTCTCTGTTCGTTAGCATAGTCACCTCCCGTGCAGCCAAGTGTGTTGCTGCTAATATGCAATTATGCGCACCTTACTGCTCGTTACATTATACCTCTCCCTGACTAATGTGGGGTCCATGAGGAGAATAGAAATCAGAGCGAGCTGCATAAAAAAGAGCTATCAATAAGATTTTCGCACCCACTGTGTTACTTACCTGTCTGGATGGAAAACAAGAAAAAGTTGGGCTTTTTTTTTCTTTCTTTTTTTTTTCTTTACAAATTCCTCAATGTAACCAGGAGACTGTATTAAAAGTTTAACAGCATTGCAGAGACTGTTTTGCTCTTCCTGGTGTTTTTGTTGTAAAGCAGAGGTAATTGACATCACCATGGGGATGCTCTGTTGCTAGGCCAGACAAGCTCAGTCTGATGTGGTCCTTATCTATTGATTTTCCTGACATTTCCCCACACCTCACAGACTAGGCCAACATGTGAGAAAATATCTGATGCTCTCAGTTCATACAGCCTGTTTGTACAAACTCCGGGCGAACTCTTGCTGCCCCTGACTGCATCGCAATTGGTAGGTTGATGTCACCATGGTGACTTGGGGCAAATTCCTGCCAGTGATTGGCTGAAATCTGCTCAGTTGTTGAGTTAATCGTTGTACGGGACTAATAGTAGTTCAAAAGGAGCATTTAGATTTAAATACCTTGAATTTAAAGACATTCACTGGCATATTTTTCCAATTTTCCCATCCTAGGCTTAGTTAAGGACTTTGGCGACCTGAATAAAGGTAGGCTCTCCCTGTCCTTCTGTTATGTTTTATTGATATACAGGAGAGATGTCTCCTTTAGAGTGTTAATGCCAACCCTTGTTCTGAAGTGAAGCCCATAAATACTGGATGATCAGAATTAACCTCTGCATTACTCCACCTCCCCATGGTCTCTAAGATGTCACCAAGGCCGGAGGTGCATGCACACCCCTGGTCTGCTGGGGTTGCTTAGCAGTCTGACTGGAGGGGGGCTTATGGGAGGAGTGCAAACAGACAGTCCTGCCTTAGTAAAGGTCAGATCTGCAACCTACACCTCTCAAATCCCACTCTGGCCCTGATGGGACCTGGGTTCCAGGCGTGCCTAGAGATGCTTGTGGTAAGGGAGACTTGCAGTGAGAATGAAGTGGAGTGCAACCACTGAACTGCACTGCTTTTAGAGGTTGTCAGCACCAACAGTAGTGTGATAGATATGACCTAACTTTGTGTAGGGGCTCTTACCTGGCGTATTTTTGGAATGTCATTCTGTAGCTATCATATGCTGCTGAATAGAAATGGCTTCCAGTGTTGTTCTCAAAGCTGTTATTAAGCAAGCTTCATAGGTGTAGAGAGGTTTGTTTTAGAAAACAAACAGAGAACAAAAGAGTGCCGCAAAAAAGTTTTAGCTTTATGGACCACAATGGTGGTTTTCCAAAGTACCATGTAACAAATGACTATCCTCATCAAACTTTGGCTGTGTGAATGGTAGACAGGGGAGGAGCGGGGAGGGGAATAGGGTTCTGAAAGGCCCCCCAGCGTCAAAGCCTTAATAATCATGTGAGCAGCGCTGGACTTCATTACCCTCCTGTTCGACAGGCCGAGTGCCAGCCTGGATTGCTGGCTGGCTGTGGCAAGGTCAACGGCGGAGGAAAAACCAGTTACTGTGTTACTCTGGAGCGGAATGGAGAGGGGCGGCCATCTGTCAGCTCAGGCCTGCCATACCCGCAGAGCAAATGGACACGGGCGGCCAGAGGAGAGGCCACAGACACCCATAGAGCTAAACCCAGTGAGCATAACACTGAGGCATGGACACAAATCCAGCCAAAGTGATGGGCATTGGTACCACTAAAACACACACACGCACATATATCTATATATATATCTATATATATATATCTTTCTTTCCTCACAGCATATATATATATATATATATATATATATATATATATATATATATATATATATGAAAGGCAAGGCTGCAGTCAAGAAATTTGGCAGTAAGCTATGTCTGTGTTTATGCATGTTTATTTTTACTATCAGCACACTATTGGGCCCCTACTGCTTTAAATCCAGATGGCAAACCATTTGATAAAAAGTTGACAAAAGTTTCGCTTTGCTTGCCAACAGTAAATGTGTTTAATCAGCTCTTTTATGGAGGCAAACTCCTTCTGAATATAAGTGCAGAAAATGTAGACCATTTTGGACTTTAAAAGACTCATGTTTTCTTCCTAAACACAGCAACATAACACAGTTTTTTTTTCTTCATCAAACTCTCCCATATCCAGTTTTTAGTGTTTCACCTTGCTGGCTGTTTGTCAGCATCTGAGTCGCATGAAACTTCTTTGCGAGGACCTTTATGATGCCCTCTGGCCAAAGTGGAAGAACCCTGTGGAATGTTCCAAAACTCTCTAATAGGTTTCAGGTGCTGCAGGCCACCCGCCAGCCTCCCCACTATCACCCCACTCTGCGTGTCTTGTGTGATAAGACTTCAACAGTCAGAGCACCAGCAATTCTCCTCCATGGGATTGAGGGCAGAGCTAAATGCGAAATGTTTCCCCGTCTCCATTATATATGAGTGTTTTCCGTCTCCTTTGACCGAAGCGGCGAAGTAAATAAAAGTATAGCTTTTCTCGCGAGTGTGGCTCAAGTTCAGACAAGAAATTTAGCAACTCCGCCATCCCACAACTAAGCACAGCTAACGCTCCTTTTTGTTTTCCTCTCGAACCCCCCGGCTTGAGCATCAACACACTCCGGAAAACAGGGAGATGGTCCTGGGCGATTCCCCTCACATTAATGGAAATCACACAGGAACTCCCTGGATGAAAGCCTTATGCGTTATTAAGGTTTAATGTTGATATCAGTGCTTATATGTTTACTTGAGTGCGCGGTGTTGCTGATGTAGAATTGTCAGAGAGGTGCAGATTTAGTAAGGAATTAGTGTACACCCAGGATTTAATTAAGCGGATCTATTTCCATCTTGTTAGAAAGAGATAATGTGAGTACCGCATGCATCATAGGTTACCATATTAAATGCTGCTTCCTGTAACAGCATTATATCTTCTAGAGTGGTGCTTGCAGATTATAGAAAGGAAATGCTATGTTTATCTGAAACAGTTGTCGCTTAAAGACGAGGGCTAAAAACACACGAGCTAGCACGTTGTTTGCCATACTTCTTTGCATACGCAAACATGCTCATTAAAAATGAATTTTAAAAAAAGAAAAATGGTCACACTTCCAATTTCCTTTTACAGATACCTTGTTCCATTTCTCGCATGACAGTGGAGTGTGAACACTGAAGCGACATGGCCTCTTTGTCTCTCCATTCGTCCCACTGCTGCCTAGAGACGTAAACCTTAAGCCACTCACTCGCTGATTAATCTTTTAACATTTATAATTACTAATTAAGTTAGTAAGAGACTTTTAATGTAGTCCTCCTTCAATGGGGAGCAGAGAGGACAACAGATCATTAGCTTCAATAATGAACGCGGATGAGACAGATAATGGCCTATGATAGGTGAATACTGACAGTTATATTAAATGAGGCGAGTATATGGGAAATGCAGCATGGATTCCAAAAGCCATGCAGAGACAAGGTGGTAAAGTGCACCACTAACTCCAGAAAAAAAAGCATGTGAGGCATAAAGAAGTAGCTTGTACTAATTAAAGCATGCATGTAGCTCTCTGATAACGTCACTTTTATATATGCGCTGTGTATTTAACATGCAACGATATCTATATCTGATTTGATAATTGTGTCAAAGCCAGTTTCAAGTGCAGATTTCATGCAGCAATTCACACTGGTTTCATTGAGTTTTTGGTCTCCCTAATGTCATCGGTGTATCTCATTATCACATTATTACATTAGTGTCTGCGTTATCCTGGTGGCTGTAAGTTGCTGCCCATTAAAAGAGTCATTTCATCTCAGGTTTTCTTGTCTTTTTTTTTTTTTTTTTACCTTAACGACGATGCTACTCTGGCACATTTCGTGTGCTTTCCCACTTTGGGGAAGGTGCTTATGCCATAATGATTATTATCATTAAGAAGATATTAATGTGCTTAGTGTTTGCGACCCAGCTGCTCATCATGGCCCGAGCTACCTGCCGGGGGAGGGAAGTGAGCTGCTGCCAAAATGGACAGTGCACATAGGCCACCGCCCACCTGTCCAGAGGTTTCAGGGTCAGTGGAGGTCACACCTACCTCCCTTTCTGCACTCTGCTGAACTAGCGGAGGGATGGCTCAGAACATAAAATTGGAGGAGATGAATTGTGTTATGTGGGATGATGTTAAAAAGTGTAATGGAACGGGCTATGTTTCGGGCTTGACCGTGACTGTGTGCATCCCCTGTCTTATATATACATATTAAATAAATAGTAATATGGGGAATTATATCCTTTAATTCTTAAGTGGCATTAAATCGTGTTTCAGCCCATTTTAGAGGCACTACACTAATACTAAATTTGTTTGCATTAAACTAGAGTTTTACAAATACGTTTGTGTTAACTGGATTTAAAAAAAAATCTTTACATTTTGCACTGGCTCTTGTTTTGAAGCCTTATATCATCATCACCATAGATAGATGGTGCAAGCCAGACTGGCTCCACCTCCAGTCTCTCAGTTTCAAATTGCTGCTTCATTAGGACTTGGAAAAGAAACCCATGGTTACATTTAATCAAACGAATCTTTATGGCAGACCAACATAATCAATCACAATCCTTATCCAATATGCTACATTCTGTAACTACCAAGCTGGCTTGGAGAGAAGTCAATTATGGCCGTACTCTCTCTCATCCACTGCCGACGTAGCTGTGTGTGATATTATACCGTTTCTGCAGTTATTTTCATTATGCAAATCTGGACTGTGCATCTCACACGCGCAACCTTTTTCCTATTCGTGTGGTTAATTCCTGCTTCTCTCTTTTATACTTGCAGTTCTTGTATGATACATGAACTGGGGGGTTGTTGGAGAGTGTGATGTGCCATATCTAGAATAATCAAATTAAGTATTAATGATTTTTGCTCTCAAACTAACACTTGTGTTGCACAGTGGGCTGCAGTCAGTGGTGTTGTTCATATTTCATACGTTTTGTGTCCATACAGAGCTGTTTGCACTGAATCTTTGTGTGCGTGCTTGCGTGTGTGCGTGCGTGCGTGCGTGTGTCTATGAAATCATTTACAGTTTGTTTTTTCCATACAAGTTCTGCTCTCTCGCCCCATATCCTCAAGTACATTTATGTCTGGATGCAAAACACATGCAACTTCACACACTGCAAGCGCGTTTACACATTGTACAGGCGCTCATCGTTTAATCTATCAATCTGTTTTTTTTCCCTCCTTTCCTCCTCATCTTGTGTGTTCTTCCTCCACGCCTTTTCACTTCGGCACTCGGAATCACGCACAATCCACACACACCGCATAATACACATAAGCACGGAAACACACAGAGGCACACGCACACACAAGGTAGCTTGGTTGGTGGGGGCCATGGCTGCAGCTCTTCTGCGCAGTCCCAGAGTGGCTCCCGGGGCTCGGCTGCCAGTTGTTTGCCAGCGTCTCCGGGTGGAATTCATTCAAATTAAAGCGGTGGAATGAGGCCCGAGTCCCAGAATGCCTCGTCCCTCTCCTTCATCAGCATTCCGCCGATGAGAGTAATTAAAGCAGAAATTAATTCTGCTGTAAGCAGAGGAGCCACAGAATAACTGATATTAGAGGCTGGATGATGAATGCTTGGCATCAAGGGAGGTCTCAGGGGAGGAAGAGGAAATTCACAGATCTCTCTTTCTTTCTTTCTCTCTTTCTTTCTTTCTTTCTTTCCTCACAGCCTTTTTCTCTATTTTCCCCTTTTCTGCCCGTTCCTATGTTTGTATTTCTTTATTTTTTGTCGTCTGCATTTCTCTCTCCTGCGTGGTCTATTACTCGTTTCTCATCTTTGCATTTCTTTCATCCTCCATGGCAACATTTGTCCTTCTGTGCCACCTAAAGACTGCTACAAAGCACTGGATCTATTGACTTTAAGCATGACTGAAGACATTGGGAGTAAGCCCCCTCTGCTCAGAAACAGTATTTCACATTCTGTCAGCACCGGTGTTCGTATTTTCAGTCAAAAAAAAAGCATATTAGAGTGAGGTGATGCTGCAAATGCTCGTGCTTTGCTATTTGTTAACAGAAGCCGAAATGGAAAGTGCTTTCAGGTGAATTCTTTAAGGGCACAGTATCAGGCATCACAGAAAAATATAAAGCTGTTGTGATTAGAAATATAGATGATGTTGGCATGAATAAAAATATACAATTATTAAATTAGGGTGTTTATTTAAAAAGGCTTGGAAATAAATAATTTGTAATGTTTTTAAGGCAAGCTGCCTCTTTTTTTTCTCAGGCTTAATTTGAGACTGAACCTTGAATCTCTCCAGATGATGTGATATTCTACCCAGGATGATTCAGTGATCCCCCAGTGTCCCCTGACGCGTTATTTTTGGAATAGCACATCTTTAGCAAGAACAGTCACAAGACTGAAAGACAAACAACTGAACTCTTGAAACACCGGGCCTGGATGAGGCTGTCAGTGTTTTCCTCTCTTAGAATCAAATGGAATTGAACAAAGGTTAGCTCTTTGGGGCTTTATGGTAATGTGATATACGATGCTGCCATGGAATTTGCCAATGCATGTCTTAGCACTGTCTGACTCTAAGGAAGAAGTGAATGGTAATTACGCTGACCTCTGCCCCTCCCTTTCTTATTCTGCCCTCTGGGTAAAAAGCCCGAGGTGGTAATAAACAATAGATAGATCTGTCTTGTTTATATTGCAGCTGCCGCACTCTAATGACACACGAGATTGGTCTCTATTTTGAAAATAATGCATGCCAAGAGGTGCAGGTAGTAAAACTGCATTTTTAATTGGTTTTGTGCAAGAATATCTCAATCAGATGTAAATGAATGGAAGCCCAACCTGAGAGTTACCGACTGTTATTAAGAATTTAGGAGGCTGGCATGGAGTTGAAACACAGAATGAATGATTAGACACTGTAAAGAGCCCCAGATGCAAAAGAGATGCAGACTGGCTAAAGCAGCTACCGACCTGTTGATGAGGCCTCGCCGAATAGAGGCTAAAGATTTCGCTACTACTGCCCAGCAAAGGTGCCCTAAGGGGTCAGAGAAGGTGAATTGTACCCCTGCTCACAGTTTAAAGATGCATAAGATGTTAAAAAACAACATTTTTTTCACCATGATGATTATTTAGATGTAAAAATAATGAATTTCTCTGTTTTGACCTTTTTAAAGTTTCTGCTGAAACTATGAAGTCCTCCCCAATTCTTCCATGTCATTTTTTTTTTATTCCTCCTTTGGAAAGATGATATGAAGCATGAAGCAGAAATAGTGATCATACAGTAAAGACATTTCCTCTAAATTATTTAGCAAGAGTGGCTTTTTATAGACGCAAATTTACCTATGGACCTAAAAGCTTAGTACTTAGCTGCAGTTTTCTGAGAATATCTCTGCAGTGGATCATGTTGCTGTGGAGCATGATATTTCTCTCTATCATTCAAATGGTGTTGCCATTATGAACAGCGCTGGCCTATCTTGATGTCTGCCATCCTGGAAATGGCGGCAGCATTGTTTGTTTGTCTACTTGGTTCCATACACCAATAAAAATACACTCAAAATGAAACCTTGGTGTAACGATGACCTTAAACACAATGACACTCTTTCCCATAACATTGTCCTGTCCAATAGTCCAGAACTCCCCTAAGAGGCCTTACAGCAAGTCTAGGAGGAACCAAATGAGAGAGAAATCGATTACTTTCCTCTCTCCACTGTCTCTGCCCTGGCTGAATTACTGAAACAAGATGCTGCACTTAGAGGAGTCTTTGGAGAGGCAGAGGGAGAGAAAGAGAGGTGGGGAAGAGAGAAACACTTTTAGGGACATGGGTGCCATTTAGACTAGGACCATCTTCTCACAGAAAGCCACTAAAAGCAGTGAATGATCCTCTTCCTGTCCCAGGCTGGGAGTTGGTTAGCCTCCCGTGGTTAAGTGAATACAGAAAATACACTCAGGTTTGAGGTCAAAGCAAGATCATTAAAAACAATATTAATTTCTGAAATCCAAGCACAACAGTCATTCGCATTCACCCCGAACTTGGCCGGAGCACACTCGACTGCTACAGTGTGTGCGTGTCCAAAAGCACAAGACCTACATGGCTACACGGATCCAGTCTGATGTTGTTTTCTGACTTCATAATGTCAAATGGGTGTTGTTTAACATCCACAGATTTTATTGTCTGAACTATGAAGATGAAAATGAAGCCCGCTCGTTTGGTAGATAGAACGTGGTGCTTAAGGGACCCAATCCCTGTAAGTGCCATTAAGTGGAAATTGCCGTTCACATATTCCAGTGGTTTGATTAATTACACTCTCTCATGTGCTTTCATAAAGGCCCAATGAAATATGGGGAGCAAATTGCATTGTGTTCCTGTATCCTGTTATGTAAAAGCAGTTTAATTATTGACACATGTTTTGCCACCTGGCAGGGGAGAGGATGGTTGGACATGAATAGAAATCAAACAATAGATATTATGAAAGGGTAGAGCTAGCACTTGAGATGCCATGTGTTTCCGTATCTGTGACTCACGTTATGTCCCCTTCTTCACCTCGCCTCAGGTCCTCCTCCTGAATCAGAGCAAAGAGCAGTCGTGATCGGCTGCGTGTGTCAAAGTTGTAAGGGAAGCTTTATGTGGAAGTGAGCGCACTTTGAAACCTGTTTAACTTTGGAGGCAGGACTGCTTTTTTAAAGGTCTCTTCTAATAAATGTGTAGTTAATGTGATATTTTGTGAAGGCTTCATAGTCTCTCTAGAGAATTAAAAGATCCCTGCTGGCTTTGTGTGATATCTTAAGAAAGCTCTTTTTTGATCAGAGTAAAGACGCTACTTAGCTGCTGATACACTTTGAACTCAAGGAAGCGGTGTGAGAAGACAACAAGCAAAGTTGCAGTTTTAACATAAATGTCTTTATTTCCCTTTTCTTTCTTTTTTCTTTGTTCCTAGATAAGAGCAGTGCCCTCTACTGCCATGGAGACTGAATAACATGAGTGTTTCAGGGCAGTGTTTGCCTTCTGTTGTAGCCAGTAGTACTTAGGCTCCACTCTATTCTGTATTCTACAGTGTATGTGGAGGTATTAGCTCATAAAACCCTCCTACTGTCATATGAACCCACTGCAGTCCCTGAGCTCTATATGAACAGCAGGGCTCTGATACTTAGTCCCAAGCTGTTCCTGTTTGCCCAAAACGATCAGGCCTGGCCTCGTGCTCTCTACCTGATCTAGTTGACTGGGCTGTGTAAGTTAGGTAGGCAGTCCCTGTCTCCATCCCCCCTCCTCCCTCCCAATATGCACTTGGACCCGGGCTCAGGCTGCACCTTTTGTGTTCCACAGGGATAAGGGGGCCAGATGGAGGAATTTGATTAACCAGCAGTGGAGGACCAAATGTTCAATTGGATACAGAACCAGTTGGAAGACGGGAGGGAGCGAGGGATGAGGCGGGGTAGAGGGAGAAATCTAAAATGGCTGGTCATGTGCACCGGCCAACACTTTGCAAAGGGGAGCCCAAACAGACACTGAGGTGTAGTAATGCAGAAGCCCTTTTCCAAGTACCAGCTGGGCCTTTTAGGAGCCTCTATCCCCACAGCAGACACACGGCAGCCTCCAAGCAGCTTGACTTTACCATATGTGGAACTTTTTTATGCTCCACCTGGTTTCCCCAGGGGACCTGTGCCGCTGGGACGCCGGAGGCAGGTGAATTGCTCTTAATGCAAGGCACTGAATCACTAGGCCAACAACATGAGGGAAGTGCCTAGGGAGAGGAAATGGATCTGCAGAAAGACTGGCGCGGACTGGCGCGACCTTGGAGCTAGTGCCCGCTGTGCAGCAGAAAACTGTGTGCCGTGTCACTGTGCTTCATCTTTAATAATATCCACACTTAGATTTCTTGCACAACATTATGTATTATTTCACAAAGTGGTTTTTTTTCCAAAATGGAACTGTTCCATTTGTAAACTGGCTTTAGTTTAGAGCCTCTGTACTCTTGCCTGAATTCCCCCCCCCCCCCCCCCCTCCCATTTTTCCTATTAGCATTTTTTTTCTTAGAATAATTTACTGATTCACAAAGATTTTGGTTTATGTAATACATATTGTGTGCACTTTGCTAATATTTCTATGCACTCCTGCTTAAATCTAAGTTACATCGTAGCTTCAGTTGTTTCTACTCCTTTACATAGTTTGTGCTGACTTCCAGGACAGGTACTGTAGGTCGAATGAGGGAAAATTTGGCCAAGACAGTGAGGCTGTGGTCACTCTCCTGCTTGCACCTGTCTTACTGAGTCTGTGGCAAAAAGCCAGAGGTCAGGGGTCACCACAGGGGGCTGTCAAGGTCAAAGGTTTATCACTCTCCAAGGGGTCCTGGAGCCATCACTCAGACCCTACAGTACACACGATCTGCCCAGTTGAGGTTTTTTTTTTTTTTCCTTCCCTACTTTTTCTAATCCCTCCAAATGGCTCGGGCAAAACTCCTGACAGCAGCAAGAGAAACAAACTGTGGGGTGTGGAGCTCTAAGCCATCAGCTGGAGATTTCACTTTGAAAAGATTCCCTTTTACTCACTGCCCTTTCCACCAATCAGAGGGCTCGCCAGAGTCCAGGCACCCAGAGCTGCTGCCCTCTGACCCTGCCAGCGGTTGTTGGTTTATTTTGTTTGGGCATTTTGGAGAGGATGGGGCTGCTTTTGACAGTTCAGGCAGCAGGACTTGGATAAGGTCTTTAACAAAGACAGCCAGAGAGGGTGAGTTTCACAGCTCGAAAAAAGGCACAAGCTACCCTGAGCTGGTTTTTGCAGTTTCGGTACTGCACTCGTATTGCTGGAGAGGTTGTCATATTCATTGAGACATGTGGAAAATGGCCCATTTTGGAGGGGAAATAGGGGCCATTCATGCAAAGTCAATCCCATCAAGTAGACAGAAATTCCTCGATACCCATGTTTATGCAGCTGTGCCCGGCGATCAAATTACACCAACCCTCTTGTAACAACCTCGCCTCCTTCTGCCCTTTCTGCTTGTTCCCCCTGACCTCCTCTGAATATGAAAGGGGCCTCAGATGGGTCTCGCCATCACCGGGGAGCAAGGGAGAGGCAACGAGACAAAAGGGGGCACCTAACCTAGAGTTTTACCTACCCGCAACAGTAATTGGGTCAAAGCCACGGAGCTTCCATGGGTCAGCGGAGGGGCCCGTCATATGAGGGGCACATAGGGGCAGTCAAAGAAGGCCCGTCCCCAGAGAAGAAGTACTAACCGTCATGCTGTAGCACCAACTCTGACAGACCGCAGGGAACGGACCCACCGCATCGAGCTTGTCAGCTGTTCCGGCAGCGCGGAGCGATCGTGGAGCGCTCCACTGGGAGTGTATTACTGAAGGCTTTTCTTCTCTGCCTCTGTGTTTTATTTTTTTGGGTGGGGAGGGCAGGGTTGCAAGTCTGTGTGCAAGAGGGGGTGTTGAGGGGTATAATTTAGAGCACAGAGGGAGCTTCGTCTCTCCATCTTATGATTTGGAGGTGAAGACAAGCGCCCTCGGGGGCCCCCTGTCAGAGCTTTTGGGCGCGCTCAATGCAGACTTCAATAAAAACACACAAAAAGAATTCCCCCACAAGGGCGCCCGGCTGAATTGCTGACGCCAATGTAAAAGATTCAGTTTTCTGTGAATCATTTAGTACAGCGACCCTGAGCTCTCTACACAACGTGACAATAACAGGAAACCCCCCTCTGTCCTCCTCATCATGAAAAAACGAGACTTGCAACAAACCCGGAGAATGCAGAATTATTTTTTTCACACATACAATTTCACACATCGATCACCCTCTGCCACTCCTCCATTTTCCTCTTCCCCTCCCATCTCTCACTCCTCTTCTCTTTCCTTCTCTCACTGTATTCCTGTCATGACAAATGTCAAACACAGTCAGTTAGGAGAGCGGGGTTTTTTTTTCTAACCCTTTTTTTTCCTTCTTCTTCTTCTTGGTAACCAAGAGCTTGCCAAGACGAATGTGCGCTGGGACAAGACTGCTGCAGAAGCATCACATTGGAGCATCAGCATCAGATATTTCTGTGAAAGTAACAGAAATGTTTGAAGGTGTTGTCACAAGCTCACAGGTTCCTGCTGTTTGTGTGCACCAGAGGGAAATGGCGCCTTCTCAGCCCTTTTGTCTCCTCCCTCCCCATTGTTGTTTTTAAACTTATTTCTCTGTTTAGTTGTTATCACTTTTATTGTGGTTAAGAATCTCAGCATGGCTGTTTTTGTGGATTTTGACAGAGGGGGTTGGTGTTATAGTCAGAGTTAAAATTAGAGGAGTTGCTTTTCTGTGTGACTTGGAGACATGTCATCTTCTGGAAGCAGTGGGGAGTCTGTCAGTCACAGCCATGGTGTGTTTTAATCATCTCTGTCCCACTTGGTGAAGCGCTGACGGTTAGAGTGAGGGTTACCTCCCCTGGACAATACCAGTATGCTAGAATCTCATACACTCTGATGTCAGACATAGCAACCAGTTAAGAAATATGAGACGTTTCTTCCTCAAGTTAATCCTGCAAATTCAATGGGGGAATCAAGCAACGTCTGGTGAATCTGAAGATATATCACGAGTGCGTTTGAAGGGTTTTCTGATCTTTCAAAAGATATGACAGCTGGAAGGAGATTGGCAACAAAATAGCAGGAGTTTGTCACTATAATAAGAGCATGACGCTGATAGAATAATCAAAACCCACGACATCTTAGAAGCTTAATGAGTGGGGGCTCCCCCCAAGCGAGCAATAATAATAGTGTTTTGTAATTCTATCGCCATTATAATGATACTCTAAGGAATTTTAAATAGACATTTCTTTGTAAAACAAAGTAGGTTAGACTGCAAATTATATTTTCCATAATGAAGCAGCTGTGACTACAAGCATGTATTTACAGTGCTTGCATGTGACGACGCCATAAGAGTTAGGCCACACTGGCCTTTTTTACAGGACGCCCATCCTGCTCGTTTTCCTTTAACCCCTATCTGAGCATGCTCCCTGCTGTCCTCTCCAGAGATATGGATTCTCATTTCTGAGAGCATCCTCTGACAGTCTTAATGGACAAGTATTCTCTACGAGGATCGGAGAGCTCTCGCTGAAAAGACTGCTCTCGTCATCGCTGGAATAAGTACGTTTTTCTCCTCTCCTCTTCTGCCCCGAACCCATCTAAGGTTGCTTTTAAGGGGCAGAAATTAAACCGAGCCTTCAGAGAGCAATGAAAACAGAAAACAAGGGTGGAGAGCGGATGCTTTTGATGCCACCTTAATGTCAAACAAGCACTGTACAACAGAAAGCATTTAAATATTAAAGGATAAATTGCAAATGCATTAACAAATATGAATCCTAAATACCGTTTTCGTTCGCAGATGCATGACATAAGCCACTAAATTGAGCTTTAAACAGAAGTACTTAGAAAAATATTCCTGCAAGGCCCCAAGCAATTAGTCCAGCTGCCTGCCTTTGTCCACCTACCCATTGTGTTCTTTGTAAAAACCATTCTCTTACACCTCCACTTACTCCATCCTTTGAGACGCCATTGGAAATCCAGGGCTCTGAGTTGAACCCACAGTTGGTTTAAGTGTAATGAAATGTATGTCATGTCTCTGGCTCGCTCCCTCTGGCTTCCCCTCACCCCTGGCCCCCTGAAAGCACTGCCTTTGACAGGAAGGCCTCTGTGGCTTCTGCTGCAGTGATCTTTAGCCCCTTCAGGTCCCACTGACTATTTAGGATGTCCCTGTGATTTGAGGGTGGACTCAACCGTCCACACATGTTTCAGAGCACCAAGTGATAGACAGATAATAGACAGATAGATGAGAGTGGGAGCCTTGGACAGCTAAACAAGCCCCGTGGGAAATTTTACTCTGATTCCCGACTGCATTTTATAACAAATAACCTCTATCCTGTTACTATTTATTAATGTTTTACAGTACGCTTACGGAAAACACCAAGTTGGCTATGCTTATCATACGCACTGGGAGCCTAGCAATGTGCACATTTACTCTGCGGTTTATGCTGTTTATCTGTTATGTGTGTTCTGTCCTACATTGTGCACATTATAGAGACCCCATGGTAACAGAAGTCAGATGCAGTGTCTGTAAGAGGACCCAAGCTGAGCCATTTCAGATGATGCGCATTTAAATTTGTACATATATTGACTATGGAGTTCTCCGTTTATTTATCATACATTCAATCTTTATGCAGATGAGGGTGAACGCATCATGCATGGCACACCTAGGTTGCATCTCGATGTGTGTATCTTTATGAGGCTTTTTTTTGTTTTCTTTTTTTATTTACCTAAAGCTTTGTGAGCGTGAGACTCTTATGTGTCTGTGCATGGATATTGCAGCTTGGAGAGCGTGTGCATGTCCACTATATTAGACGGAGCGTGCGAGGGGTGCCTCAGCGTGAGTGTACTGCTGTCTGTTCAGAGCTCTCTGCACCAGCAGGGTGCGCCATTCCAATTTACCCATCAGCCGTGGAGGTAGGGGGTAAAAGTGCGGGGCAGCACTGTCGGAGATTTCACATTCGAGGGACGAGATTACCAGTCAGGGGACCCCTGTGTGGAGGTGATGAGGGAGGGCGACTGCAGGGGCACAGTGTGAGGGAGTTGGGGCTGATGGAGGATGGGGGAAGGGGGAAGGGGGAGGGCAACAAGACTCCAGCACCACCCTGGAATCCATGGGCTCTCTGTTTTCTGGGGAGCATAGCTGCCAAGCTGCACATCTGTTTGACACCAGGCGCTGTGGTATGGCAGTCAGGGGCTGTCTGTCCCGATTCACGTCTCTTCGCCCTCTAGTTTGTTGTAAGGATCTGGACAACTTTTGAAGCCTATCTCTTTTGAAATCCTTCTTAAAACTGTGCAGGTTTTTGGAAAAGAAAACCAAAAATAAAGGACAGATGGAGTCTCACTTTCATAACAGCAAATATTTATACTTCTACAGCTCTCTTTTTTTATTTCCTCTAATCACATGCTCGTGAAAGATTTGTATATCCTAAAACTCTGGAGCATAATCATGGCATTAAAAATCATCTTTAGCAGTTACCTCAGGCCCACAGACCAAGCCTGCTTTTGGCTGTACTCACTCAGTCTGTATTTGAGTGTCAGCCAAGTCAGCCGTGGCTGCTCCAGAGACCCAGAAGTCTGTTGGGGAGACAGGACATTCCAAACAGCATAACTCATTCTTTACACCATCTCCACCACTATTAGTTAATTATATGCAGGTGTTTTCCTTTCTGCTTTTTTTTCATTGTTGTTTTTTTTTTGTTTGTAGATCTAATAAAAATGTGACCAAAGTACATAAAGCCAGAAACACGGCGAAAAAAGAAGGGAGAGATAGTGTTGAGGAAGTGGCTGAATGTGCTGCATGAAGCAAATTATTGCCCCCATGTAGATTCATCAGTTCTCCCTGCTGGATTAAGGAAGGGCCTTTCTAATGAAGTTCGCCCCGTCAAAATGAAGGGACTAATTCTGATTTAGCTGAGGTAATGAACTTCCCCTCTCCTAGTGAGAGCAGCACCATGGGGTGGTTGTGCAGGGGGGGTGGGGGCAAAGGAGAGTGGCAGCAAGAGAGAGGGAAGACGAGACGGAAGAGAGACATGGAAGGAGGACAGATAGAGCTAGAAGGGAGAGAGAAAGCTAGGTGGAGAATGAGGGGGAAAAAAATTATGCAAAACGGCTGTCTCGTATTTGCTGAGATGTATTAAATTTCCAGTGCGGGTGCCTGTGTTATATAAAATTATGTTAATGTCTTGTGGCCCGCTGCGAATGGCGGCTTGCTGGTCCTGAGCATGCGTGGCTGGCCGCTACATGGAGCGCACTCAGTGGGACTCAGCTTTTCTATTAAGGAAAACCTCTAGACACCTGATGATGAATTCTCTCTCACCAAATGTTCCCCCTTTTTTGTGTCGAAAATATGAGCGCTTTTCTAAATGACTTTGGAGAGCCTGGCGTGGCGCTTGGCGGCCTCCATCGAGCAGGGGGGAAAGGGGTGTGGGGGGGGGTCCCTCTGCAGCAGGCTAAGGGAGTCAATTAAGGCAAGCGCTGATAATTATAAGCCGGCAGAACGCAGAGGCTGGCTAATTGTACAGTGTTCCATGCCGCGAGCCCAGCCATGGGGCCTCTGCTCAACGCTCTCCTTCCCTGCTCCATTGTGCGGACCTCAAACCCCATAAACCCACAAACCTCGGCGCGACAATGCCACAGTGAGGCTACCAAAAAAAGCCGGTCATGTGTCCATAATGAACTTTTTACATTCAGGCCACTCACTCTGTCGAGACCTGAAAGAGAGTCTGGTCTGTATTCACATCTCATGTATTTCTTTTTTGCTCTTTTACGTTACTTTTACTTTCCTCGCTGTTGTGTTTCTGTTCTTCTTTGTAAAAAAATTTTCCCTCACTTTGCGAAGCAACTTTCATAGAGTACAAGATCCTTGGAAAGTCAGGGCATAGTCACTTGACCTTTGTTTCCTTCTAACAAGAAAAAAAGCCCAGCAGTTTAGAATAGGCACGTATAGAGTAAATTAGAGCATTTCAGTGTAGAATGGTGTTTGTGTGGCTGCAGGGGGTCCGGCACTCCATGCAATCCATCTCAGCAGCCTGCACTGTTTGTCCCCAATGGACCTCCGTACCTGCCTGCAGCTGCAGCGCCTACATATCATTCGTTAACAAGTATTCGCCTCTTGCCTTTGTTGTTGTAGATTTCTCCCTTTTCTTTCTTCTTCTGTTCTGTCTCCGTGACCTGCACACTGTTCATTTGACCGAGTTTTAGCCATTGCGGGCTTTAGCTGCGAGAATTGCAGGTAGCGTGGAAACACAAAATGGCAGCGCATTCTTCAAACGGTACTGCAGATCCAAATCCTGCTGAAACGCCAGCTTCATCTGGTTTTACCAGCTACTCTCCCTTTGGCAGACTGAAGAGTGAAACATTCAATTCACTGTTTCAAATCTAAAATTATCCGTAAGCACAAAAACTGAAAAATAGACAGTGTTCTGGCCACTACACCAGATATTCCAAGATATCTGGACTTATTTGAAATATATATATATATATATATAATATATATATTCCTGGATGAGAGGCAACAGGTCTGCATAATTTCCGTCCAATTTTTCTTTTATGTAGTTATGTAGTCAAGTTATCATAAAGGTGAGTCATTAAACATAAAACAAAGCACAGAAGGCTCTGCACAAATACTGGCGTTCATGTAGTCAGTGGCACACAGACTCTTTTGCATAACTGGCCTCAGGTATTCTAGTAGAAAATGGTTTAATGTATTGTAGTAATTCATAGCGAAGCGGTGTCCTTAATAATTCAGTAATGACTGTTAATTATAGCCTTTTTCTATATATATATTACATTTTTATTTACATATATAAAAATCTGAGCATTGCTATATACATGTGTAGGGAATCGGAGCAAATAGCTCAACTAAAAATGTCTGCTCGTTGTGCTTATGGAGAAGGAGAAAAGTCCTTATGCTTGCATCCCTCTTGTTTTGTAAAACCCAAAAGGTGTTCTAGTCGGCTAAACCTTTTGTAACACCCATTCAAGCGTTACGCATGTTTATCTCGACACAAAAACCTGCCAGTTTGGTGTTTCTACCTCTGGCGTGGTAGCCAAGGGAGCTGTGAAGCGGTTAATGTAGGCGCAGAGTGGCTGATCCTAGCAGGAGCCTAGCCCTGCTCTGATTAGCACCTCCAACGAGCTGCCATGCATCAGAGCTGACATTCTCCGAGAGTCATGTTCCCCCAGAATCCTTTGCTCTCGCTGTGCGAGGGCGTCACCACTACTGACATGTCACAGCCAACAATCTCACTTCACCTCTCATTCTCCCTCTGGAGGTTGGAAAGCAGCATCAGCCGCGCTCCAGCGTTGGGACCCTGACATGGGGGCTCAGCTTATCTTTTTTTTTTTACTTCTTTCTTGCAGACACAGGCTATATCTTTTCCACGCAGGTCTTACTACAGTACCAACACCTTTCATTTTGTATTGTAGTAAGTTCTCCAGTATCTCGATTCCATTAGCTAGCTCAAACACATTACCATCACTGTTTGTGTAATGCATTAGGTCTTTGATGGAGTGTGTGGAGGGGTTGGGGGGATTTTACAATGCCTGAGTAAAATCTTATACTTGAATCTCAAACATTTTGCACTTGATTGACTCTGTCCTTCTAAAACTGTGGAGGCAGGAGATAGATATTAGTGCTGTTCCCCCCGGGCAGTTCTCCAATCAGCTTCAGTCCAGGGGGAGTCCATCCCTTTGCGTTCCCACCTACAACCTCCCTACCCCCACATGCTGCATTCACCAGGCCCTAATGGGTGTAGCAATACTTCTGAAATGAGTTTATTCCTTATGAGCAGTGCCTCCACCTCAAGAGAGCGCACCACACAGAGGTGGAGTCAATTTGTATTCACCCATAATTCCCTGGGCCTTAATCACTCTGATTTTCCTCCCATTATCTGTTAATGGATAGTTCCCGCGGAGAGAAGAGAGAAGTAAACCCACCTACTGTTTACAGGCCTGAAGCTGTCTACTCTGCTACCATCCACAATCCCATGGTGGGTTGTATATACAGCAGTGAGTCCGCTGAAAACCGAATCTTCTTGGATTATTAACATATAACTCCAATATGTGGCTGAATAGCAGGAGACAGATGGTGGAATAGAAACCAAACTCTTGCTAAAGGTGAAATTCCTCATAAACAAGATTGTTCTGAAAATAAATGTAAAAAAAGGCATTTCTGTTTTTATGGCCAGGTTTGGCAGCTTAGAAACTCAGCACTGACCTGTTAGTTATAAATCGACCCCCCCCCCCCCCCCCCCCCCCTACACACACACACACACACACGCATTCTTCACGCATTCCCTGTGATTACTATGGTTGTTGTGCCTGTATCTTGTTTAAAACAACCACTAAATATTCCCAATTTGTTCCCCCAGTTGTTTGCTCATTACTTTCAGCGCAGAAGTGCCTTGATTGATGCCGTTAATATCATCTGCTTTGGCGACACGAGAAACACGGGCCCCTGTGAGCCTGAGCTTCAGAGAACTGTTCATTATGCCCCAGAGAAGAGCGCAGATCTAAGTATCAGATTTTTCTTGTCCAAAGT
The DNA here is from genome assembly GCF_057382185.1 of Mchenga conophoros. Taxonomy (NCBI): domain Eukaryota; kingdom Metazoa; phylum Chordata; class Actinopteri; order Cichliformes; family Cichlidae; genus Mchenga; species Mchenga conophoros. The sequence goes on from NC_140543.1 coordinate 18,905,152, forward strand.
CAAATGCTGAAAGTGGTCCTGAATTCCCTTCGCATTCTCACTGCTCCTCGGCAGAATTGTTTAAAGGGAGAAAGGGGCAGTGGTGGTGAGGGAAGCGGTGGCGTTGGAATGGAATAAGCTGAGGGAGAGTTTTTAATTAAGCAATGCCCTGCGATATACTTAATTACACATTATTGTCAGAAAGTTAGAGCGCCTTTAGTTACATCGGTTTCAGTCACTGTCAGCTGACGGCTGTGCGTTTGTACTCTTAAGCACAATAAAACATCTATCAGAATCGCAGGCGCTTTTACCGCTGCCTTACAAAATTCAATATGCTGCAGCTGTGTCGCTGTTACATAAAGAGTTCACTAAACTATGCAAGCGAGACCTGCAAGCCCCAGCGTCCCAAACAACCTTCAACGGCACATGAACTTCAGCCTGGATACAAAAAAAGGGAAAAAAGTAAACAGCGCAGAGAAATAAAGACCATTCTTTTTGAGAGTAGTTTTTTCCTCTCCCCCTCTCCTGTCCTCCACATGGGAGAGATATTAGGCGTTTGTGTTTTAAGGAGCTGTGAAATACATAAACCATGAGCCACAGGAACGCAAGGCCCTGTGGATATGCAGATGGGCTTACTTTGCTGGTGTCAGGGATGCTTAGAGGGAGCAGACACAGGAGCAGTTCTCATCTAAAGGATTTTCTTAGGAGTGCGGAGGGACAGGGTGGTGGCAGTGGAGAACACCCGGGAGACTCTGAAACAGAGAGTGGGAGGAGGGAAAGGGAGAGAGATGAGGATAGAGAGAGAGGGCTGACAGTCCCCTGTGGCCCTGTAACTATATCCAGAGTCTGCTCGGTGGATAGAGAGGGGTGGGGGCTCACGCAGGGCCATGCTGATTGGGCAGCCCAAGAGAAGGGCTGGGGGAGCAACAGGAAGTGACCTCAGCCCAATGAGGCAGCTATAGGGGCGAGCAAGCTGACTTCCTCCCTTGGCTCTCACTAAGAAACAAGCTGCCAGCCTGATTCAACCCCTGTTACACTGCTGAATACAAACCCAGCCCTAAACAGGCTACATTAGAGGTGCTAACGGAGCAGAATTTGCTTGTGATAGGCCCTCACTTAAACCTCGTTTTCCTTCTCAGTCGCATATCCTCAACACTAAAAGATATTATATATCAACAGTGGCGTCATCTTAATGTTGACAAATCATGTGAAAATTAATACTTTGACTCCACAAGTATAAGTAGCTTTGTGGCCAAAAGCCTTGTGAGCATTGTGGCCACATAAAGTGCCTGTAGAGAAATCATTCTAAGGCATGGATTTGCTAACAGTAAGAAAAAAACAAAATTGCTCCTGTATTCTTTAAATTGGGAACATTCTGTTTCATTTATATCTGTCATTTTCACCTGATGCACCTGCTCACAGACACAGTCACACACATGCACACATGCAAGGTCAGTCAGGCAGGTGCAGAGTTATATGCATAATGAAGCAGGCCAGGTCTCCAAAGGGACCGCATTGTGCACTAGGGTCAAATGAGGGCTGCACATATGGCAGAAGAACAGATCTGTGCACGCTGCAGCAAGGTTGACCTTAGTGTACACTGTCACACAGATAAGCAAACTGAATGGTGATCAAAGAGGACAGTGATCCTCTTGCACGGCTGCGTGGATGCGCTCGTGGCAAACACCCCCTCCCCTTCCCCTCTTTCGCTGATGCCTGCTGCTACACTCAGATGCACATGTAGGCTACAGAGTATCTCATCTGTCAAATGCATGATTGCAGAACACAGCATCAACTCTTTCCCTTTCAAACTACCATGAGCTGCTTTGATCAGCTTTTACCTTTTGTGAGACAGACATACAGGAATGTTGTCTGTGAGCTTGTGCTGATGCACAACTAATTTGGGTTTTTTTAGGTTTCAGACATCATATTAAAGGATATGCATGATGAAAGAAGATTAAGAAGAAAAAAAATGGAAAAAATGTGTTATAGTAAAAACTGCAGTGTACTGCAAAGAGCCTGACACTGTAGGAGATGTTTTCATTCCTTTTTTTTCCAGAATATTGGGGTTATTGGGTCACAGTTGTCTCTATTTGTCAGTATCAGTCGATGAGTGCAAACACTGCGATACTGCCTATTTTTATGTCTAGTTTCAGCTTTAAGAAATTCAGAAAAACATTTTAGAGCTAAGGCTTTTTTTTCATTCTCTAATATTTTAGAAATAATTGCCCAGTATAGCTTAAAATGTGGTGGCCAAGGTGACCATATTCTTGGAAAGCTTTGCTTTTCAGATTACTTGTTTGCCAAATTTGCCTAAAGCATGTTCAACTAACCCTCTACCTGGACCCACCAGGAATCAAGCTCTGCACAGCTGTTTAGGTGGATTATGTATACATGCTTCTGGCACCCAGGGTCTATGCGGTGAGCACTGGGCTGCAGAGACCTGGGGATAAACCATGGCTGAGTCCCAGAGGTATGCACCCCCGCCCCTTTGCCGTACAGTAGCAAGAGTTTGATCGAGCACTAGTCTGGCAGAGTGCATAAGCCTTTTATTGACACACTGGAGATGGGCAGTTCTCTAAAAGTCTGAGTCAGCAGATTGTTGTGCTGCAAAGAAATGTGCAGGTCTACCACGATGACATTTATTTAAGCTATCATTGGCTGTGGTTGAGGTAGTCAAATGTTGATATAGACATTTGGGTATTTTTAAAGCAAAGAAGATAATCTGTCGTGCAAGTGAGCGTGCTGTAAAGGAGAGTTGGGTTTATACGAGTTGATGAGAGCCGAGATCAGGGACATATAAGTAAGGTTTGAGAAGCATTTTTTCAGTTATTTGGGGGGGGATTTTGTCCTTGAAAAACTGATAATGACCCTCTGCACCGTTTGACATGCACTGTTTGACTATTGTTGATTTATTTTTGATTCGCAGTCTGCGAAGCACATATGACTCTTTCCTCCTCCATTTAGACTTTGCAGATTTATTTTTATGTAAGTTGATGAAAAGAAAAGGGAAAAAAAGATGACACTCGCCATGTTCAAAGTGCAAGCCCTCGTCTGAGCTATTAGGACCCCAGCTGGTCATCCAATTTATGCCTGATGGGAGCAGATCACACAATATTTTTTTTTCCTGTTTGAGTCATGAAAATCACAGACACAAGAGTGTTCCTATAAATTTGTTAAATTTAAATTTCATGTTAAAAGGGAAGAGGGAAAAAAGGACCAGGACAAAGTGAGATCTCTGCAACTCCTCAGCCATTCATGCTCTGCTTCTTCCGCCTCTTATGGTTTTCTGCGTATTTTCTTTTTTTTGTTGTTTCTTCTCTACAGAGGAAGGATTGAACCATGAATGCAAGCTCTGCAGTCAGTCATTCGACTCACCAGCGAAGCTTCAATGCCACCTGATTGAGCACAGCTTTGAGGGCATGGGTGGAACCTTCAAGTGCCCGGTCTGCTTTACAGGTGCGTATTGTGCATGTGTTTGTGTGCATGCAAGCGTGTGTGTATCGTGCAGTATCAGCCCAGTGAACACATGGAAAGATTATAAATTAAAAGTTTTTTTTATGTTAACTTTTCTAACACAGTTACATTTTCAACAAAGCTTCTTTGCATGTTTTTTCTTTTTCGCTTTGAAGGCAAATGGGTTCTAAATGAGTTGGGAAAGGTCGATCAAGCAGGCCAGCTAAAGCTAAGAGCAGTTTGCTGCATGTGGATTTTTATTTAGTCAAATTGCCTCCAAATCAAGGCCAAAGAAGTGTCATGAGGTGAGAGGGGGAGAAAGAAAGAGAGCAGGGGGGAAGGCAGTGTGAGCTGAGGGGAGATGGGGGATTGAGGAGTGGGGAAAGAAAAGGAGATGTGCTAATTGTGGATGGCAGTGGTGCTGATAGCTGTAATGATCTCATCTGTCTCTGTGCGTGGAGGTGGAAGGACCGGACTCCTCCTGAGAGGATAGCGCCCTCCTTCAGTGTCAACAGGGTTAACTATCTCTATAATGAAATCTGCAAAGTCGTTAACTTCAGCTCTTCACTCTTTCTCCCATCTCAGCTCTTTACTCTTCCTAACACTTTTTTGGTCCTCAGCTCATTTCCCCCTCTTGTGCTTCCTGTAACCCCCCATCCACCCATTGCACAAAAACTAATTTGTCTCTCCTTCACTTGTTACATCAATTAACATCATTAGTTCACATTTTGCGCGTTGCTCAAAGTTGTTTTCACATCTTTTTTTTTAACTCCAGATCCCCCTCACATCGCCGCTCCTTCTTCCTTTTCCTTCTTTCTCTCCACTCCCCTCCCTCTAGTCTGCTCCACTTCTCTCATTGCTGTTTTGGCCTTATCTCTCTTTTAGGAGAGGCCTATTGATATTTCCCCACCCCGAACCCCCCCCCCCCCCCCCCCCCCCTCCTCCTCCTCCTACCCCTCACAGGGGTCTGGGCATTTAATATACAGAGCATGCCTCCTTCATCTGAGCCTTCATTTTCCACCGCCGGCTTTGACAGACAGGTCCCCCCTCTCCCTCTGCGTCCATATCGATCACGGCGCATGAGAGAGAGGGATGCTGGGAGGGAGAGGGGAGGAGGGAGAGACAGAGTACACCCTCAGGACAGCGGTCGCAGTGCAGACAGACAGATGGGCGAAGGCCTATGGTAGCGGGGAAGGAAGGCTGTGGAGAGTATGGGATGAACAGAAAGGCCTCCCTCTGTTGGGGATGCAGGGGACAGGCAGACTGAAGTCAGAGCACTTGGAGAAAAAGGAGCAGTTGAGAGATTGGCTAAACAGCTGAATGTATCTCTTCAAGCTGAGCTTGACATAAAGTAAAGAAAAAACACTTGTTTAACACCCTAACATAACTCTACTTACAGTATATTGTCAGATAATATGCACTAAGTTCGTTTTTTTATGTGCTTCATTTCATGGACTTTTTTGGATTTTTTATCACTACACAGAGTAGTAGAAAAAGTTAATTACAACTTTTCATCGATAGAACATACATATTAAGTTAAGATACCAGTAAATTTAAGCAGCAAAAAACAAAATAATGTTTTCTATATATTTCTTTGTGTTTTACTGACACTTAATGGAAACCATAGAAGCCATTTAACTTTTGCACTTTAGTACTTTTGTTGCATTGTTGAGGCAGTAATGATGTAAAAAAAATAGTTTTCTACTAAAAAGTACCACACAAAAGTACTTTAAAGTAAATAAAAAGTACTTCAGTGTTATCAGAAAAATGTAGTACAAAAATTGCAAAAAGGTAAAAAAACAAACAAAAAAAACAGCTATTATGTACATTTATGAATGAGTTCTTATACATATGTTGCAACATACTTGTCCAAAGTAGAGCTAATTTTAACTGTTAGTTTAAGGTAGTGCATTAACATATAACAAGATTATCCGGTGATTCATACATAAAGTTGTAATATACAGATATCAAGTGATAATGGTAAATGAAACGGTTATATTCACATCGAAACACTTTAAAACAATACTTAAGTGTATTACCAAATAGACTGAAGTACTTTTTACTTCTGGTCATTAAAACTGTTTTGTTTTCAGGGAACGCTTTCTAAAATCAACCATTTTTGTTTGCACCATTTTAAATCCATATTTGCATATTAAAAGGATTCCCATTTTAGGTATAATGATTGGAACATGAACATGAAAGCAAAACTTTGATCAAACTAGGTGGTGGAGGTAGTAGTTCCTGGGTTATTGAGTCCGCTTGATTAACAAGGTTACTCTTTGTTTAAAAGATCATCCCCCCGTGATGCCCATGTTTTAGTTTGATCTACCCCCATGCGACCTGAAAAACGCAACGGGAGGTAGAGAATGAATGTCATTCTTTGACACACCTGATTACTCTCAATCCACACCAATGGGAATGGCGAGAGGACAAAAAAAAAAAAAACCTAGCACAAAACAGACCGGAGCAGAAGTATGGAGCGGGGGGGAAGTAAGTTGTCGATGGTGGATGAGGAGAGACAAAATAGAAGAGAAAAGGAGACAAACTTAGAGGAAACTGAGAAGGTTGCAACTGGCAAGTTTGGATGTGAGATGAAAGGAGGGAAGTGGAGGAGGAAAAGAGAACTGTGTAGGGGAGGGAGGGTAAATGGAGAGAGGTCCATAAGCCCCTGGATGATGAGAGAGAGGCTGACTCTCCCAGGACAGATTTGACAGGTTTCAGAAGTGGGGGAGCCTGCAGCTAGAAGTGTCTGCCTGCACCCTTAGGAGCAGTAGCGAGGGCTGGTGTGGAAATTGTGATTGGGAATATGTGCTTAAGACAAACAAAACAGAAGAAAGTGTGCCTGATGAAAGTCCTGTGTATGTGTGTGCGCGCGTGTGTGTCTGTACGTGTGTGTATACGTATACACTTTTCTTTTACTTATGTCACAGCGTGAAGTAGAAACTTAAAAAACTAGAGGAGGCGCTGCTTTAGAATCCACACGAGTCTGACAACTACAGTAGTTTAATTAGTTTTTTTTGTGTTTAGTTGCTGCGCATGTTTGCGCTGGTGCTTGATGTTAGAATTATGACATCTTACCACCAAAAACAAATAAAACACACGGGCTTAGCCTTTTCCCGAAATTTCGCAGTTATCGGCTCCATATCAACTCGCGCGGCCGACTTATTTGTGTTGCCTCGAAACTCTCGTATCGGCCTCTGCATTGTGAACCCTTGGATTAAGCAGGAACCAGTACGTGTAAGCTAGATGAATAAATAAAGGAAAAAGGAAAAAGAGGGGGGGAAGGATAAACTTATTTTTCCTCTCTGCACAAACAGCTCAGTATTGGTGCAGTGCAGCCTGCAGAGAGCACCACCCTGCCAAAATAAAGATGAGCTGGGGCCTGTAGTAAAGGAGACGTCTGCCATGGGCGGCCCCTGAGATCTAATCAGAGGGCTTAATATCCCCCACAGCGAGGAGACCTTGGCCCCTCAGCCCCCTCAGCCCTGACACCCCTGACGCCCAACCCGGCTCAGCGCTCTGTTCAGCTCTGCTCCGACTCCACAGCCAACAAACTCCACAAAGTTCTCTCTTTCCCTCTCTCGCTCCCTCCCTCTCTCGCTCCCTCCCTCTCTCTCTCCCTCGCTCATACTCAGCAGGGAGAGACACAATGGGCAGCCACTGATCCTGTTTGGATGTGGTTTTGGATTATTTCTTCCTTGTTTTTCTATGTCCTCATTTTAACCCTCTAGAAAGACATGCCTGTGTTCCTCCTCTAAATGGGCAATGCAATGGCATATTTTATATCTGACTCATGCTGCCAAATGCCAATGCAATGTCCCCCCATTGCCCATTTCAGCTTATCCCTTTATTACACGTTGCATGCTAATTTGAAAAACAACGACGAAGACAAAGGACTCCAAATTTGAACCCTGCTGTTAATTAAATGTTTACCACAGTAAATATTAGTGATTGCTGATTCTTGCAATCATCTTTAGTAAACATAAATACAGCCCGAGCCTTTAAAAATGTCAAAAACAAACATATATAAATTAGCAGAAAAGTATTTATTGGACTTACACTGGCATTAAAACATTTCAGGCCCCCGGTGCTTTAAATTAACTGTCACTTCCCACTTGTGTGTAAGTGACTGCCAAGCTATAAATTGATAAATGCGCTGCTGATTAAATGTAACTCTTACTGGAAGTGGACCAGAGATGCATGTAAATAGCAAGAAACAGCTAACTTGACATCTCAGTTGTGTTTGGCCCTATTGTACAGTATTTGAAGGCCCCCCAAGTCTCAAATCCATTTTTATTTTTGCTGTATTGACTTTTTCCTCCTCTAGCCAAAGACATAATGAAGGCTTCCTGCAGCTGCTGTGACCTGTTTCTGTACAGTATATGCAGACAAAACACAGCTAAAGAAATAGGCTATTGTTTATCAGCACATTATTTTTCCTTTCCAAGCTGTGTATTCCCCACAAAGAAAATTGTCATCGTTTTTGGAGCATAAAAGAGGCACAAATGTGCATGATAGCCGAGGCCTTAACCTTGAGCGGTAATATTTTGTAACCCGACTGTAAAAGCAGCCGTGTAGCCGCAGTTATGTTTATCCTCATATCGCCGCAGCCATTAGTTTCAGAAATGGACCATGGAGTTGTTTGTCAATTAGAGGAGGTTTGTTCATTTCTGGTTTAACATGCTGCCGTGTTCCAGAGACAGCTGTCACCCAGGCATTAGCAGTCGTAAGGCATCGCAGCACTGCGTCTGCTTTGGATCTAAACTTTTATTTCCCAGGTCAGGCGTGTGGCATTCGATGCGTCTCAAGTCTATATGACTCAGTAATTAATAACCCGGCTCTCACGTGAGCTCAAACTGGGACACGCTGAAGTTGCGGAGCCTCGCCAAGGGGGTTGCAGCAACCTCCCCAAAGCAATCGCCAGCAGACACTTCACCTTTTGTGGCTTTGCTCCCCCACCCCTCTTTCTCCTTGTGGCTCTCAGTGCATGCATTAGAAGAAAAGTTATTTCGAGCTGTAAGAAATTCAAATGAAGCCCCCACATGCTAACTTTTCCAGAGCATCCAGACCTTTGAGATTAGGCAGCCATCCTTAAAGCACAAGGGTCTGGGATAACAAACGGCATGTTTGAAGTGCTCCTTAGAGAATCCAGACACACACACACGTGCCAGACACATACACTCAAGACGCACACAGTTGCGTCCCCCTTGGCGTCTCAGCGTGGACTGTGGCTTAATTAAAGCACAAATGTACGGTATATGTTTTAAGTACCAGCAAGTTGTGTGTTTCCATGATGGTGAATGTAGTCTGCATGAATAAATAGCGCAACACCATGAATATTTATATTGTCAATATAATTAGCGATGTAGACTAATGGAGGCCATGTTTTGCACTTGAAGCCATGCCAATTTTTGCGGTTGTTTATTTTCCGGCTTGTTGTCCCCACAGTAGCGCTAAATAAAGACCGTTGTTATTCTCAAAACATTATGCATCCGCTAGCTGTGGCGCCATGCGTATGACCACTGCAGTTTTACTTTTAACACCTAAATTGTTCTCTGTTGTTTTTGGGGGGCTCATAGCGCATGCATTTGTTTGTGATTAACTTATTTTTCTTGCCATTTGACATAGTCTGCTTTTGATTTTTATTCGGGCTAAAGCACTCAGGACGTTGCCTTGATGGAAGCGACATCTTTCTTTAATTTAGCCCCATCAATAAGAAGAAGAAGCAGAAAAAAAACAAGTCTTAATCTTGCAGCGTGTAAGCTAATGTATGCTAATATTTATCAATTTCTTCTCTACCCTTTGACACCCCCCCCCCCCCCCCCCCCCCCCTACCTTCTCATGTATGTGAGCAGTGTTTGTCCAGGCCAATAAGCTCCAGCAGCACATCTTCTCTGCCCACGGACAGGAGGATAAGATCTATGACTGCTCACAGTGCCCGCAGAAGTTCTTCTTCCAGACAGAGTTACAGGTGAGCCTTGGGCCGGGGGGAGCTGAAGGGGCCTCTAGCAGAAACTGTGACTGCTAATCACACATGACAGCTTAACAAACACTAAACACCGCTCACAGCACTCTGGTTATCCCCCTCCATCCCGGCTGGGATGAGAGACTCAGAAGGAATTATTTCAGTCCGTTTCCAAAACTCATTTGTGATGTGCAGATATGATTTGATTTGCTTATTAGACCAGCAGAGCACTAAAATATCTGGAATTAGAGGATTAGTGGAATGTTCGTTTTTGAAGAGGTAATTACATACGGTGCAGAGGCAAAAACACAGTTGAGTCAATATGCCTGCATCTCCCCTTCTAATCACAGAGGAGGCCTCGTGGCTAAATATGAGCTTTGTCCTCTGGGAGACCGTATCTGCCCTTCAACAAAGTTAGTAGTTGGACTTATGAACTCGCAATGTTAGAGAGATAATCCATTTTCTAGCAATCTTTTTCCATGGTCCTTGGAGAACCTGAAAAAATGAAACAAACCTTATTATATTATTTCACTGTGGAGGTGCTTTCAAGCAGCTCTGTTTTGTTTGGGGGATTCTTTATCATACACATGGCACACTTCTCATATCCACATTTTTTCTCTTACCTTTTTGAAACGAAATCATTAAAATATGAGCGGTCTTAAAAGAACACCGTGTTCAGCGTAATCACTTAAAGTATTTTAATTCACCTTAAAGTGCTAAGAGAAGCCAGTAGCCCCTGACCATATCCTCTATGTGCATCTATTTGAAACTTGGATTAGCTGCGCCATGTATTAGCTGGGTAGCTGGTGGAAATATCCAGGGCTCGGCTGGCAATTGATCGGCAATGATTTTCATATTGAGATTCAGGTTGTAAACGCAGAGGTGTGCGTCTGCCAGGAGGAAGGTGAATGCGATCATTATCTGCTGGTCATTTGAGCATACAAACATGAATAAAACAAGGCCTGATCTACTGACATGCAACTCCACTGCAGAGAAGATTATTTAACAAGGCTCGCACTCCACCAAACTGCCAATGTGGAAGCCTTTCATTCACTTCAAGCTCTGCTATTTATCACATTTTCATCTCTCATTGGTACAAATGTTCTCTATATAGCGAGGGTTGTAGCAGGTACCTGTAAACAATCTCAAATAACCTGGGGATGTTTTCCTACTTTTTTTTTTTTTTTTTTTTTGTCTGACATTTTTTGGAATGAAGTGATCTCCACCTCCCGGAGGTGATGTTTCATGCATGATTATATTGTTTTACTCTGTGTGAAGAGACAAGAGCAGAACATGAAAGACCTATGGCACTCTCTTGTGAAACAGAGGGTTATGAAAGGAGAGCAGGAACGAGCTTGGGGGATAAGACGATCATTATGCTCAACATGTGCCATGCTCTCAAGGCAGTCCCATGTCTCTGCATGCTCACAGTCTCAAACATATACGGAGCACATATAGATACAAATATGTGCACTGCTTTCTTATGCAAAAACAGCGACTTTTTTTGTATACATGCCACGGCCAGCTCGTATCTTCAAGCTATTTTTTCACATTTTTATATTAGCATGCTAAAAATTGATTCAGTAAATGTTGGAATTGCTGCATCGCCCAGTTAAAACCTTACAAAGAGTGCAGGTTGGAGGCTTGTTTTTTAGTTGCTGTTTGTTTGCGGTTGCCATTTCCCATGCATCACACTTCAAAATGTCTCACTGACACAGGGCAGTCGTTTGTCAGTCTGTCAGAAGTGGAGCTGTCTTCCAGCAGCGAGAGCTCTCTCTCTTCGCCGGGTCTTGAGTTTGGAGTTTCTCCCTATTTCTCCCTGACACTCTGGCCCACTCACCGGCTGCCTGGGCTCCTCATCTCTCACAGTAGTCGGAGGGGTCAAAGGGCCGGTGCAAGCTGGGAGAAGGAGCGGCGAGAGGGAGAGCTGCCACGGCAGGTAAAGGGAAGCAGGAAAGATATTTTATTAATTTGCTGCTGAGATCCTGAAACAGACCAAAGGCTGTGACAGGTATCCAGCGCACCACTCCACATCATCCCCCCACCACCTCCCCCTGTGAACTCTACCCTGCAAGGGGCTAGCCAATTTTCGCCAGCCTGTCGAGATGGATGATGGGAGAGCATCCGTCTAATCAGCCCTCCTAGGACCCCCCGCCCAGCCACCCCCCTCAGACCGGCCAGATTGACTGACTCCTGGGCCTGTGTGCCCCAGAATCCATATTCCAATGGAGAATAATCTCTCTTTCTCTTCTTCACCTTCCCTCCATTTCTCAATTTCTCTCACAAAAATAAGCTGTGAGACGCATAGACCATCCTTCCCTTCGAAGATCTCCGGAGGACTCCCCTCTACCATCACAAACTCACACAGCCTGCACCCTGCGCATCCCTTTCCCTCAAATATGGAGCAGTCTAGATATTTCATGAAGTGCTGATAGGGAGGGCAAGGAGGCTGGCTGTGCTCTGCTCTCTCTGACCCTCAACTTCTGCCCACCCCTTGAGCAACAAACAGACATAGCTTCACTTCAGAATACACTCCCACCAAAGTAAAATCCACTGTCTTCCCGTTGCTAGCGTCCCCGTTTGAGACAAAAAAAAAATGTCCCTGGGTTCTAATAAAGGCCATATTGCAATGTGAAACTTGATAATGAACTTCCTTTCCCCTTCATGTTGCCGTCGGATACAGTAGCTTTTCACATTGCAGAAAGAACAGAGCCACTGACAATGCTGCTAGGCTGGATTAATTAGCCAGATTCATTAACTGATGGATGCGCAGTATTAGCCACAGCTTAAATCTGACATTTCTCCGAGTGCAGTTCGTTTGTGAAGAAACGGACAAGTTCAGCTCTCGTACCACAGTATACTGGAGGGCTGCAATCATAGGATTCTCTCCCAATGATCTCAATTTCTCCATAGACAAGACAATGAGGCTGAAGTTACACAACAGTCAAGATGACATTTTCTGCGTGAGACTCCCTTGTTCCTTTTAAGCTGGGGTTGTCTCTGCTCCTTCCATCCTCCAGTTTCATTATCATTCCTTGGAAGTGACATGAGATTTTAAGTCATGTGTTAAGTCGCGCTGTGATCGACGGAGGAGTGGAAGGACTGAGATGCTGCATGACTTCTCCCTCTCTCCTCAGACGCCCGCAGGACACATACCTTAATTGGAGTGTCTTTTAAAAGGATTCCTTCAAAGACAATTCAAAGCTCCCTGGCCTTAATGAGTGCTGAAAGTGACAAGAGCACATCTGCATCATGTTCTACTTCCCCACACAAATGAGATTCTCCTCTCCCCGTGTGATACCCATTATTGCCAAGCTGTGTCCAATTCTGCTGTTTTAATTAAGCATATTTATAGGCTTTGCGGTCACCAGGTCATTGTAAACAGCTATGTATGTCATAACATGTGTCCAGGATAGAAAATAGGGAGAAAAAGGGGACTGATGGACACCGAGTGAGAAGAAGGGGGTAGCTGTATTAGATGGAAATAATTGTTGCCAAAGAAATCAGCGCAGTGTATGCTTTGCGCATTACAATGCAGCAAATGTCTGGAGTTGATTCTCTGAGTGATGGATCTTTAAAAAAAAAAAGCAAAAACAATATTTTTGGGTTTTATTTCCCTCCTTCCTTTTCATGAAGCATTCTTCAGTCTGAAGCACAGAGACCCAATTCCCCAGAAGTTATTCTTTCTTTCTTTTTTTTTGCCTCATGAATTTTAAAATATGCCCCGAAAAAATGCCCTAACTGCCCCGAGTCCCAAACGTGCGGCAAAAAAAAGAAGTAAAGCTTCATGTGTTTGTCCCTAAGTGGTGCTCAAACACCAAATTTTCTCTGAATATCTTGATCTGCCAAGTGTGACAGCTCTTCACGCTTTTGGAAGTTGCATATATATTTATATATATTTCCTTTCATATGACAACTTGTTTTCTTCTTCATCACCCCAGGTGCTCCGCATCCTGTCACCATTTCAAAAAAAGTTGCACTACAAAATAAAAGAACAAGGAATTAGGAAGAAAGTAACGGTGGCTTTTGTGAGGTGCCATCATTAATATTTTAGCGTATTTGTAATTACACTGTACACACACGGCTCTGCACTGTAAACGGGGACATAAACTCTCTTAGACGACTCGTGATGAATCACTGGTGTTCTAGTTTTGTAGGTGGATCAGAATTAGACAGCATGACAGACCTAATGATCCTAGGAGGATATTCTTTTTCTTGGTGCAAGAGTATGTTTGTGTGTATACATCTGCGTGCGTGCTGTATGTATTTGTCTTTGTCTCCATCTCTCCCAGGGTCTGATATGTGCATGCAAACACAATGTCTGGAGGGAGACATGACAAAAACTCCCAGAAGCCTTTGAGCCACTCTTTTTTTTTTCCTTTTTCCTCTGTTGCACCACTGGGGAAAGTTAAATCCAAACAAAAGAGGAGACGCTTGGTGTACTGTGCTAGAATCCATCACCGGATCTCTCCCTCAAACATGTCTCCTTTACTTTTCTTAGTTGACTTTTTCCAGCAACTTTGATAAAATACCATTTCAAGCGCTTCCCAGGAAACTCACTACAGGTTTAATTTACTCTCCGTGGTGATCTGATTTTTCAAGTGTCTGTTATGCTGTTGATGTTAACAAAATGCAACAGAGGCCAAAATAAACAGCATTAGAACAATTATTCCCCCCTCGAATTTCATATTCGCACATCATAACAGCCAAGTAATTTGACTCTTCAGCTCTGGAAAAGCAGGCTGAATGGCACCAATTGTGGGTCAATTAAAAGTTTATTTTGCGATCCGCTCCTCTATTTTGGCGAGGAAAACAGGAGAGTGCAGCTCGACTGTCGCCTTCGTGTGAAAGCGTGGAAGTGCAAGAGAAAATATAGTCCTCAAATAAATTGCTGCATTTGTGAAGTGGCATATCTACTGCAGCGGCGCTGGAGAGGTGGGGGGGTGCTCTGTAGTATCCCTAGTCAAAGTCTGTCCCTGACTGAAGTGGTTAAATGTGAAAGTAATTGTGTTTTGTTTCTGGGACTGACATGTGGAACCCCATGGACCCCATCTCCCTCCTAGTGACAGGCAGAGATCCTCCCCCCTCGCTCTGTCTAATTAGAGGATGTAGCCCAGGGCTCATGTCCCAGGAAGACCCATCCCCCTCCCAAGATGGCTCCCCTAAGAAAGCCCTTAATTGGGTTCTTTAGTCATAGTCTTCATTTTGGCTGGAAAGGCATCTGTGTGTTGCTATCACCTCAGAATACAGTTTGTATCGCTCTCTTGTGTTTTTTTTTTTCGTTCTCTCTTTTTCTGCCTCTTGCTGGCCCTCTTTCTATTGCTTTTCCTCTCTCCCCTCTCCCCGTCTCCCACTCTCTCCTCACTTAATGAGGCCCCATAATAACACAGCAGTTGTGCAGTTGTTTTGCTACCTCAGTCAAACAGCGGGATCACTGCATAGTGTGTTTCTAGTACCATTCACTTGTCTACTTAGACAGGGTAATGAGTATCATTTGGAGCTACAAAGCACCAGCTCGCAAAAAAGGGTGGTCAGTCATCTCCAGTTACACCTCAGAAGTATTTGGTTGGGGTAGTTAGACATCTAATCAAAGCTTTTTTTGAACATTATGGATTTATTATATATTTTTACAACTGTTCGGTGTGGAAATGACTCACGTGGAAGACGCTGAAATCCATTGCTGTTGTCAACTCCACCCTAGCGTTTTGCTGTTACTGTATGACTATGACTCCCCGAGCACCTCGCTTCAAACAAGGCAGTCTGTTACCAAGGAGACCAGGCCGGTTGTGGCATAACAGTGTTTGGGGTCAACCCTCCCTACGGCCTGATAAGTGATGACTGTGGAGAATGCCAACCGCTGTATTATTTATTTATTTGATTGTGTTCTTCATTGGCTAAACTAGCCAGCAGTAAGCCTGGCCTCAGGTCAAAGCAGGAAGGGATTACTCCCTCAGTGGACTGGTCAACAGCAGAGAATGCACAAAGGGAGGACTGAGTCAATACTGGGCCGAGTTCAGCACACCATTAAAGATCAAGAAGGAATGCAACGCTCCTGTCTATCCCCACAGTAGTTTTGAACAGCGAGAAAACATTTTACGTGGCAGCAAAGCATGAATTGCAACCGCAAAAAATCACCAGAGAAACAGAGCGGCCATTACTTATCGAAGGCCGCTGTACATCTTTCGGTCGTTACGCAAACATAAATGAGCCTAAATAACTAAGTGATTAAATTCCTTCAAGTCAGTCTACAATGTGGAGGCTGCAGAAACGAATGCAGGTTCTTTGTTTTAGTATCGTTCGGTGACATTCTCTCTTATGCCTTAATTAAATTCCTGAGTGATGACTACGGGTATGCGTAGGTCTCAGTGGTTTTGTGCGTCGTCCCCGTGCTCCAGATGCGGCTATGCAGACTTACTGCATGCCAGGCATGTGATGTAAAGGCAGAGGCTTTCATTCGGAGCTTCGGGAGGGCGGCGTTTATAGTTTTGATTAGCTTTTTAAATATTTCATCATAGATAAATAAAAAAAGGAACTTGGGCTGCAGGTGTTACATGGATGTGCTGAACTCTTGAAATAAACAGTTTCTTTAATCTGATCTTTAATCTCCACTGTAAGTAAGTTTGATTTATGGATTGCTGTCACACCAGCATCTCCAATCATGTAAAGAAATGTTCTAACTCCAAGACTCTAACTCTACTTTATTTCTTTTTGTTAGAGCTTCCTTTACTAAAAATCAAAAGTGAGTAACATTATCATACTGTTTTCTAGCTGCATTTCTTCCTACCTTTGTATGGATTACTAATATAGTAATTATGCTGCTAGTGTAAATGTGACTTTATCATAAACTTCTTACGATTGTAGCTTATAGCAGCAGTTAAGCCATTTAATTACAGGTCAGTTACATTTTCAACACTTGTTTTTTGAGGGTGGCATAATGCGACAGATTCTGGTCTATTCACTAGTCAACGCTGCACAATGTTTTATTTGTTTAAGAAGCCTTAAATAGGCCATAGCTTATAAAGTCATTATTGTTCGCTCAGCTCTCTAACCACTCAATAAAGCCCGGGTTTAATGTTACATGCCGGATAACACCAGGTAGAAGAGCAGATACAATGTACTTAACATGTGCTCAGCAGGTATTAACATTATGCTAATCAAACATTGTTAGCTTTGTGATTAAGCTTTACATCCTCTCTCTGTGATGTTGGGCAATCTGAAGATTGTCTTTAATACGGCAAGATCAGATGAAAGGGAGAACGTGTCTGCTAGTCCACTGGCCTTCCTCTGCAGAGCTGATGTAAGAGATGCACCTCTGTTGCCTCACTGGAGACCGGGTGCTATCGATGGAGACCAGAGCAATGGGGAACGACATAAAGAATGATTAGTTAATAAATCAGCTCCCTAGCCTGCTTGCTCTTTCCCGGTCTCCGCTCTTCCCCAATCGTTCCCCATATTTTCCCCTCGCTCTCTCCTTCTTTGCAGCCGCGTTAAATTCCTAAGACATGTTGCACCTGTTTGCATGGGTACACAAGACCCCTGCCGGGTGTTCTCCCTTCTCTTCCACTACCCCTGAGGGCGTTGCAGTAGGGTGATGTAATAAGATGAAAGTGGTGGTTTAACGGTGGCGGGGAGTCGGTGAGAGAACGGGAGAGGAGGAAGAGGCTCGCTCCGAGCCAGTGCAGCCAGTGCTCATAAGGGAGAAGCGGGTGCGCATTATTGATCAGTGCAAAATTTAATTTAGTGGAGAATTGACTGCTATGGTTTACCTGAACACTGCTGGTAACTGGGCCCTGCAGCAGGCCTGTGTGGCCAGCAGGTGGTTGAAAGGATCGAGGAGGAGATTAAGGGTTGGATATAAGGGAAGGAAATGGATGATAAGGGGAATGGCAGAGTTTCAGGGGGAATAGGATGGCATTGAAGGAGGGAGTTAAGATGAGAGCTAAAAGGCTTAATGGAGGGCATCTAATCCTAAATTGCAGTGATTCTAGTGTGACACCATTAGTGACATCCTCCTTCCTAGGGCAGTGGACATTTTGGTCATTTTGATGTGAATAATGCGATTTTCTATGTAACGTGACATTTGTTGAAGCGCACCGTGGGTATTTTACTTATCCAACACTTGCGCCGAGGCACTCGAAGAACTTGACAAGGATGAAGACGGGAAAGTGAATTTTCACTCTCCCTCCCTTTTACCACCTTCCGCACTCGTACACAGAACAGTTTATAGCTACTCTGCAGAGTTCAGTATCCACAGAGATAAAGGTATCAGTTTCATTTTCTTTTAATGTTTTTTTTATTCCTCCCTCCCTCTTTTCCTCTATTTCCCTTTAGTCTGCATGGCTGCCACAGCCACTGAAGTCGTTTAACACCGTCCTTGAGAAAGCCCTCAGTGAGAAAACTCCTGGCATGTTTAAGGAAAAGGTAGAATGCAGTGTGTGTCAGACAGAGCTGGGACATGCAGAGGGGGGAGCCATTCCCCAGAGGGGTTATTTTCCCCTCTAATAGCTGTTACGAGCCCTACATTATATCCAAGGAGCTACATTCCTTTGGGGTCCACAGACACACACACACACACACACACACCTAGACGCACTGGCACACTCACACAAAGGCATGCACACTCAGTTGAGCACAAATTTTCTCTCTGTGTTTCTCTCTCTTTCACATACACACACACACACACACTCAGTTCTAGCCGCTTTGCTCTCCCCGTGTCAATATCCTGCCATTTGAAGTCACGTACTGCAGGGGCTTCTGGGAGTCGCTGAGGAGCCAGGCTGACGGGTAATGGGCCGCATTCATTAATAAGGTTGCCGTGCTCCTGTCCCTCCTCAGCAACGCCAAGGATGTCTTCACCGGGGGGTAGGGGGTTGGTGGAGTGTGAGGAGGGGGAGGAGGTGAGGTGAGGAGAAAGAGAGAGAGAGAGAGAGCATCCCATGGGGAGTCTCCTCCCAGACTCACTTAAAGGAGCTTTATTTCAGCAAGAGAGGAAAGATGGAAGCAGAGGAGCTGTCCGGAGCCGCCTCTCTTTAAAAAAGGGAGCGCAGGGCCCAGGTGAGCTACACTAACCCGTACAGGGGTCACAATCCTGTTCCCCGTCAAACAGCTTATTACCCCACCTGTCGGGAAGTAATCGTCCTAGCTGAAAGGAAAGCTGTCGAGGCGTTTAAATGCTTTATATGGAGGCAGCCGAAAGGGTAAAGAGGGAAGGAATGAATGCAAGGGGGCTAATAGTTGCTCCCTACTGCTGCCCGAGGGATTCTGCACCACTGAAGGTGACTGCTTTGGTAAACCTTCAGACTGAGGTTGCGCTACTCATTTTCGGTTGTATTTGAAAGGCTAGTTAAGCAGTAAATGTAGTGTAATTTCACATACTTTGATTACACATTTCCGTGCCTATGTGTAGGGTAAAATGTATGTGTGTACCGAGTGTGCGGCGGATGTGTGTATTTGTGCATGCATGCGTAGTGATGTCTCTGTGACAGGTGTGTCTAGTCCATGCCAGTTTAGAGAGTCCAAGGCTGTGTTTTAAACAGAGCACAGCAAGTGGGGCATGTAGTTTGCATTAAAGGGATTAGCAGTCACTTCAAAAGATGACCTGGATTCAGCCCACCAGGGACACCAGTTACACACCCCCTGGTCCACACTCCCTTTAAAGAACCTGGCACAGCTGCAACACTACAACCACTCTCGACGGTCTGTGTGTGTGCTTGCATAATTTTGGAAGATACAGCACAACAGTGCGATATTGTCAGCTTGTTATCCTGTCATAGTGAATTGTGCACAGTTAGAGACTTACAGAAGTGTGGAGGATCAAATCTTCTGAGGCCTTATCTGCGTGTGAAGTATTCCTTTTTTGGGGGTACATTTACAGCATGCTTAATGCACGTAGTCAGCGGACAGACAGAACTCCAAGGATGATATTCCATCGGGTCTGTCAGTGTGTTGTTATGGATTCGCTTTTGATTGGACAGGCAGGGTGGGATGTTATCGGTCAGTGGTCTTATGTGTCTGAGATTTA
Organism: Mchenga conophoros; assembly: GCF_057382185.1. Taxonomy (NCBI): domain Eukaryota; kingdom Metazoa; phylum Chordata; class Actinopteri; order Cichliformes; family Cichlidae; genus Mchenga; species Mchenga conophoros. The sequence continues at coordinate 18,924,573 of NC_140543.1, forward strand.
ACTGTGGTATGGGCCCAAAGCTGACTACTATTGATCTACAGACCGATTTGACTTCCTTGCAAGTTAATTAGAAGGGAATGACGATGATATTCAAACATTGAGATGACCACACGGCAGTGCTCATGTCTGGATCATCGAATTTAAACAGAACTGTAAGCTTTGAGAACATCTACAGCCATATAAGGAGGTTTTGTTATGTCTTTTTAATGAAGGGGAAGGATTTTTTTTTTTTTTTTTTTGGATTTCTGTTTTTGCGGTGTATGCCATCATAATGTTTTCCCTCTTTCTTTTTGTGTCCTTGCAGAACCACACGTTGACTCAGCACAGCAGCTAACATGGCAAAGCTCAGCGCCGTGGCCGAGAACAAGGATCACATGACGCACAGAATTATGCCCGACCGCCAATTACCGTCAGTGCAGTTTCCCACTGACTGTCTTGCACTGAAATTTTCAGTTACACCACAAGAAACGATGCCAGAGCAAGAAAAAAGAAAAGCAAAGCAAAGAAAATAAAAGAAGGAGGGGGGGGAGAACAAAAAAGAAACCTCTCAGTAGGCCTACTTTACTAACCATTATTTCAGAAATAAAGAAAAAGCCAACTTGTTTGTACATAGACTTCTTCATGTGTTGCTTAACTACAGCTATATTGCAATCTTATACAGTATTTGCCGATGTACAGTTCAAAATGTTTGTCCAAAAAAAAAAATGAGAGACAGAGAAGAGGGAGGGAGGGAGGGAAAGAAAAAAATATTCATTACATTGTCAGTCAGACCAGATGGGACTGAAGGAGAAACAGGGTGCCACTGAGAGCATAGGAAGCTGTAGGAACTGGTGAGTGTTGTCAGGAAGACTCTTTTCATCAGTGCCACTCCTACTGCGCAGTACGTCACTCTGTATCCTGACATGGTCAATCATTATTGGGTGAAAAAAAAAAGCTCGATTCACCAGCGTAGGCTGAAACCTTGTCTGTGTGTTCGTCCTAATATGGCTGCCAGAGGACCAGCTGTGAACTGTGGTGCGACTAATCTCCACTGCCTGCGCTGGAGTTCAGACGAGAGGTGAAAAGGAAAAAAAATAAATTAAAAAATCATCCCAGAGAACAGAAAAAACAGGACAGAGGACAAGATGCTGATATATGCAAACGCAGTGACACAGATTTGGAAAAGGCTAGCTCCTTCTGTTGGCTCATGAACAGAGGCGCGAAACTCCCATGTGGCTCTCAGAGCGTGGGGAAATCTCCAGCCCACTGATTCAACCTGTACATTTCTGTTATTAATGTTTACTGCTCGTTCAAGCCTGGAGATTACTGGAATAATTTTTTTTTGTTTATGTTTTGTTATCTCTACTTGTTCTCTTTTTTTTCACAATGGGGGAAGTAAATCCAGTTGAATTTGGGATCATGAACGCTGAACACAATTTCGGTCTGTCACGGGATTTACCGTGGTTGCAAAACTCCATCCCTGGCTCTCCTGGAGAGTGCCCAAGTACTTTTTCTTGTTGTTGTGTTTTTATTTTGTTTTTTTCTTTAACTTTTTTAAATTTTTTTGCAGTGTCCCATTGCTCTCTGCTCAAGCTGGAAGCCACTGTGGCATCATACACAACTTTAATCCATTCTGTTATGTAAATGTTTTGCATTCATTGAACCTGAGATGCACTTTTGTATGAAACTTTAATGTTTTGACATTTTGATCGAGAATCGTTCGTACGCAGTTTACAGGAAATCACCATCTCCTGCGGCAAAAAGACAGTTATCTCCGATGTTATTAAAATGTATTGTACAAATATGGAGTTCTGTATTTGGCAGACCTCATTTTTTTGTGTTGCACATGTGATGGAAATATTAAAAACTGTATGAGGAAATGGACTCCATGTCCCTCCATCTTAACAGTCTGTATGTTAATGTGTTGGTGTGTGCGTGTGAGTGTGTGTGTGTGTGTGTGTGTGCGTGTGTGTGTGTGTGAGTGAGCGAGAACACAATTAACCCATCAGACGAGACCTATGACAGCATAAACAGGATCATCATCAGATGCTTACACCGCTTTTTTTTTTTTCATTGTATCAAATTGCATCCTATTTTTTCTCCCTCCCTCGTGGCTCACACTAACGAACATCTGAGCATCTTAAGGGAGGTCTGTGTTATTAATGACTCCATTACCCATCACCCTGTGCGGTCCCATTCTACACACCCTTGCGCTGGGTCTATTTAGGGAGCCTCCAGCACTCCGGGGGACAGAGGAAAAGATTCTTCTGCCTTTGCCGAATGGGACAAAACCCGCGCAACAACATCTGTCTGTCTCAGTAGATGATTCATCAGCGGTGACACACGAGCAGCATAACATTTGTTGAAGCTTTCAGTTTTGTTTTGAAAAGGCTCAGCGCTGCAGCTCAAAGCACTTTAACTGTGGTGAGTAACAAGACTGAAAAGTGATGGTTCATTTGAAATAAACAGTGGATACGGCTTTCGAGTTGTACTGTATCTAAAAACACTGCATACTTAACTGTGTTATAAGAACAATAGGAGGAAAAAAACACGCTTATATGTTATTTTGATCCATTAAGACCAGAATATATAAAAAAGCAAGGATGCGATCCCTTGGATTGGGATTTAAGCTAATTTGTGCCATGATCACAATCACAAGATCTGAGAATTTTATCAAACATCTGTATAATTCAGCTTTTCCTAAACATGCACAACATGAAATGCACATTAGGTTTTACAACATTAACATATTGGGGATTGTGGACAGGGCCTCACACAATGACTGACTTTCACAATGAAGATGCAACCCCTCATCCTAATCGAAAGTGGTACATCCCAGCATTAACTGTCATACCAAATGCAAGCTGGGCATCCATTAAACAACTTTGCTAGCATCTCCCTGTGCCAGGCACTTTTAATAAGCTTCAAGGGCATTTGAACAGGTCCAAAACTTTGCTTTGCCAGAGATGGACTGGCCCACATCATCCATTACATTAAATTGGGTGGCGGCCTCCAGCTCATATTTATGATTTAATTAAATTCACTTGTGAGGCGTATCAGAACCACTGCGGCCTCCCTTTTAACGCCAGCCTAAGCAGCAAAACGTACACACACGCGCGCAGCTACACACGTTGTGTTTTTGACACTCGCCCAAGTGTGTGAGACTTTGTGGGCGCTTTGGCAGGGGGGTTCTCATGGGTTCATTTAAAGCAATATAATTACACAGCCCCCAAGTATTCTTCCATCAGAAAGCAGCAGAATGGATGACTTGTTCAGAGATAACTTAGCCTGGCTGATCCTCTGCGGTGTCGTCGTACCGAACATAACCTCAGTGCAAGTGGCACTCAATGCTGCTCAGAGCCTGGCCGGTCCTTAGTGGAACTGGGCAATCGGGCCAGATGTTTGGGAGTCGCTGAAATGGCATTGTTCTTGTCCGGGATGTGTAAAATGGGATTTCTTTTTTTGGCGCTGTTGTTTTTGATTTTGATTTTTGTTTTGTTTTCCTATTCTATTCGACAGCCACACACCCTTAGTCCTCTGGAGTAAAAGTGTCAGCCTGTGTAAGGACTATATTAAAGAATTAAGAGAGCTTACTGAGGCTGTGCAATGTGCTGCACTCCAGGAAGCTCAAAATGTGTCATTTCTCCCCCTGTATGGACAAACCCACACAAATCTAAGTATGCATTCAGTGCTCGTCCCTTGTGTTCCAGTGTCCTTGCTATTGCTCTTCTTTGGTGCAAAATTTAGTTTGGTGAAAACTCCACATTGTTAGGCTGCACATTCCTCCCACTGAAGGAGACCTCAGAGACCTCTTATGGCATTCAATATGTGTGCCCAAGCGTGAGATCCAGATCCATTTGGCCGGGAGATCCGCTGGGAGTGTCTGAGGTAACCCAATCTCTCACACCGGCACTTCACATCCAGAGAGCCATCTTTTCACTTCAGAACTGTGTCAGCAAAATGGACGCCTCAACCTCAGCGTGTAGCTCTGCCAGGGTGTTTATGGACAGAGCGCCACGGCCTCTGTTATTGTTTGAGCATTTCCTGTGTAAGCTTGTGAACACCCTGTTTCTATTTATTTGAAATGCCACGAAAGTAATGAGAAAAGGAAAATAAACAACAGAAATGATATGTTGTCTTCCTCAGAGTGAAGTTACTTTAAAGACTTTTCTTCAGCAAATGTTTGAATGGAAAAAGAGCTTCATTGGGCATAATTAAGGACCACAATTGAAATTTCCAAGCTATTTTTCCTGTCCTGGGTCACAGGACAGGAAAAAGTGGGAAGCAAAGTTTGTCACGCAGGAAATGCATGTATAGATAAACAAATACACTCACACTCTTTCCTCCTCTGTAGCCCCTTCTAATGATCCCCCTGCTTCCTGTACAGGGAGAAGTGAAGGTGAGTATCCCCCTCCAGTCATCTCCTTTTGCCTCACCAAGACAGACACCTGAAATAGACAAGGTACTAGATGGGCTAGGATTTTCAAAAATGTATTAAACGCCAAGCAATAAAAAATAGACCAGGCGGGGTCAGATTTACTGCAACTCTCCAGGCTCTAAAGCCAGTGTGGCTGGTGTGATGATATGAGGACAAGAGAAGAGTCGAACAAAAGGAGGGGAAAGGGAAAGAAACTATCAATAATGCAGGGTACACTGTATACAGCTGACAGTAAAAATGGAAAAGACACTGCCTAACAGAGAGGAGGGATGAGTGCATTGTATGTAAGTGCCAGAACACATCATTGGTCAAGTTATTCAGTTTGGGGTTTTTTTTCTTTGTTTGTTTTTTGCAACTAGTTCGAATGGTCTACTTTTATGGAATAGTGTGCAGCAATGTCAGCACAAATATCTGCACTTCTTAACATGTTTTTAACATTTTTAATGAGCAGGACTATTTGCAGTTTGGGTTTATTTAATGAACACATGGCGCAAATAGTGGTGTGTGTGTGTGCATAAAGTAAATGTGCAGAAGGAGAATGTAGAGCAATATGAATTTATTGTTTTTAAAAAGGATCATCTTTATTTTTTGCTTTATTTTTGTTGAATTTTAGCAAAACACATTGCTTCATATTTTCTACTCATTTTGCTCTCGTTTGCTTGTTTGTAAGAATAATGGCTTCAATCCTCCAGTGTTCCACACTTTTTACCTCTTCTTCTTCTCTTTCTTCTTATTTTGTCTCTATCCCTATCCCCCCCCCCCTTTACATTGGAGCATCCCGTTCATTCCCTTCCCGTCTTTTCATCATTTATTCTCACCCTCTCTCACCCATGTCAGTCTTCCTGGCTGTTCGTCTTCCACCACTCCTCCTCTTGCTTTGCATCTCTTGTATTGTAAACAGCTCACAAAAGCATGACAAGGTCTCCGCTCGTGTTCCCTGTGCCTCCCTTCTCTGTTCTCCGAGCTATTTGTTATTGTCTCCTCGCTATCGTGCGTGTTTGTCTCTATCACGCGTTCTTTATTCTGTTTTTTTCCTCTGCGTCAGAAAAGCAAAAGTTAATTAAATATGGAACGAGATGGAGCAGCATCTCTTTAAACCATCATGTCATTAAAATGGCATCCCTGAGAGATCAGCTTAAAAGAAGTTGGAGAACAATGTCTTCTCAGTCAGATATTTATGGGCCTGGTTATGTAAACATGCTCCCTTTATTCACTATGTATATTTCATGTAATTATCGCTTTTTGTAGCGCTTTCCCCCTGAGATTCATACAGGCAAGAAGTTACTGGGGGAATGTCATTAGAAGAGACTATTGTTACAGCGCTGCTATGATACTGCACAGAAAGAAAAAAAAAGCTGCATTCGCCATCCTGGTGAAACTTTTATCTATATTTGACTTCATCATATTAAAAAAATCATCAATGTCTTGTTAAAATATATGTGCAGCTCATGGCCTATTCACACACTTACCCATATTTAACAACAACAACAAAAAAAGCACAGCGAGTAATGCATTCAACAGTATTTTTGCTCCTTCCAGCAGCATTTGATCTAGATACCAGGAACATTCACTGATGATTTACAGGTTTACGAAAAAACCTTGATGCCTCTTATTTAGACCGCCCATGCATTCATCTGTTAGACAAGCTAAAGATCTGGAGTGAACTAGATTCCTTCAGCAGCAGAGGCCAGCGACTGGTGCTTGAAGGCCTGGGTGCCAGCTGATGGAAGCCGCTAATTAAGAGGGCTGGAGAGCCAGTGGGGCGCCTTATGAAACAGGGGCACCTGGGTTTCACATGAGGGGGGCGGGTATCCATCACTACTCATCTGTGTTGCACAGCAAAGACGATAGTCGGCTCCAGCACCGTGCCACGTAGCGCGCTTTCACTCAAGCCTAATGTCAAAATACAGCTCTCGCAACGACCTCCTCTGCCCTCTCGCAGCTTGTTTGCCATCACAGAGGGAGGTGTTATTGCATAGCATGATGAAATTGCACGTGTCGAGATGCATTTCATTCGAGCCAAATGGACTTAAATGCAGATGCAAAAAGAAACAGCCGCGTATAGACACATAATAGAAAATGAAGCGTGCACACACTCAAACATCTATACTCCCACATGCATAACTTAATGCCCCTCTCCCTTCCATTGTTCAGTGAGTCTTCTTAGCTGCAGGGTCAAAATGTCTCCAAGTAATCTAACTAGCTCCGACTTATGGGACAATATAAGGTCTGCCATGAGTTCTGTCGTTACAGTTTCACGCACCAGAGGCAGATACAGCTCTAGACCACCAGTGAACCTGCCATATTGCTATCCAACCTGACCCCACAGTTGCAGTAAACCTAAGTGAACCGCAGTTTCGAAAGTCGACAGCAATAACCACTGCAGAATTGCTTTTAATCAACGTCTGAAATGAGGGTGACTTGAAGCGTCGCCCCATGCTGATTAAATGTAATTGTTTAATTGCCAAGTGCTGGGAACCCATCCTAAGAGGATTCCAATGGAATTATTTAATCTCTAGTCAGGAAGTACACTGCAGGAAAAAGCTGAGGGAAAACGAAAGCAAAAAAAAAAGAAAAAAAATCAAGCAGAATTAGCCTTTTTATATGTGTATTTTTGATTACATCATGAAATATTAACTGGGGTTTACAATTAGTTAGCTCAGAACAGAATGAGGTGGAGGACCATGATGCATTCACTAGTGTGGTTGCAGTTTTTGACCTGTCATGATAAAGTGTGTGATGCTGTCTGCAGGTTTACTTTTACATTCCAGCTTTACCCTGGAAATAACAAAACTGTAGAATATTGGCTCTACGTTGTAAAGAGTGCCTGTAGCTTTTGCCACATATTACCGTTGCTTCATACCACATCTGCCACCTTTTACAGTCTCTTTGGTATTATCCAGTTTGAAAACAAGAGATTCCAGCATTAAATCACTCCAACAAAGTGCTACAGGAGGAGCTCTAAGAGTTTACTATTCAAAGACCCTCATGGGGAAGTTAAAAAGGCCCTCTCCCCCCTCTGATCACCTACTGATCTCTGCTAATGGGGCTCTATAAACTTAAGGGGTACAGGTGTGCTCCATTTGAGGTCACAACACGTTGCTTGGGGTCACAAACAGCCACCATTAACACACAACACAGACATGGTGGGATTAAGAGCCACGTGAACACACATTTCTATGTGTTCGTAATTATTATCTCTCATCTGTATTTCCCATGGCGCTACCTCTCCTAGACCAATTTAAGCTGGCATGATCCCCAATTGGTTTGGCACACAAGCCATGACATTTCAATCTATCAACAAAATCAATAGCAGTACGCCTCTTAATATAACTGTACACAGTGCAAGTGCTCCACAGTAAAAAACGTTCTTGCTGTCGCATTCAAATAAACAGAGAGTAAAGCCAGCCTCGCCATTCTGCTGATAAATGCAGTTCTGCCCTCCCGAGGGAAACGTGCCTGCATCCCTCTGGTCAGAAGTGTGCTTCTGCCCCCCCATCCCCCCCCCCCCCCCCCAACACGCCACGGGCAGAGAGAGAGTGGGTTGGTTTGGGGTGGGGGTTGTGGGGGAGTAGGCAGAGGCCACTTCCCTGCAGCTGTGCCCTTATTCCCAGCACCTGACCAGGGGCCCAGATGTGCACACAGGCAAAAGCAACAATTTGAGAAATGTAAGTCCCCTGTGGGACCCAGGCACCTGCAAATGTAACCTCACTATCTAACATGATGGCGTAATTACAGGTCTAACAAGTCTACATCTGGAAAGGACTCATTTAATCTATCAAATCAAACGTTATCAGACTGGGGAACAATACAAAAATGGAATCGCACTCTCAGCATTTCATCTGCACATCAAACAAAGTCCACACTGCATTTGGCGCTGACCCAATTAGCCATCAAGTAGACAGCAACTACAGGGCACACGGCGGTCATTTACAACACAACGCAGAGAGAAACTTTTATTTATTTCACTCCACGCCTGCATAAAGATCATGAGCCAGTTAAAGACACGTGTTTTTATATTTGCTTTCATTCTTTAAAAAAGGAAAAAAGCTGATGTTTAATACAGTGCGGTTCCTATGAGCCAAGAAGATCACATACGAGCCGTCACTAATAGTAACTATTACAGCTGCACAAATATATAGCATTTATAGCACCAATAGCATTACATCACACGGTGACTCTATTTAACATTAGCCAGAGCACAGAACATACTGCTACTGATTAGGTTTTTAAAATTTTAAAGTTGCTATATGCAGTTTACAGTAAACTGACTGGCCGACTTCACTTCATAAAGCTTTGCACTCAAAGGAAACTATAAAGGTTAATGGTGACATCTAGTGGCACATACAGATATATACACATGGTAATCACAGTAAAAATGGGGGTTTGGGCATATATAATCCATCACTAATATATAACATTTTACCTTAAATATAGGCTTTAAAAGCAGATCTCATTTTTAAAATTGCACACTTGAACCTAATGGCACTTTGTATTTTCCTCACTGTGCTTCTGGCATTACAGGAGCAGTAAACCTTCTGACAGTAGAGGGTGATAGTGATCTGTTTATTTAAGCTCTGGCCACAGTGGAGGAAACCCTTTAAATATATTTATTCTCACACAAAATAATCTATCTATCTTACCTGTTGCTTAATTAAAAAAGACAATTAATGTGCCAATAAAATGAATTGCTTGACAATATTTCACTGACACGTAAGCTTGCAGATTATATTGCAATGTTTGGGGGTTTTTGCATTATATTTGTGTATATGTGTTTCACCTCCTCGTGATTTTTTTCTTCCTCATATTCAACAACTGACATAACACTGCTAATAGTTTTTCAGTTCCTTCTCCAGCTTCTTATCAAAATACATTTGGGGATATTTCTATGCCTCTTAACACATCCTTTGGCTGAACACAGGAAAACTGATTGCTAAATTCTGATATGTTTTGCAGCAAAAATCTTGAACTTCCAAATGCTGAAAAACACAACTGAAAACTGTGAGTTACTTTCTATATAACAAACTATGGTGCACAGATTGGTTTCAACGGTTTATAAACACATCCATCAACAGTTCAGGCGCATTGTTCATCACCATCCATCCACAGGCATCAGTTTGTCACTGGCCAGTGCGTAGGACAGATGATGGGGGAGTAGTGTGCCGCTTTGGGCAGAGAATCTTGCTAAAGGCCCTGCGGAAGCTACTGTGGCACAGCGGGTAGAGGAATGGGTTAATAGCAGAGTTGAGCCACAGGAGCCAGAAGGTGACCTCGTACCAGTGATGCTGGATGCATCGCCCTCTGCAGGCAGCACGGATGATCATCAGTAGGGTGTACGGTGCCCAGCAGATGGCAAACACACATACTATGATGGCCAGAGACTTAGCAATTTTCTTATCCCTGGACAGACGGCTAGGATGGGCTGCCCTGCTGTTTGAGGCATCTAGCTTACCCAAACCAGGAGAGGATGTCTGGGAGTTGATAGAGCCTCTTACAGCCAGTTTTATCCCAAACCCCCAATTGTGGGACAGGGGGATACCTTCCCCCTGGGCAGAGGCGGGTTCACTTGCTTGAAGGTGAAGCTGAGCCTCCCTGCTGTGCAGCCTCCTCCTGCGTATACTGAGGTAAATGCTGAGGTTGAAGAAAGCCACAGAGATGAAAGGAGAAAAAAACTCCAGCATAGAGGCACTCAGCAGGAAGTACCAAGAGTAATAGAACTCTGCGAAGCACTCATCCTTTGGCACACGGCTTCTGCCCACCACCAGCTCCCAGAATATGATAGCAGGGCCATAGAGGACAAAGGCTAGCACCCAGACTGCAGTCATGTTGATTATGGCTTGATGAGTCATGCTCTGTCTGGCACGGTAGCTTACCTGCAGTAAATACATACATAAATCAGGAAATATACTTTAGAAATCCTGCCAGGGTAAAGACACTCAATTAGTCAGTTATTGTAGACATATTTGCAAATGGTTGTTTAGCTACTGCAGCAATACTGGAGGATGAGGCTTTCTGGCTGTATAATGCAGTTTTAGAAGAAGGACACAATATGAAAAAGGTCATATTACAGCCTAACTCTCACATTCACAATATTCTTGATAATAAATTACAAGTGAAACTAGACTGAAAAATTATTATGTTTAAAAAGAAGAAGAAATGTCCGTCACTACTTAGTATTGTTCTCCAAATTTTTAGCCTATTTTCTTCATAATTTACTACTAAATCGCCAAAACAAGTGCAAATTTTATCTGTCATTCTGTCTGAAGGTTTGTCAAGATTAGTTTAAAAACTATCAAAACTACAATGTGGTGGAGAGGTGTAGAATGGCCGTAGGAAGAAAACATTGAAATTTGGTACAGATCCAGATCATTTTCACTGGCTTGGCAGAGGATGAGCCCTTTGAGTGCCCTTCTAAACTGAGCTGCTTTAGTCATGCATGAATAAGTGTGCAGCGTCTATGAATATCTAGTCAGAGTGGGGTTTAATGTAACTGTTTTATATACTGCAATGTTAATAATATTTAGTAAAATAGTTTTTTAAGTACCAAGTAGTATTTGTTTTTCTCAATAATGTGAGAGTACAGCAAAAGAATACATTTTTCCCCTAAGTTGTATCCAAAAATTTATTTAGTTTTTTTAAAAACACTATTTTACAATTCACTGTCTTGCTTCAGCTAATGATAGGCAGTAATTATGGTCACTGTGTCTGTAAGATTAGAGTCAGATGGTGAAACCCTTCAACACCAACACCTTTATTTTTAACTTGCAAAGAGCCAGAGTTTGTTGTCATTTTTAAGTTGATCTTGGAAATAGTTTTCCAGACTTTGTGAAGATCTTTCAAAGTTTTTCTTTGGACACTGCCTGCTTTTTGATTCGTTTTCAGCCCAGTCTTTTACCTGATCATTTTTATTTTCATTTAAGAGTTATAGAAAAAAAGGAAACTGGACAAGAGGAGGACACAGAAAGAGAAGTGCAGGATTACAAAGCAGGTGAAGATTGTCTTAAGGTCATGTCGGTCGAACGGTCGCTGTTAAGAAGCTCTTCTTAAGGAATGGAAACAGGGAAAAAATAATGTATCCCAAATTACACAAAAACTGGGCTTCAGTTCTTAGCTCTTACTGAGTGATGAATCCAAATTTAAAAATTTGGTTTGAATTGCCATCAGTAGATACAGAGGATGCCAGGCGAGAGGTAAAAAAGTGAGTGTCTAGAACCATCTGTAAAACAAGGGGAGAGGCTCTACCATGGTTTGATGCTGCGTTCTAGCCAGTGGTGTTGGGAATCTTGTCAAAACTGCTGAATTGTGAACTCAGAAAAGTACAGCAAGATTTTGAGCCACCATGCAATACCATCTGAAAAGCATCTGATTGGAAATGACTTCATTTTTAAGCATGACAGTGATTCCAAACACACTGCCAATGCAGTAAAAGCACACCTGGATAGAAAAACACATAATGGACCGCTATCAGTCATGATCTGAGGCCCAGACCTTAATATTACTGAAGCAGTGTGGGATCATCTTGACAAAGAAGAGAACAAAAGGCTGCCAACATCCAAAGAAGAGCTTTGGGTGTTCTTGAAGAAGCCTGGAAAAGTATTCCTGAAGACTGCTTAAAGAAAAGACAAGAAAGCTGCCTAACAGACTGTGAACCTACCAAATATTGACTTTCATGCATGTTAGAATTGTACAAACTCTATTTTTGCCTGATATGCTTTTTTCGTGCACGTTTGCACATGTTTAAATAATTTACCACATCTATTTCCCCAAAAGATGAGGGATGACTCACCACTTTTGTACAGTACTATATTTATCAACCGTCATAGTATACTGATGGAAAGACCAAATAAACACATAATGAGAACATCAATGTAACAATGTGCAGTACAAAAGTCAGTGAAGTACCCCTTATCACCACTTGTCTCAATTAGTGTCACATCCTATGTCTCTGCCCACATTCTTGCCCAGCTCGCAGCATCTCTGAGCACACACGTTTGTCACCTTCTGTCTTTCTGATTAACTCAAGACCTTCTGCAAATAATATGAAAGATGATTTCACTTTTGTTTGCATAAATTTGTATGACATGAACATGGCCCCTCAGCTATACATGTTAATCAGTTAAGACATATAGTGTTAACATGAGGCATGTTGACTCTACACTCGTAAATCTGTCTTTTTTATTTAAAGAAAACTTTGTTAAATTCTTTCTAAGATCTTAGTAGGCAAACTCCCTCTTACATTCCAAACTAGCTCATTAATTACGTTGTTTTCTCTCTGACACTGCTATTAGAATTTTAGAAATGTGTTGACATTTGATCTATTTAACAGTCAGTATTTGTCTACATCTTTTCATTTCAAAGACAAACTTTGTCTGTGACTGCTGCTGACCCTTTGTCTTTCCATGTTCAGAGAAAAATGCTTTTAGGAAAATGTTGCTTGGCTGCCGGTGGCCTGTTTCTACTACGATTGATCTCTTCAGGTTGGAACGACCATGGTACGGAGGAGGATCTCTATGATCAAAGCTTGCTAATTAAAGAAGACCCTCTTTCTCTCCGGTGTTATTTGTATTCATTGCTCTGATGTTAAGTGTTTCCTTTCTGAAAGGAAACAGAGCCCTCTCTTTGTCCACTATGCCAAGCCTTGTCCCACCTTTGAGTTATCGCACATATCTGTAGGACACAGTCAGCTGTGTAAGGCACAGACAAGCCCCGACAACAGGCTAAATGGGGCTAACGTCTTCAGAAAAAATTCTCCTCAGAAAGTGTGTTCCAAAGCAGGAAGAGATAGAGTATATACAGGAGCAGTGATGTACCATTGTCTTTCTATGTTTTAGAGGGGGGAAAAATCAATTAATTACTGAGTGGCAATAAAGCAGATTTTAAGATTAAACAATTTTTTTGACAGTGATTTATTGTATACTGAATATTTTCTGAAGCCCAGTTTGTCCCAAAGTCATAACGCAACTTTTTTCTATCTTCATCATGTGGAAAAACTATAATTAGCGGTGGCGCTGGGCCTGAACGGGTCAGGAATGATTAACCTCTGCAGATGGGCACATTTGGGAGACTGAGCTTCGATTGCCCCTACCGATGACCTGGGAGATTCATTGGAAACTAAGCCACACAGTGGAAGAATAAACACTGGTGTATCTGCAAATAAGTGAGATTTTAAACATTTAATATTACCCTTTAAAAGACTCATTCAAATAGATAAATGGGTGAATAGCAGAAAGAGGGCGACAATATTATTCTTTACAAATATGGGAGTTAATTTTGTTCTGTCAGAGTCCCTTAAATTATTTTTGACATCTGTGAGCATGGCAAATTCCACGACATATTCCACTCACTGCTCTGGTGACTGACAGGAAGCGGTCGTAGCTGATGAGAACAATGCTGAAGACAGACGCCGAACAAAGCAGGTAGTCCATGACCAGCCACAGCTTACACAGTCCTCGACCCAGCGTCCACCTGCCTGTGAGGATGTAGGGGATGTACACCGGGATGCAAAATGCTCCTAGAGAAATAGTGATGATGTAATGGGAGCAGAAACCAAAGCAAAAATAACAATACTTAGTATATTTTCATTTCTTTAGGGAGGAAAACATGTAACCAGATTATCAATATACCACAATACACTTGCTAACATAAAATATGTCTTTACAGGAGACGTTATGGTGGTGGATAATTAAAGAACACTTTAAATATATATTTAAATGTTATTACAACATTTCTGCATGACTGTTTCTATACTGCTTGCATTCTCTAATAAAGCAGATTAAACTGTAAATGTGAAAGAGAAGTGCTTATAAATGAGGCAAAATTCGCCCTTGCCAAATGAAAAATGTATCAAGCTCTCTGATTATTTATTGTCAGTCACATTCATTTAACTGATTAGCAGCTATTTAATCTTGTAATCTAGCTCCAGTCAATCAGTGCACAGGTATCTATTAGCAGCCATCTCCATTGCAGGGAGAATGAAAGCCATAAGAAACAGGTCCTTATCACTAAAATACTGTGGGAATTTCAAAACTTTACATATCATCGAATATTCACGCATGGATCATATGCTATCAGATTGCATCACATCAAAACATGTTAAGTTAATATGTGCATTTTATCATATCAACTTCACTAGCTTGTCTGATATTCCATGCTCTGCAAGGCAGACTGCGCTTGGACTTACCTACAAGAAAATCGGATATTGCTAGATTCAGGAAGTAGTAATTGCACTGTCTCCTCAAACTCTTGTCCACTTTAAATGCCAAGATGACGAGCGCGTTGCCCAAAACTATCACAACAACCAAAGTCACCATCATCACCATTAAAATGACAATCATGGGTCCCGAGAAGACGAAGCTGCTCTGGACTCTAGTGGAGGCATTGCCAAAATAGTACCCAGTGGAGTTGGAATCAGTTTGCCCCTCTGACATGGTCCTGATGTGAGGTGAATGCTGCGGTCGTTAAATCCCCAACGGGCCAGCTCTAAATGTAATAAGCAACAGGTGCCAGGCGAACGGACGCTGCGTTCAACACCCCATGTTCCGAAAGCTCCGGTTTACTGATGGAACTGAGCATTATGTCCACGGATATCCACGAGAGAGCGCAACGCACAACACGACCCGGGCACCTGATGAATTACGCACGTCTATCATTGTTTGTCTGGCATGAAGCACTTCGTTGAAATGAGAATTTTTCTCCACACAACCATTAAACTGCAATTTTAGAAGTGACCAAAGTCTGTGACGTTACTGGCACAAATCTTTAGTTTGGTTTTAAACTTAGGTGCGATATGCCTTTAATAAATAATTGAGGGAAAGCAAGCGAGCTTATATTTCAACAGCATCCTATCCGGTGGTGTTTATGGAAAGGTAGTTTCTGTCTTTTTACAGTAAATTGAGATGTCTCACCTCTGAATGCATTAGTCTGTGCCTTACTGACTTTTCCCCCCTTTAAAACATATTCAGGATGTGAATCAACACAGGAAGCACTTAATAGCCGTCCCTCGCATTTTCTTCGCTGAAATAAATTCATAAAAGTCTCATATCTGATTCACAGACGCACATTCCCCTCGCCACGGCTCACACAAGGTGAAAAGCATGTGGGTGTGCGCGCAGCTCGCAGGAAGCCCATTTAGGCTATGCTGTTATAGTAATTTAATTCGCTATGGGATGATGCATACACATAGTAGCATGCTGAGGGTTTGACACCAGCTAACTGTCCAGACAATTACCTCATCCCAAACGCATCGTGAGTGAGCAAAAGAACATTTCCTTTAAGCTATAAAAAACTTTTTTTCTTGTTTCGCTTGTTTACTTCCGTCCTTTGCTGTCAAAATGCTTCTTATATTGTTTTTTCCTAATCATGGAGTCTCTCTCTCTCTCTCTCTCTCTCTCTCTCTCTCTCTCTGTCTGGTTTCCTTGAAACCTCAACGTCTGAGGTTTGATTCTAAAAGAAGAAGTCTTACAATTTTTGTTGAGGATTCAATAAAAAAAAAATGATAAGGCTCATTTACATATTATCTTGCCAGCTCCTCAACTGTGATCCAGGAAAAATGAGAAACATTAAAGAACAGTAGAAGTGACTGAAAGAATTTAGTCTGAATAACTGTTATTTTGGAGCCACCGTCATCTCTCAGTTAGCCGCGTTGGAGATGCAACACTGAGTAGCAGAGTAATGCAAGTACACATTTTCACACAGTCCATTTAGCATTGTTAAAAGAAGATGAGTGCGCTATCATGTGAGAAATGTTTCAAAATTGGTCAAACATGACAATGCATTTGTGAGTTTGAAGAAACAGGGACTGAGTGGAAATGTGGAAAGATAATAACAAAAAGCACACCGGCAGCAAGGGTAGGTTAGGGATTACATAAGAGGCTACCCTCTCATATTGTACTGTGAGTTGAGCATACAGTCTATGTAATGACAGGTCTAAAGTATGAACAGCTGAATTGCTTTTAGTTGGACATTTACATATGAATTGAACAAAGTCTTGGACTGTAACTACTCAAATTGTTGTTCCTTATAACCTAATTAACACAATGCCACAGTCTGCTAAGGATTGGTTGTCTCAGCAACATTTCCCTAAGGTCAGACTGTGCAATACTCAATGTAACAGCAAAAACATCAAAGTGGTACATCCCAGACTCTACAGGGCCCCAATTAGCAAACATTTAACCAATTGTTAAATGTCCACAATAGTACAGATTGACAGAAAAAAGCCTCTTCTGTCCAAAAGGAAAATGACAGCACAGCTTTCATCTTCAAAGTTGCATTTAAACAAACCACAAGATTTCTGGAACAATGTCCTTTATGTACAAAAGACCAAAGTGGAGACGTTTGGAGACGCAGCAGAGGGCTGATCTGGGCAGCTTTGCAGGCACTGGACCGGGAAACCTTGCAGTCATTGAGTCGACCATGAACTCCTCTGTTTACCAATGTATTCTAGACTCAAATGTGTCAAACAGCTAAAGCTTTCCTGAAATGATGTCAAACAACAGGTCAATGATCCCAAGCACACCATTAAATCTACAATCTGGCTGAAAAAGAAAAGAATGAAGTTGTTCTAATGGCCCAGTCAATATCCAGACCTTAACCAGACTGAAATGTTGTAACGGGACCTTAAGAGAGCTGTGTATAAATGCATCCCCCAAACCTCAATGAACTGGAGATGCATTCTAAAGAAGCCTGGGTCAAAAGGTATAAACGTACAGGATATTAGTTGAAGTTATTGCAGTTAGAGACTAGAGACCAGACTGCATAGAGTCCTAGACTCCTGTGAAAATTCTTTTTTTCAGATAGATAGATAGATAGATAGATAGATAGATAGATAGATAGATAGATAGATAGATAGATAGATAGATAGATAGATAGATAGATAGATAGATAGATAGATAGATAGACTAAAGTATAGTTAGTGAAGCGCTGAAACAATTAAATATTGAGAACTGGTTAACATGAATATTCTTCTTCTTCTTAACAAAAGTGTGTCAGGAAAGCAATCTGTTTAGCAGGTGCACTGCTGCTGGATTTGGAAATACAAATGAAATACCTCATCTAAATATGGAGGGCACTCAAAAAGAAAGCAGTGTCATGGAGGGTACACAGAGGCTCTAGTGTTGCCTATTATACTGTGTCCTGCTGTGGCTCTCCATTACTCTAGTGCTCAAGTGTTTGCGTTTGGATGCTGGGCTGGAATACAGATGCTACAATACTGTAACAGTGTGCCTATCCACAGTAATCACCATCAAGATTTAACCAAAAACATGCACAGGTAAATGGCCTGTATTTGTATAGCGCTTTACTAGTCCCTAAGGACCCCAAGGCGCACACATTCATATGGTGACAGCAAGCTACATTGTAGCCACAGCCACCTGGGGTGCACTGACAGAGGCAAGGCTGCCAGACACTGGCGCCACTGAGCACTCTGACCACCACCAGTAGGCAATGGGTGAAGTGTCTTGCCCAAGGACACAACGACTGAGACTGTGCAAGCCGGGACTCGAACCGGCAACCTTCCGATTATAAGGCAAACTCCCAACTCTTGAGCCACAATCGCCCCAGCAAAGTTACACCCTGAGTCATCATTTTGCAAAATTGTTTCTGCCATTTTGTAAAAGTCTATTCCAGATTAGTTTTTAATGTGTAGAAATATATTTATATTTAAACTAAACATACTAAAGCAAAATGCATGGCTTCACACACGAACGCAAGCAATATTTGGGAAATATGATTGGCAAGAAAAAGGTTAAAAGGCCTTTTCACTATTGGTCATTGTTGTAAGTGGATTACAAAGGAATAATCAGAAAAATGCATTGACATACATGTATTCATTTTTTGTCTGTGGAGCTCAAAAATCTAAAATATGTGAAGTTTTTATAATTGCTGCCTTCATTTACTGTTTTGCAGCTTGAGACTTGATCTAAGTCTTCCTAAATGTCACACTGATAGCAAAATTGCAATCTTAAATCTCCTAGATAAATTGATTCCTGTCCTTGCTGATTTTTCTACCTGAAAGAACTCATGTTCAGTGAACACTAAACAGACCTATTATAGTGGATGGTTATGGGTGCAGATTTGTTTTCACTTGGCTCAGTTCTGAGGAGCTCCTGACAAGCAGCCAACTGCAACTTGGGTTTGAAAAAGCATTTAAAGAAATTGCAATCTGCCTCACACAACCCCAATAATAAAAAAAAAAATTGAGAAAAATCTAAATAAAAACAGAACAAAAACACAAAGGGTCTGGAGTGTGGGCAGGCCAAGTTACCACCTGGATTCTTCTACTACAAACCAGCGCTGTTATAATAGATCCAGTATGCAGTATGCAGTTTAGCATTGTCTTGGTCAAATATGTAAGGCTATCCCTGAAAAAGACGTGATCTAGATAAGTTGCTCTAATACCTTTATGTGAAAGTCAGATGATCCCTCTCCTCTTTTGTCCAGAGGATGCAGGGGCAATGTCCCCCCCCCCGCCCAAAAAAAAAGTGAACTTCAACTTGTTCCCATAGGGCGAGAGGCCGTGTGCAGCATGGACAGGTCGCCAGCCTGTCGCAGGTTGGTAGCTGGGAGAGGCTCCAGTCCCTCCGCGACCATGGATGGATGGATGTCATGGTCCTGGGTCGAGCGACCCAGTGTTTGAGTTTATGTATCTTTTGTATTTATTTGTGCCTTAGCTTAGTTCACCTAGTTAATTTCTAGATTACTGTGTAGTCCTGTTTCTTAGTTGTTTATGTCATCTCCCCCTGTACTAGTCTCCCTGGTTCATGAGTCATGTCTGTGTGGTTATGTTTGGTTCATGTCATGTCTAGTCTCCATGTTTCCTGTTTTACTTTGAAAGTCTGTATTCAATGTCAGTATATGTAGTTTCACTCTCCCTGTCCTGTCATTAGGTTCATGTGTATCAGCTGTTCCCCCTCATGTGTCTCCACTTCCCCTGATCACCTCATGTGTGTATTTAGTCCTCAGTCTTGCTGTGTTCAGTGTCGCGTCGTCTGTGTTATCTCCCATACCCCTTGTCATAGTTTCCCAGTCTATGTTCAGGTTTTCCCTCAGTTACTTTGTTGTTGTTTTTTCCGTGAGTTTTCGGCCCTAAATAAAGGCTCGCCTTTTTTTAAGTCCAGTTTTGTGTCCTCACCTCTGTCTGCGCTTGGGTCCTCTACTCACTCCACACGGTCTGCCCCGGCAGTCCGTGACAGATGGATACAGAAAAGCTTTCTATTTTCCAGTTCAGTCCATTATAAATTAGATTTGGCCCAGAGAAGACTGTGGTGTCTTAGGACCATGGACCCATCACACATGATAGACCGTTAACCTGTATTTGTGGATGACACAGTGAACTGTGTTCACAGACAGTGATTTCTGGAAGGCTTCCTGAGCCCATGCAGTGATTTCCATGACAGAATCATGCCTGTACTTAATGCAGTGCTGCCTGAGGGGATACTCATTTCAGCTTTGTCCCTTACACACAAAGATTTCTCCATATTTCCAGAATCTTTTGATGATAGTATGTGCTGTGGAAGATGAGATGTATTTGAGGTCATCACAATTTTACTTTGAGGAACATATTTTGAAATTGTTCCGTACTTTGTAGACGGAGTTTTTTACAGAATGCTGAACGTCTGCCCAGCTTTACTTCTGAGAAACTTTGGCTCTCTAAGATGCTCTTTTTGTGTTAATAACACAAAAAGAGTGTGTTAATAACCTTTTGCCAGTTAACCTAATTAGTTACAAAGTGTTCCTCCATGTGTTTTTCTCTTTAGCAGCACTCACTTTTCCAGCCTTTTGCTGCCCTTCTGCCAACTTCAGACTTTGTTGCTGCCATCAAATTCAAATTGAGCTTCTTAAAATTGTAAACATTTGATATGTTTTCTATGTTCTACCATGACTAAAATATGGCTTTATGAGATTTTTAAACCCCTAAATTCTGCTTTTATTTAGATTTCACACAATGGCTTTTCAGCTATTTTTATTTTTCAGCTTTATTTTTCTTAACTGTTAACTACTGTTGGACAGGGCTGCATCAATATGCTAGTATGGGCTAATTGCCATTTGGGCACAACAGATATATCCCCTGGTAGTCTAAGGCTTCACATCACATCAGCACTGTCAGAGTTTACATAATAAATGCTGATCATTAATGAGAGAGCTGAACTCATAGTTGGATGGCTTCTCAGTCTCACAGTCTGTTTGGGAAAGCTGCCTGTGAGATGAAGGGTGCTGGCATTTACCTTATGCTCTAGATCCACAGAAGCTCATTGAAATGCCGTGGGTGTGCCTCATCGTGACAGTATTTGGACTTGTTTAATTTTTCATCTGATTTTCAAAAGCTCCAAGCTGTTTAGTCCATGTATCTCTTTACCCCATCCACATGTCAAAATTTGTCAAGTAAGTCATCACTGCAAATATAACTGAATTGTATGTAAGTAAACATTAAGGGGAAATCCAATGCTTTAAGAGCGCGTTTATACTGCCATCACATTTTGAGCTGTTTGTGTGATTTAGAAATTCTTTCCTTTTTTAAAAGGTTCCCTTCCACCACGATGCAAACAGCTCTTGTGGTTTATTTTAATATCCTCTTAGATGCTGTGGAAAGACTTTCTGCTTTCACTAGTATTTAAATCAGTTTTGCTTATTGTGATGTAAATATTTATTATCATCTCTCCCAAAATAGCATCCTATCTAAATTGGAATATCAAAGTCTTATCAAAGCAATTATAAATGTCTTGACACCTATCAGTGCTACTGATAACAACCTTGTGAAAATAAACACAGCTGAACCTAAGGATCCACGGAGGTTCAGTCAATCAAGAGACAATTTGGAAGCTTCACTTTTTTTGAGAATCGATGCATGCACTCGGTTGATGAGTCATCCTTTAATTGATTGCAATAATTTATGATAAATGCTCTGTCTGGGCTTGATTTCCATGCGGTCCACGCTTTGTGATCCTGACCCGATCTTGATCCTGATGATGGGATCCTGTGTGTATTTCCACAACTTGTTACTAAGAATTCCTCCTTATGTAGATACAGTACACGTTGATATACAGATCACCTCTTAATACGCTCTTAAATATTGCTGAATCTACTGTTACATACAGTACAGCAGGAATGCTGCAGATGCAAAGTGCTGTGTGTATTTTTGGCAGTCTTGTACATTGATGAGACATCTGCTTGCAAGAACTTTATTTTCTTTATTTCAGGTATTACATTATATGTGGTATGGTATGACAATGTCTAAGGCAGCACAAGCAGGGAGCATGGGGGAAAATATAATAAAAGGATAGAGTAAGAATAGAAATGCACAATGTATCGCCAACTGCTGCACCTCTAAGAAAAATCAAACATACAGCACCTGGAACACAAAATTTACAAAATACACAGATACATAAATCGACAATCTTCTTGTAGTGTGAGTGTGAATATGATACAGAGAGCCAAGAAAGTGAGAGTGCCTGTGTCTTTCTCGCGAATGTACTTGATAATGAGGGTGGAGTGTCGCAATAATGCCCCCCCAGGAGCCAGAGGCAGACAGAGAAGGAATCAGGAAACCCACGCCATTGGCAGCCCCCAAGAGTACCAGAGACCTAAAGCCACACATCTCAGCAACATCTGCATATCCGTCCAAGCAGGAGAACGAGGGAAGCCTAAGATGGGGTGCCCAAGGACAAAAGGTGAGAGTTTACCCCACTAGAGGCTGCCTGGTACAAGTCAAGAACAGGGCTCCAAGTGGTGCGAGTCAAGAACAGGGCTCCAAGTGCCCAAGAACCACTTGGAGCCCTGTTCTTTACTCGCACCACTGCCGGGTACCAGAACCACCTGGCACCTGGCAGAACCCCCACGCCCCAAGAGGAGAAGCGGGCCACCAAGGGAGTGAGCAGGAGTGTTCAGCAGGGAGCAGTGACCATGTCCCACAGGGGCCAAAGCTCAGAAAGACCCAGACCCAGCCCAACACACTCACTCATACAGACCATTCACTCACTCACTCTCACCCACCCACTAATGACACACGGTTCGATCCCCGGGCTCTCTGTCGTGATCGTTGTGTCCTTGGGCAAGACACTTTACCCTACCGCCTACTGGTGTTGGCCAGAGGGGCCGATGGCGCGATATGGCAGCCTCGCTTCTGTCAGTCTGCCCCAGGGCAGCTGTGGCTACAACCGTAGCTTGCCTCCACCAGTGTGTGAATGTGAGAGTGAATGAATAGTGGCATTGTAAAGCGCTTTGGGTGCCTTGAAAAGCGCTATATAAATCCAATCCATTATTATTATTACCATTTTTAATAAAGGAATATGATTCAACCGTACCAGGACTGAGAGCTTGGTATAAAAACTTATACCTAGATATCTAATGTTACCTCACCTGTTGATTTATTCCAGTTGATGGAGTATTCCGATATAGATGAGACTTATGTATAAGTGTGGTTGTCTTCATAAGTGAGGTTTGTGAGCTCCTGAGGAAAAATAATACACCATCAACATATGGGCTTATCATAGGATCTGTATTTTCAGGTTGAACTCCTTTGATATCTACATTTTATCTGATTTCTCCTGCTAATGGTTTGATTAAAAAATAACACAAAGGGGGAAAGTGGACAGTACTGTCTGGTGCCCCGCAAGGTTGATGCTTGCAAAGCGCAAAAAATGCACATTAGAAGAAGCTTGTACCAGTCTGCACCACAGTCGAGCAGTCCCCGTGTTGCATTCAGACAAAGGGGACTTTTGATCTCTCCTTATTAGCTGAAGCATTCTTGACTGCATAAAACACAACAGAATCCAGAGTCACTTATTGATTGCCATTATCTTAAAAAACGTTTCAGAGAACAGTTTAACATTCAAAATGACACATTGTGAGTTAAAAGAAGAACAGTCTTTGAGCTCTGTTTCCTTTGGAGCCAATCACTTTACCAGGCAGTCAAATAAGCTTCTGCTATTCATGCTGCTGTATGTGAAGGGAATACACGCTGTTCTTTTCCCCCTACCTTTTCCCTCACTCGCTGTCTCTCTCTGCCTGTCCCTAAAATGTCCCTGCTGGGGATTCTATCTCCTGGTTCCTTTTGAAGCAGTGGCCTCTCTTTGCCTCCATTATCTTGTAATTTGTGAGGGATTACACTCTGGAGCACACACAGTCCACCCCGTTGCTTAAGAGCTGTGACAGCTTACAATAATTGCCATGCTAATTAGCAGGAACTAGCCCAGCGCGCTTCGTTCCCTCACCAGACCTGATTTGATGAATATGCTTTGATTAATGTCTGCAGTGATGTTTCCATAAATTTTAAGACCTTATAATTAACCAATAATAATGAAGGATATATGTTCACAAGTAAAACGTAGAGTGTATTTTCTCAGGATGAAAAGAAACGGCAGCGCTTGCTTCTGCTAGGCAGGAGCACAGAGTTAATGTGCGGAGAACATTTGCCTTTTTTTGTTCCAACTCTTTGTCAGAGAAGTTTTGATTGTCTTCGTTTGACATAATTGTGTTGATTTCCATGTCTTGTTACCCTTGAATAATTTCTGCTGTTGCTCTGACAGATTCAACAACAATTAAGGCACAGCTGAGTTGCCCACATTTCTTTAAAAAAAAACTTGCATAACAAAGCCCTGACGTTTTTTTAAAGATCAGAACACGTTGTTGAGGTTATTCAAACTCAACTAGCTAAACTTTGCGATGCTTTTATAAATGCAATTCAACCTCACAATTTATTTCATTGGGTTTTTGTGTCGTCGTCCCCCCCAGTCTCTACACCCCCATTTCTTCCAGGTGACTGAGGTTAAATATACCTCCATTATGCCGAAGACTAAGCAACTTATCTTTGAAGTTCTCGCAGACATGTACCTTCATTACAGCACGACCCTATCACCTTTACTCACAAATGTGCACATACCTCAGGGGACCTAATTGCTTGAGATAAGCAGGGCCTTTAAAGCCACACACAGAGAATTGACCTTCAATGCCTCAAAATGTTTGTAGCTATATAGAATAATAAAGTAACAAATATCTAAGATGTATGACCTTTAAAAGAACAGTGGTATGGTACCATTGCATTTTTTTCTCTCAAACAATGTAACTGTTTTGTGTTTCTGGGTTTCAGCAATGACACACTTGTGCAGACTCACCTGCTCCAGCAAATACCTACATCTAGGGAATAATTTGGTCAGACCAGTTCATTAACACTTTGCAGGAACAGACATATTCCACTGGGACACCGTTTGCAAATACTGCACGCTGCATGTAACGGCGTGATTTAGGATTATACTGTATATGTAATGAAGCACATACTTTCAAGGGAAAGGATGAAAGTATGACATTGTTTCAGGAATAGTTTCATGTCTAATTGTTGGTACAATCCACACTGATAATGCTTGTTTACTGTTACTGTTAATACTGTTTATCATTTTAATATGAACTTTCATGTTAACATCTGTCTCGCAGTGTTTCATAAATGTCAGTGTGGAAAACTAAGATATCTTTAACTGCAACCTCGTGTCTGTTATCTTTAATTAAAATATTGTTTTCTGGGCTGTTTACTTGTATTTATTTTCAGCATTGTGCTATTTCACAAATGTCATAGATGTTGGCTGGCAATTCCACCTGACACACTGTAGAGAAAGATAAAAAAAAAACATTGCCATATGAGGTTTGTGGATATGAATAAAATCAGATTAATATGTTTTACTTTGAAGTTGTAGTTTTTTTTAATCATTTGCCTGTAAAGTAATAGCCGTCTTGCATTACTGAAATAACATTGACCTTATGTTACTGTATGATACTGTTGTTGTGGATGTCATTATAACACAGAATAATGACAGTATAGAAACCAACAACAGAAATACTGAATGAAAAATTGAGTTGCAGAAACTAGGACATAAGACATGACAGTAAACTGTCAAGAGTATGATGCCGCTACTAAGAAAAGAGTCACAACTGAAGAGAGATGTTAAAAGCATGTAGCATGAACTAGTTTGAGTATTTTAGGGATTTTCCTACACAGCCATCTCTAGGCTTTACAGAGAATAGCACCAGAATCAGGTGCAGTTTTCTGTGAAAGAAATTCCTTGTTAATGTCAGAGGCCAAGTCAAAAGTGGCTCATATAAGAAGAGAATATCTGATCACACAACAGGTGGAACCTTGAAGCAGATGGGCTGCAGCAGCAGAAGACCGCACCAGGTGCCATTCCTGTTGGCTAAGGACAGGATACTGAGGGGACAGTTCACACGGAATCACCAAAATTAGACAATTGAAGACTGAAAAAAATGTTGCATGGTCTAATGAATCTTGGTTTCTACAGCAACATTCGTAAGGGTCAGGATTTGTTTTGGTGTAAAACAACATGAAAGCGTGTAGCCAGCCTTCCTTCTATCAACAGTTCATGCTGATGGTGGTGTAATGGTGTGGGTGGTTATTTTCTTGGCACACTTTGGGCTCCTTTGCAACAACTGAGTACAATTTAAGCACTACAGCGTAACTCAGTACTGTTGCTAACCATGTCCATTTCTTTATGGGCACAGTGTACCAATCTTCTTATGGCAGCTTCAAGCAAGACAGTGCACATGTCAGCATGGACCACCGTCTGAGGAAGGTTTCCAACACCTTGTTGAAACTATACCAGGAAGAATTAATGAGGTTATGAACGCAAAAAGGGGGTCCAACCCAGTACTTGCTAGGTATGACTAATGCTAGTAGCTACTCAAAAATACTCTGTCCGGTCACGTGGCGGCTGCCTGTCACCTGATTGAACCGATCAGATTTCAGCCGTGGCGTGTTGTCCCTGTGAAGCAGACCAAAGATTGTGAAAGAGTTTCAAATCCATAGCTACACGTAAGTCTGAGTTTAACATTTTATCCTCGCCAACGTTAGTAAGATAACTATTTAGAGTTACTTCCGCTCTTAGTTTGAAAGGTAACGCTGCTTTAGCTCAATAAAAACACAGTTGAGCTGGACAAACGTAAATAAAAACAGATATTATGTCGACCTCTAACTAAAACCTTAAATTCTTCACTTGCAGATGAGAAGCTGTATTAACTGCACCTTGCTTAACGTGGTTAATTGACCAATTTGAGCTAACTGCCTTGTGTTTAACATCATTTTTCATAAGTCCAGTGATGGAGGATTGCACGCTGGAAGAACAACTTCTCCTTCATGCTAAAGAGGGCAACTGTCCTCAGGTTCAGAGGCTCCTTCAGTCGAGGATTCACCAAAACAGCTCTCTCAACATCAACTGCAGATGTAAGCTGGTGTGTGGGGGAGGATGCCATCATCCAGCTGCCCTAATGTCACATGTAACTAGAAAATTGCTGATTTTATTTTATTTTTTCTTCTTCTTTTTCTTTCTCTCGCTGTAGCTCGTTCGAAAACCTGCTCGGGATGGACACCTCTTCATTTGGCCTGCAGCTTTGGACACAGAGATGTTGTTGAGGAGTTACTGAAGGTGAGAGCAGTGTATGAGTCACATCATTATCATGCTTTTTGTGTTCAGGACCTGCAGCCAGAGACATTTTTATATTCACCTAATAAAGAATGCATTTGCAGGCAGGGGCTGATGTGAATTTGCAGAATAACCTGGGTGACACACCTCTGCATAAAGCAGCATATGCTGGACGAAAGGTAAGGATAGAGAGGGGAAAAAGTAGTGCTTCCTTACAAGTCTGTAAAAGCACGGTAAACTGTGGTGTACCTTCTTCTTCTAACCTAATGTCAGCTGGATCAGCTGTCACAGAAACACATAATATATTTTCTCATCTCCCACTGAAGCTTTTGAGTGAAATGTGATGGTCAGGTTTTTTCTTTAATCCCCCCCCCCCCCCACCCACCCTTTGGACCCTTAAGGAGATTGTTCTGTTGCTTCTGCGCTATGATGCCTGTGCCAACATAATCAATGGAACTGCTCAAATCCCCAAAGATGTCACAGAGGACGATGAAATCATTACCATGCTTGAGGGTATGAAATCATGGGAGCGTTTTTCTTTTTTTTTTTTTCTTTTTTTTTTTTAAACGTCTGATGGCTTCTCATTACTGAAGATCAGCTGCCTTTGTTCTCAAGTACTGATTTGGTTTGTGCAGCTGCAGAGAGGAGAGCGGCAAGGCGGCATGAGGAGAAGCTTCTGGAAGCAGCCAGAGAGGGGGATATATCCACTCTGTCTAAATTGGTTAGTGTCTGACCTTTCAAAGAACTTTTGGCAGAAAATAGTATGCTTTAAGAGCATCTCTCCAAATTTCACACATTTAACAAGTGCCTTGGGGCCTTGCACACACTTCAGTTGTCTCCCAGAGATTGTTGAAATGCACCACCGTTATTACAAATACTCTTTATACGATTCGATATTTGTACAGAGTTCGGGGGGTCTGATGTTCAATCACAAAGTGACAAATCTGAGTCCACAAATAAGATGGCATGTGGCAACTTGCAGTAAAAGCCAGTTCAGGTTTTGTTTTGTTTTTTAAATCTCATTCTGTCTTGCTGTTTTTAAGATTGATCATTTAAATAGTTTTATGCATGTTTCAGATAGATGTATGTAAAAGGTTAACCTCATTTTCCTGCCTGTTGTTTCTGTCATTTCTCTGGTTTATATCCCTCAGCTCAATGGGAAAGATGCTCCAGATATCCACTGCAGGGATTCAGTGGGTAATACGCCTTTACACTGTGCAGCCTACAGGGGGCAGAAGCAGTGCGTTATAAAGCTGCTCAAGTGTGGAGCCAACCCTAGTATCAAGAACAACAATGGTATATCACTTATCTTGTTCTCATCATCAGCTCCTATTATTCCGGCTGTTTAATTTGTTCAGTGGTGTTTAAAATGGTTGTTTAAGAATCACACGTTATTTTCTAAGGATGGTAAATACTATAGTCCACCGGTTTTGTTCCAAGGAAGTGTCAAAAGGTGCATAATAATTTGTTTGTATGGCTGATGATTTTGCAGCTCAGACTGCATTGGACCTGGTTTGCACTGATGAACTGAAACAGATTCTAGCAGCCTATAAAAATAAGGTGAGCTCAAATGGCTGGTCTGTAATGTCTCATCCGCTTTGAATGATCAGGATGGGTTCTGCTAAGAACATTCGGCACAGCTGCATTACAAGTATGGTGTCTTAGTCGTGATCCACAAAGGATGATACCTTTTTGGTTACTTGATTAATTAGAGTACTTGAGCTGCCCCTCATTTCTTTATATTTTATTTCCAAGGAGCCAGGCTTTCTTGTAATTTTTCTTATAAAGTGGTTTTCAGCAATAGTTCTCCAGGCTTTCTTAATGTTTTGGGGGTTTTTGGGTAATTTGTTTTTTAGATATTTGCTGTTTTTTATAAATACATCTAATCCAAGGGATGAATTGGTGTTGTGTTTACAGATAAACAATAATTTAAGTTATATCTTTAGGCACTTTGTTACTAGCAGCCTGTAACAAGGGGCATCAGTTGATCCCATTTCATTAGTTGGATCTGCAAAACATGTCATAGATAACAGTTTGACACGCATAAAATAGTATTTTTTTTTTTTTTCGTGCCAGCTGAAAACGTGACATATCAGGGGGAAAAAAATGAGGCGACTAGGCAAGTGCAAGACAAAAGAGAAAATGTCGGGCTAAAAAAAGTTGTCTAAGCGTATATGAACAGTTTCTAAAGGTTATATTCTTAAAACAAATTGGGACCTAGACCGGCCCTTCACTTTTCACTGAAGTCTCATCAGAAGTGGAAAGAAGAAGTTGGAAGGGTGGCTGTCAAGACGTGTGTCTTAATAAAGAGAAACCAGGAGAAAAGGTTGAAGTGCGACTAGTTACACAGGAAGTGAACTGAAACTTAAAGGTAACAGGTCTTATGGGCTGATGGATCCAAATTCAAGTTCAAATTGTCATCAGTGTGTACGGAGGAGGTAAAACAACCGGGAGCCTCTGTCATGGTTTGGGGCTGCAATTCAGCCAGTGGTGTTAGAGGTCTTGCAAAAATCGATAGAAGATAGGTACAGAGCAAAATATCGTCAGACTTTGGTCCACCATGCATGAAGTGGAAATGTCTGATTGGCAACATACGTAGATGATGCTGCATTTTGGTTTGTTTTTGATTTTGTTTTTTTTTAATCTGTCATGGACTGACCCTCCCAGAGTCCAGACCTCAACACTATTTAAGTAGTGTGGGATCATCTTGGCAGAGAATGGAACAAAAGGTCCAAAGAAGAGCTTTGAATGTCCTTCAAGAAGCCAGGAGAACTATTCCTGAAGACTGCTTAAAGAAATAACAGGAAAGCTTTCCCAAGAGAGTTCAGAATAAAGTTTGTCATACCAAATATTTATTTTATTTGTATAAACAGTTTTTTCCTTATATCCTGGATTTCTTTTACATTTGCACGTTTCAATGCATTCAATAAATTTCCCCTTTTATTAGCCATGAAATTTGACTCGAGGCTTTTGCGCAGTACTTCTGTCTTGTCATTTTTTTTTTTTTTTTTTTTTTTTTTTTTTTTCACCAAATTTTATCTGGGAAAACTGCAAATCCAACTTGATGAAATTTACTGTGCTCATTCTTGTTTCTCACAGGGTTAAAGAGCCCATCACTGGAAACGTGTTCATAAAACCAAAAGGCAAAAAAAAAAAAAATCTAAAGTCCATCACATTAATCACAGATACTGCAGTTCTCTGAACTACATCATATCGGCACTTTCTCTTCGTATGTTTTCATGTGTTCACACAGTTATGGTGACTGTAGAGGAAAAAGTCAGCTTTTATTAAGAATAAATACGTCCGTATCCGTATGTCTGATAATGCAGCGTTAATGTGGAGCACCACGTAGTCATGGTGCAATTCTTTTAAAAAGACTGCGCGCTAATGCTGTTAGTATATTAAAAACGAATGATTCACACACAGACTATTCAACGCTGTACACAAGACTGATATTTTGTTTTTCTTAAAGGACATGAGCAGTGTGGTGCAGAAGATTGAAGGACCTCTTTGGAAGGTATCTGGATTTATGTTGTACTATTATTAGGTCAGACCATGTTCAGACTTTGACCTTTACAATTTGATGAAATTTGACTTTTTTCACATTACATGACACAGAATATTTGAACTTCTTTAAAAAAAAGACTTATAGGAACTATTTATTCTTTTGTTTTTCTTAACATGCTACACTTTAATTTACAAGAAAAGTCATACCACTCTGGGATAACAATAATAATAATAAAACTTTAAAATTGATAATATTTGTTCTTTCTAAAGTCATTTAAACTAGATATGTAATGATGATGTGTAGTTTTGCTGCGTGGGGTATTTGTTAAATTATTGTTTCTCTGACAGAGCTCACGCTTCCTCGGATGGCGTTCCCACTGGGTTGTAGTTGAGAATGGAACTGTCTCCTGGTACCCTAGACAGTGAGATACTTTTATCAGCCGATTTTATAAAGCTAAACGCTATAGTATGTATATTTATAGTATTATATATTTCACTTTGTGTGAAATGTTGCTTATAATCCACTAATGAAATGTTTTGTTTTTTTAAAAAAAGAGAGGGGATATAAAAATAACTGTTACTGGAGATGACGTCGCCTGTGGTTTGCCAATTATACCGTTAATACGCAGTGCAGTTCGCACAGGCTCAACAAAATGGACAATACAAGGTAAGAAGATTTTTGCCTGGACTAATGAGTCTTGATTTCTGCTGTAACATTCATATGGTAGGATGAGGCATGAAAGCATGGCTACATCCTGCTTTCTGTAACCTTACCTTAACCTTAGCTAAATTAGACCCCATTTACCATGCTGCCGTAACGTATATAACAGGCTCACACTTCATGACTCATCGTTGCACTTTGTAAACCCTTGCTGGATTTACTTCACTCAATAATCAAAGGTTGAAGCATTGGGATATTTTTACATGCAAAGCCATTCTAAGAAAATTGCCGTCATATACCTACGCCAAGTTCATTGCCCTCCACAAGACCTACAATCTCAGAGCCAGTAGCTGGCTGCAGTTTAAAGTGTCCCTAGCGAGCACGGAGTGAGGAAAGTTTAGTCTATCTTTTTTTTCCGGCCCGTGATCTTGGAATGATCTGCAGCTCAGGAATCTCTTATCCCTTTAACTACTTTGAAGTAAAACTGACAGATGTTTTAGTCGCCAACTGTACCTGTAAAATTTAAATGGGTGGAATTTGATTTGGAACTTGTTTTGCACTTTGCAAACTGTGCTGCTTCTCATCTTGGCCAGGACATCCTTGTAAAAGAGATTTTCTCATCTCAATGGATATTTTTTCCTTTTTAAATAAAGATTAAATTCAAATTAAATAACTTGTTCAGGCTGGTGCTGCTGGGCTAATTGTGTGGGGGATATTTTCTTGGCATTCTTTAGGCCTTTTAGTAGTAGTTCAACAGGGTGCACATCTTCTGCAATAAATACACATGTACTCAGTTAATTGTGAAAAAAAAAACATGCCAGTAATGAAAAATGATGTTTAATTCCTTTTTAAAATATATAATATTGTGTACAGTATAAGCTAATACAGATACATTCATTTTATTTTTTTATAAAGAGTTGACTGGTACACTTCTGCTGAAAGCAAAAGAGACGAGTGAACTTTCCAGTGAAACATGCTCTGCTCTCCATCTGTGCCTTGAACTGCTGTCAAAGCAAGAAGAGGTAAGAGGAGCATATTACTCTTCTTGGGGAGGGCAAGTTGAGACAGTCCATCATCTTTGGATGGATTGTACTGCTTGAAAATCTATTATAGATTATTTAAAATAGTGTAAGAGTTTAATCTAATGCAGTGTAATCTGTGATTCTGATGTATTTTGATTCTGTCAGCTGCATGCAGTCTTCTGTAACCCCTCCACTTGATGTAAATAGAGGGTACTGTTGTAGATTAGCTGCAGCTCACTGAGCATGTATGAATCGTCCTCTCATTCATATACTTTCACCCGCATACTCTCCTCCTATTGGCTGAATAAATTATACTGACTGATTACAAAATCCTTAAATCCCTCCCCCTTACGTTAGCTCCTTCACACCAATCAGGTTTAAAATGTGTGTGTGAGTGTGTGCGTATGCAGGCGCGTGCGTGTACCAGTCCCTGTCCACTTGTCTTGGTGGCTGTGCTGTGCCCTTGGGGAAGCACCAGGACAGCGTGGTAATCACTGGCACGTCTGTAGGAAGGACGTAGGAAAGATCCGCTTTTATGCTTAGGTCTGCATTCAGCCTGCAGATCAGTGCAGACGCACACACGCAGACACTCTTGGACTCGAATCCACACACTCCCGCTCTAGGGGAAAGGCTGTGCGTTTAGTGAGGGAACCCAAGCGCTTTCATATTCACTGGCTCAGCCGCAGATACATGTATTCACGCTCGCATAGTGTGAATACACTCTCGCACGCACATTTCCATATGCCAGAGCATCCGAGAACGGGAAAAGAAGACACAGCGACAGCACTTTCCTCTCGCATCTACACAGGTAAAACAAAACAAACAGTTGTTGTTGTTGTTGTATAAAATTTACAGCTTTGCCTTTTATTGTGAGCTGAACAACCGGCTGTGTTTGCCGGCTGTTCAAAGCGGCAAAAAGCGTTTTGAAGTTTGGAGCGATTTAATTTGATGTTACTTAGTGTATTGTTGATTTGAGGGTTGGTCTAAAGCAGTGGCGCCAGCGAGGGCTGTTCATCAGTATGCGGAGGTCATTTCTGTGGATTTAATGATCTGTATTTGGAGTGTGAAACTGAGCGTCTTTGAAGTGGCACCGAAATCTACACTGCTCATTACATCTTTATAATGAGATCATCTTATAAAGGAATTAATTCTGCCAAGTAGGAGCATAGATAGGCATTGATTAAATTGCACTGAGGATGCATTTGATCTGGTAATAGATAAATGGAAGGATTCAAAGCAAAGGTTTGTGGGTTTAACTATTTAATCATTCTTTATGTTGCACCCAAATTATTTCCTTTCTTCCTTTAGCAGCTGATTTTAAATTATCACTCTAAAACTACTACTCTGTGCTTACTGTATGATATACACTTAGACTGCCTGAAAACCTTTAATAAGGCAACTGTCTTGTTGACTTGTTCTTGTTAATTAAGCATGCATGAGAACCAATAAAACACAAGGGTGTTTAATATTTTGCTATAAATCCTAAATATAGCAGTATTGCACTGACTAAGAGTAATGTATTCATCAAAATCTGGTACAACTGTCATGTCACTAGGACTTAATCAGGCTTTTTAAATAAGAAAGCCGAGGACGTTCACTGGAATCTCATCAATCAAACATTAAAACGTTCCAATAAAACAAACTGGATTAATTTCTGACAAACGAATGTAATAAGAAGAAAATGTCTTAACAAGCATGGTAAATCTACTGGTGCCACGTTAAGCTAATGCTACTACATGTACAAAATGGATTATATTTTCTACAGTGCTGAGATTGCCCGTGTTAAGCTGTATTAGCTCTAATCCCACATTTCTATTCTCCCACCCCAGATGCTTCTGTTGGTCATACTTGTTTTCTACTGTCCACAGTCCATGGCAGTATTCACATTCTGTTGTAACTGCACACATGTTTGATACTGAATCATGTCACTTAATGGCTCAAAGGGTCTTTCACCAATTAGAGTATTGTCCTTCAGAAGTGTAGATGTGGTCTGACCCATTTCAGCAGGCGCTGCAGAAGTAAAGTATGCTAGTGGAAGTGCCACATCTTTACAGTACATGTAGGGCACACTGTGACTAGGATGTGAGTATATGGCATATAAAGTAAGGAGAATTGTGCTTTTAACAAATGGGTAGAAAGCTTCATGAGGAGGTTTGACGACACTCGCGTACAACAGAGATTTATAGGCCCCACTTTGCTTGGTGTTTGTCAGGCGGCACGATTGCCCCCCTGTCTAGAAAGCGAACAGAGGATTACAGTTTGGAACCACTTAGTGGTGATGTGCTGAAAAGCAGATCTGTCACTTTGTGTTGGTCTGACGTCAGGAATAAGGCATAAAGCACATTTATTTGATTGAAGTTATACATTTTTTTTTCTTCTTCTTTAGTCTGTCAGAAAGCCAGTTGACCTTTAAAACTTTGGGGGTTGGTGTGAAGACAGTGTAGCAATTGACCTTTAGTTCAGCCATTGCCACATAAGTAACAAACCTCCTGTCGTATCCCAGACAGGAGATTTTTTACTGGCTTTGTTTCAGTAGTGGCTGGTGAGTGGGTGTATATATATGGATGTATTCAGTGCAGTTAGGTATGTAAACATGGTCAAGATGGTCTGCTGGCTTTAGAGTCACCTTTAAAGGTGACTTTAAGTCACTTTGTATGTGTCAGACAGGCTCGTCTGAAGGTTTCAGAAACTGCTGATCTACTGGGATGTTCCCACACAACCGTCTCTATAACAATAAAATCCAAAAAAGAGAAAATATCCAATGAGCAGCAGTTCTGTGGTCAGACTATCTGAGATATCCAATTCTGGCTCACCTAAATTGGACAATAGTAGATTGATCAGACCAAACATTTTTCCAATCTCGAGTTCTCCCATGATGTTTGGGTGCTAGGGTCAGAACTGGATGTTAACAACATGAAAGCATGAATTCAGTCTACATTGTATCCATGATTCAGGTTGATGGTGGTGATGTAATGGTGTGGGGGGTACACTTTGGGCTGGTTAGTACCAAGTGAGCATCATTTAAAGACTACCTGAGTATTATTACTAACCATGGCCAAGCCTTTCATGAACACAGTGTATTTCTGTTTATTCTGATTTTTGGGACTGAGGTTCCTCATAGCGTTTACTACATCTCTTACTATAAAGGTACTTCCTTTACTCTAGTTGAATGGCTCCTTTGAAGCAGGCTTTCCAAATACAGTTGGATATAGAGTTAATGTTACAGTCCAATGTATAGAGCTATAATAATATTGCCTCTGAGGTTTGCTTTTCTTTAAACAAGAGAGTATATTTCAGCATAGAATAAAATTTTTACCCTTTGGGGTGCTGGCCAAGGAGAAGCATCCCTCCCAGGCTCCAGTAACCGCTACAGCACAGAGCCTCAGCAGGGCTTAAAATAGCACTGTTTGTGCTCAGGCGAGAGGATGCAGTGAGAATGAAAGAGCTGGCTGCGATGGTTACACAAGTGTTCCATTCCTGGATGGGCTCTCACGCCAAGTGCCTGGGACAGGGAGTGTTAACACAGGCTCCTAGACAGGAAGATGAGTCACCTTTAAACTACAGTATATATTTATCAAATATGTTTGATGAAAATAAAATCACAATTCAGCAGACATTCCCATTGCACAAACTTTAAAGAAAAAATATAATGCTAAAGAATTTACTATTTTTATGCATTTTTAAATGATGCTGCATTTAAAGTCCTAAATTAGATGAACATAGATTCAGAAACACAGCTGTAATGGAAACGTTAACCTTAAATGTAGGTGCCAGACTTAAAGACTCGCTGCCAGACTTGTTCCCTAGTGCAGAAGAAGGGAGAATATAGAGAGTGCTGAGATCTCAGAGAGGCTCTCTTTGCTAAACCTAGTTATGGATCTGATCAATGAAAAGTATATGGGAATTTTCTATTAGCCAACACAGTAATTAATGGATCTACACCTGCAGCCTGCGGGATTCGTTACTGATCCGACCAGTAATTGCCCAGGACTAGATTAGATTAGATCAGTCCCAATCTCCAAGCTTACAAATGTACAGACTTTGAGGTCTCGGGGCTTTCACACAGTCAAATTGTCAAGTACACGAGACTCTTAAAAACCCTTTTGGTCCTTTACACACACTTTGACAGGCTGAAGCCAAATGTTCGAC
Source organism: Mchenga conophoros (assembly GCF_057382185.1). NCBI lineage: Eukaryota > Metazoa > Chordata > Actinopteri > Cichliformes > Cichlidae > Mchenga > Mchenga conophoros. The sequence goes on from NC_140543.1 coordinate 18,960,744, forward strand.
GTTACTTCTAATGTCTAATTGTTGAAAAATATGTGTGATTCTTTCTAATAATACTGTGTCTGCCTTGCGTTAAACCAGAGGGAACCAGAACAGGAATATAATTGTGCTTCTAATACAAATTACAATAAATTTGACCCAAGCTATCACCTTTTGTTAAATAGTCATTTTCTGATTTGCCAGTGCTGGCATTTCATTAACTGGTGACAGCTTCATCAGATCTTCATCTGACTACGGCAAAATAATAAATGATCTAAAGCTTATAGCTTGTGCAGACTTCTCAGTTGTCTTATTTTTATCCATTTTCCATCACCAACCTCCTGCAAAAGGAGCTTATAAGTGTCTGTCATGTTACCAAGACAAAAAAGGATGTTGAACATGTTGTAGTTCTTATGTTTCTAGAGACAGTGCATCGGTACAGATCTATAGATGGTCATTATAGATAAGCTGGACTATAACTTGACAGAGGATGATAAATTTGAATAAACAAGGTGTCTTGAAATATACTCATCAGATATTGAATGAATACATAGATCTCCAAATTTAACATTTAACGTGTCACTTTTTTTTTGATTTACATACAGTTTATTGGGATTTGACTGGATTTCAGTGATGCCTTTTTAAACCCTGCAATTTCCATAATAACCCAGCTGGAAGTTGCAGTTCCGGTTGTGCTGACCCAATATTTGGCAATCGGAAACAATCAATGTTCATTACAAATGGCTGGATCATGGTCTTTGGAGTAGGCATGCTATTCAGCAAGTAAGTAAATGTGTCTGGGTTTTCCCTGCCTCTTTTCTGTTAAGTGTATGTGGCTGATTTGATCAGATTCTACCACAAAGGCATCTGAAGCAGTTTATATTTAAGTAGCTGATGTTTTTGAGAGGATTTTTTGAAAATAATCAAAAGTTATTAGTTTTCTTCCAATCATCCCTTTAAAGGAAATATTAGACGTCATGAGAATCTGATGTCTGACGCAAAATCACTCATCTAAATCTTCTAAATGTTACATTTTTTTATTCATGTTGTTAATCAGACAACATCCTCGCAGGGACTAATACACTCGATCAAAGGGAAATGGGTTAACCACACATACACGATTACAGTCATAAATTGCTACCTAGGCATCAGTAGCTGTGTCTTTGTGCATGTCTGTGTGCTCACCTTGTAACACATCGGGCACGATAAGAGATGACACAGAACTTTTCATCTTTAGTCGAAGATACCGACCTTGCTGTCAAGTCTCAGATTTGCAGTGTGATTTGCAAGCTCCTGTTTCTCAGCTGCCTTCTTCAAGGTGACACTGGATGTTTATCAAACTGGGAAGGCTGTGCTCAGTTTCTTTATTTTGCAATAATTCACTAAACTGAATTTACAAGAAGTAAAAGGTGTTACCTGTTTTTAAATAATATGTTGCTGTTAAAGCTTTAGTGTTATTTTTGTCATTTTGTTAGAGGCTGTGGATATTTGCTGGGTTTTCGACTCCTGTTGGTAGAGCTTGAACATCAGCAGCAGTGGACAATAGGACAGACTAATCTGGGCTGTCACGCAGTGGCCTGGCTCAGGTTCCTTTGAAGGGACACTCAATCCTGGGCTTCGGAGCTCTCTGAGACTATGGTGTTTGGTTCAGCCTGGAAGAAACTAGATCTGTGGGCAGGGTTAAAACAATGACCTGCGATCAAAACCCCAGACAGAGAGTCATGTTTGATTGACATCAAAATATTAATCTGCTTGTTCCACTATGATCATCACATTTTTAAGAGCAATGTTTTTCTGCAATAAAATGTTAAGTTAGTAGCTCTGGGCACGCTCTCTTCGGTCGCTTTTAACCTTCTGTCTGGTTGTCCTGTGTTTGCAGGTGTGGAGCCTGAAAGTAGAGCAGGAAGTGGAGAAGAACAAAGCTCTAACAGAAGCCTTGCAGACTTTGGCAACTGAGAACCACGAGCTCAAGCAATCCTTGAGTAAAAGGCGGAAGTCCTCCAACCTTAGTACTCTCAATGAAGATGACTTCTATGATGCCGTGTCAGGTCAGCGGCCTCTTGGTGGAAGTAATCAATCAATGTGTGTAGTATGTCTTGTTGGTTGGGAGAGATCGAAAATGCAATTGTTATTTTCTACTGCCCTAAAACATGCTTACAATCAAATGGATTTAGAAATGAGGCAGGTCACGTCGCTTTTTGCAGATTTCTTGTTGTAAATTGCATTTTAAAAGAGTTAAATATTTTTGTTTTTTTTCTATTCTTCTGCTGAAAAACTCAGTATGCGGAGTACAATATACAGTGTACATTTCAGTACAGTCCTATTTAGCAGACTTTCCTTTTTTGTTAGATTTTGTGTGAGTCATATAACTGAAGGCGTCTGGATTTGGACAGATATTTCATAATTGAAGCACCTGAGAACTGACATCTTCTGGTAATTTGATTCATACTTAAATACCACTTTTCTACTAAGACTTCTTACTACCAGCCTCATTCACTAATTCACACACACGGGTGAGTGTGTGTGTCTATGCCTAAGAATTCTTTCTAAGAGGCGTAGAAAAAATGCCTAAGAATTACAACCATCCATCCTGAGGTCCTTCCCTAAAATTTCCAAGAGGTTTTAGTCCGGGTTGTGAATTCTCCTGAAGCTACTCCAGCATACCCTGTGCTCTGTGCTTTGGGTCATTGCAATGATGATATGTGAATTATCATTCTAGTGTCTGTTCAAGGATCTCTCTGCATCCACCTGTATTTATCGATTAGTCAGTTCCTCCTAAGAAGCACTTCCATAAATTAATGTTGCCACCATTCTGGTTTATTTGAGGCATTCAGTGTTTAGTGTTCACCATCACTTAGTGCGTGGAGATCAGTTTTTCTTTCATCAGACTATAAAATCTTTTTCCTCTGTCTCATGGACAGATGGTCATCCTCTAGAATGTGCAGTGGACTATACTGCCCTTCTTGCACTTGTTACTTAATTTAGCTGCACAGATGCCTCTAAAAGATTAAAAGAGAGAGAAACCTGGTGGTTACAAATGTTCTCCTGTGGAAACACAGATCATTAGAAATAATTTTACACACTGCCCCTGATCAATACTGTTCCACAGCGTTATTGCAGAGGTCTGCAGAGAGGTCTTCATGGCTTGGTTTTTGTCCTGATAGGTAGTGTGATTTGAGGCACCTTTTTATATACACAAGTGTATACTTTTCACAGCTATGTCTGGTCTATTACATTTTTCCATTACAGAAAATAAAATTGCAGACATGTTTAAAGGATAATCAAAACTAACAAGATGCAACTGTGTCACCATGAAGGGCTGAATTTTTAAAGCAATGTTTTCATTCTTTTTGCTTTACTTTTAGCATTCTGAACTGCCACAGAGCAAAGACTGATGAACAAAATTGCAATTTTAGTGCATGTGCACCTCTGTTCATATAGAGCATGCTTATTATGCAGTGTTATATTTGCTTCTCCATCCATGTAGGTGGGTGGATGAGAAATTCTTTCAACACATAAGTCAGAATGCGGTATGTGATCGCACAATAAGCACCAATTTCACTCAAGCATATTCAGCTTCTCTTATTCGTCTTTGCTTTGTGATTTTTGACAGTAATGTCAGTGACAGTGCTTTCTAGGGGGAGGAGTACCATCCCAGTGAACACAGTGCAAACAAATGTTACAGGAAGCGAATCCTTTGTGCGGCCTCTCATTGGAACACAATCCTCAGGTGGGGTTTTGCATGGCAGCAGGGAGGGGGGAGTTTGGAGAGGAACTCGAGCACAAGTGCTTATTTGCAGATAGTAAACTGTTGAGGCTGGAGGTTTTTTTCTTTTCTTTTTTTTTCATTTCCCGAGCCAGCTACTGGAACCTGTACTTGCAAGCGGTTTGGTATGACCTGGCATCTAACCCTACAGAGTCTGAGTCGGAGCACTCGCTGAGCGGCTTCCTGTCTGTGGCCAGTTACTCCTGCGAAGAGGACGAGGGGAGAGACACCCCCTTTCTCAACACCCTCCGCCGTCCCAGCGCATACAGGGGGCCTTCCGGAATGTCAGGGGAGGGTAACCATGGCAACCAGCCATCCCAGCACAATGGAGTTAAGCACAGGTGAGCTGGGACTTGTTTCAGTTGATGATGTTGTGCTTGTTTACTGGATTAAATGATTGCAAAGAGCGGAAAATACAAAGGCTTCCAAGGCTCAGTGCTCGGCATTCAACTTGTTCACCGTTTGCTGTATGTGAGGCTTTGTTGAAGTTGGTGATAACAGGATTCGGTACGGTGTATGTTTACTTTGCCAAATGATGAAAATTTTGTGGATATGATTTGTTTGGTATCTAATGACAGGCTGCAGACCTCAGTCAGCAAGAGGATAGGTCAGTGGACAGAGCTGGTGTAATGGGATACCAGCTTTCCACCCTAGTCTGTTTTTTCTCATCAGGTGTTTTTTTTGTTTTTTGTTTTTTTTGCTTGCTCGAGCATCCAGTCCACAGAGAATAGCCTGTTTTTGTTTTTCCTGTCAGTTCCAACTCTCCAAGCCAACAGTCGTTTCAGTACTCAGTGCATCTTGCTGTGTTGTCGTGAAGATTTGACACTCTCTCTCATTTCCGTGGATGCTGATTCTGGCTTGGCCTGTCTTCCTCAGTCCAACAAGTGATCCATGAATAATTAAGCATGTGCTGGCTCAGAGTAGAGTTGGAGAAAAGGGCTGCCTGGCTAGCTCTGTGTGCATATGTGTGGGCTCGTATGTGTTGTACATGAAAGATTTATGAGGTGTCTGTTTATTTGAAATTAATTCTGTCATTCAAAGGATGCCCGTCAATGATTGCCTACAGTCTGGTGTGTTTTTCTCTATGTTGAGTCATTTTGCCATTAATTCTTTACAAGATTATTATTACGCTTATTTAACCAGGAGATGGCCTCGAAATCAAAAACTTTTACAAGGGAGAGACCTGGGAAGGAAATAGCTGTAAAAACATCTCAAAAATACAACAAATATAGAATAAAATATAAGCGCTATGACATAATATACAATAAACAAATTGCAATAATATAAAACCTTAGTAGCCTCTCAAGAAAACCATCCACAGGTCTCCACAGTAATTGATACAGGCGTGTTTAAATTGAAGTCTTTCTCTGAATGATTCTATGAAAACACAGTGTTTCAATTATCTGTCAGAACTCCAAATACACCGCCTTAATATATCATTAGTACCATGGTGTTGTAGCTGTGTTATCTGTTTGTATATGAAATAATGATTTGAAAACTGAGCACAGTGCCAGCTGTAAGATATTTCTGCTTCAAAGTAGTTAAAGATTCGCTTGTATAGCATGTCACACGTCACTTCCAGGTGGGCTCATGTTTCAGTAACCTCAGCTGACCAGCACAGTATCCCTTAAATGCATTTTTAACTGTATTTTGGAAACAATCAAAGATAGATTTGAGCATTTTCCTCCACATTTAAAGGTAAACATGTTAAATGTTTGAAGGAAGAAAGAAGAAATGAAGAAATCCATCCATGCTTTAATAAATCTTGAAGCAGAGGCCAGTGGAACAAAAAATAGGCCAGGAGTATGGTCTGCCATGCATCACTGCTCTGCTCATCCTACAGATGGAGCAAACCCCCACTCCCCGCTCACTGTTTATTTAGCTGAAGTAATGGCTTTTATTTGTGTGTTGGACCAGCACTCTTTTCATTTTTTTTTTTTCTTTAAACAAGGACACCATCTGCCTCCAGCTACCATACCTGTAAAAGAGTCCATACTGCAGATGCTGGCAAGACTGCAAGATGAACTCAGTGACCAAGAAAACAAAAACAAGCACATACTTTAATCTAATTTGCATCTTAGCTTTCTTATGCGAAGAATGTTTCCAGATAACTGCATATGCAACAAGAAAAATTAAAGGAAAGCGTATTATAGTCAGCGTGCACACACACACACACAGCTGTACATGCATTCATGGGTATTGCATGAGGTTGAACGGACTAGCTGAAAGCTTACAGGTGTCGGATAACCCTTTTTCCCAAATGGTGGGTTGAGCTAAGTTGTCTGCTCTGAAGCTTTTAAATAGTGCAGCTTCGTACCCACAGGAGACAGATTTATGTGTTTTTAATGTGCGCTTTACCCAAAACGTGAAGGTTTTAGAATTTAGCTCGGTGCCACATTTTAAAAGAAAAGCTGTTTGGAGTGTGGATGAGGCCAGATCATCTAGCATGAAGCCACAGTGTTTGCCTGCTTTGAATTGCACAGCTGAGACAACAAGCGATGTTGTAATTTTCCATATGTTAATAGAGCTGGATCACGTGATACAGGAAATCCTCTCTGTGTTTACCCTTCTTTTTGTTATTCATATTGCTTTCGCACAGAACATCTCTACCGGCTCCCATGTTCTCCAGGAACGACGTGAGCATCTGGAGTATCCTAAAAAAATGCATTGGCATGGTGAGAACACATCACTCTCAGTCCGGTAGATGTTTTGTTTTATTTTCCTCGTTGTGTTTTAATGTAGATATGAGCTTTTGTAATGTAGATTGTTGAATTAGAACCAGGATATGATATGGAAAAAATTAGGATTTATGGAAAGCGAGGGCTTTTTTTGTAGTTGCTTTTATGAAAAAAGGCAAAATGTGAGACAGTATAGTGTAAAAGAAGTGTAGAGGTGGGGTTTGATCATCCTCAGTCTAAAATATAATCAGCCTCTCTGTGCAGCACAGAGAGTTCAGTTCATTTTTTCCCCCCAAAAGAGCTGAAAGCCCTTGACACTTACCCCTTTTTCAAGGGAGACCTGGCCAGACAAAGCACACCATTACGTGGTTACCAAAATGATAAAATTGGGTATAACAGAAACAGATATAGGATAACAAAAACAGAGCAAATTGGGACAAACAAAAACAAAAAAAATAGAAAGCTCAGGTTATGAATAGTAGTGCTACACTCTTACGTTAACGAATCATTTTGAGTTTAAACTCTCCCAGGGAGAGCAAAAAACAAAAAGCCTTTTTGTGTTCTGAAGGTTTTCCCATAAACTTGAAGAATGCTTTTCTACAAAGTACTGAAACAAAATCTCAGTACACAAAAAACATAAACACAAGTGCTTTGGTCTCCTTAGGCTTAAGTCTGCTAATAAAGCAAAAACCATATCATGTTTGTCCTAATAGTCTTTTTTTATCTTCTCTAACTCTTCTTTGCAGGAGTTATCAAAGATTGCCATGCCTGTGGTATTTAATGAGCCTCTGAGCTTCCTCCAGCGGCTAACAGAATACATGGAGCACACCTACCTCATCCACCAGGCGAATGCCACAACAGACTCTATCGAGAGGATGAAGGTACCATTCTGGCCATATATCCTTTCTTCAGTTAAATAAAAACTCCAAAACAGATGCATTTTTAATAGTAGTGATGCATTTAATTATCTGACTGGGATCAAATCACTATCCTCTCATTAAACTGCTGAACTATTATTAAATGAGTGCAGAGAGGCTGTGGCGTCTCGGCACTATCAAAAATTGAGTTAGTTGCCTGTAATTTGATTAACATAAAACAATGTTCGGTGTAGTGTGTTGCAGCATTTGCTGTGTCAGCTGTAGCGTCACAGTGGGAGAGGACTGGGAAGCCCTTCAACCCCCTCTTGGGGGAGACCTATGAGCTAATCAGGTAAGGCAGCAGACTCATCAGTATTAGCGCACCTATACACAAATCAGCTTTTGTTTACTGTACACGTGTATTTTTGTTAATGAGCTTTGTCTTGTATCAAACATACGCCTGCTTGCCATCAGAGACGATTTGGGCTTTAGGTGGATGTCTGAGCAAGTAAGCCATCACCCTCCGGTTAGTGCCTTTCATGCTGAGGGCCTCAAGGAGGATTTTGTCTTTCATGGTTCCATCTACCCCAAACTCAAGTTTTGGGGGAAGAGCATAGAAGCTGAGCCCAAGGGAGTTATCACGCTGGAGTTACCCAAGTGAGCTCACACTGAAGACTGTTTTATAAATCTGTTCTGATGTATTTTAGTAAGGAATTGTTTTTCTCCTTTGCTGAGTGCTTTTTTGTCTCTGTAGATATAACGAAGCGTACACCTGGACAAACCCCACCTGTTGCGTCCACAACATTATCGTCGGTCAGCTTTGGATTGAGCAGTATGGCAGCGTGGAAGTGCTCAATCACAAGTAAAATATTGTATTGCAGTGTTCTCCGTATCTGTGAAACACATTTGCATGCACAGAGACTTGGATGTAGGAATATATTTTTCCCTTGCTCTGCAGAGGAATGTTGATCTACTTTATAAACCTTAAGCTTATTGATCATGGAAGCAGAACTGGGACAGTCGCATGAGCAGGTTAATTAATGTTTGAAAGCTTCAGCTCGCAGAGGGAGAGTGAAAGAGAATTGGTAAAGAGGCTATCATTTGCTTGCAGAACCGGAGAGAGATGCAGCATGACTTTCAAGCCCTGTGGCCTCTTTGGAAAAGAGCTGCATAAAGTTGAAGGATACATCCTAGATAAAAGGTATCTTCGTGAGTTATTGCTGTTTAGTAATGCCTGTAAGCAGTAAGTCAATTTGTCATAAAGCGTTTCTTTGTGATTTACTTTATAATGTATATTAAAGTGGCGCAGTTTATATTGCACGATGGGAATGTTAGCGCTTGGTATTATCTGCACCTAAAGCTGTGATATATTAATATCTCATCTTCTTATGTTTGCAGCAAAAAGAAGCTCTGTGCAATATATGGCAAATGGACTGAATGCCTTTACACAGTAGACCCTGCGACTTTTGATGCCCACAAAAAGACTGAAAAAAAGAATCCAGATGAAAAAAAGGGCAACAAACAGGTACCACGTTTGACTGCTTTCAAAAGCGCCTTTGTTCTGTCTCCATTGGTTTCCAGAGTTTACAGCACTGGGCTTGTAGGTTTATTTGTTTTTGATGATCCCCCCCACCCCTTCATACCTTTTCAATATTTCACCCGGTAAACTGCTGAGGCTACAGCCCATAGTGTTTGTGCTGCACTTTAGAACCAACAAACTCTCCTAGTTCAAATGTGTTAATATTATAAGGTGGATGTAAACACTTATCTCATAAAGCAAAATGTAATTATTGTTGTATTTAGTCTGTGTCACTTTTTCTATACCTTTATCATTAATGACATGGTGCTGGAACTGCTAGCCACCCTGTGAGTGTAGCTGTGCATCGTTACTGTTTAAAGTTCAGTTCACGGTGTTTAACTTGTGTTTATGTACACAGCATTGTCCATTTTGGTTAGCTCACCAATACCTTTTAAATTACTGGTAGTTTCCATTTTGCACAGGTGACTGAACGGCTGCATCTTCCACCTGTAGAGACTGCCCTCTGGTGGTTTGTGCTTTGCAGTGCACACCACCTCAGTACAGTGTTGTCTGTATGAAAACAAAGAGGAGCATGTGTTTTATAGAGAGCATTGAAAAATCATGCTGGGACTTTACAGTAATCTACATGTAGATTAGATATGTAGTCCCCCATAACTGAGTAAGCTTGAACAAGTAAGGTCATGAGTATTTTTATGAATTCCTACAAGTGCAGTAAAGCAGAACCTACATTTGGTTGATATTTGGCCTTAAAGCGGCTCCATTTGCAGATCCCAGGAAGCATTCATAACTTACAGTTCTATTTATTTGGTCCATTTCAGCTACTTCATGTTGCTGCATGTAATATATTTAGATCACGGCTCTGAGGGAACCAAGTGGTTGCTGGACTTCTTGATCTTGTCACTGAAGACAGTTCCTAATGACACTGGGTGAACCCTAAGGGAATTTGTCATGGTGCAGAATGATCTCAGGCACGGGCACTCAGGCAATCAGACACTGTGATTTTTATCCATAAGCCAACATTAAATCCCTGCAAATAACATGGTCTGTGACAACGCTTCACTGTTGCCTGCAGACATTCACCATTAAGGGAGCCCTTTAGTGGCCTGCCTTCTGTTGGGGTCATGTCTAGAGCACCTCTTTTTTTGTCTGCAAGTATTGCCTAAAGAGCACATCTGAACAAACTGGACCAGATTGTTCCAGGGTCCCAACATTTTATTCTGCCAGCAGCTGATGGCGCTGCTGAATCTCTCCCAGTTTCACAGGGACACCTTGCTTTCGCTGTTGCACTCAGTTTCTACAATTGTCTGCTTGGGAGAGAAACATCTTATATTTATGATCAAGCTGTCACTTCTACAGCATCTTTGCCTTTTTAATGATGCTTTCACTGTGCAGTTTTTTATCCCAACCCAGCTGTTTCTGTTTCAGTTAATGATTTCAGGTCAACCGACATATGTTTTTACATCTAATTCTTCCTGTTACATAGTACTTGTTTTGTGTGGCAGAGCAGAATCTGTCGACTGCGTTGTATTTTAGTCAGTTTAACAACGTGGAAGTTTCCTCGTGGATTGAACCTATTATAACTGTCAAAAACTAAAAGAAAGTGTAAAACATCAGAAGTACTTGTGTGTCTCTGCTCTGTACTGTATATATCTCTCTCTGTGGCCTTAGACCAGTGTCGATGAGGAGCCTGAAGAGACGCCTCCAACTGATACTGAGACTGTGCAGGTCATCCCAGGCAGTGAACTCATCTGGAAAATAACGCCACGTCCGGAAAACTCATCCAAGGTACAAAAGGAAATAAACGTGACATCGGTCAGATCAGTTTTGAATATTTTGCTTTAAGTTTCTTTCTTGTGTGTATGCGGGTGTTGCAGTTCTACGCATTTTCGACATTCGCCATGCAGCTAAACGAGCTAGACAAGCGCATGGAGGGCGTCATACCTTCCACAGACAGTCGCCTCAGACCAGATATTTGCGCCATGGAGAAGGGAGACATAGGTACAGTGCGTGATCTTGATTTCCTATGCTGAGCCCGCTGAATGTAATCTGTGGTGGTATTCAGTTTTCTGTATCCACGGCTGTTAGATCTGGCAAGTGCTGAGAAGAAGAGACTTGAGGAAAAACAGAGGACGGCCCGGAAGAATCGCACCAAATCAACAGAGGAATGGAAAGTGAGGTTAGTCAATGAGAAATGAAATTTAAATCGATTGTGGGTGGGCATTGACTGATTGCCTACATGTTGTCTTCTGCTATTAACTATGCATTTAACTTATTATAATTGAAAAGGAACGCTGCACTTGGCCCAAGGTTTGCTGCGCTTTTTCTGAGTGTTATTTTTCTCTCATGTGAAGTGCTGCACTACACTACACCACACTCCTCAGGACAAAATGCACAAATGCATGTTTTTGTTGCTCTTGGTCTGTCTGTGTGTGTTTTCAGACTATGTCACATAAAAAGTCTGGTGTTTAATACTGTTCAGCTTTTTAACCTCCTAGGACCTGCCATCCACATATGTGGACATCACATTTTGGGTTGTTTAGACCAAAATACTCAATTTTGCTCTACATGGGCCTGATATCCAATTACGAGGACATACTGCTACTGTTCTATCGAAATTTTAAATGAATATCCTCATATGTGGATCTCATTTTTTTAGAAACAAAAATCAGGTATAAAATAAAAAAATCTGGTAATTCTTTGTTTTTATATTCATCGGGCTCCAACATGGCCAAATATCAAAGAGAAATTAAAAATGCATGCTGTGGAAGAGTTCGGGTCTTAGGAGGTTAAAGTTGTACACCGTGGATGGAGCCTTGCCATCAATTTGTCTTTGCTTAGAGTGTGTGTGTGTGTGTGTGTGTGTGTGTGTGTGTGTGTGTGTGTGTGTGTATAATCCTTTTGTTATTTCCAAGTGCTGTGCTCATACTAAATCTTCTCACTGTTCAGGTGGTTTCAACAAGGACCCAACCCACACAACAAAGCTCAGGACTGGCTTTACTTGAAAGGCTATTGGGACAGGAATTACTCTCAGCTGCCTGACATTTACTAATAAGTTAAAAAAACAAGGCAAAACTACATACTGTACAGATTTCTCACCTTTGGACTTCATCTGCTATACTGGGGGTCATAAGCAACTATGTAATAGAGTATAGAACAACAGCTAATGTGTTGGTGTTCGGTTTGAACCCAGAGACATATAATCCTCAGTAGGTCTGTGTGAGTAATAAAGCACAATACTTTCTTTCACTTATTTATTATTTATTGTGGTTCTTCTTGACCACTTGAGATACCGGCATGTTCTAAAAAAAAATCTAGAATGTATTTTTAGAAATGTTTCATGTTGGATAGACCGAGTGTTTAAATAGCAGGCTGAGCTCTACTGTCTGTAGTTTTTCCGTAATTCACATTTGGTCATGAAAACATTTTCCTCATTAGCTTCAGCATCGAGAGGAGTGACGATTCTTAAAATCACCTTTGGCTACGATTGACACTTGTGCATACATACTGTTATGCAGTGCGAAGTATTAAAATAGGTCATTTTGGTATATCGGCCTCTGTTTTCACTTCCTGTTATGAGTGCTACAGATATTTAGCGATTAACTGAATGTGTTACAAATTTGCCTAATTTGTAGACCTCTACAGTCAAGTGAAACTGTGTGTGTAGCTATATCTAACAGTGTATAAGAAAGATGGCCAGAAATATGACAGTAAGACTTGTTTGAATATCTGATGAAATAAACCCTATACTACGTACTGTATAGATGTGCATAGCAATTAACAGCATTGCGTAAGTCTACCTGGTTCTGTAAACATAACTTTTTTTCTTAACTATACTAAAGCAGGGACATTGGTTCTTCAATTAGATTAGTGTGTGAGTGTGTTTGTGTAAAAGTCTTGATATAGATTAGAATAACTGGTGATCGTCTTAGTACTATGTGCATTGATATAACTGAAATCCAACTATCTCAAACGCATGTGCATCACTACAACTATGCAAGCCTTACCTCCTTTACAGTTAAGCACTGAATATTCATTACTCATGTAACAATAGCTGCTACATGTATACACTTTAGATGTGTTATCACTGTTTGGTTATTTAAACAGAATTTCTATGTTGCTAAATAAAAGCTTAATGTAAACTCGACGTTGTGGTTTTGTGGGTTTTTGCAGTTAAAAAAAAAAAAAAAGAAATTCCTGTGTACATGGTTATGGTCATGAATGTTACATTTGCTATGACTGAATCAAGCAATCTGATTACCCAGAAGTTATCTTCTGTGGTGGCTGTAGCACAGCAGGTCATCTGAGAACTGGAAGGCTGGTACTTTGATTCCTGGCTGCTCCAGTCTATGTACCAAAGTGTCCTTAAGCAAGATACTGAACTCTGAGTTGCTCTTTCATTACTCTAAATTTTGTTTGGCATGTTTCCATTTGACAGCTGAAACAAACGGTGATCTTTTTAGCAAAAAGATGCCCATCTAAATATGTTTAGAGGGGCAGAAGACACACCATCACCAAAATCAGGACCATGAAACCTAGTATAAAGGGGGAATCATGGTTTAGTATTGCTTTGCTACCTTGGGTACAAGACACCCTGTCATCAAGGAACAATGAATTAAAACAGGTAATAAGTATTAGCCCTGTTACAGGCTGGTGGCCTGTGCGCCTGTGACAGCTGGGATAGGCCCAAGCTCCCCTGTTACCTTGAATTTAATAACCAGAAGAAGATGGATGTAATAACAATATAATAGCAGTAGTTCATAGATGAAGCTCGGAAGTTCTGTAATACAGGATAAAAAAAAGTTAACACAAAACAAGAAAATGGTAAGGAAAAAAAAAAAGTCCAATTTCCATGATCTGAAGGCATCTGAAGCAGTTTGAGGAGGAATGATAAAAGATTCCTCATCATTGTCTGTGCCTCATAAGCCACTACAGGAAAGGCTTAATGCCCCTCGTGATTACTTTGATCACTAAAGAAGTACAAATTCTGTTGGTGAAGAAATGTATTTGTCACCTTTAAGCTATGACACTTAAACAGTCGACGAAAACAGATATTCAGTTTTACAATGTTGTTTTTATTATAACAAATATACAGGAAAAACTTTGCAGCAGAAAGGAGCGTTGTGCATTTAAGCCGCTCAAAGTGGCACATTTATTAAAACCTTTATGTGAGACATATTTACACTGATAAAAACGACTGCTTAAAAAGGGGCTGTGCTTTTAAAAAAACAAAAACAAAAGATTAATACACTGCCTATAGATTAGCTTTACAAATGTCAAAGTCAACAACCAACACTGAAGTGGAAATATTGGCTTAAAGACATTTTCAGAGTCATTTCTTGTAATTGCTTTGATGCTTAATACTTGATATGTGCCTTTACACAATCTGAAGAACATTTCCTCCATGTAAGCAATAATGCCTAAGATCTTACAAAACAAATCTACGGGTTTTCATTCAATTCAACAGGCATCTAGTTTTAAAACAAACCCTGAAGACAAAAACAAACAGTGTATTGTGCCGTACAGTAACAGATCGATAACACCTCTTGTACCTGTTTTCTTGTGAAATATTCATGTTTGTGTTCTAAATGATGCACTGGCTCAGAATCTTATAAGTATAAAGAAATTATTTTAAAGTGAAAATATCCATACTCATTATTGTGGCTTTTTCAAAGACATTTCAGATTAAAGTTCAAGGCTGGGCGGAGGCCGCCATAGAGGCGAAAGCTGAATGAATACGAACGTGGAGTCGGTTCTCAAAGTCATAGCCAGCGTAGTCCTCCTGCACGGAAAATAAAATGAATTTTATTTTGTTCGTGCTCTGCCCTCTAACAACCTCTGCAGTCAACACAGACAGATCAATGAACATGCTGACCAATCAGGTAAGAAAAACAGAGAGCCCAGTGCTCCTCTTAGACACCGTGTGTCTGCCCAGACATGCAGAGATGGCTGTTACGGCTAATAGAGTGAGATCTGTGCTCATTCAGTGTCAGCTACCAATCAACTAACAAAGTTAATGCTAATGCAAGCAAGATACTTACAACACTGCTCTGCAGGGCGAGACTGCATCAGGCATTCAGACCATTTAATTCCGTTGTTTTCATTCTAATTCTGTTGTTTGTTTTAAACTTCCATTGTTTTCATTCAAATTCTTTTCTTTTCATTCTAATTCCGTTCATTTCATTGAAATTCCGTTGTTTTCATTCAAATGCTGTTTTCATTCAAATTCTGTCGTTTTGATTCTAATTCCATTCTTTTCATTCTAATTCCGTCGTTTTGATTCAAATTCCATTGTTTTGATTCAAATTCTATTCATTTCATTCTAATTCCGTTGTTTTCATTCAAATTCTGTTGTTTTCATTCAAATTCTACTCTTTTTATTCAAATTCTATTGTTTGTTTTAGAATTCTGTTGCTTTCATTCAAACTCTGTTCTATACATTCTAATTCTGTTGTTTTCATTCAAATTCCGTCGTTTTCATTTTAATTCCGTTGTTTTCATTCTAATTCTGTTGTTTTCTTTTAAACTTCCATTGTTTTCATTCAAATTCCGTCGTTTTCATTCTATTTCCATTGTTTTCATTCAAATTCTGTTCTGTTCATTCTAATTCTGTTGTTTGTTTTAAACTTCCATTGTTTTCATTCAAATTCCGTTGTTTTCATTCAAATTCCGTTGTTTTCATTCAAATTCCGTTGTTTTCATTTTAATTCTGTCGTTTTCATTCAAATTCTATTCTTTTCATTCTAATTCCATTGTTTTGATTCAAATTCTGGTCTGTTCATTCTAATTCCGTTGTTTTCATTCAAATTCTATTCATTTCATTCTAATTCCGTTCTTTTCATTGAAATTCCGTTTTTTTCATTCAAATGCTGTTGTTTTCATTCTAATTCTACTTTTTTATTCAAATGCTATTGTTTGTTTTAGAATTATGTTGCTTTCATTCAAACTGTTCTGTACATTCTAATTCCATTGTTTTCATTCAAATTCGGTTGTTTGATTTCAAATTCCGTTGTTTTCATTCCAATTCCGTTGTTTTCATTCCAATTCCGTTGTTTTCATTCCAATTCCATTGTTTTCATTCCAATTCCATTGTTTTCGTTCAAATTAGGGCTGGGCCATATTATACCGTTCACGGTAATGCCGGTATAATGTTTGGCAACGATAGGAAAATGAAATATCGCGATAGAATATGAGTAAAACGCGCATGCGCAGTGCCTTTGTTTTCATACGCACATGGCCGATTGTTGAGTGAAACAGATGAACCAGAATTGGTTTGTAAAAATGGTGCAACTTCAGTGATGTGGAACTGGTTTGGTGTTTGTCCGTCAGATACACGACAAAGCACATTTTTTTGCAGAACATGCAAGCGGCTGTCGTTATTGTCGTATTTGCCGGACTAAGATGCTCTTAAATCTGGGAGTAATCTGGGTCCTAAACTCCCTATTCTTCAGATCAAACGAACACTGCAGCATCACTGAGAGTTAAAAACTGTCTCAATTCTTTCATCTTTAATAAAACGATCAGCATTGCTGCTTAACCAGGTGAAACTATGAAGTTTAACTTCCAGGCATCCATGAAAACAAAATTTGTTACATTTAACGGAGTTAGAAGTTAGCAGGAAGCTAGCGGAAGTTAGCTCGCTAGTTTCGCTAGTTACCTAAGCATGATATTGCATGTTCTGACAGAGATTTCTGGAAAAATTCAAACGTACAGCTCTGCTATCACGTCCAACATAAATGAAGACAGGAAACTAAACAGCAATGACGTTTGTAGGGTTACTGAAGTTGGGCTAGCTGGTATATAATGATGTGCTACCTGATCGCTAGCGACACAGCTATGTTAGCATAACATAAACAGTGAAGCTGGAGGACAAACACTAACACTTTTCCACTTATAAAAGTTAGCGTTAAAGTTCCTGATAGTTAGAGACAAATGCAATCACATGGCGGGATGCTGTAAACGGACCAAACTTCAGTCAGGAGAACAACTGAGATAATCCATCCACAATACAAGGTTAGTCATTAATATACTGCAACAACATGGGAATAGAGCAGAATTCATTCATTAATAAATCAATGGTACAGAAGTGGAGGAAGCAAGAAGAATGAGTTTAATAAAGTTTGATTTATCTGACTGCTTTGTTTCGCTTAATGTGCCTTATAATCCCGTGCACCTTGTGGTCCGAAAAATACGTACTGCTCACTGCAGTTTAATGTTGCAAAGCACCTCTTTTTAACTTCAGTGGATATTATACATGGTTATGCTCAGGATATGTCAGCCCATTTCTACTGGAAATGCCTTTTGGTTAAACTTTCAGCAAGGAATTTGCATTTGCACTGTTACATTTTTATAAAGCTTTAATGTACATAAAAACCAGCTTCTTGTTTAAGTGAAAATAAATGGAAGGTTGTCTTTTTGCGCTAGTAATGTTGTGGAGTTGTATTTTGTCTCGCATCAATTATATCGTCAGTTATATCGTTATCGCAAATTTTCAAATATATATCATGATAAATATTTTTGGCCATATCGCCCTGCTCTAGTTCAAATTCCATTGTTTTCGTTCAAATTCCATTGTTTGTTCTCAAATTCTGTTGTTTTCGTTCCAATTCCGTCGTTTTCATTCAAATTCTGTCGTTTTCATTCAAATTCCGTCGTTTTCATTCAAATTCTGTTCTTTTCATTCTATTTCCATTGTTTTGATTCAAATCCTTTTCTGTTCATTCTAATTCTGTTGTTTGTTTTAAACTTCCATTGTTTTCATTCAAATTCTGTTTTTTTCATTCAAATTCCGTTCTTCTCATTCTAATTCTATTGTTTTGATTCAAATTCTGTTCTGTTCATTCTAATTCTGTTCTGTTCATTCTAATTCTATTGTTTTGATTCAAATTCTGTTCTGTTCATTCTAATTCTGTTGTTTTGATTCAAATTCTATTCATTTCATTCTAATTCCGTTCTTTTCATTGAAATTCCGTTGTTTTAATTCAAATGCAGTTGTTTTCATTCTAATTCTACTCTTCTATTCAAATTCTATTGTTTGTTTTAGAATTCTGTTGCTTTCATTCAAACTCTGTTCTATACATTCTAATTCCGTTGTTTTCATTCAAATTCCATTGTTTTTGTTCAAATTCTGTTGTTTTCATGCAAATTCTTTTGTTTTTGATCAAATTCCGTTGTTTTCATTCAAATTCTGTTCTTTTCATTCAAATTCCATTGTTTGTTCCCAAATTCTGTTGTTTTCATTCAAATTCCGTTGTTTTCATTCAAATTCCGTTGTTTTCATTCAAATGCTGTTGTTTTCATTCCAATTCTGTCGTTTTCATTCAAATTCCATTGTTTGTTCTCAAATTCCATTGTTTTGATTCAAATTCTATTCATTTCATTCTAATTCCATTCTTTTCATTGAAATTCTGTTGTTTTCATTCTACTTCTACTCTTTTTATTCAAATTCTATTGTTTGTTTTAGAATTCATGGTTCATTCATTCATTGTTTTGATTCAAATTCTGTTCTGTTCATTCTCAAATTCTGTTGTTTTCATTCAAATTCCGTTCTTTTCATTCTAATTCCGTTGTTTTGATTCAAATCCCGTTGTTTTTGTTCAAATTCTGTTGTTTTCATGCAAATTCTGTTGTTTTCATGAAAATTCTTTTGTTTTTGATCAGATTCTGTTCTTTTCATTCAAATTCCATTGTTTTCATTCAAATTCCATTGTTTGTTCCCAATTTCTGTTGTTTTCATTCAAATTCCGTCATTTTCATTTTAAATCCATTCCTTATACAGAGGCTTGGCTACAGTGTTGGCAAACTTTAGGTCAATGCAAAGCCAGTATACTCAGCTCACTAAGTTCAAGCAGCACTGGCACTCCAATAGACATCCTGTCACCTGATCAGACAGTGGGTGTCTTAATCTGATTTAGAACGATGAGTCAGAATGAAAAGATCCTGATCAGTTTTATAAAGAAAGCTTTGACCTGCAGCAAAAATAAGACAAAATCTAAACACTAATTGCTTTTAATTAATCAAATAAGACAGGACTTGTTACCAACTACTTCCAGTAGTAACAAGATCACTCATAGTGCGACTCGCCCCAAAGACCACGGACTACGCTAAAATTAATAAGACATGCTGACATCAGCCTGTTTTCATTACAATATGAGGATGTCAGCCTGTTACGGCATCACTGTGACATCACAAGCTCTCTTCATGACCTTCCATATAACATATTATACTCGATATGGTTTCTTAAAATGTTTTGCAAGACCAGCTTTTTCACCTTGGGCGCTAATAATGACGGTCAAGGTGAAATGCTTAGCCTACATGGGTGCTCATGTCCTCCAATGCCCAGTATGTTGTTGTGAAGTTTGAAGACAATCAATAAAAAGTTATGGCTAATATAAACTTTGTACTGATTTTCACATATGGTGCGACCTTGATCTTAACCAGATTTTCACCTAAATTAAATCCGCTCGAGCTGTTGGTAACTGCCATCACACAAAACTTAAAAATGATCGTAAACGACCACAGCAGACCCGATGGCATTTTACTGCTATTCAACATCTTTTATTGAGGCACACCATTTACACACAACGGCCGCAGCTCTCCCGCTGCCAGCTGTACTCACATCAACACCACCTCTCCAACCACAGGACCCAGTACAACATTTAAGTCTGCGGTGCATGATTGCGGATGTGTGGCCTGCACGGCTCTGCAGGCCACACCCCGCCACAATGATATCTTAAAAACAGTGGAAGCTAGACTGCTAACAAATAGACAGGAAAAACAGGACATATTACCTCCTTTCAGGGCAGAGAATAAATAAAGAGTATTACTGTACCTTGGCCTGAAGCATTAGCATTCGGCCCTTCCCCGCAGACTAGAAAAAAAAAATTAAATATTTAGATAGTGTAACTCCTCCAGGACCTTGGCCAAGAGAGACAGTTTAACTATCTCTCTCACACACACACACACACACACACACACACACACACACAAAACTTGCCTCTGGGGAATTCAGCAGCACACAGGCCAGTTCATAGCAAGAGTAGGGCTGCACATAAGAGTTGCTCAGACGCCCCCCCTCATCCCTTGCAGCCAGCTGGAAATACTGTTTCAAAAAAAAAAAAAAAGGTCATGATACCAAAACAAACAATGATTATTGTGTTGTGTAAGTGCATGGACAATCCTTTAAGGCAGCCGGCGAGGGCCGTGCTTCATGCTGTGCATCAATTTTCCAAAAATGCAAATTGCATAATTAATTTAACACAAGAGTACCTGAATGGCATCTTTGGTATTATGTAGACATTTGCTTATGGCACCAAGAAGGAGGTTTTTCAGGCCTGCACACGAGGCGTCGTCAATCCCCTGTAACACTAAGGGAGGAATCAAAATTACAAACACTTTGCATTAGTGCACATAATGCAAGCGAGATATTAGTTTGGAATGCAGTACCTTGGGCCATCGTCTGCAGCTTGGCATTGGAGCAATTGGGCAGAGCTTTCCACAAATACAGAATCTCAATCACTGATAGGATGCAGAGTTCTTTGGATATACTGGAGCTCTTTAGCTTCTCAGACTGATTGAAAAACAAAAGTGCATCTTCACATCAGTGGCATTCTTAGCACCATAATATTCCTACAGGAAACAAACTAGTTACACACTCACCCTTTTCATGGAAAACATTTCTATCTGATTATTCTTGCGTTTGAAAAGTTTTTGAACGTCCTTGAAAACAGCAACGGCTCCTTCCAGATCACCAGTGGCTCCTTGGCACACTGCACCACACAACATACAATATGGATTAGCATCCACTACCGAGCTTACAAAATACCCTGAAAGCATTACGGTGCTGTAATTACCTCCAGTTAAATAGGCATAATAGCACTGGGACCAGCGAGATTCAGTCGCCAATCTGTCAAACGCTCTGTAGGCTTCTCTGTAGTTCAGTTCGATCATGCTGCACCAGCCTAAAAAAATCGATCAGAAATGATGTTGCATACTAATACCGAGTGAGGCATATTTGAAATATGAGAGAAATATGAGAGCCAGGCAGTACCTATTTCATATAAACAAACGTGCTGAATTTCCCTTTGGTCAGAGGCCAGATCCAAGGCACTACTGAAGGACGTCAAGGCACTACTGATCTCGCACTACAGAAGGAAACTTTGTAGTATGAGTTACAGTGAGACAATACTGAGCTTCTCCAAGTTAGAAGACTACTTCACATGGCAAAAGATAACAAGGTTTAGTATTCACATGTCTTTACCTCAAGGCGTTGAACTCTGCCTTTGAAAAACATAAAGAGGGAGGAGTTGGGATAAATAGCCTCTCTTTGTTTAAGAATGTATTTGGCTTCCATTAGGCCTGACTGTGTGTCTGTGCCATCCAGAGCAAAGAAGGGCTGCACTACTGTGTGGTACCACAACAGAGCCAAGCTGCAAGAAAAGCACAGAGACTGTAATGAGAGGGAATATAGCAAATTTCTAATTTATGATAATGACACACACACAAAAAAACAGCACAATGTGTTGCGCTTTTTACAAAACTGAGGAAATACGATTCACAGCATTTTACAGTAATATTGCATAATGTGGTTATATTACAGATTTGTTAACTTGGCAGACATGACCAAATTCCCACACACTTGATTTTAATTAAAGGCTTGATTACAAACATGGTTCCCAAGGCACCCAAGGACTAAAAACCAATTTCAAACGATTCAGTATGAAGCAGGATTTGGAAAATTGTGCTACAGGGACCTGAGTCAGTCAATTATTACAGCTGTTCACACTGGGATCTCTTTTTTGTTTCCTTCTTTCCTCTACAAATTATGCTTTCATTATTTTATTACACTGCACACAACTGTTTAAGTTGCAAAACAGGATACAGATACGCAAACATACTCACTCACGTAGCTAAGGGGGCCTTCATGTCCTTACTTTCACTGGCGTAAGTGAGTGCTGACAGGCCCTGATGGCGGTCTCCGGGAAAGCCCAGCAGATTGACGATCTTCAGTAGGTGCGGTGGCACCATCGATATACAGAGGTGGAAAAGACCATAACCAAAACTGACTGAACCTTTCAGCCGATCCAGAGCCTCGGGACTGATGCCATCTAGCCTCTGTGATGGACTTGACCCGGGTGAGGGAGAGCGACTCTGGTGGGACAGAGCAGAGCCGGACGATGAAGACGGCGTCGCTTGCTGTTCAGAGCCCCTCCTCCTGCTGCCTTCTTGTAGACGTGTGATGTCGTTGTAACATTTGTTGTACATCTTCCAAGCTTTACGGAGGATCCAGCCTCCTTTGATATATGCTGTCAGAGGATTGAAGCTCAGATTAGAGAAAAGTCCTTTATTATAACCTCTTTGTATTTAACACATCAAATAAAAGGTGGATGACAAATTAAAGGAAAAGCTATCATAGCCATCAGAGGCCAATGTCAGGAAGGCTAGAGCACCCTAAAACCACTCTTCTAAAAGATTCTTCTGTCATGTGGTGTTTCAATGATGGCGCTAAAGAGTGCTGGCCCAAAATCTCTCATAGCTATTGAGATCTAGCGACTCCTTGTATCCCTGCAACAGGGGCTACCTGGGAGAGACCACCTCCATCACAATAAAAACATTCCATAACAGCTTTGTACTGATTTCAAGTGACACTTCCCTCTAAAGAGACAAGTGGACCCATACCAGCAAAAAAGCTTCCCAAGGCATAAAAGACAGGTTTTGTTTTTTTCCTTTAATTTGTCACCTACCTACGTGATACGTGTGGAGTGCATCACTGTCAACCAACAAATACCAAAGGTTCCCTTACATGACAGCTCTTGTTTGATAAAAGATAAAACCGCCAGGTAAACCTGGCAGTCTGCAATGATGATCTGCCTCTGGAGTCGGTCCACTGCAGCCACCCCTGACCTCTGAGAGTCCATCTGCCCACACAAACACCCCACATTTACAGGCTGATGACAGACAGGTATGCAGGAGAGCTAACAAGCACACGTGGGCGTTACAGGCCCAACATGAAATGCTTGTCTATATAATGATGTACAATACAGGCAGTTTAATCAAGTATTTACTCACATTGCGCTTGATCTTGCTTTTAATGGTCTCAATGACACCCATGTTTTCACTCTCACACAGTCTCTCTGTAGCCTTGAGGTCTTCAAAAGCCATTTGCATTTTTTCCTCTTCAAAAGTCATCATGGCGTTCTGCAAAAGGGAAACCGGATAAAAGCAATCAATTACTTACATGTGGTTCAAGAAAAATCACTTACACTGAACACTCGACAGTGGAGTCAGAAAAAGAAACAAGAAAACGAAATCTAATTGTTCCAAATTGACAGATTTTGTACAAATTACACATACAATGAATGAATGAACAAAACAGGTAGAAGATAAAGGATATGCACTATTGCTAACCTAAATCCCTTTTTAAAAAAAACAAAAAAACATGAAGAGATAATTGAATAATTGAATGCCAAATTCTGGGATTTTGCCACATACTAAAAAACATTTAATTTATAAAGTTACTTCTGAATGATTATTTTTAATTGGTCAGGCTACTAATGAAGTACAATTATACACCAGAAACTCTGTAATTATTCTAGCACTACAACCCAGCTGCCAACTTTTTTTGCTTCGACTGAAACAAAGATCTCTGTGTTACTTGGACTGCAGTAACACTGCTGTCCTTTTCCACTGTCAAAGCTTTTGTTGGGAATTTCATTTTTCACATGCTGAGGTGCCTGGCAACTCGTAAGGGCTTTTGCTCTCTGATTTCTCCCAGTAAAAGATGAGTAGACATCATGGTGATGTGCTCTGCAAGTGTAACCTTATTCTATCTTTGCCCTTTAAGGGTCAATCTCACAGAAGTCCACTGGAGTCATTAATGACTTGTTAAAAAATACCACTGTACTTCAGATGTTACCAGCTGACCAGGAAGTGGAAAATATTAAAGTATATAGTAGCTCTTCTATCAGCTCCTTTTTGCAAAGATAAATAAGCCTCATGTCATGTTAAAAAATATTATAATAATATTAATAGATGGGAATAGGTGCTTCAACACATGCAATCATCATGCAGAGAAAAAGCACATTAAATTAAATAACTCCATTTGTAGCTGTTCCCTACATTCTCGATGGGTAACATTAAACAAAAAAAACAAAAAAAAAAAAAGAGTATAATGCAATAAATGATGCATACATTATATGCTGTTTGCATCTTTCATCTCTATGACATTTATGTCATACACACTGAGCAGTGATGTGAAAGAATAACTCCCAAACGCATTAAAAATAAAAATAAAATAACGAGCCTGTTTTGAAAATGTGACTAAAAACAATCAAACAAAGATACTTGTGTTTAAATACAGGCAGTAAAACAGTACAGTAACAGTACAGAAATTAAGTATTTGTACTTTGTGACATCCCTCCCACTGCTGACCCAGCATGTGTATGATACCATCCAATCATGACAGCAGAAACTTGCAAAGTTTAGAACAAACTGTCAAACTCAGCTACGTTTGTAGCTGGGGGGGAAAAAATGCTGATCAAACATAATTTAGAAATTTCTTCGCAAAACATAACAGCTGGCTTAAAAGGACTTAAAGGGAACACAAGGGAACTTCCATAAGCCTCACAAAGAAACCAAAAGCTCCCAAAGCAACATTTACAAAAATCTTCGAGAAGTTTGGCCACAAACCAAAATAGCAGCGAGTTGCTTTTCCACTCACCAGAAAACTCACAAAACTTGCACCGAAACTCATCAAAGGACTGTGGTTCCTGAAAGAAAGTAAAAAAAAAAGAAGAGGAAAAAAACCACAAACATATAAGAGAAGTTAGTCTTTTCACATAATGTGATTTTCTCTGACAGTGTAAAGTTCACTGGAGAAACAATGAAAAGTATGTGGCCTGTTTCATGCATCAATAATGCCAATGTATTAGGACTACTGTAGGTTAGAAAAATACTAATGGGAAGGAGGAGAATATTCAGAAGTAAAACAATGAAAAATTAATTCATGAAATATAAAACCAAGATATTTTCCAACATTAAAGTGCTAAATAAAAAAAAGTCACATTTGATAAAAAAAACAGCTGACAAATTCTGAGATTAAAGATATTTAATAGAGGTTTTTTTTGTTTTGTTTTACATCAAGGAACCAAATTGAGTTTACTAGATAGGACCAGCGTCACTATATTAATCTTTATTTCTGTAAACATATACACTGTATGGACAATAATACTGGGTCAACTACAAATATTATACCTACAGGAGCTGTCAGCCATGGAAGCCCAAACCATGAAACTCCCAGCACACAGTTTTTGTGTGCTGGTTTGGAGCTGTGCAGTTATTGAGTCAGCAGTGTTGGCCACTTTAATGCATTATGAGCACTCAGCGACCCCACTCTGTAACTTCACATCATCTGCAATGCTTTGGTTCCTAAATGCTTCCGCTTATATATACCACTTATAGCTGATTGTGGAGTAGCTAGGAGGGAAGAGATTTCACAAACTGACTTGTTGCAATGGTGTATCCTGTTGCACTACCACTCACTACCATTCACTTAAGCTCTTCAGAAAAACAATCCATGAATGACCCATTTTTTCCACAAAAGGCAGACTGCATGCTGTTGCCTTTAAATATGCAGAAACTCAGATTAGACTTTCTTTTCTTTGACTATTACCCTCTACCCCCAATTGGCAATTTTTGGCCTCACCCTCATAACTAACACACTTTAAGATGCCCTTCATCTGAAATTATCTTAGGGCATCAAAGGTGCTCATAATACACTGTTACACACTATTAACACAGCTTTACAACTGTCACAAGCCAGCTAATGCAAAACTTATCAACTAACTTTCTCTTTGATGAATTAAGAGATTCAGAAATTTCTACCCTATAATCAAAACATATACCCTGTCACAATTGACACATTTATAGCTACTAATAATAATCTTTTAGAGCTACACAGACTTGCATCTGTGTAGCTGAAAACTTGCATCATTTACAGAAATCAAAGGTCCTTTTGATTTCCATCTGTAGCTGTGTAGCTGTGTGGTCATTTTGGTGCAATAACTGAATTTCAGCAGCCTTATATTTCACTTTGAAGACAAGAGGCACCACGTGTCAGTCAAATTACGGCAAAATGTTTCAAATAATTGTGGAAAATTGACTTGGTACAGGTATCCCTGTGTAACTGTGATGGGGATTTAATTTATAATGGAACCACCTCCACACATAAGTGCAACATACTATACAAACGTAATAGTACCAGGGGAGCTTTAACAGAAACTCGTACATACTGCCAGTAAAAGCTCATTCTCAGACAGCTGTGTTTGTGTTTTTCACTTCCCTCCATCGTTTTGCTGATCCAGTCAAAACAGGATGACACCTAGAGCTTAATGCAATTAGCGGACGAGGTGACATTTACGCTTTCCCCAGGGGTCAGGAAACATAGGAGCTGCCCTTTCATGACATAAGCATTCAAGTTGAAAGCAAAGGCTGAAGCATGTGTAAGGACGTGTGCGGTTCAGGAGCAGGGATTCCCAACATTTATAACTTGTGACCTCTTTTAATGAATGCAAAATGCAAAAAGAAAGGTTATGCAGCAGTTTTCTCGCATGCCTACTGATTATTTGGCTGAGATGGGTGCTACTGGACTAAGAGAATAGTTTACCAGTTTAATGCTTGCATTTCGAGCCTAAATGACATCAAAGACATTGCTTTCCAGAGCAAGGCAAGACATATGCAGCCATCCAATAATTGGTATGTGTAAAAATATATAAACCTAGACTTCTACAGGTGATGCTATGGATCTTTTAATATTGCACTCTCACCTAATGACAGTCTTCATGTATGCTTGTATGCCTCTTCATGTATGCTTTCTGGATCAGCAAACGAGAGACCATCTCAGAAACCTGGTTACCTTATCTGGACACATTGTTGTTATTGTTTTCCTCTAATATGTCACTCAACTGTAGATGTGAGGAACTAGCTGGGCCATGTTGACATATTTCACAAGAAGGGTACAAAGTACCTCAAAGCCAGACAGCGGTATAACAGGAATGGCAACCTGTTAAGCAAGCACTTCGTTGTTTTTTTAGACATTTATGAAGACAGTCACCAAATCTAATGATGTGCACACATGTCACATATTGTGGTTGTGGATATTTGCTCAGGGTATTTAAACAACACTA
Source organism: Mchenga conophoros (assembly GCF_057382185.1). Taxonomy (NCBI): domain Eukaryota; kingdom Metazoa; phylum Chordata; class Actinopteri; order Cichliformes; family Cichlidae; genus Mchenga; species Mchenga conophoros. Next base: position 18,987,740 of record NC_140543.1, read on the forward strand.
ATTCTGCTTGTGATCAGATCAAATGGTTCTCCACCAGACAAGCGTGACACGGGTGGTGGGGGTTTTTTTTTCCTGTTTTTGTTTTTTCAAAGCTTAGACCACACGCTTTGATGCCTTCAGTTGTAATTGTATTGGTTAATCACAAGTTTGGGAACATTAGCTACACCTGCCATAACATTTAACACAAGCATACGCCTCTGTTTTGTTTTTACATACAGGAAGAGAAGTCACACACAGACCTGTATGTTCTGAAGAGCTCGTCGCTCTCTTTGAATCCATTGTTGAGCAGCATGTTGATTCCCTTCAGCGCCAGCTCTGCGTCGTTTATACTGTCTGTCTCCTCCTCCACGCTCGCCGGGGCTGGTTCCTTTCCGTCCGCCATTAAGACACCCGATATCGGAGGTGAGGAACTGAACGCGACCGGAGACAGGCAGGTAGGGCGGTATAGCTGGTTAGTTTACTTACACTCAGAGAAGTCTCAACCGGTGGCGCAGTTTGGAGCAAATGCTGGCATATTTACGTTCGTATAACAATCCGCTATTTCACATAACTAGCCGGTTACAACACAGAGTGAAGCTAACCAGTGTCCCGCCAGCTGGGCGGCCGTACTCTGTATTCTGTCTCCTGACCGCTGGTTTGCATGTGAGCCAGGAAACGTGCTGCCTTCATGTGCTATCGTAAAAAAGATTTCTAGCAGAAGAACAGAACTAGATGAAGAAAAAGAACAGATTATTCCTCTTATTGAATACATTAATGCAAACAGAGGTGAAAACGGTGAAACAAGCCACAAACAGAAAAGGTTTTGTTTGTGTTAAATTATTTGTCAACACATCTGTTCCTGCGTTTCTTATGCTACGACCTTTCCATTTTTGCCCATCAGGAAGATCGCATGTATTGTTTATGTATTTATTTTTAATTTGCAGCCACACTATAATTTTAGAGTTTCCTTTCCGTTATGTTCTCAGGCAATGGTGCGCTAACTGTAACTTTGCGCAATTTATTTGTCATTTCTGAGGGAAAAGAACGACCCTGAAGGCAGCATAGGAGTGGGCGTGGTCTTTAGCTAAAACGCAGAGGTGAGGAGTCCATACAGTTTTTGACGTTTTTGACTAATTACCAGTGGTTACCAATGGCAATAATGGATATTTTCTCAACTTTGTATTTTATTTAACACGTTTAACAGATATATCCCTAACAGGTTGTTTTTTTTTACATTTTCAAATCTTATGCTATCCTAATGCTTTTCTAAAAGTATACTTCCAGGAAAACTTCCTTACTTTTACCACATCTTCCCCCCAAAAAGTCTCATTTCCTCTAAAGCAATACTGAGGACAAGACCTCAGTGTGAGCTCTTACTCTAACACTATCTGAATTTTATAAAGGCCACATTTTATTGTGTTTCATATTTTAACACAATCAAAGTTTCCTAAATGCTATATAATTTACTAATATTAAAATGAGCTATAGTTACAAAAGAAATACTCACCGCACTGTGCAAAGGTCTTGACGGGACCTTCTGGTGTTTACATTTTGCTACAAAAAAGGGAAATAGGACTTTGAAACATGTACAAACATACATGGCACTACAGTAAGGCAAAACCAGAGTTTGTATAATTCTAATGAGTTTTGCAACAGGCTGCTGATACAAAAGTGCTTAAACTTACAGTTTAAGATTGATTCTTTTCTAAGTTGTCTATTATGTGTAGACTCAACACCAGTTCATCCCTTAATTTAAAAAAAACTACTAGAAAGTCTGGCTGCTTGGAAACTAAATATAAAGAAATGAGGGGTGGCTCAAGACGTTTGCACAGCAGTGTACATTAATTGTTTAGTATGAACCATAATGAGTGGAAGTTAACAGTTCCCAAGCTGTTTCCTTGATCAAAAGTCCATTATTTATTTATGGCACTGACAGGTATTCATAAAGAATATTAATCAGACAGGTTACATAATGGCTTACAAATCAGTTGCCACAAGACAGGAATGCATGTACAGTGTGTCCAATTTAATATGAATTTTACATCATATTGAGATATAATGTTATTTAAAGTCTGGCATAAATGCACAATTTAGAAAAGTAAACACCTTTTTTGTGAATATAAGTACCTAAACATACTTTTTCTGTTATTACTTTTGCAATGGTCCCAAACACTACTGACCAAACTTATTCTAATGGCATCTAGGTATATTGGTTATTTAACTGATAGAAACAAAATTTAGTACATGCTGTTATCTGGTGTAACTACTGTAAGATATACATCCATATTCTCATGCAAAGGGAATGCAAACTGGAAAATCAGATCAGAACAGTAATACAACACTGGGGGCGAAAAACATGTGGTTTGAAAACATGTGCAAAGAGTCCATGTCTCTTAAGCCAGTTAAAATGCAGAATTCTGCATGCTGGCATGTGGATATGAATACAGAATAGCTTAGCAACCCCTGAAATGTCACTGAATTGAGAATCATGGGTGTAAACATCATTTTTCTTAGTATAAGCTATTGAGTCCAACAAGCAAACCAAAAGTACATCAGTTAATAATCTTGATCTCTTTCGCAGCACCAAAGGCAATACTTGTTTTCTGAAAGTGCTGGGCTGACTGTAACGCAGCACTGACCACTTACAAGCATATTCAGTAGCATTTGATAGTCAGTAGAGACTGACTAGACCAACAAAGTAGAGTTTATTGCAGCCGTCAAAAAATGCATTTGTAATTGGTGAGGCAATACGCAACTTTACACTAAATAAATATAGACATGTTTAACTTAACAGCAAACATTATGAACCTGTAAGCCGCTGCTCATATATTTATTTTTCACGTACATTCATCCCAACACACTCACGCTGAAACACAATCGTCTTACACACACACTCTTACATGCTAACACATTCTCTGTCATAGTAACAGATTGCACATAGCTGGTGGTGGACATGGTCCCAGGGTTTGTTTACTGATGGTTTGAGGAGATCTTTATGTTCAGCCTGGACACTCCTTGAGGTTGACTGGACCAAACACGCTTGACGGCCTTTCGAAGGACACCAGTTCACCGTTGATCCCCATGTCCTGGATGCATCCAACAAAGGAGGATGTGACAGGAAGCCTCTGCTGCATTAAGATCGCTGTGGCAGAAAGGGACAGGTGAGTGATTTTATTGTTTCAGTCTATTTTATTTTAACCTTTAACCTTAAGACTATAACTAAAGTGTTTTTTATAGAAAGATGTAAGTTTTATTAAGGGGATAGACAATAAATCTCTTGATTTGTCTTGACAAATCTCTTGGTGTGTTTTGTATCTCCAATATGACTTTTTTTGTATATCTACCATATCAAAAATACGTCTTCCATCTATGTGCCAATCAGCTGGCAGCAACTCAATTGCATTTAGACATGTAGACATGGTCAAGAGCACCTGCGATGTTACAGATATCTCAGAAATTGGATGTCGGAAGTTCCAGAAAAAGCCAGGAAAAACAGGACTTTTAGAGCCATTCAGATATCACTAGCAGCAAAATAGCAAAATACTACAGCAAAATACTTATTTTTATGTGCTTTAAAAACACATTTATGGATAGAGCTTGATCTATGCCCTGCATCTGGTTTATTTAGTGAGTTAAAAATACACAACAGTGGCAGAACAAATTAAAAGTTTACAGTTTTACTACTGTTTACATTCAGTGCCGCTATGTTGGATAACTCATGGTATGTTGGTCAGCTCCAAATTTTTTGAGTGGAAAATCCAAATTGAGGGGCATTCCGACTGAGAACTGAGGAAATAGCATTTATCCTGGGATCAAAATGGCAAAGAAAGGTGATTTAACTGATTTTGAACATGGCATTGTTGTTGGTGCCAGATGGGCTAATCTGAGTTTTTCAGAAACTGCTGATCTACTGGGATTTTCTCACACAGTCCTCTCTAGAGTTTACAGAGAAACAAAATGGAGAAAATATCCAGAGGTCAATAAGAACTGCACTGGCTGTCCACTGAAAGGCAGAAGCTACAACTGCATGTCGAACCTTGAAACAGAAGGTTTACAGTCTGCTTAGAACAGGAAACCGAGGCTACACTTCACATGGACTCACTAAAACTGAACAATAGAAGATTCGAAAAATTTTGCATTGTCTGATGAGTCTCGATTACTGCTACTGCATTTGGATGTTAGGGTCAGAATTTGGCATAAACAATATAAAAACATGGATCTGTCCGGCCTTGTATCAGTGGCTCTGGCAATAGCAATGGTGTTGTAATGGTGTGGGGGGTATTTTTCGAGAACACTTTGGCCCCCCTAGTAACAACTGAGTATCATTTAAACACCACAACCTACTTGAGTATTGTCCCCTGACCATGTTCATCTCTTTATGACCACAGTGTACCCATCTTCTGATGCTGCTTCCAGCAGGATAGCATAACATGTCAGAAAGCCCAAATAAGCTCAAACTGGTTTCTTGAACATGACAGTGTTCTGTACTGAAAAGACTTCTTCAGTAACCAGATAATAAATGATCTAATCTAATAGAACATCTTTGGGATGTTGCAGAACTGGAGATTCACATCACAGATGTGCAACTGAAAGATTTACAGCTACTGTGCGATGCTGTCATGGCAGTATGGGTCAAAGTTTTTTAGGAATATTTTCAGTAAATTTTTGAATTTGTGCCACAAAGAATTTAGGCAGTTCTGAAGGCAAAAGAGGGTCTAACCCAGAACTAACAAATTGTACCTAATGAAGCTGCTTGTGAGTGCAAAAATATAGTTTAATTAAATATGTGCTCAAGTTTGACTCAAACAAAACCAAAAAAAAAACAAAAACTCAGTCACTCAAATTAGATGATTTACACTTACCAGGAATGCCACCCACATACAGTGGGTCTTTGGTCAAAGGTATATTGGGAAATGGTGGTCCAATCTTGTAGTTGTCCAGTGTGTCCACATACAATTGCACAACATTCTTCCTCTTGATTACTAAACATAAAAATAATAAATTGATATATTTTGTACAATGCATGTCAAGTCTATAAGGTGTTAAAGACAGTTTGAGTCATTTTAATGGTGTTTTACCTGAAATTTTATGGAATACTCCATCACATAAAGAAGCTTTTGGCTTCACTGACACCATGAATTCTCCATTTCCATTGTTTACTCGTGCAACCACCTACAAACAGGAACATGTCCAAACCCAGTGCTTTGAATCACACTTGCAAATTTAGGTCTAATATGAATTTAGTGTCTGTTTCTGCGTGCTGAACAGAAATGGCAAACTTGGTTCATATTTATTACACAGGAAGAAAAACATCAGTTTGATAAAGAAGATCAGAAGATATCAGAACCAAGAGACCTTGTTCTACTAATAAGTTCCTTTGAGCTTGAAAAAAAAAAATGAATATGGAAATGACAAACAGATATGTGGTCTCACCTCTCCTCCGAGCATATAGATAATGAGATAGTGACCCATCGGCAGTCCATTTGGAGTCTTGCTGTACACACCTACATGAAGCAGGAGTCCCGTCAGACTCCGTGGACGAATGTTAAACAGCAGCTCAAAGCTGGAGCCCACAACAAAGGAATCATCTGAAATGCAGAAAATACAAAACGATTTATTAGTGTGAATGCTGTTTAAGCATTTACGCTGTCCTTCTGCACGTTTTTTGGTTTTTCTGTGATTTCAAATGAATGATCCCCTTCAAACCCACCCTATTTTGAAACTAAATTAGTTTAGCATACTTTGAACTATAGAAAAAATTCAAAAATTAAACATATCCCATGACCTTAGACTCTAAGGTAATGGTAATGGTAAAAATGAGTAAAACCTGAAGAGTCTAAGGCTTAGACTCTTCAGGTTTTACTCATTTTTATACATATATATATATATATATATATATAATTTTTTTTTTTTTTTTTTTTTTTTTTTTTTACCATTTTCAAACAGTAACAATTTAAGTTTTACAACATTTTCAGAGAGTTTCAAAAAGCTAATGGACGCACTTTTTGAACTGCCATTTCTCGGTCAATTTTACTGGTACAGACACAAAAAATGCACGCCCTGCTTCTTATACTCAAAGAGTCAAATGTTTGTCAGATCTACAACTTTCATATTGCTCCTGTTTGTTTCTGGGTATCTCAGCAGCAATTTCCTCTGTGTGTTGGTGGTAAGACAGACACAGACTCAAGCTGCTCCTGATTGGTGGATTCAAGTTCAGCAGATTCAGACTGTTTGATTGGCATAGAAACAGAAAGGCACACACTCTCACACCCACTGTTTCACTCCCGTCTGTCTGTGTGTGTGTGTGTGTGTGTGTACTTGTAAAGAGTTTTAGGAGGGGACATTTTGATGAGCTTGTGCTTCAAGTTGTGGTTCTTTTTTTTTCTAAATTTAAGTTTATACTTTATACTTTTTTTAGTTGTTTTTTTTTAGCACATTTTTCAGTTTACACATAAGCCAGATGATGTTTTGGTAATCTTACGCAATTAAGCTCATTCAGCAAGTTGAGCTTCTGATACTTCAAATATATTTAAGCAATTCAGACGCAATCTTCACATTTTCAGCATTCATACTGCATTTTTGCTAGGAAATTGCTTTTTCTGGTTTATTTTGTTATTGTTATTATTTAGTCATCTGATATTACAAAATTAAAAAGAAAATTGTGATGATGTTCCTCAATCAAATGAACTTTAAAAGATTAGCTGTCAGATTGTTGTGAAGAAAGCTTTACTCACTGACAACGACGTGTGCTCCATTCCCTGAGAAGTAAGCGCCTCTTTGTGTCTGTCCCTCAAAGCAGGGGCCAGAACCATGATTCGCGGTTGGATTTGACATTTGCGCTCCATTCATCTTAAAATTGCGTACGCAGCCAGACACACTGTGCTTCGGAAGGCCCTTCGACTGAAAGTGAAAGCATAACAAATTTATAAAATAAATAGACACTAAATTGAATTAGTTGTGTGAAATTTGCATTGTTATTGTTTTAAACCTTTAACTCTTTGTGAAGGGAATGTGGGGTACTGCCCAAGTAGACAGGGGACAGGAATTGCTGCTTCATGGATGACAGCTCTGCATTAGTCAGCTGCCCATCCTGAGCTCTTATTCCGTCTACAACCAGCCGGAATTTCTTCTTTTCCAAACTGAACATTACCTGTAAACATAAAGTGTTTCACTTTTTTTTTTTTTTTTTTTTTTTTAGCAATTAGAGGGGTTTTTGTTGATATAAATGCAATGAACTGACCGTGTGCCACTTTCCATCATTGTACTTTTCTCGGTTGAAGATCTTCTGTTTGCCCACAGAAAGCCTGATCCTGCCCTTCGACATGTATAAAGCAAGATGAGATTGCCCTCCTCTGGTTGCAGCAAAGAACAGCATGCCTTCATGCGATCGAGTCCTGACTTCAAGAGAGAAATGCGGTCTGTGGAGAACCAAAAAAAGAAATAAATACTGATTTTGAATTGGTAAACTCAAACAAGTACACTTCACATTTATTAATCTTACATGTAAGGATTTATACATATGCATGATTGTGTATCAGACTGTTTACTTACCTGGGTTGCAGGACCTGTAGAGGAAGGCTGTAGCTCAGTCTGCTAACAGTCCCTCCAAGGCGATAAGCATGTTGATCCATGGCTGGTAACGCACATGCTGACACACTCTCATTGCTCACAGGTTTCACATCATCCTAAAACAACACAAACACAACAGAAACCCTCAGCAACAGTTTTCCTTTTAACAGCTCAAAACTCCTTTGTTAAGTCTCAGGATTTTTGCTTCCACTGTGTCAGCGATGGTACAAGATGTGGTTAAAAAAAAAAAAAGAATAACTGTCATATTGTACATGAAAATACTGCATATATTCTTTATTGCATCTTCAGAAAGTGAAAAAAAAGTCCTCCCCCACCCACAGGTGTGAAATTTAGTGAATGAAGATGACCATTACTTTATTTATTAATTGATTTCCTGATTTTCTTTAATTACAGCCAATTATTGATCAATAAAATGCCAGAAAATATTCAAAAATCTCCAAGATTACACGTGTGTCCTTCTAAAACGTTTAATCTGCCAACATTATCTGCTTTTAATCACAGATTAAAAATGGTTTGGTTAAGAATCTTTTATCCATTATTCCTTATACATGTTTGGCTTCTGTTGTGATGCAGAACGTAAACTCAACACATTGAGAAACAGTTCAGAAAACTCGATTCATACATGTAGCTGTTAATGCCAGACGGTGGGTCATAACTGTAAGCACAGCAGCGAGTATGGTGGATATATTTGGAGTTTTAATAACCACATTCTCTTGGGAGTAGCATAACTCCCACCATCTTTCTGTTTACACACACGTGTGTGATTTGTGCTTATTAAACTTTCAGCATCAGCGTAAAAAAGAAAAAAGAAAAAAAGTAGGAGCTTGCCAGTGTTTTGAGTGATTTCAGTCTGGCATATAGTCAAGAAAACAACACTGTTGTGGCTGAGGAGGTTGTGATATGATAAAAATGTAAAAATGGATGAGGGCCAGCTTACATATTGAAAACAGTAGGATAATTATTGAATATGAAAACCGAGTGGACCATGACCTTTTTTCAGAACACAGCATCTTCACCATTTAGACCTTTTAATATTTCTCTCTCTTTTTTTTGGCTTATTTTAAATGAAGTGTAGGGTGTAGTGTCAATTGATTATTATCCTGAATTTAAACCCATTCAGCAGATGAGAATTCATTATTCAATAAAATAATTGTGGGTTGAAGGTTTTCAGAAAATGACTAAAGGCTAATTTTTATAGTGAGGGTGAGCATACGAGGGCAGCTGTGATCACAAGAAGTAGTGTGAGTTTCGTGATTTTGAAGAAAGATTTGAATGTTAATGGTACCTAACGAGTGAGCTCTACATATGGCGTGGCGAGGCACTCTCATCTAAACCCAGGATATGCTTCTGTACTCATTTAGTTTATACAGTGTACATCGACACACAAAATGTTACAGGGCTAAGGTGGTCCACATCAGCCAGGGTTCATGTTTGGTGTGTGTTTTAAACAGCATTTGAAATATATCATTTGGCCTTGTGTCAAATACCATAAATAAATACGTAAACTTTAACAGCTAAACAGGAGAATTTGCAAGAAAATGCTGATGAATCCCTGTTGTTTTTATTGGATATTATCAGTGTTAAAGGTGAAAGCAGCTGCTAAAGCATTATGAGCAGCACTTCATCATATAAGCGAGGGTGCAATATTCATCATTTTCAATAACGAGTCATAACTGTGCATCAGTGAGTTAGTGGGAACATGCTTGTGAATGATTATTAGAGTGTTACATGGAAGAAAGAGAAGAGACATGAAACAATTTCAAGGTTGTTATTAACAGATTTGTAGATACTTAAATTAAATAGAGTAGCAACTTTGAAATACAATACATTTTGTAATTATTATGGTTACTTGAAACATTCATGCCATTCATTTCATGCAAGTTTTTTTTTTTTATTGAAGTACACTGGAGATGAACGGGCTGGTGCATAAGCTACATAACACTGTGGTTTGCAAAGGCAGTTTTTCAATCAGTATTAGATTCTTGACAGCATCAGCAGGTCTTAGGACTCCTTCTTCTTTATCTCTGGAAATGAGGCAGCAAAATATAACGTGAACATTGTCAACAAGGTGAAGACAATTAAAGCAATTTTCAAAAGAATATTAAACTTGGTGTAACTTACATCCAAGGAGAGAAATCAAGCTTCACATGTTAATAAAGTCACATTTTTGCTATCACATTATATGGCTTTGTTATATGGATTTAAAAACATGTTGATCTGGTTTGTAAAAAGGGAAATCATTTCATCCAAATCTATGGATTTTCCACTTGTGCACTTAGTGCCGTTAACACACCAAACTTATTCAAATGAATTCGAGTGTGTGTGGACATGTAAAACAATCTCTCACCTTCTTAGAGTTACGGTCCAGCATCAGTTGAACGGGAGACAAGGGAGAACACACATCCACGAAAACCTTTCCGTCAGGCTTGAATCTGCTGAGGTCCTCAGCCTTGTACAGACTGGCTGGCCTGAAATCACAGGGAATCACCGTGAATTATAAAATAAAAGAAACCCCATTTAAGAAAATGAATATATATGACATGGCACATAACCACAGTTTGACTCCATAAATGTTTAAAGTATTTCAAACTTGTGGGGAATTTTACCGTCTTGTGTAGAGGTTGGAAATGCAGCCTTTGAAATTCTCATTTCCCAGGACGAGAGAGCCACTTGTGTCAGGTATGAAGTGGTCCCTGCTCTCCTCCTGCCCTTTATCCTCATCATCAATAACCATCCGGATCCTGGAAAAAGGTTTTGTACATGTATGCTTTAGAAGCATTTATTAAGAATATTTTTTCAAACTACATTTATGTGTCTGGTGTTCGCCAACAAGGTATAAGCAGCTGTGCCCACAGTGTCCTTATCGATTTCCAAAAACGGCACTCACTATAAAAGTATAACTAGTTGTATTAATTGATCATGAATGAAAAATCATTGCTTCCTCCATACCCTCCGCTTCTTTTCGTCACAGTCACGTAATGCCAACGCCCGTCATTGTACTGTTTGGTAGATTTCCACATCTTCTTGTTGAAATAGACAATCACGTAGCCGTTTTCCATTTTAATGTCAATCCCATTAGCCTGAAAAAATAGACAAGGAAACCATTTCTGTATATGATCTAATTCTACCTGTTGTGAAAAAAATCTGGTCTTTAATGTCACAGTTGCAAGAGATGTCAAAAATAAGTTGGAAGCCTGACCTCCTGTTTGTCTCGCAAAATAAGACCCTCATTCTCTGTGCTCTTAAATCCAAGGGAAATGGTCACGTCGTTATCCAGAGTAAAGCCTTCAAGGTTACCTGAGAGAGTGCTTCCTAAAGTGAACTCTGCTTTACGTACACTCTGTAAGTACAAAACACAGAACATGTCAATTTACACAGAACACGCTGTGATTTGTGCAGATATATAAATGCCAGTAACTGTCTTCATACCAGCGATTCCACAGGACAGCCTTTAATGATGCCCACTTTTTCATCAAGGGGCTTAAAGCCTTTATTCAGCTTCAGATTCTTCAAGCATCCTCTAAATGGCTGTATGGTGATGTTATGCCTTTATGGGAAACCAAAAAAAGTTATTCTCAATAAAGTGGGAAAACGTGACAGAACACAACACAAACTAAATGGAGGAATCATGCGTACACATACCGTTCCCTCAAGTGTTGAGGTGCACCACCAATATAGACATCTTTAATGTTTTGTGTGTCGAAATCAGCTTGGGCTTTAGCAGCTTCATTACCTCCCACACGCACCATGAACTGTTTCTTTGTTATCACATAGACTTGTATATCAACCCAGTCTTCTGTCTGAAGAAAGCGAATAGAAGCAAAATTCAGTCAGACGACCAGTGCTTTGAATTGTAATAGACAAGTAATAGTAATTATCCTTAAGAACGTGAATGACTGCAAAACGTGAATGACTGCAAAAAAAAAAGATTAAAAAAAGCATCTTACCAGGAAAACCTTCTGCTTATTAGAAGCTGGTGTCTCAAAGAAAGAACTATGTATAAAAACGACTGCCTCCTCCATGGTGACATAGAAGTACTGGTCCTGTGAAACAAAGAAGGTAATCAAGTTCTTGCAAAGAGTACATAGAATTTTATTTGCAGTGTATCAAGATGTGTGTCCATTTTTAAAGTTTCACTTGAACAGAATTTACCTCACTTCCTATATATAAGAGTAGGCCATTTTGTGAGCGCGTATTAACGGACATAGTGATGCTAAAGGTGGTCGCTGTATTATCCACCAGCACTCGGCCAAATCCGGTGCCTTCGTAGTAGTCTGAATCAAGAGGTTTAACATACCTGTAATGGAAAATCAGTGAGACAGTTATTACTTATTGCTAACTTAATGCCATTTACATTGATTAAGAGTAATAGCATATAGTAACACATGCAGCACTGTGCAAAAGTCTTGAGCCACCCGTGATTTCTTTATATTTTGCCATAAAGAACCAAGACGAAAGATATTAAACACTTGATTAAACTGCAAGTTAAATGGCAGTTTCACAAAATGAAATGCTGTGAAAGAGACACTGTAGTGTTTAGCTGCACACAATACTAATCATCATATGACGTACCTCTTGCATGGAGACCCCTCATTAATATTGTCTTTTCTTTTGAAATTATAGAGACTGACAGCTCTGTCATTAAGAGAGAAAAATTCAATGCAGCCTTTGTAATTGGGGTATCTGAAGGAAGCTGGAGGCTGATGAGGAGCAAAACAGGAAAAGGTATTAGTAAAATCCATGCTGCTGCAAAACCGATACATAGTAGTATGTTTTATATATCTGTGCTCCTTACAGTGAAGTTGGCTGGGTAGCCTCCAACATAGAAAACAATGTCATCGGGACTGAGATCCAGGAGATCCTTGGATTCTTGTCCTTGAGTGTCGTCCTTAATTGGAGGTGGGGATTCTTTGTTTGAGGTTATAGCTTTGGTAAGGATCATTTCTGCATCCCGGTAAATTCTAAATCATAAAAGGGAAAACAAATAATTATTTTAATCACATCTACCATATTGGCATCGTTAATACATTTTTTATTTATGTTGCCATTTAAAATGCTGACACAGCATTTATAGAGGGAAGTTTTCAATTTACCTGCGCAGGTCCACCCTATCAAATGTTGCAGGCTCAAGTCCAGACCTAGTGATGGCTCCCGTTTTTATCTCGTACGTATCTCCATTGAGGTTGTACACACCATACAAGTCATTGTTCCTCAAAAACATACCTATGTAGTTCTTTGTGGACTGAAAGACACAGGTTGTAAAATCAGAATAAAAAAACATCACAGCTTTGAAATGTTCATCTGCAGTTGGGAATACTTACATCTCTGTTGCCAAGGTATAACACAAACATGTTATCTTCTGTGGCCTGCCTGCGTCTGCGTTTTCCATCTCCCCGCCCTGAAGGTCTCTGTAGCATCAGAGATATGGTTGTGTAGGCTTTCAGATCATCCAGATTCTTTGGTGGATGAAGCTCCACATGACCATTACCTTGGAAGTTTATAGGGACTGTAACCTGTACAAAACACAAGGGAAAAAAAGGAAAAATGAAGCCCTGCTAGTAAAGATATTATACAGGGAACAGGTATATTTCACTTTTGCTAGGGAGGAAAACCCATAGCTGTATTTACAGAACAACCTTACCTTGTTAGCTGCGTCCCTGGCTTGTTCAATTAGATCTTTGAGCATTTTGATGTTTTCAGATATGTTGCTAATGGGTGAAACCTGTGAGGTCAGGTTCTCTACTGTTGAGATCTTATTGGTCAGAGATGGGATGGTGTTTAGCAAATTATTCACTGGAAAAACAAGAAAGGTGAGAGAAAAAAAAAGTAAACATTTTCTAAAAGTGCATTAAAAACTGGAGAAAAAAGGAAATGCAAAAGTATTGCTGACTGGGTCTAAAAGCAAATTTTCCAAATCTCACCTGTCTGGTTGACATCGTCCAATATACCGTTTAGGTTAGAGCTCCCGGGAGACACATTGATCTTATTAAGTTCGTTTCTCATTTTGTTGAGTTTGTCCATTGTGTCACTGGCTGTTTGATTGGCTGAAGCAGCCTTCTGCTTGGCCTCATTTATCTTAGCTGCAATGTCATCTGGTGGGGAAAAATCAAAAGCAAAAAATAGTTAAGTATCTTACATCTACCAGAAACACTTTAATGTGATTAAAATCACCACATGATTTGCATTACTCTACCTCTCGTGATGTCTTTTAACTGTCCCTGTGCATCAAGAAGGTCTTTCTCAAGAGCTTTCTTCTTCTTCTTGGCATCATTAATGCGCTTATTCAGGTCAGTGATGTTGTCAGCAGTGTCTGTTTGTAGAAACCGAGAATTAGCATCTGTGCTTTTGGGTTATTGTAAATATGATAACTTAAGAAGATGACTGAATACCATTAAGGTCTTTCTCTGCTTGCTCTGCCTCAGTCAGTAGTTCTTTACTCTGACTCTTCAGCTCTTTTGCCTTTTCTGTGAGCTTCTGGTTTGTTACATTCTAAATCAAGAAGAAAAAAACATGTTTTTAAACAACTCTGTATTCATTTGAAAATCCTTTCTAATACTGAATTTACTTCATGTCAAAAAGCATGCCTGTATATTTACTTAAATGTTTGACTTACATTTAAGGTGCTCTCTGCAGCAACTTTGGCTTCCTTAGCAGCTGCCTCGGCTGCATTTATGGCATCTGTGATATTCTTGTAGGCCTCAATAGCATCTTTCGCGTTGCGCACCTCAGTTCGTCCGCTTGCATTCTTCACGGCACTATTATACAAGATGTCATGGAAAGAAAACAACCCAGACACAGAGAGAATTATTTAATTAAACTTTTAAAAAACAAACAAACCAGGAAATCTTATATATCACACACAGCTGACTCCATGTCAATAAACCACTCATTAAAAATTTGGTTTACGTACTCCTCAATATCCTTTGCAATCTTTTCTAGGTTTTTAGCATGGTCTTCGGCAGCCTCCACGATGTCCTTCTTGGCCGCAGCCTTAGAAATTTCATTTACTTTCTTGGTCAAATCCGTCTTGGCGCCATCCAGCTGTGCTGCCAGCTGCTCATACTCCTACAGAGGAAAAGGGGCAGGTGAACGGGTGCAGGTAAAGTCACAATCCCACAAAACAACACTGACCTCACCCGCAAGCACAACAAGCAAAGTGTTCAAGAGCTGAATGAAAGGTATGCTACATAGTTGAAATGTTTTGGTTCATATTATAAATCAGGTAAATAAAAGGCGTGAGAGTGCATAAATCTCAGTGGATGGAATATTTGAGGTAAAAAAAAAAAAAAGCTTTGCCAAATGTACCGTTTTATCGTCTAAGAGCATTTTCACCAAATCTTCTGTTTTCTGTAGCTCATTCTTGGCCAAGGTCATCTGGTCCTCGACTATCTTCCGCTCATTTTTTAAGTCTTCGGTGCGTTTCTGTGGGTAACAAAGGAATCACTTCAATTAGAGAGACTAGCTCTGCTGCAATAAAACATACTACAAGAGTAACACATGAGGCATTTTTACTGTGTTGATAATATCTTATATTTACAATGCGAGTCAAAGTATTACACAAGATATATTTAACTACTAAAACAAAACAAAAAAACAGCTTGGGTCTTTCACGCAAAGTTACAAACTATTAATTAACATGCATGTGTGGTCGTTAGCTAATTAGCTTCTTAGCACCTCTTTCATTCATTACCTGCAGATCTCCTAGTGTCTTAGCATTAAGGCCATTCTGGGCATTGGCATTTTTCACTAAGTCCGCTGCATCTTTCAAGGCCTTGTCCAGCTCTTTCAGCTTGGCTTCGTAACCCTCCAGAAGACCTCGAATCTGATCCGCTGCAGCCTCATTTTCATCACACTGCTTACTTACATTATTTTTGATGTAGTCCAGCACTGAAGTATAAAGAATAAATAATGGGAATGTTATTTGACGTTAATGTTTAACCGTTTCAGTATTCAGAATACACGTGTTATAATCGGGTGCTTCTGGGATTTTACTGTCATACATTTCTTGGCTTCATCGCTTTCTTTCTTTGCAGCGGTCATCTCAGGAGTAAAATTCTTGTCTTCCATCTCTTTCACCATTGTCTTAGCTTTTTCATAAAGCTGAAAGTTTTCAGCAGGCACATCACCCCTCTTATCCTCATTCTCAAGTTCTTTCAGGAGATCTTCAAGCAAACATAACCACACACATATGCAGTTAATATTAAAGGACTGACAGTAGCATTAAATCAGAAAATCATAGAAACTAGTGAACCAATTATAAACGGAACAAAGGACAGAGTAGGGGGACAAAAAAAAGTTTAAAACACAACAGGACAGCGACAAGAAAAGGGACAGAGTTTAGCTTCGAAACGAATGTAATGCTCCTGTTACCTTTTATTTTCTGCTCGATCTTTGATTTCAAATCCTCGGCTCTCTTGTGGGTTTTGTCAGCATCTCCGACTGCATTGTCAGCCTCAGAAGCCCTCTGGTCAGCCTTAATACATAACACAATCCCACACATTCACACACAATTCCTGACATATCAGCACATGAAAGAATATTAACAACGTATTAGGCATCCTATACCTTGTCTTTGAGGGAACGAATGTCGTCTTCAAGAGTGTCCATGTCATTTTCCAGCTGCTCAACTTTGAGTTTTTCTGTATTGACGTCAGAGCGGAATTTGCTAACAAGAACCTGCAAAAGTTACAGTAGCAAAATGTGATTTCAGTGGCGTCAAGTCAGACACTGAAACATGAGGCAGATGAGATTTGTTTTAAGACTTGTTCACTTGTGCCTGTATATATGTGAAACAAAGGGAGCAGACAAATGTACCACAGAAATTATAAGTGGAAGAATAATGACAAAAACACCCGTCAATGGTCTTTAACTGTGGAACAAAACATACTTTCACTGGTTATCATTATCATCTTGGAACATATTCCCATTGTGTACCATATTGTTTGTGTTTGTGTGTGTGTATAGTGTGCAAAGGACAAATTCTAAACAATCCAATGGCTCTCTCAGAGTTATATGCGGGGGCTACAGTACACTAATGTGTTACCTTGGTGTCTGCCATAGCCTTCTCCAGCTTTTTCAGCCTGTCCTGAGAGGAGGCGCTGGCAGTGGCATTGCCCAGCTCAGCCTTGATCTTTACCAGGTCATTATCTAGCTCCTCTAAGTCATGTAATAAAGTCTGGGCGCAATTATCACACTCTGAAATACAAAAGCAAATGCAATTAGCAAAGAATCAAACCAAATTTAATCAAATAGCATGCCACGCCGTACAGCCTCGAATCTTTCTTTTAATTCACCTTGGCATTGTTCATCTGTGGTTGTGTCTCCTGGCTCCAGTGCATTCTTGCAAACTGTGAAAAAATAAACCCATTAAAAACCACATATTTAAAAATTAAGCCTGACATGATTAAAATGTAGCTTTTTTTTTTTTAAATTAGGTTCCACAAACTTACCTCCAGTTCTGGGATCACAGCTGTTGCCATTGCCAGCACAGTTACAGGGGCGGCAACTTCCTCTTGGGATCAGTGGATCGCCATAGTAACCAGGAGCACACCTATGGGAAAGAGATTTCAAAAAAAGAATAAGAAGACAAATTAGAAATAATCAGCAGTGTTTTAACCTGCACACAATTATATAACAGCCTGATCATTCTATGCAGGGACACTCACCTCTCACACCTGCTACCAGCGTAGCCTGTTCTGCATATACACTCGATGTTTCCATACACCTCTCTGCAACCTACCGCAAAACTGCAGACCCACAAGGAGATTAATTTTTGTCACTAAATTATAAGTGCAATTGTAATATAGCAGTTTAGGCTTTGATTTTTTTTTTTAACTCACTTCTTTGTGCTAGTGGTGAATGGGCATGGGCACGCTCTGCACGTCCTGAGAGCTGCGTCTCCATAGTAACCTTCTTTGCAGCGCTCACATCGATCCCCAGCTGTGTTGTACCGACAGTTCTGAAAAACACATAATGTACCCATTAAAACAGGGCAGAATGAAGATCTAAAAAGATAATAGTGGATATATAATGTGTGGAAAAAAAACCTGTGTGTACACAGCAGCTAGCATTTGACAGACATGTTTATCTCCCGGAAACCAAGCCTTTTTTATTACACTGGCACAGAAGCAAACATCTGAGGGGCAAGAGGGAAAAAAAACATGCCTCTGCTAAAACTATCAGTAGTGTGTTTGATTTACTTGTTGTGTCCATTTGGCTGTGAATGTGTGCATCCACGCATGCATTGTATCCACAAGCCCAGTCTTGAGTGTGTTGTATCATAATAATACAACAAAGCTTAGTTTAGGAAGTGCATTAAGGCAAATCTATCTATGTAAAGTAAGCGAGGAAGTACAAAAAATGGGAAATCAAATAACGCATAACAAAAAATTCTTTAGATGGTGATTTTTTTTTTTAAAACAAACACAGCAACAACTGAAAGGAGGCCGGGTTGTGCAATAAATGTGTGCCAAAAGATGTGCCCTGAAGGTGAGAGGGTCTGGACTCTGACTAAACGATGCATCACAATGGAGTCAGCTGGGCTGAAGTAGTCATTCTTGGTCGTTCATGTTTGTTGCTTTCTGCGTACCAGTGGTCATGGAGTCATACCAGGAGGTAAGAGTTAAGTGTATTTCTTACCAGGCACCGCCCTGTCCTGTCTTCACACTCATCGGAGAGACCGTTGCACTCACAGGCAACACAGAGGGCCAGGAAAGGACTGCTGCCATCTTTGTAGTAACCAGGCTGACATTTCTGAAGAAGAAAAACACAAATGCGAAGACATATAAGTACATCTATATTTAAGGCGATTTTATGTTCAAGGAACTTTGGCAGTATACTTAAAGTTAATTCTCTAATATCATTAAAACACAACATCATCGAGTATACCTTTGATAATATACTGAGAAATATGAGGGGAGGGCAGGGAAATTTGGTAATTTTTGAAGAATTATTTTCAAAAATCTTACTCATTAATTTGCAAACTACCATTAGTTATTAACAATTTTAAAAAATCTGTTTGCCCATATTTCATATCATATTGCACACCTTTTGGACAATATGGAAAAAACCCTAAAACTCAATAAAACACCGCAAACATGTTGTCACACAGGATGAATGTAGCTCTGTTTGGTGTCAGGGAGTGTGAAAATTCAGGCAGAAATTAACTTTCAATCTTTAACTTTTAACCGTTATTCTGATATCATTTGGATTAACGGTTAACTCTTAGCACGCCCTTTGGGGTCAGAGATAACAGTCTTCCAGCGACTAGGGATCTACACTTGACACAGTGTAACCCAGAGTAAAAGTATAAATAACATATCACACCCTCTGATTTTTTACCTGAATCTGAGAACTGGCATCACTGTCATCAATAGAAGGATATTGAAGCATCTGTCCTCTGTCATTTATCGATGGATACTCAATCCTCTGAGTTCCCCGGTCGGTAAGCTTAGGGTATTGTATCCTCTGAGCCCATCTGTCATGAAGTCTGCTGTGCTGGGGTGGATCTGCTCTGTCAAAGGGCCTGTGCCCAGCGCAGCAAAGTCCAATAAAAGTCCAATATATCAGGGTCTGGAGCAGAACCCTTCTACGCCAATATCTATCCATATAGCTATCTGACATTCCCAGTGTTTAGTCCGCGTGAAATAATCTGACACCCTTTCCCTCTGCCTTTTAAATGGAAACGCTCGCACTCAACCGCACCGGTACAAAGAAGACACACCCATTTACCTGACTCAGCCTCTCAGCTCAGCATGAGTGTTTGCAGACACAAGAACACACAAGTGCAAGTGCTTACATGCAGTGTCTGCCCCATTCCTGCTCTTATACGCACACGCACACACAGAATGGTTCAAGACACATTTTGTAGACATAGAGATATTCATGAAGACTCAATGTTTTTAAGTTTTCCTTTTCGCTTGTTATTTTAGGTATATTTGGAATAAACTATTCTATTCTATTCCATTCCATTTTTTTCTATTCTGTTCTATTCGCAGTGAAAAAATGGGTGTAGGATGTGAATGCCCACAAAAGAAATCGGATGTCATCACAGAAAAAAAGAAAATCACAATATTGCTGTATTTACTTCAACGTTAAAAGGCTGTGGTAATTGAGCCTTTTACTTGAAAAGCAAGTAAAACATTCAGCACGGTATTACCATTCAGTAATATTCTCTGTATACGTGTGTGATTTATAAGAGGGCTTTTGCAAGAATACATGACCAGGAGGCTAGTTAGACATCGATAGACCGCACCTGAATCACGCTGCACAAACACACAGCAGACACAACTAGGCGTGCCGGCTGTATTTACAGACACACGCATATTAGGTGCACTAAGGCAAAAT
This sequence comes from Mchenga conophoros, assembly GCF_057382185.1. Taxonomy (NCBI): domain Eukaryota; kingdom Metazoa; phylum Chordata; class Actinopteri; order Cichliformes; family Cichlidae; genus Mchenga; species Mchenga conophoros. The sequence continues at coordinate 19,007,654 of NC_140543.1, forward strand.
CACTCAGGTTTACGAGTAATGCTATGTTGCTATGCAACACACCTCACACATCAAGGCGAGGCTCGTTGTCATATAGCCTCTGGGCACATGTAGTCAACTTCCTATCAACACACCCAAGATGGTGGATCAAGCACACACACACACGCACACAGAGAGGGGGGCAGTTAGTAATCTATCGCAACAGCACTTCAACAAACAAGCAACATATCTAAAGCTTTTCATTTTTTCCCCTAGTTCACATAATATGTGTTCTCCTTTACACGTTGTTCTCCCCTTTAATAAGCTCTGTTATCATGTTTAATCCACTCCTGGGTGGAAAACTGCACACAAATCAAGTTTGGGAAGCACAAACTACATCAGCCTCTGGATCAACTCAGCCTCCTTTCCATTCAAGGAAGGATTTCCCTTCTACATTTCTCTGCGCTGTATCCACACCAGCGATTATAATTTTATAATCACAAATATTATGTCTGCATGATTGCGCGACGTATCCCAGCCCAGGGCTACATAATTTTTCTGCACAGCTCTCTGGATGTTATTTTCCATCAAATTCCACCCTTGTACATTTTTCTGAGGTAAAGGGTGCGGTTCTTGGCCCAGACATGTCAAGGCAGCCTAGAAATATGAAAGGAGGCCCAGCTCTTCAGTCAATGCACTCCTCCACACTTTCTTGCTTCTTAAACAAATGTTATTGTGAACTAAAGCCAAAATAAAAGTTAGAACTACGTGTGGAGAAACATCTTAGTTAATTGATGAGCTACTGATGTAGTTGCTCATCCCAGCTCATGAGCGATCACAAGTGTGAATCAGAATCAGAATACTTTATTGATCCCTAAAGAAATGATATAGTACAGAAGTACAGAAAGAAAGTGACACGTGTTCTTGTCATTGATTCGCTGTATTGAATTCAAATCTACTGAGAAGTTAAGGAGGCTTACAAAAAGCCAAACTAATCTCATTCACCATCAAAATAAAATATTTCAGTGCAAAGAAATTCCGGAAAAGCTGGGACACTGTTTGAAATGTAAATAAAAACAGATTTAAATGATTTGCAAACCTCATCAAGCCATAATTTAGTCAAAATAGAAGATAGAAAACTTATCAAATGTTTAAGTGAGACATTTTATTATTCGAAGAAAAAAAATGAGCTACTTTATGGCAGCAACACACCTAAAAGAAGTTGGGAAAATGAGCTGATATTTTTCGTGAAATAGTCAAATGTCTCAGATTAAACAGATTGTGTTCTATATGTTCTATTCAAATTAATAAAATACGGAATTGTCAGATTTGTAAATTATTGGGTTCTGTTTTGTATTTGCATTTTACACGGTTTCTCAGTTTTTCAGAACTGGGCTTGTATCACTAGATGATTTGTAGCAACAATGGCCGGGAAAGCATAAAAATATGTTAACTCATCAATGTGTCATTGATCATATTACTCATGTTGCCTTAATGATGATAGGAAAGTCCCAATCGTGCCTTCCTTAATATTAGATTTAACAGGATACGACCGGTATGGACTACATATACAAAAGCTATATTTCAATCACATCATTTGGTATTTCATGACGTTTTTTCTTTATCATTATGTGCATACAAATTTTATCAACACTGAGAATCTGATAAATCAACTTTAAATTTAACTGACTTGAATTGAACATTGTTCAGTACATCAGGAGTGAAGATTTATTAAGGTTAGGGAGTGAAAATGGAAAAGTGTCCATAAAACAGCAAATTTGACCTTGTTCAGTGGTTCGTTCAGTGGCTCGTTCAGTGGGTCTTTCAGGGGGTAAGGGCCCAATGTGTGTGTATGTGTGTGAAAATTCAATTAAAGAGGTGATCATCTCTTTTATATGTTCAAGTGCATAGTGTGGAGGATGTCATAAGGCCTTGAGGCAATCACATGTAAAACACAATATTTATGAGTGTTTTAAGTTGTAAATCAGTCAGATTTGACCCGAACGTGACAGGAAGCCAAGGAGAATGCAAGACTACCAAATACACTATGTGGATAAAAGTACAGGGCCACCTACACAATACACCTAGAGTAGCTGCCATGGAAATCCATGCCATGAAGCTCCCAGCACATAGTTTTTGTGCTGATGTTAATGCGAGAGGAGGTCTGGAACTCTGTAGTTACTGTGTCAGCAGAGCACTGGCAACTTTTAAGCAAAGATTAAGGGAGGTGGCCCAATACTTCTGTCCATACAACATATTTGATGGCCTTCAAACTCACCTCACAGGAGTCACCAGTATACTGAGAGGGGCAGGAACATTTCTCCACTAAGTTACTAGGACCTCCAGTCCCTGAGGTTGTGGCCCCTTCTAGGCCCACCTCACCCAAGCTGAGTCTCTGGCTCTGGGTGAAGTACAAGGCTCGGATTCTAAGGCCCACCAGACCAGCCAAGACCATCATCAGTTCCTCTCTGGAGACAGGCCTGTTGTTGATAGCGTGTCGCCAGTTCCCCTGCAAACAACACAAAGTTTACAGATTTATCCTGAGAAATCAGTATGGAGAGAAAGAGAAAATAAAATGGTTATAAGAAAGTGTAGTCCTTTACCTCCAACATCTGTACTCTGCCTTGATAGAGCCTGTCTGGAAGTGGAGCTTGTGGAGATGTGTGGATCAGAGTCATGTTATGACCCTGAGGAAAAAATAATGACATGGATAAATACACTGCCACTGTAACCAAAAAAGAAAGAAAGAAAAGAAAAGAAAACTCCTAGCATTACGTACAGTTAGGACAACATCAGGTCTTTTCCCAATCGGATTCATCCCCTCACTGGGAATCCCGAATGATTTGGACTGGTAAGTCAGGAAACCACCGTAAGATGAAACCTAAAAAAGGATAGAGACTTCTGTTAGTTAATTTGGAGAAAAAGTTGCATATAGACGGTTAGTGTAAAGGACATTTTAATATATATTCAACATAGATCCTTTTCAGTTGGGAGGTAATGGTGTCACGGCCAGGCGGATCAGCTGCACGCTGATCAGCCCTCTCTGTTTCTCTTCCTCTTCTCTCTCGCCGGGGCGGAACTCACTGTGGGTTCATGCCCTTGGCCCACGCCCTCGGGAGATGAGACCCAGGTGTCTCATTAAGGGGAGCAGCATTTAAGCCAGGAGGTGACTGCTGTTCGTCGCTGGATCGTTGTCTACCACGCGTTAGTAAAGTCAAAGCTACAGCAAGTTTAGTGAAGAGTGTTTTCCTCTGTGCATCGTCCTTAACCCTGTCTCCCTGTCTACAGAACCTCTTGGATTTTTCCCCGTGTGTTTCCCGTGTGGCAGTGTTGGAGTGTGAACCTGTGATCGTGTGAGTGGATATTCTGAAGAACATATGCTTTCCCTTGGACTTCCCTGGAGACCCCTTCTTCCCCCACTCAGCTGTATATAACACCCCCTGCACATTCTTGTATATACACCTGGTGACTTGTAAATAAACTCTTCTTGTAAGCATCAGTACCGGAGTCCTGCGCTTGAGTCCTCCTTCCAACCGTAACAAATGGTTAAACTTGTGATTTTTCAGATATCATATATCGTCATATATCATCAGATAGGCCTTTTAATTCCTCCTTTTAAATTGTTTAAGATTTTTGTTTAGAGTTTTGTTGATGTATGCTGACAGCCTTTCTGCACTTCTTCCTGTCTTAGCTGACAATGATGATTGGTGGAGAAAATGTTCCTTTAGCAAAACCAGCAATACAACAGTATAGAAATACCTAAAAAGAATATAATAATACTATAATTAAAATTAAATCATGTGTGGAAATTTAAAAAAAAACAAAACTGGAAGATGCAAAAATGTGAACACACCTGAAATATCGACAATGATCCTTTACTCCAAAACTGTATATATGCACAACAATTATCAGTGAATTGTCATATTCAGTCATGTTAAAGAAGTTTAAAACATGAACGCAACTGGGTTGCCGGATTCTTAGTATGGATCTTGATAATTATAGGTTTACTTTTCAATAGTCAAAGTCAAGGTCAAAGTCAAATTTATTCATATAGCATATTTAAAACAACAACCGTTCACCAAGGTGCTGTACAATAAAGATAATTAAAAGAAATAAAGACACAGGGTGACATGATAAGAGTTCAGAAAAAGAATCATAAAATTAGAAGATTTGAATAAAACAGAGTTTTATTCAAGAATAAAAAAACTAAAAAACATTTTTGTGGAAATGACCTCCAGTATCTGTTTCTCTGTTTAGACAGCAGCACATATTCCCAATAAACAGCATTCCTCGCCATGACGTCTCCACTGACTCACCCTGTTTCCCAGATAGGACAGTGGTGCCACCCAGTGTAATGTTTGAACTGCGGGAGAAAGTTCCTGGATATCTGCCACCACCGTGTTACTGGCTTTGTTCAACACAGATGTAACCTCCTCTCTGTCGGGACTCTCCAAACGCCAGCCCTGCATATCAACAAACTAATAACAGAGAAACGTAAGAAAAAAAATAACTGTGTTTTCCAGATCATTTTTGACGGTAATGTTAGTAAAATGAGTATTATCTGTATTAGTAAAATAGGAGCACACTGATGACTTCTTAAACAGAACACCAGATTAGCAAAGTCGATAACTCCATTTCCAAGACAAGCTTGCAAAAAGGACTTTGCGCAAGACACGGGTGGATGGGTCAATGAGTTCATCCAGTAACTTTAGAGACACTAACAAGAAAAGCTCTATTATAAAGGCACCCTGTTCACAGTAAAACCTGCATCGCGTGGTGTGCATTTGATCTGCTTTACCATAGTTGTTCCTTTTGTGATCAACACCAGCTTTTATTAAAAAACCCATTGTTTGCCACATAACGTCTGTCAGCCAAAAGGCGCTGCAGGCAGAAAATTTTTAAAGGCATTCGTAGACATGCAGGAGCAAGAAAAGCCAACACACCTTCCCCCTGCGTTTGCTGGAGCTCTGACACTGGTCAGTGACTCCAAAGCAGAAGCAGCTGGTACAGCCGAGAGGGTTTGAGGGGTCAAAATAGAAGGACCTTTCCCGACAAGTATCACACCTGACCCCAGCAACATTTCTCTGCAAACGTGGCGGCAATGACAAAGAGAAAGTCAGACAAAGAACACTAAGAAACAGGGAGTTCTTAAATAAGACATTTCATTTATTGAACCGACCTTGCAGAGACACCTTCCTGTGTCTGGGTCACACACATTAGATGTAACTCCACCTTGATTACAGTCACAGGGCAGACAGTCAGGGAAGCGATAATAACCTGGAGCACAGCGATCACACTTCCGGCCTCCAATCCTCGGCTTACAACTGTGTAAAAATGCAGAGACATAATCACAATTAAAGATCTTCAGTGTACATTTGAAACAGAAATGGTCTCTGAACAGCTTGTATGGCAAAGAAAACTGTATGTTTACATCTTATGCATTGCTTTACACTGCTAGCTCCCCATTTCTATAAGAGTGAAAACAGTACTGTGTAATTGTAATATTCTATCAGTAAGGTCTGGATACCTTTAAAATAATCTTTGCATAGTTTTCAGTTCTCACAGCAACATCTATGGAGTTATTCAAGGTAGTTGGCAAGCAAGTTGCTTCAAACATCATTAAAAACTTACAGTTCACATTCTGATTTGATTTAGAGTTTAAGGCAAGAATGAGATGTGTTATCTGTTAGCTTGCGTGGTTGTTTTCATCGCTGTACATAGTTGTTGTTTTGCTGGCTATATGTTTGGACTAGATATGCTGTTGCACAATGAGTTTTTACGGACATGAACATGCTCTCTGATGTTATCACACTGCATAAGAATCTAAACACCTGAAATGCCTAGAGCTTTTTCATGTTACTGTTTTTGACAGAAAAGGAGATGTGTAAAACAACATGACTGGACCGTGAACTGTGAAAGTCAGGGCTGACACCAATGTTTAAAATAACAATTTAAACAGCCTATAGCTGATGCTCGTGCTGTTTTTGATCATTTTGCGTAAAGAAATTAAAAAGAAAATTAAAAAATAAATTAGGCTCTTTGTCACATACTCATGATATCAGCCCATACCAACATTCCCCTAATGTACTGCTGCATCTGTAGACGTAACATCTCATTAATCATGTTGCTGTCATGCTTCATATCTGCTGTTGGAAGCTGCAGGTCAGATTCCAGTCTTTTTTTGTCACCACTCAAGAATCAGTGCATGACAGATTGTTACTCACAAGGGACAGGCATTACAAGCACAGCTGTTTAATAGAGAAACTACACAATCACATAATTAAGAAGAAATAGTTAATTATATCTATCCACTTTTATTCCATTTATCCAATTCAGGGTTTGCGGGGAAACTGGAGGCTATCCCATCCTGGACACATCACCCAAGCACTCATTTACACCTGCAACTAATTTTGAATCAGCAATTAAACTAACTGAAACTAATGTCTCTGGACTGTGGAAGCAAAGTGGAACACCCAAAGAGCACAGCTGGCAAGTGGATTCAAACCTGTGCTGTGTAACCACAGCAGCATTGTGCTGTGCTCCTGAAATATATTGGATGGATGGATGGATGGATGGATGGATGGATGGATGGATGGATGGATGGATGGATGCATGGATGGATGGATGCATGGATGGATGGATGGATGGATGCATGGATGGATGGATGGATGGATGGATGCATGCATGGATGGATGGATGCATGGATGGATGGATGCATGGATGCATGGATGGATGGATGCATGGATGGATGGATGCATGGATGGATGAACTGTCATGATCCTGGCTTTTCCAGCATTTTCAGCTATGGACTCACTTTCCTGTTTGATATTTTCCGTTCGACTTTGTTTTAGTTTTCAGTTTGGATATTACCTCTGCCTAGGTTATGTTTTCATCCTGATCTTGTTAGTTGTTAAGTTTTGAGTTTTGGAGGCACCGTCCAAAGACACAGGGGAAAATATGGCATGAAGTGACACAGTGTGTGCCTCTGTCTTAAGTGGATTAAAAAATTGCTAAAGTTGTTTCACATCGCTCAGAGGAACACATGTTTATAGATGCATCCCTACCGAACCCTAACAATGATTCTAGGACAGAACAGCAGCTAAAATAACTCAAATGTTAACCCTTTAACACATATTGTATCATATCTGATTTGAGTTTTTGAGACTTCTACATCATCAGTATGTTGGGTTTTTGGGGGGGTTTCTTCCTAAAAAAACTTCCATAAATTGCACAATACATTTTAAGCAATTTTAAAAAATGGTACATGTAGCAAATACTATGCAAATAAAAATCGTATGTGGAAATTAACATTATTTTTTAAACACATTTGGCTCAAACTCTCCATTTTGTTTTTTAATTAGAATTTTTTGGTAATTATTTCATATTTCAGGCTTTAAGGGGTCAATGATATGATATGAAGTATTTAAAGACTATCGCATGAGATCATAAGAACAAACCTCAGCTTCCATTTATCCTTAGTTAGCAACAGAGCTGGAAAAGTTGCTTTCAAATATGATTTATTTGGCCATTTACAAGGTAAATGCAAATATGGTAACCTGCACAGTTTGCTCTTCGTGTAGGTTTCAGCTCACCTGCACTGACCAGTATTGCGGTCACACTGAGCCCCTGCATTTGCAGCGATGCCGCTTGGGGAGCATTCACAATTCTCACAGCCCAGCAAAGGGTGGTAGCTGAAAGTCTGATTCTGACACACATCGCAGGCCGGTCTGACTGTCTGCGGAGGGCAGATGCAGCGTCCTGTCACTTCGTCGCATAGTCGGCGGCCACAATCACATGCTGCGCAGAGAGGACCGTAATGAGGACAAAATTAGATGCAAATTGTATTTTGAGAGTAAGTAACAAGGAGTGAATGATGACTTAAAAAGAAAAGAACTACAAATCAAAGGTAAATGTTGACTCACGTCTGCAGTAGGGAAATCCGAAGTATCCAGTGGCACACTTTGTGCACTGCCGCCCAATCACATGCGGCCTGCAGGGACACTGTCCTCCAACTGCATCACAGACGCTTCCTGTAGAGCCAGATGTGTCACAGTCGCACGGCAGAGCACCATCGTTATATGCTGCAGCAAGAGAGCGGGACGAGTCTCTGCAGAACTGGGAAGATGTTCTTGGGCTAAAGTGACACACACAAAGATTACTTTTAAATACAAATGTGGTTTTATACTCAAACATGACAGCTAGAGGGCACCATTTCCAAAAACATTGGTGTTTTGAAGGCTGTTACCTCAGCATGGGTAATGAAATATCCCATATATTAATATCAATATATTAAAACCATCAGCTACATATCATCACAAAAAAAACAAACATGTCAAATTGTTGAATGCTTATGTCATTATTTGTTGGATACCTACTCAATATAGAACCCTTCTTCTCGGCACTGCTGTATGAAATCTTCAGATTTATCCAGAGGTTTCTCTCTGAGGAGCTCTGGGGTGTAAACGCTATCAGGTACCAACATGATATAATCCTAAATAAAAGATAGAAACCATGTCAAAAACAATCTCATATACCTTACATCTTTGTTTAAGTAATACAGAGTGATAAAGGATTTAAAGTTATTTCGGCTTTTTCATTATTTGCTTCAGCTTAATGGAGAAGGAAAATTAAAGCACACTGAACAGTACACAATCATGGCCCAACCTGCCCCCTGCCTTATACAGCCTGGAAGCTTAGCCTTTATAAACCCACAAGCCACTGCCAGGTAGAATACAGCCGTTTCATTGTTGTTGTTGGGGATATGGCATAACACTGAGGAGAGAGGACCTCAGGATGCCAAGTCCTCAACCTGAACAACACTAGTGCAAAACACAGGCTTCGCATGCCTTCAGACTGTAAACAAGTATTTTTATATTTCTCGCTCATTCAGTTCCGATGGTGTTTAACACATAACACAAAACACTGACCAGAATCAGAGTCTTTCTAGGTGGCACCCTCACAGAGATGACGGGTAGCTGCCAAGGATTTCTCTCAAAGTCAAGGGCAATGCGCCCATCAGCGATGACTACCTCCCTGCATCCTGAGACTGCTGGGCAGAACGAAGCATTTATCATGCCTGCAAGAAAAGGACATTTTAAATGGGTAAAGAGAGAAGACAGGAGGGCGCCGCACAGTGACTCATCGCCCTGTTAAAGCCATGTGGGGGAGCTGATCCAAGGCCTCTGCTCATTTTCTCATGAGCATTGGAACTTTATCTGCTCTTAAATAGGAATCAACACCTCTGTGGGAATGATTTCCCAGTCACTGCCAAAGTAAAGAAAAAACATCTAAGGGGAGGCAGTAAGGACTTCATTCCTCTCTAACACTCACCCTTCCATTCACGGCCCGCGTCAACTCGCACTTCCACAGGGAAGGAGATATGTTCAGGCTGGTGATAATGCACTATTATCACATACCCGCCCGGAAGAGGCACATTGGGGGTGAAAGTAATCTCCGTCTGTGAAAAAAAAAAAACAACATGAGAAAACCTGAATGAGTGTCTTTTGGTAAATAAATTTTTAAAAAAAACAAAAAAAAACAGCAGGACAGCACAAACTGAATGTTTTGGGGGCAAAGCTGCTAAATAATTCAACCAGCTGAGGAAGGGCACAGTGATACCTGTGGGAATTTAAGTAGTATCCCATCACACTCAGGTTCACGGACAGGGATCACCCCAGACTGTCGTCTGTGCCTCCAATCCTCAATCTCTCTTTGTTGGGGAGCCACAGCTGGTGTGGACAATAGCTGGCCATCGCGGGCTGCATACAGGATCCAAGCTGAAGTGGGTTTGTCAAACTGCCTCGGGACACAGTGCCAGCTAAACACAGTAAACAAGAATTCAGCTTCAACATGTTTTCACTCTCATATTATTTGTTAAGAATATACAAAAAAATAATTTCATCGTGATACAGAGGCCAATGTTTATAAAGTATCTGAATGATTTTAGAGGCTCAGCAGTGCGGAAGACATTATTGCGTTCATTGTTTTAAATTTGTGGGCATTTTTACGCTGAAGTACAACAACTGCAACAAGTCAATTCTAAGTATTTGTTTGTTGGCTTATTTTTCCCTTCTGAGTAGATTTCCTGTTCTCTGCTCAAGGTGACGTGCACAGCAAATAACAGAGCTCGACACTGACAGCTGGAAAAGCGGTAACATCCAACCCGCTCATTACATTCAGAGACGATTTAGTATGAGAGAAGACTGAGTTAGACTGTAAGTTCAGCCTGAGGTAAGTGAGCTTGCCAACCTCAGGGAATGCATACAATCACACCTGGAAAACAGCTGTGTCCGTTCAAGACTTACGTGTCTTCGGTGAAGCGACCGTGAGTGGAGACGCACAGGACTTTAGGGTCTACATACTCAATGGAGAACTCATCTGCAGGAACCGCGTACACTTTATACTACACAGAGAAAAAGATGTCTTTAAAGCTCCATGTTGCTGCCTCGATATGAAGCTGTGACGCATCTTTTGGGCAAACATTTCACTTACCAGAAGGAATGATGCTGTGGAGGTCTGCAAGAGGACTTCAGTCCTGTGACTTAGCTGAAACACTGCTACTTGGTTTCTGTTGTCCACCGCCACACTTCGACACAGATTGCTGCACGGGTTAGGAAACACAACAACACGTACATGAAACGTGCACATATTATTTAAGCTTCTATCTCTAGGATATTGATAAGTATTCAGTTAATAAAGACCTAAATCAAATCAATATTACTACAAGTAATGTTATCAAAGCATCAAGTGTGGGATTCACCTGAAGGCACAGCTGTAAATATTAGCCCTGCCCATAACCGGGTCAACTGATTGTCCACTGATGAGTATGTTGACATTTTGGACAGTGTCCACCTTGCTGGCATACTCCAGAATAAGCATGTATGGCCCAGAATCAGGTACAGGCAGGCTGAGCTGCAGCTGAGACTAGAGGAGACAGAACATTTATTTAAGGGAGACATTCAGGCATTTTAGGATAATAAAACTGAAAAACATAAACCGCAAGAAGAATAAATCAAACATCAATATATAAGATTGATTGATTATCATTGGGAAGTAAGATCCAGTCTATAAACTGAACTGCAGTCTCGCGGTCTTATTCCGGACTTTAGCACAGATAAAGGGAACCTGTTTTTTTCTTTTAATAGCTTAACCGTTTTTACACCGCACACGCAATTTTTACACTAACATTCATCTTTAAAATACTGAACCTGTCTCCCATTGAGAGCAGCCATTTCAGGGTGATCAGGGGTGAGGCGCCGCACACGAGCCTGTCTCCTCTTGCGCCCACGCCGGGTTGTGAATTTTCCCTGTGAGCCCAGTGCGGAGCTGAAGCCATCCAGGGCTATGTGCTTATACAACAGACAGCTGAGACACACGCACACACGCAAAAAGAAAAACGTTAACAATCTACCAACAACAAGAAAGATGAGAAAAATAGTGGAGAATGAAATTTACTTTTCATGCTTGTTTGCAGTGGGTAAATATGTGCATGGCTGAGTGATCTTTTCCTGCAGGAGAGGCGCTTCATAGTAATCCTGGGGTAGTAACACTAAGTAGTCCTGATAAAGGCAATGACACAGAGTGACAATACATATATATATTGTTTTTTTAAACTTGCAAAACACCACATGACCAGTAATTTTCCACTTTTAAAATGACATCTATACATCAGTGATTTCTTTATAAACTTACCAGGAGAACTCCTTCTGCTCTTATGTGCATGATCCATGTCCCAGGAATCAATTCAAAGGGCTCAGCAAAGCCCTCTCCAGGCACAGTGAGGAAGGATGGGGACGGACTAACGGGAAATATTACTTCTTTACTCTGTTCTGACCCTGCAGAGCACCGAGCACAGATGGCTTTAATGTCAGACACTGGCAAACAGACATTTTCCAAATCAAGACAGCACGCCTGGATTTAGAATGCATGACGGGTTAGAGTTGACATTTTAATGGTGAAATATGGGAGATGCTTCCATTTCAGAGGCAGCCTTACCTGGAGTGCCTCTGCTATTGGTCGCCTTGATGCTAGCAATCACACGGGTGCTGCTGGGGTTACTGAACCGCAGAACAACACGGAACAAATGCTGCCTCCCATCTTTCGCCTCAACATGCACTGTTACTCTGACTTCAGTCTGCGGGGAGGACAACAACACACACAGCTGACTGCGAGGGTAGGGGTTTGAGTAGATGACGAAGGAACAACGTTAAAGAAAAGCAAAAGTTAAAACTGAAGTTAGGTGGATGAGAAGTCAGGCAATGAGAGAGTATTAATCAACAGGCAGCAAGCAAGGTGAAGAAAGCATAACAGGAGGAGCAAAGCAGACCCTTCACTTACAGTCACAGCAAGACTGATAGCCAGTTTCATCCACCACCAAGATCCAAGCTCGCACTTGTGCTCTCCCCTTATGTCGGGGGGTGGCGTAGTGCATTAGAATATGGAAAGGTCCAGAAAAGCCAACAGTGAGCATTAAGATCACCTCTGGCTGAAGAGAGAGAGTGTTAGTGCTAAGAGAGCTGATGTCCTCAATTGTGTATCAGCACTGAAATTACAAAAGGCTGTGCACTCAGGTGAAGATTATTTGTGCTGTGGCAAAAGCAAAAGAATCACAGTGGTAACAGAGAAGACTGGAAAAGGAAAATTGTGATAATACAAAAGTGGCAGACACTACTAGTCTCATGTAATTTATACAACAATGGCATTAAAGCATCCGATACATTAATGCACAAGTTTGAATGGACGAACCTGTGCGGGGGACATCACAGCGTAACCTCTCCAGCTGAAGTCTGGGAACTCCTGGGAGCTATAACCAAAGCGTACTGGTCTGGAATTTGGTGAGGTACCATCCTCCACCTCAAACTTCAGCTGGTGCAGAGTGGGAAAGTAGTAGCCAGGTGCTGGCCTGGTAAAAAAAAAAAAAAAAAAAAAGGTAAATCGTTTGATTAAATGCTGCAAATATGTTAAAAAGAACCATTTTCATCCCAATTTAATGACATTAAAATCTGCCATGTCTTACTCGGTGCATTTATGGCCAATGATATTCCTCCGACACTGGCACTGTCCCGATATGTCATTGCATGCCATGCCAATGGCACCACCTATATCGCATTGGCAACCTTTTGAGGGAATAGAAAAAAAACAATCATTTTCTACATCAAACATGTTCCTTTATGTGATATTACACTGAAAATCAGCGCTTCTTCTCTGACCATACGTTGGAGTTGTTTTGGGGCACATATTATGCAACTGTCCTTCTGAATATGAAAATATTTACACTCAACCAGATGCCAAGATTTATCACCGGCGTTACAGAAAGTACCCTATTTAAATATGTCAGCATTTGGTTGTCTTTTGAAAAAACATTTTTTATTTTGCGCATGTTCTTGAAATCCTCGTGAGACTATCTTTTCACAGAAATACTTCTTTAGGAGACGTAGGTGTCAAAGCAGTAATGTTTACTACATCCTGGCATCAAGAAGGACAAAGACGACCACAAGCCCTCACTGGATGCACTATCACACATTTCTGAAGGCTGTTTTTCAACAGGGAGAATTTATACTTTTGTAATATTCTTTGGTTTACATAAGAAAAAGAAGGTCCTCTGTTATCTTCCTTAGATAGAAGATCCCTGACAGACCTTGGGGCCTCCCAAGATGAAAATAAGGGACGCCTGAGCAGAAACCACAAGGACGGCATCAGGGTTAGGTCACTGCACTCCTAATAAGCTGCACTAAGCATGACCTTTCAGACCTCACCTATAAAAAATATTCTGTGCACTTTGCCGTTTATTTTTATTATAATATATATTTAACACGTTAAGCCATAAGAAAGGATGATTTGTGCATTTTAACCTTTAGAAACTTTCATCAAAGATCATTAATCTGCATTCAGTATTGTTTTCAACAATGAAAGATAAAAAAAAAAGCTTTGATGATTGAAATGTCTTGGTGTCCCTAAACTTCAGAGGAGATCTGTACTGTACTATGCATTAGTACTTATATACTAATAAAGTGGTTGTTCTTATTACTAAGGGACAATAACATTTAATGTTTAAATGTATCCAATGCAAAGTTTCAGGCTTAACAGAGAAACTTAACAACCTTGTTTATGTTCAACAGAGGTTTTATTAAAAGTTTTGTCAAGCAAATAAGCAAGTAGAATTAGTGCATTGTGCAAATATGTATCGGAATTTCAGGAGCAGGACCACGCCAAACACGCTCCTTCCGGCTGTCATCTATATAGGTTCCCCCAGTTCTGCAAGCTGATCATTCTCATTTACGTGCCCCACCCTCCCTCCCTCCTTGTTCTCCATTCTTCAGCTTCTTCACTTCTATTTACTACATGGGGATCTGCCAGGCCCGGGAGCCGTCGCCAGTCCCCTTCGAGGCTTTCTTCAAACCGCAGCTCAATTCATGTCAAAGCATTCACTTTTACCTACTAAAACGCTGTCAAACCTAAAATGAGGACATGGGCCCAGTTAGTGAAATGAGAATTAAAGTCCACTAAGAGGTCAAGGAGATTAAAAGACAGTCACATCAACGTAACTTAGTCTAATTTCACGAAAATCTAACCAATACTGCAGGACAACAAGGGATTCCTGTAAAAGCGAAAAAGCCCCCAAGAAATAACAAATATGAATTTAAAAATTTGAGTGAAGAGCCACTAGGTCATCACTGTTTGTAAGTTTAGCTGAATGCTGCCCACTACTGTGGCAGGAGTAGCAATTCTTATCGATTATGCTGTTGCTGACCAGTATTTTGGCTGGTTAAGATAAAAGCTTAAAACAGCACTAAGGCACCTGTTTTTCAGTCAACGCAATAATTTCTAACAATAGTCAGTGTTGCACTGAGGTTGGCTCGCTAAATATTTAAAGTCATTGGTAAAAACAGCGAAAAAGGAAGTATGCTTGGTTGCTATTTTCTTTCTTAACTGTGTAGCCTTTAATAATACAGCACATGTAAGCAAGAACCAAGGTTGGAAGTTCAGCAAAGAAACACATTCTCACCTTGACACCCGTAATAATTCTTTTTCTGCAGCAGGAAGTATCCATCTTTGCAGGAGTCACACGCATGCCCGCATGTATTAGGCTTACAGTGACACTGTCCACTTTTCTGTGCAAGCAGACCATCAAGAGATGATTAATGCTGCAAATGTGCGGCTATTCAAACTGCTGACATTAACACGACCACATGAAAACACTCACCTGTTCACACTCTCCAACACCACTCAGAGTCCCTTTCAGGTCACAATGACACTCTGGTATGAGAGACAAAAATGGGTGAGGTTATGAAAATGTAAATGGGAGAGGGGGTGGGGGGCTCTACAGTGAATAGACACTGATTGCAGGTTTTTGCAAAATTCACGGGTGAAACACAACATTGTAAAACCCTCCAGCCTTCAGAGATTTGCACATCAAAGGTCCAAAGGAGCTTTTCAGGCTGCAGCTTGCGTTCAGCCGAGTGGGGAAAAAAAGAAAACTTTTCCCTCAATGTCCAGCCACAGTCAACCAGATGCATTCTTGGGATATTAAAAACACCCCACCCCACTCCTTCTTGAGCATTGAGGGAACGTGGTAGCGATAACAGTTTTGCAAGAGAGCAGAGCAGTAACAACAGACATATGTGAACAAAGCCAGGAGCTGTTCTCCTTAGTTTCCACTATATTAAAAAGTTTCAATTGAATAAAGCAGGAGCAGCTTTTGTAGAGGTTATAAAAGTAGATGTTCAGACGTTCTATTTTTAATGTGTCACTGGATACTTTTTTATGCAATCTCAGGAGGAAATCTCACAGTGGAAGCAGGCAGCAGGGATTTGCCTGTATAATGTGTTATTCTTCAAAGGCAGAACCAGCCTTGTTGATAGAGGTACGTTGACGTATAAGATGGGACAAAGCTCATATCAGTACCTTGTCAGATTGTTCCTGGCAATTTAAAAGCCTTGAGAAATATATGGTCAGAATTAGGACAATTTTGCCTCTATGGATGCCAAATAAGCATTTTTCTGTCATGTTTCCCCCTTTTTTCCTTTATTATTCAAATTCCTTTTTACTTACCGATACAGCCACGGGGATTGTCTACAGCTAGATTCCAGTATAGAGGTTTACACCTGTCACACAGGGTTCCCTCTACATTTGCTAGGCAGCGGCAAGAGCCCTGAAACAACAGATAAGGAGTCTGAGAATTGTTGAGACTGGTAGCTACTGTTGAAAGCCTTATATTTGTTTAAAATCAGAGCGATAAAATCAACTGCAAGTGCCTGCATTTTCTATAAAGATGTTTCTTTACACTGAAACTTGGCAGCATTTCTTTCTTTCTTCTAAGTGTGCATTATGCTCCAAACTGAAAGGTGACTCTCAGAAATACTTCAATAGATGCCTAAATAAATACTACGTGTTGTTTTTCCCCTTTATAATGGAAGGAAGCCTCTTTTCCTTTTTTAATTTCCTTTGGTTTTCACCAGAAAAACACTTCCTTGTGAAACCGCGCAGGATGACGTGGAGTTGTGTTATCAGTTGTAGGGCTGTTAGTCAATGCAAACCCACACCCATCACTGGATTTATACTGTGACCACTTCTATCAGCAAGGAAAATAAAAGCTTGTTCCAGATAGGGCCACGATGCACAGAAAAATGCAACTTAACAGAGAGCGGCTCACCGTTCGAGGATCAGACGCTTCAGTTCCTGCTGTGTTACACACACTGATGGAGGCTGGAAGGACAAAATGAAAAAGGAAAAGGTAATATTACTGAGCTTCAACAATAACCACAGCAACAGCAAACAATAATGACCTAAATAACACATCTACCCGCTGTCCATAAAAATGACTACTTTTATGAGTTTGATGATTTCAAGTGTTTACCCGAGCACTGAGGGAATCTCACACCAGAGGCGCAACGATCACACAGTTGACCCACCACACCTGGAAGGCAGAGGCACTGACCCGATAACGGGTCGCAAGTTGCGTCATATGAGCCTTCCTGTGAACACCGGCAGGCTGGGGACAGTTACACAAGCAGACATAAGAACTCTAAGCATTATTATGGTAAGTTGTCTGGTTCTTATACAGCCCTTTTTCCGCAACATGTCTCATTCACCCCTCCACACAAGCACTGTTTTCCACATGTATGTGCTTTGTGTCTACTATTCACATGCAGACGAATGCATCAAAGAGTAACATGTGGTTCAGACTGGGTGAGACAGGGATCAAACCATCAACAATTCAGATGAGTAGATGATGCTCTACCTCCAGAGCCCCAGCCATTGTCCTTAGGGATAAGTGAATCTCATAAGAAAAGAACAGGAATTGAAACTCTTGGGATGAGCTTGTTTATTTTAAGAATCAGATTGTCTTAAGTGATTCCCAGTTGTCTATTCTTGGGAATATGAGTCCATACAAGGAAGAGGTCTATAAATATCACATATTTCATCTCTCTGCGAAACATCGTGTCATGCAAATTGCATTAAAAAAATCAATTGAGGGGGCAGAGTGGGATTTTTGTGGATGCCGTGGGAGGATTTCTCCTTCAAAGTCATGAGAAGAGGCCACCATAAATCCAACCAAACCAGAAGCTACATTTTTTTTCCCAGCAGCTTTCTCATCAGCAGAGGTCAAAAGTACACAAGTGGTTTATCTACTGTAGTTATACTGATAGACATAGAGGGACAAATCCTACTTACCAGCACAGTCAGGATATCCATAGTAGCCTGGCGCACATTCATCACACTCCCGTCCCCCATAATTGGAGAGACAAATACACTGACCATTTGGACCGCACACGCTGTCGGCCACGCCGGCCCCATCACAGAGACATGCTGAAGAAATAAAATAATAAAGCAAAAATTTATTCTATTTTTATAGCTCTGTATAAACATTTACCCAGAAAAGACCTCATTATAAAAAAATCTGTCCGAATAAGTAATCTTTACATGCAAAAAATCTGTAAACATCAACTAAAACACACATAATACACACGCATTTTTCCACATGTACTTTGATAATTGTTACTGAAATCAGATTGTCTGGAGGGTCCATTTAAAGCTTTAAGGGTCAAGTGTCAAAAACCTTGAGCTAAGACTTAAAAAAGGCCAAATATGTAAGTGTACTTCCATCTGATAATACTATAAGCTCTCTCATGGAGAGAGTGAAGTTTCTCTCTGTATTGACAAAGCAAAAGATTGCTGGACAAACTAATCCCTGCTGTGTAATTAAGTCACTCCAGTCACACCTATTAACATTTACAGCGCTGATTTGCTGCCTTTGTTCCTGTTCCACATAATAACCACTTGTGGCCACTTCTTTTAAAATAAAACTCCGGTTTCCTAATCATTAACCAGTAACACTGATGACTTTGTGTTTCTTTACAGTCTGCGGGGTTCAAATTCTATGTTGGCATGCACGTCTCTCTCACCCCGGCAGTTTGGGAAGGAGTGGTATCCAGGTCGACAGCGGTCGCAGCGCTCGCCCTCCACGCTCTGCTGGCACAGGCAGCGGCCTAAAGCATCGCATATCCCACCCAGAGTCCCTCTGTAGTCACAAATACACGCTGCGCACAAAACACAGTGGAAGCATTTAATTTAACAATAACAGCAAACAAATTAAATCTTAACAGAAATTCAAATGTGTATTCCTAGTGGAACATTAACGTTTGCTTATAATTGAGGCTGAGCTCTTCCTTTAGTGGAACTCCAAAAAAAAAAAAAAAGACTGACAAATACTTCCTTCAGTCGAACTATTCTCATAGTGTGGCACACAGTGGCACAGCTATGCTGGTGCCCACCCCCTGCCAGGCCCCGCCCGGTAGTGGTTCCCGAATAGGCTTGGCACAGCCACCCAAGAGACTACCATAGTTTTCTTTGCCTCTAAGCAGCTCCCAAGCATGAAGCCAGCTTTTCAAAGGCTGTTGATTGAAAGACAGGCTCTTGAGCCTACACGTTAGAGGTAAGTCAGTGTTAGCATACGTTCTCTGACAGCTGAATTGAGTGGGAGGAAAAGAATCAAGAACTGATGGTTTTCACTTTAATAGCAATGCCATATTACTGATAATGGATTTCCCAGCTTGAAGGAAACTTATAAATAATATTAGTTTCCACTAAATAGCCCCAAATGGCCACTGCTATCATGAGACTATTTGAACATAAAGTCCCATTGATGGATGAGAAAATGTAAGACCACTGAACTGTTATTCTTAACAACTGCATGCTATCTGGATGTATTATACCAGTATTTTGACCAGCTAAACACAATAAATGCCAGGTTACACATGGGCTACAAATTTAGCCTTCAACTTGACTGACCTCTAACACGTGTTCTTAAGTTTAAATCAAGACAAAACAGAGTCTGACTCAGTGGCACCACATACAGACCGCTAAAGCTCTTTTGAAAGCCTCTAAGTAAAGTAAGTCTGGAATTTTTTAAAAAGGGTACCCTATAAAAGACCTTTGTAAAAGGCCAAGTTTCTAGTGATGGGATTTCCGGCTCTTTTTAGAGATCCGGCTCTTTCGGCTCGGCTCACTAAAAAGAGCCGGCTCTTTCGGCTTCGAACCGGCTCTTCAGGTTGTTTTGTTGCTTTAATTAATTTATCATTAACAATAATATAAAATTATGCAGAAAAGGAATTACTAATGTAAAAAAAGTGGTTTTATTTATATGTTTATATATGGCCCCTAGAGACAAAGCACGTACAAACTCTAAAGCATATACAAACTCCAAAACACATTTCTAGCGTTAACTGAACTTCCAAAACAGAGCTACCCAGATCACTTAAATTACACAATTGAAAGCATGTGTGTATTGTTTGTGTATTTATAGACAAGCACTCATATTTATTCAAATAATTTTAAAAAAAAGTTCATTTACCTGTTACTACCACACACCAAATCCGGTTGTTGATACTTCCTGGCTTGTGTAGCCACTAGGTAACAAAAGCTCAACACTGCGCCCTAGCATCCTGGAGCACTTCTGTTGTCTTTTGTACGTGCTTCTGAGTTTTTACGTGTTTTGGAGTTTGTACGTGCTTTGTCTCTAAGGGCCACCATAAATATACTTTATTTATTCACTCCACATAAAATGTAATAAATAAATCATATAATACAAAAAACAACTATTTACATTTTAAACTTTTAACTATTTAAATTTTCAGCTTTTTTCTTTTAAACAAATTTAACGTAAAACAACACAAAACACTGCAAACCACAACACAATTAAATATAAATTAAAATATTAAAACAAAAAGAAAATGCACATTCTCTGTCATATGGGCCTGCATGATTTCTGAATCCTTTATCATCTGCAACTGAAAATAGTGGATGATTACTATACCTTTCTAATGTGACGTTCTTGTCCCTTGTCCCTTCTCTCTGGCTCTGTTCCTGTGCTACTGCGAGTGTAACTAACGCCCCTCCCCCCTCTGGCCAGCGCAAAGTACAGGCCGCGCGTGCGGAGTTTAGCGGAAAAAAGGGCGAGAGAGAGAGGGTGAGAAAAAGAAAAAAAAAACCCTCATGGCTCCCAATAAGGGGCCGGCTCGCGTCGTTCACTTCAAAGAGTCGGCTCTAAGAGCCATTTCGTTCGCGAACGACCCATCACTACAAGTTTCAGTAACGTTTTCAATCAAGTTGCAATGAGTATAAAAGCACTGTCATGAAGACACTTCACATCAGGTCTAACCACACTCACTCTGACAGCTGGGCACGCCAAAATAGCCTGGAGGGCAAACAGTGGGACCTATAGAAGGAGAAAATAAGGAGGATGTAATAACAGCATTTTAAGCAGATGTTTAAAAATGCCTAAGTCTGATATGACATATTGCAAAAGTCTGTTTACTGATCTTACCCACAATGGGACCTGCAGGAGATTTGGTGGTCACTGGGTACACTGGATATCCTGATTGCAAAAGAGAGGAACAAAATTAAGACCTCCAGTGACTGGAAAATGTAATGAAGTAAAACCTCAGTGTCAACATTACTTATTGGTGCGGGGGAGGGGGGGGTGGGATTTCTCTTGGTGCAGTAATTGAAAGCTACTCATATAAAAACAAACATCCCCCACGCCCGCGTTTTGAAGTTATTCACTTTCTTGCCAAGAGATAGACGAGAGGATCTAAGCAATGTTTGCATTTGAATAGTAAAGTCAGTGGTTAGGCAGCTCAGCTTAATGTAAACTGTACGCAGGGGGGAAACAACAAGCCTGGATTTGCACAAAGTCTAAAAACAACTTTTCATCATTTTATAAAGGATTAAGCACCGACTTTGCTTGGGAGGAGTAATAAGGCCTGAACAGTTCAGCACATCACCACTGTCACATCCATTCTTACAAGTACACGATGTGTATGCATTTAAAAAAGCACACTGTAACCTATTTAGTACTGAGCTTTAAAGGAACTGGTAGGCAGACTTTGTTACCTTTGGACAGACCAAAGAATGACATAGGCTCCTTTGTCTTGTAAAACCGCTCAACTATTTTAGGTATTGTTTACTCAGACTTACTTACTTACTCAGACACGAACCTCAAGCGTTTGCAGACGATGTGCAGTTAATGTTTCAGCTGGTGCTGCAGTTACACAGTTGTCAGATTTTATGTGTACAAGTTACACATCTTCAGTTCAAAATCCAACAAGCTGCAAACATTTCGTGCCGTGACAGAAAACACCAAGCAAGCGCCTCTTCAAACCCAAATAATTCTCTCATGACCGAGTCAACATGTTTAGTCTAGTTTGGCAGTGCTAACATGCTGATGATAAGGACCAAATGTTTAAAAATTCTGTGTTAGCAAAACACATCTTGAGACTACAAACCTGTGTTGCTGTGTTTGTGTAAGGACTGTCAATGATATCGACAATCAACATTAGATGATAAGACAAAAATGATGTGAGTCTTTGGATTTCTCTGTTGTCACACTGGCTAATTTTCAATTAAATATGAATAACTTTAAATTTATTGAAAATAGATGTGTGAATAGAGAAATCGAGTGCTGTAGGAAATTCAACAGAAGCCGGTTTTAAGCAGGTTTATCAATCAAAGACAGAGAAAAAGATCAATATTACTGTAGGAATGGCTTTAGCGCCTTAAAGAAAGAAATGTAAAATGAAACATCGAGCAGCTTATCTCCAGTCATAGCAGACTCCTGAATCTGCTGGCAGATCAGATCAATGAGATTAGATGGGGAAGTTTTTTTATGTGTCCACTACCTGTAAGGCTTACGCAAAGCATGAAATAACTTTACAAGTGTACTCCTGCAAGATGTATTTCTGTCAAAAGGCTTTGGACAAATGTGTTTGTTCAGGGAGAAATCTGAGAGTAAAACAATGTTGAATCATGATTCCAGCTGTTAACGACTGGGTTCAGGTAAACTGACCATGAATAGTTGCACCCTTCTATGACAAAGCAAAGTCTTCCCTTCAAGTCAAGATTCAAATGAGGTACAGGAAAGACTAACTGTACCTTTTTGTTGTTTGCCAAAATCATGCATTTAGGCACATTTGTGCTAAATGCATGATTGCTCTCACATCTAACTTGGCATGTGAGAGCAAAACTAAACTTACGAAAGCAGTCTGGGTAGTAATAGTGTCCATCAGCACAGCGATCGCAGTTTTCTCCAGCAAACTGTGGCTTGCAGATACACCATCCAGACCCCATTTCACATCCAGCTGTAGTTCTTTCGTCACAGCTGCAAGCTGGTAGATGCCATGTGATTTTATGAAAAGAAAAAAGAAAGTGCCCATGTTAACATGTGCAAAATGTAGATGTAAAATACACATATAGACAAACACATGAATCATCAGAGTAAAATCCATCTATTTTCTTCCTGTTATCTACTTCAGGGTCACGGGGTGGGGTGGGGGGACTGGAGCATATCCCTGCTGCTATTGGGCGGGAGGCGGGGTACACGTTGGACGGGTCACCAGTTTGTCGCAGGGCTGACACAGAGACAGTTATCCTTTCACAGTCATATTCACACGTATGGGCAAATGAGAATCATCAACCTGTGTGAGGAGGTCAGAGTACCCACACAGATCCTGCAAACTCCACACAGAAAGACCCCGACCACATGGTCGATTCGAAACCAGCAAATTCTTAATGTGAGGCAACAGTGCTGATGATGATGCCCACTCAGAGCACAAATTGAGGTTAAATACCCAAAATTTCCACAAAGTAAAGTAACACGTACAGAAAGCTTTCAACCATCCCAAATCCCAAAACGAGAGCTCTTAAAAGTTAATAATGATGAACGTTTACTGACTCTGAACACTTTCGGCTACTAAGCTACTTAATTGAGTTTGTGTATTTTATGATTAAATTAAAAGCTCTTGGGTCAACCGCTTTAATTCCACTACTTTGTCATGTGCAAACACAACTGTAAGCTATTTATACCAAGAGGAATAGTGATGGACCATTAAAGTAGTGTAAACAATGGCAGAGCCCAGTTTAGCAATAAAACAAGCGGCGGTGCCCGTGGTGCTTGACAGTGGTGCCATCTGTGTCAGTCTAAAGCGAGGTGCTAAAGCCTTGCTTTGAATAAAAATACACTTTGGCTTCACTCATTGATCACACATGTTGTAGGTCACATAACAACATGGTGGGACAATAGTTGATTCCCAAACTATCTGTTGTCGTATCTTGAAAAATGTCAGAGAAGCTACAAAAATGGATTCCACAAAAATACACACACGCATGCATAAACAGCATAGGCTTATATTTCCACAGTCTTTTTCATCAGTACATAGTAAAGTTTTACAACATCAGTATGAAAACAGCATTTTGATGTGACAGACAAAAATGTGGCTTACGTATGCATCCGGTGGGAGACTCAGTAGGGACACCGTAAGGCCTGTAGAAGCCTTCAATGCATCTCTCACAGTTCACTCCAGCAGTGTTGTGCTAAAGAATGATACAGAACAAAATTAACTTTAGTCTTGAACAAAAAAATATGAGTTTAAGTTTCTAGCTTTGCATCAATCTATGTGGACATTACGCAATACTTGATATCCATAACACTCCATCTTAACATAACACTCAATTCAAATTCATCTTGGCAAAAAGAAGGTCACAAAGTTCCTAGAAAGTTTCAAAAAGAACGTTTGCTTTGGCCTCACACAGCAAGTTGCACAAGTTTCAAACTGAAGTATGCAATATCCAATCCTCTGCAAAAGACTTGAATGATATAGAGACATGCAGTATGGAATATTGCTTCACTTTCTATCCTGTTTTCAACCACACACATGCAAACATAAGAATCAGTTTAGACTTGATACCCAGTACATACCTGGCAGTTGATGCACACTCCTCCTCCATCAAACCTGCCGAAGGTGTCTAAACTTGTTCCCCTTTTTTCCACCTCTGGGTCGTAATAACAGTCGAAGGCATGGGAGAAACACTGGCAGGCTGAGGAGGAAACCCCCCAAGACAAACACACACACACACACACACACACACACACACACAGAGACAAGTATTATTCTATACTGTCAGTAAATTACCTGACTCCCCCTTTCCCCCTGTTAGTACCTTAAGCTACTCATTCTCTTAAAAGGAATATTAAGTCAAGGTTGTTAAGCATCAAGAGAAACTATAAAATCCAAAACTAAACAAGATGGCATATCCTCTTCCTGTAATCCACCCTGTCTTATTAATGATTATGAATGGGTTGGGTGCATTTGCACTGCATGAGTGCACTGACTGGATTACAAGTTTCCTTCCTTGCTTTACTTCTGTGGCTGATTCAAGGTTATGTTTCATGAAGGCCAAACTTGTCAACAGTGCAAAGCAATTAGATTCCAGTTGGCAAAGGCTCTGCTGATGGACTGAATGGCTCGCTGATAAGCTCTCACTATCTAGGTCGGCGCAGGGTTGACTAAGCTCATTGACCAGCTACCTAAACAGACAAAACCCAGTTATCCTGAAGCAAGTTGTGCACCGTGCTGTTCATCACACATACCATATCAGGAATGTCCTCCCAGCTCTTCACTGAGGCTCACCACAATACCATATCAGGGCATCCACAATAGGGCTTAAATATCAGAGGCAAGAGGACACTTCAGTCCTCTCTGGGGGTAGTAATTCAAGGAGCCAACAGCATGGGGAGTAGCAGAGTGCGGTTTTGGTTACACACTAAATGAAGTACTGTACATGTATACTTACGCTGACACTCATTCGGGTTGTCAACAGTTGCAGCGCGCCATGGCTTCTGGTTAAATCCTGGGCAGCAGCGGTCACATGACTCGCCACAGGTGTTGTGCTGGCACTCGCACTGGCGACTAAAGAAAGGAGACGAGACGCCTGTATTCAGTAGTAGTGCCAAGATGGGTTTTCAGAGAAAAAGTCCCAACTGTACATTGATATTTACTGGCACACACAGTCGGGTATCTACAAACTCAAGGACGCACAGTGGAGCACTAACATTCATTCTGAAATCTTATTTCAGACAGTCAGACAAATAGACATTCAAATTTGCTTCGCTTTAAGCCTTGTTTTGGTATCTGCGCAGCTGCTATTCAGCGTTAATTCTTCCTGTCTTCCGTTTGATGTTCAAGCTTTGTGTAGGTGAAAACAGCCGCTTACAGCACCTGGAAATTACAGCGATGAGAGCGATGAGACAACCAACTTAGTGAAGCATCCACGAATCCTATCCTCTTCTTTTTTCTTGGACTTTTTTGTTTCAGAGTACTAATGCTTACAATGGTTCAAAGCAGCGCTTTATCCCAAATCTTATCACAGCCAGTAATCAGGGAAACTAAAACAATCTACTGCTTTTTATAATGGTGAAGTCACTGCACAAACAACATAATTGTGCTTTTCAGAAACAAGTGATCACTCTTGATCTTATCTATGCTATACCTCATACACTAGAGGCAGCATTTGTAATCTTTGCCTCTTTTCTTTCAGAATTAAATCCACTTTACTGTAATAGTTGTACACAAGAGCCCCAATTCTACAAAAAGCTCACTGAATAAAGGCAAGTATATTTTAGAGCTGAAGGTGAAGTATGTATTACTAACCTATTTGGGTTGTCAGGGTTACGGCCTCCACCACACATCTGTGCGTGCCCGTGACAAACACAGCGTCCACCAATGCTGATGTCTTTGATGCTGTAGTAATACTGTCAGCAAATAAAGAATATGTTATCAGCAGCATAATTTCCAACCATGTTATCAGCAACTTAGCGACACCAGTCACACCAGAACAAATGCCTGGCTCTGCTTGGCAGCAGAAGTGAGTCACACATGCTGACAAGTGCAAACTTAAACCATGACCCATGAGATAATGCTAGTTTTATGGGGTGAATCAGTGCGTGAGATAACACGAGATAAGGCAGCCAACATCACTGATTCCCAAAGGTTCGAATAAGGAAAACTAAACAGATGTTTTAGACACAATAGTAAATCACAAAGATACAGTGCTGTGCAAAACCATCATGTCTTTATATTTTGCCAAAACATAAACCAAAAAAAAAAAGGTTTGTTTAGTTCTAACAGGCTTGACAGTAAGTATTTGGTAGCACCATATTTATTCTTCAGCACAGCCTGAAGCTTTCTTATCATTTCTTTGGATTTTGGCTGCCTTTTGTTTCATTCTCTGTCTAAATGATCTCACATTGCTTCAGTAATGTTGAGGTTCAGGCTCCTGGAAAGGCCAAACAATGACTGATGGCGTTCCATTGCACGTTTTCCTTTCCAGGTATGCTTTTACTGCATTGGCAGTGTGTCTAGGATCATTGATCATTGGCACCTGCTGCCAATCAGATGCTTTCCAGATGGTACTGCATGATGGATCAAAATGTGATATTATTTTTTAAAGTTCATAATTCTACAAGTTTTGACATGACATCCCTTACCCACCGGCTGAAATGCAGGACTAAACCATGACAGAGTCGTCTCAATGTTTTACAGATGGCTGTAGACACTGTTGTACTTCTGGCTTCTTGGCAGCCACCTTTGACCATTTCTGATGAGGCTTCAGTGAACAAGCTGGATCAACTCAAAGGTCAGATCTATCTCTCCGGTCCTAGGTCAGGATATTTTTCCTTCTTAAGGACACAACTTTCAGATAACTTTCATCGTTAGGTCTGCCGCTTTTGTCCTCCACAAGTTTCCTCAAAGTTTTTTTCAGGACACACTGCACACCATGCTGAGATATACAAAGTTTTCGACTAATAGCGCTTTGGGCTTTAGCTTGTTGCTGATAAAATGATTTTTTTTTCTTCCTGTCAGAGTGTGTTATTTTTGACATGAAATGGAAACAAATAATTATTTGCAACTTAGGTGCCTTTTTATGCTTGAATTGTTTATAGGTGTTCCCCTAAAAATGGTCAAATATAAGGACTTGACTGAAAATAAGTGAAAAACCAGCCAGTTTTAAAGAAACACTATGACAGATCTTCAGAAAGCCTGGAGAAATATTGGCTACTGGAAGCAAAATATTAAAAAAATGAGGAGTAGCTCAGATGTTTTGCACAGTCCTGTACACTACTCTGTATCAAGGAAATTACCAAGATGACTCATATGATAGATAACAGACAGACCTGGCAGTGGGTCTCAACACAGGTGAACATGTGGGTAGGCCTGTGCGCTTGTTTCAGCAAAAAACAAGCTAGCAGGTGGGTGCTGCAAAGGCCAAATGGGAAACAAGAGCCTGCCAGCATGACACCATAGTGCGAGGTTGTTCAGTGTGTCTCACCCTGCGTGTAACGGTGGGGTCTCTCTGGGCCTTGGAGATGAGGTGGCCGAGCAGGGTGTTGGTGCGGAGGAAGTGCAAGCGGATATTGGTAGCCTTTGTAAAGTCTTGCAGCGCAGGTGAGTAGGTAAAGTTTTTGGCCCCCGGACGGCCGTTGACAAGGGATATCACAACCTAAACAATACAAATTTACAATCCATTTACAATGCTTATTACAATATCAAGCTATTTGATTTACTTCAAAAAGAAAAAAGGAGAAAGAAATACATTTTTATTTTACCTCTCCATTCTCCAAAGGGATGATCCGTGAGTATTCTGTGATGCAGAGCTGGTCGTCATCATTTAATAAACGGGCATTGGGCTGCTTTCCAAACCTCTCAATACACTCACGTGCTGAATCTGCCAGAAAAAAGAAGAAGAAGGAGAAGAAGACACCCATTATTCTTTATATTTTTATAATAAATCATTTATTTAATTAATTAGTTCTCTTGACAATGTAAAGAAATTACATTGGCATCTTCACATGAAAAAAAGGATCATGTTCCTTTTGCATGACGCAAAAGGAAAAGACCAAAGAAGTATAATTTTAAATGGAAAAACTGGGATTTTAAATAATCTCAAATCTCTCTATATATATACACTGGAAGGAATGATATAATATGCAATTGCAGTGTTTATGCAGCTGGAAATAATTTTTTAAAGGTAAAGCTCAAGGTTAAGCTAATAGTCTCTAACTCATGATAGCTCCTGAAAGAACACAAACTTGAAGAGAAACCTTGAGACTGTAAAACAGATGAGTCACAGCTGTGTCTCCTGGCAGGCTCTGTGCACGCATCCCACCCTCCCTCAGATATCCAATCAGCACATACAAAATATGCATTAAGTATGTAAAATGGTGGCAGTTCAGTGTCAGATTTGCAGCGTGTCACCACCTGCCACTTTTAATACACCAAAATCAGTCATTAAGCTGACATTCTCGCATGTTTTCAACAAGTCAAATTTAATCAAAGGTTTTTGTTCACACCCACTCCCTGTCTAAATCTGTCTCTGATTAAACATACTGCAGTACAAAGTTTTAACTCTGTCCGCAGGCCTTTTTCTTTACAGAAACACTTTGACTTGTCATGGCAGGAAAGACACGTGTATAACTAATAGTGTTAATGATGACCACACTCTTTTTGCCTCTGCCAGTTCTAGAAATGTATAATACCCTGGATTGCTGTGATAGCTTTTGGTAGGCTGAATTTTAAATCCTTTCCATAAAAAGGCCCAAAGCTGTGTAGTGCAGAGACATGAAACTCTGCCCTATCTGTGTATTTATGACTGAAATTGATTTTTTTTTTTATTTAATCCACAGAGAAAACCTTTATGAGAACAGAGTCTAAAAGAATCTGTCATCACTAATTACATCATTATAGACAACAATAGAAAACGGCACTTATTTATTTTAAAAGGCATTCTGCAGACCTGCACGTTTCCTTGATTTGAAACTCAGTTGAGTAATTGATTCAAGTTGGGACCACATTCAAGAGGATTCAATGTTTGATTCACAGCACAAAAAGTGCACCAGCTTGCAGGAGAAGGTTTTTAATGCATTAACATATGAACTTACGTGCAAAATACTGCCAGGGGGTGAAGGTTTTCCCATTGTCGACAGACCTCTCCAGCACCCACAGGTCAGGACGTGGTGAATTCGCAAACTTAATGAGGACATATGCGACATGGAAGAGCTAAAAATAAAAAAATTTAAAAAAAAATAAAAAGAGAGAGAGAGCAAAGAGGAGGGTAAATAAAAAAGCACCCAGTGTTCAGAATGAATTTTGGCAAAATACAGTTTCCTGTACTTGCTCTGTCAAAGTTCCCTGCTTGACCTGGAGCTCTGAAGATATCATTTCCTCTCTTGTGAATGTATGGATACAACAACAGCTTGGCTGTATTATCTCTGTAAATGATCACCACAGAATTAATGGCTTTGAACGAGGAAGAACTTCCTGTTTTGAGCCCTTTTATTCTTGAGTCTCAGCTTTAGCGGTATCTGTGTGGCCAACATTTGTTAGAGTGTATAAACTGGTGCAGGTGCAGCCCACATGATCCCTGTATGCTTCCCCGAACTTTCTATCTTCACCTCCCATCAGAATACTCAGTCCACACGAGGCCAGAGAATGATGTCAGTGACGGTTTCTGCCAACACTGAGCTTTCTGTCAGGCCCGTGATATTCACCGCAGTACATTTCCTTTACAGTTCGTCAACATCGTTATCAAGCCCTAAAAGCGGGTGACTTCAGCTTGATTGAACATTGTACAAAAGAAATGTAATTTGTGCAGTCAAAGGTCTCTTTGTTATGACTTGGCATGGACTTGACATAGCTTGGATCGCAAACATTTGACACTATCCTGCACGTGACACCTGCAGTGTCAACAAAAAGGCCTCGTCTACACCCGACTACCACACCCGTCCATGTCTTGTTTAGCACGGTTTAGAAAGAGTTTATCTAAAAGCTGGCACGCGGAAACATTGCATGGTTCAAAAACATATAACCTGCAGTACCTGCACTCATTGCTAAGCTCATGAATGTAACTGCATCTACATAATGCGGTGCACTACTTCAATAACAGACATTTCTACAGACTGTCTGTCTTCGAGGCGGATGAAGGCAGGCCCACACTCGTCCAGCATCCCACAGCACATTGATGAAAGCCCAAGGAAGCATTTGAAATATTCCAGTTACTCACTTGCATGAGACGAGGAGCTCTAATACAAACATATCAAAGCAGAGCAAAGTCTGGCAATGCATCTGCTGTGGACTTACTGTGTCGAAAAGGACCCACAATTATACTGACAAGAAAAAACCTCAAGTTCAAGAAGCCCTTAGGTTGATGGATTTTGAGAGAGTTCAGAGGTCAGTTACGGAAACGTCCGCCTTTTTTTTTCTGCCTGAAGATTGCAGACAATCACCAATAAACAACAAAACAGTTTGCAAATCAGGAAACGTCTTTAATCAGGGTCCAAGCGGAAAGTAAATAAAACAACTTGCAACCACAGCTTTGAATAGGGTGTGTCCTAAAATTAATCAGAGAACACTTCCACCCGCATGCAACAGGATGCGCAACTAACAAAAAAAAGATGCACGGCTGCACGGGCTGCAATCTAAAAATAGAAGCAGGAGTTGCCTGTAATCAGCATGCTGGTTCTGATGAGGACCTGCAGGAAGTTTGGTTCACATGGGCTGCAGTGACGTTAAGAGATGTCAGGAGGGTGAGATGGCACGAGTGTAAAAAAAAGAAAAGGAAAGAAAAAGGGTCAGTGCAGTGGCGAGAGACTTGCTGGCTGGCACGCAGACCCATCTCAGATTCCAAACATAGCGCCACATTCCCCTTCCCCCCTAATGCCCCCAAAGCAGAGTGTGTCCCTGCTTACAGGAACCTGCTGCTGACATCAACGTTCAGCAGTGAAAATCTCCTCCACCACTTGTGATGATAAAGATGGCAACAAGATCCTCCAGTGTCACAAAAAATAAAAAAAAGAAGCCAAAGTCCAAATTAGAGTGCTGAAACAATCAGACACCAGCTGTGTTTCAACAGAGATTTGGGTTCAAGATGGGTAGTGCAACAAAACTAGCTTTTTGGGATACAAACTGAGCTGTAGTCTGCAAGTCGCTATGCAATCTCAAAGTTTAGTTACAAGTAATGCGATGATGACACAAAGATTCAGGGACTTATTATTGACTTGATGCCAAACACTGAGTGTTGGCAAGATGAATCCTCCGGAAACAAACACAGCTAGAAACAGACATTGTGATCTTGGAAACTGCTTAAGCAAAGCCATGCCTGTCCTGGCATGGCTTTGCTTAATTTCAGGCCTGTCTTTCCAACTGTGTCCTGCCAGTCTAAACACATGCTCTTGAAATATGTCCAGCACCTACGTATTGTTTGAAGGAACCATGAAATACTGTAACAGCATGTTAAGTGCATGAGTAGTGGCACGAAAGACATGAAACACACTGACAAGCTTGAGGTAAAAAAAAAACACTTGGAATGGCAGTTGAGAAGTACCATCCTCTCCCCCTCCCAGCATCTGCGGCTTCGTACTGCCGTGAGGTCTGACTTCTCAACACCCACAACACAGGGCTGTGTGGGTGGGTGTCAAAAAGGTCAGAGTTTTAGCTTTGACAGGTTTGACAACTACCCTCTTCGCTTTTTACCACCCTTCTTAAATTCTTGACCTAGACCTGATGTCATATATATAAGGTGTAAAGCATCCAGATCTCCTCCAACCTCCTAATTAACGCAACAGAACAACAAAGCCATTCACATCCCTCGTGACCAAACACCTTTTTAACAGCATAACAACATATTTTCCTTTCCTTTTTGGGCCTGTAGAAATGTGTAAATTAATTCTGACACACACACACACACATGCACACACACTAATCATTCCTAAACCCATCAACCCTTAACATGTCAGGCCCAAAACTGTCCACATGAATAACCCATTTTGTATGTGCGACAGCTCAGAAGTGATATACTTGCACCATTCAGTGTGATCTGCAGCCCCACTGTTGCCTCTACACAGAGGTTCTACCCTCTAACTTCACACATGCTTGCCCCTTCAGGTATTAGAGCTGTGGAGCTACAAGATCTCAAAAGAAAAGAGCTGATTGCATGACCCTTGGGTTGTTATACTCCTTTTAGGCATGCCTGCCACGTGGATCTCTTCAATTATAATCTTTTTGTGTAGATCAAATGAAGTGTACTGTAAAATGAACTGGTTAGGGTTTTCTCACAGCTTCCTCAATCATCAAAATGTTGTGTCAAACATTTCCATGTCTTTTATTTTATTTTAATGTTAAACAGGTAGGAAATGAGACATAAGCTAGCAATACTGTTAGCAATATTGAACATCATAATCCCAAAGTTCAACCAAAGGGTACAACCAAAAAAAACTACATCTAGATTGAGAGCACAATCCTGACAGTGAGCGCCTGAAAATCTGATATAAAATCAGAAGAATGCAATTTAAAGGAGGGGAGGCATCACCTTCTGTTACAGTGGATCACCCGTGCCAGACAGGACACGTAGCGCAGTGGGGATGGAGCAGTTGCACTCCAGTCTGTAATAATGCAGTGTACAACTGTTTGTCTGTGTGCAACAGGTGGGCTGTGGAAGGAGAAGGGGGTAGTCTGGTATGTTTTTCTCTGTCTCCATGACAGAAGTTATATGGTGACGACGAGCAGTTGGCTAAAAATTGCACGAGAAGTATTTCTGGTAATAATGCCGCACATTTCTACTTCTGCTTTGAACATTATGCACTCAGTCGCCACTTTATTAGGTAAATCTGTTCAACTGCTTCTTCACTTAAATACATAAGTAGCCAATCACATGGGAGCAACTCAGTGCATTTAGCCATGTACGCTTAGTTGAAAATTCCTTGTCAATGTTAGATATTTGAGGAGAATTGCCAGACTGCTTTGAGCTTATAGGAAGGCAACGGTAACTTGTATAACCACTTGTTACAACCAAGATGTGCAGAAGAGCATCTCTGAAACTAGTTGAACATTGAAGTGTTGGGTGACAACACTACCACAACAAGTGCCACAGGAAACTGTGTCTACAATTCACACAAGAGTAACAAAGTTGGACAAAAGAAGATTGGAAAAAAGTTGTCTGGTCTAATGAACTCAAATTTCTGCTGGCAGGGTCAGAAACAATATGAAAGTATGGCTCCATCCTGAATGGTATTAAAGATGCAGGCTGGTGATGGTGGTGTAATGGTGGGCGTGTTATTTTCTAGGCACACTTTGCCAAGAAAATAACCACTTGAGCTTCATTTAAAGACACCCTACCTAATTACTGACCATGTACATCCTTTTATATCCACAGTGTACCCATCTTTTGATTGTTGCCTCCAGCAGGATAACACACCGTGTCACAAAGCTCAAATAATCTAAATCGGGTTCCTTGAGCATGAGTCTACTGTACTCAAATGGCTTCCATAGCCACCAGATCTAAATTCAAAAGAACACTTCTGGGATGTGGTGGAACAGGAGAGTCACATCATGGATGTAACTGTGCGATTTTAATATGGATCAAAATCTCTGAGGAACGTTTCCAGCACCTTGTTGACTCAGTGCCACAAACAATTAAGGCAGCTCGGAAGGCAAAAGGGGGTCCAGTGTGACAGTAGTTATTCATTGGAGGATGTTTTAAAAGCAATGCAAATTCAAAACTGGCTGTAATGTGAAGAAATCAGCGATCTAATAACCAAGTGATAGAATCTGATTAAAAAATTGGAATCTAAGCAAAAAAACAAAAAAAATATTTATGGAACACAGTGCTTTAGTAGTGATGTGTAAAATTCTGCAGCTATGTTGCTGCATTGTGCTGCAGTATACATGGGTGTATATATGGGTGAGCTATTCATGAAACACCCCTGTCAAATGGGTCTAGGAAACTTCCCATTGCATCAATGCCTGCGTCAGTAAACCTGTGACCACTGAATAACATTACTATGTACAAACTGGTGGCGTGGCCCTTGAAAAGGTAATCCCACGTTAACCCCCACAAGCTTTTCCACATCACAGCTCCAGATTTAAGAGGAGCTGCTGTCCAACAGTCACCCGTGATGCACTCTGCTAATGCTAACTAGCACAGTGTGACTGTTAGTGTAGTTGTAAATATCTGCTGGGTTGGCCTGGCGCCTTGGGCAGCCCAGCTAAAGACGGGCACTTACATCACCTCCATCGTCACCGAAGCAAAAGGGATATGTAACAGCCAATGTTGTCTCAGGGGTGAGCCAACTATACAGTATGAAGAAATATTTATTACAAAGCATAGATAGGCAGTTCTTCTACAGCAATTTACTCACTTCTTTGACTGTTCAGGATTACATCGGCAAATCACAGCTTCAATTAGGATTACAGCCTATACAAAGTACAAATCCGCTTCTAACATGGTTTCAAGAGACGCAGTGCAGCCATGCAAACTGAATCTGGACCCAGAAGGTCACCCATGCATACAAGTAAGCATCATGCAGGGTTGTACATTAATGTCTATTAGATTAAACAGCATCAAGAGTGCTCAACAAGCCAGGAAAATTTAATGTTTTCAGATATAACTTCTACGCTATGTGTGTTTTCTCTTTTCTCACCACCAAATTACACCACCTCTCTATTTCTAGCCATTTATCTTGTGAAAAGAGAAGGCCGGGTCACTTTCAGCAAGGCTTAAAAGGGCCAAACTTTTGTGAGAGTCTGAGAGCATAGAAAGGATGTCACACAATACCGCCTAGAAGGATTCTAACACAAAAGGGGGCGACGGCTGCAAATAAAACATTCAAACCAACTTTTGTGGGAGGTGAACCCCCAAGAAAGAGGATTAGGTTCCAGGGGAATGTCTCCAAAATTGAGTTCTTGGAAGCTTTTTCTCTTGACGATTGCTGAATTATAGACAGAGCCAAAAACATTGCATTAACCTGAGTCACTCTCTTGCCACTTTGTTACAAAGCTAAATCATAGATCTTGAACTTGTTCACATCTTCTAAAAAGTGAAAGGTCTCAGTGTGCACACTACCAAAGCCTTCTAAATGAATAACCTTCAAATCACAAATAACAAGACATTCTGCAATCAGAGGCTATTTAAAGCAGCAAAAGCACGAACATGATAAACACCAGACGACTTAAGAAATGCCTCAAAGCTAAAAAAGAATGAAACAAAACAAAACACGTAATTAATCAGAACGTCGTTTAAACTACTAGGATCCAATATTCACTCAGTCACTGCCTGACTTCTACCAATGAGAAGCAGCTCACTCTCATCAGACAGACTGCTGTAAGGCCTATAATGTTTGCCTCACATGGTCTACTCTGGGTTCACTCAGGCAGATAAGCACATGTGGTCAGGGCTCCTAAAATACATTCCCCAGAAAAAAGGAGTGACTGGTAGCCTGATACATGGCATAAATATTTAGAGGAACAATGGCTTACTTACTGTGCCCTGTAAATAGGTTCACAAGGAAAAAGGTTCTAGGAAGAGAAGCTACTTTTTGCCGTCATCAATTCATAATAAGTATGTTTCTGACAAAATGTGCTAAAATAAAAATGCACAACACAAAATGTGTATTTGTGCAACCTGCACATGCCTCTGTATAGTCCAAGTTATTCACTCTAAGCAAATTCCTAAACAAGTAAGTAAAGAAGCCAGTGACACCAAACATCATATTAAGGTGTTTAGGGGGAGTAACTGAAGATCACTGTGGTCGTTTCCTGACTGAAGGTAGGATTTGTCATGGGTCATAGGTCAAAAAGCCAAGAAGTCACAAAAACAGGGAGCAGCTTGCCTGCTTGCCTTGGCCTGTCTGAGACAGGGGGCCTGTGCAGTGTAGATTGCTTAGCTGCAGGCAATTTAGAAAGCGATCCTGCTACAAGAAGCATTTGACCTCTATGGCCGTTAACGAAAGCGGTGCGAGGTTTTAGCAAATGTTTGCCCGAGAACTGGTAAAAGGTAAAACGCATTGTGTTTCCAAATATTCAGTCTTGGTTTTGTCTGTTAGACTCAGATTAGTTTGTAAGACAGTTTTAATCATCAACCCAGGCAAACTATATGGTGACCTGATTACAGCGCTACATAAATCAGAACAGCAGTTAAACAGCACAGACATCACCCAAGGCCAATACAGCGATAAAACATCACAGTCACTTAAAATAAATAATGTCATAAATACGCATGCCAGAGTTTTTGAAAAACAAAGGTGAAAAATCGAAAGAGTTTTTTAAAGTGTGCAATGGCAGTAAGA
This sequence comes from Mchenga conophoros, assembly GCF_057382185.1. Lineage (NCBI taxonomy): Eukaryota > Metazoa > Chordata > Actinopteri > Cichliformes > Cichlidae > Mchenga > Mchenga conophoros. The sequence continues at coordinate 19,044,063 of NC_140543.1, forward strand.
GGTCAGGACCAAAAAACACGGGTGTATCGGTAATCTTTTATCACGATGTGTAAATGCTGCACCTCCACATTCTCATTAGAAACTTTGTTCCTTAGTTCTTGTTTCTCTTCCCAACATCTCTAAAATCATTACTGTGAGGGGATACAACATACAAAAGAGATCTTAGTAAAGAAAGTGAGAAAAAAGTTGGCTTCATACAAAGAAATGCCCATGCAGCGACAAAGGTCTTGAGACAAAAGTCAAATATCAGGACAATCCATAACTGTCAAGACTTTTATTGTAAACCAAAAATGTCAGCCTCCTGTTGATGGCATAGGCAATATTCATTTTTCCAGGGATAATCTCATCCAGTAATAAGACAATAAATCCCCGGAATTTCAATGTCCCAATCCTGGCAATGGTTAAACTCTAAAAGTCACTTAATTTATTTTAAAAAATGGCATATTACTTTCTAAATATGCAAATTCATCTCGACTTGCCTGCGAGCCATTCCCATTTTCGCTCTTCCTCTCCAGACCAACTTGCTACATGAATGGAGACGCAGCCTTGCTCCACTCTGTGGAAGTGTTTGCTTTGTTAAGTTGAGGAACTTGGAGAGGATGCTGTTTTTGTGGGTCAGGGGAGCAAAAGGCCACAGAACATATTATCAACAATGGAGCTGTTAAAACATAAAAACTGGTTGGTTTTTTTTGCCTAAGTTGACCGTCCGTCAGTCCTAAACACCAGGACTTTTTTTGTAATTGTTTTTAACAAAAACTATAACCAAAATCTTATTAGCCTACTGCTCAAGTTAACCAGTTTTATACATATAAAACAACTAACAAACCACTTTGCTTTTAATGTATGTTTGGGATCAGTTTTCATGCTAAAAAATTAAATTGTTATCAATCAGATGTTTTCCAGATGGCATTGCATGGTGGTTCAAAATATTTCCATCAGTTCTGATAAGATCCCAACACCCAAATGCAGATCCAAAACATGACAGAGCTTGGGTTTTACGCTCACTCTTGTACCTCTCACACTCACGATGATTTGAATCAAATTCAAATCACATTTGGATTCATCAGGCCTGTTGCCATTGTTTTACAGTCCAGTTCTTCTGTAATTTGACATACCTTTTCTCCCTGTTTCCCTGTGGCTTCTTGACATCCACAATCCATCTACTGTAGATAGTAGATTATAAATTGTGTGTTTTTGTGACACACAATTTATACAGTAACAAAAGGAAATACAATATAATTTAAAACCGTCTCTTTGCTAAGTTATCTGCTATGTGTAGACACAACACTGGTTCATCCCTTGAGTTAGGTGCCTTTTAGATCAGTTTAACAAACAAACAAAACACATTCTTTTGAAAAGAGTCAGGAACAATGACTGAATTTAAAATGTGTGGAAAAGATTTCAAAGAAAACCTTTGAGAGCCCATCAGAAGGCCTGAAACACTATTGCTAAAAAAAATAATAATAAAAAAATTGCAACACAGGTAAGAAAAATATAAATAAATGAGGGGAAGCTCAAAACTATTGCACATTGCTGTATGTATAGATGTGAGTCCTCTGTATGCAGGATATTGAAGATAGCCTCCCCCCTCTTGCCATGAATCAACAACACAGGAATATTTGACTTGACTCTGTTATCAAACAGCTAATAACGAGTTCTTTTGGATTGTTACATGTAAAAAAAGAAAACCTTGCTGTCCGAATCTTTGTTTCTGAGACTGTTATTAGTACAATAAATGAAAATGCCCAGTTATGCCCTGACTGCTTCTTGTAGTGATGACACATGTTCCAGCCAAATAAAAAATCTAGACAAGTTAGCAAAAATAAAAACTTTAAATTTTAGTCCAACTGACAGAGTATCCAACAGAACCACACTGCCATTAAAGCCAAGGCAGCAGGATACTGGTGTAATTTATCATAGCAACCGTTCAGGTCACTTTATATCAGTTTAGTCTAGCTTCAAACTTGGCAAGCCATGCTTCAAACGGTCGTCTTTGAAAGAGACAGACCGGAAGCAGCTCTGTCAAAAGAGCCCCCCTCTTTGAACCTCATTATTCTAACATAAACATCAAGTGTGCCTTTATCTAATATCTCTCCTAAGAGCTGCACAGCCACCTGCGTTGCTCTTGAAAGAAACCACAGTACTCTTTCAGCTCAGTCTAGCCCACATATTTCACTGTATACACAATTGATCCTATGGATTTAAAAAGAATCTACAAAGCTATTAAAGTTTTACACAGAACACTCAAAGAACACGGCAGCTTAGAGCACTTTTCTGGATGATGCACAGGCTTATGTTTGTTTGGTGGAAGAAAGCCATGAAACACAGCAATAGGGTAAATAAAGCACACCCCAAACATCACATATACGAATGTAAGTAACCTGGTCAGGTACTTGATTTGGTATTCTAGAGCAAGGGTGTTAAACATAAGGCCCAGGGACCAGAATCGGCCCAGCCAACCGGACATCTTTGGAAAATATAAAGGACATTTTGACTTTTAACTGCATTTTCATACTGCATTTTCATACATTTTACAGCTCGTGCATTTTACAGCATTTCTTTATCATGTCGTAAAACTTAAGCGTGCTGTTGAAGTTGCACTTCTTATACTGAGATATCAGGGATTAATGTGCAGCTGAACGTCTTTACACTGTCAGAAAGAGGGTTTGTTACGGTGGCCCTGAGAGGCCAAATGGACTGCAACTTAAGAAAAAAACAGCAATAAGAAAAACGCTGCAAAAGCACACAAGATACAACGGAAATAGGAAAAACGACAACGGAAATAGGAAAAACAAAAACAGAAATAGGAAAAAACTGATTTCCAAAAGCACAAGGGAAGTGTTTCTGGAGAGAAAATAACCCGACGGACCAGTTGCAGGAACCAAAAAATGCTAAGAATTGCGCTGGGAGACACTCAAAAGAAGTGGAGGATCTATCGGTTTTGTGAGTTAAGAAAAGATGAGAGGTAAGTGTGTTAGCCTAACTATTAGCCTAAAAATCCGTCATCAGTATTATATGAATCATGATAAAACACACCCACCATGTTTTGGGTTCCTGCAACTGGTCCGTTGGGTTATTGTCTCTCCAGAAACACTTCCCTTGTGCTTTTGGAAATCTGTTTTTTCCTATTTCTGTTTTTTATTTTTGTCATTTTTCCTATTTCCATTGTGTTTTGTGTGCTTTTGCAGCATTTTTCTTATTGCTGTTTTTTTCTTAAGTTGCAGTCCGTTTGGCCTCTCAGGCCCACCGTAGTTTTTAATGACCTGGCCCACTTAAGATCAAACTGAGCTGTAAAATGAGTTTGACAACCCTGTTCTATGCATCAAGGAGCTGCAAACATATGATCATATAATTAAATTACAAAAACAAAAATATCTTAACACGATTTGAGCACTAAACATTAGGATGCAAGGGCAGCAGGTGAGCATTTAGAGTCGTGGTGGAAAAAAAAAAGAAAAACTGTGATATAGGTGAAACGGGTGTGTTGTGTGTGCATATGTAGTTAAGATTGTGTTGTATTGAAGGGAGGCAGGGTTTTGTTTGGTTGAGTTACAGTCCGAGATCTAGCAACACTCTTCTAGAACCCTATAATGCAATAATACTGCTTTCCCTGCTCCTAAATAAACTGAGCATTACCACGTATTAAAGGCAGACATCTCTAAAAGCCCTGCATGTGTCCATCCTCTTGGAAGCTTGGACTATATTTAACCATGCAGGAGCTTTGCTCAGCTCAGTCTGTCTAAAAACAGAGACAGAAAAGCCCACACCCATTGTCTGACACAGTGCCCACTGGGAGCCAAAGATGCAACACGTGTGCAGGGGAGCACTTTTGCTCCTCTCTCTCATTTATTTTTTTGAAGTCTTCTCCAAAGCTAGTCAAAACCCTGATCACGTAAGAGGTCCATGCCTCCACCTAAACTTCTCCTATTCGATTTTACATTCTCCTGATCCCTAATCCAGAGACAGCATTCCTCTCTTTCCTCACGGTGGATAATTGAGCATGAGGTGCTGTTTTATGGGCCGTTAGCCAAACTCCTGCCAGAGACACACAGCTCAGGATGGAAGCATGCTCTCCAGCTAAAGGGGCGTGAAACTGATTCCTGGCAAGAGTCCAACTGCAGCACATTATTCACATGATTACTGCTAGCTGAGGTGATGAAGCTCACACTGAAAACATAATCATGTTACACCTTTGGAATACTTATGAAGGGAAAAAAGAGAAGTTTTAAAAAAACGATTTCTTGCCGGCATATCAAAAATAAATCAGCAGCAGCAAAAACAAAGCAAAGACCAATAACAAAAAGACAGAAAGTGGTACAAGAATATAACAGACTTCCCATTTCACACCAGCAAAGGTGCTCTGTCACCTCACACAAATGGAATAACTTATTTCACAGCCACAAAGCAATGGCAAAGGAAGACATAAATGTTCCTCTTCTCCCCTTGTAACATTCAGGTGCTATGTTTTACTGACACCACTGAGCTATCATTATTCACACAGCTGGTATTAACCAGGAGACATCTGTTCATGTGTAGTGTGAGTTATGATAATCTCACCTGTCCAAGGTCCAGGGTAACATTCACCTCATTGTAGACAGTCCCCCTGGAGAGAGGAGGGCTCTGCCACCACCGTTCAGTCCCATCAATGGCATTGGTCACAGGGTGGGCTTTGTTTGGGTCAACGGAGTTGCAGTAGTCACAAAACTGACCCTAAAAGGTATCAGGTCGTTAGTATTCAGAAACAATTAGCAGACATGTTTAATAATGGTGGAGGTGCTTGCAAAAAACTTACCTGTACTGCCAAAAGCTTAAAACAACAACAACAAAACAACAATGACAAAAAACAAATAAATATGATATCTTTAATGTAGATTAATGAAATTCTTGACTTGAAAAAGCTTGGGAACGCATTTTATAGTATTATAGGGCTGTAAAGGCCTTATTGCCCTGGGAGATCTCCTAAGGAAATAAGACCCCTGTTGAAAGGGCATTTCCTTTAGAAAATGTGGAACTCAACTACAATGGTGTAAAACTATTTCTGGCAGTTGTGCAACTTGGTCAGGGTGGGCAGTTAATTGTCACGGTTCCCGGAGGGGTTCCTGGTAGTACTAGGAGCATTGGACTGGGCCATTAAAAAGGACGAGTGGGTCGCTAGTTACAGGAGTTCCCACATTACAATGTAATCACCCCGTCCCCATCCTTTTACGCATGCACGAAGGCTTATTTCCTTACCTGTATATTTTGAGTAAGAAGTCCATTTGTAGGCCCTCCGACTAGTTTACAATATAAATCATATCTCGGTGTGCCAGCCTCATCCTGTCCGCAGGTTGCTGTAGCGGAGATCCCGGAGCCCTGTGCGAGGTTAAAGTATGGTGGATTCAAACTGAAACCTGTTAAGTCATTAAAAGTTTGTTGTCCGTCCGCGTCCCTGAAAAGCGTCAACCCAAGAATAAAAAATCCAAAGAGGAGATGAGCTCCTCTCATCCCTCTCGCCATGTTCCAAAATTACAGATCCGTGTTGCTGAGCGCAACCCGCAGCGTGCAGCGGGTCTTGTCATCTAAGGATCTCCATGAAATGCGCTAATGGGCTGCGAGTTACGCGTGGGGGCTCTCTTTTAGCGGGTTAACGCGTCTGTTAATCCCAAAACGACGCTTTTAAGTGGATCTTCTGCTGCTTGGAGGTGTAATCTATTTCCATCGCATGTCACCAAACTCAACGCAGACAGCACTGCGTGCTCTGAACCAGACGGTGCGACACACTGGAGCTATCAGGTGTCAGGTCGATGGTCTGAGCTCGACGCTGGTCCGCTGAGTGGGGCCAAAGGTCTGCCGTCACAGCATTCACCAGAAGCTCATCTTTTGTCCTTTTTTTCTTTCCTTTTTCGGTGTAAAACTTTTTTAAAAGGATTTAACAGTGTAAAGTCACTGCGTGTGACCCTGTTTTGAGACTTCTAGGAGCTTTTAAACCAAAACATCTCCAAACACATGAAAGATTCAGACTTAAGCGTGGGGCGGTCCCAGCTGGTGGAGAATAGAGCTGCTGCAGGTGGAGCGCCGACAACCAGGGAATTAGTATACTATATTTTTGTATCAACCCTTAGCTAGCGTGAAGTGTGCTGACCACTAAATTTAATTTTCCACCAGTTAATGTTATTGTCTCGTTAAATAATGCGGTGTCCAATCCAATATTTTGGATTCTGAAGTGTGGCATAAAAAGGGAAAAATTGAATTACGACTGATTATTGAATAATACGTCTGTTTATAGAAAAAAAACTGTCTGTGAAAGCATTAAGCCTACACTCGGAACCTCATATCATGTTTTATTTGTATAGTTTTCGCGTGAATATAGAACAGCAGAATCTGGCGCGCTCTACACCTACGAAGTGCCCCCTCCCCTCCCCAGGAGTTCACAATGACCGTATACAAACTTTTATACAGTATGACTCGAACGTTGTTGACTCTTGCACGGTGATCTTGGGGCGACCTCTAGTGGTGCATATATCACATGTCGCATCAGAGAAGGGGATTTTAGTGCGTATTCGCACATGCGAACGTCCAGATTTATGTGCCTTTTAACTACTGCAACCGAGTTGCATCTAAAACTCTCTCTATCTGACTTTTATTTACTTTCTTATATGTGTGACGCCACCCCTAAATTTTTTTTCAGTGAAAGCAGACAATAAAATTCCAAACCAGCTTTTTCATGCTGCTGGACAATGATTCAGTGATTCAGCAACACGTATTGACTTTAACCAGCACAACAGTACAGTGACTCAGTGACAGGACGGGTGTCCCGCATCGTTCTCATTCTTTCTGACTGGCTGACTGGCAAGGCTACTTTGTTGGACGCGTGTGTCAGAATGCTAAGGCGGTGACAAGCAAACAGGAACTTCTGGCATTGTCGAGTAAACGAAACAGAGTTTCGGGTGTTGAATCTGTTGTGCTTCTTTAATTCGTACGGGACTCCTCATGGAGCCAACAAATCTGCAGGTAGGTTTAAAAAAACAACAACTTTAAGGCTGGAAAACGTCGTGTTTCTTACGTGTTTGCAACTTCTTCTCATACTGGAGGGAAATCACAGAGGGTGTTTCATGTTTGCAGTTTTGCAGGTTTCGTTTTGACACGGTTGACTTTGTTGATACTTTTTGATCCGTGCTTTGTTTTCTAAGTTCTCTATTTGTGTGCCTCATTAGGTCACTTCCAGAGCTAACTGCATCACTGCCCGCAAAATAGGGTTGACATGAGCGCGGCAGATTCAGAGGCAGTTCGTGAAAGAAGTAACGAGGTGTTTTAGTCAGGGTTAATTATAATCAGTGAACTAACTAGTTTTAATAATGTATTTTTCTACTGTTTGTTAAATCTGATGACGGCAGTAAATACCCTCACCGACCACTTCATTAGATAAATCTGCTCAATTGCTCGTATCAGCCAGTCACACGGCAGCAACCCAGTGCATTTAGGGGCAGTGTTGTGCAAAAAAAAAAAAAAATGATAGCCTGTATTAAAACGGTCGTAAATGACGTGTTGGTTTATAATCTGTGGAACAAATGTCAAATCTGTCTCTCGTGAAGTCATTCTGAGCCACAACCAACATTTCTGTCAAGAGGTAGAAGCTGCAATCAGTTTATTGGCAAAGAGACTTTTATATATCTTTTATAAATAGTCTCACTGACACTAAAAAGTCATGTTTAAGAGTGAGCTGCTGAAGAGGGCAGCAGAGATGACAAAAAATATAATGGTTCTGTAAAGACTCTTTTAGTCAGTGCTATTTTAAAATATATGATAACAGAGGTGTGGACTCGAGTCACATGACTTGGACTCGAGTCAGACTCGAGTCATTAATTTTATGACTTTAGACTTGACTTGAAAAAATGTTCTAAGACTTGTGACTTGGACTTTTACACCAATGACTTGGGACTTGAATTGGACTTGAACCGGTTTACTTGAAAAGACTTGATATTTTACCCCAAATATAAAATTTAACATGCATATTATATAGAGATTGAAAATGTGACGTCATTCACGGGTAGAACCGCAAAGGATTCTGGGAACTCGTGTCAAGCGGTACTAGCGCACGCAGGCTTTCAATTAAAATCAGTTATACAGCGATAAAAAGAAACACAAAAATGTCAAGAAGCTGTTGTATTATTAACTGCAATAGCCGGTCGCATGACAGCCACGGGAAGCCGACGGGTAAAGAGATCGGTTGTTATCGGATTACGTCGTTGAAGAGAAATTGTTCGAGCCATGTTTCCGAAGTAACAAAGACGCGAGGGATGGTCTGGATTGCAGCCATTCAAAGATAAAATATAACGTCCCAGAACACTCCAGCTCACAGGTTAGTCTGCTCCAAGCATTTACACGAAGGTCAGTCTGCTGTTGTAGTTAATGCGTCATTTTCATAACATAATTGGTGATATAGGTTACAAGCAAGTCTGGCGCTGAACAGAAATTGTCGCGCTATGCTCCTTTATTTATTGTGCATAAATAGTGAATTGTCCTGACACAATATTGCGTTTCGCTTATGTTATTATGGTACATTGACAAAAACATATACGTTTATTCACAGGATAAAACAGGTTTTTTTGTATCACTAATTGCCCAGTACGATTACAGCATACAGTATTGTTGTCACTGCTACATTTCTGTGATGAACCAGAAATTATTTCCACTACTAATTAATTACCGTTGAGCTCAAAGGTTATATTAATAAACGGTTAACGAATGTGTATTTATGAAGACGATTTGTGAGATTGGTAAACTTATGATACGTACGATGGTCTTTCGTTCTACACGGTGCATTTCAAGGTCCTGCACCCATCCGTCGGTAAACTGTACCTGGACTTGTTGCAGTGACCGGAAGTTACTAAACTTCATGAGTGTATGCACTCACTCCAAGAACCGTATGATTATTAATATGCATATAAATAAAGAAGCTATTTTGTGCAAAGATGTCAACTGTAAGAATGCTGTGCATAAACATTTACTCTGCTCCATGTATGATGATATAGTGACTGCTCTGTATAAAAGTGGCACACTGCTTGATAAACAATATAAGCATAAGAAACCTAACATCAGACCTGGCTGGAAAGAACATGTATCCATGTACCATGATGAAGCTCGCATAGCTTATAAATGTTGGGCCATGGCTGGAAGACCTAAACAAGGCCCAGAATTTGAACAGAAAAAATGTGCGAATGCCAGATATAAGTACGCTGTTCGCTTTATAACTAAAAATGAGCAAATGCTAAGAGCAGATTCTTTGGCCAGGAAAATGCTGTGTAATAATACGGCAGATTTTTGGAAAGAGGTGAAAGCTCTTAATAACTGTAAACCATCTCTACCATCAACTGTTGAAGGTGTTTCTGGGGCAGATAACATTGCAGCATTATGGAGACAGCATTACAGTGCGTTGTTTAACTGTATAAAAAGTGAACCATATGAGGACAATCTTGACATGAGTAATGACACAATAAGTGTAAGGACACATGAAGTATATGAAGCCATTCATAGGTTGTCTGATAATAAATCCTCTGGTTTGGATCACATCACTGCAGAACATTTAAAACATGCTAGTGTAAGGCTAGCTCCTCTTTTAGCACTCTGTTTCACTGGGTTTATGATTCATGGCATATTACCAGACTCAATGCTGTGTATTTTACTGGTACCAGTTATGAAGGACAAAGCTGCAAAAGTGAGCTGCTTGGATAATTACAGGCCAATTGCACTAGCCAGTATTTTATCTAAGGTGTTAGAAAGAATCTTGTTTGACAGAGTTAGTGTGTTCATCTCTTCTCTGGATAATCAGTTTGGCTTCAAAGCACGGCACTGACATGTGCATATATGCACTCAAGGAAATAGTCAGTTTGTACAAGGCTAAAAATTCATCTGTCCTCATGTCTTTCATTGATGCCTCTCAGGCTTTTGATCAAGTGAACCACAGAAAACTTTTTGATAAAATGAAGAGATGGGGAGTTCCTCAGTACATCGTGAGGATTCTCTCTTACTGGTACGCTCATCAGAACATGCAGGTTAAATGGGGAAGCAGTATTTCTGCCCCCTTTGGTGTCAGCAATGGTGTTAGACGGGGTGGGATTTTGTCTCCAATTTTATTTAATTTGTATGTTGATGATTTGTCCATACAGCTGAGAGCCTGTAACACTGGGTGTATATTAGGTAAAGCACTGATAAATCATCTTATGTATGCAGATGACCTGGTTGTTTTTAGTCCAAGCAGTGCTGGGTTACAGGATCTTCTTAATGTCTGTACTGAATATGGTGTGCAATATGACATTGAGTACAATGCTGCTAAAAGTGCTGTTTTGATATGTAGAACCAAGCAGGATAAACAGCTAAATTTCCCTTTGTTTAAACTGGCACAAAAAACTCTTGAAGTTCATAAAAAGGTGAAATACCTCGGTCACTTTATTACTGAGCAAATGAATGATGATGATGACATATACAGACAACGGTGTAAGCTCTATGTGCAGGCAAATACTATTGCACGCAAATTCAGCTTTTGTTCACTTCCAGTTAAAGTGGCTTTGTTTAAAGCGTATTGCACACCGCTATATACTGCCCCCTTGTGGTCATCCTACAAACAATGTAGCATGCAGAAGCTGCATGTTGCATATAATGATGCGATGAGAATCCTTTGCAGGATACCTAGAAGTGGTAGTGCCAGCCAGATGTTTGTAGCTGTGGGTGTTTGGACTTTTAAAGCACTTTTAAGGAAGCTAATGTTCAATTCTAGAGAACGACTGGATGGTTCGAGTAACAGTATAATTTTAGCACTCACAGATCCGACAGTGAGTGGTTCCCGTTACTCATCCAGTCTCAGAAAGCACTGGTTAAAGTGTTTGTGTATTTATTGATTTATTTTAAGTAATTGTGTTTTATGTATATTATGGTTTTATGTTTTTACAAATGTTTTAGATACTTATTTATATACATATATATATTTAATGGTGTATACCTTGTGTTGGGGGGGGGGGGGGGGGAGTGTTGTGTGTGTGTGGTTTTTTTTTTTTTTTTTTTTTGTCTTGTTTTTATGGACATGAAGTCTGCCAATTAAGATTGAATTGAATTATAAAGATCCATTAGAGTGTTCATCATATCGTCCTATATCACTCTTAAATGTAGATTTAAAAATACTGTCAAAAACACTTGCTCTCAGGCTAGAGCAACATCTACCATTGTTAATTTCTCCAGATCAGACAGGTTTCGTGAAGGGTAGGCATGGTTTTTTCAACCTGCGCAGGTTTTTGAACATATTACACACCAAGTCAACTACAACCCCTGAAATTGCCTTATTACTCGATGCTGAGAAGGCATTTGACCGGGTGGAGTGGGATTATCTGTTTTATACTCTGCATAAATTTGGATTTGGCCCTAATTTCATTTCATGGATTCAGTTACTTTACTCCTCACCTATGGCACGTGTTAGAACAAATTCGTTATTCTCTTCTTATTTCCCACTTCTCCGTGGTACGAGACAAGGTTGTCCCTTATCCCCTCTTCTTTTTGCATTATCAATTGAACCACTGGCGATTAAACTGCGAGCTGACAGTTGCATTAAGGGCATCTTCAGAGGTGACCAGGAGCACAAAATATCCTTATATGCTGACGACCTCCTGCTGTATATGTCAGAGCCTTTATGCTCTCTTCCCCGTGCTCTTGCCATTTTTGAATGTTTTGGTAATATTTCAGGTTACAAGTTAAATCTGCATAAAAGTGAACTTCTCTGTGTCAACTCTATAGCCAGAAAGATTTCATTTTCAGGTTTTCAATTTAGCGTTAAATCAGGGTATGTGACCTATCTGGGGGTTAAGGTTACCCACTCATACAAAGATCTTTATGAAAGAAACTTTGTCCCGCTGCTTAAAAATACTGAGACAGATCTTCAGAGGTGGAACAATTTACCACTGTCATTAATTGGCCGCGTCAATTCTATCAAAATGAATATACTTCCCAAGTTCCTTTACTTATTTCAATGTATCCCATGCTACTTACCCAATAAGTATTTTATAACACTGAATAAGCATATCTCTGCATTTATTTGGAATGGCAAAAGTCCACGAATTCGTAAAGATTTCATGCAGAGGACTAGGCCAATGGGTGGATTAGCCTTGCCAAACTTTCAGTCTTATTATTGGGCAGCAAATATTCGTAATATGCTGTACTGGATGAGTAATGTTACTACAGAGACTCCAGCTTGGCTCCAAATTGAGTCATCCAATTGTGGCAAAATTTGCCTATCAGCTTTGTTGAGTTCAGCTCTCCCATTAGAACTATACACCTATAAACGTAACCCTTTGTTGTATGACTCGCTCAGAATCTGGGTGCAATGTAGGAAAAGGTTGGGGTTACACTTAATGTCAATTAAAGCACCTATCTGCTCAAACCATATGTTCCCACCCTCCATGATGGACTCTGCCTTTAAAATATGGGAAAGTAATGGCCTTAGAAATATCAAAGACCTTTTTGTAGATGGGATTTTTGCCTCATTCACGCAGCTCCTGAAGCAGTTTAATGTTCCTCAGCAACATTTTTTCCGCTATTTACAAATTCGTCACTTTGTAAAGAGTCGATTTCCTTCATTTCTGGAACTACCTGAGGAAACTTCTTTGGATAAAATTATTAATATAAACGTTCATAAGAGAGGGGCGATTAAAGAAATCTATGCTATACTATTAGATCTTCAATCTCCTTCTCTCTTCATCCTTAAAGCACAGTGGGAGAAAGACCTTGGGATGACTATAACAGATGAGCTCTGGCAATCTTTTCTCCAGAGGGTACACTCTTCTTCGATATGTGCCAGGCATGGGCTCCTTCAATTTAAGGTCCTACACCGATTACATATCTCCAAGGAAAAGTTAGCCAAGTTCTATCCAGGAGCTGACCCTCTGTGTAACAGATGTAAAGCAGAAACAGGTTCGCTCCTTCATACCTTTTGGACATGCCCCAATCTTCATACCTATTGGGTGTCTATATTTAACACTCTGTCAGAGATGTATAACGTTAAATATGAGCCTTCTGCTCTAACGGCTATCTTTGGGGTGATACCTCAAGACATCACTTTGCCAAAATGCTATTCGAATTCTATTGCCTTTGCTTCACTTATCGCAAGGCGCCTTATACTTTTAAGATGGAAGCAGGAAGCTCCTCCCACACATGAACAGTGGCTTGCGGAGCTCATGAGGTTTTTACATTTAGAAAAGATGAGATATACACTGGCAGGTTCAACCACCAAATTTCTTAGGGCATGGCAGCCATTCTTGATGTACATGGAAACATTTAAAATGACCACCTTATCATGACCAGATACCATATCTCTATATCGCTATCATAGCTAACTGTACGCTGAATGTCCCTTATACATTTTATTTTTCTATTTGTTTGTTGTTGTTTGTTTGTTTTTTGTTGTTTTGTAGGGGTTTCTTTGGTTTGTTTGTTTGTTTTTTCCTTCTCTATTTCTGTTATCTTTTGGGGTATTGTAAATACTGAACAGCAAACTACTGTATGTTCAATGTTTTGTTGTTAACATGCTGCTGTGACTGAAAATAAAATTTATAAAAAAAAAAAAAAAGATTGAATTGAATTGAAATAAATATGCTAAGATGAGATAGCTGACTTCATCTAACTAGCAAATGTTGTCCAGGCTACGTTGGTGATACAGTTTTTTTTAATGTGTATGATATTTTTGTCATGCGATTTTAAAGCTGGTCCTACAACCGCATCCAAGAATAACATGCAGCTTATCTCAGAACTGTCGGTGAAAATTATTCTTGGAGCTAGGTTTAATTGAGCTGCATTTTAAAGAGGTGCAATTTCACAATTTGTGTATATTTTCTAAGTTCACTATTTTGTCATGTGTTGAGAAAAACACAGATTTTAAAATTACATGGTCTAATATTTACATTTAGCATAACTGCAACATTATTTTTTCGTTTTTTTTTTTTAAAGACTCGAAAGGACTTGAAATTCAAAGTTTCAGACTTGTGACTTTACCTGGACTTTTACACCAGTGACTTGAGACTCGACTCTGACTTGCCTGACATTACTTGAGACTTGACTTGAGACTTGAGGATAAAGACTTGAGACTTACTTGAGACTTGCAAGACAATGACTTGGTCCCACCTCTGTATGATAACATATGTACAATAAAGCAGACCCATAAAGATACTTACAAAACAGGTCATTTCTTTGTTTTATATATAACCACCTGATAAATCTTGTTAACTGCAGTCTAGTTAACCATAAAAGAAAATGCATAGCACATAAAAGCATCTGATATCACTTTTTGACACAGCAATGTTCAAACTGGGCATCAGAATAAGGAAGAAATGTGATTTACGCAACTCTGAACACGGCGTAGATGTTGGAGGCAGACTCGTTGGTCAGAGTATTTAGTGGGATTTACCACACAGGGGAAAAAACACCTTGTTGATGGCCAGACTGCTTTTCATAGATAGGACAGCAACAGTAATCCAAATAAGCATTTGTTACAGCCAAGGTACGCAGAAGAGCCTCTCTGAATACACAAGACATGTCTAACCTTGAAGCAAATGGGCTACACCAGCAGAAGACAACATCAGGTTCGACCCCTGTCAGCTAAGAACAGGGAAACTGATTCTAATTCTCATGTGTTCACCATAACTGGACAAAAGAAGATTGGAAAAATGTTTCCCAGTCTGAGTATCCGTATTCTCTGCCATTCAGGTGGTAGGGTCAGAATTTGGTATAAATAAAATTAAAGTATGGATCTGTCCTTCCTTGTATCAACAGTTCTAGCTGGTAATGGTGATATATTGGTGTGTGATATGTTTCTACAACACTTTGTATCAACTGAGCATCATTTAAGCTCCAGTATTGCTGCTGACCATGTCGATCCCTTTATGTCCACAGAATAATGCACTTTGTCACAAAGCTCAGATCGTTTCAGACTGGTTTCTTGAACATGACAATGACTTCTCTGTACTTAAATGGCCTGCACAGTCACCAGACCTTAATCCAGTAGTGCACCTTTAGTGTAGGGTGGAATGGCCAATTTGAATCATAAATGTACAGCTGACAAATCTGCAGTA
The DNA here is from genome assembly GCF_057382185.1 of Mchenga conophoros. Classification (NCBI taxonomy): domain Eukaryota; kingdom Metazoa; phylum Chordata; class Actinopteri; order Cichliformes; family Cichlidae; genus Mchenga; species Mchenga conophoros. Next base: position 19,059,149 of record NC_140543.1, read on the forward strand.
GCTGTGTAACACAATCCCGTTATTATGAACCAAAGTCTCAGAGGAATGTTTCCAGCACCTTGTTGAATCCGTGCCATGAAGAATAAGAACAGCTATGGAGGCAAAAGGAGGTCCAACCCTTTACTAGCAATGTGTACTTAATAAAGTGTCCATTGAGTGTATATTGCTTTTCATAATACACGAATGGGTAGCTAGAGGTGGATGGCACACAATAGCCTCTGCTAATTTTCCACATAGTTTTACATTGTAAGGTTCAGTCTGTTCACACAGATGAAAGACAGTACAGTCACATTTTATTTATGAGGTTTCTTTTAGAGATTGGCAGATAACAGCAACAGTCTTGACTGATTTTCACTGGCAGTTTTGAACAGGAAACACAAAATTGAAAACACTTCTATAAATTCAAGAAACATTTCCAGCTACAGAATGATAATAATGCATGGAAGTTCATTCCAATAGAAAATTCAGACCAAGGTTATGAAGGGAGCTCTCAGGGTGTCTATCTGCAGTGTGAACCTGATGGTTCATTACTTCATAAATGGTGCATGCATATTGATTACCAAATTTATTATAAGATGGGTAAATACAGGTAGGTCATCTTTAAAAGCCATGAACTTTTTTGGATTTTCACATTTAAAAGTATCAGAATTTAATTATATTTTCCTTTCCCTTTACTCAGCTTTGGAACGGCCCAATTTATGCACTAGCTCAAAGCCTCAATGTTTTTATTATTGTTAGTGTTCCTTCATAATCCATGTTTCTGACTTCAGATAGTGAAACATCAGGATACTTCATAGAACACTTTGGTGTTATGACCTGTTAAGGTTCATGAATGAACTATGCTGGTGGATGTAATAGAAACACAAGGTCTGAACTATTGATCCATGTCCTGTCGTTTCAGAAAGCTATTGCCGTAGCACAGAAGGCCTCAGAGGAGGACGAGGCTGGAAACTATGAGGAGGCCATCCGCTCTTACCAACATGCTGTCAAGTACTTTCTCCACATTCTGAAACGTGCGTCACCATTGTGACTAATATCACGCAGCTAATATCACCCTACTGTTATCTGAAATATTACAGTATACGCCGTCCCTTCACTCTGAAGGCGGCTGCACTATTGGACATCAGTGAAGGAATACACTCAACTCTTGGCTGAATTTGGCTGAAACATAAACAGCTACATAGTTTTAGGCCAACACATTTTTTAGTTGTGATGTGTGATGAGAAAATCTTTGTGTGTTTGCTGAAACCATTGTTTCATTGTTGTTTTCTTCTTTCAGGTGAACCTCAAGGTAAAGATGGCAACCAGAAGATAAGAGATAAATGTAAACAGTACTTGGACAGAGCGGAAGAACTACAGGAGTACCTAGTGAATAAAGAGGTCATTACAGATATGACAGTACAAAATATTCCCTGTACAAATGGATCATGAAAAAATTAGTGGGGTGGGGCAGTGTGAGAGTCCTGCCTATCATTTCAAAACTTCAAGGGACATTTATTTGTTGTAAACTAAAAATAATAATAATAATATAAAGAGGACAAACCACACACACACACACACACACACACACCACATGACAGCAACACAAAATTTATAGAGGCATGAAAAAGTTCATCCATACCCAGTCTTCACTTTATAGGTCTTAAAATACAAGGAGTGGAGTAAGTTAAGTCAGGAAGAGTCAAATACCTTGGGTCAGCCATTCAAAGCAACAAACAGTGCTCAAGAGAGGTGAAAAAGAGAGTGCAGGCAGGGTGAAGAGGGTGGAGATTAGAGTGATTTGTAAGACAAGGATAGCAATAACAGCAACAGAGAAGGTTTACAGAAAAATATAAAAACTGCTATGATGTATGTTTGGAAGTGTTGTCATCGACAAAAAGGCAGGAGGCTGAGCTGAAAATGTTAAGATTTTCATTGGGAGTGACCATAATGAAGAGAATTACGGGGCTGAAATAGTTAGGACAAGCGCAGTTTTTTGTTTTAGAAAAAAAGGGCAGCATTGAATGGTGACAGTTACTGAACTGCATCTATGACCTGTGTTTACGATGACTGTGTGGAGGCTACGTCTTGACGTCATTACATTTCGTGCACGCGAGTATCGACTTTTCAATGCGGAAGTATCTTCCTCGGCTCTGAGAAGGGAGCGTTCAGAGATACGAAAACACCAAAAGAAGTCAGCTTGAAACCTCGTTTGCGTGTTTACAGTCTACGCGTGTAGCTGATTTCTTAAGTAGAGTGTTTAAAAAATAGTTTACTCGCGTGGTGTTACGTTCGCTTTGATTACTGGGCAAGTGATCCGCCGTTATGGCTGCCAACAACAATTTACAGGTAAGTTGGGGGACCAACCCTAGAGGAGGCTAAAAAATAGCTTTAAAAAAAACGCCATAAAAGTTGTTTAAACGTTGAAATAAATTGGCTACAGTGTACTAGGTGCTAGTAAGAAACACTTCGGGGCTAGTTTTTAAGGTTTGCGCTTGGTTTCAACCTTTCCATCGGTGTTAAAAAACACAACATTAGTAACATTAGCTGCTAATTAGCATACTTGGCTAGCTTATCCCACAAGACGCCAGTGTTGTAGTAAGTAAGATACTGACCACTCAAACCTGATACTATGGTCCATGTGTATTACAAAGATTCCGTTTGGGGGTTTTTTCGTTTCTGTTTTGTTTTTTTCAGCTGAATTGTGCCGGAAGCCTCATAATATTACTGAGTTGCTAACAACTGGACTACAAGATACCTAATCAGCTTAACGCTGCTAGCTACTTTTAAATGGCTTCAGAAAAGATATCAAATTTAAAGAGCAAAATGGGGTATTCTGGGTTGTTCTCTGAACATGTAAATTCTGCTGAAGTTGCTCTTTATAGATAAACTCACAAAAAGGAAGTGAAAGAAAGCGTTGACTGTGTGTTTGTGTGTGCGCGCGGTGTCACCTCACTGCACAGGTGAAGCTTTACAGTAGATTACGACCACTTTATATTTTACTAACGTGAGCTTTAGGGGACATTTAGTAGATTGTTTTAATATTATTATCATTATTTCCTTACTCAGTTAAAGTTCCAACTTTATGTGCTGGTACTTGTCCTTTTCTTGTCTTGATGTTTATTTTGATTATCTATATGTGTCTCATAATCCAAAGACATGACTTGTAGGTTGTCTGCTCTTTATTCTTTTGAACAGCCGCGAGTTTCAACTGAACTGACATTGTCCTTTGTTATTTTAGAAAGCCATCGATCTTGCCAGCAAGGCGGCTCAGGAGGATAAAGCCCAGAACTACGAGGAGGCTTTACGCCTATACCAGGCTGCTGTTCAGTACTTCCTTCATGTGGTGAAATGTGAGGCATGAGACAGCACAATGGCACATGTGTGATAATGACAGAAATCATAGTTTGATAATAGTCATTGATACCTGTACGTTTTTGTGGGTCAGATGACAGATGACTTCATGTGACTTAAAAAAACCGTGGGCCGTTTTGTACACTTTGATAGTAAGAATAATGATAATAGTTGTATAATTTTAAAAGTACTAAAAGAAGGGTTTCGTTTTAAAGCAAAAAGGTTGTACAATAATTTTTGTTGGTTTGTTTTTGTTTTGTTTTGTAATGTATATTGTGTGTGTGCTGATTTCTGACAGATGAAGCCCAGGGTGACAAAGCAAAACAGAGCATCCGGGCAAAATGTGCAGAATACTTGGACAGAGCAGAAAAGCTGAAAGAGTATCTCAAGAAGAAAGATAAGGCCCCTGCTAAGCCTGTCAAAGAGTCGCAATCTGATGACAAAGGGTGTGTTACTGGGCGGGGCAGTAGAGCAAATCAGCTCATGTGATGCTGTTAATGTCATATGATTGGAAAATCAAGATAAAATATGTTTTTGTCTCCAGAAATGAAAGTGACGAGGGTGATGATCCAGAGAAAAAGAAGTTCCAAAATCAACTCTCAGGTTTGTAACATTTCTTAAATCTTTATATTAATATAAATCAATATAAAGACCACTGAAACCTGATGGCTTCAACCTTCTGGTGTTGCGTGCTTCTATGTTAAACCACTCTGTATAGTATGTATATTTTTGCATGTTTATTAGTTTAAATATAAGGCTTGTCAGTAATGTACTGTTTATCTTTTCCCAGGTGCAATTGTTATGGAGAAACCAAATGTTAAATGGAATGATGTTGCTGGTTTAGAAGGAGCCAAGGAGGCGCTGAAAGAAGCCGTTATACTTCCAATCAAATTCCCGCACCTTTTCACAGGTAAATCTCTGTGAATAAGAACCCACTTCACTGTGTGGTTCTTAAATGATAGAAGAAATAGTTGTGTGTCAGAGTGTAGTAAGTGATGTTGTGGTCATACTAATTTAGATTAAATTACCTCTTTGCTTGACTGACAGGAAAGCGAACTCCATGGAGGGGCATCTTGCTCTTTGGCCCTCCAGGTACTGGAAAGTCTTACCTGGCTAAAGCAGTCGCCACAGAGGCAAACAACTCAACCTTCTTCTCAATCTCCTCATCGGACCTCGTCTCAAAGTGGCTGGGAGAAAGTGAAAAGTGAGCAGCAATTCACAGAAGCACAAATTAACCATATGATTTTACTTTCTAACATATAATGTGCAATATTGGAATATAATATACAAAACTATCCTGCAGCCAGCTCTGGCTGCCATTTCATTTCCTTAAAAGCTTTCCTTTTGCTTCCCAGGTTGGTGAAAAACCTTTTCAGCCTCGCAAGAGAGCATAAACCTTCTATCATCTTTATTGATGAGATTGACTCGCTGTGCGGGTCCAGAAGTGAGAATGAGAGTGAAGCTGCTCGCCGTATTAAGACAGAGTTTCTGGTTCAGATGCAAGGTAAGGGTGATTACTAATTATGTATAAATAATAAGAGAAATGAATGTGGGATTTTTTTTTTCAGTAATGAAATATTTGTGCCATAAAGTGACTTTTCTATTTCAGTATCTTTCTGTATTTTAAAATTTTACTGACACCATGATGGGATAACCAAATGTATGTAAATTGTTGTTATATGACTATAAGGTACTTATAAGCATTCAAAATATTTAGGTTACTGAACACTGAACTTAAAAATGAAATAAAATCATACCCCATACATCCCTCTTTTATAGCTTAAAATAAATAATAAAGCTAAGTTACCTTTTAGGTAAGAGTAATTACTAAGAAATATTAGATTTCCCATTTAATCCTGGATGGCTGCATAAAGCGTGTTCACAGAAATATGAACAGTGTAATTCAATCTGGTCTAATTTAGAAGTCATTTAGTACAAATTTTCCATAATCTGCTCTGAATCTGGATTTAAACTCCAGCTAATTTGATCCAGCTGCACAGATGTTATGTCTCTAACCTATGAGGTATCTAAACATCCACTTCTTTGCTCTTTGGCTGGCCTGTAATAGAAATCTTATGTGATTGCAGATTTTTAGTAGGAGGTGTTTGACAGTAAGAGAAGCTCATATTTAATTTGCACTGATTGTGTTTTTGTACAGGAGTTGGAAATGACAATGAAGGCATCCTGGTTCTCGGCGCAACAAACATTCCGTGGACTCTAGACTCAGCCATCAGAAGGAGGTAATCATTATTAGTCATTTATAGTTGCTGTTCTGCTGTCATTCGCCTGTGTGCTCACTGAGGTCAAATAAAACCATCACAGATTTGAGAAGAGAATCTATATCCCACTGCCTGAAGAGCACGCCCGCGCCTTCATGTTCAAGCTCCATCTGGGCTCCACTCCCAACAGTCTCAACGAATCTGACTTTAACACTCTGGGCAAGAAGACAGACGGATACTCAGGAGCAGATATCAGCATTATTGTCAGAGATGCTCTAATGCAGCCTGTTCGAAAGGTCCAGTCAGCAACCCACTTCAAACGGGTATGCCTTTCAAAATGTCTGTTTAATTCTAAACTGTAGTATGCTGTGAATGTTGTAATTAAATATTTAATTTGAATAAGGTACGAGGTCCATCAAGAGATGACCCCAAAGTTACTATAGATGACCTCCTGACTCCTTGCTCACCGGGTGATCCAAACGCAATTGAAATGACATGGATGGAAGTCCCTGGGGAGAAGCTGTTGGAACCTGTGGTATCCATGGTAGGAATATGAAAACCCTAAATTTTTCCACCCATTTCCGCATTGGAACATGTTCAAATCTTTATTTTTTCTTTTCCTTTTTCCCCACCCTGTTTTCAGGCTGATATGTTGAGGTCTCAGTCCAACACGAAGCCAACAGTTAACGAACAAGACCTGGAGAAACTGAAAAAGTTCACAGAGGACTTTGGACAGGAAGGCTAGGTTGGGTGATTGAGCCAAACCAAGCGAAACCAAAGCAAAGGAATTGTAATTGTGTGTCTTTACTGTTCTTGTCCCTTTCCCCCTCCTCACTCTTTCCTTCTCATCCTAACCATTCACATGACCGCGAGGGTTAGTCAACTGGGTGAGATTACTATATTGTTTTGCCAGTCTGATAACCACACTAAGGGTGCAAGACTCGGTTTTATTTGTTAGTCACTATTTTCCAAAGAAGATTAAAGATTTCCCACCTACATCTGACTTAACTAAAGAATCAACACAACTCTGGAAGATAATTTAACTTGTTCATTAAAGTTTTCGATGAGCAAAATACTCATGCAAATTAGAGAAACTAACTGCAGTTATTCTAAGTAAGATTGAAAACAAAATCATGTATTTTACGGAAAGACTTTCTCTTGTACACCTCAGAAGAAAAGGACTTAGTCTCTATTTTTTAAATAAGAAACAAGCATTTTATAGACTATGTGGTACTTTGAGGAACATATGTATGAGTTCAAAGAATATTTTGTGGCATTGTTGGTGTCATTGGCTCCCAGTGGTGGATACAATTTAGAGAAAAAGATACTCAGGACGAGCAGTTCATTAGCCTCTGTGACAGTTTTGGATTGTTTATCCACTTTCAATACAAATTATGATTGTGTTTATTCATTTGAAATAAACATGGCTTTTAGGGTGGATCACTATTGGTGCCAGACCAGCATTACTTTCATTTATCAAGAACTTGTTAGCTTTGAATTGCTTTGTCTCACAGCTTGTTTCTTTTGTTTGGTTTTTTTGTTTGTTTAGTTTGTTTTTTTTAATACCTGTTGTACATATTTTGTATTTCTGTCCACAGGATTCACTAATTATCTGTAATAGCAACCGAAAAATTAAGCCTTATATTATGACAGCTTTAGCACCTCACAGCTAATAAGCCACGTGAAATGTTGAAGCCTCACACTGATGGCTCAGATGGAGAAATCTTGTGTACTTGACAACATAGAATGCATTTCCAACCATGAACTTTAAATAGTCATAAATGGCAGTGTGCACCGTGTGCCTTCTACAAAAGTTGCAAGGGCCTTTTTTGTTCCAACTGAATGGTTATTTCTATTGGTTTATTTCTAAATTTCTTAGTCCTACTGCTAATGTATCAAGTGAATTGTCACTACAACTAAGAAATGTATATTACTTGTACATTTCGTGTAAGTTCTTTTAGAGACAATATACAACCTTAGTCTGTTTCCCTGCAAACTGTCTTTTGATGGGGAATATCTTCATTTTACTGTAAATGTATAAATATATATATAGCCAACTCTCAAGCCTTTTCTTTGTGAAGAGGTTATCAGTGCATATGATTTTCTGTTTTTCATTTCCACAGTGTAAATAAAAGGTAAAGCAACAAAGAGAAGCTGTTTACTTTTTCCCTGTAATGAATCAACTGTGCTGTTGCCAGTAATTTAAGGTAGAAATGTAGTTTTAAAAAAGTCACAGAGTCAGCCTACCTGATGAATGTAAAGCTGCGTGTGTCAAAAAAACTGCAAGTTCATTTGGGTGTGTAGCTATTGCTCAAACGGATACTACGAATAAAAGTGGTGGTGCGTTGCATTATGGGAATTGCTGTTCAAGCCCGATGAGCCAACGTTGCAGGTTCCAGAGAGCAAGTGCATGCTTTAGAACTACAAGTACCACGTAGCACAGTTCGGCGTCCGCTAACACTTCGATTTGTTTTGGTTCATGTAGACTGCGCTTTGTCACGGGGGAGCCGAGATTCACCGCTGCACTCTAACCTGGTTGTTACACGTCTGTGACCTGCTACCGAGCTCTGGGGGGAAAAAAAAAAACTCCTCCGGGGTTTGCATTTCGCCGCCCCCCTCTTTCAGCACCGCCGCCTACCTCGTAGCTCTCTTATCGGACCCCCAGAAGCTGGCCTGCTAGTTAGCAAACAAGCTAACGATTGCCAGATTTCACCCATGTCCTCTGAAGAAGGGTTCAGCTCAGCGATAACAGATTGGCTTTTTATCAATTCCTGGTGGCTCCTTCTTCCGTTCATCATGCTGCTTGTTGTCGCTGCCTTCATCGTTGCTTTTGTGTTGCTGTTATATATGATATCGCCCCTCATTAGTCCCAAGCCTCTGAAATTGAACGGGGCCCACGTCGTGGTAAGTGTTACGGTTTAGCTGGCTGGTAACGGTCGCTAACGGCTACTCATAACTGCAGTTTTAAGTTAGCCTAGCTGAGTTTAAGGTTAGCCATAGCTTTATATTTACGTTAGGTGGCGTATTCGCACTTAGCCTAAGGACAACAAGAAGTCGTAACTTTCTTTTTTCTTTTTCATCGTTTATTTTAATAGTAGCTGAGTTTATTGCGAAAGTCAGGTGTCTGTCGTGACACGCCCACATATGAGCTAAGGAATATTGCTTTAATTAATGCTTCAATCTTACTTCACAACCTGTTTTATACTTGGATAAAGTATAATCCACTGAAATAAAACCAGTGCAGTAACCACTAACTTCAGGTAATTCAGCTTGGTTAATGATAAACTTCGCAGGCAGGCCACTAAAGGTAAATATTGTTTGCTTTACCTTGATGTACCTAGTAAACTCTCAGAGACAACATTGTGGGGTTAGGATAATTTTATTATGCAATAATGCTAAAACAGTAGGAAAAATGACTTTTTAAACGATTAACTTTATTAAAGCTGCATTACCTTTTGAGAAACATAATTAACATTTCCAGGTTAACCTGTGCCCCAGTCTGAGTTGCATTATCATTTACCCTTTTGTTTGAACTTTGATTTAGGTGACAGGAGGCTCCAGTGGGATTGGGAAATGCATTGCTATTGAGTGCTATAAGCAAGGAGCGTTCATCACTTTGGTGGCGCGAGACGAGGTAAGCACAAACATTTAGCAGATCCTACCTTGGAGTGTAGCCTCGTCAACAGGCTGTTTGTTGTCTGAGCGCATCTGATGTCACACAGTCAAACTCTAAAGGTGAACTTGTTCCATGTCACTCACATGCAAAAGTGCACGTGAGTTGACCCGCATTATTACATGTTTTCATTTAGTTGTGGAGTTCATGACATTCATAATGATATTTGCAAGCTTTTGTGTGTATAACAGTAAACATGCATTTTTTTTTTCCTGTAGGAGAAGTTGCTTCAGGCAAAGAAGGAAGTGGAGAAATTTGCCATCAATGACAAGCAGGTATGGGTTCAGTATGTATTTCAATAAAAGATGCCTTTTATTAAAGAACTCATTAAAAGTATATTCTACATGCATAATCTTTCCTGCACACATTTTCCAGATGTGTAGGCTTAGAGAAATGATTAAAGTAAAGATAAATCATTAAAAATGCCGCATATGTAGGCTGTGAAAAGTGATTGCATTTTGCATTATTAAAATCTTGGTTTCCTTATTTAGGTGGTGCTCTGCATCTCAGTTGATGTTTCCAGTGATTACAGTCAAGTGGAAAACGTGATAAAACAGGTAGTGTTACCCTCTAATGGAACATAGCTTTAATAATTAAGAAGTACAGCAGTGACTTTTTCCTGTCGTGCAGGCTCAAGAAAAGCTAGGTCCCGTTGATATGCTTGTGAACTGCGCTGGAACTTCAGTTTCTGGAAAGTTTGAGGAAGTGGAGGTAGATCGTTTTAAAGTAAGTACCTGCAGTCATTGGATTCTTTAAGTTCCAAGGACTTTAAGCTTCTCATAGTAGTGCTAAAAACTGTTTAGAAGTATACAGTTATTCATTGCTGATAATTACAACCGGGTGAAAGATCAGAATAATAAAGCTGTGTTGCAGGGGTGTGTTTTTTGTTTTGTTTTGTTTTTTCCAAATTGAATCACACATGAGAATCGGTTTTTCCTTGATTATAATAGGCTTTTGGTTAGGTGAAACACATGTGGACTGTTCAGTGTATTTTTCCATTACTTCTGGGCATTTGCTAATCATAAATGTATTTTATGAATGAGCAAATTAAATCCTCCATAAATAAATGATTAAATAGATTTTTATAACCTGAGGGGGAAGGCCATTATATTCTTTGGGAAGCTTCACAATTCCTTCTTATATGAATGGAAAAACCTGCCGCGAATTTAATAGGTTTGATCGAGAGCATTAATTTCTTTAAAATTACTTAAAATTATTGGCTGTCGACATAATACATGTGCACCAAAGCAGGAATTGGGTCTTTTGAAATGAGTGTCATACATTATGTTCTTATTAGAAAAGGTTTGATTTGTGACTTGGTAAGAAATCACATTACTGTCAGAATTTCTGAAGAAGTGGCTAAATTTATGGCCTTTGGCCTGCTGTGAATCAAGAGACTTTGAACTGCTCAGGTTTTAAAGTGACTGAAGCTGCCTACAATTATGTAATGTACCATGGACACTGGTTATAGTTTAATGTAGTATTAATGTAGCCTTCGTTTCCAGAAATTGATGGAAGTGAACTACCTGGGCAGCGTTTACCCAACACGAGCTGTCATAACCACCATGAAGGAGCGAAGAATGGGCCGCATCATGTTCGTTTCCTCCCAGGCGGGCCAGATTGGTCTGTTTGGTTACACTGCCTACTCCCCATCTAAGTTTGCCCTGCGAGGCCTTGCAGAGTCGCTGCAGATGGAGGTATGTGTTTTGCAAAAATTGCCTACAAACACGCTTGAAGCAATTCTTAGCATTCCTTAGCATAGAATATGAATGACATTGCACGACCAGAAGTAGGCAGGACTGAAGATAAACTTTTCTCAATTTCCTTCAACTGAAGTAACTACCAAAGAGAATGACATTTGATCTGACATTAGAGGTTCATCTAAGCAGCCAGAGCCTGGAGTGTCCACAAGCACCCAGCCTTCATATGCAACAAGCCTGTATTTGTATAGCGCTTTTACTAGTCCCTAAGGACCCCAAAGCGCTTTACACAACCAGTCATCCACCCATTCACACACTTGCAGTGTGTCTGCAGCTTGAGTGAAGATGATGATAAGGGACATTTCACTAGAGTCAGTGCTGTAATGATTATACTTTTTCTACATATAGGTAGCATTCAGGCTAACTTTTATTGCTTGTCAAAGAGCTGTTGAAATGTTAACGTATGTAGTTAGTTGTCATGGTCTCAGTAGTGGAATTGCTAAGGCAGTTATTGCTCTGTTTTCCTTCTGCAGATAAAGCCCTACAATATCTACGTGACTGTGGCATACCCCCCTGACACTGACACTCCAGGACTGGCTGAGGAGAACAAGACAAAGGTATGCAACAGTACAGAGAAATACTTACTTTTCTTACTTCCTGTTTCTTTATGTAAATTTTCTTGGAGGTGTTTTCCCTTTATTTTCACATTTTAGACTGCTGCTTAAATGCTTGCGGTCTTACCCCCACCCCTCTCTCTCTTTCTCCGCTTTCCTCTCCCAGCCTCTGGAGACCAAGTTAATCTCTGAAACCTCTGGAGTTTGTCAACCAGACCAAGTGGCCAAAATCATTGTCCGGGACGCAGTGGTAAGAAGCTCGGATCACATTCAGCGCCCAGTTTAAAAATGAGATGTGTGCTCTGTATTTTGTTTGTTTTTCCTTTGGCAAATGTATCTGCTTGTTTTTCGTTCATCTCACAGCAGGGGAACTTCAACAGCTCTGTTGGTCCAGATGGTTACATGCTATCAGCGCTCACCTGTGGAATGTCACCCGTCACCTCCATCACAGAGGGTCTCCAGCAGGTACAGCCCTGTACATGATAGGAAATTGCTCCTCAGCAGATCTGCAAATTTAAGCCTAACCTTTTATTTTGAAATTCCCGCACAGATCGTCACCATGGGATTGTTTCGGACCATCGCACTTTTTTACCTGGGGAGCTTTGACAGCATCGTGCGCCGCTGCATGATTCAAAGGGAGCAGTCAAAAGCGGCCAATAAGAGGGAGTAACAGCAGCCTTACCTTCACCTCACCCCGATGCCCCCAACCCTCTACCCACTGCCCTCCCAGCCAGTCCCTTCCTCCAGCTGTACAAGTGCACAACCGTAGGTGGGGGTGGGGTTAAAAAACAAAAGGCCATGTCAGCATTTCTGATGTCAACTTTAGCAGATGGAATGGAAGAAAGTGGCAGATGTTTACGTGTCTACTCCACAGACTTGATAGCCATTTAGATGTATTTTTTTCCCCTGGTGACTTCAGTTTAATGTGTCCACCTGCTTCTTTTGGAAGCAGCCTTACTTTAGAGGAAAGAGGGGTGACTAAAAATCCCACATCCTGATTTCCAGTATCTAGGCTTCCCTTCTTCAGTTTTTTTTTTTTTTTTTTGGTTCCCACAGAGAAGAAAAGCAACAGCCCGTCTAACCGGTTGTGCCAAATATGGCCTGAATTTTTTATTTTTTTTCCCCACCAGAGGCTATAGCGAAAACAGAATAGTTGTTACTCTCTTTTTCGTCATGTTGTGCCGCATGTATCAGAGATTTCCATCTTTTAGAGAGTTTTTACAGTTTTCACTATATAAGCCCTTTCTTTCCCACCTTTTCCATACTTCAGGTCTTTGCCGGCAAAGATCCTTCCCTTTTTTTTTCCTCTCTCTCGCTCTTTTTTTGACTGAATAACCTCTGTGTTTAAAAGCGGTCGTGACTCACAGTGTTTTGTTTATGCTGCGGGATATTTTTGTTTGTGTTTGTGTGTGAACTGAGGTCATACATTATACGACAGTACTCTTCCATGATATCAAAGGGCAGGAGAGAGCTTATGTTTGTCTTTAATTTTTTTAAATCTATATTTCATAAAATAATCTCCACATATTATCATTATTATTAATAATAGTGATACTATTCCAAAACGTTACGTGCAGCGTTGTCGCTGAAAACCGTGGGATGTGCAAGTGTGTTTGCTGTGACTGAGCCGACCACCTCCGGAAAGAGTAAAGCCATTCGAAGTTTTTGTCTCGGGAATAAAGACAGCAAAAACGTTTTCCTCGTCATTCCAGCTAAGTGAAGAAAGTAAAGCAGGTACTATGGGTTGAAGCCATGAAGTCGTAAGATTAGAGTGGGAGGGGATACACAAACAAATAAACCAGCACATAAATTTAAGTTTCACTCATGCACTTGTCAGTTTAATTTAAAAAAAAAAAACACTAATAAGTTGCTAAAGGAAGCATGAAGCGTATCATTTTTTACTTGCAGTTTTTTGTGTCAGTGCACATTCTCAGCCATCCCCAGTGAAGATGCATAATCTGTCAGGTTGGTGTAACTCAGAGATGGGCGGGACTCGCTGGTTCGGGTTGTGTCTCTGTACATCTAGTGAGGGCGCTGGTGAGTCATCTTATATAATGGCCAAACTTTTGGAGGAACAAGAGTGGAAGTGTTAGCCCTCATCTCTACGATGCTCTTTTTGTTGTTGTTGTTGTTGTTGTTGTTGTTGTTGTTTTTTTGTTTTTTACATGCACTGACGCTGTCGTGCACTGCTGGGACTTCAAAGCTCTCTAGATTACAAAATATAGATTCCCTTCTGATTTCTGTCAAGTCTTAGTTACCATCTGACTTTCTTATTGTTTTGAATGCAAAAGGAAGAAGAAAATACAATGTTGACTCTCGCAAGTCTTCCTTTGGTCCAGTCGGAGAGAATGTACTTTATAACAAAGCGATACAAATCAGAACATAGGAACATTATTTTTTAAATACACCAATATTTGAATGCCAAAATGTGTTAAGACAATTTCTTGAGATCGCAGCACATTTATTTGTGGTTTATTTTGATGTCGCTGCTCTTTTGATCTTAGTGTTAGTTTATAAAAGCTGGAGAGCAGCATGCGGCCCATTCTACAGCCTTAAGACGTGACTACTGATGAAGCGAACGTTATGAGAGAGTGGACCCGTCCGCAGAACAATGTGACTTCATACGTTAGTGGATGATTGGTTTACCGGGTGATATTTTTTTTTTTTTTTTGGTGACTTATTTGGTGTGAAATGCCAACTGTTTGGGGGGGGGGGGAGGGGTTTGGGTTTGTGTGTATGTGTGTGTGTTTGGTCAATTTCTAGTGTTTCTATGACAAAAGAAGCCTTACTGAAATCCAAGACATGAAATTGAGAATGGATGACTCATGTTTGATGATGTTCTCATTTGATATTGGTTAAAGGCGTACTGTCCCGCACTTGAGAGCTTTCCATAAATGTACATTTATTGCTTTAAGAAGGTTTTTCTTTTTTCTTTTTTTTACCTTGAGGTAGCAACACATTGATGGATAGAACATGTAGCTCATGTAAAAGCAGTTTTGTTTTCACTAACACAACTTTAAGCTATGCAAATGAAGCCTCTGCTAACAATATGTTTAAACATACAGTAAAGATTTAAGTTCTGTAAGAGTCACGCTAGTTTCCCTCGTTTAATGGTGTCATTATCGGATGCTCAATGGATTTAAAAGTCTTGAACATGAAAGTCATACTGCACTCTTTGGTTTCATGCTTTTTTCTGTTTTCTTTGCTTTATACTCTTTCTGCCAAAAAAGCTTAACACCTTCACCTTGTGTGCCATTGAAAGAAAATGTGAGGAGTGGAACATTTCTTTGTCTTATTTTCTTACATGATAAACTAAATAAATACCTGTGAAGAAAACCTAAATCCTTTTACTCCTGGGTGTCGTTGTCTCTTCTTAAATTGCTTTAGACCTCTTTGACTGAACTTGCCTTAAGGGGGGGGGGGGATGATTAAATCTCAGCATGATCATGGTTCAGAAGTTTTGACAGTGCAGGGTTTGTGTAGGACTGAGGATGTTAAGTATTCTGTTTGATAGAGGATGACATTTAATTTTTTCATAAGGGAACTTCCCAAAGCAGCAGCAGCTCTCGGGTTTACAGAGTGCAGGACTTTAGATGCTTCGTTAGACTTGTGGGAGAATAAGTAGATGACAAATAGGGGAGATGCTTTAAAAAAAGATGAGAAAAGTTTAAAGAAGACAGGGAAAATGTAGACTGGTGCATCAGTTTTGCACTTGTAAGGTTAAATCTGTGTCCACAAGGGGGTGGCTGGACTACATCAAAGCAATCCCTCGCCAGGGTGGTCCTCTGCCCCTAACCCTGTGATCTTTTAAGATTTCTGTCTTCGATCATAAAAAATATCTAAATCTTAAAAATATTCTTGTTTATATAATTTTCTGGGTAACGTGATCTGCCTTAAAACGAGGATGCAGTAATAATAATATGGCCTATAAATGGTTTGAGCGCAGTTCTTGGTGTGCACTTGGAGCAGCCAAAGGAAAGACTTTCCGCAGCTGACGTCAGGCATACCTCACTAAACAGTGCGGCCCACTAGCGGTGAGCAGGGAGCTGCTTCGGAGGATATGTGGAGCAATCGTGGAAGAGGACTCCAGTCCGACCTTGTCTGGCGCACAGTCCCGCGTCTGGTTCGTGCGTAAGGCTGCTAAAACAGTTGGCCGCCTTTAAAACCCCTTCAGGCGTGAACAACTTTGGCTTTCATTCATTTTTTTTTTTAATCGCAACACATCCACGTCTGGGTGATGTGCACAGAAATAGAACAACACTACTCCCAACCTCTTCCGCATATTGGATTTCTATGCAAAGAGAAGGTCGCCAGTGTCCCTCCAAGGATTCGGGAAATGAAGACTGCTGCTGACACGGAACCAGCCTGTTTTGACTTCTAGTGCGTGTTTCTGTGCAGTTTTTTTTTCAAGGGATTTCCCCCGAGTTCACGAGTAAAGTATCTCCTCTCTGTGTGGGATCATTCGCTGCATTACCTATTTGAATACAGCCCCAGCTTTTTGGACGAGCCTGTGCAGAGCATTGTACAGTGCACACATTTGGTCAAAATGCATTTTATTTAGGATAACCACTGGATATACAAAGTGCCAAATTTGAGCCGGAATGGAGAACGAGTATAATCGCAATATTGTGGAAAAGTATATCTGCCATAAACTCTCCAAGCGGGGGTTCGTGTGGGGATTTCGCGTTGTCCAAGAAGAAGATGCTGCTAATAACGGATCGATAACTGACCCTCCACCGACTTTGGTCCACCGGTGCCGAGAAGCCAGCACCGGGCCTGACGGCGAGAGCAACACCCACCTCTGCAGACGGCTCCCACAGTCCGACCCACACGCAGGCATCCACAGAGTCCTGCGCGAGGCTGGAGATGAACTTGAAAGACTGTACCAGCCGGACTTCACGGAGATGTCGCGGCAGCTGCATCTCACCTCCGCCACGGCGCAGAGGAGGTTCGCCGAGGTGATAGACGAACTGTTCCGGGACGGGGTGAACTGGGGCCGGATTATTGCTTTCTTCGAGTTTGGGGGCACTGTGTGCGTGGAGTGCGCTTCCAACGAGGGGATGTCATCCCAGGTGGACAACATCGCAGACTGGATGACGGAGTATTTAAATGGACCTCTTAACAGCTGGATACAAGATAACGGGGGATGGGTATGTCTGATTCCGTGTAGTTGAGCGCTTTGCAGCAGTGTGCCAAGGGGTCGCAAAAGTCCTCTTTTAACTGTGATTAAAAGGAATTTCAGTGACTTAGTTCGGTCAGTGTAGGCCTACATGTTTGACTGAGCTGAAAAGTGCATTTTGATCTGGCTTAACGGGGCTCAATATCGAAACCACATGTGTAGCTGATCATTAAAAAAAGAAAAGTCCCTTTTAGGGTGATCTCGTGACGCACGTCAGGCAGCGAGCGAGATGAACGGCTTTACTTTACTTGCTCTAACTGGCTGATCTCGTTGACTGTTAAACTTACTCGACCAATCAAACAGCGGTTTCTCTATCACACCTCCCGACGCGTCTCTATAAAAAACCCGCCCTGTCATTTGTAGAAGCAGAGGCAGAGCTGTCATTGGAGCACAGAGGTTATTATCTAAGGGGAAGTAAAAGCTTAGTTATAAAAAGAAACAGGATTGTGTGTGTGGTGTTGGAGAGAGAGGGCATTTCACCATCCACCTGTATCTGAATCTTCATGCAGGAAAGTGCTTCAGTCCCGCTGTCACGTGAGGCATTGCAGGCCCTCATTCTTGCAGAAGGGAGGAGGTCAGACACATGTCAGCAAAGAGCAAACTATTGAATTAATGTGTTTAGGCCTCTGGGCATAACTGGACAGGGTTCAGCTTATCAGAGGCCCTTTTTTTGGCACAACACACACCTGGCTGAATGCATGCCCACACTGAATCTGAAACAAGCATGCATTGTCATATTAATTTTTCAGGTTTTTATTACAGCTGCAAACCCTCCTGCAAAAAAAAAAAAAGGGGGGGGGGGGTGCTGTGCACCTCAGTAGCCACCAAAACTGACTTGCAATGAATTAACCTTTAATTAGCCGAGGTGCTCTTAATGAGAGCATAACGTTTGCACTGCCTGGTTATCTTAGCTGGAAGGTATCATAAAAACGGGGCGTGTGTTGAGTGGGCTTATCAATGATTCATATCGAATGTTTCATCTCAAAGGATTAGACCGTTTAACATTCCCCTTGAGTCTGCCTTGCCCCTGGAGGTGGCAGGTTGTGCCACATATCAAAGGGAGGCAACAGAGGGAGGGCCCTCCAAGAACACAGAGTGCTAATCTGCAGCCACTGTGTTTAACATGCCGTCCTCTGTTTGCATCTTGGTTGGGACTCTTTTGTCTGCCTTTTTCAGACCTGTGCCTTGAAGCTGGCGCAGACTGGGGCCGCAGAGATGCCTGCTCGGGGTCTCTGGAGCCCACTGTAGAATAATGTAGGTCATCATAGTTTGGGTTTTACAGCTGGGTGGAGATGACCGTATCTCTACATCCACTGGAGACAGAGAGAGAGAGAGAGAGAGAGAGAGAGAGAGAGAGAGAGAGAGCAAGAGCACAGTTCTTTAATCCAAAGGATTATTTAGGATTATTTGAAAGCATATGTCTGCAGTATAGGGAATGAATAACCTCATCCAATTAGTTTTAAGCTCAAAGTAAGCTCTAAAACAGTTTAATCCTGAATATGTTAGTGTTGGCTCAGTTTCTGTTGTAGCTTCCGCATATGCAGCCATGCACCGGTGTTGATTTATATTCATCTGAACGGGTGTCAGGTAGGGAATTTCCTGAGGTGTTATTGCATGACCTTTAATAACTGACGTTGCAAACACAGCGTTGTCTGTACTCTGGATTGGGTTTGTGAAAACTGGCTTTGCAGATGTTGAAATGTAATAAAAGTCAACTGTGTTTTCAGTCTGTGAAACAAAGCTGGGGGTTTTTTGCTATGTTTTGTCTCCTCCGGAGCCAAAACGGCGGCCTGTTATACACTGATGTGTTTGTGTTTTTGTATGTTTTTGAGAATGTCTGCTAAACATCGGGTTGATTTTGTACTGGCCTCTTCCTGAATTATGAATTCACAGAGGATATGCAGAGACTGTTAATCAGATATCTCTCAACAGGGATCTCAAGGGCATAGAGGGGATTTTTAGAGATGTTTTAGATCATGGAAACCTGTCCAGAGGGTCAGGGTTAGCAACATTGATTTAAACATTTCTTTTCATTATTTTCAGTTTTTTAGTCGCGCAAGTTCTTAATTTTCTTTTAATAAATTTAAAAAAAAAAAAGATTTTTTACAAGAGGTGAAATTTCAGGTAGGGGGAGTGTATAAATGAGCCTATGAAGTACAAAAAAAGGGGGGAGAAAGGATGTGACCTCAGTTTCCTCATTTGTAGCTGCAGAGCTCAGTGGGGACTAAACAATGGCTGCCACTGTTTGCAAATGATCTGGTATCCATTATGTTTTATTGTGAAAGCTTTGCATTGCTGCAATGAGACACATGTGCTACATTTCTGCATTAACCTCACCTGGGTCACCTGTTTTCTAAGGAACATTCACGTGCCGGGTGGCTGTAGCAGAGGAATGAGGATAAAACAGGTTTCACAAATCAGTCGTTTCTCATGAGCTCACTGTCGTTTGTTATAGTGTTCGACCTGATAATTCTAAATAAAACTTTTTAAATGGCATTTACACATCTTCCAAACAATGAAGACACTCGGTAAACACGGCTAAATGTGTGTTTAGACAGGTTGCATTTATGGTCACTTACCCTGTCCATTGTGTTATTGTGTGGAAGAGGTGAGTGCTGTGTTTTCCACCATTCTAAAAACAAAGGTGGGTGGCTAATCAGCCTATCACTGACATTTTGACATGTAAGAGTGGTGTGGAAACAGCTTTCTATCAGCCACCCTCTGTTTCCTATTGTTTTTGAGACAATTTAAGCCCAAAATAGTGTGAACGGTACCCACTAATCATTGTTGAGTCTAAGTGTTGCGAGTGAGTCAAATACACATTTAGTTCGGCGAAAATCTTCCCTTTAAAAAACTGACAAAGCAGTGACTGTGTTTGCAAAATCTCAGCTGAGGGGCCAAATGGCTCCCATTCAGCACAGATTGCTTCCCACACCCCGGGATGTGACACACCGTCCTTTCATTGTCCCTAACATTCAGTTAGAAACTCGGCCTTTTTGTTGACAGAAATTGCACTCAATCAGGGAACGATTGCATTTAGGCTGCAGACTCACCCACACGTGGCGCACCTGTGTTTATTTGCAGGCGCTTGCAGTAAATACCAAGTGATTGAACAAAGTGGCAGACGGCGTCCGAGTTCCGAAATTACATACTTGACCTCAGACGCTTGACTGGCTGAGAGGGCGGCACGGAGCGAAATGCCAAATTGTGCTTCAAGAGAAAAACAGCAGTTTCATAACTGGAGGTTAACCAAGAGCAGTGTCAGATATGATGTTG
This sequence comes from Mchenga conophoros, assembly GCF_057382185.1. Lineage (NCBI taxonomy): Eukaryota > Metazoa > Chordata > Actinopteri > Cichliformes > Cichlidae > Mchenga > Mchenga conophoros. The sequence goes on from NC_140543.1 coordinate 19,079,143, forward strand.
AGAAATGATTTTTCTTTATCTTTGTTGTTTTTAGTCACGCTCTAAAGATGGCATTGCTTCTTGGTCTTTCTCAACAACCCTAATTTGAATTCTCCCTAAAAAAAAAAGTGTATGTGCTGTTATGGATGAATCTCACTGTTCTTGCAGTCTTCCCTGTGGCCACCAGTAGGTCAAAGTGATCTCTTACCCTTTGAAAACAGCACTATTTTTGATGGATTTGCACCAAGTCATTGTGCAGACATTCAGCTGTTGAAGCCACAGAAGAATAATGATCATGGCCTCTCCTGTAGTTGCACAATGTCATAAAATTGGGTCCACACATTCATCAGAGGGAACTGCCATGATTTTGTGCTCCGTGTATTTACTGCTAAGTTGTGGAAATATTCCTCAGATATGCTAACGTGCCTCTAAATCCTTGCTTTTCTATAACAAGTGAGAGGAAGGAGTTAAATCACTGAAAAACCTTCTTTCTTTTTTTAAGCCCCAAACAGTGAGATCAGGTGTCTGTGGAATGCTGCTAACCAGGTGGTCTATTTTCTGTGTCTCCCAGGTGTGTGTGTGTGTGTTATGAAAGACAATGTGCGTTTGGGTTGGGTCCATCCTGTGGGGGTTTCCCAGAGCACAGGCTGCTCTTCGATGGGTGGGACCAGCATGTTGCTATGGTATAGCAGGCATCTGGCTACGGCGCCTTGCTGAGGCTGAGTGGATGTGGGACAGCAAGGAAGTCATTAATCTCCATCTAGGTGACGTTTCGGCAGAGTAGAGACAAAAACCCAGGAAAAGAAACCAAACAAACAAACTAAATCACAAAGGAGGCACATGCAGCCATTCACAGGAGAGCAAAAGAAATTCTCGACCAGGTCTCACTTACATCCAATTTGCGTCTCCTAGATGCAAACTCAGCCTGCTAAACGCAAGTCAATACTAATCAGGGCGCCATTCAGGAACTGTTTCAGCTATGCTTCTTTTAGCTTTGAGCTCTTTTTCTAACACAAAGATGTCTATGTTGATGGTGAACGCAGCGCTGCCTCTGAGGACACATGCTTTACAGCGTAATGAGCTCTGTAAGTCATGACTGACTCACATCCACTCTGAGCTAGTATTCCCTTCTTGTCATGCGGCGTGCTGTCACACTCAGTTACACCCTTTTTTTCATCCATTAATTTGTAGCTGTTTATCAGTTTTTGGTCTCTCATTACTGTGTGAACGCTGCCTTCTAGTTCTGAGCAATCAGACCGAGGAATAAATGATTACTTGCGCAAATAGCATTTTAGGCTTTCTCCCTCCCACCCCGTCAATTAACACTGTCATTCTACAGCTGGAGACGCAACAAAAATGTAAATAGCAAACAAAGAAACAAACTAAATAAGAATCAGCTTGGAGATTTTGACAACAACTTTACCGTTGGATGTGTTTGAGCTCTGTAATGGAGACTGTGCACCACAAAGGAGCTTAATGTGGCGAGAGGCAGCCAAGATTTTCCCCTGTACTGTACCCCTTTTGCTTGGGAGGCCTCGGTTGCTCACCATCTGCCACTGTGTTTACACCCATCAGCACAGCATCTGTAATCTCAGGAACATTTCCTACAGACGTGGGCTGCTGCGGGCCGCAGCTCTCTCAATCAGTCCAACAAGAACATTTTTCTTCCAGCAATCTCTTCGCTATCTGCGTCTCAAAGACGTTTGAGCCAAGCATTTAGTCCCGTGTGTGGATTTAAGAAGCACTGAATCTCTTTTCATTTTGATTTCTATTCAGCTTCAGATTATACTCTTTTGCCCGCAGTAAGTCACATGCACTCCATCTTCACCTTTCCAACCACGCTGGATGTCTCATTGCCGTTTACGGCATGATTGCAGGCCACAAATCCTGTTCTGTTGCACTTGCAGGGGATATGCTTTGCGTCTTTCCGCAACATACCTTTACCCCAGAGACCCTCCACCCCATCCTGTGCTGTAGTTATTTCTGGGCCTTCTTGGGAGAGCTGGCAGAATGTCTGCTGGGAAACAGGGGCTGTAAATAAAAAACGGACACAACCTGGATTTTTTCCTGAGTGTCCAGCTCTTTTAGTTGGATAGTCATGTCAGTGGACCATGAACATAAGCTAACATCAGTGTTTTTTCTTTATTTTGTACTCTTTGTGTTGGACTTCTAGGATTACGCGAGTTTACAGATTGAAAGTTGAGAATTCATCCATATTACTGTTTCCTTTTGATCCCTTTTGCTCAAATAAGCAGTCACCTCAACCTTCTAAGCTCCTGTTTTATGAGGGACAAGTGCTTGAGCTAAGCGCTACCATCCCACTGAGAGGATACGCTGATAAATAATATATGGAGCAGATAAACTTGGACACTAAATGGATGTCCCGAAAGCTTTATGAGCTCCAGCTGAGAGATTATATCCTCTTTCCCCTCCTCTTTTTTCCCTCATCCTCTTCCTCCCTCTTACCCCCACCACATGAGACGTATTAACTTGCACACATACACGTGCCCAAACACACTAATACCCAGAGACCTGGCTTTCAGTGTCAGGTAACGTTCCAGATCCCTGAAAAATGCAGGGACATGCGAGAGGCCTCTAAATATAGAAGCATTACCATCACTGCTCTTGTGTGGTCTTCTAATTGTCATGTTACGCGTAAATCCCTGCCCTGTGTGCCTCTGTGATAGCGTCACATCACGAACCCACCGCCGTCCTCCATGGAAAAAATGTCCTAATGAACCATTTGAGATGGCAGATAAAAGAGTTTTCCACCTTTCCTGTCACGGTGGGAGCCGGATAATGAGAAGCCTATTGAGACGCAAGTTGACTTTGCCACTAGGCACACCCTTGCAAGCAGCGCAGCATATCAATATAGGGCAAGGTTAAATGGTTCCTCCCATTGTCTAGCTACTGTAGATATTTTTGGGTCAAACCCCCAAAAGGCTTAAAAAGAGATTTGATGTTTTCAGTTAATTTCTAGGGCAGCAATATCCACTGTCATTTGAAGTCTAGTATGTCTCCTCACAAAGACAAAGCCTGTTGAACAGGTAGTGGATTGTCTTAGGTTTCCCCAATGAATGGCAGCTTTCACTGTGAATTAATTCCAGCCTGAGAATCTAAGATCTGAACTACAGATGTAGTTTCTGGATCTGAAAAGCGAAGCAATCCCAGGAGTTCGTCTCGTTCTTTTGGCTGCTCACTTTTAGAGGTCACCACAGCAGATCATCTACCTCCGTTGTTCACCCTATTCCTAGCATCCTCTTCTGTCACACCAACCCTCTGCATCTCCTCTTTCACTACATCCATCCCTTCTGTCTGCTTCGTTACACTTAAGCCAACAGCGAAATAGCTTCCATCAGTCCAACAGGGGCTGTCTCTTCTGGTTCTATTGAGGTTTTGAAGGTTTTGATTCAATTCAGTCCAAATCAAATCAGTTTTATTTATAAGCACCAAATCACAACAACAGTTGCCTTAAGGTGCTTTATATTGTAAAGTAAAAACCCTACAATAATGTAGAGACAACCCCGACAACCAGACGAACAGCCTATGAGTAAGCACTTGACGATAGTGGAAAGGAAAAACTCCCTTTTAATAGGAAGTAACCTCTAGCAGAACCAGGCTGAACCGGGCAGCTATCTGCCACGACCAGTTGGGGGTGAGGGGAGGAAGACAAGACAAAGACATGCTGCAGAAGATGTTTCACTTTGATGTTAACATTTTTATTTTTGGTGACAATCACAGTGACAAAGCCCTAGTCACGCAGACCTACAGACCAGCCGTCTGGCAGCCTCTGGATGTAAGTGATTGCTAGAGGTTGATGGGAGTTTATGGGAAAATGATTGTGAAAGTCCCTGTCACATGGACCTAGAGACTGGTCAGTGTCATCCCCACCACCACAACCACACAGACACAGACAACCACAAAACCTCCTTGGTCTCACGATGGTCTAAACCCAGCTCACGTTTCCTATTAGTGGGTGAACAATCCAACGCTTGGTCCCAAGCATATTGGTTCATGTCGGTTCAGTTGCCCATAGTTTGCATGAAGTGACAGATTTGTCTACAAATACTGAATAGCTACACTCCAAGCAGTAGTAAATCTGTGAAAAGTACAACACAATCCGGGAATGAAGAAGGTTTGCATCCAAAGTAAAAGTTGTGCCTAACAGTCACCAGGAGTTTTTTTTGTGCAACAACTGATCTGAGCCATCGACTACAGTAACCATAGCCAACCGACGAGAGAATACAAATTTTTCACTAGCAATCGATGATTGTCACATCCAATATGGCGGCCAACTCTTGAATGTGACCATGTTGTCACGTGAGATTACTCGGTACAAGTCTATGACAAAACAGCCCTCAGCTCTCTCAGCCTCTGACATCAACAAACCTTCTCCTGATGAGTTTTTGAGCTAAATCGCTAGTTTCATTTTCTATTGAATAAATCACTGAGTCAATTCAATAAACTATGATCATTATTTGAGTCAGAAGGGAGGAATATTCATGGTATGCTCATTGTCTCATAATATTCGCAACCCAGCCCAATCCACCCCTCAATCATCACATCAGGTTTCAACACACTGCCAAAAAAGACACTCAGTACAAGGCTTCGTATCAGGACTCACCAGTGAGTGACGTCACACTCTTTTATATTGTTTATGATCTAAACACAGGTATACAAAAAAGAAAAACGTGACTTTTTTCTCTAGCAACAATTACTGCTAATGCTAGCAAGCTGAGTTAGGAAGTACGTTATGTCCATTGTATGGGTTATATTACAATTTCCCTCACCAAAGCTGAAGCACAGAGGACAGGTTGTTAGTACAAATTACCAAGCAGAAGGTCACATTACGTAAGAAAGCTGCTTTTAAAATGTCCCAAAAAGAACCAACGCCATAAACACAGCAGAGAGGAAATTAGGCAGAAAGCCCCAAAGTATTTCTGTACCAGGCTGTAAACATGTTTACCTGCTCGAAAGTTGGGTTTTTTAGCATGAGAGTCAGAAGCAACTGACTTCCCCTGTAAGGCGTCCTCAAATAGCGATTCGACCTGCAGTTTATGAAATTTCACTTTAAGATTATGAGACCAATTTTTTTTTTATCAGTTTTATTGATTTTGGGGCAGAGAAAGCAGCAGCAAAGACTAAAGCGATAATTAACAGCATTTCGGTGAAGCAGCAAAACAGGCTGCAAATGCAATACAAATTTAGCAGACAGAAAGCAGGATTAGCATCGGTCTTTACTCATATTTCCGGCGTCTAAGGAGTGTAAACTGAACGCTCGTGATGCAAGGTTGATGGGAGCAAATGAAGAGTAAAGGAGCAGGTTGCAAAATCAAAACAGTGAGCTTAAATGTTCCATAGTGGCAATGGTAACTGCAAAGTTAGACAGTAAAATCTCAACCTTTCAAATCCCACGCAGCCATTTACTCTGCTATTGATGCAAAAAACATGGAAAAGTGTACGTTTAAAACAAAAGCGAAACTATCTCCATGGCTAGCTGCTAATTTGTGGTTCAGGGTAAATTGACCTTTTAAGGCTTAAAGCATTGATATCCACACACGTACAGGCAAAGATAGAAGCGGATGTGCTAGTGGAAATCAATTATTTGCTGTCAACAAAATGGCTGTGTACACACTCACGGGCATATACATACACACATACACTGTGGCACATCAGTGTGTACACAAAGAAGCGGATGTGGTAGTGTGAATCAATAATGCTGTGTTGTCACAGGGTGACATGTGAGCCATGGCAGGGAGCAGATGGCCTCGGGGTGCCTAGCTTCCTGTTAGCCATGCCATACAGCCTCAACGCACACAAGCTCGTGCACGCTCACACAGACACCACAACCATCTCCACTGGGATTTCCCCCGGCGCAGCTAGCTACACCACTGGCCATTACCAAACAGCATGCCATTATTGACTCTTCTCTGAACTGTTGAGTACTCGCTCTTCCAAAAATGACAACAGCCAGATAATGGTAAATAGATTTCTCTGCCTCGTCTGTGGAGGTCTGGAGTAAATAATTCTGTGCACCCCATCTCTAAACATGATTTTTGGCATGAGAGCAACTATCCCACAGGAAATCTGATCTGTTTCAGTCGACATCGAGTGAGGTCAGCCGATGCTTGGAAATCTATTTGACTACGGGTTATAGATTCAGCATTTCCAATGGTTTGCAATGGTTCTCTGAGCAGAGCCTCAATTAACTCAGCAGACCAGCAGCTGTGAATGTCAGATTGTATGTGCATGTGATTAATCAAAATGCATCCTGAAGGAGAGTGTCTCTGTGGAAAGACCTGGGTGAGATCTTTTAGCACATTTTTAAAAATGTTTTAAATTTCCTGACTCCTTTCAGCTGGTGTGCGAGCTCTCCCTATTGGCACAGCTCATACAGCACCACCCTGCTGCAATCGCCTTTGATGGCGACTGATTAGGTTTGAAGTGCAGAGAAAACTATAAACCCATGACGCTTGGAAGATAAAAAGCTTTTCCAAGAGAGCATTGTTCTGGCTTCTACGTATTGTTTCAGAGTCTCCATCCTAAATTCTCTTGACATCTTCTCAAATCTACAATCACCTTCTGTCAGGATGCTGCAGCTGGCGCGGAATATTACAGCTGCGTGCTACTTTTGACACAGATATCTCGCCGGTAGGGGCAAACCCACTATTGCCAAGGCGTTATGTTGCAGCAATTTCACAGAATCTACTCTGCCTCTACGTTTAATTGGTTGTTGGGCTGTCATTACATCTTGAAATACTGACAGATACTTCAAAGAAAACATGAAGAAATGAATACCGTAGTAGTGACAGTGATTCCTTTTCTTCCTAGGGATTTTATTTCATGTTTTTTGCTATTTCTTTTGACAATACAGTGACGATTTATGTCTGTGTATGTTCTAAGGATGCACTCATTTGATGACTTATGCCAGAGCAAACTTTTATGGTGCCAAGATTTAGTGGTGACAGGCTTCATTTTGCTTTTATAGTGAGGTTTTAACTCCCGTCTAGACGAGGTTCATGTCGGCAAATCTAACCACTAGAAGTTTAATCAACTCTGCAAATTGACTTGTAAACTGCCTAATTTATTGCTCACATTTGAAGTCAGTTGGCGGTTGGACTGATGCACGAAGAAATAAGTACAGATGTGTTTCTTTTTTTGTTCTTTTTTTTAATCAGCTGAATTTCAGCAGGCACTATTTGATCAGCCAACTCATTTTCTGATACCACCAAACCCATCACGCTCAGACCCCCTGATCGCCAATGTTTTCCAGATTTGAATTATAATGAGTCCACATTCCTGTACTTCATGGAGGACAGGAGATTAAAAAATATTCCTGGGTAAAAAAAAATTTTTAAAGCCTGGACTTCAGAAGGTGTCTTTGATCAGAAGGTGAGGCTAACAGGGTTCTGGAGGAGGAGGAGGAGGAGGATGAGGACAGATGGAAGGGCATGAAATATAAGAGGAGGCTTATAAAGCTATAAAAAAAGGCATTCCTATCTCTTACGGCCTCATCTGCTGCAGCCAGGTTGAGACGGAGAGGGTAATATCTGGAGCAGCCACCGTGGTTTAAAGCCCAAAGAATAATGACGCTAATAGAATTCAAGCTGTTAAATACAAAGAAGGAGATTTAGGAGACTAAGGTCAATCCAAAGTTACAGAGCACACTTGGATGAAATTGCTTGTTAAAGTCATCTGACTCAACAATCATCTGATCCTCAGCTGATCCATCTGCTGACTTTAAAGCAGAGGAATTTACTCGTGAAACATCCACATGGGCATTACATATCCCGAAACCTAAAAATACATACTGTACATGTGGAAAATCGCTGGACCTATATTGCATGTTTGCTTTTGTTTTTCTCCCACATTATTTAACATCCAGCTTTGGTGCAGTATCTTATTCTTGCAGTGCAGTTTCAAGACAAGCCAGCTCACAGTAGGCAGGCACCGAACCCCATTAATGACATTTTCCATGGATTAGTCCAGAGAGAAACAGAAACTCTCCTCCATTATGAAATTGACATATGCCTCATTAGTTTTCTGTGCATTTTCACTCCAGACTTTCACTGTCACAATAGGCAACTTATTATCATTCATCGGGTAGGCTGTGCTTGTTTCCCTTTGGTCTTTACGTACAGACAGGGAAGGTCACACAGCTCTGAATGAGCCAAGCTGCTCAAGATAGTTCAAACAATGCGTCTTTTAAAAGCACGCCCTAGCTCTCTGCAAGGTCTTTGTGAGTCATGCTGAGTTTAGAGCAATGAAAAGTAAAAGGAGAAAGAAAAAAGAACAGAAGTAATGTCCACCTCTGCTCTTTGCCTGCTTGATTGGGCTTTCGTTGAGTAATTATTTTCTGAGAAGGATTTAGCCGAAGCTTTTTCATTACATAATTCAAAGGGTTTGCTGTAGCCGTGTTTCTCGCAGCTGACTTGGTTCAACTCGAGGCTCATTCCTTCTCATATCGAGCCTCTCGGGCAAACGCGCGCACACACAAGCGGGGTTGTTTGTTTCCACACATCAATGCATTCCACTCATTCCTCTCCCCCAGCCTGGATGAAAATCAGCTGGTTGCCTGAGAGAGGTCAATGAACTTTCCCCCAGTGTTCCCGTCCTGAGAGGAAAGAGAGTGGAATTCTTTCTTTCACTTATTGTTTTTAGAGCTGACGCTCATGATACGGCCTCTGCTCTCAGATTGTCTGAGTGGAAGTGAAATTGCATAAGAATAATCATTGCTTTCCTTTCGGCCCCCCCCCCTTAAATAAAATGACCTCATCGTCCATGTTTAGAGAAGTTTTGTCATGCATCTCTGAGCTTTAACTCTCAGCCTGTGGGAAATATGCTTTCCTTCCCTTATCGGCTTTTGCTTTGTCTCCCCACATGATTTTTCTTCTTTCTTTCTTTCTTTTAATCCCCTCTTCTTGAAGTAACACTGTAAAGTGAACATCCTGCTTTTAGAACCACACGGAAAGGAAAATGAAATAAAAGGAAAATGTGTTTACCTCAACAAGACACATTTCACATTTTCTGTGTTTTTTTCTGTTCTAATTAGATTGAGCAGAGCTGGAGACGGGTTCTGAGAGGCAGTGTCACATTTCTGCGCACCAATCAGGGCCTTGCAGTACTTTAATCAAAATGCAGCAAGAGCTGAATTGTTTGTTTATGAACTGTTTATTTTTATTGTTAAAGAGAAAGGAATCGGCAGTATTTCCCGCAGGCTTTAAGTCTAAGAAGTGACAGCATACTGTATGTAGCTGTGCTTTCCACCACCGGCAGTGAATACCTTCTCTGTGACTTTGTGGAAAGTTTTCAGTGCTTTTTCAGCTCCATTCTCCTCCACTTCAAAGCCGTTTCCTGAGGGAGCTGTACCTCAAGCGGATGATTGTTTTCTCTGACATTATCGGACATCTGAGATGCTCAATCTGCTGCTCTCTGTTCTCCTCACAGCATGCCCCGTCCCAGACTCTGGCCTCTCTCATTTACATGGCCAACACGGGGAACCCAGCTACACCTGAAACCTGGCCCAGTGTTCTCTAATCACGTAAACCGCTCTGGTATCTTGTTGCCAAAACTGACAAGCTTTCATTTAGGGGCCGACTGAAACAGGAGACCACGGGAGGCCCTGGGTGTCTAGCTTTGATCTTCTAATACTTTCTCCTTCACTGACACGTTTAATTCTCTATTAGATGATGTTACACTTAACTTGTTTACCCGTGCTTCCTAAATTACAACTTGGTGTTTCATCAAAGGAAAAATAACATCACATTCCCTCTAAAACTTGCCTTTTTATGGTCTGCCTCCTCTTATACTAGGGGCTAAGATTTAGGAGTCGCTTAATGGTTCAAAACAAATACAAATCTCTTAGTTACAGTCTCTAACCAACTGTGGCTCTCCCCTGCTGCTCCCCCTCCCTTTCTCCACGGTATTAGTATGACTACATGTTTGGCTTGCCTCGAGTCTTTCCTAGTTACCCGAACAGACTCTGTGATTTAGCCATGCTTGGCTCTACCACAGAGAAGTCATAGTCTCATACTAGACAGTGATGTCATTCCTGCACAAAAAGTGACTTAATGCTAACGACGCCATAGAGGTCCTTTACACCGCCTATCACTGCTGTCTGAAAAGCCCCTTTCTGAACATTGGGATTATGTAATTCTGTTACATCAGGGGCTCGACACAAAGAAGCTGCACACACAAGACCACAGTGACTGAAAGCAGAGCGCATTATTTCAGATGGCTCCATTTTTTGGGGAGGGGGGTCAAGTTCAGAACAATTAGTCACCACACACGTGTCACGTGAAGTTTGAAGCCCTGCTGCAGATGGTGTTCCCGCACGTCCCGCTCATTACTCCATATACAGTAGTCATTTTTAGCTGGGATTAGGCAGCCACTATTTTTGGAGTGGCTTTCTAAGAGGTTGGTTGTGTGCTCTCAAGGTCTAAAGGGGTCGGCAGATCTGACTTTTAAGGCTTGAAGCGGCGTTGCCTTCGTCACAGGAAATGGGCCTCTCCCATGGACTTGTGGGGAAGCAATAAGCCACCTTGGAATCTGTTGCTTCCCACGGTCTCTATCAGGACTTCCTATCTGAACTAATCAGTGATAGTTCAACAGTTGAAATTGGAACTGCAGGGGCTCTCATGCTCTCCTAGAGTAAGAGGTGCTTTGGTTCCAGAGAGCGGCAAATACAAAGCTTACTCAAAGCCGATAGAGTCATTTGAATGGTGGAAAGCTTTGCCTCTGTCTAATCATTAACCTACACCTACCTTGCCTTTTGTTCAATTGAGGCCTTCTGCATGTTTTAAATGCCACTTTCACTTACAAAGTGGGTCTTTATGCAAGTCCACTTTAACAGTCCTGTGAGTGCAACATTTGGACAACACGACCTGGGATGGAAAGGCTCACATAGTGTAAAAAAGAAAAGCACCACAGTTTATTGGCCTGCGTGCTGCTTACATGGATTTGGGTGTGCTATGCACAGCTTCCTTGACAAGAACACAGACCACTTAGACTCCCAAGTGGCAGACATCCTGTCTTTACTAAAAAGCCACTGCAGCCAGGTTTAATGCACTTCAAGCACACCCACACACGTGGACGATGACTCAGCTGCCCCTTTTCATCCTCTGCGCTCTCACTCGTCATCTGTGGCCTTTTAAATGGAGCGAGCAGCAGAGATGAGACTTGTTTTATTAGATCGGGAAGCCCTGAACTAGGGGCTAGGATGAAGCCTCTCGTTATTTATAGCTGCACAGCAGTTGCGTTCTCTCTATCTGGCAGGACTCTGTCACTTCCTCCTCCGTGGTAGGCCGGATGCGCTCAGTGCAGACATCCTCAGACGAGGCAGACATCCTCATTTAGCTGCATTGTATCTATTTGAGGGCTCCTTTGTGCTTTGGTTTGGGATGCTATGAAGGATTTTGAATCAAATGTTCAAGGTCAAACCACAAGATTGGCTCATTTTAAAGAATGAAAAAAAAAAAACCTCTATTGACTGAGCTGCAGAGGTTTATTGTGAGGGGGGGGGAAAGGATTGTCTCTCTGTGGCTTTCCCTTAGCTTTGATGTCTCTTTGCTTTACATGTAAAAGTGATTGATTGTGTATAATACACTTTGAGCTTAGGTGTAGTCTGCTGATAAACCCTGGGTGCAGGGGGAAAGCTAGTGCAGTCTGCTTCTATGCACTTGCCTTCAGTCTTCTGAGACTGCAAGGTTACCCTGTCCTTCATTTCATGTTGGATCAAAGCTGTTCAGTAAAAAAAAATCAATAGTCTCAACAAGAATCAAGGAGTACATAACTGATCAGTCAAGGCCATGCAATGCTTGTCAATTCAAAATCTGTTTATATTTCCCCAAAATCCTCTGAATATTTTCCCCCCTGTACAAATTGGAATTGCTTTACCGTGGTTTTGCACCTCCTCCTTCTCTTCATTGATGGGATTAAAAAAACCTCAAGTTTATTGAAGCATTACATATCTTCAGAGAAACCAAAGTCTCCTGTGTAAAGTTCTGTTTCTCATTTATCTGGTAAGTTTAGACAATGAATAATGGAGACAATAAAAAAAAAAAACAGTGTCACGAGGAGTGTGGGTGATTTACTGCCGATCACATTTCATGTTCCAGTGGAGAAGGCTGACTCCCACGGGAGCGGGAGCTGTTTTGTAAACACACAAATGCTGCAGCCGCTGTTGCTGATGCAAATTTGAATATTTATGAGCCTTTGGGGTAGCATCCGACGTCAAAATTGTTTCTCTCTTTACGCTTGACTCGAACGTAATGACTGCGGAAGGTATGAAACCTGAGTTTGCAGTGAAGCTCAAGCGGGGGGCATATTAAAAAAGGTTTCCAATTTCCCTTGTACTGTGTCATGATCCCGCTCTGTCGGGCCAATTCTGTATTCTATGGCTTCCATATTGGCTGGCCATTTCAAAGGATGGCAATTCATTTGTAAAAGCGCGTGGACAGTCAATAACGCTCTTCACTTTCAAAGTTTACTCAAGCTTCTTACACAAGCTTCGGGGAGTCTTTCTCACCAAAATAATATTCAGTTTAAGGTGAGGTTAGTGGAGCTGCTTGCACAAACTGAATAAAGTTTCTATTTTCTTTTTTACTGCCTTCATTGCTTAATTAACTGTCTTTGGGTGTATAATTGTACCTTACAATATAAAACATCTTGATTTGGTCCCAATAAATAAAACTGAATTCAAGAGTATTTAATTCAATTGTGCACTCCTAAGCACTCCAAGCTAAGAAAAACGGGGAGGGTTGCATCAGGAATGGCATCGCACACAAATAGTCGGGGCAAATCAAAACACGTGGATCATTAAAAACATAAAATAAAATAAAATGGATGTAGCCCCTGTGTCATAATCAGCCTGCTCCAGGTTTTGTTTTAAAGCCTCAAATTGAGCATTTTGGCCATTGTCTTCTTGGTCTTTTGGAACCAGTGACAGCTGAGGCATGGATCTGACTGAGGAATTGAAGACGTTCAACTCAGATGCGTAATTGGCTTTTTAAAAATTATTATTTTTACTAAATACAGGGCCAAAATTAACAAAAGTAACATTATAATGTGTTAAATAAGGGTTCACACTGGTGACTGAGACCATAAACTCATCATGTAACTGTTCACCGACATCATAAATCAAGTCAGAAGTAGGTCATTGACTCATAAACTTTAACATAATCTGGATGTTTTAGAGTCGCCCCCTGGTGCCCACCTGGAAGAATGCAGGTTTAAAGCAAACACCTCGCTGGCTTTAATTTTTCAGACTCAAAGGATGTCGAACATCACAGTCTGTTATGTACAGATGTGGCAGTCTGCAATGGAAGACGCTCAGGCTGACTTCAAAATGATGATTATTATTAATGACATTCAAAGCTAGCCAATGATAAATGACCATTAGTGACAGTTTGTTAATTTTATAGACTGCTGCAAAACCAAAGCAATTTTTTTTATAAGCGACTCATCAGTTAGGTATCTTTTGTCACTGCATACGTATGTCCTTTGTTTCAAAGAAGCAAGTGTTATTGTTACTCGGGCTGATCCACTAAATACTTGCGCATTGATTGGGCTGGATTTGTACAGCTCGACATCCCACTTTGTCACGCTGGACTGCGAGGCTGTGGTTTCCATGTATTGCAGTATTGTCACAGGGCAGTGAAGGGCTCAGTGTCCTCAGCTCCAAGCTGTTTGCTGCTGCTGACACAGGGGATTCAACGGGTAATGAGTACTGCAACAAACTCCTCCGTCATCTGATTTTTGGTCAATGGATGCCACTCTGGAGAATTGATCGAAGCTGACCTTGTTCCAGGACAAGCGCTTGCAGTACTGTCACTGTCATGATGTCTGACCTGTTTATTTTTATTATTATTTTTCAGATGTTTTGAATCTGTATATGCGCTCGCACTCATGAAATAATAATGCACCCACATGAAAGAGAGCGATATAAGTGTATATTTTGATCAAAACAGATCTATTATGAGAAAATAATGCCTTCCTTGCATTTTTTCTCCCATACCCCTCCACCCCTGAAATGGGAGTTTTGTTTGACTTTAATTAGCAGTGGAGAGTCTGCAAAAGGCTAATTAAAAAAATGAAAGAAGGGCAGCAGGAGCAGCATATGTAATTTTATAAGTACGCTACTATGTGAACGCTTAGGAAATAAACAGAGCGTGGGGAGAAGCTCAGTTCAGAGGTGAATATAGCAGTGAAGCCACAACGGGCACTTTAATTACAAGTTGAACTTTAACCTACATCCCTTTCTCTCAGTCACAGTCTGCCCGCAATTATCCAGAGAAGATTCCCAAAACAGAGACAGTTGTCTAATCATTATTCTGTTTTGGCAAAGTGCTGCTTGCGGTTTTATCGGAGCTAGTCAAGCACACAAGATCACTCATTATCTTCCACAGAAGCTGCAGGATCGTTCCCAAAAGTTTGTGTCAGTGTGTGGGGTGTGATACCCAAAGGATCTGGCAAATGTTTGGTATTTCCCGTTGCCCATAAGATAACGTAAAGCCATCCGAAGAAGACAGCTGTGTAAAATCTCTTTGTGTCCATGAGAAAGACACTGAGCAAAACCCAGAGGTGTAAATCATGTGAAAAACAAATCAGAGGTCAAGGATAGACTCTCTCCCGCTGGTGGGAAAAGCAAATTGTGTGTGAAGCTTCCAGCCTGGGTAACCGTGACACTCATGCAGTCAGTCGCCACCCCTCTGCTGCATATGGGAGACTCAAGTCCTCACCGCTCAGTCGAACTCTTTTGCTCTGTATGTAATTCTCAACAGGATTCATTGTTTGCAGTAAAAATGAAGGCAGGGTGTGTGTAAACCTGGCTAGGCATTTTCCCATTGACTCCAGGGTCTCTGTAGGCTGGGGGTGACCTTTTAAAAGCCACTGATCGAAAAAATTAATACTGTAGAGAACTGCAGCCTGGACTTTTATTTCCCAGATGCACACCTGCTGCTGATGGCAGATGGCTTTGCTGCGGGGCAAATATGAGCTTTTGGGGATTATGAAGTCTTTTGTTGGCCGTGTTTTTTTGTGCTCTCTTGTCCCTGTCAACTTCCTGTGTCCTCTTTCCCACCTGCTTATCATTATTTTTCTGTAAAGACTCCGCTTTTCAGAATGACAGTCAACACAACAACAGAAATGGGGCCAAAACACAAAGTGCCAAGGTTTGTTTTTCCACACTGCTCACATGTTTGTGGCAGCGCTGTTCGCTAATGCGGGGATGAAAAAGTTCCAGGAGCTGAAGTGGAGCATGCCTCAGTCTCATGATATCCACCTGACACCCCCACCCCCCTCCTGCTTTCCAGCTCTCCCCTGAGTCAACCTGGAGTTATTACCACCCATGCCCTTGTGGGATTCTTTTAAACATCCATCACAGCTCGTATGAACCTCTCATTATAATTGCCAGCTTTTGTTTCAGACTTAAATAGATGATAATCTATGGCGACTGTCTGGGACATATCAAGGACACACATGAGTTTGCCATTTTGTTGAGCTTTGCTAGTGGCTGGTCACATGCGCGCCTTGCTGCTGGCTGGAGTTACAGTTTCAGCAAACTGTTATTTTCCAGGCGTAGGTGAGGAAAAACACACAATGGTGTTTTTGCCAATCAGCACATTTCCTTCGGCTTAGAGGTGTGACTGAAGAGCTTGCTCGCTTATTAATACCTGTATCCTGGAGAGGGAGACGGGTGTCATCGTTCAAAAGCAGAGACTGTTCAGAGCGCTCCAAAATAAAAAATGCTCCCTGACATTTTGCTTTCCACACTACCAGCAAGGCTCCAGGGATGATGGCGGCAGTTGGTACACTGCTTTAGCCCAGACTGAAATATCTCAAAAACATTTGCATGGACTGCCATGAAATTTAGGACAGATACTCATGATGCCCAGAGGATAAATGTGTCAACACTTACAGGATAGATGGACACAGAGTTTTGGATTACATAGATTACATGGACTGTATGTGAAAGATGGACATAGCTCGATTTTAACACTATGACTGCCACCATCTTGTTTTGTGTGTCGTTGTTTGTGTGTTTGGAGCTGATTGTTTCATTGTATTTGGATGACAGGGTGAATAGGTGAGAAGTAAGAAGTTTATTCTAGCAAGCTAGCTTAGCAAAGTGCAAGTATGGACTATTTGGGTGTGTTAGGTACCTGCTGCTAAGTGACTATACAGTCAAATTAATGAATTAATAGCACAGCAAGCCAAAATAATTTTCAGACTGCTTGCATTGGTGTGTTATCTGCAGCAGCCATGCCTTAAATTTAAGCCTTAATATTTCTGTTTCTGTTTGGTGAAAACCTGGAAAACCAGCTTCAGCTCTACTTTATGTTAACAGCCTGGCGTTAGATGGTAAATGGCCTGCATTTGTATAGCGCTTTTCTAGTCCGTAGGACCCCAAAGCGCTTTACACTACATTCAGTCATCCACCCATTCACACACACATTCACACACTGGCGATGGCAAGCTACATTGTAGCCACAGCTGCCCTGGGGCGCACTGACAGAGGCGAGGCTGCCGGACACAGGCGCCACCGGGCCCTCTGACCACCACCAGTAGGCAAACATGGGGTTAGTATCTTGCCCAAGGATATTTGGCATGCAGCCAGGATGCAGCCTGGGATCGAACCACCGACCTTCTGATTAGTGGCTGACCTGCTCTGCCACCTGAGCTACAGCCACCCAGATGGTTATGCTACGGTCACACTTGGGAAAACAGCAGTCGGAGAACGTGGCATGACTAAAATTATTGTGACTATTTGCACTGAACTTTTTGAAATATTTGCTTTAAAGATGGTGAGCAGGTCTGTGACTACTCCGAGTCAGTTGGCATTTGGCAACTTTGAATACAACCAGTTGAAAACCAGCTGAGTCGAGTTCCCTATTGCAAAGAGACGCATCACAGATAAGTTGCGCTCAGCACCACAGACTAATCTCAGACTGATTCCTACCTGTTGGCAATTTGTCTGGGATTATAAATAATTAGCAAACCTTCACCAGTCTGTTGAGTGAGACTACAATTGTCTGGGGACAATTTGTTTCCAACCAAGCAATCTAAGCAATCCCCTAGCAATCTAAAGAGGTCAGTTTAGGGTGCTGAACTCTGGGCCTCTAGTGTCAAACTCCAGTCCTTAAGGGCCGGTGTCTTCAAGCTTTTACATGTGTCCCTGCTGCAACACACCTGAATAAAATTAGTAGGTCATTAGCAAGACTATAGAACTTGACTGCATGCTGAGGTGGCAATTCAGCCATTTGAATCCTGTTACAGCAGCTCATGAATAAATGAACATGGTGCAATAAAAGTACTTTTAAAAGTACATTTTTCCAACACATGCATTCTGAGTGCCATTCTGATTTCACTCTAGTGTGATGCAACCAGTAAGCATCACACCATAGCTTTACCAATTTGAGTGAGTATACTTTTTGAAATTAGCATTTAGCTAATTTATAAGAGCCTTACAGTTTCACCGAGCTGTTAGCATTCCCCTAGACTACTGTCTCTAGCCCGGGGGTGTAGTTTAAAACGCCCAGCTGCAACAAAGAGAATGCTGTGTGGTAAAAGATATTGCCGGGTGATTTACGGAACACAGTGTGTTTTGACATCAGAGGGCCCAGAAAAAAAACTGCTGATCCTTCCTCCCCTCTGTCACCAGCCCCCAGCCTCAGGAATGCCACAGGACAGGAAGGGAAGCAGGAAATGCTTTTGTCTCCGTACAGCAGTTCAGAATAGATGCCTCCTTTTTTTAGTCCTGTGTGGGCTTTTTGTTTGATAAAAAGGAAGCTGTGTATTAAAACGTGACACTAGCGAAAGAGAGTATAATGAATCTTCTACTAGATCAAGGTCAAAAAAACATGTATTCCGATAAAAGTAACACAAAGCATAATTACTGTAGGTAAATTGACTTAAAACCAGACAGATTAAAATAGACTGGTAATAGATCCCCATGGGAACTGACACAATAATGTTGTAGTGAATCAAACTTAACAATTCACCATTGTTCACAGATCTGATCAAATTACAGATAGAGACTTCAAGAGATGGAGACTTCAAAGGAGATCAGATGTACAGCTTCACAACACACCTTCTAATGTGGTCAGCCTCATAACAAAAGAAAAATATTCAATAGGAGGTGTCCCCTAGAGCTCCCTAAAATTTCCTCTATTGTCGTTTGGTTCAAGATAATCTGCTGTGTGTGCGTGTGTGTGTGTCTGTCTGTGTGTGGGAGAGCATTTAGCTTAGCACCATTACTTCCTGTCCAGCTGTTCCTGCTGTCACCGCTTTTAAGCAGATGTCTGTATTTCCTCATCTAAGACACGCAGCCACGGTCTTTTCTGCACAGATGCTCCTCGTGTACGCTCACGTTTTTAACTGGCCTCCTTTAAAACTCCTCTTAGCGGCAGAAAGCTGAACCCACTGAGACACCGTGAGCAGCTTTAATATATTCGTGCTTGAGCACTGGAGTGTTCATCCGCGTGCTAGAGAAAGAAAAAAATGTTGCGAATGGGCCTTTTTGGGTGATTCCTGTGTTTGGGTAGTATGTGTTTCCGAGTGGGTTGTGTCATTGTGCATGAAAAGCGTAGGAGGGTGTGAGAGCCGATGAACAGTAGTGGATCTGCCTGCAGCATAAGTGTAATGACATTCTTTTCCCACCCGTGTTTGGTATCAGCCAAGGGATTTACATTTTAAAGGGTCATTTCACCCAAATTAGAAAAAAAAAATCATATTTACCAAGTTTTTTTTCCTATAAAATCTATGTTCAATACATGGAAGTGAATGAAACTTATCTTATTATTAAAACAAATGAAACCAAAACTACAGGCAGGAAAATGAGATATTAAATATGGCCTGCAGTGTTTTGTGTTTTTCTTGTAATCACACAAATTCCAGGAAGAAGATCAAAGACAACAATGAATTATTCCTTTAAGTGATGCATGTGTAGCCAACCTTCAAGTATGCCTTATTTGTTTTTGCCTCTTACCCACAACTTTTTCTTGTAAAGAAACGATTAGATAATCCCGAATAAACTGCAGAGCATGCTGAAGCATCCTCGGGGAAGATACTGAACCCTGAGTTAGCCCTGATGCACTCATTGGAGTGTGAATGTTAGAAAAGGCACTTAGGCAGTGCTATACGATAGAGTGAATGATGGCTGTCATAAAAACTGCTTTGAGTGCTCAATTAGAGTAGAAAAGCGCTATATAAATATCAATCCATATTGCTGCTAGCATGAAAGCTGTAGATTATTTTAAGACAGCTTCACGTGGACTTCCACATATCAGTCAATCGATGTCTTTCAGGCGACTGCTAAAAATAGTCCTCATCAAATGCAGGGTTAACCCCTGTTTGAGCAGCGTTCGGTTAAAACCTGCACTGACCGGCTGTTTAAGGCAGTTGCTGACCCTTCTTTTAAGGTAGAATGATTTATTTGTGACTCATGTCTCCTTTAAGAACTATGAGATGCAAACCTTATTTAAGAACTTGAAAAGTATTCATGCGAAGGTAACCATGTTATTCAGAAGCCTAATCAGTTGTCTCTGTCTCTCATCTCAGGATGCATTTGTGGAGCTGTACGACAGACAGAGGGACTCCGTCTTCAGTTGCTCCTGGCCCTCCATCAAGACAGTTTTCGGCTTGGCTGCGCTCGGAGCGGCCAGCCTCACCATCGGAGCATACCTTACACAAAAGTGAACAAGGCCTCTTTTCAATCAGCTCGACTTTTTTCATCTCAGCATCTTCCTCCTCTTTTTCCTGGTGCCTCTCCTTCTTTTTTTCCCCCCTCCCTGCACCTTTTTTAAAGATGCCCCTGACCCCTCAGAGACAACCTTCAGACTCTTCTGAATCTCTTCAAAGCCTCTCCCAGAAAAAACTCCCTCTTCCCTGCCTCTTCGTGTCAAAACATCCACAAATCAAAACAACTGAAGAAACCAGAGGCGAAACCCACAGAGCAAAGGATGCATTTTAGATGGAATCGCACTAAGCTGACTACAACAGCGGAGAAACGAGGAGTGCATGTTTTTGCCTTTGCTTTTTTTCGGTTTCTTTTTGCTCGTCCTGCTTCTCTAGGAGTTATAGCATGAACGTTGAGTGTTAGTTTAGACGTCGCATGTGTAGGTCCTCGGTTTGGAGGCCTTCGTGGTGGTAGTGGTGGCGGTAGGATGTAGGGTGGGGGGGTGCAAGGATGATGGTGACGATGATGCCAGGGAGGGCGAGGCCTCAGCCTCGACCCCGGCTCTTTAGGGTGAAGGACCCCATTTGAACTGTGGACTCCAGTTACCCCCACAAGTCGTCTTTCAAAGGACTTCCTCCAAACAGCAGCTGCTTAGAATGTGTAATGGAAACAGCTCGCTACAACCAGCGCAGTGTGTGTCTACTGCTTTCACCCCTCAGACCGCTCCAGTGAACTCTGAGCACACACTGCTCCATTATGCTCTCCCTGGCCTGTGATGGAGGACAGGCTGCTAGAAGACTGAGCTCTTTTGCAGCGCTTTGAAAGCTCCTGTGTTGGGTTTAAACTTTTGCAGCAAACCGAATCGAATAGTTTGCATGTGGAGTGTTTTAGAAAAAAATATGCAAAAGAAGCCTGAAAGATGAACGAGAGATGTGCAGCACAGCATAAAAGAAAGAGGCAGAAGTAGAATAAACCCTGTAGTAGGGTTCCTGCTGCATAAACAGTTTTAAGAGTGCATTCCTGACACACTCCTTTTCTAAAATCACTGCCCTACAAATTATAAATAATCACAGCTCGTACTATTAGCACACAACATGGTTTATTTTTTAAATTTGCTTTTACTGTCGAATGGGCTCGCTCAGGTTTCAGACCTCGCCCCGGCTGAGGTCTCACAGTGGCTCGGTATTGCCACAGAATGAACTCTGAACCGAAGGCAGTTTCTCGCAAATGACTGAGGAGATGCCAGCAGCAAAGCCAGGGGGTCCCATGTGTGAAACCTGAGATGTCCCCTCTCTCCAGCCTGCAAATGCATCCCAAATCATTGATTGGTTCCTTTCAGCCTGTTTTTGTAATCGATGTTTGTCTTGTGTTACAGTCCGACTGCAAATTTGGAAGCACTCAAGGCCTCCAAAATACTGCGTTGTACAGCAAGTCACTTGTGGAAAACCTTTTCTTTTCTTTTTTTTCTTTAAATTTCTCTATCACTAAAACTCTTCAGCTTCTTTGTCGTTGCATGGATGAAAGACACGATGTCTTAACACAATGCATATCTGCTACGCCTAACCATATTTATAACAGAACAGGCAAGAAATAGCAACAAAGAGGTAGCATTTTTCTATTTATTCAGAGGTACCAGATCACAGATTTTTAACAGTTTCTTCTAAGGAATCACACTGTAACAATGTTATTTCCTGGCTGCTATTATAACAAGAAAAAAAAAGACATGTTTTAAAAAGTGATTTTTTTCCCCGTTTTGTATTATCATCGGCTTAAGGCTGCTATACTGTTGATTTTACTCACAGCTTAAACTGCCACAATTTTTCAGTATAGTATCCTAGAGAGCTGGAAACCAAAGTTAACTTGTATTAATCTTTCATTTCAAAAGGAAAAAAAAATGAAGAAAAAAATACATAATAGCTAAAAGGAGAAAACACTTTGCTTCAGTTCACTGAGAGTCTGTCCAGTGAGGTTTTGTGATCTCTCTGTGGAGGGTTTGTCTTGTGTTACTGTACTATATTAGCCTAACTTTTGTCAGCCTTGTGCTCCAATGATAACTCAGTGCTTATCTGTAAAAAATGTTGACCTACCAGACCTAAACCGTGTCTCAGCTCTCACGTTAAAACCACCCAGTTTTCATTACAACAGCTCACAGTGTGATTTGTGATGTGTGTATGAGCGTGTGTGTATGAGTGTGTGTGTGTGTGTGTGTGTAAGAAACTGAGGGTGCTATGAGCAGGAATAGGAAGACTTTAACAGCAATATACTGTAATTTTTATACTCTGTGCATATATGAATGTAGCACTATGGTTTCCGTGCTGTTTTATGTCTATAATCGCAAAACTGTAGCACTTAAAAGAAAAAGGAAAAAAAAAGAAAAGTGAATTGTGTTTCTGTTGTTTACTGCTATATCCACGATAAGCTAGTGGGATCATATTGTTCCTAATAAACCAGATTTTTCTCCAGCAGATGCAGAAGTCCGAGTTGATGCTGCTTTGGTGTCTTATTGATTCCTGTCTTGGTGTCGGAGCCAGTCAGCAAACAGAATAAGAGAGATGTTTTAGGTGAAGAGCCGTGCTCTTTTGATTATCTGTTATCCATCACGGCTCTGCTCAGCTCTGCTCTGCATAAAGCCTGGCTGTGTCAACGTGACAGTCTCCTTGTGAAGGACTGTGCAGAAGAAGCAGCAGCCGCACCCCATCAGACATCAAAGCTGTCCCCAAACACTGCAGTTGTCAGCCTCCCTCCTCTGCTCCATACGCCGCTAAACACGAGTGCAAAAACCCCAAATGCCCTGCGGCCAGGTTTTTGTACACCCCCTGCCTCTGTTCTGATCACACTTGTCTTCAAAGGCTATGGCGCCCGGGCTGTTCGGTGGAATTTGTGAAAAGCATTATGCAGTAAAACTAATGTTGAAAGAGTTGAGTGGGCGCGAGAAAATGAGGGGCGAGGAGCAAAAGAGAGCGGTGATGGTGGTGTGTACAGATATATCCCTGAGGAAAGCAACAGCGGAGGGAAGTTCATTTGGGTTGGATGCCCCCACCCGCCCCATCATCCCCCGAACCTCCTCACAAACCCCCACAATCCCTCCTCTCTCTTTCCCACTCGCCATGCATATAAAATGCATGACATGCTCTGAAGAGGAATTTTAAATCAAGTCCTAGACTTTCAAAAGAGAGTCCAGTGTGGGTGTGGATGGTGAATATGTGTGTGTGTGTGTGTGTGTGTGTGTGTGTGTGTGTGTGTGTGTGTGTGTGTGTGTGTGTGTAAAGAAGGGGAGAAAGATGGGCAGTGAGAAGAGGAGGGGGAGGATGGTGAAGCCCTTGTGCCTCTTCTGCTTTAGGGCTACAAGGTGTAAAGGAGGCTTTCACAGAGCTGGATATCACAGGGGAGATTGGGAGATCAAAGCAGATTGTCTGGATTAAGTCTGGTCCAGCTTTACCCTTCATTTGGAAGTCCATCAGATCCACACATGATACCTTTGCCTCATTTAGAGGCAACCATTAAAACTTCCTGCTGAAATCAAGCCACTTCCTCAAAAGAGGTAAAAAAATAAATAAAATAAATATATAAAAATAGACAGTGTGGAAATCATTAATCTGTTATTGGAATGTAAATATTGAATGAGGCAGAGGAGGTCCTGTTCATACCAGGATGGGATCAACTGTGGAAATACGGCGTGAAGCCTCGTGCTGCCAGAGATTTGTACTACAGTGTCACCTTGTGGCTGCAGCACATATGTTCAACTAGCTTCCAACACAGGCAACGGTGGGTTTGTGACATGTGTGTCTGCAGACAGTTTCTTCATCTACAACAAAAATGGCAGCTGATTTTACCAAGTGGGTCACATATACAGGGAGGACCACCACCTGCTGGGGTGTTAAAATTGTGTTTTAAAACGAGTCATCCTTTTCCAGCCACACTCTGGCACATATGGCTGCCTATCCCTGCTCTAAAATATCCTCAGGGCAGCGTGCCACAAAGAGAAAAGCCCCCAGTGCTGGAACCTCAACAGCTTCCAGCACTGGGGAAGTTCAGCTGTTTGTGGTCAGTGAAACATTTGCTGAAGAAGAGGAAAAATAATCTGAGACAGGAATCTAAATCTCATTTAAGGAGGAAACAAGACACTGATATTATTAACTACTTATTTCTTTAAAGTGTACAAGTAAGTAAACGCTACACACAGTAGAGTACCTCAATGCATTTATTCATGTAGATGTGATCAAAAAGCCCTGCTGAAGTTCAAACCGAGCATCAGAATGAGGAAGAAAGATGATTTCAGCGACTTTGAGCTTGGCATCTTTGTTGGGAGCCAGTTGGGCTGCTTTCAGAAACTGCTGATCTTCTAGGATTTTCCCCCAACACAATCATCTTTAGGTTTCACGGAGAATGCAGTCATAATATCAGTATTGACCAAAGTCTCACAGGAATGTTTTTCAGCACTGTGTCGAATCTGTGCCATATAAAGGCAAAAAAGGGGGTCCAAGCAATCCAAGGTGGCCGGCGAGTGCATCGTCCTCATGTGTAGCACACCAACTTTGAATGCTGCACTTCAGGGTTTAGGTTCACTGGAGGGGTGTGGGTGTTAAAATTGGGACACTATTGCAACAGTGTTTTTGAGAGCTAACATCGGTCTATTGTGAAATGTGTGAGAGGTCAGGTGATCATGTGTTTGCATAGTGCCAAAGGCCTGTGTCCAAATCGGAGCGCACACATTTTCTCAGGGGCAAGTTTTACTGCTAATCTAAATATATTTAAATACACACATAATTAAAATCTTTTTCTTTTCTTTTTTTTTTTTTAAATCAGAATGCAAGGACTCAAACTATTTAATGAAAAGCATTTTTACACCATTTTATTACTTTTGTCCAACTTATTTTTCACACTGAACTGTATTTCTTCAGTTCCTGTAATTACATTCAAAGCCTACTAAATACATTTTTTAAAATCCGGTTTTATTGGTGCATTTTTAACATTTTACCATTTTTTGGTGCTGAAAGTTTGTATTTATTTACTTACCGCTGTCTCATTTTGATGTTAGCATTTTTAAGCTTACATTTTTTGCATTATTAAATTTTCTAGAGGAAGCACTAGAAATGTGCGCATGAAAAATGCTATAAAAATACAGCTGAGTTGAGCTTCAATATCGACCGCTCCAGGATCAATACGTCTTGTGAGAGTTCACGTCGTGGAGCCTAGTAAGTTTGATCTTACTTTTTACCCCTAACATGCATGAAAACCCCCACCCCCCTCAAAAAAAGAAAAACATGGCTTACAGTACATTCAGTGTCTCTTTATTTTTCTGCAGCCAGAAAAATAGAAAAAGTAAAAGAAAACAAAAGAAAAAAAAACAACATTCATACTGCTGAAGTGTAGTTTCTCATGCTTGCACATTTACAGTACATGTTGATCCGTTACAAAGTTTCTCTGACCTACACATATTGCCACAATGTATTTACAAAAATAACATGAAACCTGCAGTCTCTCTTCAAACACGTCAGTGTTCATAAAAATAAAGCTTTCTGTGACACATTTCCCCAAAACGATCCTATTTACACTCGAAGATGGAGATGAGTCCTGTCGAGCTACAGCTGAGATAACCAGACTGATTTGAAGATTCAAAACTACTGAAAATAAATGGGAAGGAGGGGAGAAAAAGGGCCTTTTCAAATATTTAAAAAAGGCTTTTTCCCGAACCAGGTGTTACCATTATAAAAACCCATACTTAACTCTTATTGATCACTTGTGACTTAAAGCACTCCTGGCTGACAGAAGCGTGCATCCTCCCTCTGAGCACTGCGTAACAGCGCCAGCATGATTTAGGATTTTCTTTCAAGAATAAGATTTAACAGAACTTCTTGACGCTTCTGGCACAGTTTTAAATTTATGCCGCCCCCAAACCAACCAAGTTAATGCACACCTTTGAAGAAGCAGGTACAATTTGCACTCTGCTTCGATATTACACATTCATACTCATCATTGCACCCATTTTACAACATACATTTCTGTGGAGAGAAGAAAATAAAGGCACAAATAAATATTGGGCATTGAGTAGGTCTGTATTGGCACTGGCAATTAATGGCGTCAAGTGGCCACATTGCAGGTGACGTGTGGTTTTGCTACCAGTTAACGCTCGCCTTCCTACATGACTTAAACTTGTGATGACAGCAGCATGATTGTAACTACACAACCCGAAACGCTGAATCCCAAACCCACCAGAACCCGTGTTGACGTTTCCAAACTTTCCCCAGAAAGAGACCGTAATGGAGTTTATCTGTGTTAACAAGAATCAGCCACAACATAAGAACCACCGTCCCAATACTGTTGGCAGGTCTCCGTCACACCACCAAACCTGCTGTAGTGTATTGAGAATGGAGACAGGACCCTTGGGTGTCCTGTTCTATCTGGTATCATACAATGAGGGCAAACCCCTGGTGGATCAGGTCATACCTGTGCTCCCCAGGGATGACTGATTAGATTGGGATCTGGGAAGTTTGGAAGCAGTTTACTGAAGTGTTCCTGAGGATTTTTGCCTTGGGTGTCAGAGATGGGCTGGTTCAGGTGGTTGGTGGATGGCTATAGCCCCTTTCCACTAATCTGAGGCATCTGTACACAACTCATGAGCATCTTTGGCACTTTTTTTCCCCCGAGTTTTCTGCAATAACATGCAGAAAACTCCGATTTTTAAAAACGTTCAAACACTTTTTCTATGACCTATTCTCGTTTCTTCTAATTTAGAGTCTAATCAGTCTTGTTTTAGCAGAATCATCAAGCAAGGAATGTTATGTACCTCATAAATGTCAGAACCCAAAACACAATTAGAACACACTGGACTCAATATTTACTCCGCCCATCAGTGGTTCTAATGTTGCAGCTGATCAGTGTCTACACCCTTAACATATGCATATCTGATCAGTGTTAAAAAACAAAACAAAACAAACAAAGAAGAAATTCAGGAGAGAAAGAAAAGAAAATCCAATCTTCAGTGCAGAAGTCCACTTCACTCAGCAGTCTAGCTCTTTGGGTTCCAAGCCTTTATTAGTGCATTGGTTTCAGGGGTATCTGGGACCTTCAGCCTGGCTCCACTCAGCCTTACACTCCCTACCTTAATGTTTCAATTTAATTACTCCCACCACATCTCCACTTAAGCTGATACATCCACATCTTATTCAGTCGCGTTCTCCTCCTTACAGGTATCTGGGGAGCAGAAGAAAGAAGGGGGAGAAAAAGTTATGAATTAACAGGGAAAGTAAATATAAATATTGCAGTAGAGACAGGAGCAGAGTTTAAACTTTAATTTGATCCTTATATTCTTTTTGATTTTTGGAATTAGGCTCGACACCAATGACTGGAATTTTAACAACCATTTCTGTGTAACTGCAGTTACACACCAAGGTCAATAAAAGCAGGTGTGTGAGCACAAGTCTGCCTGCTGTTACAACATCCCGCCAACTGAACTTCCTGTTTTATCAAAACAACATTTTTTTATTCTCCTTAAAACTCTCCACAACTGCCCCGCTAGACTTTGTTTAGACTCAGGAAGAACCCGAAACGGCTTGAGAGACGTCAATAAGAGCTGGGTTAAAAAACAGAATTCATGAGGTGACAAAGGCCTGTGTGCTGCGTTTTCTTTCAAGTACTTTGCACCATCTCTTATCTGATGGGGTTATAATCTGAACAAACCACACACAAAAAATTAAATAATAACTGTGCAAGCATGTTAGTTTCTTTCAAGCACATCAATACTAAATGTAGAGCTTGCTGCAGGCCAAACAAGCCAAACATCAGCAAAGCAGAGCATACATAGTTCATTAAAGTGTCTGGAGGGAGCAAACATTTGGACCGCAGTGGAAAGCCCTTTGCAAAACTGAAGTACTGCACGTGTACAATGAATTCCAGTGCGATACTAACGTGGACTCATCCTTGTTAACAGAGGTTCCCTTTATCCTACTTACACATTATTCCTTGTTTCTAAACAAAAGCCACTGTATACTGAAAACCACCAAACTCTCATTTACTTTTAATTTTACTCAAGAACCGGCTGCAAGTTTTTTCATCTATGCATTCTGTCCAAACACAAAAATCCACACAACACTGCTGCACAATGCTGCAGCCAGCAGGACAAACAGGACACCGGACAAATGGCCACCATGCCTCTTCATAGCCAGCTACAGGTGATAGTCAGCTGCAAGCCAAACAGGCATGTTTCCTACCTCTGGCAGGGTTAGAGGGCAGGTGGGGAGAGAGAGCTCAAGGTCCAGGGCAGAGGGGGAGTTGACGCTAGCAATGCTGAGCATCTATACCTGCAGGACTGAGCACCAGCGCCTGAAGGATGTCTGACAGGGAAACGATGCCCTCGATACTGGAGCGCTCATCCACCACCACCAACCGATGCACCTGGAGCAATAACGCACAGTTACAGGTGAGCTGGAAATCAGCAGTGGGGCTACGCCTGAGGAACTGAATCCAGCGTCTCTGTGTCTTACTTCAGCTTTGACTATTCTGTCCACAATGGTCTCCATCGTTTCCATTTTATGGCACTTCATAACTCCTTCGAAGTACTGAGAGCGATGTTTCAGAGCCTGGGTCACTGAAATGTCCAGATTGTTGTACGTCTTCTCAGCAGCCAAGTTCTACACACAACAACACAATCAACAAACAACCAAACAACAGTATGCCCCAAGTATTTGATAAAGCAAAAAATGCGGTATGTTTAAACTTACAATCACATCAAACTTGGAGTAAATATCCACAACTTTGCCTGTAAGAAAAGGAACAAAAAAAAAAATCTAATCAGTATAAAGTTGATTAGGTTGCGTTGATAAAAAGGTACACGATGCCAGTATTGAAGTTTGTGGTCTCACCGGAGTCATCCACCACAGGCAAAGCAGACACTCGCCGCTCCACAAAGATGTTGAGTGCTTTGATGATGGGTGTGTCTGGGTGGATGAAAGCAATGTCGTGGTATGTTCCGATGCCCAGCTCGCCAAGAGTCTGTTTCATAAAAGCTGGCTTTGGCATCTCACACATCTGAGGCACACAAACACTCGTAGTGAAGAGGCAGGAAGACGTCAAAACAATTCATCCAATTTCTTCCTTTTAAAAAGTTGACCACTAGGGGGAGCCAATTAAGTGAAAGTGAGAGAAGACTAGAGAAAGCACCTTGAAGGTCTCCAGCCTGCATAATCTTAATCAGTTTGTGCCCTGTATTGCTCTATATGTTGTTCTGATTTTTTCATGCTTAAAACAAATTTAAAAAAAGAAAAAAAAAGGTTTGTTTCTTATTGAATCATGTATGTAGTTTAAAAGCCCATCTAAAGTTCATAATACACATTTGTACCTATATAAATTTAAAAAAAAAAATCAATAAACCACGTTGATCTTATGCATGCTAATGCAAGCTGATGGGTTGGACTCACAAAGAGCTGGAGGAACTTGAGGATCCTCTTGTGTGTGAGAATATAAAGTGCATTCCCTGTAACGGGGTCGATGACAGGCAGCCGGTGAATTTTGTTTTTGATGAGAGTGTAGACGGCGTCAAATAGGCTGCAAGCACAGCAGACGTTAGTTGCAAAAAATAAAAAATAAAAAATCCTCTCACTCACAAATACGTAACGAGACATTACACATTTTATTCCTTCTGAAAACATACCTTGCATCTGGTGATATGTTCACCAGAGGTTTGAATGTTGCTTGAAGGTAAACCTCTGCAAGGCAGGAAACAAAACAATGGTGGCTTACAATCACTTCTACACAGACAATATATGCATCCATATATTTAAAAGAAAAAACAAACAAGAATTTAATTATTTGCTCAGTGTTTTTCATACAGTCAAATGAAAAAACACCTTTCACAGGATTTTATGCAATACACCCCATAATTCACCAGCTTGTGGAACCGCCTTTAGCCTTAACAACTTGAAGTAATTATTTTCTCTATGGCTTTATCAGTCTCTCACATTGTTGGGGAGGAATTTTGGAGCACTTTCTTTTTATAACGTCGGTTTGAGTTAATTGACGTTTGTGGGTACTCGTAGCTCTTTTAACTGCCACAGCACTTCAATAAGGATGAGGGCTGGACTTTGAATCATTGCAACACCTTTATTCTTGCACTTTTTCAGACATTCTGTTGCAGATTTGCAGCTGTGTTTGGGAACACTTCCTGTTGCATGACCCAGCTTTAGCTATTGGACCGCTGGCCTTCATGCGTGACTTCTGGCAACCCTTCCAAACAAGTA
Source organism: Mchenga conophoros (assembly GCF_057382185.1). Lineage (NCBI taxonomy): Eukaryota > Metazoa > Chordata > Actinopteri > Cichliformes > Cichlidae > Mchenga > Mchenga conophoros. The sequence continues at coordinate 19,109,032 of NC_140543.1, forward strand.
ATAAGTGTTCAGTCATTTTCTAATTGTACCGTGATGAACTTTAACATGCTACTCGAGGCTCGCAGAGTTCTCAAAAACCCGAGTCTGAGTGCCTGGTTTTTGGCATTTTCTCTGAGCACTGTGCAGTCTGACCATGGGGACATTTTGCCAATGGGCCAATGTAGCACTGTTTTAACACACACCTGAATGCTCCAGACCAGTAAAAGCAAATCTGCTTTTACAGAGGTGATCAAAATTACTGATCATCAATTAATAAAGAGCATTTCATTATCAGCACCCAGCTGCTACTCTTAATTCCTGTGTACACAGTAAGGGTGTACTTAGTTTTTCCACATGACTGCACAGAGTCCTGTGAAAACCTTTGCATTCACATGACTGTATGTTATTCTTTCTAGTGGAAAGTTTGACATCATTTGTCTTATCCATTAAGGAATCATTTGGTCTAATGGGGTTTCATTTTTATTATCAGCGTGTCATTGGATACAAACAAGTACAAATAGTTTTGGGTCAGGTGGAATTTTCTCGTGTATCACACTGACTTTTCTTTTTTAATCCTTTCCACACTCCCAAACAGACAAACAGCATTCCTTCAGCCTCAGTCCAAGTCAGGTATTTATTCATTTTCACACTTTTCTTTTTTTTGGTAAAAATGAAAGAAACCCTTACAATATCCATGCACCACAGGAGAACAAGCACTTACCTCTCCACGTCTCGAGCTTATGTTCCTCTAGTTCATAAATTTGCACCTGAAAGAGAACCAAAAGAAAACTGTACGTCTTGGTGGAACGAGGGGTAAATCTCACACGCCTTAGCTGTGACCTGCACCTACCATCGGTGACTTATAGTATCTGTGTAGTATGATGATGAAATCTGTGATTGTCAGCATTCCTGCAATGAAAACAGGCATTAAAAAAAAAAATCACATTGAAATAATGAATAACAACACAGAGCCAAGCCTGCGTGCAGCTGGGTAGAGACAGCGCTTATAAGGGCGTGGTCTAAACAGCACACCACAGCTTTATTCTCACACTGACTCTGCATTCATTATTCATCACAAGTCGTTTCAGTAAAGCACAGCAAATCCAATTCACCTCTGCTCTGCCTTTTGACACCACTGTAGTGACAGAAGTTTACAGAGATGTTTTTCTCATTTTCTTTTTCTCATCTAAATTCTTAATACAGGATTTCTTCTGCATTTTATAGCTTATTATACAACTCTATTACAAGAACTTAAACTCTTGAACTTATACTCACACGGTAAAATGTGTAAAAGTCGAATACAGACCACAATTGACTGCATCTTTGATGGGGAAGCTTTTTAAATGTCAAAAAAAAAAAAAAAAAAACCCAAATAAAAATAGCAGGTCCTTCAATAAACTGTATTTTATTTAGTGAACAATAAGAAAGGGGTATTTGTCAAGTTTCTTACCCACAAAGCTTTGCTTCTCTGTGTCCCATAGTGGAGCAGCCCGCACACCGTTGGCTACCAGGGCAAAAAAGGCTTTCTTAACCTGCCAAAGAAACGTTGAATTGATTGCAGGTGGTGACTGTTCTGTTTATTATTCTGTGAACTCTTAGGAGTTAACGCCTATCATAAACCGATACACCTTTACCGGCTATTTTATTAGTTACACCTTCATAGTACTGGGTTGGATCTGCTGGAAACATTGCCCAGTAATTTTGTCAGCTGCACATCTACGATGTAAATCTCCTGTTCCACCACATCTCAAAGGTGCTCGGCTTGACTGAAATATGGTGACTGTAGAGGCTACTTGAATGCAGTGAACGCGTTTCTTGAACAATCAAGTTCAAGATACAAGTTTTGAGATAATTTGAGTTTTGTGACATGATGCTGGAAGCAGGTAATAGAAGATGGTACACTGTGGTCATAAAGATGACCATAAAGATGGACATGGTCAGCAATAATAATCAGGTACTCTGTGTTGTTTAAGCACTCAATTGTTACTGAGGGGCTTAAAGTGTGCCAAGAAAATGTCTCCAGACCATTACACCACAGCAGCCTGAACTTCATCTTGTTTACGCCACACTTTGATACTAGAATTGTAATTTTGCAGCAGAAAATAAGGCTCATCAGACCAGACAACATTTTTCCCATCTACTGTCCAGTTTTGGTGATCCCACACACATTTTAGCCTCTGTTCTTATCCAACAGGCACCTGGTGTGGCATTCTGCTTCAAGGTTCAACCCGTGGTGCTCAGAGATGCTTTTCTTACATTTTACGTAGCGAGTGGTTATTTTTGTTACCTTCTCTATCAGCTTAAAGCAGTCTGCCCATTTTCCTCTGACCTGACATGAATAAGCCATTTTGACCCAGAGAACTGCTTCTCATTGGATATTTTATTTTTTTCCAGACCAGTCTCTCTAAACTCTAGAGACGGTTGTGTGGGAAAATTCCAGGAGATCAGCTTCTGAAATACTCAGACCAGTTCATCTGTCACCAACCACCATGTCACCTTCAGAGTCATTAAAGTCATCCGTCTTCCCCTTTCTGATGCATAACTTCAACAGGTCACCTTGATCATGTCTATATACCTAAACGCACTGAGATGCTGGCATATGATTGAGTGATTAGATATTTGCATTAATCGTTGAACAGGTGTACCTAATGAAGTGTATAGGTTTTCTTTTAGGTCTTGTAGTGTTTTTTGTCAAAACCACAACATTTTAATATGACATGAAGAGCTATCCAAGTATTTCACAGACTAGATTAGATACATGAAAATTAATCCTGAATTGCAGTCTTATTGTCATGTTAAGTAGAACAGTACTCAAAATCTCTTGTGTAGTGTACCTCTCAATGACATTAGTTTTCCTTGGTTTTAGATAAGGATTATTAACCCATTGCCTTAGTGCATTTAGTAGTTAAAGATCTACGCATCAAAGACTTTCGAGGATTAGTGTTTAACAGCTTTATGACAGTTTGATCAGCCACTTCACAGAAACTGCTGAGAGGTAAAATACTTCAGCTTAGTTTATTGAACATTAACTTAGCCTGAGTGCCTGCTTCGGTTTTTAAACCAAACAACAACAACAACAACAACAACAAAAAGTCATAACAGCTTTGTCTGCAGTCAAAAGGACAGAGCATATTATTGTGCTTACTTGGAGTGCTGTGTCAAACACAACCAACTTGGAGCTTGTGGGGACGATGTCATAGCACTTGTGGGATTTCATAAAGCGCATGTAAATATCACTCTCGGGTTCAGCAGCTGCGAAACAAAACAAAAAATAAATAAAACCAGTGTGAAAACACTTCCAGACCAGTGTCATTCTATCAAAAAAGCAAAGCAAGCTGTGCTCGTTTAGTAAAATCTAAAAATTGGCATCATTTAAAACATAGTAAAGTGAAAGCAATCTCTCCTTTCATATCAATACAACATTCTGTCATAAAGCTGCTCACGTGCCAGTTTACATCCATCCTTTACATTAGCGCCATCTTGTGGCCACAATTGTCTCTGGAAACAGGCGCAACTCCGCTTACATCTGGTTTCACTGAAAACTGTTGCGTCTAGATTTCATAGTTATTTCGTGTCCTGTTAAAAATGGACTGAGCTTGTCAAGCTCGGAGACCAACAGCTGCTTCTAGTTGTCTGCACTTGCACATTGTGGATAAATCTCAGGCAAGCTGGCTCTGCATAGGGTGCTGTATTTTGTGTAGAAACAGAGCTAGCAACCCCAAGTAAACGGTTTCTCTGATTCATCAGCGTAATACAAGTTTTCTCTTACTAACCAACAGGGTCAACATGTGTAATCTAGAGGAGGTCAAAGTGTTATGTAAAATAGTCTTTAATAACTCATTTAGCACCTTATTAAAGAAAGTCCTGATAATGGAGACCAAACGTCAGCTCTTACAATGTCTGGTGGTGCAGATACCACCACCACCTTCAGTATAATATCAGTTGGGGGGGGACCAAATAAAGTTTAACCAGATATTTAGCTAAGACATCACCTTCATTTTTTAAAAAAAATATATTTAATGTACTCTGCAACAGACTGCTGACCTGTTCAGAGTGCATCCTTTATTTTGTCCTACGTCACTTGGGAGAGTCTTCAGACTCTGAACTCAATACCAGGAGGCATGTCTGTGTTTCTGAACCAGTTATTTCAAGATTTGTGGTCCTACAGTACAGCTACATTACAAACATGTGATTCTACAGACTATAAGTTACTTTGTGTTCAAATTAATCTACAGTATTTAAAATATCCATATAACACTCACGGGGAACTTTTTCTGCAGAACAATTTTTTTTAAAATTCTTAATCACAATTTGCCAGTGATATGATTTTATTTGTAATGAGGTGCTTTCATTGGGTTTTAGAGCTAACGGTTTTAAAACCTCCTCCAGCACTGTCAGCTAATAGTAAATATTTAGAAGATAACTACAGAAGTAATATTTTAATTTCCGTACAGAGGAAGGGGGAAATCTCACAGGGAGTATAAAACGAGAGCTTGGAAACAACACCACACACACTAACCATTACGGGACTGAACCACTTACAGCCACTTTAGTGCTCCATCTTAGAGATAATTACGCTTTAAACATAGAAGTACACAAACAGTGGGAAAACATGGACAGGAAAGTACTGCAGGAGATAACATCCTTGCAACATGTTGCCGTGACAGAAAATTCACAGATAGGTTCAAGTAAAAGCTCATAAGTGATTTAATGCATCGTGTAAAATCGTGGAAATTATTTCAGTTGCTTAAGGTCAATTTAAATGTCTTTATTTTATTTTAAGTTGGTTTAGGAGCTTTCATTAACATTTCGATAAATATTCGTTTTATATTTCAAGGAGATGACATAGTTAGCACACCAATTAAAACCCTCCCCTACATGCTGTGAAGAGTGTGTGTGTCTCCTTTGATTACCCCAATACATTGGCACCCAGCAGTCTGTATTGGTTATAATATGGTCTCTTGGGCAAATGTATGCGCATTGATTCGTCAACCCTGCCGCAACACTCAGCATTTAAAACAGTGACGACAAGGAGACGGGAGGCAAATAACACACACACACACACACACACACACACACACACACACACACACACACGCGCGCGCGCGCGCGCGTTTTGAGAGCACACCGGTAGAAAGCAGTCTGTGGGGGCAATCAGCAGGGTGGTACTGACACAATTCGGATGAATAGCTGGCCCTCTGTGAACAGGTCTACACACGCGCCGCACACAGCGCACTGCGAACGGGGGGGGGGCAGTTTTTTTTTTTTTTTTTTTTTTTTTTTTTTAAACGTGGTACATTCACCTGAATCTGGCAACACGTCTTGATCATCTTCACCCTCATTATACCGAGCCAGGACTGATTGAGGTGAAGATAGCGCGCGCGCACGCGCACAAACACACACACAGGAAAAGGTGAGCACTAGATCAGCAAATATTGCAATTGGTAACTTACCATCATCGTCTAGATCAAGTTTCTCCAGCATGCCTTCGAATAAACTGTAGACCTAGGAGAGAGCAAAGACACAAGTTCGCCGTGAAGAGCGCAGCAAGTCCCCACAGCACACACACAAAAACTTTGCTGTAAATTGTGAGAGCGCAGCAGCGACGCCGACTTTTTCCCCAGCGGCCCCAGGAGACTGTGATCGCACCGAACGCGGTGCGCATAACAACCAAAACTACTAAACCGCAACGTGCGATCCTGTCGCTGTACCGATTACGTAAACCTACAACAGGTCCGCTAAATATACGCAGGTAACGCGATAAGAACCCTCGCGCAGAGGAGGTACAACTTTAGCGGCACAATATTAGACTTCTCACACACGCGCACACCCCCCCTTAAAAACTCGCAGTGGAACAGTCCTGATCCATTTGCTGCAGCGGAGGAAACCAACGCTGTTCATACAGCCACTGCACAGACGCGTGAGCAGTAATCCAGCTGCAACGAATCGGCTCAATTCATTGTTAAACCTCAATCTGCTAAACTCACCACAATAACAGTCGCTGGCACGAAGAGTGTGGGGGGGAGTCGGCGGGGGTACAGATAGAAAGCAGGAAGCACCGTGCGCTCAGGACACACCCCTCCGTGCAGCGCAACCTGGGTGCTTCGCCATATAAGGAAATCCCTTGTGTTGCTTAGCAGCAAGAAGCTGGGGATTCCTTTGTCGCATCCACAGAGATAATTTCTTCAGACATAACGAGACACATGGCTGAACTAAAGCAACTCTTTGGGGTCCTTGTAGTAGGAGCCCGAGAATATGGCATGCAGATTGTGCTGACTCCCTCTCCCTGACAGCACAGTGCAGTAGCCAGCCGAAAATATGCTGTGTCATGCTGAGATATTTGCATACTCAAAGTGCGCTTGTTGATACCCGATTTCCCCTGGCTCCTAATTTGCAAGCACATATTCACAAGAAGCCACTGCAGCACAACGGGAGAGCATCCGCATGCCTACTCGTGGATGTTCAACAGCCCCCACCCCCTTCCCCCCTGGTGTTGCCCTGCAACGGTGACACAGCGCTTCTCTTGTCCAAAAAAAAAAAAAAAAGAACTACCCCTGCACTTTCATAAATCTCTGGTTGCGGCATCGCAGTAGGCACCGCTTTTGGGATAAAGGAGAACTACGGAGAAGCAGACAAGCGCGGATCTATGAATTTAATCACTTCTGGCCAAAATGTAAACTGCAACAACTTCAGTTTATTTTCCAAGTCTCCCTTAAGGTATGACAGAGGAAGTGCAGAGGAGCTGACCCGCACCGGCTCATCGCCCTCCAACCACAATCGTGTGTCCCTGGGTGTTAATACCAACCGTATACAACACTGGTGATGAAATATTGATTTACCATCGTTCCACAGAATCCACAATCACTCAAAGTAGACGGGTCTTCGGATAATTATTCATTAAAGCAGCACAGTGAGCGATGGAGTAATTCCTCTCTAGCTCAAAGAAATCTGGTATAAAATCCAGACACAGGCTGTCAGAATCCAAATAAACCTTCAGTGAAAAGTCTTGTGACAAAGACTGAACTTGTTCTCAGCTGTTTTTCCGGTTACAGTCAATTATGCAGCGGCTTAGCTGACACTGAAAGCTGTTTGAGTTATGTCAAGACAATGTTTACACCCTCTCCTCTGCAGCTAGAGCAGCTCAGAGCTTATGGTACAAACAAAGTCCTGCTGACGCAAGAGCAAGGCTTGAGGAAAAGCGAACCTGAATTAAAAGGATTTGCATCTCTGCCTTCTGTACACCACTTTGCAGATAAACTCATGACTCTGAGTAAACAAAGCATGACTCATAGATGGGAGACATGCAAGCCACTGTTATTCAGGCACAAAGGGAAAAAAATAGTTATCAGCTTCCCATGGAGTCTTTTTTTGTTGCCAACACTGAACCGGTGCAAAAATTAGTTTACCTGCAAGGAAGGAGGATATGGCTCAGTAGCCTTGTTGTTGACCTAAACACACATATTTCATGCAGTTAATTCCTGATCCCTGAGACAGTTCAGTCAATGCCTGTGAACTTGTAGCGCTCTCTCCAAAAACTTCCACCTTGCATAGTTATAGCATCATTGATCTGTATCTGGAGTTTTGAGATGCTGTACATGAAGTCTGGCTTATGTTTTGTTTATTTTGGTGCAGGAATGTGCAGCAAACCATCTGAAAGACTCACTCTAACTTCCACTCTTTTAAGAGTTAAAGCTCACAGGCATTGGCTGAATTGCCCTGGGTCAAAGATAAATTCTTAAAATAGATTTTTTATCTTTTTTGACTCACTTGTTGTGAGGTAGAATAAGGTGGCACGGGGCTCGATGAAGGGATTGGGGGTTTAGCAGAAGGGAGGCTGAGGCGCTGTCCTGTGTCCGGAGGTGTGGAAAGGGAACGAGAGCGAGAGCTTTGCTCCGGGCGTTCAGGGCTGGGGCCGCTCTGCTGGGCCTCCTGGGTGAACACTGGTTGGCTGGATGCCTGGGTTGGGGTGTGGGGTGGTGTAGAGAGTCCAGAGGCTGAAGAGAGATACAGAGTCCAAAATAGATATCTCAGCTTATCTCTTGTTTCTCTGGATGTCAATCCATACCGCACTTTCAGCAACACTGAGACGCAGCGCTGATTGACGTCTATGATAAGCATTGCTGCTGGAGAAGGAGGTGCTACAGTGGTGGCTGCTGCAGATGCTGTCAACGCTGTCATAGGCAATAAACGGAGGAGCAAAAGCGATCTGAACTAGGAGATTTCCATGAGCTGAGAAATAACACAGATACTGAGATAAAGCTTTAGTGGCCCTGTTTTTTTTTTACACAGGGATACACAGCACTAGAAAATCAACATTTCAAAGACAGCTGTAAAATCGACTTCAGTCATGAAATTAGCAACATATTCAAGCTTTAATAGACAAGTGGGAGCATGTTGAAGATTAAAGAAAAATATGACACTGATTCAACTGCAAATCTTCAAGTTTATGCCTGAAAAGCAGCAATGACATCAAATAAAGAGTAACTGAACTAGAAAAGCTTAAAAGAGTTTCTGCACCCGCTGGGTGGCATGGTGGAGCAGTAGTCTCCATGTTCTCCCTGTGCATACACGTCCTCCAAATAATCAAGCTTCTTCCCACAGGCCAAAGACTCTATATAGGCCATGGATGCGAGGAAGCTGAAGCGCTGAAAGTATGAATATATGGTTTAATATGACTGGTAGCCTAAAGCACTTTGAGTGGTCACTAAGACTAGAAAAGCACAATTTAAATACCAGTTGATCTAATGTGGGTCACAGTGGGGGAAAAAAAGAGAACACTATTCATCATTGTAAATATTATAACCATAAAACATTTAAATTGTATGGTTAGCACTGTTGCCTCATAATAGGAAGGTCCTGGGTTCAAATCCATCATCTGTGTGGAGTTTGTACATTCTTTGTCTTCACCCACAGTCCAAAGATATGCACTTAGTGGGGTTTGTCCGTGTGTGTACAACCTGTCCAGGGTGTACCCCACCTCTGATTGCTGAGATAGGCTGCAGATCCCATCCCAAGTCCCTGAATTAGAAGAAAATGGATGGTACTAAGATAGAATTGCCTGAATTATCCATTTACAAACAAACAAAAGACCACGGTGGTGTTTGTGGGTTTCACTTCTTCCGTCGTGTTAGACGTCCTCTCGGGACTGTGTGGGATGTAATTACAGTCTAGCTGAAGTCTAATTAGCAAGAAGTGGAAACACCTGTGCGGGTGCATAAAGTCTTTTGTTTTTGTTAGTCCATCTGAAACTCAGCCTGGTTAGTGTCTTGGTATTTGGTGTTAACATTTCCCCGTCCTCACTTTAAGTCAGACACACTCCAGGTCTGCTGTGCTGAGAGGGAATCAGGCTTGAATCCTGAGTCCAAAAGCTGAGCTCCTGTTACTCATCTTTGGATTGGAAACTCATTAACGCTGAATTTGATGCATGTCGTTATAATTAAATGTGAATGTCTGAAACTAATCAGATTAAAACACAAGCAGAAGTAGAATAAAAATGGATTTGAAAGCTATTTAATGCTATTTTAATACGATTTTTGTTCACGTACACTGAAAATGTAATTTTCTTTACTCCTATGTTTACGCCACACTTTAAATATAAATGATACTGACTCATAAGTCATAGACTTTCATGAGGTATATTCAAGTTCATTAATTAAGTGGCTGTGTCTCTATAACCACCGAATCTAAACTGTAATTAAACCTGTGACATGTTCTTCAACATGACTGCAGAGACCTGACAGCTGCTGACTGCTGAAAACAGCAGGTCTATGGTCATCCCTTTACAGCTATAGTGTACCCATCTTCTGAAGACTGCTTCTATCAGGATAACGCACCATGTCACGAAGCTCAGATCATCTTAAACTGTTTTCTTGAACATGACAATGAGTTCACTGTACTCAAACGGCCTCCACAGTCACCAGATCTCAATCTGATGAAGCACCTTCGGGATGCGGTGGAATGACAGGACCAACTCGGTGGCGCTATCACGTTAATATGAACCAAAATATTTTCTTGGATTAGTTTTGAAGACAAAAAAAAAAGAGGGCCAGCTTAGTATTTGCGTGATGTACCTAATAAAGTGTCAGGAGTGTAACTGGAGAAAAGAAGGTCTTTCTTTTGTTCTTTGTGTCCCTCGAGCATAACCACGCCAATTACAACATAAGCAGCCACATTAAACATAACTCCACTGTGAGAGTCAGCTGTCCGTGACGCAGCTCCTCCCGGTGAAGTGTCAGATTGTAGGTGTGTGTCACATGACAGACACCATACACGCTTTTCACATCAGGCGCCCACGATCTTACGCAGGGTGACATGCGACACTCACGCTGCACTGGCCTCATCCCAGTGACATATTTCTGAGGCCAGACAATGAGTGACATGCATGATGTGGAGCAAACGGTTCAGATTACAAGGCCTACAGCACGGGACATCCAGAACGGTTATTACTGACAGTCGGTCTCAAGCAAGCATCAGCATTAGTCAGTATTTATATTTAAATATTCCTAGGAAATAAAGCATGACCACTGTAAACTTAGTAAGCTGTATTTCCAAATGAGTCAGCTTTAAAGTCTGTGTATTGGCGTCGGTGTGGATTTGTTACTTTACCTGTTAAAAAAACAAAACAAAAAAAACAGTAATTACATGCCTCATAATCAAAAACTAATACTGGTAATGATTAACTCAAGTTATAAGATATCTTTTCTTAAAGGAGGCTCAGTGTTTCAAGCAAACATTTTTGCTCGGCCTGTCCAAGCGCACTCCACACTATCTCTTGACATTTAGTTGGCGTGGCCTCTCTGATGTGCCCTGCTTCCGCTGTGTAGCCTTCTTATTTTAGCCACGCTGTTGTGGCACATTCCACAGGAGCAGATAACAGCGGGGTTGGGAGCCTTCTCTTTAGCCCAGTTAATAAGGGGCAGCTAGCCCAAACCCAGGAAACAGGAAATGGATGCCTTGCTGCAAGCAGTCCATCTAACAGGTTTTTTTTTTTATTATTACATCTAAAAGTGAAAATCTATGTGTGCAGGGAGATAAAAGCAGCAGTAATTTATCATCTCTCTTTAACCTGATAATGAAAGTGCCAATTCCTTATCACAGTAACACCCTAATTTGTTGATTAGTGTATTTTCAAGCACAAATACCAAACAGGATTTCGTTCCAGCATCTAAATTATGCGAATATGCTCTTTGTTTGTTTTATATCATAATAAATTTAACAGTTTTGGGTTTGCAAGTCAGACGAAAAAGAGAAATGCAAAGCCATATTCTTGTGATTTATAAAATCCCGATGACATTTTTCACTATTTTCTGATTTTTAACCTCTTGTCAGCCTGTCAACTCAGTTATCAGACTAACTGATAGAGAATTCAGTTCTTGAAGAACAGTTTTATTCCAAAAAACAACATGGCTCTGCAGCCTTTAGACAAGTAAAAGTATAAGGTGTAGCTTGTAGAGATGGTAGGGATTTGCAGTCATGACACCAATCACCAATGAGGGTTTAAATAATTTTCTAGGAACAAGAAGAATTTGACAATTGGGGTCTTCGATAGGTTAGCAAAATCTCAAGTGTACTACTGACAGTAGAAACTCATGTACACAGCATTACCGAGTAGCAAACTGGTATCTAATTGGCTCTGACAAGAATTTTTACACGCAGGTGTCTACCTCCTTAAGGGTGCGGTGACTAATATAAGCGACATGGTTTACGCAGTGTAGATGCTCGGCGTCAAAGGACCTATGGGTCAGGCTGAGGCCCACAGTGCCCACAGTGAACTTCATACAGCCACATATGGACATGAGTCATTACGACAGAGGACTCTGCTCCTCTCGTCTACTCAGCCGAGGTCAGACTGGCTCTAAATCAGGAGCTGTGAAGTTTGCGATAAAGCGCCACTTGAACACCACAAAAATGACCCTCAGTGCTTTACTAACACGAACTAAACACATCACAAAAACTGCATTACATCTCCAATGGTGATCTGGTATTTTCGTTTGGCATCTCTATTACTTCTCGTTTTCCACGGCTTGCGTTCAATCGTGAAAACCTGAATGATGTACATAAATGTAAATGATTCACCCACATGTAAGGAGATGTGTTAAACGATTCAGCTCGGTGTGTTCTGATTATCTCTGCTTAAGCTTTAAGCTGAAATACTTCCTGACTATTTTAATGAAACACTCCAAATGGAGCAGCTACTCTGAACTCCCTTTGGAAATGGGACAGAAATAAGGACAATGAAGCGATGCTACATCAGGCTGAGTGCCTATAAATTGCTTCGTTATGACATAATGACAGGATCACAATAAAATAAATACATATAACTTTTGCATTTTCATCTTAAAGCAGACTTCCTTATTATTTAAAGTTTTTTCTCCTCTTTAATCTGTACACAGATTTTGGCAGTGAGCACAAAAGACCCACCGACCTGCTGATGTAATCTTCTGTTTTGCAGTGTAGCCAATGAGAACCAAGCTGGTTTAAAGGGAAGATGAACATAGGTAGTGAATGAAACCGAGAGACTTCACATTGCTAGCTAAAGGGAAATAAGACACGTTTTAAACACTACGTTTTGCAGACATACTTTAGTAGAGTTCATGGAACTGGACATGAGTATAATGGGTCTCCTTTAAGACATGAAACAACTAAAACACACACCTTAATCGCTAAATTAGCAAAGACAGACAGTGTGAATCAAGCACAATGCAGTACGTGCATGTATATGAATTTAGCCAAGCGATCACTAAGTGCTGACTCCACGTCAGACCCTCCTGCATAACTTTAGTACCACTGACCTGTGTCCAGTTATTTAGCACGAATGCATGGTATGCTTTTGTGAAACCAGAGATCAGCCATGAAACCAGCCACTAAAAGAAGCTCTAATGGCCACATGAAATTACACTTAATAACCACACATACATATATAGACTAAGAAAAAAAGAAAGCTGCTCTTATTTAATATAATTTGCTATGACGAGAATAACCTGAACGGTCAATGTTAAGTATATTTATTGAGACATTTATTCATGCATTTAAAGTTGTAAGTTGATAGCATGGACAAAATCCATGAAAAAGGAATTTATACAACATTTTAGGGCAAAGCGACCCAGGAGCCAATATTCTGAGGTAATGAGCACAGCTCTGTTTGTCCAGCACTGATTTACCATTTTAGCCTGACAATGAGGTTAAACTACTACTTTCATATCACATCACCCTGCTGATAGCCATATTTATACACAGGAGCGCTCTTTACTGCAGTATCTCATTTATGAGGTTATGGGTTTGGGTTTTGGGCTGTTGGCCAGCAAAAATCCTAATGGTTCTTTTTCACTATTTTCTGACTTTAAATTACTAAATAATAAGCAAATTAAATGTTAGAGGAAATTGTTTTGAATGTCTTTCTACACATTACCAGACAGGTAGGACGCCTCGGACTGATGCCTCCCGCCTAGCCCATCTTGCTCCTTCCGTTTCTTGCTTCTCCTCAAGCTGCCAAACCTCTTCATGGAACACAGTGGGTGGTGGGCTCTAAGCTAAATTTGACCATGACCATCCGCATCACAAAAAGAGCCCCATAAACTGCCCCAGGTAAGAGTCACTCCATTTGCTAGATAAACAAAATCGTAAAGGTTAAAAAAAAAAAAAAAAAAAATCCAGCCGCCTGTGTTTGAAGGTGTCTTTTAGGGAGGAGTTGGTCCTCTGGAAGCTGGATGCCTTCAGTGAGAGGGTAAAAAATATAACTATGCGAGAAAAACAAACCTCAGCTGTTCTGTCAAGTTCCACATTGCATTTGTTTTTTTGGAGGTACCTCTCTAGTTCTGAACAGAAACAGACAATCACAGCGGGTGCTGAGTACAAGCTACTCTACAAACCACAGAGCCAGCAGCAAGCAGGTCTAACACTCGATAGAAGAGAGTAGAAAAGCTGTGAATTCCACCGAGCCTCAGCAAAGAAATGTTCCCATTTGCGAGTGATGCAAATTGCAAGTGTGGCCAGACTTCAGCGCATTTCCCCCTGCTCTCAGGAGTGTCAGTGCTGTGACTTGTCAGGTGCAGCTGTGGGTGATGTTACTTTAATATAGCACTGGTGTCAGCAGCCTGTAAAAGGAGGCCAGTCTGGAAAGGAAACCCCACCGATTGGCTCAAGCTGCACATCTCCCCGCCTCCCGTCTGCCACTGCCCTCCCTCTGCTCGCAGAGTAAATTCAGCACAGGAACATCTGTTTCACTCCGTCTTAACACAATGTAACAGAGAGTGGGGATAACGCAACCTCAAGGTTCCCTTGCATAAACGTCTCCTTCATTTAAAATTCTTCTAAATCTGCAGTTCGACATCACCAAAGAGCTGGAGGATACGCACCACTGGCATTTGTGGAGGCAGTTGTAATTTTCGGGTGCCTGACATTTAAGATTGCTGAGGCCTGCCCCCATCAGATGACAGCAGGGGGACATCCCATCTTCTGTCAGCTGATCAGAAAGCTTCCATTCAATACCCTTTCCTACCCTTAACAGATGGCCGCCTCTTTGCTGCCCACATTAGCTGAAGCATGCCCAGCACAGATCTCAATTAACATGTTATGCAAGTGTTCCAATCTGCTCAGTGGGTCAATGGCTGATATGAATTTCAGATATCAGTGATTATCACCTAACAGTCACTGAATAAAGCCACTAAAGCTGTCATTCCACTGAGAAACCGAGAGAAAATCACTCATTTCAAGCCAGTTTGAAGCTAGTTAAGTGTGAAAGCCATAAAGCACTTAAAGTCCTTTGATCTCATCTGTGACTTTATAAAGTCATTGTGCCCTTGTAAGGCCTGCATTTTATGAATTTAGAAACTCCCTACTTCCTTTATTTACCGACAACAAGCAGCCCACAGTAGCAACAGAGAGAGTGAGAGGGGTGGAAAAAAAAAACCTCTGCATGGCTGTGTGAGGAGCTCCTGAGAGTCTGGTCACTTCCAGATAAGGCTATGAAAGCGCTACACTTGCCTTGAGCAGCGAGAGACTGACAATGTCCAGGCGACGTGAAAACACATATTTAGACCAGCGGGGAAAGAGGAAGCATTCTAGTCATATTTGCAGCAAGTGCACCTAAACATGAAAACCTGCATCCTGATGAATGATATATGTAAATGATCGAGACCACACAAACGTCTGCAAAAATACTCGTTTCCTTGCAAATATGTTAATAAAAGAGGTGACTACAAAGGTTCATTAGAACTAGTTTGAAAGTCAAATCAAGACAAACTAGGCCTTCAGTGCACCCTTGTGGCAAAACTGGGGTTACTACAAAAACATCTGACTCCAAAAAAAAAGTGAACAGATCAAGTGCCCACTCAGTGACTTTATATTTAGTTATAAATACTCTGTCGCTATTAGTCACCAATAATCTAAAGCCACATCATTAGTGAGCAGGAAGCGTGTTTTGCCTCAGACCACATCTTACACTACTAATCACCAGCAACTGGGATGGGAGGGATGGAGCAGTTGGGGTGTGTTTTGGTCCCCGTTACTATCCATAACAATCTCCAGAGGAAACTGAGCACACTGGCTTTTACAGTCTGGGCTCTAACAGAGCTATTCCAGCAGCTCTGCCAAACTGACCCTTTGCGAGGAAACAGAGAAGAATGGGTACTTGCACAAGCCAAAAAATCAATGACTCATCCTTTTAGCTGTTTGATGCTTGCTTCCAACAGGGCTGTTTCCATGTAGGCAGGGTGGGTTTTTTTTTTTTTTTTTTTATTTATGTAATGACCAACTACCAAAAAAAATGGAGACACAAGAGCTAAAGACGTGCCAGTTAAATCTGGTCTTCATAAAATGAGACCTTGTTCTGCCCAGTCTCATTTCTACTAATTTGTGCATACCAGTATTACCATTATGCAGCTCGTGAGTTTTTTAATGCGCGTACTGTGGCTGGACTCCAAACTCCAAGGATGCCGAGCTTGAAACCTAATAACAAACTGCCTGCACGGCTTAATGCTGGTGGGGGGGGGCGAGAGATGATAACTTAATTCTGATAATAAACAAAGCCAACCATTTCCTTTTCCTAGAGAAAGTTGTTAACATCTGAGAGGAGATTATGAAGAATGTCTGTCTGCACTCAAGCGACGGCCATCTGTCTGACAAGACTCGTGACCTTGTTGGCTGCAGAGCGGCACAAAACAAAGAAGTTACTTTTTCTCTTTCTACTCAGAGAAAACCAAAAACTCCACTTCCTTATTGCTACAAAATATGGAAGCTGATAAAAGGAGATACAGGGAGGGGTAGTGGGAGTGGTTCGGTGAATGAGTGTCTAATTTATACAGGTGTTTTTCTTTTTAAATTTCTTGTTATTTTGGTTTATTTCTTATTTATCTATAGGAGAGAGACTAGATCTGCAATTGTGAGAATTAAAGGTTCTCTGAAACCAGTCGGGTATCAAAAGGAGCGCACCGTTTTGTGTGCCGTTCTCTGGTGTGACAAAATAAATATTGTTCTCTGCACCTCACCTGATTGAACTTTGTCCTGAGGTGAACCGACATTGTCAGATATCTGATATCTGAACTGATGAACTGAAAATGCAGACGCCTTGGTTCCTGTGTGGGGGTTTTTACCTCATGTACGTACAGCAGGAAAACCAAATAATCTTTGAAATGACAGTTTCATCTATTGTGTCTTACTTCCTTTACAAGCGTCTTCCTCTTAGAACTCTGCTTTAAAAGAGGACTTCAAATATTTGCACAAGTTTCTTCCATGCATTCTTAAAACTATTAAAACAAAGATTCCAACAATGGATTCATGAACACTGCAGTGCAACAAGCAGGTTGCAGGCAGTGCAGTGTTTGCATTTCTACTTACCTCTCCTGGTTCTGGAAAAGAGTTTGATGCTCGAAGAGGGAGAACCGGACGACCGGAAGATACCGCTGAAGCTCAGTCGACGAGGGGACTTAGGGGAGTTCTGATGGGAGGGATAAGGGAAGATACTTTTGGGAGAACTTGAATTTGGCTTTGATTGAACTGGAGCAGACTGGGGACACAGAGGCAGTGTGGTGACGTCCGGGCTCTTGGCAGAACCTCCTTTGATGGGGCTGGCTGAACGAATGAGTCGCTCTCCCTGAGAGATAATAAGAAAGCAGATTTATTTATTTATGCACATTTGCAATTGCATGGTTTACGTTTAAGCGTGTAGCCACTGTTATGAGAAACAGCAAGTGCAGTGCAAAGCAAGGGGCTGTACTGAAAAAAGCAAAAGTAGTGAAGAGATTTATTGTGAAATGACAGCTGCTGATTGCACTTCTTTGGTCACTTCTCCTTTTTAAAAAACAAAACAAAACAAGTTTTGTATAGTTGGTCGCTTTGTGACAGTTAATGGTGTCTCCTAAAGAGCAGTATGAGAAGTTTCATATGCAAGCTGCAATAAGGCACATGTGCAATCACACTACAGTTGTGGTAAAAGACACTATAAAGACTAAAAATACTGATCAGTACACATTCTAACAACCAGGGAAAAAAAACAAGTGATGCATGAGCGCATAGATATTTGTTTTTCTACAAAGAACTGTGCCTTATCGTGCAAAACCTGTCTTTCTGTTATGTTGCCATGGTATGCAGTTCGGAGGAGCGCCACGTGATATGACAAATCAGTAAGGACACCATAACATCCACTATCAGACGATCAGCACTCCTCTTACTTAAAACTGCGGTAACAATATTTTTCAGTTGGGCCTTCTGTGTTTATGAGTGTGCCTTTGCAAGGTCGATATCGTGTAAACAGATGGAGAAATCCTTCTCTCTTTGCTGTGCCCATACCAAAACAAAACACGAGAGATGGCAGCCAATCTAGCTGGAGACAGAGAGGGCCTCCTCCCACCGCTGACGGCTGCCTGCTCTGGATGTGCCAACAACAAATCTTTTAACCGTTTGTGGGCTCGCCATACAGTGAAGCTTTTGATTATGCAGGGATCTCCGGCTCAGGGGCTGTTATTACTGAAAACAGTTAAATGCAACAGGGGTGTTGCAGTAACAGTCTGTGGAGAATAATTACTCCCACCGAAACAGATAAACTGCATGTTGTGGAGAGAAAAAGAAAATAAACACTGGGGTCTAATGGGACATAAAAAAGATGTCTGATATTAATACTAGAACTCAAAAAGAAGAAGAAATCAAGAAGAAGCTCCGTTTTGCCGTACGCTAAGGGCTGGTCCTGCTCCACAAACACATTTTTATTCAAACCAATCCCCTAACTATCTGAGAGCACACACCCATCTTTGTTGTTTGCCAACAAATCTCACCCTTTCATTGTGCAAGAGCCTGTTAAGGCAAGTGAACCAGCTATCAGGGTTTAGCGTGGATACAGATCTGCTCCTACAAAACACAAGGCGATGCAGGTTTTTACCTGCACCACGCAAATATTACTGAGATAATATGCATCTTGGCTGATATGAGGTAACAGTGGATGGTTAGTTGGTTCCTATTCAAATCAACTGGAGGAGACAGTAGGAAGAGACTGCTTTCTTTTAGAAAAATCAATTTCCTGTATGTGCTGGTGCTATGCCTGGACACTGTGGGAGTAATGTTACTGTAAGCCAGTGCGGGTTGGCAGAATTGGAGAGGATGACCTTGTCTAATATTTTGCTCTTGCAAATTCACATTTAATGAGCAGATAGATGCGTGGCAAGAAAAGCAAGCTCAGGAAAACAAAAAGAACAGTTGGCAGGTGAATGAATCATTTCACAAAAATCTTTCAAAATGTACCGTGTGGGCTCCGCTTTTGGTTGAGCCACTCGTCTCCACTTGAGGGGCATTAAACGCCCCGAAATCCTGCACATGAAGAGAGATCTGAGCATCAGGGATAAAGCAAACTTCACCCGGAAACACAACAGAAACATAAAACTGACACTTTATGTCCTTTTGTCTGCTTTTACGTGAAAATAGGTTAACCCCACCTGCTTTTGACTCTTAGCCTGACATTCAAAAAGAAGGTAAACATGTGTTGCCACTGCGGAAACTTCTGCAGGACAATGAAAGGCAAAACTCTTCTTCCCCATACTGTGGGCTGGTTTTGACATTACACTTCAGGCCGATGATGCCATGCATGTTGCTGCAGAAAGGCAGTTTTAACTGCACAGACGTAACTAGGCGAGTTTGCAGAGCTGTACTGTTATTTTATTTTTTATGCAGCTGTAATAGACTTTCCACCATGATTTTTTTTAGAATGGGGAAGTTCACATAGCGATGGAAAGCTCCAACATCTAACACTTGAGCATTAACCACAGAAACAGAGCTGCATTCATAAGGTTTACGCCACACTGGGAAGGTTTTTCCAGCCTATAAAGCTGAAATTTTGCACTTGTCCATTTGTTATTCTCGAGCAAATTATGCAGCACACTGGATCTGATAGTGGATCCATGCAAAAACAAATGCTACCAGGAGAGAAGCAGTTGTCAGGACAGAGTGACCAAATTGTTTTTGAAACATGAGGTACAATAAAGCTATAAAGCCTCCCGCAATAACAACTAGGCTTTGTGGAGCTTGTGCAGAAAATGATTACACAATTGCAAATAGTTATTACCCAGTTTAATAAACAGAGAAAACTGTAAATCAGGGCCGTATTAGATCAGCAGTGTCATCGCCTGTTTTTGTGCCAGAGTAGACCGAATAATGTTGGGTTTGTATTAGAAAAACAGGATCTCACCAGGGACTCTGTGTTGGGATTTTTCTTTCCCCACAATTATTATTGGCATAATAACAAATTTTTGTAAACATGATATGTAAACAATAGTTGCAGCCCTAACATGGGAGGTGGCTACAATCACAATAAAGGTAGAACTGCTGCACATGCTCAATGCAAAGAGGCAAAACACGTTTTTGAGTGTTTATAGGGAGCGTTTACATGCCATTAGGACAGATTAACCAAGTCCTGACTCAGAGACAACTGTCAGTCACGCACGCTCTTATGCGTCGCGTGCGCTCGCAGACTGCGATGCACCGAAATCGGCTAAAGCCCACTCAAAGTTACAGCCTTTTACCCCACCCACCCCACCATAGAGTCTCAGTAAGAAGCCAAATTATTTGATACTTCACCGACTTACTGGCATGTTAATCCGCAGACTTCTCCTCTTCTTTGGTATTTTCTTTGAGCTCCCCTTGCTGGACTCCATCACCGTGCTTCCCATGTTTTGTTTTGGGGGGTTTTTTCCTGCAAACGCGCAACACCTTAAAAAATAAAAATACAAAATAAAAGTGTACTGGGATAAAAACTGCTGTATCGCTTCTGCACACCGTCTACAGCCGCCTCCACCTTCCCTTTAGCCTCGACAACACTGAGGAGCTGCCTCATCCACCAGGAAGTAGGTTTGGCCGTAAAAAAAAAAAGAGAGAGGCAGGGCACACACATGTTCACAAAAAATTAGAAGGCGTGCAACAGCGAGGACTGCTTACAGGTGTTATGTCACACTGTATTTAACCCCACCCTCCTCAGAAGAGGAAACTGAGACCTCCCGCGGTCCTTTTCGCCTCGGTATTAAATCTACAGAGAAATGAAACGCCTCCGCCGTTTCATTTCTGAGGATAAGTGCGGTAAAAACTATACTTCCTGTAGCTTCTTTGGTCGCACAGCCCCGGAAGCTGCTGTCCGTGAATTTGTAAATCTCAAGGCACTGTTCGGTTTTCTGAAGCGTTGTTCTTTCACACTTCTTCGAGAAAAAGGCAACAGCAACAAAAACAAACCCCTAACAAACACATTTTAAAGGGAACAACATGTTTGACACAGCAGCGCGCGGAGCTGACTTGTGCAGATGTTTCACCGACAGATGTCAGTGCCACTCTGATTCTGGCTGGATATGAATGAAAAGCTTAAAAACAACAACAACAACAACAACAACAATAATTAGTGCGAATAAAATGGAGGAATCGTGACCGGTACTTTATACCGCCTGCATCTTACAGCGTGTTTATCTTACTCTTTCCGTGTTTCTTTCAAAGTTAAATGCAGGCCTGACAGCTCTGTGGTAACCTCCACAGCTGCAGGGATTTAAAAATATATATATCAACATGCTTCTCTGTCCTTAAACGGAGTTAAAAACATTTGTTTGATTTTGTAGTAGCTCTGTGCTTGAAGTTCATACTTTAATAAATCGTTGCTACTATTTTCACGTGCATCTCAAGGGTGTCAAACATAAGGCCCTGGGGACAGAATCGCCCCGGTAAAGACTTCCATCGGGTCCACTGGTGAGTTCTGTAAAATATGGAGAGACAATTTTGTGAATTTTAGCTGTATTTTCTGAAGTTTTTTCAGCTTCTGCTATTGATAAACACCTCCCCCGCAGGTATTTACACTAAACCAAACTAATTAAGTAATAAATAAACAATTAAATGACCAACAAGTTCCTGGTTTGTCTTTTTACCCCTCTATCTACTATAGAAATGTCATTTCCTTTCCCAAGGAGTCCACAGTAAAAATAAATAAACTTTCTGGGCAGCAAGCTACCAGAACTGTTTTTTTTTTCTTATATAAAGATATCTCAGGGATTAAATGTGTTGTTACAGGGTTTTGGGGTTTTTTACACTGACAAGTTCTAAGTGTAAATGCACTGCATTGAGGTTATTTATAAGTTAGGATCATTTTAGTGATTTGCAGCAGTTGCTCAGTCACTGATCCCTGAGTCCCCTACTGTA
Source organism: Mchenga conophoros (assembly GCF_057382185.1). NCBI lineage: Eukaryota > Metazoa > Chordata > Actinopteri > Cichliformes > Cichlidae > Mchenga > Mchenga conophoros. Next base: position 19,130,662 of record NC_140543.1, read on the forward strand.
CACTCTGTACACACATGACTGTGTTAGTACCCACCCAGACAACACAGTCATCAAGTTTGCAGATGATACCACCGTGGTGGGGCTCATCTCAGGGGGAGATGAGATGGCATACAGAGCTGAAGTTCAGAGGCTGTCAGATTGGTGTGTCGATAACAACCTGGACCTCAATACCAACAAGACAAAAGAACTGGTAGTTGACTTCAGAAGGAGGAAGTCCGAGCTGCAGCCTGTCAGCATCAATAGGGAGTGTGTGGAAAGGGTCTCCAGTTTCAAGTTTCTGGGTGTGCACATAGACACAGACCTCCAATGGAGCTCTAACACCGCTGCGGTTTTAAAGAAGGCCCAACAGCGTCTCCACTTTCTGAGAATCCTCAGAAAAATGGTCCTGAAGAAGGAGCTGCTGACCGTCTTCTACCGCTGTTCCATTGAAAGTGTGCTGACATATTGCATCGGTGTGTGGTTCTCCAGCTGCACCACAGCACACAGAAAGGCACTCCAGAGGGCCATTAATATGGCCCAAAAAATCATTGGACATTCTCTTCCCTCCCTGAAGGACCTGTACAGCACTCGCTGTCTCAAGAGGGCACACAGCATCCTACAGGATGGAACACTCCCAGGACACCGGGTGCTTAAGCTGCTGCCATCTGGCAGGAGGTTCAAGCTACTGAGGTCCCAGACAAACAGACTCAAGGACAGCTTTTACAACAGGGCAATAGCCCTGATCTATGCAAATAGCTGACCTGACTGGCTACCTACCTGGACTTTTTTTGGGGGGGGGAGGTAACAATGTTTAAAACAATAATAATAATAATATTTATATTTATAACAAGGTGCAATAATAATTAATGTGCAATAATAACAGTGCAATACACACACACTTATTGTTCTTTTTTTATTACTAAGTTAATATACTGTGTTGTGTTGTTTGTGTTGCGTTGTGATGTGTCATATCGTGTCGTGTTGTGTTATATGTAGCGCCGACGTAGGACAGTTTTCCAATCTCATTGTACTATTGTACTATGTATGACTGTGCAATAACAAAGAGTTATCTTATCATCTTCATTGCCACACCTGACTCCACCTCACCCTGTCCCCATGCTCCTCTGTATGCCCAGCTTCACTATACATCCAGGAGTTTTCTCTGCAGGCTTCCTTTTTTCCTCCTGCCTGGCAGATCCATATTCAGCATCCTTTGTCAGTACATCCACTGCCCCTCCTCTGCACACATCCAAAGCATCCCAGCCTTGCTTCTCTAACTTTATCTCCAAACCATCCAACCTGAGTGGTCGTTTTCTTGAAGCAATTCCTTACTTTGACCATCCTGCTCACTCCCAATGAAAATCTCAGCATCTTCAGCTCAACCGCCCGTCGTTTTGTTATTTTCATTGTCTCCAAAACTTATACAATAGCAGGTCTCACTACCATTTTTTGTAAACCTCTTTCACGCTGCTATTCTTCTGTCACAAATCACCCTGACACTCGTCTCCACACACTCCACCCTGCCTCCACCTCTCTTGTGCACTGTCCGTTGCTTATGCTGACTTGAATTTATTTAGTTTTCTGTTTGATAAACTTTTAAAAGCTTATATACTTCTTGGCTTCTTTGTAAAAAAAAAAACACATACTGTGTAAACAGCAGTCTTTAATTTCCACGTGCTTACAGTGAAGCATCTTTCTATACCAAATGTTGCATGAGGTGTATTGGTACTATTTAGTGTCCATCCACATGGGTAGTTTAAGAACATGAGCACCGAGCCCTCCAAGTACCAATCAAATGCAGAGTGCACAGCACAACAGAGTGTGTTTTGCCCGCTTACTCGTACCATCATGCCAAGATGCCACCTAGCACTATGTCTTCTATGTGTCAAGATGTTATTTAAACACAAAACGAAACACATAATTATGCTTTTAGCTATAATTAAACTCAGCTTTTATTTGTTCAAGCTCAAAGTTTATATAACATGTTTCTCATGGAGTATGAGTGGTTTAAAGATGTAGCAGGGTTTTTTTGGGTTTTTTTTTTTTACCAACAGTCAGGTCCACAGGAGTGATACCCAGTAAATGTGCAAGCACAGCACACACAATTAACTAAATTTGGTTGAACGTTAACACGTGTTTTAGTGCCATCGAGATTGCATGCTAGCATAATGAGGGGCTTCCGGGCTCTGAGAGAAAGTGGGATCGCTACAAGATGACTGAAGACCCAAGAAGGAAAAATACCTCTTTTATAAATGTTTGGTTATTCAGTCGTTTTGACATAGTGGATCATTTAATGTGGACTCTGAACAATCTGAGAAGAACAACTCTTTGGCTTCCTTGATCACATGTCCATAAACAGTCATAAAGTCATAAACAGTCTGTGATCATAATAAAAGATTTTTATGAAAGTCTCTACAGCTGATGAATGGAAACATATCTAGAAGTCAGCATAGCTTATGACTCATTATTTGCCTATTTGCTAGTATGTTTGAAGCTTTGGTTGAACTAAACAGAGAACACACATCCACTCTGACCACTTTCTTCAAACTGAGCATCAGAATGGGGAGGGAGGGCGATTTAATTGTGAGCATGGCATGGTTACTGCTGATCCACTGGGATTTTCCTGCAGAACTGCAGTTCTCTGAGCAAAAATGTATTGTTGACATCACAGGAAAATAATTAGACTGCTTTTAGTTGGTAAGAAATCTACAGTAACTCAAGAAACAATTTGTTACGACTAAGCAGAAAAGCATCTCTTAATGCACAACACCCCCAAACTTGTAGCAGATGGGCTACAGCAGCAGAAGACCACACTGGGTCCTGTTAGAGTTGAGCAGGAAACTGGGATAAAGTTCTCACAGGCTCACCAAAATTTGACAATACAAGACATAAAAAAATTTGTCTGACGAGTCTTAATTTTTGCTACGTTTGGATGGTAGGGTCCAAATGTGGCCTAAGCATGAAGCATAGTAAATGAACTGGTTCTTATACAGCTCATTTCTACTCTACCTCAACACTGAAAGCAACATGCCTCATTCACCAGTTCACACTCTTTCTTACGAGCACTTTTTCTAGGCTTAACTGCTTTCTGGCTAACATTTACACTCCAATGGATGCATCATAGAGCAACTTGGGGGAAAGTATCTTGCCCAGGTATATTTGGCATGTAGAATGGCTCAAAACAGGTATCAAACAAACAACCTCCTGAGCTACAGTCACAGCACTCCATCCCTGCATCTATTCTAATGGGCACACCTGAGGTCCCTTAGTACCTCATATCATTTAAACATCACAGCCTCCACGAGTATTGTTTGCAGATCATGTCCCTTTATGACAACAGTGTAGCCATCTTCTGAAATCTACTTTCAGCAGGATAATGCTCCACATCACAAAATTTAAATAATCTCAAATTGGTTTTTCGACCATGAAAATCACCTTCAGTCACCAGATCTCAAGAAAAAAAAAAAAGAAGCACCTTTTGGATGTGGTGCTGGCATCATGCCAATATGGAGAAAAGTCTGAGGAATGTTTCCAGGACCTTTATGGGATCCAACTCAGTGCTAGCAACATGCAACAAATTCCTTTTCCCAGCTTTAATTAAAAGAAAAGAAAGTGCAATCATTGAAAACACAAACAAATTGCTAACATGTAAAATAGTTTATTTTTGTAAATGTTTCTAAATTCAATTCCACAAACTCCAAACCTCATACTCTGTACACTTCAAAAGGCAATTCAAAAAAAGAGAAAGAAACAAAAAAAAAGAAACGAAAAAGAAAAGGAACAAAATAAAAACAAAAAGAAAAGAAATGACTACTTTACACGACCAAGAAAATGTAGCACAAACACACTGGCAGGATGATGTATCGTACAAGAGAAGAAAAAATATCCAAGAAACAATTTTGTTACAACCATTCATTGAGAAAAATATATACAATTGAGTCTTCGGAAAGTTAAAAAAATACATGCCATATACATTACAAGTTCTAAGACTGTCTCCAAAATTTTACAGTCAACTTGAAATTGTGCACGCAAAAACTCCTCTGCTTCTAGCATGTGACTTGTGAAGTGTCAGTATAAGAAATATTTCTGATTATAAGCAGGATGCCATCTCTTTCCAAAAAAACGAAACAAAAACAAAAGGCAGAACAACCTACAGTTCTCCATAGAATTCTTTCTGTCGCGCAGTGGTTCGTCTAAGTCACAACATTATTAGACGTTCGCACCTTATTTGTGTTAAAAGTAAAGTTTAAAAAACAACAACAACAAAAAAACAGGTTAACACATGTTGCTGTTTCCATTTGTGATAAAAAGTTAAAAAGCAGTTTTTTTTGGGTTTTAAAACCTAATTCACAGTTCTTTAAAATCAAACCTGATTAACAGCAAACAGATCACAATGATCTTTTACTATCTGAAGAGTCTTTTTTTTGATTCTGTAACCGATTACTTGTTACATTAGTCAACAAAAATATTTCTTTTTTTTTTGAGAGTGGTCAAAGTAAGTGTAAGTCACAAAACACTACGCTACAATACCGTACTTTTAATACAACAAAAATACTTTGTGAATTATTGTGGTTATATTACAAATTCTGTACAGAATAATCATAATATATACTCTCAAACTGAAATAACGTCCATCTTAAATAAATTTCAATGACAAACAGAACAAAAACAATTTTTAAAAACACCCAAACATCGAGAAGGTTAAGGTAGTATTTGGTCGGTTATTCCTATAGTTTTTTTGTTGGTTTTTTTTATGTACATTTATACAAAAGTAACAGCATGTCTTCTTCAATCTTCAAAAACAATAGCAATCTAGCCTTCTTTTAACTCGATCTCATTTTGAGAATAAAATTCATTCACTCAGTAATAAATACAAAACCTCTCGAATTCCACACAAATCACATGACAGAGACCTATGATAAAACTGACTCATGGAATCAAGTATTTAAAAGCTTGTGTGTGTGTGTGTGGGTGTGTGTATGGGTTTTTTTTTGTTTATTTTTTTTATTTTTAGTGCAAGTTAATATTCCCTTCGCGGTATTCATTGCTGTACATTCCTCATTCAGTGATGTCTACATTTAGTCAAACGGTATACATTAACAGTATGAACAAAAGGGCCTGCCCTTAGTAAGCAATAAGGCCGCACCCCACACAGTGCTTTCTCATTCGCTGGTGGATTCCGCACCCCCATGTACACCAAACAAACACACGGATACATACAGACGGAGGCGTCGACAGAGCCCCTCACATATGGCACGAGTCATTTCCTGCTACTGTGTTATATTTCCCTTCCTCCGCCTATTTTTAATTCCACGTTGTTGACGAACCAACACCGATTCATTTATTTCTCCAAGGGCTCAGGCCTTCTGCTCATTCGTAAAATGACTTTAGTGTGAAGTCTCTTATTTATTCTGTGCAGAGATCACAGCATCCTCCACACGCTATGGCAAGGAATGCGTTTGGGTTCGTCGTTTCCATTTTGCTCAGTTAATCCACTTCCTGCATTCAGGAGCTCCACAGTGGCAAGCAATCTTGTGCTGGCCCTCAAAGCTGTCAAACTGGTAGTTGAAACACAGCTGCAGAAAACAAACACGGGAGAAACACCCATGGCTATATCACAACTGCACCGTTTACACCCACATATGCATGCAAACGAACAGGGATAAATTCTAATTACAGAAAATTTTATATATATATATATATATATATATATATATATATATATATATATATATATATATATGTGTGTGTGTGTGTGTGTGTGTGTGTGTGTGTGTGTGTGTGTACCAACCTCCTCTCCTTTTTCAATTCTGCGAATGCAGCTGATGATGATTTTGTAACCCCTCTCAAATGTTACCACCTCAGCAACACAGTTAGGGGCACAAGAATGATTGATATATCTGAAAAAGAAGCACGAGTCACGCGTGAAACAGCGTTCAGAGCATTACTGTAACATAGCCGACCACATTTAAATGATTGCAGATTCTATTTGCAACTAAAGGCTCATTTGCTGCCTCTGTGAGCTGATTCAGACATGCAGCGGCAGACGGTGATAAGATGAAAATGCCAACATTTAAAAAAACAAAACAATTATGACATTCAAAAGAAACTAGCTTTGTTTCCAACTTGTGAGTCTGTGTTTGGTCAGCATGGCAAAATGAGACGCAAAGGCAGTTTAGAGTATGTTTACCGGGGTTTTCATATCTGTGGATAGATTTTGTCAGTGAGAACTCATAACAAAGTAGTACTGACTACTGAGTGTTCATCTTTCACAAACTATGAAGAAGGGCATGAACCTGTTCCAACATGGTCTCTAGTTCTGGTTTCATGTGTGTTTGGGCCCTTTTGACAATGCAACTGAACTGCCATCACTTTGATAACAAAATCCAAAAAAGGCCAACGTCTACAGCAGCAACGAAAAAAAAACCCTGATGCTCATTTGCAATATGTACCAGTTTGCAGACAAGCCTCCCACACACAGAAGCAGAGTCTCGTCTGTGCCACTTTACTGGAAGATTATATCGGTAAGACAGATATGGAGAGGCTACTTTTAAGACGTTGAGGCGTGCACTCCACAAAACCTTTGTTCCATCTTAGCAGCTCATCAGTTAAGTCCTGTAAGAAGTAAGGCTGGCCATCCATAAATCTAACTACTTCTTTTTCCTTCCTCAAAAATCCCACAGATGCTCAAACAGACTTGAGATTTCAGGGACTTGGAAGCTGAGTTAACACCCTTTCCTCCTTTGGCAGTGGATAGTGGTCAGTATGAAAACCCTGTGCAGCACTGTGCATTCTGATAACTTTCTACCATAACCAGTTTTCAGTAAATTGTGCTGGAGGTGCTCTTCTGTGGGATCACAGAACCACCCTTTACTCCCACACATCAATGTGCTTTAAGCCCTCATCACTTGTGCTAACCACTGGAAACAGGTAACACCCCACCGGACATGCTGTCCTGGAGGTGCCCTGACCCAGTCATCTAGTCATAACAATGTGGCTCTTGTCAAAGTCGCTCAGATCAACAGGCTTGCTCATTTTTCCCTGTTTTAACTTCAAGAGCTCACTCTTCACTTGCAGCCTCTTGTAACCACCCCCTTGACAGATACCAGTGCACTGAGATCATCAGGGTTACTCACTTCAACCGCAAGGGGTTTTAATGTTGTGGCTCATCGGTGTGCTACACTGAATGACATTTGTTGCAGTAAGTGAGCATGAAAGAAATGCTACACTGTCATAAATACATTTATGAAAATGCTCAAACAGTTTGTGGAAGCTCAGAGTACCTTGCGATCCCTCCATTAAGTGTGGCATCAACAACATGTTCGCTGTCGATGCGGAACATGAACACTGCCCGGTTCTACAAGGAAGAGAAGAAATGCTCTTAGCTTTTGGAAAAGATCATTTTAAAGAAACACAATGTTGCAGCACATATATTTACCTTAGACCTATAGATTTTCTCCTTCCTGATGGCGACCTCATTTCGGAGGATGGTTCCATTGTACTCAATCACCATTGTCTGTTTTTCAATGTCTCTAGCAGCAAACAGCCCCAGGCCCTGTGAATATGTCAAATAAGCAGGTTTTCATTTAGTCAACAGGAAATGGAAAACAAAAGCATCAGTCTCACTCTGACAGTTTAAAAAGAATTTAAATCTGGTCGACTCACCTGGATGCGGGAGCGGCCCAGATAGACGTTGGCTCGCCACTCACTCTTCATCCAGCGGTACTGGGAGGACCTGGGGTGCACCACCGGAGGCTTATTATGGGGGGCGCCACCTTCTCCTTGGGCAACATTCTGGTTAGACCTGGCACTGCTGCTGGATACAGCCTGTGGCTGAGGCCTTTATTTTTAGGAGGGAGGTGGAGAAGGAGAACATTTTATTAACTCTGACTTATTTACTTGGAGACAGAACGTTCCCAGGAAGCTAATTTAATGTCAACTTCAAACAAAGTTACCTTATCACCAGTGAGGTGTAGGGAGAGCTTGTTCTTGGCTGAGCGCGGGCACAACCAGCTGGATTGAACATGAGAGGCAACTCCACGAGAGGGTTGCGTCCGTAACGGAACGAGTACCTGTCACAAGCTTCCACTCCTGGGAGCTGAAACCAGATGAAAAGCATCATTTAGAGATTTGTTGATGTTTTTAAATTCTTGCAGCTGATGAAATCCTCCAAAGTAGGTACAAACCGATTCTGTGATCTTGGCAACTGCAGGAACTGTGAGCCCAAACAGATCCTCTCCTTTCAGGTAAACAGGAAAGAGCTTCAGAGTGCCTGACTCAGCTCTCTTCTCAGCAACTGGGCCTAGCACCTTATCCCACACTCCTAATGACAAGAGCAGAGACAAGAACAGAAGCTGGTTAAAACTGTTTCATTAGCCACAAAAACACACACTAGTATTTTTTTTTCCTGAGGGCAAACCTTTAGCAGAGGTGTCAGTCAGGACCATGTCTTGGTAGCCTTGTTCGATGACTCTGATGGTAAACTCTGGTATCCCGTCTCTCTCTTCAACTGAACAGATGTAGCGACAGCGGCGATTGCCATGGCGCATGCTCCAGTAAATGCGGCAAGCTTCATAGCCAACTGGAAAGATGGCTGTTGAGGAATGGAAGGACGCCATCTGTAGCGGTGTGAGCTGGCCGATTGCATGCAACACCAGACTGCCTACCCGAAAGGTGTAACCTAACTCGGGCTGCTGCACAGCCGTGGCAATTTGACGCACTTCGTCTCTCTGGACATAAACACGCCGGAACACGGCAAAGCATCGCAGCTCGTGCTCCAGAGCATGTCCCGCTGTTCCCCGGGGCCTGTGGGCATGGCAGAGCATGGTCTTATCCTTGAAGAAGGTGCACTGAGCATGCAGGGCACAGGTGAAATGGTAGACATTGGTGCAGCGCAGGCGGTGGCAGCCGCTGGTGGCTCCGGTCTGCTGACAGTAGGCGCATCGTATAGTTTGACCACGCCGCAGCGCAAGCTCCACGTTGATGAGGGCGCCAGCTTGAGTCTCGTACACCTCAGTCGACCAAAGGGCACAGTTGAGATGAACCCACACATCGAGATCTAGATTGAGCAGCCTGGCAGGACCATCAGTCATTCCATCTCCAAACTGATGGCAGAAACAGCAGCGTCTCTGGTCCTTGAGTGACACTGGAGGGCGCAGGGAGGCTCCAAGCTTCTTCAGGAGCTCATCAATCTTATCCTCATCCGGGAGCTGCGAATTCCCTCTTGGCACCACCACCTGGACAGTCCATTTCCTCCATCGGAGTCCTTTCTGTCTCTTTCCCTGATGCCAGCCGTCGTGGGACCTTGGCCTGGACTTCAGCTTCACTGTCACTTTGAGGGCATCGGATTTTGCGTCAGTCTTGGGTGTCTCACCTGCTGAAGGGAATGGGATGGGAGGTGTAGAGGGGGGTGACTGCTTTGGCTGAAGCTGGGCCAGACAATGGACATCCAGGGAGGACATGTTGTTACTGTACTGGTGCTGAGTTTTAGAAAGGCTCTCTGTTTGCTCAGAGGCTGGGAGGAGGGACACAGACTCCTGGGAAGATGACAAGGGAAAAAAAAGTGCCAAACATAAAAGTCAAATGCTTTTTTAAGACTCAGATTTCTAGGAGATGTGCATGGGTTACAGTGGTACAAACCTTAGATTCTGTGGTTGATCTGGACTGCAGTGGTGGTGATGAACAGTAGAGAAGGAAGCAGTTGTGGCTGCAGAAGACCAAGTCGTCTTCAGATTTAAAACGGCCTTCAGATTCCTAACGAGAAGAAAATCAGTCCAAGTTTGAAGAAGCTGAATTAGGAATGAGGTGTAAGTCAACATCTGACTAATGGAAGCCACTCAAGGCAAAGCGATGTTGAAAAATAAATTATGCAATATTTAAATAACCTAAATACTGCTGTTTAACCTACTAACTGATCTGAAATCTATTTAACTCCATTAGGAAAGATTTACATAATCAGAGCACATGTTCAGTGTTATTCCAGTGCCGTGCATATGAATATATTGATAAGTGTGGCCCTTCAGGGTGAAAGGAGTTTTAATACTTCATTTCTCCAACGTAAAAATCTGGTAAGCCAACCAATCACAGCTCATATAATAATCTCAATATTATATGTATACATGACATTGAAATGATCCAAATTTCTGACAGTGGGACTCATTACACAAATCAAAGCTATAGTCATCTCCAAAATGCATAAAGTTAAAACAAAAACATAATTTCAACATATCAAGCAACATTAGTGCAAATTTGCATTTTGTACAATTTCACAGCCGTAAAAAGGAAAGGAGCTAAAGCTTGAGTTCTCGGATAACTTTACCAAAAATTCACATTTTAACTAGCTCATCGGGGCTTTGGCATGGACACAGTCATCATTATAAAAGGTTATGTGATGCATAAATGAAAGCTTTAACTAACTGCTAAGTTCACAGACTAATGAGTCATGCTTTTGGCTTTTATTGACAGCGGCATGCAGAATAATTTGCAGGAAGGAGCAGATTTACTTAAAGAACAGCAAAGTCTGCACGTATACATCGAACGTTATTTAAAAAAAAAAAAAAAAAGATCAACCGAAGGAAGCATCTACTGCAGGACTCATTATTCACAATGAATTACTACCTTAAGAGGTTCAAGCTGTAAAGACAGAACAAGAACAAGTTTGAATCTGAAGACTCTTAGACTCTGTTTCACAAGGTGATAAACTGTGGTACCACAGATGCTGACCTGCAGAGTGTCTAATTAAAAAAAATAAATAAATTACTAAATATAGAAAAGTAATCTTTGTTAAAATATTAAAGCCATGTGTCATCTTTGACTTAATGCTTTTTGGAAATCAGCTCATCTTTTACTTGTGATAGAAATTTTGCTCAGGGGCAAAACTGTCACATGGCACTATATTAAAATATGGTGTACTTTAGTCAACGGCGTTAGATATCAGAGCCTTTTTGTTCATGAGAGCTGCTGACGATCAGAAGCAATTTATTATCTGTGGCCTTGATCTCTGAGTAAGGAATGGAGAAGCACTACATCCTCAGTCCATTCAGGCTTCCTGTAAAGGTTATAATTTCAACTTTTAGCTTTTATTTGACAGGTGGTGTGCACAGTTAATATATACATGACTGTGCAGCCAATGCATCTGGTACCTTCATGTGAACAGGGAGGTCTTTGATGGCTTTCTGCACTCCATTTCCCAGAACCACCACCTTACAGTGGCAGCACCACTGGGGTTTACATCCAGAGCTGCCAGGGATCTTGTGATCAGGTCCTCGAGCTCCAGCATTGCCTGATGTAACAGAAAAGTGATGCAAAATTAGATCAATTTTTAACATCTCTGACAGTAACCTACAGATGATTGAATCTTTAATTGGACTAAACAAACTTTAGCAAACAAAATAAAACAGCCTTTATAGAATTGGACTGTAGGCTACCTTCAGCCTCAGATAAATAATGGTACACTCAAAAAACTGTTAAAAAACAAAAGCGCTCCTATGGATGTTTAAAGGGAAGTGATTAGGTATCAAAAGAGTATTGCTGAATTGTGCTTTTTCACGGGGAGTGATTATATTTAGCTTAAATCAAACATGACATTTCAATTACAGGCTGTATTACTGCACCGGGTGGAATCAGAGATGCTCTTGTTTAATTTAGTTTTATTCCCTACCTGGGCTGTTGGGATGGAAACGGAAATGATGTGCCTGCTGCTGCATCATTCCCTGTGGTCCACTGGTTCTGATCATTTGTCCCGGCCGTCCATGCAGTCCTCCACTGTCTCCTTGTCCATTGAAAAGCATGGGAGGCCGTGGCTCCATGCCATGTGGGCCCACCCTTTGACCGCTGACCATAGATAGGGGCCCCCTGTCTGGGGTGCTGCTGACCTCATAACTGCTGGGGATCTTCACACACAAGAGGTCTGAAATGGCTGCCACCACACCGGTAATGTTCTGAAAAATAAATAAAACAAATAAATAGAAATTTAGAGCAATGCAAGTTGTCCTCTAAATTCGTCCACCATAGTCACCCAAGTGCTCCAAGTAAAAAGGCACTTAAAGCTGTTAAATGTTGACTTCTGTATTACTCCTCTGATTTAATATTAAGAAGTGAATCTCTTAGGAACTAAAATGCCAATATCAGCTGATTTAAAAGTAGTTTACTTTCTCATGTAAAATGAAATCTGCCAATAAACTAGGATAGCTAAGTTAATATGCAGCTTTAAATATCTTGCACGTGCAAGAATTAACAGAACTTGAATAATCCTAAAATAATGTGTGTAGAAAAATTAAGCTATTATTTTAAGAACTCTGTAATTTCTCAGAATTAGACTCTGACTAATAAAAACAAGCATCCTCCTTAAAACAAACCCTTGCAATAATTATCTTTCTCTTACTGTGTGGCCAGATTATGCACATGTCTGATATGATATAGAATGAGAGAACTGGGAAAAGAATTACTGTATTTTTCTGACCATAAGGCGCACTGTCAATGAACGGGTCTGTTTTCATACATAAGGCACACCGGATTATAAGGCGCATTAAGCAAAACAAGCATTAGCATTCACCCTCCAGCTTCACTGTTTATGTTATGCTAACATAGCTGTGTCGCTAGCGATCACGTAGCACATGATTACATACCAGCTATCCCAATTTCAGTAACCCTACAAACGTCACTGCTGTTTAGTTTTCTGTCTTCATTTATGTTGGAAGTGACAGCAGTTTATTTAGAAATAAACTGCTGTCACAAATTACTGTTGATGAAATTGATGAAAGAATTTAGAGTTTTCAGAATTCATACATAAGGCGCACCAGATTATAAGGCGCACTGTCGATTTTTGAGATAATTAAAGGATTTTAAATGTGCCTTATAGTGCCGAAAATACGGAATGTCAGATTTTTGTCTAACCTCAGTAAATGTTAAGTATTGTTACCTCAGCTGCAGCTGGTCTCAGAGTGATAGCAACAGAAACCATCCCTTGTTTGGAATCATTAGACATGGAGCCAAAGGGGGAGCCAAAGAACATCGAAGAAGGCTCAGTCTTGACATCCTGCAGTTTGATCTGGGTCCCTAATGAATTGAAAAAGCAAACCACTCTCAAAAACTGCTGCACTGTTCAAATGTGATCATACAAAGGCATACACAGCCATCTTCCACATACTTTTATGCAAACTGTAAAGGATTCTTATGCATATACATTCTGCACATGCACACTAAAAACATAATGGAAAGCCAGAAAAGGAGCACCATAGTTAAGTGTGTGCAATATCTCATTTGTGGAAGTTGCAAAGCTGGTGTGTTTGTATAAAGTCATCACATTGCTAAATTTTGGCCTTTATGCTGAGAATGCTGACCCCTGCAGATCTGGAAAGATGATCACATTTACATCAAATGGACCCTCGAGGATACACTAATGTGAAAACCACGAATTTACTTTTTAGTGGAGCTTTGTGTATATACTGCATAAAATAAATAACTAAATAAAACAGATATATGCGTTTACCTTTCCCATCAGGTGCAGGAAGCATGGGGAGGACAGGAGACAGGCAAGGGGATGGCGGCTCTTCCTTTACCAGAGACAAGTCTGGGTAACGGCTGATCTCCATGCCAACCACGCTCTCGGGAGATGAAGATGGAACAAAGCTGTCAGGTGTGTCCCTCTCCTTGCAAGGCTCCTGTCCTCGATTACTACAACAAGGAAAATAAATAAATAAATGAGAAACTCTGTTAAAACACTGCAGCCCAAATAAATCATGAAGTACTATTTTTTATCCGTTACCTGAGCTCTTCCTGGTTGTTGTGAGGTGGTGTGGGAAGAGAAGCTGGAACATCCACAGTTTTGGGTCCCTGAGCGATGGCCCGAGCTAACAGATCTTCCTCACTCCTAAATGGAACATGCAGCGGCTTTGGGACCAGGCCCTTGGAGACTGCAACAGGAAAACAACGTTAATATGTATGAATGCCTCCTTCCATTTTCTGCTCCCATTTTAAGATTATGGAAACACAATCGGTCAGCCCATCTTGGACCTTTATGAGTGCTTACCCATAGCAGCGGCTTTGCTGGCCAGCTCTTCGGTTGTGGCAAAACCGTTGATCATTTTCTGTCGGTTCACAGGTGGTGGAGTGGGAGGAAGAGATGCCGGCGGGGTCGGTGGATTGCTCAAATTACTCTGCTGTAGAAGCCAAGTGCAATGCAATGTCAGGCACACAGTGCCACAGTGCCACAGACACACTTAACACACACCCACCCTTTGTTTATCTGGTATCCCCTTAGTGAAGCAGTAAGATCTCACCTTGTAGGCCAGCTGGGAATAATAATCAGAAACTCCATCTAGTGAGGCGCTGCCAAAAGTACCAGACAAAAGGTTCTCTCCATTGAGCTGGCCACTGCCGTAGGGAGCAAAATGGGCAAAGTTGACCCCAATCAGAGGCTCCATGAGAGGCAGCAGAGAGAGCTGCTGTGTTAGCAGAGACAAGCAGACCGGTGGAAGGTTAGCAGAGAAGTCAGACCAGATATATTCTTGCACAAACCATCCCGACCACAATCACTGAAATGTCCTCAAGTATTTTAAGTTCAAACCAACTTACCTGTTTGATTTGGGTCATTACAGAGTCTGGTCCAGTGTGCATCAGTTGCCTTTCATCTCCTTCCTTTTTCCTCTTCTTGTAGCGAGAAACAGGTTTTTCTCCTGCTTTTGGTGCTCTCTTGTTTCTCCCTTTCTTCTTCTGCTCGGGGAGCAGAGGTCCAGGAAAGTCATGGGTGCCATCTGAGTATGCCTGGAGGTGAGACAGAAAAAAACAAAAACAAACAAAACATGAGCAAAAAAAAATTTACTTGAGCAGCATAATGACTTCAAGTTAGATGTTTTCAAACACATAACTATGACTCATTCATATTCTGACAGCTATGATTCATTCTAATTTAGCTATGATGACCCTCCCATCTGAATCACTCTGAATCACTCAGCCTGCAAATGACTCACTATGCTGATCACCCCCTCGGCATTCTGTAACTATATGATTAACACAAAAACTGACCCCATTGCTGTCCATGGAGCTTTGCCTCAGTAAGGTTTTGCAGTCAGTGGTTTCCTCCTCCTCTGACCGCAGGCTTTCCTCTGATCTCTGCTGAGACAATCCAGGTGGAGGTGTACTCTTGTTCTTCAGAAGGTGCTTCAATAGTTCATTACCAGCTTCTCCTTTGTTTGGACTCTGCCCAGCAGGGAACGGAGACACGCTCCCTTTGTTACCCTCTTCTTTCACAGAGCTCATTTCTGGGCCAATGGAACCTTCTTTTGGTCCGTGACACTCACTAGCATCAGTCTGCTCCAGCTTTATGTTGCTGAGGATTCTGTCATGTTCCTGAGCTTGTGCCTGGGCCCTCGCTGCTTCTGATGACAGAGCAGATTGTCCAGATTGCCCACCAGAAAGTTGCCGCTCAAGCTCTGAGTGACTGGGGGTGGAAGATCCCAGTAAAGGGGACCTGGACAGGTCCTGATCTCCAAAGAGATGGGGATTTCTGGTTGGAGTAGAGGAAGTGTCTGAGACACATGGTGTGAGAGGGGCTGTAAGGTCTGAGTGGGGAGTGGAAGGTGTCTTGACTGAATCTGCATCATCATCTTTCTTCTTTTTGCGGTTCCTCTTCTTTTTCCCCTTCTCATCTGGGATGATGTTGGAATAAAGCTGAATCAGAGACTGACCTGAGCCTGGAAAGTTGGATGGTAAAGGTGTTGACGAGTCACCCCCAAATGGTGGACCCTCACCTGGCATTGGAAGCATTCCTGGTCCACTGAACTGACGAGGCCTGGGCTGACCGTGAGGAAAGTTTGGTCCTTGCAGAGCAACATTATCAGGCCCCATCTCTGGTGGCATCAAGCCATTGCCCACCATGGCTCTCCTCTCACCCTGTATAAATGTTCCAGCCACTGAGCCCATACCAGGCTGCATACCCTGCTGCTGAGGAAAAATTGGTCCAAGTTGTTGTTGATGTTGCAGAGGAGGCCTTTGTGGCTGCATGAAGTCTTGTGGCAGCTCTGCATTAAAAAATGGCATTTGAGAGAGTGGTGCCATGTTCCCATCTGATCCCATCATCCCTTGCTGCTCCATTTCCATGCGGTGTTTAAGTGCTCTTTGACGTTCGACTTCCTGCATGAGCTGCACCCGCTGTCTCTCCTGCTGCTCCCGGAGCCGTTCCCTCCGCTCGCGCTCCTGGAAGCCTTCACTGAATGGGTTGTTGTCATCAAACTTCACACCACCTGCCTGCATGGGTTTTATGGCACCTGGAGGAGCAGGTGGTGCTTGGGGCTCCAAAGGCATTTGAGAGTGCTGCGGTACATTACCCATTGGCATCTGAAGCGGTTGGGCTGAATTTCCCATAGGTACCTGGGGAGGCATTATATGTGGCATTCCTGGTCCTCCCATGGGCATAGAAGTACCGGGATGCCAGCCAGGTGGTGCGTTGGGCATACGTGGAGGTACATTTGGCTGGCTGGGATGAAGTGGCATCTGCATCATGGGATTTATAGGAGGCTGAACCATTGGTGGGCCACTGGGCACCATGCCAGTGGGGCCTGGCAACGGGTGCATTGCAGGCATCATAGGTGTCATATTGTTTTGCTGCTGTTTTACTCTGTACTCCTCAATCAGTTCAGCATGCTCCTTCTGCTGCTTGCGGATCTGAGACAAAGTAAAAAAATAAAGTTACTTTCTATAAATTCACAAAATAACTTTTAACAATGTTCAAATTTTAACTCAGCAAAGTGCACTTTTAGAGTCAAAGAGGGCTGCAGTGAAGACATAAGACTGTATGTTTTGGTGAAGAAAAAGCAAATGCCTGTGGTTTGTGTCCTATACCCATAGAGAGTTTGAGTAAAGGCAACTAATATTTCACTCTAATTATGCCTGCTAAAATATAATATACAGTTAGAGATTATACCTTGCAATAGAAAACATCATATTCTTCAAAAATTAAGTGAAGGTAGTGAACATCAAAAAAAAAGAAAAAAGGCAACAACTGTGTTTCTCTTAGATCACACATGTGTGGGTGTTTCTCTTTCAGAACATTGAACACTTCAAGTTTTTCCAACCTTACTCAGTTAGATCTTATTAAAGCTTTACCCTGTGTTTTGCTCTAATATTTGGACAAACAGTTTGGATGCAGGAAATACTTTTAGTATTCAAACTTCGGTCACAGGATAAAAGAAAGGACAGTGCTCATGCCAGTCTCTGTGAGAAGTGGGGGTTTGAGAGAATTCAGTACTAGAGCTTGACAGGCCAAGCATTTACCTGCTCCAGTTGTTTTTGCACTACACCCTGCTGCTCTGTGACATGTTTGAGCTGCTCAGCATCCTCCTCAGGGAACTCTCTCCCTGCCTTCTTAGCTGTTCTCTGCTTGGCAGACAGGGCTTTCTTCGACTTCCTGTGAGCGCCGATCTTCTCTTCCAGAAACTTCTGCTGCATTTGAAGTAGTTGCTGAGTCTCCTGGAGCCACTCTTCATACTGAGCCCTCTGAGCATTGTCTGAAAGAAGGTGGTAAAAAAAGCTCTTTACTTAGCAATCTTGAAAACATAAAAAAAACAATCATCTTAATATTTCTAGCCTGAAAAGACTATAAAACCCAAAACAGTGAGGCCGCAGGGATTCTGGAAAACTTACTGACAAATCCAGGTCCGAAATTTGGCGGACTTGGTCTTGTTACTTGTGTCAATTTTCCATCCTGAGATAAAAAAAATATATATTAAAAAGAAGGTTATAACAGATAAGAGCATTATAAAGTTTAGCCCCACCCCAACCCCCCAAAACCAAGAAAAAAACCCATTCATGTTACCTGTCCAACAACTTGTGGAGGAAGTGGTGCACTTTCAGGACAAGGTGGTGCTGGACCAGGTGGAAATCTGTGACACACAGAAGTCATTCCAATCAATTATGTATACTCCCCATATAACCATCTTATTTTCTACTCACTATAGAAAATGCATTCTTGTGGAATTCTTACCTGTTCATGACCATGGGAGGCATTCCCATGTTGTTCTGAACCATGACTTTGTTGATGCCTTTAAGAGCAACCATCTTGGCTTTCATGATGGGGTCAGTGATGGCATCAAAATCTGCAGATTAAAATAATGACTGTCAGAAATAAACACTGCAAAAAACACGAAGAAAAAAACAACAACAAAACACAACAAAACAAATAAAATAATGATTTAAAAAAACCCAAAAAAACCAAAATAGCACTTAACTTAAAGTGACACCTAAGCGGTGCTATAAATTCATTTACCAATGTTGGGGAAGAAGTCGCTGCTTGAGCGCTGTCGTATCATTGCTTGCATCTGCCTCTGCTGCTGTTGCTCCTGCCTCTCCTGGTCCAGGAGGTCCTGCAATAGGAGTGGTTGCTCCTCAAGCAGAAGTGGCCGATGTTGTTGGGAATTCTGGCCCATTGCCTGGTTTAACACTGCCTGCTGGGCCTGGGTGAGACCGCTCTGGTCCACTCCAGATGTTAGTCCAACCTGATGGTCTGGCCCAAAGCCACTCAGGGGAACCTCTCCTGCAGTGACTGTGTCAGGTATTGTTTGACTCATTGTAAGTCCAGAGGTATGTTGAGCATCAGCGACTTGGTTCTGCTGGGCTATGAGGTCACCTCCTTGATTGACAGACTCAACAATTGGGTTTAATGATTGCTCTTCAGGCTGCTGCTTAATGAGTAAACTAGACAGGACTGGGGTGGAGTCAGAAAGCACTCCTTTCTTATCGGAGATTAAGGTATTTCCAGCAGTTTGCTGGTCTACTACATCAGGTGGTTGTTGACAATCTTTGACCTCAGCTTTAATTTCTTGCCCAGGAGCCAGAGCAGCTGAGTCCTTATTTAAAGGGACCTCCAGCTTGACTTCAACTGCAGACTGCTCACCCATAGTCTCTGACTTTGCCAGTACAGATGCTGAACTGGAAGAAGCCTCGGTTACGGTGCTTGCGCTTTTGTTGATATCTGTGGCATCAGTATTGTCATCCATAGGATCACTGAGATCCAGCTCCTCACTAAACATGTCTTTCTTGATATCATCTAGATCAGGGTCTGTGTAAGCAATGATGTCAAATTTCCCAGATGTCAGGAAGTCATCAAGGTGTAGGTCATTGGTCTCTAAATCAAGGTCTTTGCCATCTTCAGGATCCAGATTTAAGTTTTCCAAGTCAGCATCTACTAGATCTTTTACCTCCACGTCCTCTAGATCTTTGACTGCAGATTCTTCTGTATCTAGTTTCTCCTCCACAGTTTCTCTGCTCGTCACCGAGACAGTCTCACTCTGTCCAGCAGGGGGTGCAGACAGGATCATGGAAGCTGACATATTTGGAGTCTCATTTGAGGCAGGCTGGCTCATGGACCTCATCAGAGGAGACTGTTTGAGTGTGCTTCCTGGAATCTGGGTTTGCTGATGAAGATTGTCCATACTGGCAGAGAGGTGTAAATGGCCAATTTGGTTAGCCATAGGGTCCATCATTCTGGGGCCCTGATTTAAGGGGAACCTAGAATCGGGTGCTCCTGGAAAACCTGCAGGCCTTTGGTTCTGGAAGTTGGGATCCAAATTGCTTCCTTGCATGTTGGCAGGAGGGAATGGCATGCGTGGTCTGTTTTCTGCTGCTCTGTGCCGCAGTTCAATAAAAGGCTGCCCCATTATGTTGTGCTGCTGCATTGCCATACCACGAGGAGGGAAGTGCTGGGGCATCCCCATAGGGTTTGCTCCCATGTTTTTCGCCATTTCAGCAGACATAGACCGTCTCATTTGAGGAGGGACATCTTGCATTGGGTGTTGCCCCCTTGGAAAGAAGTCTTGAGACCGATGAGGTCCTAGAGCTCCAGGTGGAAAAGCAAACCTGTGGGGGAGGGATAAGAAAAAAAAACTTATAAAGACATAAAGGGAAGACTTAAATTTGGAAACACAAAAAGTAATTAAAAGAATAACAAAACAAACCTTGGTCCCTGATGTCTCAAATCTCCAGGATGTGGGCCGCGGGGCATTTGACCTTCATTAGGAAAGGCTACACGTTGATCCCCTGGAAAATGTCCAGGAAACCTCATCGGCCCTCTAATAGGTCCTTGTCCAGGATAAGGCGGAGGAGGCCGGGTGAATATTTCCCCTGGTTGAGCAGGACCCTCTTGGGGCCATGGCCGTGGCGTTCCTGGGGTTATAGTGCCAGCAGGCTCCTGAGGGCCCCTCTCCTGTCGGGTGGCACTCCTCTGTTGCTGCTGTTTGATGATCAGTTCTCTAATTCGTTGTCGCTGTAAGTTTGAAAGATTTAAATTTTTAAAATCATTTTTAGCTTTTCAAAGAATTGATTTGGGGTTTTTTGGGGTTTTTTTGTTTTTTTTTTAGATAGCTGCTGCACAACATTATTTTATTTGAGATTTCTTTTAGTTTTCTGTATGTCCATATTTTGTCTGGAACAGTTGTGTTGAAGATAAAGTTTATAAATAGTCCTCTATTTTCAAGAGGACACTGTAAAGTATAAACAAACACATGCTATGATATGTAAATGATTTCATTTGTATTTTTTTTAAACTGAAAATGTTCAAAGAAATCATTGACCCTGCCCCAATATACTCATGAATTTAAGAGAAGCAACAATGTAGTTATAAAAATAATCTCATAATTCTTTAAAAATACATGGAAACATCTCACAGGAAACTTAATCTGTAACATGATTGGTATACAAGAAGAATCCCATAATACTTAGAAGTATAGATAGGGAGGGGTTTAAGAAGAGACTGAAATGTGCATTACACACTTTTTAAAAAAAGATTACATTTTAGTTTCAAAATGTGATACTTTGTCTTTATAGTATTTTTACTTGATTTGGTTTTTAATTTTGTTTTTCCTTTTACATTTTACACAGCATCATAAAATGTTTTAAACTACAGGATTGTAGAATAAAATTTGAAGTATCTGTCTGATACTCACACAATTTCTGAATATTGTAAATGTAGTGATATGTGTAGTTTTCTTGTTGTTCTTACCAATTTGGTACTGGCTATTAATAATATTATTAGACAGTTAACATTAATATTTAAAACTATAAGATTCAGAATACAACACAAACAGTGTTCACGTACCTGTCTGAGTCTTTCATCGCACTCAGCAAGAGCAACAGTTTGAGCCTCTGCTGCTGAAACAGGAATTTGTGGATTGTTGGACAGTTGGACCGGGTCCTGAAGGCCAGCTCCATTGTTACCCACAACTGACTGATCTTTCATTTCCATTTTTTCTGACTGTGGACGAGGGGTCATGGGTGCTTGTTCAAATGGATCATGGACAGGTGTCTGACTCGGTCTTCTTGAGGGTGACTGAATAAATCCATCGTCTGAAACACTGGGGTGTTTTGGTGTTTGTAAGTCTGGGTGAGGGAAGGGCTCTTGAAGTCTACCTTGGGTTGGGGAGAAAGGATCCTGGCTTCCCATTGGTCCTTGTCTTGGCCCTTGTCTGGTAAGCCCATCAGGACCAGGCCTCGGGGTGCCTGGAGGATGGCTGTAAGGATCATTCAGCATTGGTCTTGGGACTCCAGGCTGGGGAAACATGTCACTACTCCCTGGCCTTGGTGTCCCGGGTGTACTGGTAAATGGCTCCATTGACCCCCTCATGCTGCCTGGTGACTTAGAAAACCTTTCCCCCACTGATGGCCGAGGAGTACCTGGTGGCTGAGCATAAGGGTCCATTGAGTGCGAAGGGGACATCCTCTGTCCAGGGTGAGACTGATGAGAAAACTGGTTCATTCCACTAGGACGAGGTGTAGCTGGAGCCTGCGAGTAGGGATCTGAGGATGGGCTGGGGGTGTTTGGTGGTTGACCATAGTTGTCATGGGGACGTGGGGTGCCAGGTGGTCGAGCATAGGGCTCAAAAAACGGTCGAGGTTGAGCACCTGCTTCATTGATGGATCGGTGGTTAGCTACAGGCTGAGAGAAAGGGTCAGCAGCTTGCTTGCTAGGACCAGAAGGCTGGGCAAAAGGGTCATATGTGAAGTGGTCAGGTCTTGGAGTGGAAGGTGCATGTGCATAAGGATTTCTTGATATTTGAGTAATTGGTCCTGGCTGAGCAAAGGAGTGCCCCTGTGGGTGATGCTGGCCCATCCTGGGAGGACTGGTAAAGTTGTCATTCGCTGACGGTCTTGGGGTGTGTGGAGGCTGGGCATAGGGGTCAGTTTGCTGATTCTGGGAGAATCTGTCAGTAGGATGTGGGCCTGGTCGGTTGAAGTGATCCTGAGCCTGAGGAGGGGGCATAGGTGTTTTAAATAGAGGGACAGAGCCAGACTCATTGCTTCCAGGTATCGGCGTGAGTAAAGGTCTTGAATAAGGGTCAGACAATATCATCCTGTTCTGGGTCATGCGCTGATAGGCATCATTTCTTATCATTGGCCTTGAGTATGGGTCTCTGCCAGGAGAACCCATTGGAGGCCTTCCTTGAGCAGCTTGACTGCCTCTGGGGGGACCCATGGGCTTCAGAAAAGGGTCAACTTCACCAGTGGGTCTTGGGGTGTCAGGAGGTTTGGCGTAAGGATCACTGGTCATTGATGTGGGAGAACCAAAAGATTCATGAGCAGGAGAGGGCCTCCCTCTGTCCTGCTGCTCCATCAAGGAGGTGGGTGATTTACCAGATTCCATGGGCATTCTTCGACACGCATTTGGTCCGAGAGTTGGAGGTCTTGGGGTCCCAACCATCTTGGCATATGGATCCCATGGAGATGATGGTCTGGAACCAGAGGAACCTGGTGAGAAAACTTGTGGAGACTGAGGTTGGGAGGAAGGCCCAGAGGGAGGGGGAGGAGGGGGTCGCAAGAACACATCCTCTGAAGGACCTGAAGTGGGTGTCCCTGATAGCGTCCTGGAAAAGCTCTCTTTTGGGTTGACCTGCTGCATAGGGGACATGCTGCCATTACTGGGCTGGGAGGCTGGGCTTTGGTTACCACTGTTGTTGGCATCTCCCTCTGACTGACTAGTTTGCTGTTGTTGCTGTTGCTGTTGTTGTTGTTGTTGAAGCTGTTCATTCTTTACTTGCTCCAGTTTCTGAGTGGCTTCAATTTTGGCTTGCTGTTTGCTTTTCTGCCTCATTTGCTGTTGGAAGGACAGAGTGAAAAGCTGCATTAGATGACAAAAGGGGTGCATAAATTATCAGTCTCATGCCAAAAAAGAGCTGGACCTACTAGCCACCAATGTCATCAGGGTTAATGTGGAGGATAGTGTAGTTCTTTAGGGGGTGTTTTACTAAACCACCACTTCTTAGCTGTCTTAATATAAAGTGGACCTGCCGCTGCATTCGACTGACTGACTTCATTGCATACACTCTTACCTGTCTAAACTTCCACTCTTGTTCATGCTCTGACTCTTTTGGTTTCAAAGGGTCTTTAAACAGGAGATCTGTGTCTAGTGGTATGTTGGGATCAAACACCTCAGGGGGCTGTTGCTGTGGATGGTGCCTCTTCACGGTCTCATTCGACATCTGGACTTTGTTGATGCGCAGGGCTGCTCGGTTATCTCTTGCCTTTTGCTAAACAGCAAATCAATCACAATTGAAAAACAAAACAAAAACAGATTAGAGAGATTTGATAAATACAAGCTTATAGAAAAAAATAAAGGTTATCCATGTAGCCCCCAATTCTCTGTAATGTCTACTTACACTATTACAAACATTAGTACGCAATACTGAATTATAATTATTTCATAGCAGTAAAAATAATATTTTTATGATATGCAGGCATTTGTTTTGGATGGGATTGCCATGCTTAATCCTTTGGCTGCATAGCCTTTACATATTGTACATGGAGCAGGATGAAGGTCAACTTCTTATTGTTAAATTAGGTATCTCAATAGTTCATAACCAAGATGATGTATCACAATAGCGGTTTTAAAACAAGATTGCAAATAAAAAATACTGGCAGCCGCCTGTGCTATCCTCTCAGCCTCCTAACAGATGCACCTATGGCATAAATGTGAAAAGCCTACATGATTTTCAGAAAAGTTGACCTTTGACCGTGAGGTTGAGGTCACTGAGATTCAAACTCAATTTTTAGTAGATGCATCTATGTATCAACTTGAAAATCCTGCGTTGCTCCATTCTCGAGTTAGCATATTCAACACTCTCAACAACATCCCATCAGCCTTTTACAGATAAGTGTTAACCCCAAAACTAAACTCGCCAAGCAGAGACTGGGTCTTTAAAAGGGGCCTCTACCAGGTAAAATGGCTTCCAGTAAACTTAATTACAGAGGCAATAGGGAGCTTTAATTCTGAGCAAGACTTCCGCTGTTAATTAGCTCATCAGAGAATGACTGCGTTTCAAACTGGTTTGGCAAAAGGCAACTGGCCAGATACACGAGTGTGCCTTTTGCATACTAGGTAAGTCTGTGCAGCTACTTTGGTGTCCTGCATTGTACAGTCTTTGATTTAATTGAAACTAAATGGGATAATTGAATCATTGATCTTACCACATATGGGGCCCTGTCTTGTGAACTAGCTTTCCTCCAAAGTTTTGCAATTTGCTTCACTCTTGTAGACCAGTCTAGGAAGAATAATGGAGAAAGTTGTCAAGTCAGCAGCTCTCAAAGTGCATACAAGGCATGGTTTGTACTGTATGACGTAATGCAGTCAGTATAAAAACAATAACCAGAAATGAGCAGAAATAACAGGAATGACAATGTAAACTGGACCATAAAAAACACAAACAGGAGAGAAAATGCCTTCAAGCTTTAGAGCTATATACCAACCTGGGTATTCTTCTTTAAGGTTGGGGAAATTGATATTAGTATATAGCACAGGAGCAACGGTGGCTAGTTCTCCAAGTGTCTCCTCCTTTTCCCACTTGAGTGTACTCCTTTGGGCATTTGACATGGCTTCAGTGTCCCCCTCGGGCAAAGAACCAGGGGGTGTAGGGCCAGGGCCATGGGTAGGGGTGGGCCATGGACCAACTGCCTCTCTAGGCATCTGATTAAACTTTCTTTCCCTGTAACACAAAGAACAGAAGCTCCAAAGTTATACTTTGCTGATTTTGCTGAGTAAAGAAAAAAAAATGCATTAACAGTTGAAAGGGAAGCATGACTTTACCTCGGATTGTCAGTGAAAGGCATACGGTTGAGGGGAGAGAAATTTTCTGGGATGCAGGGCCCTGCTCCATGATTTGTAGGGAAGCGTTGGTTTGGTCCCATCATACCATTAATCATTGGCATTCTTGGAAACATGGGATTCCCTGAACACAAGATTTGCGAGGTGAAGTAGATGGAGATTTTAAAAACATTTTGTAATATTTTTATTTGATCAGGGCAAAATGACTAATGATGTACCTGCATTGGGGTGAGGCATGCTAGTGCCAGGTGTGGCAGGGAGGGGCCCTGGACCCTGGGGGTGAGGCACCTGTGGTGGTGGTTGGCTCGTGCTGGGGCTCAGGACTGCTGTGAAGAGATCCTCCACATCCTTTCCTTCCAGCTCTGAAAAAGTTTGACAGCTCAGTGTAAGCGTACATGTGTATGAAATGTAGTAGCATACAATGTCAGAGAACATCCCATTACTGCTTTTAAAGGAACCAGAACATTCATTACACTAATCTTTATAACATTATATTGGTGAAATTGGTTACAACACTTCATCATGAGTTTAGAGGTCAGTTATGCTGGGTGGGAAATAACTGGACCAAACTTAAGTTTTCACAAGAAAGATAAAAATTACAAACCTGGAATTTTGTAAAGTTTGCTGAGAATTGACTCTGAAAAACAAAGAATCAACAAAAACAGATTATTATTCATTTTGAAGTTCCAAAGCAAAGGGCCTTAAAGTTGCAAAACAAATTTCTACTAAAAGCCAGAAGAAGAAGATGGGCTTAATGCACAGAAACTTTCCACAGAACTAACTTTGATCCACTGTTCTCTACATTCCCAATGTACTAAAATGCCCGATAAATATTAGAGATGGACCGATCCGATATTACGTATCGGTATCGGTCCGATACTGACCTAAATTACTGGATCGGATATCGGAGAAAAATAAAAAATGTAATCCGATCCATTAAATATCACGAAAGCACCTCACAAAACTTGCAACACGCCGTAACTCGCCTCAGAACGTCGGAGCAGTATGCATCACGTGATAGAGCGGCTGTGGCATGCGGGACCTGTCGGTGGTCTGGATAGCATTTGGAGCTTTGCTAGCAACCTGGCATTTCATCTCCAACAAAGTTATCCCCGAGAGAAGTAAAGCAAGTGTGTAAGTCCATCTCTGAATGTTTGTAAAGCATTCCCACGTTAAGCTTAACGAGCGACTGCCTCTCGCTCTCCGGCTGCTACTTCAATCGTGAAACTGCTAATGATCAGCTGATCGGCTTTTCTGTTGTGAGTCCATCTCTCTTGTTTGTTTTTGGTCCACTTTGCGCCAGAAAGAGCAAACCAGCGGCTGAACAACAGCAGAACGTTTAAGCTTGATAAGCTGTTGTTAGAATTTATTTAATATTACTTTCTACACCAGGATCTTTTTCTACGTAGCTGACGCTGGTAACTGTGCAGGGGCGGATCTAGCAAAGTTTAGCCAGGGGGGCCGATAGGGCATTAACTGGGAAAAGGGGGCACAAAGACATACTTTTCTTTCTTATTCTCATTTAAAATGTCGAGCTTTTAATAAATAATTATCTGACACCCAAAGTTTTAATTTGATGTAAAATGAATAGAAGTCAATTACTGTATATAGTGACTATTAAGTCTAATATATATACCCTAGTAAGCTATAGTACATTTTCCTTTGGGAAGGTACCATCTGTGCAGTCTGCAATTTTGTTGAAGAAAGATGTTGAATCTATTTAATATTTCTTGAAAAATAATTGATTTCTGTGCATTTTTTTTCACACTGCATCAAATTAAGGTTGATTACGTCGATTAAGCATCATGAGGTGGAGCGTGAGGGGTGGTTCCCTATTTTTTATTTATTTATTTTTGTTGTTGCTGGGAGTTGGAACCCTATTAGTTAGGTTGCTTAATATTTACGCTAAGTACTCTTTAAAATACCAGAATAGGGAGGATGGTGTAGGTCTAAGTTTATTAGATTGATCAGTATTGCTGAACTATGAAATATTTTTTTTGTATACAGGTATAACAGAATAGCTTTAGTGTAGTTGTTGTTTTAAACTTGAGTATGAACTTGCAGACTTGCAAAATGCAGCAAGATATTTTAAAAAACAGTTTTGTTGATTAAAAAACACTATATCGGATTCATATCGGTATCGGCAGATATCCAAATTTATGATATCGGTATCGGTATCGGACATAAAAAAGTGGTATCGTGCCATCTCTAATAAATATTGGATAAATAGTTAGCTGACGGTTACAACAACGTTTCAGCTGTTTTACTTCACTTTTGTTGGAAACTGTGCGACCCAAAATCAAGAACAAAATGCTCCCATTGGAGCGCTTCATTTCAAGTTCACACAGGATGTCTTGTTTTCCTAAATCCCTAACAATGCCTGGACTTCGTCATCGCTGCCTGTATCACAGAATTTCTTGCGTGTTGTTAAATTAAATCACAATGAACTAAAACCAAAAGCAACAACCAACAATGGTTCTTAATCCCTGTGGGAAGTTCCTGTGTTAGAACTGTGGCTAAACATGGCGCCTGGTCTCCCACACTGACCATCAGTAACCATTTTGTCCAGCTCTGGGCTGAGAATGCCGTCCAGGGGTTCCTCTGAGAGGGTTCGAGGTGTTCTCCGGCCTGCCTGAGACTGGGGCGCCACTGGGGAACTGTCTGCCAGGGGCCCAATGTCCAGACCAGCTGTGGAAACACACAGTCAATGCAAAAACAAATCATAACACAGACACATGTGCACACATACACAGCAACCAACAAAATACTGAGCAAGAACGAGATCAGAAATATAGAACTGAAGTGTCATAACAGCCTGTGGAACACAACCAAGACCAAAGACTATACAATTACAGCTCCTTGGGGTTCCTGTATTGTTTTAAAGGAATGTTTTAGGATATGTGAAAGTTCAGACAGGTCAGACTAAATCTGATTAAAGGTACACAAAGTCTGAAGGAAAATGCTGTTCTAACCCCTACATTAGCCTTCCATTTAAGACCTTTCTTTTTAAAAGAAAGCCATGGAGCTTCTTTTGAAACATTTCTTTCAATTTGAATTACATAAGAATTTATCAAAGCACGACTACCAACATAACACACTCCTCTCCAACTAATGTCTGACACTTTAAAGTATTTAAATAATTTCTTCTACACAAAACTAAATACCAATACAAGGATGGTTGCAAACATTGGTTGGCAACAGCAGTACAAAAACTAAATTATATAAGCCCTTAGAATATTTCAGATAAATAAAGTATTTCTTTTTCTTCTTCCAAAGAATGAAGGACATGAACTGCAGATGCTTTTTGCCATAAAGCCACAGGAATGAGAACTGAGGATTTCACCGTCTTCAGGAATTAGAAGGACATTTGCCAAGGCCTCTTGTTCTAAACTGCTCATTTCTTGAATACTAGGATGTCCTTGCCAATTTGTTTCTCTGCTATCTTGGAGACATTTTCGATTAGGCAGATAAGAACTTGCGTTAGGGTATAGGAGGTTCACAAACAAAGACCCACACACCATAGGCGCTTGAGTGAATACCGTGCACGGTGTTAGGTAAGCACTAAGAAGTTAATGAGTGTTAAAACAGCTTTTATACATGCACACTTAAATAGAGACACGGAGACACTGTAAAAGGGGGAGAATGCACTAAAGCAAGGGATTAGTAGGCCAGAGCACCCTTACCAAAAGGAGGAGGTGAGCTGTCAACCTGGAAGGGGCAAAAATCAAGACCTACAAGAACCCAAAACCAGATCAAATGAGTGGGTGGAAAAAAAAATAGTGAAGACAGCATAAGCACAACACACTTTAGATGATGCAAACAAAAAAGAAAACAAAAAAGGTGAACAAACAAAAAAATATTGTGATATTAAAAAATTATTAACGTAGTGAAAGCAAAAGATTGTTTCTATTTGGGGAAATTTCTAATTGAGGAGTGAAACTATTTTATATACCCACGGCTAGGTGACTATTAATAAAATCTTGCCACTGTGACTGCCTGTGAGATACATAACGCACCAGAGTCATTGCTTGGCTTTCCGAGCATTCCCAAGATGTCTGCATCAGTGTTCAGAACATCAGATAGATCAACTAATGGTTCCTCAGACGTCTCTGTAGATGCGGGGGGAAAAAGGAACAAAAGAACAAAAAAAGGAAGAAAACCAAACTGTCACAAATCATAATTGATGATGATGAACGGACATGAATGAGAGTTGGAACCATCTGTTTGGATGCCTCATGTAGAATTTGCTGTTAAAAATAAACATTAAAAAATGTCACAAATAAAATAAAAAAAAACTCCAAATGTACCATATCAGATGTATCTTTCCAAAGAATGTATACTAAAGAATAAGTTTAATTATATGAACTGTAAGGTTTTCTGTCTCATGGATTTCGTCAGTGAAGGCCTTGACTGATGTGAGTCATTCGACTTCTAGCTTTTTGTCTCGTAATATAGTCTCTTCTAATAATTTTCTATTTTCTTCCTTAAAAAGTTGAAGTAAAAGTGTAATAAATAAATAAATCACCATTTTTTAAAGTCACAGTTGTCAAGGTTCCAGTGTTTTATTTTACTGAACTGTTAAAACTGCTGAGTTTCTTTCTTTTAAATGAGGCACACCAGATTCTGAATGGCAAAAAAAATCTGCAACCCTCTCGGGAATCCAGTATTCATTACTGTCACTTCCCAAGTCATCACGATGCCTTTAAACACAATGACAGCCTATTAAGCAAACTAACCCTAGTTTATGACAAATTTGTCAAATCAAACAGTAATTTTGTAATAAAAATCAAATATTTCTCTCTAAGAGCCAGGTAATTACTAATTGTGAAGAACTTCATAGACGCGTGTTTTGTTCGATTCGTGCCAACATAAGAAGCTACCAAATGTCCAGATATGTGGACAGAGTGTATCAAGTTTGGGTATTTAAATAGGCTGGAACAAGACTGAAAATTGAATCAGCAATCATACCACATCCCTGTTCACCTGTCAGTGAAATGGTGGGATTGTTTGATTTCAAACACAATCTAAGTCTACTTCTGCTACAGTCATCAGTCTTGGACACATCTATTTGACTGGAGTGCAGGGAGCGGCTAACAATGTAAAGCTATGGCGCAAGTTACAAACTATCTGCACTGCGCTTTAAATAATAAATTAAACTACTGTTAGAATACTGGCAAGCTTCTAATCTTTAATTTTATGGCAGTTTTTTGCTAAAAACCTTTTCTATCTGGACTCAGTCCTGACAACACATTGCTATTATTCAGGATATTACACTTCTGTTTCTGGCTGTGCCATCCTTGAGGTCAGTATAAAGGGCATTTAAAATTTTTTGAAAAATTTAGAGAAAGATCAAGAGAGCAAGACACACACAGTGAGTGTAGCAAGACAGAGCGAGCTTGCAAAGAGAACAGAAACTGAAAGTTCGCTGTATTTACTTCGCTTTTGGAATTTAAGTATTCTTTAATTAGTTTAGCTTTAGTTGGAGCAGCAGTCGAGGGTCTGAATGCTAATTATCAGAGATTAACCTCCAACATTTTGGTCATGTATGAATGGGGAATATGCAATTTGAACATGTGTTCAGTAAACATGTTTCAAACCCATTCAGTTCTGCATGAAGCGGTTAATACTCTCATTGGGGACAAGTAAGTACAAGGGAGACAAAATTCATTAAAACTTCATGCAACATGGACTATATGCTGTTTTACCCTTTGCCAAACACCTGCATTGTTTCTTTAAAAGCACTGGCCAAGTTCAGAGCATGCTCTGTCTTTGGTCATATCAAATATTCAGTGCAGTACGATGCTTTGAATCAGTGAATATTACATCTCTTGCTGCGGAGAACCAAAGTAATGTATATACATACGTGCTACTGCTGGTCTGGGGGGAATGGATGTTGTTGATGCGCTAAGCAGAGGGTCTGATGAGGGATCCAGAAAACTGCTAGTGGGATGCTTCCTCTCCACTTGGCTTTGTCCGTCTTCTAGTAATCCTGATTCGACCCCCTGTTGCCTGCTCTGCTTGCTTTTGTCTAGCAGGTCCTTTCCAAAGAAAGCCTCCTGAACATGAAAACACAGGACACCAGCCAGTGTCACCTAATTTTTCTTGACATCATTCTTAGAAAACCATCCGCATCCATTTAAACCCCATGTGAACTTAAGTGAAACAGAAAAGCTTAGAAACTAACAGCAAGGTTACTCTTGGCCTCACCTTATCGGGCCAACCTCCCCCAACCACTTACACCCATAAGTCATCTGCTGTCCTGCTGCACTGAGAAACTAAAAGCCCAACCTGGTGCTGTCTTAATAACTAATGAAATAAGCTTCACTGTGTTAGACCTTTAGGTTAGACTCAATATCCCCCGTCACCCCTGTACCACGGTGGGATAAAGAGCAGCACTGACAGCTGCCGGTGGCTTAATGCATCACATATCCATGTTTTAGCCAACACAAGGTGACAGACGGATACTAACTGGGGACACAGAGCCTTGGAGTTACATCCATGTTAAGCTATTGTGTGTCAATTCTCAACTAAAATAGGGGCCAATTAAAGGGTATGATCAAAAACATCTATCCTCTAATATGAGTATCTTTGGGCTTTTCCCCTTTAAATAAAAATAATAAAAAAGGCTCACAGAAGGAGCACTAAGCACAATAGTTCTGCAACTGGTTTCAAGGCATTGTACTTGGATGCACTTGAAATCCCAACCTTCCCAAGGGTGAGATAAAACACATTTAACAGCCATTTCATGATGTGATCAGACAATCTGCACAGGAGAGGAACGTTTGCACAATAATATATATATATATATATATATTTTTATAGGGGTGCAACGATATTCGTATCGATATTGAACCGTTCGATACAGTGCTTTCGGTTCGGTACGCATATGTATCGAACAATACAAAATTTGTAATTTATTTTTATCAACTTTCCTTCTGAGATGCTGTCTGTGTTGAGCGCTCAGTGAATCTGCGTTCGACTACTCCGCCTAGGCTGCACTGTCGAGCGCAGATCCACTGAGCGCTCAACACAGACAGCATCGTCAGAAGGAAGAGTGCAGGGCAAGCTAGTGAGACAGAAGTTAAGCTCTCCTTGCAACATGGCAAATTGAACCTCCCCCACCCTCATTCAGATCTGGCGTTTGGAATTATTTTGGTTTTCATGTGATGTATGACCCTGAAGGTAAGCGCGTCATGGACTAAAGTAAAACAGTATGTTGGATGTGCCACGCAATGCTCAATTACATGGGTGGGAACTAGTGTGTTAGCGCAGTTAGCTTGTTAACGTGTTGGCCGTCTAGCCCCATGCACGGGGCGATCAGGGGTAGCTCGTTAACGGAGATTTGCCGTGTTGTGGCGTTAAGGTCATTTCAACGAGATTAACCTGAAAGCACTAGTGGGAACACAACGAATATGACTGCACATTTACGCCGACATCATCCTAGTGCAAAGAAAAGTGGAAGCAGACAAAAACAACAAGCACACGCTTCAAACTTTACCCGAGTCATTTAGACAGCCGTTAGCACATGATTCTCCTTATGGGGATCTGATATGTTTAATATGCTGCTGAGAATATAGCCCAGAAGAAGCGTATAGTATAGCTTTTATTTTGGAAAGAGCCATTTCTCTGTAATAAACTCTCTTTTCCAAAGATGAGTGATTCCTCAATCAGATACAGGGCTCGCAAAATCGCTAGCCCGACATCCCGGGGCTAGCGATTTTTCCAGTTGGGCTACCAAAATCTATCTCTGCCCTGCCCGTCGGCCTATCGTAGGAAGGAAAAATATATGTCAATGCTTTTGCATTCTTTCGGAAATGTAGCTGGGTAATTATGTCATTGGCATCGGTGAGCCACTGTCAATATGTGACATATTGAAATCGCGTTTGAATTTGCGCTTGTTTTTTGCTTCCACTTTGCAATCGTGCGAACTGTGTATAGAGAGCGACAGCACTGATCTGTGAGTGATGATAATTTGTGCACCAATTCCTCTGACATTGTCTTATTAATCGTTAGCTTACTATGCAAACATGACAAGTGAAATCTCCCGCAGCAAGCTTAAACATGTGAGAGGTTGATCGCGCAGAGAATCGCTGAGCTTATGTGAGTCGGTGTGTAAAAGCAGCAGGATTTATATTTGACTACGATGACCTGGATGACTGAGAACCTTCACAGACAGATATATATTTCAGTTCTGCTGAGCCAAATAAGACAGGTCAGGGTGAAGAAGTGACAGCCAAAGAAAAGCTTACCACAAAACGGAAAAGTTATGACAAATCAGACTATAAGGCAAAAAGAAAGTGCAGCTTTATGGTTTCATGGACAAAATAATTTCTGTGGCTGCAATATGACGAGCTAAATAACCAGGGCTGCACATAAGTGGTCCGCAGGTGCGCATTCGCTGTCAAAATAAAAAACACGCACAAGGGTTAGGGTTAAATTTAAAAACTGTACTTTTGAGTTAAAATATATATTTATAATTTTAATAAATGACAAATTAAAAAGGCATGAACATTTTTTTTGTATCGAAAAAATATCGAACCGTGACACCAAAGTATCGAACCGAACCTAACCGTGAATTTTGTGTATCGTTGCACCCCTAATATATATATATATATATATATATATATATATATATATATATATATATATATATATATATATATATATATATAAAAACTTAATATCCATTTCCAAAATTAAAAAAAGAACAAAAAATAGAATCAAGAAGTAAATCTATAAAATAAATTCCTCCATGATAGATATACTCCACAAGGTTAGCGTGATATAGAAATGTAACAATATATTCAAATTCTGTATATACAAGCAAACAGTGATGGACGCTATCACGGACGGCAGACCTGCAGGTAGGTTGGAAATGCCTCCTCCAGTTTTGTCTTCTTCTTTCGATATCGTTTCTTTATTTTTTCTGGAACTTCCGGTCCGGGGGGCGTCTCATCAACAGGAGTTTCCGGCAGTGCCTCTGGCCAGCCTGTAATAAACAGAAAAAGTATAGCCACTCTCTTCTAGTTCTACAGTTATCTCTTATTTTGAAAGACAGATTCACATACAATTCTGGTGCACAAACCTTCATCTTTTCCAATGAGATTCTCCGACACAGAGCCAGAAGAATCTTTTCTGCAGAGGGATCGTTTAGCCTTGCCCGGACCTTGGCCTGGACGGCTTCTTTGACGGACCATGAACCCACCGATACCTTTTAAGAAGTTATAAGAAATATATTTATAATACATATAAACATTTTATTTGCAGTTATAAAGGTTACTTAATTTTCAATATTTTAAATATAGACTGTCCATTGTATTCAGCTTTCGGCAGAGAGGCCGTGAGATGGCAGTGCTTCGCTACAGCGTCGGCCATGTACTGCACCATTTTACGCTTCAGAGGAGCTGTCTCCTTCAATCAGGTGCCCTACCCGGCCGGTACGGTTTCCTCTTCCTCTTCTTGCCGCCGTCAGCCCCCTTGGAGTCATCTTCTGCTGGCTCTCGCTCCAGGCTTGAGTCAGACTTTGCCTCACAATCTAGGAGCTCCGCCTCTGTGAGAGAGAGACAGAGCACCCAGTGATGGTGAGTGACAGCCTTGCAGCAGAAAACATCCCAGCCAGGCCCCTCAGAACAATGCCAGGGTAAATTCTTTGTGAACTCCACTTAGTGGCAGAATATTAGCCAGATTGAAATTAAGTTCACCAGTCCCATTAATCAGGACGGCAATTTCCAGTGAGGCCCCACCTTCTCTTTTTGTAATCTCATTCCTAAAACATTTTATTAACTCTGAGTAAGAGGGAGAATTTCAATACATGTAAGTAAATATCACGCTAATTCTTTTACTATTAACTCAGGGGAAATCTATGCTTTTTGGCTAAATTTTAGTTTGGCGTCCAGTCACACCCTGCTTTGAATATTCATCTTTTATCCATCTACAGTTCCCTATACCTTTACTCATTAATCACATCTAGCTAGCTCTCGGCTCATGTTATAGCAGCCTTCACATCAAAATACAATATGTCATGTTGCTAGGCAACATGGCATGCAGCGATTGTAATTTTACACTGGGGTTAAAATGATACCTTTGGCTTTTCTAGGAATTACTGCTAATATTTTTTTTCTTTTATCCTACACAACCAAAAATATACAAAACACCAGCCGGCTGCTACATATTTACATATGTAAGTACATATGTAAGTAGATAAATACAGAAAATGTGATAACAGGGTTAAAACCTTGGATAATCATCTGAAAATAAAGACGCTTCTGTGAAGACATGTACCTCTGTTGTCCTCCATGTCTTCATCACGAGAGAGCTCTGAGAGGGGGTCGACTGGAGCCTGAAGCACTGCCACGCTGTTCTGGTTAATGATCTTCAACTTAAGTTTTGGTTTGGGCTTCCTCCGCCGTGACGCTGTAGCAGATAAGCTCTGGAGTTGGCAAAGTCCTGACTCTGTCAAACAAACACCATCCTGGGTGTAGGTCCTTGACAGATCTGAAACGACCAAAAAATGTTTGTGTGTAGTCAATAAACTGAGGTTGTGCAAGAAAACAAACAAACAAACAAAAGAACCCAAATTGATCGTTTGTTTTCTGTTGTTCTTTTGTGACCTTACCAATTTCTTTAGCCTTTGTGACAATCTGTGTTACTGGTAGTGGCTCAGTGGTGTCTCTGATCTTGGTCACAACTGTAGGAACACAACATAGCCGCCATTAAAACAAACAAATGTCACAATTAGGGTGCGTTGATTTCCTCTTTTTGTTGAAACAACAAAATATGTTTAGCAAAGTTATGGTGCTCCCACCTTTAGTGGTCTTGAAAGTTCGGCACATTGTACAGTCAAAGCTGCTGTCTGCAGCTTTTTCTATGTCTTCCTCTGAGTGGAGACTTTGACATGACGCATGAAACCATCTGCGTACACAAAAAAAACCCGTCTTGATAAGAACCAGTTATTTTAGGAAAATTGGTAGAGAATGATCCTCTAGAGCTGATAGGTTCGTAGAAAAACTACACACCTGTCACACTGGCGGCACTGCACGATGATTGTGCCTTCGCTGTAGTCCACCAAGCAAATTGGGCACGTTGAAAGGCTGGCACAGGGAGCACACAGGGTATAATTATTCTGCCACTCACACCTTAGGCCTGGGGTGGTGGCACCGCACTGCGTACAGGACACACACCTGCAGGAGACAGGAAGGACAGAGGTCATTTAACCCAGGTTACTTGAAAAGGGATAACACAGTTGTATCTGTGCTGCAAAATCCCTTCTCCTCCCTACACTGTCTTCATGATGCTAATATGAAAATATTTTCTTTGTTTCCATCGCAGTCCATAAACACTTGTTGTTTCTTTGTGTATCTGATAACGTACACCATTTTTAAACAGACGTAAGCAAGTAAGCATTACAAGGCAAACAGGAAAAGGTAAAACATGGTAAATTGCCTGCGCTGCTTGTAACAATAAACATGTTCAGTCATTTTCAGTAATTACTAGAGATGGCACGATACCACTTTTTTATGTCCGATACCGATATCATAAATTTGGATATCTGCCGATACCGATATGAATCCGATATAGTGTTTTTTAATCAACAAAACTGTTTTTTTTTTTAAATGTCTTGCTGCATTTTGTATAAGTTCATACTCAAGTTTAAAACAACAACTACACTAAAGCTATTCTGTTATACCTGTATGCAAAAAAAAATATTTCATAGTTCAGCAATACTGATCAATCTAATAAACTTAAACCTACACCATCCTCCCTATTCTGGTATTTTAAAGAGTACTTAGCGTAAATATTAAGCAACCTAACTAATAGGGTTCCAACTCCCAGCAACAACAAAAATAAATAAATAAAAAATAGGGAACCACCCCTCACGTTCCACCTCATGATGCTTAATCGACGTAATCAACCTTAATTTGATGCAGTGTGAAAAAAAATGCACAGAAATCAATTATTTTTCAAGAAATATTAAATAGATTCAACATCTTTCTTCAACAAAATTGCAGACTGCACAGATGGTACCTTCCCAAAGGAAAAAGTACTAGGGCAGGGATAGCTCAGTAGGTAGAGTGGTGGCCCCATGATCGGAAGGTCGGGGGTTCGACTCCACTGAACGGCTACCCTGAGGTACCCCTGAGCAAGGTACCGTCCCTACACACTGCTCCCCGGGCGCTGCACTGGTGGCTGCCCACTGCTTCACTGGGTGAATGGGTTAAATGCAGAGGAACTATTTCCCTATGGGGACTAACACGCACACTTTACTTTACAAATAGCTTACTAGGGTATATTAGACTTAATAGTTACTATATACAGTAATTGACTTCTATTCATTTTACATCAAATTAAAACTTTGGGTGTCAGATAATTATTTATTAAAAGCTCGACATTTTAAATGAGAATAAGAAAGAAAAGTATGTCTTTGTGCCCCCTCTTCCCTGTTAATGCCCTATCGGCCCCCCTGGCTAAACTTTGCTAGATCCGCCCCTGCACAGTTACCAGCCGTCAACTACGTAGAAAAAGATCCTCGAGTAGA
This sequence comes from Mchenga conophoros, assembly GCF_057382185.1. NCBI lineage: Eukaryota > Metazoa > Chordata > Actinopteri > Cichliformes > Cichlidae > Mchenga > Mchenga conophoros. The sequence continues at coordinate 19,168,260 of NC_140543.1, forward strand.
AAGTAATATTAAATAAATTCTAACAACAGCTTATCAAGCTTAAACGTGCTGCTGTTGTTTATCCGCTGGTTTCCTCTTTCTGGTGCAAAGTGGGCCAAAAGCAAACTAGAGACACGGACTCGCAACAGAAAAGCCGATCAGCTGATCATTAAGCAGTTTCATGATTGAAGTAGCAGCAAGAAGAGGCAGTCACTTGTTAAGCTTAACGCAGGAATGCTTTACAAACATTCAGAGATGGACTTACACACTTGCTTTACTTCTCTCGGGGATAACTTTGTCGGAGATGAAATGCTGGGTTGGTAGCAAAGCTCCAAATGCTATCCAGACCACCGACAGGTCCCGCATGCCACAGCTGCTCTATCACGTGATGCATACTGCTCCGACGTGCTAACGTTCTGAGGCGAGTTACGGCGTGTCGCAAGTTTTGTGAGCTGCTTTTGTGATATTTAATGGATCGGATTACATTTTTTATTTTTCTCCGATATCCGATCCAGTAATTTAGGTCAGTATCGGACCGATACCGATACGTAATATCGGATCGGTCCATCTCTAGTAATTACCACATTAAAGTTTAGTTTTAATTTAAATTACTGCCTGTCTGAAGCAAATTTTGGTGTAATGATCATAAAGCTACTCACCATTTGCACTTCCAGCTGTCCTTGGGAACATTTTGCAGTGGAGGGTCCAGGCAGTATGTGTGGTAGCTAATGTCACAGTCGTCACATAGCAGCAAGCGGCCAGGATCTGTGGCCTGACCACAGGCCTCACATACGGTACACTCCAGACAGCGCCAGCCTTTGCTTAGCACCACCTTGGTGATCTACGGGGAAATGACAAGGGGACAGTTTCATGTAGTTCAGTTTGCCAAATGCCATTTCTAATGTACAAACTCAATAGCGACATACTATACCTTAATGCCGACACAGAATGGATGGTAGCACTGGCCACACTGAGCACAGGCCAGAAGACGGCCCTCTGCACCAAGACCAAAACTCCCACACACCACGCACATGTCCTGAAAAGGAAGAAAGACACTGACTTTCCCAACTTCCCAAAGCAAGGTTTAGAAAAACCCCTAACACACTACCGCTTAAAACAAAACAAATGAAATCAAATAAAATCCGCAGCTGCTTAATTTCATTTTTTGCAGAATAGGAATTCCTGCCTATTGTCAAACTTTTTGTCAAGTCTGCTTGTCACATACAAAGGTATTTATATTTTTAAAAAAACGCTTTTGTAAGAGACTGGCATGTTGATGTGCTGGTCCTTGCAGAGCTACATGTTGTAGCTGTCTACTGTCACCAGGGGGCAGCGTCAAAATATGTGGAACAACCCATAATTTGGGCTGTTCTTGTTATTGTTTGTGCAGTTGTCATTCCTTTAGCTTAGCTACTGAAGTGCAGAACAAAGATGTGACAATATACATATGCAATAACATACTTTTCTAAAGTGAAATGAAACTCAATTTAAAAAAAGAAAGAAAACTGCCTACTGCAGCCATTTTGGGGTGGGGTGGTTCAGAAGGTAGAAAAAGTCATCTGCTAATTGGAAGGTGGGCGGGTTGATCCCTGGCTGCTCCAGTCTGCATGTCAAATATCCTTGGGTAAGATACTGGACCCCAAGTTGCTCTGCAATGTGTTCACTGGGCTATGAATGAGTGTGAATGTTAGCTAGAATGCACTTAAATGTAGAAAAAAGTGCTTGTGTGAATGGGTGAATGAGAAATGTTGTATAAAGTGCTTTGAGTGTAAAGTAGAAAAGCGCTATATAAATACCAGGCCATTTACCATTTTCTAAGCTTGTCCTTCACACTTAATCATATTTATTTTTCCACACCTCTCTCTTTTGTCAGAGGACTGCAAGCACGAATGACAGTACTGATTGCATTAAGCGTAAATAACTGCGCTGATAAGCAGTGGTCTTCTTAAAATTCTCTAAAAATTAATGTACTACAATACAAACCCTAGTTTCTGCTTACTTCAAAGTCTTGATTAATATTTTGCAGAGACTGTCAGCAATCACTCATATTTTACAGAGAAAAACAGCACACAGATATGATTTGGGGTAGAGAAAGTAAGAAATAATCAAATTTCAGTGTGATCCTGTGTTATATAATTGACTGTGTTTCCTGCAGGCAGTATCTCCACAGGAATTAATGATCTCCAGTGGGAGAAATCTTTTTAAGCACAGACTGAATTGCAACCCATGAATTTTTGCACGTTGAAGGTCTGAAATTCAAAATGAACCATGTCTGAACACTTATGTGTAAACATAGAGAAAAAACACACCTGTTTTAGTGTAAAACTATCATTGCTGGAAAATATGACCACTGTGTTATGCATTGCATTCTCCTCTTCCTCCTTGACTGGGTATGGGTTTTCTATTGTGGTGACCTGCATATAAGGAGAAAAACCCCCCACAAAATAAACAAAGTGTGACAAACAAAGATAACGCTGCTTGGAATATTTCATTAGGGTCTATAGCTGAAGGGAAAACTAACACCAATTTTAATGTAGTGCAATATCTCAAACGGAAACAGCACATACCCCAGGGTTGATGCTGGGACTCACTCCATTTTTCCCTCTGGCCCTGCCACGTCCTGCTCTACCTGACAGACCAGCCCCTCTTGGCCGCCTCCTCCCGGGAAAGCCTGAGCCTCGCCCCTGTAGATAAAGAGACCAAAAATATAAGCTCTGATAATGACTACATCACATTTTACAAACTAAAGCAGGCAGACAAAAGTGCCAAAGTTGGTTTTATGCTTGCATACGCAATTGATCAGTAGCCAGAGATTTAAAGGTTTCTTTTGTCCTCTGATATATTATTTGAATCTTTTTTTTTTACTGCCCAGAGAGGTAATGATTTTCTTTGTTTATATGGATGCAAGCTACTACTGAAAGTACAGCCCGCACGATGAGTAATTTACCTATTGCAGTCTGTTAGTAATACTTGGCTTTAATGTGTTTTTTAAAAGAACTGTCAGCTTGTTTTAAGGGTCAAAACTACATTTCAGAAATATGTAACATTTGATCATCACGTCAGTGTTTGATATGATGGGAAAAAAAATCAACCTGGTTCTTGACATTCTGATAATTCATGGAAATGACTGTTATTTCAGAGGTACACTTCAATTTTTGCCAGACAACCAGCATGGGAGAAAGTGAAAGAGGCCTCTGAACTGCTGTTACAGCAATACAGTGTTCCACTCTGCCTTTTGCACCTTTCTGACAGCAGGTCTCTAGCTAATCACGAATGACTGACTTATGTTTAACTGAACTTCTCAGTCCCTGCCCTTAAAATCCCACAGTTGGCCCTGATCCCAAACTCAGGTCTCGCCTATTCAATATTCCTCCTAATAGGCGCACTGTATGATGGTATTTAACCTGAGTTACACCCCCTACCATAGAGTACAAATTAACCCTTACCCAGTATTGCTAAGAGTAATGGCTGTCACCATGGCAACAAACTGGCTTAGACTTCTCACAGAGTCTAAATCTGAGAGGAAAAATGTACTTTAATAAATACAGCTACATGAATGGGTTTAAGTACAACACAGAGAACACATTAGTGCATTGTGGACAAAGAGGAAATGGAACACTCAATGCAAGGATCAGCCAATTATCTGAGCTAATATTCAGCTTTTCGTTCCTCCTCTCTCCCAGACTGTCTATATAGTTATTATTTTTTACCATTTTATTTTATTATCTTGATCTAAAAATGTGTTACTTTGGCTCTCATGTAACTTTGATGTATCTGTAGTGACCGCTTTGTGGTCTCAATGCCCTGCCCACAGCTCCCGTTTGGTTAAATGTAACACTTACAGCTACTGTGCAACAAGGCAGGTGCAATGCACCTGGATTCTCATGAGACCATGATCACAATCACAAAAGAATCCATCTTGACTAGCTTTAGCTTTGTGGCTATAGCTGAAGTTGTTTTCCACCAAGTCTTTACCGTTCAAACTGTTGCCCTTTCTCTCTTTGTATAATCTGTGAACCTCCGTACTGATATGATTAAAATGGCGATAAAAACTGATACAATTGTACACTTGTGCCTGTAACCCAGCCATGGTGGCAGCAACAGAATGCTTTAGGTTACAAAAATCGAGAGGTGCACAACCAGCCAAAGTGACACCAAAATGGCCGCAAGCGTCGGCGGATGTGACGTCAAGGGAGCAAGCGGTGAGCATAAAAGTGCCATTAGGCATAACATAAGAGACTTGTTTTTATTGATAGCCTGCGAGGTTTTCTTTGGTATTCTTTACAAAGATGGCAAAATGAAAGTCTAACCACCTAGCCAATAAATGCACATGTATCCTCAGTGCAATTGGTAGCTCTTATTCTGCTCTCTAGCATTGGTGAGCTCAGCATAGCAGCACCCTTTAGCTTACACCGGATTGCCAAGACAGGACCTTCACTATTAGCTGTAGCAGCTTCCTTGGGAAGAAGCTACAATACAAGGTCCTCCACAATAGTAGCTTGGTCATTGAGCCAGTGGAAATTGGTTAACAGAAACTAAACACCAACATGAGAGCGAGAGGTTTGTCTACAAGTAAGTAAGTAAGTAAGACAGCCGATGGCTCTGGAGGGTGGAAAAAAACACCTAAATAAACTGGCGAATAAATGTAAAATACGTTACTGACCCAACTGGGTAAAATCTCTACGTGGGAGCTTTTGAAACTCCTCCCTGCGGCTGGTTTTTCTTCTTTGCCAAGCACTGTGCCCTACAGTATGTTGCCCTGATGGTTTGAAGTTAGCTTTTGGATTGATGTTGATAAACAGATGGGTTCATCAAGTATTTTTTAGAGGAAAAAACCAAAAACAAACACTTGCTAGATTGCTCTGTTTAAGGTCTGAAATTAACACCAAGAACCAAATGTAGGTAGATTTACCAAAAACGGTAAAATAATACCTCCAGTCACATAATTAAAAAAACTAAAACAAAAAGAACATGCTAAATGTGTCAAACCTTGCTATGTTATGGGGCCCAATGCCCTATAACATTTTTTTTTTACACACACACACACACACACACACACACACACACACACACACACACACACACACACACTTTCCACACCTGTATTCTGCAAAGGTCCGCTCCTACTGCATTTCTGATTCTGACATTTATGTCTAACCCTAACCATCAAACTATAATTATCTCTGGGGCATAAGTGGAGCCCTGTTAAATACCGCATATTGCTACAAAGACTGTACTCCCATGATCTATTAATTACAACAAGAATGTCCAGTTTTCCAGTTACATTAAACATGTGTCATTAATAGCTTTAGTGGTACAATACACTGAAAATAACAAAAAATACAACCTATTTGTATTACAATAGCATAAATAAGAGGATTTAACAGTTACGCATTGTTGTTATTACTCTAAACTGTTTTAGCCACTGTCTTTATTCTGCAAATGCATATCCATTTCAAATGTTGTTTGTCTTCAGCTTTGAATCCATCTGCATTTGTTTTTTTGTTTTTTCCTCCTTCACTCAGGATTATGCCGCTGCTGGCAAACAAAAAACCTTGAGTAATGCATTACCTTCACTTTCACCTGCTTAACGGCTTTTTGCTGTGTTGCGAGTATCTACCTGAACAAGGTTCAGAACACAGAAAGCAAACAATAGAAGAAATACAGAAGCAATGTAACGAGAGAAAACAAACCAGTAGACACAGCTCCTTTTGTGACCTTAAATTCTTGCGGTGCACCTCTAGTTGGCCTTTTCTGTATTCTCATCGTAAAATGTATTTTCTGTTCTTAAATTCACTGCAGCAATTGAGCCCTTCCAAAATTAACCAGCAAAATAGCATTATAGTCTGCTAACAGTACCAGCATTTAGAAAATGTTGAGTTCTCTTTCATAGCATTCGTTTCGTGTCTCACTATGGGAACGCCTCCTGCGTGACCTCATCAGAAGCTCAAATACCATTACGCCAGCCCTTACAGGCTGGCTAGGTGACGCCCATGTCAGGAGGGGCCAGTGCCTCCCTATATAATAGGCTGACATAGCGTCAGATGTCATTCAAAAACCTCTTCTCGCTTCTCACAGAAGCCTGTAGACAACTGTGCTATTGGGTGCTAAAGCTAAACTGTCCACAGATTCGAGTGAACAACTCGGTCGCCGGGCGCTTTGTTCCCAGCTTTCAGTTGTCCACTAGCATACAAGCAGTAGCAATACTGTTCTGTGGCTAGTGCGGGTGCCAAGTAGCAATACTTTCACCCAGGGAAGTAGCAATACTTTCCGAAAGCGAAGTAGCAACACTTTGCTAATAAAGGTACCCCTAGCTTCACCATCAGGTAGCAATACCCTTCGACGCTAGCGGTTTTACACATTAGGTAGCAATACCTGTAGAAAAGTAGCAACACTTTTCACCCCACGCTAGCGAGGAATAGCAATATTCTCCGCACTCAGTGTCAGTCTCGCTAACGTGCGCAACCCTCTAGCTAACCATGGCTACGACGGCCAACGAAGTTGCAAAACTTTGTCCTTGCGGCAAGAAGATTTCTGCCTGGGATACACACCCCGTGTGTGCGGCATGCCTGGGCTTATCTCACGCTCAGGCTGCCCTGACACCTGCACACGACTGTATCCACTGCGCGGCTGTCCCACGCAAACTACTCCGCCGCAGGCTAGCTCGCCGGGCTAACCTGTCGGGCGGCGACCCTTTGCTGTGTGAGGCTGCTGCGGCGCAAGGAGAAACTGAGATGCCCGATGATTTGGCCGCAACGCCAGGGCCGAGCTGGGCAGAGGCAGACCCTCAGCCCATCGCGACCGCTTTCCCGTCGCTGGAGGCACACGGAGATCGTGTGTTTTTCCGCGATGCTGAAGTCACCTGGGGAGGAGATGCTAACGAGGAGGACGATTCCACCTCCTTGGCTAGCATCAGCTGGGCTGCAAAGCCCTCGGCTACCGGCGAGGTTGAAAAACCGACACCACCGTCTCCCCTGGATCTCGACATGCAGGACATGTGCAAGCGCGCAGCCGCTAGGCTCAACATCCCGTGGCCCGCCATACAAACAGAGGTTGTAAAGTCTCGTTTTGACGGTAAGAAATTGCCGAAGGCGAAAAAGACGGGGAAGCATGTGTTGCCTGTTTTTCCTGAGCTACTCGATGAGATAGCGGTGACGTGGAAAGCAAAACCTTACAGCGAGAAACACCCCATCAAGGGGAGCTCCCTGCTGGATTGTGAGGGGATGGAGTCTATCGGCCTCCGCCGGATGCCACAAGTGGAGCCGTCTTCACCCGAAGACGTCTCTGTCCTCATCGGCCCCATCTCTCCCCTCCAAAACAGACCGCTTCCTGTCTAGCCTTACAGATAAGTGCTACAAGGCAGCGGCTCTGTCAGTAAGAGCCCAAAACGCCTCTTCTATGCTAATGGCTTACCAAGCTGAGCTAGAAGAGGACATGACAGCTAACACAGATACCACAGTGTGGGATGAAATCTGCGTTATAACTGACCACGTCCTCCGCCTCCACAAGGTAGCCATACAGGCTACTGGGAGAGCCATGGGCCTCATGGTTCTTCAGGAGCGAGCACGCTGGCTCGGGCTCACCAACCTGACGACTAAGGAAAAAGAGGGACTCCTCGACACCCCTGTCGTCCCTCACGGTCTCTTCGGTGCGGCTGTTACATCCATGCAGAAGAGATGTGAGGAGAAAAAGAGAGATGATGAGGCTCTGAAACTCTGCCTGCCGAGGAGGGCCCAGCACGCCACCCCAGCAGCGCCGCGCCAGTCATTCACGCAGGCAGCGTCTCGCCCGGTCCCCGCTTTCAGGATTCCCAAAGTGCCTAAGACGCAGGCAGCCCCCCAGGCTGCCGGGGCCACTAAGAATCCATGGACTCGGAAGCAGTCTCCCCAGGCCAGACCTCAAGCGGCCCCTCCTCCTCCCCCCGCTGCCGCGATCGTGAGGAGGAAGAAGCGGCCGGCCTGACAGCCTCTCCTCTAGGCGGGAGCGAACCCAGTTTCCCCCCTTCATGGGCCGCCCTGCCGCCTCCCAGCTCCGTTCCAGAGCAAGTTCAACGGGACATGTTCCACACGAGCACTTCTCTCATGCATTCTGTATTAAAAAAGCCCCGACACGCGCATCCAGGCAATTTGCCGAGGGCGCTGTCGAGTGTTGCAAAACACATGAGAAAATCAAACATGCTGAAAAACGGAGCACCGTCTGCCATAACGCAGCCCGTGGAGACTCGCGTTTCCACGGCTGTGATGATGCAGATGAGCCCGTCACCTCGCTCGCCTGTGACAGAGGTGACGGGACGCCGAAATGGCGTGTGTTTCGCGCTGCGACCACAAGGGGGCGCCAAAACGCCATATTCGGTGGAGTGGCCAGTGAGCGCTCTGTCTCTCCACATGAAGAGCTGGGCCACCTGCACTCAGTCAGCATGGGTGCTGAGGACATTGAAAAAGGGCTACAGGCTGCAATTCAGTGTCGCTCCACCACAATTCAAAGAAATTGTTTACTCTCGTGCTCCGGGCGAGTCTGCCAGTTTTCTCCTGGAGGAAATTTCCACCTTGAGAGACAAAGGAGCTATAAGAGTTGTCCCTCCCGAGGAAATGCACAGCGGATTTTATTCAAGGTATTTCCTTGTGCCAAAGAAAAGGGGGAGGGGGATGAGAGCCATTCTGGATCTCCGTGCCCTGAACCGGCATTTGAGGACATACAAGTTCAGGATGTTGACGCACGCCTCGCTGCTACGGTTTGTACGAGCGGGCGACTGGTTCACATCAATCGACCTGAGGGATGCTTATTTCCACATCCCCATATATCCCCCACACCGAAAGTATCTGAGATTTGCTTTCCAGGGGATGGCATACGAGTTTGTAGTCCTGCCTTTTGGTCTCTCACTGAGCCCAAGGGTGTTTGTGAAATGCACCGAGGCAGCAGTGGCCCCGCTCAGGAAAAAGGGCATTCGGGTGGCCACGTACATCGACGATTGGCTGGTGGCAGCCCCAACCCGCCAGGGAGCGACTTGTCACACAAATGCTCTCATACACCATCTGGAGAGTTTGGGTTTCCAGATAAACGTGGAAAAGAGCACATTGATGCCAACTCAATGCATTACTTTCATAGGGCTCAGCCTAGACTCCCTTCAGGTGAGGGCTTTTCTGTCCCCGGAGAGAACGGCGGCCATACAGTCATCCCTTGCACTGTTTCGCAGAGGCAGCACAGTGACCCTCAAACAGTGCCAGAGGCTGCTCGGTCTGATGGCTTCTTCTCTAGTGGCGATAACACTGGGACGCCTGCACATGAGAGGCTTTCAGCGCTGGGTGGGCTCGCGGGAACTGGACCCTCACCGAGACGGCCACCGTCGCGTGAGAGTCTCTGCAGACTGTTCACTCGCTCTCCGCGAGTGGAAGAGGCCAGGTTTCTTGTCTCAGGGCGTTGCCATGGGGGCAGTTTCAGCCAGGAAGGTGATTTCCACAGATGCCTCTCTTTCCGGCTGGGGGGCCACCCACGAGGGCAGAACAGTGAATGGGGAATGGGGCCCTCACATGCGCTCCGCCTACATAAACTGTCTGGAACTGCTGGCGGTTCACCTGTCGCTAAAACACTTTCTCCCTTGGCTGAGAGGTCATCATGTTTTAGTGAGGTCGGACAATTCCACCGTTGTGGCCTACATCAACAGACAGGTCGGTCTGGGGTCCCCCAAGTTACACACGCTGGCACACAGACTGATAGTCTGGAGCAGTGCCCACCTGCTGTCACTGAGAGCAACTCACGTGCCGGGGATCTTGAACTTTGGAGCAGATCTTCTCTCCAGGGGCAACCCGCTGTATGGGGACTGGAAGCTTCACCCGGAGGTGGTGAAGCAGATCTGGCTGCGATTCGGTCAGGCGACCGTGGACGTTTATGCATCCAGGGAGAATGCTCAGTGTCCCCTGTTTTACTCGCTGCACGATCAGAGAGCTCCACTCGGGGTGGATGCTCTAGCTCACGAGTGGCCGAGAACCCTCCTCTATGCTTTTCCCCCAGTGGCCCTCATTTCTCCAACTCTGGCCAGAGTGAGGGAGAGAAGTCACTATATGATCCTGATAGCCCCGCACTGGCCAGGGAAACACTGGCTGGCGGAGATTTTTCAGCAGCTGTGCGGCCCTCCTTGGCCGTTACCACTACGCAGAGACCTCCTGTCTCAGGCACAGGGGGAGATATTCCACCCCCACCCAGAGAGGCTAGCTCTATGGGCTTGGGCCATGAGTGGTTTAACCTGAACACGGTGGGGCTCCCTCATAGTGTTATCGACACTATTCAGTGTTCTAGAGCATCGTCTACTCAGACGCTATATGAGCACAAGTGGCGTGTGTTTGAAAGCTGGTGCTTAGAATCACAGGCCATCTCTTTTCAGTGCTCGGTGGCTGTGATTCTGTCATTTCTTCAGGCCCTGATTGATAAGGGTAAAGCCTTCTCCACCATCAAGGTGTATTTGGCAGCAATTTCAGCCTGCCATATTGGTTTTGAGGGAAAGACTGTTGGCCAGCATCCCTTAATATGCCGTTTCATGAAGGGTGCACGCCGTAAATTGCCTACGTCTAGGCCGTTGGCTCCATCGTGGGACCTTCCCACAGTATTGGCTGCGCTCTCCTGTTGCCCATTTGAACCCCTGGAACAGGTTGAGTTGAAATTTCTGTCCTTGAAGACGGCTCTTTTAATTGCTTTAGCTTCTGCTAAACGTGTGGGAGAGATCCACGCTCTCTCAGTGCATCAGTCATGCATTCAGTTCTCCTCGGATAATACGAGGGTCTGTATGCGGCTCAACCCTGCCTTTGTCCCGAAGGTTGTCGGCGCATGTTCCCCTATAGAACTGCCGGCCTTTTGCCCACCGCCTTTCTCCTCAGAGGAGCAACAGCGGCTGCATACCTTGTGTCCAGTCCGTGCCCTGCGCATTTACATGGACCGAACCCAGAGTGTCAGACAAAGTGACCAGCTGTTCGTGTCCTGGGCTAAACCACATATGGGAAAGCCTGTGTCTAAACAGCGCCTCTCCCATTGGATAGTGGGAGCAATTGCCTTGGCCTATACTAGCGGGGGCCTTCAGCCCCCTGCTGGCTTACGTGCGCATTCCACTAGAGGTCTGGCAACCTCATGGGCTCTCTTTGGGGGAGTTTCTATTCAGGAGGTGTGTGCAGCCGCATGCTGGACCTCGCCTCATACATTTGCTAGGTTTTACAGGTTAGATGTGACAGCACCTAACCTAGCACATTCAGTCCTCAGTGCAGGTTCTTCCCGGGTGGGGGCCTCTCCCCTGTGAAGTGCTGTTGGGGACAGTTGTCTTCTTAACAGGCATGTCTGGCAATCCGGGAGTCAGTATTTCTCCCATAGTGAGACACGAAACGAATGCTATGAAAGAGAACTTAAGGTTATGTATATAACCCCGGTTCTCTGAGTAGCATGAGTGAGTGTCTCACCAGACCGCCCTCCTTGCTATGGAAGCGAGGAAGAGGTGGGCTTGTTTTGAATGACATCTGACGCTATGTCAGCCTATTATATAGGGAGGCACTGGCCCCTCCTGACATGGGCATCACCTAGCCAGCCTGTAAGGGCTGGCGTAATGGTATTTGAGCTTCTGATGAGGTCACGCAGGAGGCGTTCCCATAGTGAGACACTCACTCATGCTACTCAGAGAACCGGGGTTATATACATAACCTTAAGTTATTTGTATTACATTTTAAGTTTTACAAAATGTTGTGTGCCACATTGTTTATCCTGTGTGTTATTAATTGACATGTTCAGCTAAGATAATATGGGTCCCTGTACTACACAGCGCTTCTCGCAGTATCAAAAAAACATCATTGGGGATACAGTGCTGAGAGCTACAGTACTGTGCAAAAGTCTTCAGCCACTCCCGTTTCTTTACATTTAACAAGGAAAATGGCCATAACAGAGTCTGCATGTTTTTTAGATGACTATGGACACTTACTGGTAAAACAGTGAGTGTCCATAGCCATCTAAAAAATGACTCTCCTGACCTCCTCCAATCATACTGACAATGATCTGAACCAAAAATTAAAAAATTTGGTTTTAATCACCCCATCAGACCTATTGTAGCTTTACAGACTACACTTACAGACTGTTACAGGACTTTCAGTTCAGTCAGTTCTTATGTAACATGGACTATCTCCACCTCTTCTCCCAGTTTCCCTTCCTTATGAATGGTTTGACAGCCATCCTTCGACTGAGATCATTTCTGATGAGACTTGAGTGAACAACATATCGATCAACTGAAGGACGAGATGCATCTCTTCAGGTACTGTGCCAGGTGTTTGCTGATTCTCCCCCCCCCCCTCCAATGTCTTAAGGATATGGCTTTCACATACTGTTCATGTACTGTAGAAACTTCCTTACCCTTGTCACTTTTCTTTTGTTCGCCACAAACCAGTTTCCTGAAATGTGTTTTTAAGGGCACACTGCATACAATGTGAGATATGCCAGGATTTTAGCTAAAAGCTCTTTATGAATAATTTTGTTGGTGCATAAATATGCCTGAAAAACTGTCATCTTTGACAAATACAATTTAACACTCAAGATACAATTTAAATTTATTCTTAGCTAAATTATCTGCTGTGGGCAAACAACACTGGTTCATCCCGTGAACCAGTCCCTTTTTAAAAAACCTGAATGATTCATAGGTCAGTGTTAAGTGGCTTAATAAACAAAAACATATGGAAATGGTCAGGTACAAGCACTAGACTGAAAATAAGTGAAAAAACAGCGAATGTCCAAAGAAAACTTTAAAAGAAGATCACAAAGGCTGATGAAAAATTGTTCATGATCACTTAAAAAAAAACAAAAAACAATAAAGTCTGGCAAAATATAAAGAAATGAAGAGGCTGCTTGAGATTTTTGAACTGCACATCATGAATTTCGGCTTGACACCAGAATAGCGGCATGTTAAAAAATAATTACATAAATAAATAAAAATAAAATCCTTTTTAGCACTATACCATACCCTTGATTACGCAACTCCAATCTGTAAAAGCACAAAATTATCTTGTTTGTACAGAGTAATATTTCACTTTCACCCTAAAAACGTCATTAGCTTAGTCATTGGTATGCGACTACCCCTCTCACTTTAAGATTACAGTAATTGTTGTTGTTGGCTTCAGTACACATTAGTGACATTCAGGAACACTCAGGGAGTGCGCGTCACTTTGGCAAACAGAGGGCTAACAGAGGGCAGCTGCTGCCCTGCCGTCTCTGGTGAGCCATGGTATTTACCACTCTGATGCTCCAGCCGGGACTGCCAGAGGACTGCCTGGTCTTTAGGACGTCCCAACCCTCTGGCTGGTCTGGTGACCAGGACAAGGGTGAGCTCACACTGCTATGGGGACTCCATGCACCCTAAGGTAAGGAGGGGTGGGTGAGAAAGTGAGAGAGGGAGAGAGGGAGGGAGGAGGGCGACAAAAATAAAAGAAAAAAAATGCAGCAACTTAAAAACCAAGCCAGCAAAGAAACAAAACATACAAAGAAAGATGTTAGAGAAATGTAGTGAGCTCCTACTGTAGCCATTTGGGAATCACTCAATACACACCCAAACTGTGCAGAGGTACAAGAGAGCATCTGATATGCCAGACTAGAAAGAGGATGAGTTATTAGGTTGCATTCTCTGTTAAAGCGAACCCTTTCATGCACATGAACTTAAGAAGTATCTTTGGAGAGCATCACTGTGTTAGTTGCTTTTCAAGCAGCAGAATTTGCCAGGAGTATCAAGGCACCATAAAGCAGGAAAGGAGGCCCTGTTACCTCTTGCCATGACAACCGAGTATGTTTGGCATGTTGACAAAACAGGGGCACTGCGTCAGTAACTCAGTAGACGAGTGTATCAGATAAAAACATGCTAAATAGAAAAGCAGCATTCAAGTTTTTTGGGAAGAGATTTCTCCTGGCCTTGTGTAACAAATTAGTTGGATTCATATGTTGATTTTAGAAATGGGATATATGTAGAAAGAAACGGTGCCAACTGAGTTAGTCTGTCCTCACTGGCATCATTCACAGTGTATTACAGTCATGAGTGTAATTTATTTTGCTGACAGTCAGCTTTCAGTTTACATTATAAACTCTAAACACTAATATTATAAGATTAAATTTTTTTTTTTTATATAGCCACAAGTCACTCACTGTCACTGATGGTGTAATAATGATATAAATAGGATGTGATAATGGCAATGATCACTGCAATATGTGATTTGATGAATGCTCATCCTCAACAGGACTGATGTTTGTAACATGGACATTGGATGAACAGGGAGACTGATTGCTATGCCAAAGGTGGAAGATAGCGAGGGCCATCAGGAAAATGTGATTTAGCGCTAAAATTGCATCTCCTACAGAAAATAAAACACACTCAACTCAGATTTACATAAACACTGTGACTAATCTTGTGGTGCACATTCATGTAAAGAGAGTGCAAAGAGTGGATAGAGCACCATTCACTGTGTTGTCCTAAAATTTCATTGAAAAACATATACTCAACCCCACAAGTTTCTTCAACTCTTTCAACCCAACATAATCTAATTTCATAAACCCACAGGACACCAACCCACATAGATTTAGGAGTGCACAAGATAGAAGCACCAGTTGTTCACCTACACTGATCTGGTTTATTAGTGGGACAGGGAACATCACAGAATCAGACAGACGGGGACAGAAAAATCAACAGTCGCTGTGACATGATGTTCAGGTTCCTACCTGTTTCACTCGTGGTCTCCCAGGAGAAAACTTCCTCTTGGTGATGGCTGGCTTTCCCATCCCAATTTTGGGGGTGAATGCTATGAGAGTGGTGGTGGGCATTACACTGCTGTGGTCACTCATTGATGTTAGAATCTGGGTCTGAGTTAGTTCTCTGGGAGATGTCCCTCGAGCCAGAGGGGAGGAGTTGGAAGGTGAAGAAACCATTTCAGCTAGCCTTTCCACAGTTGTTTTAAGGGGTTTCTCCTCTAAAGACAAACTGGGAAATGGCATACTTGGCTTTTCCGGTGTAGTGTCCATCTCTTCTGATGTAGAAGTGGAGGGCTTAACAGTCTCTGCCAGGTTTCTGTGAAAAATACCCTCTCTCCTATCACTGTTGAGTTCTTTTGGATTAGTTTCCAGGAAAGAACCCCTGACTACATCCATATTTGAAGGCTGGGGTAGTGCGACTACCATCGGTTGGTCCGTGAAGGGTACTGATGCAGTACCTGGTTCTTTGGTGGTTGAGATGATGGCCTTAAAATCCTTTGTGCTGGGGTTGACCATGCCCTTTTCAGGGCAGGCCTCAGTATTTGCTGGTTTGATTTGTATTGTGGTGTCCTGTGTCTGTAGTCCCTCCGTAGAGTGTTGCGCTGGAATAGACTCCTGGCTCAGAGTCACTGAAGACGCATGACTCTCTGTAGATGCAAGCTGGGCTCTTACTGCTGGTTTTGTTTCTGAAGAAGGAATTAGGTTATTAATGACAAAGATTTAGATTTGGTAGAAAATGTACATCTTAAAAAAAATTGACACATTATTTTATCTTTGATAATAAACCATAAGCATTGTAGTTAACCAAAACTTTATAAAAACTATTAGATACAAATCAATATGAGTAAAGTGGTAAATAAATAAGTGGCCTGTACAAACCTGATTTAATTTCTGCTGGAATTTTGACAGAAGGTTCAGTAACCTGCCTCTCTACTATGTCTGCTCCCACAGAGATGTCTAAAAGACAGATTCAATATTAACAAGATTAGGTATAAAATATACATCACTTCATTAAAAGCAAGAATAAGACTCTAACTTTGTTCACAATATCTTCAAAGTGGTTAAAGAATAAAGAAAGCAGCCCATAAGCACAGATGGATTTGGAAACCCAGCAAGAAGACAGTTCTCTAAAAATTATGTTTCCATTAATTCTAAAAACACTCATCTCAAATCAGCTGGTAAAAACAAGCAGAACTAAACAATGATGTAGTTTCCTGAGACAATGACACCAATATCACTTTCTTTCACTCGTGAAAGCACCGTGAGAAGTGTGTGAGAAGAGCTGATTTTGGGTAACAAGTGGTCGCAGTGCAAAAAACCACATGAGGTAAGCTTGTATCACAGACTTCATTTTGGTATTAATATAGTCTCTCCTGTTTTCTCTCATCACTTTGGTTTTGT
The DNA here is from genome assembly GCF_057382185.1 of Mchenga conophoros. Lineage (NCBI taxonomy): Eukaryota > Metazoa > Chordata > Actinopteri > Cichliformes > Cichlidae > Mchenga > Mchenga conophoros. The sequence goes on from NC_140543.1 coordinate 19,184,388, forward strand.
AATGTGTACCCCCCTTTCTATTTGGTTTTATAGCAGAGACAGCAATGCGTTTGACTAGTCTGGTATGAATAGAACTAGTCATTGCTGGCTATCAGGAATCCAAACATCGAGCCAGTATTCTGCCAGACACCCTCTGACAGTACAGATAGCCTAGTCTTAAGGAGGCGCCCACCATTGCAATCCACAAGTTCCCATGTCATACTGATCCTGACACACACATGCACCTGCTACGCATCTCTGCCAGGGAAGGGAGTAACCATGACAACCAACATCCCAGGGTCTGTGTGCTCTGGGCTCATGACTGTGCAGCTTGCAGGTGCTCATCCGGTGCTGATGCCAGAGAGTCAATTAGAGAGATGGGCCTCCAACCATCTCCAGCCATCAGCTATTGACCAAGCTGAACACGCATTCACATTCATATTAACACCTTACTTCCTATATCTCCTACAGTGAATAAGGTGATGGTTTAGATAAACATGCAGCTCTGATTAATGCAGTGAAGGCCTAAAGTCAGGCCTCGCCTGCATTCACAGAATGGATCTAACAGCATCTGTCAGTTAAGTCACTGTAAGCCTGTTGTTAAACCCTGAGGGGTGGTGAATCCTGGCAGGTGATGAACAGCTCCAGTTAATGACTTTAATTGCATTACACGAGTGGGCAGCTGGCAGCATAGTCATCATCACATGTTTTTTAAAAAAAGGAAAAAGTGGGGAAAAAAAGAGCATAAATTAAGTACAGATTAGTTCTTTTTTTAAAGTGTCCTATTAATACCTAGTGAAAAATTATAACTGTTCAGTTCAGAGCCTTTAACCCCAAACACTATATTTTAAGTAAAAGGGGTATGACATGTTAAGAGAAGGGTAGGAATAATACTGTTTTGTGTTTACTGTTAACTTTAAAAAGTTAACAATTAAAAATGTATGCACAATATAACAAGTTCACTCCACATGTCTTTAAAAACCACAACCAGTAACTCACTGCCTCACCAGGTAAATCCAGTAATGAATAGGGATGGGTATCGAAAACCGGTTCTTGTTGAGAACCGGTTCCCACTGTTTCAATTCCTTGGAATCGTTTGCCACTTTTAAAAACGATTCCCTTATCGATTCCAGTCGCCCCGAATGACGTCATCACGTTGAGTAGCGTCTTTTACCCAGTAGGAAACACGGCGCCTGAGCGGCGCAAACGCTCAAAAGTTTGGTTACACTTTATGAGAAAGGATGACAACAGGGCAACGTGCAATACTTGCAAAGTAGAGATTTCATCAAAGGGAGGAAACACTACGAATATGCAAAAGCATTTGCTCAAAAAACACGCGATTGCTTTCAACGAATGTCGTGTTTTTGATCCGCTCCGGACTAGCGAAGCTCAACCCAGCAGCAGCGGTAGCGTTTCCACGTCCTCTCCCGTTAATACTGCAGGTAACTAATCAATTAGCATTGCATATTATGTTAGCGCGATTTACCTTATTACAAAACCTGCTATTACTGTGCGTTGCATTTAGATAACCATGATGAGAGAGACAGAGTCTGGCTGGCTCAGATGCTGGCAGTTCTCGCTGCAGTCTACCGGTAGCGTCTCCTTTCAGGCCAGGATAGACGAATGTCACCCAGCAGTGTCTAAGTTTGTGGTCAAAGGCTTGCACCCATTTGCCACAGCAGATGCCCCCGATTTCACTTTGGTAAGTGAATGTGTTTAATTGTAGGCAGGACATTACTGGATATTCTTGTGTAATTGCTACAGAATAATTTATGTTAAACTTTGTTATTGCTACAGGAGAATATTAATTTTATTATTTTACATATACATTTTTTTTCCTGGGGACCCTGTGACACCCCATTGAAGAGCCGTAGGCTGTGGATCTCTTAAGATCTCACTGTTGGGTTTGTAAGGCCATGTTACTCCTAAATTTCTATCTTGTTCAAAGAGAAGATATAAAACAAAGTTCTAAGCTAATCGACTTTAGTGTTCTCCTTTTTAAAAAAAAAGAATCGATAAGAGAATCGATAAGAGAATCGATAAGGAATCGAATCGTTAAACAGAATCGAAAATGGAATCGGAATCGTTAAAATCTTATCAATACCCATCCCTAGTAATGAAACAGTGAATAGCTACAGGAAAAGTAAAATGAGAGAACATTTATATGGTGAGCAGTGCGGCCAAGCTGTGTGAGTAATAATGAATGAATGAGCCAATATAGCTCAAAGGCAGGTTAGCAGTCAGGGGATCAGCGATATCACCATCATGCTACTGCAATCCATTCTCTCATCAGTGGAGTCTGCTGCTTAGACAAGAGTGGGCAGCAGAGCTGCCACTGGCAACCCCAGCTAACCATATATTTCACTGATATTGCACTCCAGTGCTGGCAAATCTCACAGGCACCAGAATTGAGATGCAGCTCTGAGCTTCATGCAAGCATTCCAACACTGTGCAACTTAAAGTGGCAATAAAGCTTGCACCATAATGCAATACAAACAATGGAACTACCAGGAAGAACAGTCAGATGCAGTTCAATTTTATTATTACATGAATGATGCTTCAGCTTCGGGATATCCGTAGAAAACTGGTGTGCACATCAAATCTTGAGTAGAAGTTTGAATTCAAGTTCAGTACTAAAACTCTTTGATGGTTATGCCTTGAAAACATCCATTCCACTTATCTAATCCTTGGTTGTGTAGGGGCTGGAACCAGTCCCAGTTGCCACAGGAAAGAGACAGAGTACACCCTGGACACATCACCAGTCATAGGGAGACAACCATTCACACACACATTCACACATATGGGGAATTTAGGATCACCATATAACTTAACCCCAATAACTGCATCTTCTGGACTGTGGGAGGAAGCCAGAGTAACCGTAGAGAACCCACGCAGACACGGAGAGAAAATCCAGACTCCAAAGACGGTGGACTTGAAACCAGGACCTGCTTGTTGTGAGGTAACAGTGCTAACCATGGCGCCAATGTGTTGACTTGAAAACAATATGTAATCAGTTGAAAATTTTCTTCTTACAGAGTTACAGTTACAACACAGAAAGTTCTTACGGAGGTACAGCTACAACACAAATGGTAAATGGAACAGTTCATATATAATGCTTTTCTACTCTGAGCACTCAAAGCGCTTTGCACAACTTGCCTCATTCACCCTTTCACACCCATACACACAAGCACTTCTTTCTATGTTCTAAGTGGTTTCTATGTAACATTCATATTTGGAACTTAAATCAACGGCCATATTTTGAATCCAGCATGGCTGAGACAGCTTGCTGTGCATCATTACATCATAACCTGCTTCTGAAAACCACAAGGTAAATGGGCTACGTTTTTTCCCCCCAGTGAAGAATCACTAGCAAATTTTGCCAAGTTGATAAGTTAGGCTGTTACCTGCAAAGTTTATTTAAAGCTCAAGCAAAATCTGTCAACTTGGTGCCCGTCTCAAGTAGAAATGTTTTATGTTAAATTTTGATGCATGCTAGCAATATTTGGAAAAAAAATAGGTGCTCCTTGAAGTAAAGCAGATGATCAGTTCTTCATTAATAGTGACAGACCTTACATATAATCTTCCCCAGAGACAGTATGGGGAAACAAAGTACTTTACATTTTCAAAACACAGAATTACAAAGGCTATAGAGTTGCTTTAATCTGTTGCTGGTAGGACACCATCTGTTTATTTGGGAGTCCTCATAAAGGCCTCCAAATAAAAGAGGGAGTGCTTCTCTTTAGTGTTTGCCCAAACAACTCTTCAGTACTTTAATCTGCAACAACTGTGACTTTCAAAACTTTATCAGTACTGATGTTACAGCACAAATTGATGTTTCATAGCCGAGACTTTCAACTGCTTCTGCGTGGATAGAGGCTGAGTCAATGAATCCTTAACTACAAAGACAAAAATGGTCTTTCATACTTAATCATATAACCTCAGTGTTTGCTATTTCATATAATCAAAAGAATAACTTTCCTTGTCCTTGCAATAACAAGATATGATTAACAAGGTGAGAAACAGCTTAGATTCTTATGAGGGATAAATTTGAGCACAGATGAAAATAAAAGATTTCAAGATATCAAAAGACAAGGTGAAAGGATCTTAGTGTAATCTGTGTATAATCTAATCTGGAACAAAGACCTACCAGGCTTCGTGTCTGATGTGGCCAGCTTCTCCTCCTGGACAGTAGCCTGTAGATGCTCTGGATCTGAGTGCAATGGAACAGCAAGTAATTCCGGTTTTGGGTCTTTGTGCATTTCAGGAGGCAGCTGATTGCCAAGTTCTAGGTCTGTGTGCTTTTGAGCCAGCTGTACGCCAGTCTCAGAGTTTGTGTGCATGGAGGCTGGCTGAGGGCTGAGCTCTGGGCCGGTGTCCATATCCTCTGGATGTAGCGCCTGCTCTGCAGCAGGAGACCTGCAGTTGGAACAAACATAGTCCTCTCTGGGGTGGATTTCTGCTTGGCCTGAGTTCTGACGCTCACACTCCAGGTGTAGCCATCTGAAAGGAGTGCAAAGGAATTTAAGAGAGTGTCTAATGGGGCAATCCTAAAATTTGAACTATCAGTATGCTATCCAAGTGTTTCACCATGTTACCATTAAACAGCAGTGTACACCATAGTAAATAAGGATTAAAAAGGAGCACTGCATGTGTGGTATTACAGTTAAACACAAGTCCCTTACCTTTTACAAGTGTGGCAGAATACTACGTCTTTATGGTGCTCAGGGTCCAAAATGCAGGCACACATAGGACAACACAGAGCAGGGTCCTGATTTTGGACACAGTTCTCACACAGCAGGCTGGTGTGGTGCCACTGGCCGCTGGTTCGCGTTCCACATTGGAGGCAAACTCTGCAGTTCTGAGGAGAAAATGAAGATGAATAAATAAGTGTAGTATGAATTCAGTGCTTCTGCTACACTGATTAGACATTTCAACCATGGAGTGGGAACCAAGCATGAAACAAACAAACAAATTTCCCACGTGTGGGACTAATAAAGGTTATCTTATCTTATCTTATGAAATCTGTACATACCCAGAGTTCAGTGTAAACATATAAAAATCTCAGTGTGAGTATATAAAGATTTGTACAATGTAAAATCTAAAGATAGACCAGGGGACTGTGAAAAAACATAAACAAAAATAGTGTTTGATGAAAATGATAAACTGGGCAATTTTCTGACGAGGAAAATACTTTGGACAACTTTTCAAAAGGCACTTTTATTAATAATCCACATTTGAATTATTTCATCAGTAAGCATTTATATTTTTTTATTATTATTTTTGATTAAGAGCACAAAACTTTAAAATCTTGGCACCAAAATATTCAGGTTACAGCCGCAAAACTGCAGGATACTGCCAAGTAGTGCTACAAATGGCCAAGAGCTGGAATCCAAGTTGGATTACAATAATCAAAACATGGAGGACATCTGAGCAGCGTTTCTGGCTGATTCTTTTTAAACAGACAATTATCAGATGTAATCAACCTTTTATATTTTCCAGCTTTCTTTTCCCCCTGCACACACATACACACACCCTTTCCTGCAGAGAAGACATTTTTGGCAACACAGTTTTGGTAAATGGTTTAATTTACTCAAGCATAGACATTTCTATTTATCATATGGCCCAAAATAACAGGAAAATGTGTATATTTCTTTAAACAGGATAACGCAAGCATTGCCTTTACTGTTCGCCAATCAACCAAGCTTGCACGCTGAGTAACCCCTGTAGCGCTTAGTTTGAATGAGGGGGAGAAATTACTTGAAACTTATGATTAAAGCTGCAGTCCTCGTCAAGAGTCAGTGGAATGGCTTGTTGAGCACAGCTTTGTGAGTGACAGAAACACAGTTTAACTTGAGCAAATAAATAGCAGCCAGTGTTTTTAAGGGAGTTTCCACACCAACAATATGAACCAGTAAGCAGAGTTGTCTTGGGATTAAAAAAAAGCTCACTTGGTTTCGATTCCCCTAGTACGTCACTTGAGTGTCACTGTTCATTTAAAACAGGAAATGAAGAAGGACTATTATTAATATTATTGTATTCCTAGATAATCATTACACCACTACTGACTTTATCCACTGACATGCAACACACCAGCACATTGAATTTTTGCTGACATATTAACATTCAAATTTTTACTCTCTGAAAGAACCCCTCTGCTGGGGCTACATTTGCTTATTGAATAATTAAAAAAAAAAAAAAAAAAAGATATATATATCTATCTATATCTATCTATATCTCTCTCTCTCTCTCTCTCTCTCTCTCTCTCTCTCTCTCTCTCTCTCTCTCTCTCTCTCTCTCTATATATATATATATATATATATATATATATATATATATATATATATATATATATGTATATGTGTGTGTGTTAGCTTTACTTTGATAGCAAGATTGTTAACACAGAGTTTGTAATTGCAGAGAAATACTCTATTAATTTTGAGGATGTCATTTTCGAGCAGGAACCTCAGAAATGTCCCTTTGGGTTTAAGAGGTTGGGGTATTAATGTAGTTTGAGTTGCTGTGGGATGGGGGTGGGGGTATAGTAGAATTTTTTGTATTCTGTCTATTTTCTGAAACAACAACAACAAAAAAAAGATTGAAAATGAGATTTTATATTGTGAGCACTTCTTTTCCACAAGACATAGTCATTAAAACTTGCCTTTAACAAGACTGTATGCACTTACTTTAAATTAGCGGCTTACTCGGCTAACTAGCCTCTGAGCTCGGGTAAACCTTTTTCCTATGGTACGCAGTCAACAATTCTAGTGTTCATACTTAAAGCCACATCACAGGAACTTCACAGAACACCGAAACTGGAACAATGACTCATTTTTCATTGATTTCTACTTGAGTGAGACGACAATGCTCAGAACAAAACTACCACATGAGCGGGGACATAGGATGTAGGCAAGTGTTCCAGAGAAGCAAGTGCCAAGGCTGTGTGTGTGTGTGGGGGGGGGGGGTGAAATGCCCCTGTGCTGAGTCAAATAGAGAACCAAGAGTAAAGACCTTGCATCACCCGCTGTCTCTACTGATGTGCCCTACTCAAACTGGTGCTGCAAAAAAACATATTAGGCGGTGTGCTAACCAGCCAGCTGAGTGGCAAGCAAACCATTTGTGCATGAGCATTCACACAAACATAGTGTTATCTTCCAGCGCTGAGGCTGAACTGAAGTCTTTAAATGATCAGCTGGTCTGAGTCATTCATAACCACAGAAAGCACAAATTGAAACCATCAAAAAGCTACATTCTCGTGGGTGTCATATGCAAGGTCCAACTAACTTAATTTCTTTTCCATTTAATTGTATTGTTCAATTTTGTGATTGCACCAGATGAATCAATGCAGTTATTTGAAACACTTTAATCTAGTGCAAATACTTTTACTTACAAGCCTGTTTTTTTTTTCTTTGTTTTCGGTTTAATTTTTTTTTTTTTTTTAAATTTCAACATTACCCATTAGTTGTTTCCTACCTGACATCTCCATCCGTTGGTGGGAAGAGAGTCTATAACAGGTTGCAGACAGAAGGTATGGTACCCTTTGTCACACATGTCACACACCAGCATTTTAGTGTCCTCTCCTGGATTCCTACAAAGAGACAGTAAAAAGGTTTTAGGGTTGAGATTTATTTATTTATTTATTTTTGTCTAATACAATGAGACAATGTCATTTGTAATGATATAGCTCTATGCTTCCTTCTGTAATCCATTTCTTCTGCTAAGACCTGCAAGACCCGACCTCAACTGTCCTACTGCATCTACAGTTGAATTCTCTGAAAAGCTTACAAGTTCTTTGCTCCTATCCAAGTATAAATCAAATGCAGTAACTTTTCAAGTCCGGGTCACTTTCCAATTTCCATAAATTGTAAGGATATTACATTGACGTTGAAATTATGTTTAAAAAACAAAAAAACAAAGCCATTCATAGAGAATTGCACTGACCCATCAGACTGTAGCAGGCTAATAAGATCAAAACAGAAAGTGATTCAAAATCCCATTGCCACCAGTCATGGTTGATCAGAAACAGATTATTTCCGGTCACTGGCCAAATGATCAGTGGATCTCTGAACATTACAAGTGCTAAACTGTTTACATGGTAATATTCAGTTATTGTGAAATCTGAGTTAGAATGACAAGAAAAAGAAGAAGGAAAAGAAGTAATCATATCTTCCTAACAAAAAACCTTAACACTGTCAGTATTTAGACAGCTAATGTTAACGTAATCCAGCAGGTGGCACCGTCTAAGGATATTAACTTAATCAAAGGTTTAACAACATTGGAAATATTTTTAGGAGTAAGAGTCCTCTGCATGATATCAGTGGTAGACAGATTTCCCTAATATTTTTTATGTGTAGTTATTTATTTATTCATTTATATTGTACCCACCTTTGCTTTAATCAGCCTAGTGCTGTGTTTGCGGGTTTCTGAGTGAGTAACGGCAACACTGAATTTGCAGAGAGCCATCTGGTCAAAAAATATGCAATATAGCTCTTCATGGGCCATTACAAATGTTGATACAAATAGCAAATGGCTAATATTAGCCGATTATAGCCAAAATTAGAACTGATGTGTGAATGAAAGGAAGATTTCCATGTTAGATTGCTATACAAATAATTATGAAACTTCACGCAAGCCCCTTGTTCAGGAGGATGAAGGTAAGAAAAAAAATAGAAAGAAAAAAATAGCTAACAGGAAAGACCGCTTCATACCCAATTTATTAATAGCTTTAAATAAAACAAAGTCATCTCTATCACCACTTTTGTTCACACTAGCAAATGAAGTGACATTTGATTACTAGTTTTGCTAGTTGTACTGTTATACCCAGTGCTGAGTTTAAGCTATAGCTATATGCTGATGATGTCATTTTTTTCATTACTTAATGTTAGTAAAGAAATGCTAGTATGCTGAAACATTTGTCAAGCTGATTTACAGTAGCCTTAAGCATGTAGCTGTGCAAAGGTGTGAGAAGTTGCTGCGCTGTCCATAATGCCAATGAATTGGCTGAAGTAAAAAGATCTTTAAACTAATCAATTACACTATCTAAAACTGCATCGCAAAGCTCAAGATATTTTGAAAAATATAAATATGCAGCTACAGGATGGTAATGCAATATTTAATACTCAATAGACAGTGGTTACCCCAGGCAAACAGGCCTGGTTGCAAACAGAGCTCTTGTGCTGTTTAAATAAGGTCAGAGGTTATAAGACTGAGCTTCAGGGTACAACGTCCAGTCAGCTCCTCACAAACCACAGAGGTAAACAAACAAGCAGTAAGCATGAAGCCTGGTAGCTTTACAGAAATTAAGAAAGGAAAAAAGTAAACAAAAAGGAAAAAAACAAAGTAGGGAAAACCGTTATTTAGAGGAGAGGGGAAGTGACTCACTTGCACGTCTGGCAGATTTTGCACTCAGGGCACTGCCAACCTGCCCTCCTTAGAGGGGTCACAGCCATGTCCAGGCATATCCCATGGTAATGCAGACCACAACTGGTGCAAAAGAGCTGGTCCAGTAGATCCCCTGGGCTATCACATAGTACGCAATTTATATCATCTACAACTGTGGACAGTTGAATGAAAAGAGAAGGCAAGAAAAGTTTATACAATGCAATTTAGTCTTAGTTTTGTTAAATATACATTATGTTATTTTCCTATGGAGTTGACACATCAAATTTTTCTGAACTTACATTTGTGAGTGGCCAATTCAATGTGTTCTGGGCATAAGAGTGAGAGACTTCTGATATCCTGAAAAGTCCCAGCTGCCCCCGCACAGGGGTAATGATAGAGTTGAGCACATCCTTCAGCACAGCACTTAATGGATGCTCCAAGGCGCTTACAGTATGCACAGTGCTGCGGAGAAAAAGAGCGATCTTAAAATATGTCTAAAATCTCCCTTTTCTCCAACTAAAACACATTTCTTAAACACTAACAAACGTAATGTTTAAATGGTCTATAAATGCCTGATTTCACGTTAAAAAAAATCACATCACATCACAGAAAGGTGTTCGCTCCTATGTTTTTTTTGTTTTGTACTTTAACCTGCCACATCAAAGAATACCTGTCAAATCAGCCAAGATCTGATGTGTAGCACTTCTTCTTTCTGGACTATTTTATCTTAGTATATTTTTGGGAAACGGTTTATTTGGATTAAGACACCTGTCAGGGCTCTAGACTAACTTTTTGACATGGGCGCACCGGTACGCCTAACTTTAAAAATTTAGGCGTACCGGCACAAAAGTTAGGCGCACTCAAATTTTTCAACCGCATCGCTTAACACCGCAGTTTTACATGTGCACTTTCTTTGGGGGGGGGGAAGTCCATACAGACAATATTAATTTCTAAATTATTAACTAACAAACTTGTGCTTAAAGTGCTTTGTCAATATTGTAGAAAATGTTAAAAACTTAATCATCATCTTGGCCTCCTCTGACGACCTGTTTGCTGCTGTCTGCTGCTGAAAGGCCGTGGGGAGAGGGGACACTTGGGCAGTGCATTTATCGCAGCATATAATGTGTTTCCTGGATACACTGTGCTTTTTCAGCATTCAAATATTGATGGCACCGTGTCAGAGCACTGGCTATGAATTTCAGACAGCCTCAGACAGTCAGAAATATTATAATTCTGATCATTTATCAGTACTGATACACATGAGACTTCATCAGAATTGTGAAAATCACAGCACATGCCTTTGTGTGAAAGTATCTGAGAATAAAACACAGGAAAACATGAAGGAGATTTTCCTGGTCTGGCTTTTTATAGCAGATAACTTTAAAAATATTCTGCAATTTTGCATAATTTTAAGAAATTTAAATTTCTTCAGTATTGAACAGCAGAAATTAGGCTTTCTTGTCCGAGGTCATTTAAGTGAAAAAAAGAAAAAGCGCTGTAAACAACGCTAGACTGGTGGGTAATAAGCGAATGAATAATGCAGAAAACAGATTTGAGACGGGAAACTGTTCCTCAAGTACAGAGAGAGAGAGAGCTGTGCAGGAAGTGTGATTTTTATCGTGGTGGAAGCAAAACAGCAAAAGTCAGAGGGAATTCATGACGACATTGATCAAATGTGAAGCGCAGTTTGCTGCTTCTTTTGCTGCAGGCTCAGTGAATTTTGGTTGGAGAGAGGCAAAACCTGCAGCTCAGAATCAGCGCAAAAAGACGTAAACACAGCGCGGACCCGAAGAATCGCTAAGCTCCGACAGCGTGTCCGTGTTCAGGCCGTCGGGTGAGAAAGCCGAGAAAGACGAAGCTGATTCTGATGTGTTGGGTCCGCTCCGTGTTTAGGTCTTTGTGTGGAATCCGTTAATGAATTGATATCGCTTTATTCAAGCTACTCACCTCTCTCCTCCACCTGCACTTTCAACTGGACCACGGCCAATCAGAGAGGTCCCGCCCCTGACTATCTCTGATTGGTTTAGTCCACGATAGGTGCATAATGTGTGTCTGTTGTTGACCACACGGAGAGTTACAGAGATTTTTTTTTTGTTACCGGAACAGTTGGTCGCACCTGTGCGACCAAATATTTATTTTTAGTCGCACCACTGAAAAATTTGGTCGCATTTGCGACCAAATTGGTCGCACTCTAGAGCCCTGCCTGTTCAAAGTGCCATTTCAGCTACCTGATGATCAGGCTAGAAAACCTCACCCCAATTCCATTTCTCTGAGTTCCATGAGTGTGTACTAGTAACCACTTGGAGATCAAGTGGCAGCACTACTAATGGGTAGCACACACGATGGGCAGTGAAAAAAGAATCAGAGCTCTTTAAGTAGTACCACTTCTGCCGCTAGGAGCCAAGCTGCCATGAGAGCTCAGCCCTGTTGAGTGGTGTGACCTTTTCCATTTCACAGCTGAGAGAGCCATGCTGCCAGGCCGACCTTTACCAGCCAGTCTGATCCATCAGCTTTGTTGTGTTTCACTGAATCAGTCCCTCCCCTGCTGCCCCAACACATTAAGATGGTGTTAACACCCATTAGTCCCAGGATGTTCTCCCTTGACTCACCTTTGTGCTCCCTGAGTCAATGGCTCTGTCCACATTAAGCAGAGATTGTCCCTCGCCCTCACAAACACCGTCGGACCACAAGGCACAACTCTGATGTGCCCAGCATTGCCCTACAATTTAAAGACGGATGTGACAAACAAATAACTGAATCAGAGACAAATTCAGTATTAGCATATAAAGCATGTACACTTGTTAACTCTCCAAGTACAAATAATTACTGTTAAAATGGGATGTAGAAATAGGCTGAGTCCATTAGCCACACCTGACTCGAAGAGAGACTGGACGTTGAGATCTTCTGGAAGGCCGACATGAGAAAGCTCGTTCCAAAATCGACTGGCTGGGTCTGGCTCATCCTCGCAGCCTTCAGACCCACTGGAACAAAGAAAAAGGTTTTTTAAAAAAAAAGTCATCTCAGCACAGATTTTTTTTTAACGTAGAGAACAGCTTAAAAATGCACTATGCAAGAGAAGGACAGCCTGAATCAACTTGAGAATAAATTGAGGACAGAGACATAAAGGTAGAGAATGATGTGCCGTTTTTACAAAAGCAAAGAAATGAAGACAGAGAATGAGCTGGGGGAAAAATGTCTGTCCAAGTAAAAAGCTGTGGGGGAGGGAGGTGGATGAAGAGGAGGAGGACGGGAAGGAGGGCCATCTTTTTTAGCGTGTGCACAAGAGGCTGGCTGTTCTGTCTCATAAAATCTGTTGAAAGGGATGCATTTCTCCAACTCCCTGGCTTCAACTATTGAGCAGCATAGGATGTAGAATACGTGGAGAGGGAGCATTAACATTTAAAAGGATTTCCAGGAAACAACTAACAGCCAAAATCAAGATGGGGGTTTCTGGGAACATGATGGGAACCTATTCCTTACACTTTTATTAGCAATTATGAAATGGTCTTCTCTCCTAATCTCTTTTTTTCTTCTTAATTTTTAGTCTTAAATGATATATTATGATATATCTATTCTCTCTCACAGCTAAGGGCTCAATGACCAATCACACAAACAGGACACCAGCTACTGGTTGGCTAGGCCTGTTGCCAAACCCATAATGCTGTCACTGGCCATTACAGTACTGTGAACCCAGAGAGACAACCAACTGGTTTCAAAGGACCAAAACAAATCAGGCAGTTGTCCAATTGAGCGCAGGAAGGGTCTTTTATTTGTATGATTTGCATTTGTGTGCATACAAACACAAGACTCTTGTGTAACCTTTGCCTGATCTGGCATCTCATGGCCTGGGGAATACTGACAGTTGGGTGTGTATGTTAGGTGTGACCATATTAACCACCACTACTGCTTCATATTACCAGGATAACAAAATTCAAGTCAACTAAAAGAAAAATCTTTTTGATCAGACTAACAGCTTTCACAAGATTTCACAGTAACATCAGTGTATAGAAGCCAAGGACAAAAAAGAACAATGAAGTAAGCTGTTAGCAAATTTTCATTTCTTGCAGCTCATTAACTCATGACAAGGAAGCATTACAGATTGTGTCTTATTCCTAACCAACGATGGCAGCCAAACTATTTGTGACAACAGTGTCAGCCAGGCCTACTTACTTCTTCTCCTTCTGTCCTGAGGTGGTCTCTTCGGCCATTTTTGGCTGAGCAGTTTTATCACCATCGCTGCCATCGCCTGTTGAGCTCCCATCAGCTTTGTGGCTGAAGAGTGCTTCAAGCTGAGACGTGACGGTGAATACTTGTAGTTCCCCCTGACCCAGAAGGCTACGACCACCGCAGTAACAGAAGGCACAGAGACGCTCACTAAAAGAAAGAAAATGGGTGGTAGAGGGTGTTTAATTATATATACCTACTGTGACTTAATACAGTGCCATACGTGTCACCATGAATTAAGGCCTCCTTCTTGTGGCACTGGGACTGTCTGTGCTGCAATATACATAAAACCTCACAAAGCAAAGCAGACAGACTATCACCACACATAGACACACACACACAGTCTCCCAAACACATACTGCTATAAGCAGACAACTTGTAAAAATTATAATGTATTTAAGTAACACAGACCTTGTAATTTAGAAAGAAAGAAAGAAAGAAAGAAAGAAAGAAAGAAAGAAAGAAAGAAAGAAAGAAAGAAAGAAAGAAAGAAAGAAAGAAAGAAAGAAAGAAAGAAAGAAAGAAAGAAAGAAAGAAAGAAAGAAAGAAAGAAAGAAAGGCAGATAGACAAGTCCGGTTATACAACAGATATTTGGATGTGCTAACAATCAACATTTTAAGTGAGAAAGCCATCTTGGAGACAAAGTGGTAAACAGAAAAGCAGCAGAACAGTGGCCAAGAGCTGGAAAGTTGAGTAATAAAGCAAGCAGCAAATATTTATCACATTAAGTGCTGAGATGGTACTGTTAATAAGATCCCAGGAGAGGCTCCTGATCTGCTTTCCATCACCAACATCGATAGAACAGACAGGCCAGAAGACTGATTGCAACCTCTAACAAAGTGACACCTGGGAGGAAAAGGGCTGCCTCTACCTGCTGATGACTCCCACCTAATCCATCCATGCATGTATCTAGTATGTGCTAGACCTGTGCTTATTCATTCATAAAAACAATTTAAAAAGTAAAAAGATACACACAGAGTCTCTCACACACATGCATGCACGGTTCTTTATTTCTCAAAAACAGCGATTCTGGGGAAGTGAAAAGTTTTTTTAACCTGCTTTTGACTTCTCTACTTGTTGGGACAGATGGTCCTGCTGAATTCTCGGCTAGAGGGCTCTGGGCCAGAGGGGAAGAGGGCCTGTCCTCCTCTGGCACCTCACTGGTCACTTCCACAGTCTCCACCGGCTGGATTTGTGTTTCTGATGGTAAAAATGAAAAAGACACGGAAGGAAAAAAGAGAAAAGATCTGTTAGGGAGTAGAGAAACAGCTAAGCACTGAATTGTTCCAATGCATCTGCCTCTGTGCTGGTAAATGCTCCTCAATTCACTGCCAATTATGACTGCATGTTTAGCATACAGCCCCTGACAGACACAGGCTGTTACAGGACAGGTTGGTTATATTCTAGTCTTTTTCCTCCAGGTCAGAAACACAGCCTTTTTTAGCAAGATGGATGGTAAAATATGGGGACCATATGCTCAAGCACTGATTACAATAAACTCAGTGGGAACATCAAGGTCTTGTACAGAATAGTGATAACAATAGAGGCAGGGAATAAAAGAGATGGCATGGCTGTCAAAATATCTCAAGTAGCTAGAATTAATATTTTGGGGGAATAAAAAAAGTTCAATCCTGGACTCATATCTGACATATCACGACTGCTTTTAATTTTACTTTAATTGACGAAACCCTCAATTCACTCTGCTAATCATACAAAACAACTCCCAGCAGTACCTCTCACTGAGACTTTGGGCCATGTAAAATGTTATTAATATTTCATTGGCATGTAATTAGGCTAATGCCACAATGATTGTGTCATCCAAAGGAATTAAAAAAGGGCAAAATTCATATTAGGCTTACTACTACTTACCTACTGATAACTGAATGCATACGCAATGGATGTTTTACAATTATTTTTTACAAGACATCAACTGATTAAACTGATTGTTGCTTTTCCCGCCTCATTTTTTAGATAATAGCTCATTATATTTGTTAAATTAAAAAAAAAAGGTTGTGTTATCCTGTTTAGCAGGGCTCCACAATTATGGGCACGATAATTATCACAATTACTGACATAATAATGTTGCCACACGTAAACATAACAATGCTTTAACATCCATGTCATCCTACATTTCTGCTAATGTACCAATGTACAAATCTTTGCATCAAACTAAAATTGGTCCTCTTTATTCAACTAAATTAACTAAAGAAAAAATAAATAAATAAATATATATATTTTTTAAATAAACTGCAGCAGCACTTAAAGCAGGGTATGAGTTTCACATTTACATTGTGTTACATTCCTGTCAATTAAATAATAATATTTGCAGATATGTAAGATGTTTATTCACTTGTCCAGAGTGGAGGCATATAGTTAGGCGCTGATTTAGTGGCACGTTCGCTGCTTTTTCTTTATGTTTGTTTTGCGAAGCAAGCATTTTCAGATTCAATCAATCATGTTCATTTAATTGTTGGAAAAATAAAATTGTGACCAAGATTAAAATTTCATCAACTGTGCAGACCTACTGTTAAGTAAGATCAGATTACAAAAACTGATAGGTGACAGTACTACTCTTACCAATGCTAATGGATCAATTACTTTAACACAACTATGTAGGCATAGGATGCTAGTATACATAATACACCAAAGGGTGAGTAAAATTAGGAGCAAACTTTGCATTCAAAAACTATACTGACAGACTACACATTTCCACCTGGGCATTCAAAACACAAACTTGCGGAAACCAGCCCTGGCAGCATTGAATTGGGGGAAATTTAAAGCAAATTTAAATTAAATCGCAGCCATTGTCACCAAGAGTAAGGATGTTCTGCTAAGTATGTTCTGCTCAGTACTGCGGCTTTCCATGCCTCTACCACACTATCTGAGAGAGAGGGGTCGCTTTTGGGGGATTGGAATGAAAAAAAGAAAAAGAAGAAGCATTATAATCTCTAAAGTACCATAATCAAAACTGATAACGCCATGGCTTATCACTTTATCAGTCGTTAATTTCTCTACACATTCCCTAGATGCAATCACACTGTTTTAATGGTAATGTATATTGAAAATGTGAGCTATGTGACCTCTAAGTATAACAATTTAGAGACAGACAAAATAAACAATGCATTTAAAAGGCTATAATATACTGTGCTTGACCTCAGCACATATCACTTTAAGGACAAGACTGCACAGAGTCACAAATTTCATTTTGCCAAAAGCCCAGAGGCAGAGAGCCACTGAAGAAACCACTGAGTTTTAAGTGCATCTGGCGGTAGACTGAAAAGGCAAAGTGAATGCTTGGTTATTTCATAACATCATTTACAAAAAAAAATGTTGAAGGGTTTTAAACTCTGAAATATTGCCTTTGTTTGTTCTAAGGTAAATGATACCAGAAGAACGGCAAGTCATTGACAGCGTCACATTTCCAACTATCTTCAGCTCAGCAACAGGGCGGCACTGAAATGTATCAGAATGGGAGGCATGGTCACATGATGTGATGTACACACATAAAAAAGGCACATAAATGGGTCTGGAGAGACTGATGGGATTTTAAAAAGCTTTTAGAGGGCATTAGCCTTGGGCTCTTTCCCTCTGCACCTCAATGCCAATCTCAGAGCAAGAGGAGAGATGGAAGCAGTAAGGGGAGAAGAAAAAATACACACCCACTACAGCTTCACAGCTCAAGCTAAACCCATTCAATTATAGCCCTGAAAAACAGGCACTGGGTGCTAAGAAAAAGCTCTCATCCATCCTTCTCCAGGAGAAGGAGACTCATCTACCTTTACTAACATACCCTTCAAAGCACTGCATAAGGCTACTTGGGGTGCAGGTTCAAGTCATATATCACTCTCAGTAAAACCAATGTGTATATAAAAGATCAAAAACAAAGTCTCACCTGTGTCCTGAGGGTCTATGGACTCTGTTATCTCAGTCCCATCCATGCTGTCCTCCTCATCCACAACAACTCTCCCTCTGGTGCGACCCCTGGAGTAAGAAAAACAAACAAACAAAGAAACAGAGGAAATGAAAAGAAATAAGACATTAAAACTACACAACTTCACCTCGAGACGGGGGAGTGGTGGTTTAGTCATGAATTAATTAAATATCGTCATGGCTTTCACTGATTTTTAATGGAGGCATTGAAGTCATGGGTAAGGCAAAAGGGTGGTACTGGTGGGGTGTTTCATACATATTCGTGTTACAGCTACAAGGAGAAACTCTGGTAAAACATAGAGGCAATGAAAATAAATGGGCGATTCAGTGATGATGGCGCTATTGGCCTATTTATGGTAACCACAATGGTAGCATCACAGTGACGTCATCACAGCCACCGTTTTACTGTTTCTGATGTCATGCCAGACTTGCTGAACGATAGGTGCTGCCACTCAGACAAAACCTCCTCATATAGTAGGAGACAAAACATGTAGAGGAAGCAAAGAAATCAATTTGTCCTCCTGAAAGTTTCATCTTTTCACACTATTGCAACATTCAACTCTGCATAAGCTGTGTCTTCAAACCAGCTGCATGACCAACACAAGGTTAGAAAAGACACATGAGGTGCACAGCAAACTGAAACGACACCAAAAAGTGTCTCACACCAGCCATTGTGAGATCACTTTCAGCAAGAGGAGCGCAACAACAGCAAGTATAAATGGCCCTCAGTCACACCAGTATAGAGACTAGCTGGTAACCCCCTGGAAACCACCAGTTAGTAGGGAAGAAATCCGCATTACCCCAAACTGGTTAGTGAATGGTTGCTGGCTGTCATAAGATGAATTTGGTTAAAGAAAAACTAATCTACACTTACTGGTTTGGGGGAACTTAGAGCTGGGCGATATGAGATTTTTTCATATCACGATATGTTTTTTTCATTTCAGGCGATAACGATATCTATCACGATATAAGCCAAATAACTATATTTGTAAGATTTAAATGTGCCGTTGCTCACAAGTAAAATGTGAAATAATCAGCAGCTTGTTTTTATTTAAATATTTATTTCCCATAATAAGTTCAACAGGGTAGATGTACTTAAGGAACATGAGACTTTTTCAGATAAATAAAGGCAAATATTGCAAACTACACAAAAGGCAGCCGCTAAAGCGTTTAAGTTTCAAAATAGAACAAACGAAACAGACTAAATTGTCAATTCCACTTAGAAACAAAATATTAATTCTAAAAATAAATCTTAGTTTGTTTTACAGAAGAACAGACAAAACTGACTAACTTTTGTCAATATCAAATAAACTGAGAACTAAAAGGAAATTCTCAATCTCTCCTTGTTGTATAGCTGAGCTTTTCAAACAGTTTTAACAGTTACTTTAGTCTGACAAAAGCCGAATGACGAATTAGCGCTTCCAGTCAGAGACTGAGGCTACGTCCACACGTACACGGGTATTTCTGAAAACTGAGATTTTCCGTTTTCGTTTTAAAAAATAATCCCGTCCACACATAAAGGGAGAAATGAAGGAAAACGCTGCTATGAACATGCCAAAGCAGCAGGTGGCGCTAGATTCCTAACCGTGCAGAAATGTTGGCCAATCAGAAGTCTAGAAGCCTCGGTGGGAAAAAGTAAACAAAGCTGGGGCATAGAAGCAGAACCGAGTCGTATGTGTGGAGGGACAGTAACTGTGTGTATATGTAAGCATTTAAACACTGCAGAGAGTAGAATTAACAGTAACAGTATTGTAGAAATTCATTTCACCGAAACAATAACGTGGCGCACAGTGTGACGCATGCTCCAGTTTATTGTATTTCCAGACTTGCTTTCGGCACAATTTACAGTGCACGCTACTCTATTTTTTGTCAGACTTGAAATAGCCGAAATACCTTCACACTACGGAACTTCTATGGCTCTTCCGTTTGACAATCTCTCCGGCATTGGAACCATCATCTGTTTTCTCTTCGGTCACACTCGGTTGATTTTTCTAGTCGGCACACTCATTTCCTCCATTACCCGCTGGCTCCATTACCCGCTGGCTGCTTCCCAAACAAACACACGTGCGGCTTGGCACTTGTGCTGTACGTAACAAGCCACGCGACGTGACGCTGCGGCTGTGATTGGTTCGGCTCTGCGCTACTTAATTTGGATTGGCTGACCTTTTTTTTTTTTCTTTGAGGACAAGAGCGGCGAGGTCTATCGCGATAGCTTAATTTCTCTATCGAGTAAAAGTTATATCGCGATACATATCGTTATCGTTCTATCGCCCAGCTCTAGGGGAACTCAAAGAAAGAGTTTGTAAAGCTTTGGAATTACCTGGATTTCTGCATGAATTAGTCATACACTATGGTATGACAGTCATACTAAGCAACCATTCATGGTCAGTGCTGCAAAATGCAACAACCAGCTGTTGTCGTTTAGCTAGTTTGTTGTTCAGTTTGCTACTCACAATAACTAACTGCAACAATATCTGGAATAAATGTTCATATGCATGCACCTTTTCTTGTGTTAGAGCCCTGACTTCAGTTCAGGAGATGAGGCTTGAGGTGAGGAGGAAGAGGATGAGGTAGAGATGAGGGAGAAGACATAGCAGTAGTTAAGGAAGAGAAAGACATAATGAGAAAGACATGACGAAAGCATTCATGTACAAATGTTAAATAGTCATATAGAGTTTGAAAGAGCTATTTGTGATCTTTAAATTAAAACTAACTTGTAAGTGGGCTGGTCTCTATCCACATACATAAAACCCAATTAGACAGAAGGATAATGACCATCTTGGCCACTGTATTCAAGGTAGTCAAGTAACATGGTGGCTTCCACAAGTTGATGCTCACAATTTTTTCTATTAAATCTAAACAAAGAAAAGAAAAAAGATCAAATTAAAAAAAACAAACAAACAAAAAACCAACTTACTGTACCTTTAAGGCCAGCATGTTCTTAAATTGTGTACAACTAGTTTAGGATTAGCGATAATTTTTGAGAAGAGGGTGTTCTGCAAAGATACCCCAATCACACCGAGTCCAATAATGCTGAAGCAGTTGAACATGAGGTCAAGAGAATAAGTAAAACACCAGCAGAAAACTCTACAGGAAATAAATTAATGAAACGGCAGAAATTTAAAAAATAAATAAAATACACATCTCAAATTTTAAAAAGGTCACTGTGAAACATGGAAAGTTTGAGACTGCTCTGCAACCTCGGGGACTGACATCCTGGAAGTGTTGAGGCAATCAAAAAAGAAAGAAATTACATTATATGATTGTAGCAGACAATAACCTGAAGCTTGGGGAGCAGCTGGATAGTGAAACAGACATTGACCTAGAGCATACAGATAAATACACAACAGAATAGTTGAAAAATAAAATGTATGATTTTTTTAACAACAGCAAAAAAAAGAGACTTAACCCAACCAACGTGCTTTGGCAAGATCTGAAGAGGGCTGTTTAATAAAACAGACATCCAAGAAATGCATTTATTTATCAATATAGCCTCTCAGATCTGTACACCTAACCATCTCCCCTACAACCACGCTGGACCAGGTTTTGGATTACTCAGTTTAACTGTGACTAAAATTCTCACCTCTAGCCCTTTAACCCTTTAAGACCTACCATAGAACCAAGTCCGCCAGAGCTTATATTATATTTTTACATGCTGTGGAGCCATTTTTGGGAGCATTTCAAGTTGCTATACATCAATACAACCATTATAGCCCAGATTTTAATAATATGTATTCATTAAGTGCATAGTAATTATATAAATTGCAAAAAAGTGCAATAAACTACAAAAAAATTGAAAATCGTTTTTGATTTTTTAACATATATTTGTAGTTAGAGAAATTTAAGAGGCTTATCCCTCAAAACTGTAAATACAAAAAAGTTGCACAAAATAGTTTCCCACCACAGGAAATTTATTTTGAGTGTCTTCATAGTTTTATTTTTGAAATACACCAATTTTTATACACTGCAGGAAAAACGAAAATAAATATTATACTGCAAATTTGCAAAAAAGCAGCATATGCATCAAAATAAACTATTTCCAGCAGTGCAATATGAGTCCTAAGCATCCCAGAAACGACACAGAAAGTCATAAAGTCAAAGATAACTTTTAAAAAGAGCAGTATAGGCCCTGAGGCCCTGATCGCAAAAAAGACTACATTTCCGCGAAAATGACGTCACTTCCGGTTTCGGCCAGGTAATGGCGGAAATGCAAAAGTTCGCACTGACGTCTATTCCAACGTAGGAAGTGTTTTGAACAGCTGATCGGACCGGCAAAGCGTGTTTCTGGAATATTATGTTTTTGTTCCTGCAAGCGCTTTTTATGCAGTTTTTGCAAAGCTTTATGTGGAAGGAAACCGTGACCTAGGACAAGCTGATGGCACAATATGTAAGTACAACTCCTCCGGTTTCATATGCAAAAAAATTTTTTGCGCTAGCTTACGTGGTTGCAGTGCTACCGGGATTTAAAAATAGTTACGCATAACAGAGCGTTCCCGCTCCGATCGGCTCTAAAGGGTTAAGGTGATTGTCTGTGAACGATCATAATATGTGTAATGTTAGCTTTTAAAGAAGTCCTTAGTATCAACACACTTTTCTAACAAAGAAAGTTCCACCTTTCTTATATTTCACTGTATGTGCCATGTCAGCAAACAGACAACCACGTGTACATTTACAAACAGGCGTTGTGTGCCAACTCATACTCTCAGACACACCAACTCATACCTTGCTTGTACACACAGTATGTAAATATCTGCCAGTGTCAGCATCCCTTCAACGCAAGCTCAGTTAACCTAATCTTGGAAGCAGCATGTGGAGGGGATAATTGTCATGGATACAAATTAAATAGCAACACCGAGTGCTAGCAGGCTAAGTGGGGAGAACAAACACAGCCCAAAGGAGAGCAGTATGTCTCCGGGGTACTCAGGAGGATCCAGCGGGTGGGAAGTGAGGGAGGAGATTGGGGGTGGGGGTGGGTAATTTTGTGTCACTGGAGAGAAAAATCACAAATGGCTAGATGCCAAATCAACCCCTCCTTCTAAATGACTTCCATGGGGAATGACAGAAGAAGTCTCTAGCAAACCTTGGCTAAAAACAATTACCTGTGAGCTTGAGTCAAACATAAATAACTTGATGTAGAAACAAACAACTGCATTTTAACAGACAACTCTGTTATAGCCTATTACATGGCCTAGTATGAACCAACTGCTGTAGTTCAGGATCATATGGAAGTCGGTGTAGATATAATCAGGAATGGTGGATGGCCTCTCTCAGTAACTATTCTATATCAATTTAATTTTTTAATGCTATTCTGAACAAATTTACTTTTCAGTTTTTAATTTTGTTATCTTTAAAAATCAAACAGTAGCTAAGTACATAGCAATAGCAAAAGCCGCAGTCAGCTAGTCTTTATGGAAAAAGTTACAAATGAGGGTATCAGCGACTGGATGCCACCAGGGAGTGGAAGGAGATGTTGCTTTACTGGCCTTACTGCTTCAACTGTCTGGAAAGGGTCTGCATGATGGCATTACAGTAGATTGTCAAAGCCTGGATCCCAGTATAGCAGATGGATTGATGAGTGGCTTGCACAGCTTGGATGATTTTTGATTTATGTTGATATTTTAATGACGAGACTCTTCTGGTCTTGCAAGATCAAAAGACAGCAGTCTGTAGTTACTCATTTATTGCTTTTGGAAGACTAGAAGCAACAAATTGGCTTACAGGAGAAAATAAGATAATGTCCCAACATGAAACATGAGTGGAACTCTGCCACAAGCAGAACAGCTCATTTTCTGATTTGTTTTCATAATTCACTATTTTTTCAACACTTTTTTCCCCCCTTTAAAATAAATAAATAAATAAATAAATAAATCAGAGGGTACTGTGTTAATTTTTTCACTGGATGCACAGTGGACTTACAGCAAAATAGTATCTGGTTCTCTTATAAGAAACAACTTTTATTTTAAGAATAAGATGAGCATAAAAATTTAATTAATCTCAGTGGATACTGAGAAAAAAAAGAAATTACTGAAGAGTGTTATAGTGGGGACTGTAGCTTGCAGGTAGCAGCACTTACTAGTACAAATAACCTAAAGGGCATTTTCAGTTCTTCTTTACCAATGACTTGCTGTCAACGATAACAGACTATCGAATTTAAAGTGTGGATCTATTAAAACAAGCTGCCAGCAGCAGCACTATAGTACAATAGTAGTGACACAGCACAACTCAAATGTAAGCACAAAATTAGCCTAGGTAGCATTTTCACTGGAAATATTAAGTATAATATGACTGCTCTACACTTTAGTTTAATAATATCTAAGTTGAGGTAACTTGTCGTTCATCAGCAGCCTGCACAGTATTGCCACATAATAAAAAATGAAAAATGTCTTCCTCCTTCCTCCCTTTCCACCATTTGAATTGCTGTCATTTACTTGGCTAAACAATATGTAACTGCATCAGTGATTACCAGCCACCGTTTGCTCTTCCTGTTGTAAGAAGTATATCTAGCGAGTGCTCCAACGATGCTTGGGTGAGTCATTTGTTTACATTTCGGTCATACATCACCAGCTGATAGCCTGGTCGTACTCTGTGTTTTTTGGCTCAAGTAGTGAAACAAGTTTGTCGTTTCCGGCTTTCGCACAAATAATTTTAAGGTACTGTGCTTTGTTGGGTTTTTTTCAATGACCTCAGCTGTTACCAAATCGTCATCAGAGCCGGACACCTGGCTGTCTGCCTGTCGGACATGTCTGAGTGTGCCTCATTATTGTGTGCAATACGGAATATAAGTGTAGGATGCTGCTATAGTAATGATATCATGATATGACACTTTAAAAAAAAAAAAAAACACATAAAAAATTATGCTGGTATTATTAGAACAGCCCTAGATTGTGTATACCAGAAACTGTTGATCTACTGGAATTGTCCTGGTCAAAATGCATTGTCTTGTTGATGCCATTGGTCAAATGAGAATGGCCAGACTATTTCCAGCTGACAGCAGTTCGCACAGGCTCACGAAGATTGGGAAAAAAGGTTGCCTGGTCTAATGAGTCTCAATTTCTGCTCCAACATTTGGATGATAGAACCACAATTTGGTATAAACAACATGAAAGCATGGATCCATCCTGCCTTGTAACAGTTCAGACTGGTTTTAATGACGAGAAAGATATTTTCTTGTCCCTCTTTGGTCCTCTTAGTATCAAACTGAGCATCATTTAAACACCACAGCCTGTCTGAGTTCTATTGTTGACCATGTCTGTCCCTTATAACCACATTGTATCCATTTTTGCATGGCTACTTTCAACAGAACAACAAGGAACGTTTCAAAATCATCTCAATTGGGTTTCTTGAACGTTACAATGAGTTCACAGTACTCAAGTGGCCTCTATAGTTACCAGATCGCAATCCAAAAGTGCACCTTTGGTCTCATGTAGAACAGGATATCTCTATAAGAAATATGCAGACAAAGAATCTACAGCAACTGTGTGCTGCTATTGTGTCAATATGGACCAAATATTCTAAAGCTAAAATGGGCTCTTACCCAGCACTGGGTAGGCGTACCTAACAAATTGTCCAGTGAATGTATATTATTCAAACCTGGTCAATATGGTAAGAACATGTAAAAAAAAACTCATGTCCATACCAATAACCAGCTAAAGATGTATAAAGGTATAAAAGAGCATCAAACCATTTATGAGATGACCATGTAGTTAGGGCTGCCACAAACGACTATTTTAATAGTCGACTAGTCACAGATTATTTTTTGCGATTAGTCGACTAATCAGATCATGCATCCATTGGACGTAAAACGTACAGCTTATGTGCTAACTAAAAATAAAGACAAGATGATAGTTTATTAAATTTTAATGAAATTAGCAGATTGTTTCGGTGGAGTTTAATAAACTCAGCCGTCTGCTCCTTGCTATCTAAAATATAACAGGACACCGGAGCATATTCTCGAGCATCTCACACTTCTGATAATCAGTTGTCTGCTTGACGTTTATTCAGCTGTGTAAAAACTATAACTTTAATCTCAGCCAAACCGATTTACTCAGGAACAAATAAAATACTGAAAAAAGCCAAACGATAACATTTTTAAGTTATCTAAGTGACTCATATATCATGTTTAACCTGAGTAGCGAAAGACGGCAGTGGGTTTGAAAACGATTTGCCGGGAGTCCGGTGTTCTCACCTGCTCTAGTGAGCCTTGAACCTCGGCTCGCTATCGAGCTGGTGAGTAACAGATGTTTCCGAAAACGTTGGAGCGCTTTTGAAAATATGTGGTGTCTTGATAAACTGAGCAGATATTTGAAGTTTACACAGCTACATGCTCCCCTGAAATTATGTGTAATGTTTATTTTGTGACCCAGAAAGTATAATAAGAGTAATATTAAAACTAACTAGCTGCCGCTATTGTTGGAAACTGAGTTGGGCCGCGCTATGAATTCTGTGATAGGTTGGGCCACGAAGTACACACCCGACCCATCCTTTAAATCTGGGGAAATGAAGGGCACATTTGTCGGAGTCTTCGAATTTGGACAGTCTTCGTCGTGTCGCTGTAACGTAATCGGCCTACAAATGCGGGCACAGGAGGATGCGGTTCCTGAATTTGGACACGGCTGCGATACCGGACACTGCTTCTTCTTCTTCGGGATTTAACGGCAGCTGGCATCCTTGTACATGCAGTGCTGCCATCTTTTGTTTCAGTCCGCTATTACACTCTTAAATCCTACTACTTATTCCTGCGTCTTTTGGGATCTTACAAAGCTTCAAACGACGCATCGACTATTAAATTAGTCGTCGGCGATTTTGATAGTCGACGTAATCGTGACTAGTCGACTAATCGTTGCAGTCCTACATGTAGTATGCTTAGTACATGGCCAACTGCTGCTACTACTACTACTACTATCTAGTAAAATTTTCATTAAATACAATTTTTATCTTTCAAGTATTTCTAGTATCTAATAGCAGAAACCAAGCCCAAATTGATATATGAGCAGTTATAAGCCTATGATCACAACCTGAAAACAGGTGTTGGCAGTGACGTCTTTGCACAGACCACCACACAGCATCAAGCTGTATATTATATTATTCAGAACTAATGAGATCAAATTGCAGCATTCAGACAGCCAGTTATGTCACTGACAAATGCAAAAGACTAGTGTTCGGGTCCCATACCCTGCACAACTTCCCCCCACAGTCCTACCACAGGGAGAGCGAGCAAGAGAGACAGGGAAAAGAAAAAAAAAAAAAAAGAAAAGGTGAAAATAATGCTCTGGTAAGTAGTCCCAGCTAGCACAGTGCTGCCTGGAAAACCTGACAAGGATCATGTTGCTCTGGAAGAGATGGACTAGCAGATGGAGCATAAGCAAATCTAGTAAATTCTAACCAATCAGGTCTACAACAGCGATTTATAGAGCATCCACCTTTGTCACAAATCAATACCCTTAATCACACTTATCTATGACAATTTTAAAATTAAAACATACACCACAGAATGAAGCTGATTAGCCTATGAGAACAATTAATTGGTCTAGAATGACGTTATAAGTGTTCACCATGGTTCGATTACAAGTTACAGTACAGTTTAGAGGACCAGCCATTCCTCATTAGCCTGTAGGCTTTTATGACCAACAGTAATTAGAAATCGGGATGGAGTAAATTGTCTGAATTCACAAAGCTGTAATCACTGTGTTGGGGGTGTTTTATGGAATATGAGCTTGCAATTTAGCTTTCAGGAGGTGTTTGTATCTAATTAAATGAAATCTGAGAGGGGATAAATAATTGTGGCAGAGCTAAATAAGTGTGTAATCAGCAGCCTATTCTGCAAAAATAATGACATACTTTAAAATATATACAAATTGTAATTCTATTCTTGATTCTTAACAAAACCCTAGCCATTACAAAGATATAAATAAAACTGCTGATGGTTAGTTCGTGACCAGTTAAACAACATTAAGTATTTCAAGTGTGTCCCTGGTCATCCTTCTACTGTGGCATTAATGTATTGTCTGAATACTTGGAGATTAAACGATCCATTGGGAACAGGGTATTAAGATTGAATGAGAGGACAGACTGAGGAGAGAGTTAAGAACCTTGCGGGCATTATTTTACAGCTCTAAGCTGCATTGTATGTTGCTAAGGAAGTCACAGAGAAGCAGGACACCTTGCACCCCAAGGACTTCTACAAAGGACTTAAAGTAGTAACTTATGCAATGCTAGAATGACCATAAAATATTTTGTAGTTTCAGACTACTTTAAGTAAGAAGTGGTCAACCACGGTACTATTGAGTACACTGCAAAAGGCCCCCACTTTAATTCCAGGAGGAAACACAAATCCCTTTGGATTCAAATAGGAGCAGCCAAAAGTAGGTTCAGACCACTTTAAATATGCCACATATAGTATAAGGACCATTTTCAGATTTAAACTGAGGGCTTTTTTCCCCAATGCTTCCTATGCACCACCTTGATATTTTTGTTTAATAACATGGGATTAAGTTTTAATGCCGTCTCTTACCAGGTAAGCACTGGATTTAATAAGCAGTAACACAGAATGGGGTATTTAAGCTCATGACACCTGACAGAATTTGGAGGAGAAGCAATAATAAAAGGCAAGATCACCCATTTTTCCAAAGCTGGTTTTGTGTACTTAACTTACCATGAATAATAAATACATAAAAATAAAAATAATAACCAGTGAAAGATTTTAAGTTACCACTGTTACTATGATTTCTTAGGTTTACTGTAAAATTTCACATAGAGTGATGTACATGGTGGCAGGAGAGCAACGGTAAGTCTCACCACAACCATCTTATTAAATCTTGCATAGTTTTCTGGGGTTTTGTTATCAAGTTTACAGTGTTATGTAAAAGTAAAGGGGTTTAAATACCATACATGACTTTCTAAAGTCTACGAGTCCGATTCAGCAAGTTAAATTTATTTTTCACTCTGTGTTGCAAATGTCGGTTACAGAACTGTAGCCTAATTTTCTAAACTTTGATCACAAGAATAGTTTAAGAAGAAAACCATGTATTTGTAATCATTTACGCGTATCAATTCTCGGTTGTGGTGAACATTGCAGATCTACTCCACTGTGCCCATTGCAACAGCAACAAATTCCCAAGGCTTATTTTTGGCCAAATATTAAATGTTGCCCAGGTTCAACACCCTTAATCATTGCTGTGATCGCATTCAGCAAGAATAACCAATTCAGCAAGAATTAAGTAATTCCCTATTCAATTTTATTTATATAGTGCTGAATCACATAAAGCATCAAGGTGTTTTATTTTGTTAGGTAAAGACCTTACAATAACACAGACAAAATTACAAATTCAGATGACTGCATGAGAAAAAGTGCTTGGTGACAGTGGAAAGGAAAAAAACCCTTTTAGCAGGATGAAACTTTAAAAAAAAAAAAAAAAAAAAAGCAGGCTTAGGGACAGGCAGCTATTTATGCAACCAGTTAGGGTAAGAGGAGGAAGACAGCACAAAAAAAACACATTAATGGAAAAGAGACAGAAATAAAATAAAAATTTAAAAAAATCCACAAAACTAATGATTAAATACAGAGTGGTGTATAAACACAGTGAGAGGGGAAAAAGTGAATGAAGAAGAAGCGCTCAGTGCATTAAAGGAAGCAGCCTAGACCGATTGCAACGTAACTAAGAGGGTTCAGGGTTACACGATCCAGCCTTATCTATAAGATCAAACAGTTTTAAACGTAATCTTAAAAAGTAGAGAGGGTATCTATCTCCAGAATCCAAACTGGGAGCTGGTTCCACAGAAGAGAGGCCTCCCAATCTACTTTAAAATATCCTGGGTACAACAAGTAAGCCCACAGTCTGAGAGCAAAGTGGTCTAATGGGGTGATATGGTACTATGAGGTCTTAGAGATAAGATGGGGCCTGATTATTTAAAAGCTTAAATGCGACGAGAAGGATCTTAAATTAGATTCTGGATTTAAGAGGACGATAATTAAGAAAATCTAATATGAGAGACATATGGGTATGTCTCTAAAACCTCACCTGCGCTGTCACTAAGGGGAAATGGTGAAGCAGGTAATATCAGATATTTAAAATATATAAAGTTTGAAAAGAATATGGGATTCACACTTCTTCTTCTTTTGGCTCCGCACATCTTACAAATCCAATGTCAAGAAAAATTTCAAGACTAATTTAAAGTCTAAACCTAAGTATTTTATAGAGGGGGTCCGGCACCAGACCACTGCTTACAAAAAGTATTACATAAAGTTACTGCACTAGCAATGCTAACCAATTCAGCAAGAATAAGTAATTCCCTGAGCTTTAAAAATACAAACTGATTTGAATGTCAAAGGTAAAAACCTACTTTTTTCTGTTCTTAGACGTGGATAAGGGTGGTGCCTGGGGTAGGAGGGCAGCAGCATCCTTGCGCGGCCTGCCACGTGGTCGCTTGTCTGCGTGGGCAGGACTTCCTGTGGACGTGGCCCCTACACTGCTTGATGGCGGTGAGGGTCCCTGGTCAGAGGGCTCCACAGTCTTATCCTCTGATGACATTCTGAAAAACCGTTAAGAAAGACGAGGTAAGCAATGTTTGGAAAAAAGCAAAACGGATGCTGATTTGCACCTAATCTGAATTTATATTAACAGGTTTTAATTTAGTACATGTCTAAGACGCTATTTTTAACTGATAAACATGGAAGTCCATGTTTTTTGAATAATTTTTGATTTATCTGTAAACTCAAACAGCGTAGTCAGAAAGCTTTTGTCGCCTTTGAAATTTTCTGCATTTTGTTCAGACAATTAAATTGATTTCATCTTTTCATATACAACTACTCTGATATGTTATTGAAAATCAGACCCTGGTAGCAATATTAAACTCAAAGTCTACTTAGGAATGATACATGCTCAGCACACCTAGGTTTTGATGCACATAGTTATATTCAAGTCTCTCCAGAGATCCTGTATTTCATAGGTGTCAAACTCTGGCCCGTGGGCCAGCCTAATTACATTTGGCCCGCATCATCAGCACACTTTTTTCCTGGTACTGATAAAGGAAAAAAGTGTGCTGATGATGTGTAGGTAACACATTCGTACTTTTAGAGAAATTTAAGTTTGAAATAGTGAGTGCAAAATCTGTCTTGCCTTATTATAAACAGCACTAATTTCAGTGTTTCCTGCTCACACGCACCTATTGAAATTAATCTATTTGACAACATACTTTGTGGATAACTGCTTACTTCATTTTACTTCTTTGTGATTTTATCAAATTAATTTGCTAGCATTTGATTATTTTGGGGCAGTTTGAATAAGTGTGCTGTAAGTGGCTTCCTGTGGAAAATGGCTGCTCTGTTATACTTGGAGGTCTCTACCAATAAGACTGTGCAACTAACCCCCCAAGTGTTATCACAATTTTGTCTTAAAAAATCCCCCCAAAAAACCCTCAATATCTTGACACCACCCCCCCTTCAGTTAAATTACTAAATGGTAGAAATTGTGTTTAATAATTGCAATCTCAACATAGACCAAATACTTAGAATTGAGTTCTTTTGGGTTTTTTTCCTACATAAACACCATTCCTGTCCTCTTTACAAATTCTGTGAAAATGCATCATCTTTGCTTTTGTTTTCATTATTGTGTTTTGTAACTGTTTTGATATGTAAACTACTAATTAAAGAAGTATGTATACTCATTTATGGCTGAAAATGAGAGAGGAAATCACGTACTTTGTTGTTTTTACAGGCAACTCTAGATTATTTGCTATTTTTAGATTCTGTTCTCTTTTTCATAAACAAGAGCATGTCTGACAATTCACTTTTATATACAGCGCCAACTCCCATCTAAAGTTGCCTCAAAGTGCTCTACATGGCAAGGTGAAGACCCAAGACCCTAATATATTAGAGGAACCCCCCCACCCAATGAATCAGTGCACATGCTTGGTAACAAGTGGGAAGGAAGAGCTTCCTTTTAACAAGAAGAGACCTCCAAAAAACAGGCTCAGGGATCTGCTGTGATTGGTGGGGGATAGAGGGGATAGAAGAGTACAGAAAGGCAAGAGCAAAAAGGGGAAGAAAAAAAAAAAGCACACACGGGAAAGTTAACAACATACAATAGTGTAAAAGAAACTGACATGCTAACCATTAACAGAACGTATTGAACACAAATTGATAATTTACAACTTTTGTTTTGACCTGAATACCTGCGAACACCCGATTTGTATACATGGTTGCTTCATTCACCATTTAGCCAAAAGAGAAACCAAACAGTTGCCACTGACCTTAGCCAATAAGCTCGCCAAACTTTAATGGTGAAGATTTAGCTTATAATAATTTTATTTGACTCATGTACAACATGCAATAGTTATCATATTCCCTCTTCTTTTTGAATCCTTTAGGGGGGGAAAAGGTGACGAATGTAAAGCTGGCTTCTTTGGTCCATCTCAATTTTTAAAGAACCCCCCCCCCCAAAAAAAAACTTTCACAGAGATGTTTGTGAGCTTACCCCAACTGCCATCTACTACTCAGTGTATCCTATGCATTCACTTTGTTGGCTAGCTGTAAACAGTATGCAAGAAACTTGTTTTGGGAACTGTGTGTCTTGTTTTGTGATAGCTGCAGCATTAGCCCGCCCACTATGCCTGCAGGGAAATGAAGTAGTGCGCTCAGGAAAACACTGCGCCGCTGTTGCACATAAAATGCAGAAATTACAACTTTCTTTGGAACACTGTCATTTCTCAAACACTGGTATTAGTCATAAATTTGTGTTTTTAGAAACAGCAGAGTATTGCAGTATCCTTCCGGTATGTATACCATGCAAAACTACATTAAAAAAACTACAAGGCACAGCTTCAGTCTACCCATCCTGATATAAAGACCTGATAGGTGCTTCAGTTCTGGTTGGTGTTCCCAAACTTCCATTTAAAAACAATGAATGATGATGAATGATGAATGCTCTTGGGCATTTTCATTTTCCAGAAACTTCTTGTATATTTGCAGATCTGTTTTAACACAGTTAAAACCTTTTAAAAAAAAACTTAAAAAGACACAACCAGTGAGGATATGTCTCCAATCTATAACACCCATCTAGCCGTAGAAGCCTGATGTTGTCTTTCAATCTTCAGTAGCATTTAATAACACTGCTTTAGTGTTGTCACTGTACCTTACTGTGTCCAAATCAATTTTTAAAAAATGAACTGAATTCATGTTAGGACTTTTGATTACATAATTTCAAATAATTGGTTTTAAGCATTTTTGAGGTGGCTTATCTGACCAGAGACATCTCAAACACACCAAGATTACAGTTTTTTGGTAGAAGCAAACTAGGGGTTTAGAGAAAATCAAAAAATTCAATGCTGAGCAAAAAATTGTTTGTTAGCTTTTGACTACTGTAAGTACAGTGCAGTAGGATTTCTACTTCTTACTCAAAGCCATCTGTAATCACTCCACATACAGCCAGTTCACATTTTCTATTCTCTGCAACCCACACACTGAAGGAAAAGCCACTACAAAGCACTCAATGGTAAACAATGGGAATACTGCCCTTTACTTGTATTTAACAATACAAAGTAATTTTGAGATGGCAGGATTGTAGTGGTAAATGGACTACAATTCTAGTAAGACTAGAAATAAATGAATTTAAGCTTTGCTAGACCATTTATAACCATGCTCAGATTCCTGCAAACCTGATGTTTCTGGTAAATTTTAAAACCAGTTCATAAGAAAAACTGTACAGCTGGAACAAAAATACTGGGTTGACTGTCAGCATCTAAAAGAATAAAAGTCCCAGAGTAGCTGTTTTATTTAAATGTTTTTATTTTTAATAATAATAATAATAATAATAGATGCATGGAGGATTAATATAGCTGATCACAGGAAGATGCATTTAGAAGTGGCAGATCAAAAATGTCAACACCTCTCATGCGTTATGGTTAAAATAGTGGAGACGTTTAGCAAAAGATATGTCTTTCTGCAGTTTTCTACACACTTGTTTATACTTAAAAAGAAAACAAATAGTCAATAACGTATTAAAGCAATGTACTTTAAAAACTTGTGAGCAACTTTTAATTAAAATATAAATAATTAAAAAACAAACACTTCAGTCTAAAGCTATGATGTACACCCTGCTATATATGCTATAGACATTGGAGAGTTTGTAAACAATGGTGTCACAGCCATTCAGCCTAACAACTCTGTGACAACACCATTCTTATATATACACTCTAAAATATTTTTCAGCTTACTACTTGTTAGGGTACCAACCAAGTTTTATCAGCTCTACTGAGTATTGATTCACACTAAATCAGTGTAAATTTTGGCACCGGAGCATAACTGGGTTAAAAGAAGAAAGAGAGCGAGGGTGCATGACATCAGTCCTGTGACATGTGAAGAATCGACACCGGACAGGACAATGGCGGTGGGGAGTTAGAAGCAGTCTCAGCCGTGGTTACACTTTTTAAAACTCAACTGCACAACATCTGTAGCACACACTGCAAAGCTGGTTATGGCGACACTTCTAGTCTGAGAAAATACCTGGTCAAACACAAAATACATCTAAAAGCTGAAGAGTGTGTTATATTTGACAGCCGGAAAGCAAATTCAACAAAGGACCTGCAGCTAACTACGAACCCTGGAATGATGGGCAAAGTTTAAGCTGTCAATATCTCTTTTAATCAGGTAATCAGGCTTTTTCCCCTCTTGCATTGATTGTCACTTTCACTGGCTGCACTGAAATTTTTCATCAGCATGCTATTTACAGTAAACACATTACAGTATGTCCAAAATCTTGATTTCTGACCATAACTAACAGTAGGCCAATATTACCATTTAATATTATATGCAAACACTGTAACAGGAACACTGTCGTAAAACTAACCGAGGCAGCTGGCAACAGTGTAGAGTGTACAATCTTATCAATAAAAAAAAAAGTTTCAGCCAATAATTATGGAATTATTTTATAAGAGAAGAATTTGAATTTGTTCTAAAACAAGCACTAAAAAAGGCACCATTTGTTAGGGGTACCAAATTCCAAGTACTTGTATCAATTCAAACATGAAAGGTAGCCAGCCCTGATTATATATATAAAAAAAAAAAAAAATTGTAAAAATTGTTTCCACATTGGCACATACAGGACAATGTGGCAGATATATATCTGCTCAGTGCTGCTAAATTAAAGAAAAGATCTATTGGCATGCAATTATAAAAAAAACAAAAAAACAGGCTGACTCTGAAATATTTAGATATCAAGTTTCGCATTTCCATCTGTAATCAAAGTAGTCCAAGTTATAGATGCCTTTTCTACTCTCAGCACTCTTAAATACAAACCACATTCACCCCTGTACACACACTCATATAGCTTTGTTCAATAGCTTTAACCTCTTTATACTAGAGCTGCAGCATTTGATTGTTTTAGTAATTGAGTAATCTATTGATTAATTCATTGATTAATTAGAAAGAATTAGGAAAATACTTTTTTTCTTATTAATGAGCAATAATAATTATTGAAAAAAAACCCACAGGTTTTGAACTGCTCATTTGTTTCCATTTTAGTAATTGCAATGTTTTGAAGTTTAACTTCAATCAACATCTGTTAAAAAAAAAAAACAAAACAAACAAACAAACGTTATGATGGTGTAGTCATTAAGTCATATTAATAACAACCTAACAACCCCCAGGTCAGTGGCTCCGAGTTTCACTGATCCATGTACATTTTTATTGGCTTGTGAAAAAAAAGCTTTTATTTTCACATTTTGAAATATTAAATCAATTTCATTAATACAATATTTTATTTCACGTTAAATCTGAAAATGTTACAAAAGCCTTATGGCCTGGTAAACCCCATGCACCCCATTAGACTCAGCACTGTTTGTTGCACGTATGTCTTCCATGTAAAATAGGACAGCTGACATCAAGCTGTGTAGTTTTAACATGCTGTCAGACTAGGTTAAAACAAACAGCCATGGATGGAGCAGCTTCAAAGTTTGCTTTTCTTCAAGTCAGAGGTTGTTGATCAGGTGTTTTGAGGAAGCACTCCTACTAGCTTTTTCCCAGTGAAGGCTTTAATGGCGATTACAGGAACAGCACTGCTGATTTGGACGCTAGAAACTTGTTATCTTTCACTCAGCCTGAGCTCAAAATCTCAGTAACAGCTCCGCCTCTTTGTTCTTCTCTGTGTGCGTATTACTCAAATCATTGCATCTACACGCACACACAAACTCTGTTGGCTACATCAGAGGCAATTCAATACCATCGTCCTCAACATGTGGACTAGAGGAGTCTGGGACTGAAGTACTAACCTTCTGATTTGTACCATATTTTTCGGACCATAATCCGCACCAGATTATAAGGTGCACTGTCGATGAACGGGTCTGTTTTCATACATAATGCGCCTTATAATCTGGTGCACCTTAAGCGAAACAAAACAGTCAGATAACTCAAACTTCACTCAACTCATTTTTCTTGCGTCCTCCACTTCCGTACCATTGATTCATTAATGTTCAATTCTCTCACAGCTGCTCTATTCCCATGTTCTTGCAGTATATTAATTACAAATCTTGTATTGTGGATGGATCATCTCAGTTGTTCTCCTGACTGAAGGTTGGTCCGTTAACAACATCCTGTCATGCAATTGCATTTGTCCCTAACCATCGCGAACCCTTGCGTTAACTTTTATCGAGTGGAAAAAAGTTAGCATTCATTCTCCAGCTTCATTGCGTTTATGTTATGCTAACATAGCTGTGTCCCTAGCGATCACGTTGCACATCATTATATACCAGCTCGTCCAACTTCAGTAACCCTAAGAAAAGTCACTGCTGTTTAGTTTTCTGTCGTGATAGCAGAGCTGTATGTTTTAAGTTTTTCAGAAATCTCTCAGTCAGAACATTTATCATTTTATTAAAGATGAACGAATTTAGACTGTTTTTAACACTGTGATGCCGCAGTGTTCATTTGACTTTGGAACCTGAAGCGGACGGAGTTTTGGACTCAGATTACTCCATTAAGCAGTGCGGCTTTGTAGCTTACCAAAGTCGTACTAAAACCTTTTGACAGATTTTGAGTGCCATGTACCACATAAAATCGGTTCGAGGTCAGTAAGCACAACCAGAATTCATACATAAGGCGCACCGGATTATAGGGCGCACTGTCGATTTTTGAGAAAATTAAAGGATTTTAAGTGCGCAATATAGTGTGAAAAACACGGTACAAAAAAATGCTCTATGGCCTGAGCCACAGCTACTCCAATACTGACTAATCACATTTTGCTTTCATGTGGTGATATCAATGTGGAAAGCAAATAAAATGCATTGGCCAAAGAGCTTCGGCCAATATGTTATGACAAGTGTTTTAAATGCCACTTTATAGTTCGGAGAAGCTGTGTCAGGTCGTCTCCCAATCAGGTTTGTGGCTCGATTCCCCGGTTACTCCAGTCTGCATATCGAAGAATCCTTGGACAAGATACTGCACCTCAGGTTGTCCCCTGATGCATCCATCAGAGTGATGTTAGTTCAGATCTGTTTACTACTACTACTACTACAATAAATTGTACTGACAGTGCTCAATTAAATACTCACTGGTGGAAATCAATTATGACACCCCCCCCCCCCCCCGCTACACTGGAACCCCTAAGACACTGGCTGATGTTTCCAGAGGTTAAGCCATCAGAAAATAGCCCAGCATATCTTAGTTTTTTAGTGACTGACATTTTAAGGAGCCAGAATATTATATAAGGGCACATGAAAAATGTATTAATTTATTTAAAAAAGCATGGCGGTGATGGAGAATGAGAAGGGCGAAAGCGGAACGTTGAATGAAACAGATGAATCAGAATTGGTTTGTAAAAATGCTGCAACTTCAGTGGTGTGGCACTGGTTTGGCTTTCGTCCGTCAGATACACAACAAATCACTATTTTTGGTATGCTAGCGGGCCGTCGTTATTGCTGTGTTTTGTTTTGTTTTTTGTTTTGTTTTTTTTAAATACGGCACACTTAAAAATCAATCCTTTGATTTTTCTGAAAATCGACAGTGCCCCTTATAATCCCCTGTGCCTTATGTATGGTTTCTGTTTGCGTTTACTGACCTCGAAACGATTTTAAATCTGTTAAATGTTTTAGTACGACTTTGCTAAGCTATAAACCCGCACCACTTGATGGATTGTCAAAGCATTACGGCTACCGTAGGCAAGAGCCTCGCGGAGTGATACGTACTGTGCTTCAACATAATATTACCGTAGAGTGTGAGTGTGTGTGTGTGTGTGTATGTATATAACCTCTTTTGAAGTTTTGTGGATATTATACATGGTTATGCTCAGGATATGTTGGCCAATTTCCACTGGAAATGCTTTTGGTTAAACTGTCAGCATGGAATTTGCATTTGCACTGTTACATTTTTATATAACTTTAATGCACATTAAAAAAAAAAAAAAAAAACAAGCAACTGCTTGTTTAAGTAGTAGTAGTAGTAGTAGTATTTATTTATTGTCATTGTCAAGAACAATGAAATTGCGTTTGGGGCTTCCATACAACCCAAAAAAAGAAGAAAATAATAAATACCCCTTAAAACCCAAGTGTACATATTTAACCCAGTGTGACTCCAATGCAATAAGACAATCCTTAGCAATAATGTTCGTAGAAATTCAGACAAAGACCTGAGAAACATGACAAAATACAACAATGCAACCCATTCAATATTATTGTACTGTGAGATATGATATCAGATATGATAGTTATCTATTTAAGAAAGAGGGGGGGGGGGGGGGGGGGGGCAGGAGGGGGAAGAGAATAAAGATATGATGCACCAATGCAGACCAGTTCATTGCTATTAAGAAGTTGGATATGGTTATTGTCCGTGAGAGGGGGGCAGAGAGTTCAGGAGCCTCACAGCCTGTGGATACAGGCTGTTGGCCAGTCTGGATGTTCTGGCCTGTATAGACCTGTACCTTCTCCCTGAGGGCAGCAGATGGAAAAGGTGGTGCGCAGGGTGATGTTGGTCCCGCAGGATACTGTGCACCCTCCTCAGACAGCGAGTGGGGAAGATATTACTGATCTCTGGCAGACTTGTTCCAATAATTCTGCCAGCTTCTTTCACCACCCGCTGGAGTGCTTGCTGATCGGCCTTGGTGCAGCTGGGGAACCACACTAGAAATCCATACGTCAGAACGCTGCTGATGGCACAGTTGTAGAAGTTCAACATCCGAGATCTGGGAATGTGTGCGCTCCGCAGTCTCCTCAGGTAGTAGAGGCGCTGTTGGGCCTTCCGTGCAACTGAGGTGATATGGTTGCCCCAGGACAGGTCCTCGGTCACAGTTACCACCAAGAATTTAAAACTGCTCACCCTCTCCACCGCCTCACTGCCAATGAAGAGAGGCAGATGGTTGTTATGACCCCTCTTCCGGAAATCTACAATGATCCCCTTGGTCTTTTTGGTGTTTAAGACCAAGTTATTGTTGTGGCACCATGACTCTAGTTGTTGCACCTCTGTCCTATAGTTTGTCTCATCATCGTTGGATATAAGTCCGAGCACTGTAGTGTCATCTGCAAACTTAACAATGAGATTGGACGCGCAGGAGGAAATACAGTCATGGGTGAAGAGAGTGTATAGCAGAGGGCTCAGAACACACCCCTGAGGGGCACCGGTGTTGACCACAAGGGTGGAAGAGGTGTTCTTACCCACTCTGACACTCTGTCTACGGTTAGTGAGGAAGTCCACAATCCAGTTGCACAGAGAGGAGTTAAGTCCCAGTTGGTGGAGTTTGGGACGGAGTTTGTATGGCCGGATGGTATTAAAAGCCGAGCTGTAGTCTACAAAGAGGAGCCGTGCATAGGTGTTCCTGTGTTCCAAGTGCTTCAGTAATGTGTGCAGCACTGTGGCGATCGCATCCTCGGTTGACCGGTTCTCCCTGTATGCAAACTGGTGCGAGTCCAGGGATGGTGGAAAAGCAGCTCTGATGTGTTTAATGACCAGTCTCTCCAGGCATTTGGCGGGAATGGGGGTGAGTGCCACAGGTCTGAAATCGTTCAGACATGTGACATTTGACTGTTTTGGGATGGGAACGATGGTTGCTGCTTTGAAACAGGATGGTACCAGTGAACAGGACAACGAGGTGTTATATATAGAGGTGAAGACGTCCGCAGCACAGTCTTTTAGCACCCGGCCCAGCACTCCATCTGGCCCGGCCGCCTTCCTGGTGTTAATGCTCCGGAACACACGCCTCAGCTCATGAGTGCTCAGGACTGGAGCAGGATCGGTTGAGGGGAGAGGGGACAGGGTCGGTGTTCTCCCTGTCAAAACGGGCATAAAAGAGATTTAGATCCTCAGCCAGAGTAGAACTGTCGGCTGAGGGTGATGGTGTTCTTCTTTTGTAGTCCGTGATAGCCCTGATGCCCTCCCAGACCTGCCTTGGGTTTGTGTTGTTCTCAAACCTGGCCTCGATACGCCTCCTGTGCTGCTGCTTGGCAGTCTTGATGCCTCTTCTCAGGTTGGCCCTGGCAGCACTGTATGCCTCCTGGTCCCCAGTGTGAAAATACATTGATGTTTTTTGGGTTTCTTTGCACTAATAAAGTTGTGGAGTTGTAAAGTATTTTGCCTAGTGTCAATTATATCGTTATCGCAAATTTTCAAACGTATATCGTGATAAATATTTTTGGTCATATCGCCCTGCTCTACTGAGATAACTTTTTCAATTTCTGACAGGTTGACTTCAGATTTCTGCCCATATAGAGTACAAGTGCTAAATTTATAAGTTGAAGTCCTTTAATGTGTAAGCCAACATCAAGCAAAAGTAAATGCTGCAACAAAATATGAAAAAAATGCATTCAAGAATAGAGTTTTATTGCATTTGTATTTATTGGTAAAATAATAAAGGACAGGTCCAACATCCAATTTATTTTCTCTTTATTCATTTAAAATATTCACCAAATTTATTTGCATTAGTTTCACTTCAGTGTGAAAATCATTACAGTGCACTATGGCCATTAACAGTCACGCTAGTTTCTTTTTTCGCACTTTAAGTTCTTCTTTCCAATACGTTGCCTGTGAAGTGGCGCTGAAATAATATTAATGGAGTTAATGATAAAACATTGTGTTACCATACATGTAAGAACCATTACACTGAATATACAGCAAAAGAGAGGAGCCAACACTGGCGTGTTCTGAACTCATGAGATGCGTCAACTCGCTTGAGTACAATAGATAATTCGGCCAAAAAGTATTCCAAATATACAAAGAAAAGCTGCTGGTGGTGCAGTGGTCCAACTGATCACCTTCGGCTCTTAAGTGTCTCCTATGATACATTAGCTACACTGCTAGCAACTCATGTACTGCAGCAGCAGCAGCATGAGAGTAAACACAGAACATAAGCAAGAATAAAAATTAAAATATCAGCTGCAAAGATCATCACTTATCTAAGGATCACACTGATATGTGGCTGGGCAATTCAACAAAACCAACATTTAGAACCTCTAATCCATATAATCTTGACCATGTCTGTCATTTAATTTTTTATTAAATTCTGTTAATACTTCGTTATTATGCACGGTTCTCTTTAAAACATACTACCTAGTGTGTTCTCACTTAACTCCAGTCCAGTGTGCAGTACGGAAAATTGAAATACAGAGCAGATGGATAACTTGAGCAGTGTGTACCAAATAACAGCACCATGTCCATTGTCTGGACACATTTTATGTGTTAGTAAATACAACATAAACCAAAAAGAAAAACTGTTGTGGATCAAAAGTAATGCCACCAATCCCTTGCACCTTGAGCATAATCATATTACCGAAAAAGATATCCCAGTTTTAGTAGCTGAGCATATTTACAGTACAAGCCTAGTGAACTATATGCCTGTGCACGTGTAATAATCATTTACTAGTCAAGAAGTCAATTAATCTGGACACTTTACAACCTTAGATCCATCTGATCCAAATATTGTTGCATCCCTGGTGTTTGTAAATTTCTCTCTCTTGTTCGTAGCTTCTTAACCATGAGTGAGGTGGCTGTTCCATTCTGATATTAGCTGTAGTCTACTATGTCAACTAGAACAAAAGAGATGAAATATAAGGGGTGTGCTCCCTTGGTCTTGTTTTTTGCTGCTCTACTATAATGTGAAAATTGGATGAATTAAATTTTTAGTAGTGCATCCTTTCCTTGTGGTTGTGAGCTGCTTAAAATGTTATCA